>NC_079189.1:282483563-284883563 GCF_029499605.1 Hyla sarda | reverse complement strand
CTGCAGGCGGGATCCACTCCAGACCCCCACGACAGACGACCAGACAGAACAGCTGAGGTAATATATGCTCAGGATGCAACGCACTAGAGTGAGGGTGGGGGGAATATGATAGCGTGCGATGTATAGTGTTGAGCAGCATAGGCCATATTCGAATTTGCGATATTTCGCGAATATATGGACGAATATTCGTCATATATTCACTAAATTCGCATATTCGCAATATTCTCGTTTTATTTTTACATACGCGAAAATTCGCGTATGCGAAAATTAGCATATGCGGAAATTAGCATATGCTAATTTTTGCATATGCGAAAATTCGCACGCCATTCTCACACAGTAGTATTAGAGCCTTCTTTACACCACACAAGCTGGAAGCAGAGAGGGGTGATCACTGTGATGTTTACTGTGAAAAAAAAAACAACAAAAAAAATGAATATTCGTAATTACGAATATATAGTGCTATATTCGCGAATATTCGCAAATTCGCAAATATGTGATATTCGCGAATAAAATTCGCATTGCGAATATTCGCGAGCAACACTAGCGATGTATAGCAATGTGATCAGTGGGGTAGGACATTAAGATAAAGAGCAGTGAAAGTTGGGGAATTGAGGAAGGTATTCCAAGGACTCCACGTCATGGTGTAGCGCGCTAGTTGGTGAGTGGTATCTGCAGTTAGTTCTTCCATCCTTTGGATATGGGAAACTTCCTGTAACCACGAGGAGATCGTGGGGGGAGAGGGTGACTTCCACAGATGCGGGATAACCATTCTCGCTGCCATAAGCAGGAAGATTAAGAGGCGGGAGGAGCCCTTGGGTATAGAAGGGGGCAGTATGGAAAGGAGGGTAATCTCAGGAGTGAGTGGAAGGCGTGCAGATGTGATGTGGTGTATGATGTCCAGTACGTTGGTCCAGAAGTAAAGTAAGGTTGGGCACGTAAGCCATATGTGTAGCATCGTACCTCTAGCTGAGTGGCAGCGCCAACAGGTTTCGGGCAGACCTGGGTAGTATGTAGCTAGCATGGAAGGGGTCCCATACCAACTTGTCAGGATTTTGTAATTGGTTTCCTGAAATTTACATGATATAGAGGAAGTGTGGCATTTTATAAGGGCTGTGTGCCATTTATCTTCTGCTATGGAGTGACCCAATTCTTTTTCCCAGCCGGATTTGAATGGTAGAGGACGGTCGGGTGTAGAGTCAAGAAGCAGGGCATATAGGGTGCTAACCGAATGAGTTGTGGGCTCGGAGGCAACACAGAGTTTCTCAAAGCGTGTTAGGGGGCGGTGTAGTTGTAGGGGGTTTCTGGTGGACAGTTAAAAATGGCGCAGTTGGGCATATTGTAGCATCTGGGTCATCGTAGGGGCGGAGTCGGGAACCAGGGCAGAGAGAGGCTTGAGTGAGGTCTGGGTCACGAGGTCATGGAACGTGAGATTCCAGTGTTCCTTGAGAAGGACAGGAAGTCAGAGTTAGATAGGGAGGGAGGAAAAAGGGGATTATGAAAGAGTGGTGTGAGAGGTCCCTCCTGGGGAAAGAGGTTGAGGCGGACATGTAAGTCCTATGTGTGCGTTGGATTGAGTAGAGCACTGGGGGGAGCATCGAGAGGGCGATGGGTGGTGAAGTGGTGCGAGGGCAACAAAAGAACGCTTTCAAGTCGCAGCCAATCGCTGCTCCCTCAACAATTATCCATTGTTTAATGTCGCCACTACGGCAGCAGTCCAGTACCCTAGTCAATACAGATGCCATATAATATGAGAGGAAGTCTGGGAGTGCTAAGCCTCTATCCCGTTTACGCCTAATGAGAATGTGTCTGGCAAGTCTGGGATGCTTTTTGTTCCAGATGAAGCTAGACTGGAGCGAGGTGAGTCCCACAAAGAACGAGCGGGGGAGGTGGAGAGGGATGCAAGCAAATAGATAGAGGAGATGGGGGAGTATATTCATCTTAAATACATTGACCCTGCCCAGCCAGGAGAAATCCCTTCGCTCCCACCTAGTCAGATCTCGTTTGAGCGAGGTCAATAAGGGAGGAAAATTAAGGTTGTATGCGTCCGTTAGTTTAGAAGGCACTTGCACCCCTAAGTATTTGAGGGAGGTGGTTTGCCACTTAAACTGATAGGTGGAGCGAAGGTGAGATACAGTATGGGAGGGGATGGTCACATTAAGTGCTTCAGATTTGGATGCGTTCAACTTATATTTGCTGTAGAGGGAGAAAAGGCGGATTGTTGACAGGAGCGAAGGGAGGGTGGTGAGGGGAGAAGATAAGTACATCAGTAAATCGTCTGCGAAAGCAGAGCATTTGTAATGGCTAGACCCCACAGAGACACCCCCTATGTCTGGATGTTGGCGTATAGCCGTTAATAGATGCTCCATGCAAAGGACAAATAGGAGCGGTGAAAGGGGGCATCCCTGGCGGGTGCCATTGCAGATGGTGATGGGGCGAGAAAGCCTACCATTAATCCTGATTTGGGCTTGTGGGCAAAAGTAAAGGGCCATGATACGAGAGAGCATGGCGTCTCCTACCCCAATCTGTGAGAGAGTAGCCGACAAGAAGCCCCAGTCCACCCGGTCAAATGCCTTCTCGGCGTCAAGGGATAGTAGGAATAGAGGAGTTTTATGCACTTGAGCATAATGGATAACAGAGAAGGTTTGAGAGTGTTGTCTCTCGCCTCCCTGCCTGGGATGAATCCTGCTTGATCCGGGTGGACTAGGGAACTCATGTACGGCGACAATCTATTAGCTATTAGCTTCGCAAAAAGTTTTGTATCTGTGTTAATTAGGGAGATTGGCCTAAAGCTGGAGCAGAGTTGGGGGTCTTTGCCTTCTTTCGGAATGACAGTGACGTATGCTTGCAGGAAGGAGGAGGAGGGAAAGGAGTTTGCGGATATGGAGTTGAAGGCGGATAGTAGATTGGAGGATAGCACTGAGCAGAGCAGCTTGTAGAATTTGGCAGTGTAGCCATCAGGGCCAGGGCTTTTGCCCGCCGGTAGGGAAGAGATGGCCGCCTCCAACTCCACAGGCATGAACGGCAATTCCAGTTCTTGGATCACTGAGGGCGAGAGGCGCAGGAGGGCTGTTTCTGCAATGTATTGGGATAGGGAGGGTAGTGGGCCACTAGCGGAGGGGCATTGTGGGGGGGCTGTAAGTTATAGAGGGATGTGTAATAGTGGGAAAAAGCCTCTAGTATGTCGGGAGTGAGGGTGCAGGATGTGCCATCATGTGCTTTAATAGAAGGGAGAAACAAGGAAGACTTTCTGTCTCGGAGCACTGTCGCCAGTAGTTTACCTGATTTATTGCCTAACTCATAAAAAAGATGGCCCGTGAATTGTTTGTAATATTTATGTTGGGAGGACAAGCGATCCAAAAGTTCGCTGCGAACCTGGATGAGTTCACGTAAGAAACTGTCTTGCTGAGATTGTTTATGTTGGGTTTCTAGTAGGTGCAAGGAGTGGTACAGGTCAGATAGTTTGGCCGACGCCTCCCTCTTCCGCCGAGATCCATGTCTAATCAATACACCCCTCAGGACACACTTCAACGCCTCCCATTTGGTTAGAGGGGCGGTCTCATCAGATAAGTGGTCCTCATTAAAGTGCTGAATGGATTCCTTGAGATCCTGCAAGCATAGGGGATCTTCCAGGAGGGAGTCATTGAGGCGCCAGAAAGACTGGGGTCTCGAGGTGGAGGGGAGCGTCAGCGTGCAATATACCGGGGCATGATCAGATAGCAGTCTAAGGCCTACCCGCAGGATATTCGGTCAAGGAAATCACAGACCCCAGAGGCAATCAAAAAGAGAGGAGAGGTGAGTGCCGTAGAAGAAGAGATAGGACAGGAGAAAACAGGAGGCGACCATAAGAGAATGGAAGCTAGGGGACTAAAGAGAAAGGTCATAAGGACCAACAATCGGGTCAGGGCTGGCCCGACCGAGTCACTAGTGGGGGACATAATGGAAGGCTCGCCAGAAGTGAGGACCATAAGGGCCAATGGGGAAATCAACGTGAGAATCATAGGGGAGTGAACGGGCCTAGGAACACAGGGCCTAATAACAATTTAGAAAAACACCACAGCACCCTTCACCAGAGAGGTGGAGGGTGTGTAGTTAGTAGAAGTTTGACTATGAGAGGAGAACTGACAGTATCTCCTAACAACAACTAAGAGGGAGGCAGGAGGTTAGAGAAGCTAAAATAACAACAATATTAAGAGAACAAAGCAACTGATAAAAGCTCATGATGACATCTCGGCAGACATCATGGGAGACAGGGGGTGTCCACAGTCAGAAAAGAACTTGGAGGCTCAATCTGGGCAGATCCCGGGGGAAGGAGCAAAACAAATAAGGCAGGCAGTTGTCCCTCGCACAGAGGTGCGCAATACTCAAACAAGAAAGTCAGGTTTTGCCGTGGCGGGGGACCTTGCCCGACAGGAGGTTGTGGGCGCTCGTCCGTTTTTGATGTAGTCGGCCAGGTGGAGGGTTGAAATAGCCCATTCCATTCAGGGAGAGCAACATGTGGGAGCTTAAACGTTGCAAGAGAAGCCGGAAGATCCTCTGGGCGTCTGATCGATGCGGAGGTGCGTCCATATTTTGCTGTCAGAGAAAACGAAAAAAGACCCACCGGTATGGGATTTGGGCATTTTGAAGCAGTAGAAGTAGAGGCTTGAGAGATGCTCTCAGTTTGAGAGTGCACAGCGAGAGGTCTGGATATAAATAGACAGGATTGCCGTTGTAGGTGAGATGTTTCAGGGACCTTGCCTTGTTCATAATTTCCTCTTTCACAAGATAGTGGTGCACTCTGCAAATGACGTCCCGGGGTCTGGACTGATCGGGACTTTTAGCTTTCAAAGCCCGGTGTGCCCTATCTAGCTCAAGCGGGGTATCTTGTGTTCTCTGAAGAATTTAGTTGAATAGCTTTTGCAAGACAGAGGGGATTTCTTGAGGCGGGACCGATTCTGGTACTCCTTTAAGTCGGATATTATTCCGTCTATTTTGATTGTCTAGATCATCTAGATGGTCTATCATGGTAGATTGGTGAATAGAGAGGGACTTGGTTCTGTCGTTCAGAGAGTGCAGTTGGGCAGCCACTGAAGAGCGAAAGTCCTCCAGATCATGAACTCTGTGTTTCAACTGCGACACTTCCTCCTTGACAGGTTTAAGATCTCGTGCCCAGATTTAGTAGGTAGCAAAGCTAACAATGCCTGGAGTTCAGGGAAATTATTGAGAGGAGCAGCAGCCGCTTCAGGGGTAGGCAGACTCTGAACCGGTGGATGGGCATGTTGGACAAGGGAGCAGTCCGCATTTCTAGAGCGACGATGGGGTCATCTGTTCTTTGTAGTAGTGTCGTCGTCGTAGTCGGAGGAGTGATCAACTCTGGGGTGATGAGAGTTGCCCGACTTACGGGGGTCTGAAAAAAAGTTTTCTTTGCCGGGGGCTATTTCTCCGCAAGAGGAAGGAGGCGGGCAGAGCTAGGGAGAATGGCTGCTGCATGGCTGAGGGCCGCGGCTCTCGTGGTGGGACCAGGGGGTCTCTGAAGTAGGCAGCGATGGTGCCGGGCAGCTCCTCGGGTGGTCCGGTAGCAGGCTTGCGGGATTTGTTGCTTCTCCTGCCTCCCATGGCAGATCGGTGTACCTCTTATTCTGTCGGACCTGCAGGAGCTCTTAAGCGGTGCTGCTCATGCCTTGCGCGCCAAGCCACGCCCCCCGGAGCATATAATCTTATTCGTTTCCACGAGGGACAAGAGTGGAAAACAGCCTTTAATACCCGTGATGGACATTTTGAGTATCTCGTGAAGCCTTTCGGCCTCTGTAATGCTCCAGCCGTCTTTCAAGAATTGTTCAATGATATCGTCCGAGATCTTCTCTACACCTGTGTGTTGTATATCTTGATAACATCTTGATCTGCTCATCCAACTTAGAGAAGCATCAATCAAATGTTCGTCTGGTTCTTCAATGCCTTCGGAAAAATCATCTCTACACCAAACTGGAAAAATGCCTATTCGAGATGTATAGTCTCCCCTTTCTCGGTTACATTGTTGCTCATCAAGGCCTTCAGATGTGTAACACTCACGGTTCAGTAGACAGGAACACTGGAGGTAGTAGATCAGCTGGACCTGTGTGGAAGATGACATTGGGCCGTACCAGGGAGCGGAGTCTAAGGTGCCATTGGTTTTCACCAGAGCCCCCCACAAAGCGGGATGGACTTGCTGCAACAGGCGGCACCCAGGTCGCTACCCCTGGCACAACTCGACCACACAGGCGGCTGAGGAGATTCGAGGTGCAGATGGGAAACAGCAACTCGTAGTCTGGAAAGCAGAAGGTCAGGGCTGGCAGCACAGGTGAGTGGTCAGGTGCGAAGCAGGATGTCAGTAGGCAGGCGGCACAGGAGCAAGGTCAGGAACGTAGCAGGTGTTGCACATAACTATGGTTGCACTGGCCCTTTAAATCTTAAAGCTCCGGCGTGCGCGCGCCATAGGAGACGGGAACATGCGCGCCTGAGCTGCAAGGCAGAAGAGGAAGCAGAAGGGGACCGAGGTGAATGACGGGCTGGAATGCGAACCCCAGCCCTGTTGGCAGCAGGGAAATGCGCTCATGGCCAGCACAAACCATAATAGCCCCCCCCTTTGGTCTCCCCCTCCTTTTGCGGTGCAGATATTTCCTGAGAAGGTCATGGTACAGGATATTCTCCTCCGGCTCCCAAAATCTTTCCTCAGGACCATAACGTTCCCAGTCAACCAAGAAGAATTGTTTACCTCTCACGGTCTTGGTAGCAAGAACCTCTTTGACCTTAAAGACATCAGAAGAGCCAGAGACAGGAGTGGGGACAAGATTATTTTGTGGGGACAAGATTATTATTTAGTTTATGACAAAGGGGCTTGAGGAGAGAAACAGGAGATGAATTAGGAATACGTAAAGTAGCAGGCAAACTGAGTTTGTAAGAGACATGATTAATTTTTTGCAAGAGGAAGGGACCAAGATAGCGAGGGTATCTTGAACCGAATATGTTTGGAGGAAAGCCAAACCTTTTCACCAGGAGAGAAGGATGGAGGAGAGCTTCTTCTATCAGTTTGTGTTTTCATGCGTGAGGAAGCATGAGACAGAGACTGACGAGTTTGTTGCCAAATCGAAGTGAAGTCCCTGACAAGCTCATCAACAGCTGGTACACCGGAAGAAGTTGGAAGTGGAAGAGGAGAACAGAGATGAAGACCATAAACAACAAAAAAGGAGAAGACCTTGTAGACTCGAAATCCTTATGATTATATGAGAATTCTGCCCAAGGGAGAAGGTCAACCCAATCGTCCTGGCGAGCTGAAACAAAATGACGAAGATAAATCTCCAGAATTTGATTAACCCTCTCCATCTGATCGTTGGACTGAAGGGGGTAGGCAGAGGAGAATTCTTGATTGATGTCAAAGAGCTTGCCAGAATTTAGAAACAAACTGAACTCCGCAATCCGAAACGATATATTGTGGAAGACCATGCAGACGAAAAATGTAAAGCAAGAAATACTTCGCCAGCTGTGGAGCAGATGGGAGGCCAGGAAGAGGGATGAAATGTGCCGTTTTGGAAAATTGATCAACCACAATCTAAATGATCATGTTATGATGGGGCAGGCAGAGGCAGATCGGTGATAAAATCCATAGCGATGTGGGACCAGGGAGTCTCCGGAATGGGCAAAGGCTGCAAGAGTCCAGCTGGTTTTGTCACGGGCACAAGTATCACAGGAACGGACAAAATCAGAATCGTCCCATTCTAGATGCAGCCACCAGTAGTGCAGAGAAATCAGGAGTAAATTCTTGTGTACACAAGGATGACCTGCCAACAGAGAAGAATGACCCCACTTCAGTACCTTGTGTCTCAATCTGGCAGGCACAAAGGATTTTCCAGGAGGAACTTGCTGAATATTGGCAGGAGCGGCAGAAATCAAGCGATCAGGAGGAATAATATAATATAATAACTATTCCTTGGAGTTCAAACCTATGACATCAGAGGACCTGGTAAGAGCATCAGCTCTGATGTTCTTGTTAGCTGGACAAAAGTGAGGGTAGAAATTGAATCTAGAAAAGAACAAAGACAACCTTGCCTTACGAGGATTCAATCGCTGAGCAGACTGAAGGTACAGAAGATTTTTAAGATCTGTGTAGATGCTGACCGGATAAGAAGAACCTTTCAAGAAATGTCGCCATTCCTCCAAGGCAAGCTTAATAGCGAGGAGTTCTTGATCTCCAATAGAATAGTTCCTTTCAGCAGGTGAGAAAGTCTTGGAAAAGAAACCCCAAGTTACTGTCTTACCCTTGACATTTCTCTGGGTAAGAATGGCACTGGCTCCAACAGAAGAGGCATCAACCTCCAAAGCGAAAAGGCTTCTCCAGATCAGGTCTTGAAAGCACAGGAGCAGAGGAAAATGTAGACTTTAAAAAGGAGAAGGCCTGTTCAGCCTCAGGAGGCCATGTCTTGGGATTAGAGCCCTTTTTGGTGAGAGCCACAATCGGAGCAACCAAGGAAGAGAAATGTGGGATAAATTGATGATAATGGTTTGCAAAATCCCAGAAAGCGTTGAATAGCCCATAGGCCAGAAGGGCAAGGCCAATCCAATACTGCAGACAGCTTATCTTGATCCATCTGCAGGCCTTCATGAGAAGCAATGTAGCGGAGAAACAGGAGACTAGACTTCTCCAAAAGGCATTTCTCCATTTTGGCACAGAGATGATTCTTCCAAAGGTATTGAAGAACCTGACAAACATGAGTACGTTGCTCCTCTAAGTTTGCAGAGAAGATCAAGATGTCATTAAGGTACACGACAACACAAGTGTAGAGAAGGTCCCGGAAGATATCATTGACAAATTCTTGGAAAACATCAGGAGCGTTGCAGAGACCAAAAGGCATCACGAGATACTTGAAATGTCCATCATGAGTATTGAAGGCCGTTTTCCATTCATCTCCCTCACGGATACGAATAAGGTTATATGCACCCCGTAGGTCCAACTTGGAGAAGACCTTGGCTCCTCGGAGACAGTCAAAAAGTTCGGAATAAGAGAAAGTGGATAACGATTTTTGACCGTAATCTTGTTAAGTCCCCTGTAGTCAATACAAGGTCAGAGAGAACCATCCTTCTTCCCCACAAAGAAGAATCCTGCTCTGGCAGGAGAAGAGGCCTTACAGATAAAACCCTTTTGGAGGCTGTCCTGGATATACTTCGCCATGGCTTGGGTCTCAAGAACCGATAATGCGTAAATTCTTCCACGAGGAGGTGTGGTTCCCGGCAGTAAATCAATGGGGCAATCGTAAGGACGATGCTTCATGCAGAATACGTCCGAAAAATCTTGGTAAGTTAGACCAGGTAAAGGAGGAGGAAGAGCAACAACTTTAGGCTGAGACAAAGATTTTGACAGTGCTGTCCCCAGCGAATAATTTCGCCACTTCTCCAATCAAGTTGCGGAGAATGACGTTGAAGCCAAGGTAGACCAAAAATAAGCTCAGAAGTACAGTGAGGAAGCACATTGAACTCAATCTTTTCTTTAGGCAAAACTCCCACTTGCATGATGAGAGGCTCACTACAGAAAAAGTCCAGATTTTGTCCATTAACAGAAGAGATGAACAAAAGCTTGGAAAGCCGAGTAACAGGAAGATGATATTAATGGACCAAAGAGGCATCAATTAAATCACCTGTGGAACCAGAGTCCAAAAATGCAGTAACGCTGAAAGAAAACTTGATAGACTTGTACAGGGATGGTCAAGCGAGGAGAGGTAGTATTCACACCTAGGGACGCCTCTCCCACGTGTCCTAGGTGTCAGCATTTCCCAGATACTGTGGACAAACTGAACAGTCTTTGAGGAAGTGCTCCGGGCTAGCACAATTCAAGCACAAATTCTCACTGCGTCGTCGTGACCTCTCCTGTTGCATAAGACGAGAACAATCTACTTGCATAGCCACTTCGGCAAGAGGCGCAGGAAAATGTAGATGTGGACGTTGGAACACGGGTGCCAGACGAGTATAGCTCCATGTTCGGGCAGGTTCGCTCTCTAAGCGCAGTTCATCCTGCCTCTCAGCAAAATGCACATCAGCACGTGTGGCCAAGTGTATAAGTTCAGTCAAAGAAAACAGAGGAGCGCGTTATCTTTAATCCTGCTTAATAGCCCTTTTTTGGATGTGGCACACAAGGCCTCATCATTCCATGCTAGTTCTGAGGCTAGTGTGCGGAATTGAACCGCTTAGTCACCAACTGAATAATTCCATTGACAGAGGTTCAGCAAAGCCGACTCAGCTGAAGAGGCACGTGCTGGTTCCTCAAAGACACTGTGGAATTCTGCGAGAAAAGCCGTCAAGTTGGAAGATACCGGGTCACCACAGTCCCAAAGGGGTGTAGCCCAGGCCAGGGTTTTTCCGGGCAGTAGGCTAATTACAAAGGCCACCTTAGCATGTTCCGTTGGAAACTGTTCAGACGTGAGCTCCAAATGGGTGGAGCACTGTGTAATGAAGCCTCTGCACAACTTGGAATCAGGGGTTCCCAAAAACAGTAAGCTACGAGTATGATGATACTCTGGTCACTTACACAAATAAACACCAAAATAGAAGACCAAAGTATGATTTTAGAAAAAGACATATAAAGCTTTATTCAAAATTAGACATAAAAACATGTAAAAAACACATATAATGTGGCAAGATGGTGGCACAGGAAAGAATGGGAGGCCAAGAGGAACTGTATATCCTACATGCAAGGTATCCTTATAATGCACAGGTATTTTCAGAGAGCCAGATGTAGAAATGTAATTCGCCACATAGAGCATAACGAGTAGACAAGGCAGGCATGGGGAAAGGACACACACAGGTACAATTAAACAAGTTTACAGCATAAAAAGGCAAAACATAATAGCAATGAACATGCACCTAATCAGGATACCTCTCACCTCCACCCTGAACGCGCGTTTTCGCACACTGCTTCGTCAGGGGGCCTGTCTTATGGGCATAGATGTCGGTATTTATGCAGCATATGGACCAAAGGACAAAATGAAAGAAAACACCAAGTGTGGAGAGGGAAGGCAGAGGCCGTGCAGACAATAAAAGTCGTGTGAGGAACTGGTGCGCAACACTTGCCACCACCGAAAGTGAAAGGCTTTGTCCAAGATGTGAAGGCTATGAAAAGGTGGAGAAATTGGATTTATATTAGAATATTATTACAATAATACCTCACAGAAATGAATAAAATTAGTGATATATGTACATAAGTGTGTGTGTGAATGGTGACTAAGAAGGGGTGTAGTATGTGTAGAATTGAACATCAATGATCTCAACATCAAACTTACCTACAAGGTGGGTCGCACTGGATTTTCTAGATGTGTCATTTTCAGTTGATCAAGAAGGTTTTGTACACTCTGATCTATTCAGAAAACCCACTGCTACCAATTCATTATTACATGCCCAATCGTTCCACCCACAGAGTCTCATTAAGGGAACACCAATGGGTCAATTCCTGAGACTCAGGCGTATCTGTTCTACTGATTCTATCTTTGAAGCTTGGGCTATCGAACTGTGGGACCGATTTTGGGAACAGGGCTACAGAGAACAATGGATATGAAGGGCCTACCTCAGAGCTAAACATTCAAAAAGAGAGATGCTACTTCAACCAATCGAGGAGCAAGAAAGACAATCAGGTGAGGTTGATTACATCCTTTCACCAACAAACTTCACAAGTAAGAGATATCCTCTCTAAATACTGGAAAGTCCTGTTAATGGATCCTGTTCTAAGGTTGTATTTACCCAATACACCGGCTATTACATTCAGCCGAGCCCCGAACTTGAGGGACAAACTGGTACGCAGCCATTACCAAGCACCACAACAACCAGGCATTTTTAGAGCAAGCAAACCCAGGTGGGGATGTAAACCCTGTGGGAAATGTGTTGCCTGCCCCAACATATATACTGATGACACCTTCCTCAACAGTGATGGTACACAATGTTTCAGGATTACTCACACTATCTCTTGCATAACTATAGGTGTTGTATACTATGCAACATGCCCGTGTGGCCTTATCTATATTGGATTAACCACAAGAGAATTAAAGAAGAGGACTAGAGAATATGTGTTGGGGATTTTGGCCTCCAAAGAAAAAAGCGATCTGAATTCACTCACAACAGTCCCTCGTCACTTCAAGATATACCATAACTCTGACCCATCCGGGCTGAAGGTGAGAGGAATTGACCGGGTATTTACGGGCATCCGGGGTGGGGAATGGAAAATTCGTCTGGCTCAGATGGAAACACGCTGGATTTATAGATTGAAGACATTACATTCCCATGGCCTTAATGATCATGCGAGTTTCGTCCCATTTTTGTAAACCAGCATGCCACTATCTTTAATTTTAGTAGTAGATGTCCTGATCCTGTGTTTTATGGGCTCCCTAGTGACCCCTGGCCTTTTAGGTGTTTTTAACAGTATTTTGATGTGTTCTACTTGTCTTTAGTTACTTAGTTTTTCTTCCTCTCTTTTTCTGCAGCAATCAACATCATGGACCCTCTCATCTGGAAGCCCTCAATTGTAACCCTCTTTCCCTCCCTTCAATGAACATGCATCTTATTTAGGATACTTTCACTATTTTTATAAACTAGTTTTTATAAATGTTATATATTTATTTCCTATTGTTAACATTGGCACGTAATCTATTTAATGCACTCACACTTTGTTAGTGTAATCAATATGTGCAATCAATATATGTGATTTTCACATACTTACTGTTTTTGCTTTTATATACACACACTCATATCTTTTTACACTCATATCATCACATTTCACTTATCTCTCATCACTTGCCACACATGATTATTAGGTTGTTCTACACATACTACACCCCTTCTTAGTCACCATTCACACACACTTATGTACATATATCACTAATTTTATTCATTTCTGTGAGGTATTATTGTAATAATATTCTAATATAAATCCAATTTCTCCACCTTTTTATAGCCTTCACATCTTGGACAAAGCCTTTCACTTTCAGTGGTGGCAAGTGTTGCGCACCAGTTCCTTGCACGTCTTTTATTGTCTGCACGGCCTCTGCCTTCACTCTCCACACTTGGTGTTTTCTTTCATCTTGTCCTTTGTTCCATGTGCGCATGCGCCGTTTACCCGTGTTACCTAGCAACCCCTGCGATGAGCGCTCCTCTTCATGTTCTCCCATTTCCGCATCTGTTGCGGTCTCAGTGCTCAGCGAGCATGTGCGAACGTCATCACACGTCCGCTCATGTGAGTGATCACATGACTCGAAGCACGGCCTCGGAGCCGGCTATCACTATACCATGGCTCACTTCCTCCTTAAGCGAACAACCGGACATGACGCTTATCACCTCACATCAGGTATTTATTTAATTCCTTAGGAGGGACAGATAGGATGCTTTACTATTGATCCATATGCTGCATAAATACCGACATCTATGCCCATAAGACACGCCCCCTGACGAAGCAGTGTGCGAAAACGCGCGTTCGGGGTGGAGGTGAGAGGTATCCTGATTAGGTGCATGTTCATTGCTATTATGCTTTGCCTTTTTATGCTGTAAACTTGTTTAATTGTACCTGTGTGTGTCCTTTCCCCATGCCTGCCTTGTCTACTCGTTATGCTCTATGTGGCGAATTACATTTCTACATCTGGCTCTCTGAAAATACCTGTGCATTATAAGGATACCTTGCATGTAGGATATACAGTTCCTCTCGGCCTCCCATTCTTTCCTGTGCCACCATCTTGCCACATTATATGTGTTTTTTACATGTTTTTATGTCTAATTTTGAATAAAGCTTTATATGTCTTTTTCTAAAATCATACTTTGGTGTTCTATTTTGGTGTTTATTTATAACCATCATACTTAAAAGGGAAAGGTAGATGTAGCTGAGAACCTGAGGACACTGCAGGGACTGGTGGAGAGAGTGGCGCTGGTTGCAGGTGCTGTTGCTGTTGTTGCTGCACGGCCAATAGCTGTTGCATCATAGCAGATAGCTGAGAGAGTTGATGTGCCTGTCAACTGCTGCGACCTACATACCACAATGGAGGGAAGATCCGCAACTTCAGGCAGCCGGATCTTACTGTAACACTCACGGTTCAGTAGACAGCAACACTGGAGGTAGAAGATCGGCTGGACCTGTGTGGAAGATGACGCGGGCCGTACCAGGGAGCGGAGTCTAAGGTGTCGCTACCCCTGACACGACTCAACCACACAGACCGCTGAGGAGATTCGAGGTGCAGATGGAAAACAGCAACTCGTAGTCTGGATTGCAGAAGGTCAGGGCTGGCAGCACAGGTGCATAGTCAGGAACAAAGCAGGAGGTCAGTAGTCAGGCGGCACAGGAGCAAGGTCAGAAATGTAGCAGGAGGTCAGTAAAAAGGCAAGGCAAACACAGTAAAGCTTTCTCAATGGCACAAGGCAACAAAGATCCGTCAGGGATGTGAGGGAGGAGCAGGAACTTATAGAGGAGAGACAGGTGTATCACATAACTATGGGCCTGCTGGCCCTTTAAATCATACAGTGCCAGCGCACATGCGCCTTAGGAGATGAGGACATGCGCGGCGGAGCTGAGAGAAGAGAAGGCAGCAGGGGATCGAGGTGAGTGTCGGGCTGGGATTCGCATGCGGGCGTGTCTTGCGATATGAACCCCAGCCCCGCTGGCAGCAGGGGAGAGCAGGGAAATGCGCTCACAGCAAGCACTGGCGGCCGGACCACAAACCGTAACAAGATGGGTCCTGATAAACTGACTGCGGTATTAGATTGGCCTCGCTCTACTGGACTTTGGGCTATTCAAAGCTTCCTTGGGTTTGCCAATTATTATCATTAGTTCATCCCACATTTCTCTTCCTTGGTCGCTCCAATAATGGCTCTTACTAAGAAGAGCTCCAACCCTGTAACAATGCTGGATGTGGATTCACTGAACTATGTGGCTGATGACATGGGCCATATCGGGGAGCGGAGTCTAAGGTGCCGCTGGTCTTCACCAGAGCCCACCGCAAGGCAGGATGGATTTGCTGCAGCAGGCAACACCCAGGTCACTACTAGTGTTGAGCGGCATAGGCCATATTCGAATTCGCAATATTTTGCGTATATATGGACGAATATTCGTCATATATTCGCTAAATTCACATATTCTTAATAGCATATGCAAAAATTTGCATAAACCAAAATTTGTGAAAATTTGCACGCCAGTCTCACACAGTAGTATTACAGCCTTCTTTACACCACACAAGCTGGAAGCAGAGAGGGGTGATCACTGTGATGTTTACTGTGGAAAAAAAAACGTATATTCGTAATTACGAATATATAGTGCTATATTCGCGAATATTCGCGAATTCGCAAATATGCGATATTCGCGAATAAAATTCGCATTGCGAATATTCGCGAGCAACACTAGTCACTACCCCCGATACAACTCAACCACACAGGTAGCTGGGCGAGGTATAGTAAAGTTGGATGAGGCAGAGGCATATTCGGACTTAGCAGAAGGTCAAGGCAGGTGGCAAAGGTGCGGAGTCAAATAATGTAGCTGAAGGGTCAGAACACAGGCAAGGCAAACAGACAGTATGGAACGCTTAATCTAAGGCAAATTGCACTAAAGATCCGGCAGGGAAGTGTGGGAGGTGCAGGGACTTATAATGTGGTGTCAGGTGCAACAACTAATTAAGGGCCTACTGGCCCTTTAAATTTCAGAGCTCCAGCGCACACGCGTCCTAGGAGATTGGGACGCGCACGCTGGAGCTAAGATACAGAGGAAGAGGCGGCAGCGGAATATGGTGAGTGACGGGCTGGGACTTGCATGTGGGCGAGTTCCGCGATGCGAATGCAAGCCCCGCCAGTAGGGGATTCAGGGACCATGCGCTCACGGCCGGTACTAGGGGGCGGAGCGCAATGTATTACAAACCCTAAGACATGGCCTCCTGAAAATGAAGAGGCCTTCATTAGCTTAAAGACAGCATTTGCCTCTGCCCCTGTGCTTTCAAGATCTGATCCGGAGAAACCCTTTGCTTTGGGAGGAGATGATTCTCCGTAGGAGCCAGTGCCATGCTTAGCCAGAAAAACTCCAAGGGCAAGACTGTAACCTGTGGTTTCTTTTCTAAGTCTTTTTCGCCTGCTGAGAGGAACTACTCCATTGGAGATCGAAAATTCCTTGCTATTAAGCTTGCCTTGGAGGAGTGGCGACATTTGTTAGAAGGGTCTCCTCATCCGGTCAGCATTTCTCAGACCATAAAAATCTCCTATACGTCCAGTCTGAATCCCCGCCAGGCAAAGTGGTCTCTTTTCTTTTCCAGATTTAATTTCTTTATTCATTTTCGTCCCGCTAACAAAAAACGTCAGAGCCGATGCTCTTTCCAGATCCTCCGATGTCATTGGAATGGACTTCCCGCCTAGGCACGTTATTCCTCCAGAACGATTGATCTCAGCAGCTCCTGCCGATCTTCTGCAAGTTCCCCCTGTCTTTATGCGTGTCAAACTGAGACGTAAAGTCCTGAATTGTGGCCATTCTTCTTTGCTGGCTGGTCACCCTGGAATACGAAAGACCCTTCAACTTATTTCCCAACATTACTGGTGGTCGCATCTTGAACGTTATGTCACCGATTTTGTCTGTTCCTGTGTCACCTGTGCCCGTGACAAAACTCCTTTGCAGAGGCCTGCGGGACTCTTACAGCCTCTGCCCATTCCGGAGACTCCCTGGTCCCACATAGCTATGGACTTTATTACCGATCTGTCTACTTCTTGTAATAACACGGTCATCTGGGTGGTGATTGATCGATTTTCCAAGATGGCTCATTTCATTCCGCTACCAGGTCTTCCATCTGCCCCACAGCTGGCCAAGCACTTTCTTCAACATATTTTTCGTCTTCATGGCCTTCCAAATCATATCGTCTCGGATCGTGGAGTGCATTTTGTTTCCAAGTTCTGGCATGCTCTTTGTTCCCGTCTTGACATCAATCTGGACTTTGCCTCTGCCTACCACCCTCAGTCCAACGGTCAGGTGGAGAGGGTAAATCAAATTCTGGAGACTTATCTCTGTCATTTTGTTTCTGCTCATCAAGACGATTGGGTCGAATTTCTCCCTTGGGCTGAATTCTCCTATAATCATAAGGTCACAGAGTCCATGAGGACTTCTCCATTTTTTGCTGTTAATGGATATCATCTTCATTCTCCTCTTCCAGCTCCAGTTTCCTCCAGTGTGCCAGCTGTAGATGAACTTGTCCGAGACTTCTCTTCCATTAGGCAACAAACTCAGCATTCTTTGTCTCTTGCCTCCTCACGCATGAAAGCTCAGGCTGACAAAAAAAAAAAAGACCTCCTCCGTCCTTCTCTCCCAGTGATAAAGTTTGGTTATACCCCAGATCCTTTGAAGATTCCCAGTTACAAGTTGGTTATTCTCTTCATATTCCCAGTTCTTTTCATGTGTCTCTCCTAAGCCTCTTGTCATCAACTGATTCTCTCAGAAAAATATTCTTCCTACATCTCTGGTTCAACGGATATATATGAAGTCAAGGAGATTTTAGCTTCCAAGACCGTGAGAGGGAAACAATTCTTCCTAGTTGACTGGAAGGGATTTGGTCCTGAGGAGAGATCTTGGCAGCCGGAGGAGTACATCCTGGACCGTAATCTTCTCAGGCGTTTTTTGAACTGCAAAAGGAGGGGGAGACCAAGGGGGGGGGGGATACTGTCACAACTTGCCTTGAGCGCTCCCCCTCTGTCTCCTCTCCAGCCGGCGGGGCTGGGATTCTCATTGCGGGACGTACCCGCGTGCGAGTCCCAGCATGTCTCTCACCTCCGTGCTCTCCTGCATCTACCGTCCTTCCTCAGTGCCGACGTGCGTGCCGCCGCCTCCTCCTAGGGCACGTGTGCGCCAGTGCGTCCGTAATTATGTTTTGCACCTGCACCTTTTTTTTTATATATACATGCAACTCCCACAGACCCCTGCGTGATCTTTGTTGCCCTAGTGCCAAAGAAAGCGTATTCTGTGTTACCTTGCCATGTTCCAGACCCTTTCATTCCGTGACCTGACTTTGCTCCTTGCCGCCTGCCTTTAGACCTCATGCTATGTTCCTGTCTACGCACCTGTGCCACCAGCCCTGACCTCCTGCAGTCCGGACCATGTCTTGCCTATTCCCTCCTGTGCCTCACATCACCTCAGCTGCCTGTGTGGCCCACGTCATCTGCCACACAGGTCCGGTGGATCCACTACCTCCTTAGTGTCCTGCCTACTGCTGTGAGTCTTTACAATACACATATACAGATGAATAAAGTTTGCATAACGTACTTTCACACAACAAGTTTATATGTATTGTAGCTGGAATGCCAGTACTGGTACAGCCTAAATGTCCTGCTTTGCACATTATACAATTTATTAAGCAGACATTTATTGTCAGACTGCTGTTCAACAATAGACAGAACAGTCATACAACTGGACTATGACCCAATGGATGATAAAGGGGACATGTTCACATCATCAAATCATAAAATAATATTGAAGCTGGGGGTATAATATTCATTCAGAAATCTGACAGATTCTTTCTAGAGCAATATAGTAGATTTATTTACACAAAGACACTGTGTATATCACAAGCTTATTTGTTCAAATGCATAGAAAATGCACTGAAACATATAAAGTGCACAATTGTGACTACATTTTACCCCATAAAGTGATAATGCTCCCTGTGTCCCATATAGCAATGTCCCTGTGCCTTCAAATAGTAAAGAAGTTCCCTGAACACCTTTACAGTAATGATGTCCTCTGTACCCCAAACTCAAAGGCTAACATGGGCCAAAAAAACAAGGTTTAAGTTTATGTGGGCCGCATAAAAAAAAAAAAAATGTAACTTTACTATATGTATCAAGACCCCAACCCCCCCCTGTACAATACCCCCCCTATTCAATAACCCAACCCCCCTGCATAAGACCCCATGCCCTCCCTGCACAACATCCCATGTCCCCTTTGCACAACAACCCATGCCCCCCTGCACAAGACCCCATGCACACCCTACATAATACCCCATGCCCCCCTGCACAAGACCTCATGCCCCCTTTGCACAAGATCCCATGCCCACCCTACACAAGACCCCATGACACCCTTCACAAGACCCCATGACCTCCCTTCACAAAACCCCATGCCCCTTTTGTACAACACTCCATGCCCCCTTTGCACAAGACCCCATGCCCCCCTTCACACAAGACCCCATGCCCCTCCTTCGCAAGACCCCATGCCCCTCCTTCACAATACCCCATGCCCCTTTTGCCCCCATGCCCCCCCCCTGCACAAGACCCCATTCCTTGTTTAAAAAAAAAATCAAACAACAATATTAGCGGGCCACATGTTTGACACCCATGCCATACATAATTAATGCCCCCATGTATCCCTCCTAGAGTAATAATGCCCCCTGTGCCTTCACAAATAATGTCCCCTGTTCTGCCATACAGTAATAATGCCCCCTTTGCCATGTATGAATGGTAATAATTTCCCCCTGTTCCTCCATACAATAATAAAGTCCCCCTATTCACCTCAAACAGTAATAATGTCCCAGTGCTCCATATGGAAATCATGCCCTCTGTTTCCATTATACAGTAATAATGTCCTCTTGTCCCACATATAGAAAAAAAATCTCTGTGTGCCCCAAACAGTAGGTAGATGCCCCCAGTGGGTAGGTATTTTACCCATATTAGGTAAATCCCCCCCAAAAGGTAGGTTATTTCTAGTGATGAGTGGCAGGGGCCATATTTGAATTTGCAATATTTCATGACTATATGGATGAATATTTGTCCTATGTTCGCAAAATTTGCATATTTGTTATGATTGTTCTCTTTTTTTTTCCATGCGAAAATTCGCAATGAAATTCGCATAGTGCACATGGGCAATTATATCTTTCACCTAAAAGAAGGGAGGGATCAGTGTGCAGTCTGGAAGTGCCAATATTTGCATAAATATTTTCATAAATTTGCATTAAAAATATTTGTCATTACGAATAAATATCACTATATTCTAAATATTAGCAAAATCGCGAAGTGCCGATATTTGTGGTAAAAATTTGCATTTAGAATATTCACGCTGAACACTAGTTAATTCCACCTATTAGATATATGCGCCCCTAAGAATTTTACATTTCCTCCCTATTATATGGAATTTTCTTTGTATGAATCTATGTGAGAGCAATGCTAAAAAATGTCAGTAGAGTGTCAGTAGTAGACAGTGTTGCTTAACTTATGTTGCTGGATGTAATGGATGTGAACGTTAAACTTCGGTAACCATTTCTCTGCCTGCCACTTACACATACATGTAGTAAAATTACATAAGAAAATACAAATACATCAAATACTTGGAGTTACCATGAAGTGGACAGGAACCATTGGAAAACCAGCCCCAAATAGCACTCTGGGACAATACATGTACTTTCAGCCACAAGTAGCTGGTAAATGTTTATGTTCAGGGGATTCATTGAATAGTTTACTATGGGACCTAGCCTTTTGTAGTTACACTTCCACATCACAGCTCTCCATCAGAGGTACACACTGGAAGCCTAAAGGAAAACTCTCACATGTTCACTAGTGTTGAGCACGAATATTCGCAATTCGAATATTTGATGCGAATTTCGCATATTCGGCAATATGGCGAATATGGCACTATATATTCGCAATTACGAATATTCGTAATTTTTTTTTTCACACAGAACACATCACAGTGATCTCATCCCTCCCTGCTTCCAGTTTGGGGTCTAAAGAATGCTCCTATACTATTTACTGTATTAGACTGGAGAGCGAATTTTCGCAAATATGAGAATATGCGAATATTCGCGTATATCCTCACATTCGCATATATCGTCACTAAAGAATATTAGGACATAGATAATATAGATAGGTAGATAGTTATCCGCATGCGCACACGCGCATGCAAAAATAACCGTGTATATATCGAATATGCAAATTTCGTGAATGTAGGACGAATATTCGTCCATATATTCGCGAAACATCGCAAATTCGAATATGGCGTATGCCACTCATGACTAATGTTCACTCCCGCACTAACCACAGGCACTGACAGATAGTGCGGGGGACGCTGATTCATATGATCCCTACCTTGCCCGGATCCGTCCAGCCGTCCGCCCGCAATCTTAGTTTTTCTATATATGCAAATGTGGCTGTAACTGGCACGTGCAGGGTTTTCAGTAGCCTAGTGGCATTGTGACGTCAGCGCCGCCCGTACGCAGTGCCGCCCACTTATGAATATTCATCCTCCCTCCAGATCTCCCTCTCCCCGCCGCTCCTAACTGGTCTTCACTGCGCGTGTCAGAAAGTGGCACATGCGCAGTGAAGGCCAGTAAGGAGTGGCAGGGAGAGGAAGAGCCGGAGGGAGGGGGAATCAATATTCATAAGCGGGCGGTGCTGCGGACGGGCGGTGCTGACGTCACAGTGCCACTAGGCTACTGAAAATCCCGCCCGTGCCAGTTACAGCCACATTTGCATATATATATAGAAAAACTAAGATTGCAGGCGAATGGCTGGACGGATCCGGGCAAGGTAGGGATTATATCAATCAGTGTCCCCCGTACTATCTGTCAGTACCTGTGGTTTACTTTACTTTACTGAATTAAACCACTGTTACGTTCGCGGCGTTCTCCTCTCTGCAGCGCCCCGGTCAGACCCACTGACCGGGAGCGCTGCACTGTCACTGCCGGTGGGGATGCGATCCGCCCGCCCGCGGGTCGCATCCCAATCCACTCACCTGTCCCGTTCCCCGGCTGTCACGTCCCGGCACGCACGGCCCGCTCTCTAGGGCACGCGCGCGCCGGCTCTCTGAGATTTAAAGGGCCAGTGCACCACTAATTGGTGCCTGGCCCAATCAGTGTCTATCTTTCCTATCCATATAAAAACCCACTTCCCCTTTCTGTCCTCGCCGGATCTTGTTGCCTTGTGCCCTGTGAAAGCGTTATTGTGTGTTCCCAAGCCTGTGTACCCAGACCTTCTGCTGTTGCCCCTGACTACGAACCTCGCTGCCTGCCCTGACCTTCTGCTACGTCTGACCTCGCCTATGTCTAGTCCTTGTGTACCACGCCTGTCTCAGCTGTCAGTGAGGTTGAGTCGCCATCGGGTGGAACGACCTGGGGGTTACCTGCCGCTACAAGTCCATCCCGCTTTGCGGCGGGCTCTGGTGAAAGCCAGTAACCCCTTAGATTCCGTTCCCCTGGTACGGCCCACGCCATCACCTCACTTACACAGAGGATCCACCACCAGTGTCCTCTGCGCATTCCAGTCCGGATCGTGACAACCACTATACACACACCAGTATTCCCCATACAGTTCCCAAATAGCGGTAGACACCAGCTGTACACAGGATCTGTGTACCATATAAGTGATTATATACAGGGCCATATAGAGATAGACACCAGCTGTACACAGGATGTGTATACCATATAAATGATTACAGTTACATTTTGAGGACTCACAATCAACATTTTTTCTGATCAGTGTTGTCCTTTTTTGTTTTCTTCTCTGTCTGCATCAGACTGCCATGTCGACTTCTTCAAGCCAAAACATATGTAAGACAAACATGTTTCACTCTGCATTTTTACAGTGCCCTCCCCTCCCCTACACAATCTCCCCATCTATAGGCCCCAAACTGTTATAGTGCCCTCCTGCACAGCAAAAGGGCAGTAAGGTAGATAGCCAGGTAGGTATGTAAGTAGGTGTGTAATTTGGTAGCCTGGTATATAAGTATCCAAGTAACTAGCTAGATAGTTTGTCATTACATCACTTATTTTACCATAAAATTTATGGTGAAAGCAAATAACAATATTTGTGGGTCGAATTTTCTTTTAAAAAGTTTGAATATTTTGGAGGGGTTTGTTCCTACACAAAAATGACACATTGGCCCAGATTTATCAAACTGTGTAAAATACGCTGCAGATCCATCCGTGTAAAAGAGCCCTTAGGGTACGTTTACACATACAAGATCTGCTGTATATTTTCTGCAGCTAATTTTGCTACCTATTGAAAATACATATAAAAAAAAAGGATTCTGGGATGATAAATTAAAATGTAATAGTACTATAGATCTAATAAATATATCAAGCATGCAAAAGCTCTCAACAAAACCTATTATTTAATGGTTAGTGTGATAAGCTTGTGAACTAATAAACAGGCAAAGACTCTATGGGGTGTACAAGCACTAAAGAATTACCTAGAGATGAGCGAATCGAATCAGATGAAGTCGAATTCATTCCGCATTTCATGAAAAGTTCAGTTCGAACCGAATCCGGACTTCGACTCGATTCTAAATAATGAATTTCTTCATTAGTGACACCCCTGCGATCGTCCTGTATAATGTATAGATGCGAGCGGCTTTCTCTTGTGCTCGCATCTCTGCAATAGTACCTGCATTAATGGACAGATCGCAGCAAGTGTCAGGAGTGATACCTGCTGTGATTTGTCCTTAACTACAGTGCGGGGAGCTGTAATGCCTGCATTAATAGACAGATTGCACCGAGTGTCACTTCTGACACCCGATGCGATCGCCTGTATAATGTATAGATGCGGGCGGCCGGCCGCTCTTCTCTGGTCCCACTGTAGTATGAGTATATGCCGTAAATATACCTATTATTCATATTTCCCGCAGAGAGCTGTGATTGGCTGGAACCATCTGGCCAAGCACAGCTCTCTGGGGGACATATGAATTATGTGAAAAGTTATGTGAATTCTATAATTTTTCATAATAAAGTGTTTTATTAGTAATGTATTTTAATATTGTGTGTATTAAAGTGTGTGGATATGTTTCACTTTTTTCTTTTTCTTTTTTTTTTTACATGTTTTAGGTAGTACTACTACTCCCAGCATGGAACAGACTGTTTCATGATGGGAGCTGTAGTACCTGTACTAATACGGGGCACTCATATTACTACAGTAGATAGGTAAATTAGGTCTCCAGGAAAAAGGTTTAAAAATAGTGACTGAACATGGAACTTTACAACTTAGCTTTTATTATGCTAGTATAAAAATAGCATATTTTAAAATTCACTAGCAGTGATTGTGAATACTTCTATAACCTCAGAATGCTTCAGATAACTTAATATGAATATGTTTAACTCCTTAAGGACGTAGGGCGTACCTGTACGCCCTACACCCGGTCCCGGTGTTTAAAACGGGGTCACGCCGTGACCCCGCATCACACCGGGTCGGTCCCGGCTGCTAATCATAGCCGGGACCCTGGGCTGCATCGATCGCTGCGCCACACGCTGTTAACCCTTCAGACGCGGCGATCAAAGTTGACCGCCACGTCTGAAAATGAAAGTAAATGCCTCCCGGCAGCTCAGTCGGGCTGATCGGGACATCGCAATAAAATTGCGATGTTCCGATCAGCTGGGACGCAGGCGGAGGTCTCCTTACCTGTCTCCGCGGAGTCCGATCGTCGATTGATTGCTCCAAGCCTGAGCTACAGGCTTGAGCAATCGAGCCCCTATCTGACTGATCCGTGCAAAGCTATGGCTTTGCAGGGATCAACATAGGAGATCAGTGTGTGCAGTCTTATAGGTCCCTATGGGAGCTATAGCACTGCAAAAAAAAGTGAAAAAAAAAGTTAACAAAGGTCATTTAACCCCTTCCCTAATAAAAGTTTGAATCACCCCCCTTTTCCCATAAAAAAAAACTGTGTAAATAAAAATAAAAATAAACATATGTGGTATCGCCATGTGCGAAAATGTCCGAACTATAAAAATATATTGTTAATTAAATCGCATGGTCAATGGCATGCGCGCAAAAAAATTCCAAAGTCCAAAATAGTGTTTTTTTGTCACTTTTTGTATCATGAAAAAATGAATGAAAAGCGATCAAAAAGTCCAATCAAAACTTAGTACCAAGTACCAATAAAAACTTTACAACACGGTGCAAAAAATGAGTCCTCATACTGGCCCGTACACGGAAAAATAAAAAAGTTATAGGGGTTAGAAGATGAGAATTTTTAACATATAAATTTTCCTGCATGTAGTTATGATTTTTTTCCGAAGCAGGACAATATCCAACCTATATAAGTAGGGTATCATTTTAACCATATGGACCTACAGAATAAATATAAGATGTTATTTTCTATGGAAAAATGCACTGCGTAGAAACAGAAGCCCCCAAATTTTACAAAATGAAATTTTTTCTTCAATTTTATTGCACAAGGAATTTATTTTCCGTTTCCCATGAAATTTTGGGTAAAATGACTAATGTCACTGCAAAGTAGAATTAGTGGCGCAAAAAATAAGCCATCATATGGAATTTTATGTGCAAAATTGAAAGCGTTATGATTTTTAGAAGGTGATAAGGAAAAAATTTAAATGCAAAAACGGAAAAACCCTGCGTCCTTAAGGGGTTAAAGGTTTTTTGCTATTTTTTCTCGATTTTTGACACATTATTGCTATTTTTATAGTAGCATAATAAAAGCTAAGATTTAAGGTTCTTTTTACAGTCACTAGTTTTATATAAAATTTTCTGGGAGACCTAATTTACCTATCTATTATTATCAGTGCCCCGCATTAGTACAGGTACTACAGCTCCCATCATGGAACAGTCTGTTCCATGCTGGGAGTAGTAGTACTACCTAAAAAATGTAAAAATAAAAAAAAAGAGAAAAAAAAAGTGAAGCACACATACACTTTATTAAAGGACATGTCCGGTGCTCACTTTTCTTATTGTATCCGTTCCGGGCTGCAAAAAAGAAAATAAGCTTTTTCTTGTCTGTCTAAGCTCCCCCGGTGCTCTGGTGCAGGTGTTCGGTCCCCGAGCTGTTTGCTTCTTACTTCCTGTTAGCCCGGCATGTCACACGGAGCTTCAGCCTATCACCGGCTGCAGCGATGTCCCGTAAGTAAGCAGGTAAGAGAAAGCTTCTTTTTTTTTTTTTGCGGCCCAGAGCGGATACAATAAGAAAAGTGAGCACCAGACATGTCCTTTAACGCCTTAAGGACACAGGGTTTTTCAGTTTTAGCATTTTCGTTTTTTCCTCCTTACCTTTTAAAAATCATAACCCTTTCAATTTTCCACCTAAAAATCCATAATATGGCTTATTTTTTTCGTCACCAATTCTACTTTGCAGTGACATTAGTGATTTTACCCAAAAATCCACGGTGAAAGGGAGAAAAAAAATCATTGTGCGACAAAATCGAAGAAAAAATGCCATTTTGTAAATTTTGGGTGCTTCCGTTTCAACGCAGTGCATATTTCGGTAAAAATGACACCTTATCATTATACGGTTAAAATGATACCCTGCTTATTCAGGTCTAATTTTGTAACTTCTGGAAAAAATCATAACTACATGCAGGAAAATTTATTCTTTTAAAAATGTCCTCTTCAAAATCCTTTAAATAAACAGTTATACAAAAAAAAAAAAATGTCCTCTTCTGACCCCTATAACTTTTTTATTTTTCCACGTACAGGGCGGTTTGAGGGCTAATTTTTTGCGTTGTTATCTCAAGTCTTTATTGGTACCATTTTTTACTTTTTTTATCAATTTTTTTTTTTTTTTTAATGGTATAAAAAGTGACCAAAAATACGCGTTTTTGGACTTTGGATTTTTTTTACGTATACGCCATTGACTGTGTGGTTTAATTAGCGATATTTTTTTATAGATCGGACATTTACGCACGCGGTGATACCACATATGTTTATTTTTATTTACACTGTTTTATTTTTTTAATCGGAAAAGGGGATGATTCAAACTTTTATTAGGGAAGGGGTTAAATGATCTTTATTAACACATTTTTTTAACTTTTTTTTTGCAATGTTGTAGCTCCCATAGGGACCTATAACACTGCACACACTGATCTTTTACACAGATCAGTGGCGTGTATTAACACGCCTGTGATCAGTGTTATCGGCACTTGACTGCTCCTGCCTGGATCTCAGGTACGGAGCAGTCATTCGCCGATCGGACACCGAGGAGGCAGGTAAGGGCCCTCCCGGTGTCCTGTAAGCTGTTCGGGACGCTGCGATTTCACCGAGGCAGACGGGATACTTTCATTTTCGTTCAGGTTTGATCGCCGCGTCTGAAGGGTTAATACAGGGCATCACCGCGATCGGTGATGTCCTGTATTAGCCTTGGGTCCCGGCACTTCATATTGAGCACTGAATTTTCTTTTCCCTGCCTGCTCCCGAAAATTGAAAGACAAAAAAATACATTTTAATGTTAATTTTTAAACCGGGATAAATTTATGTGAGCAGGCAGGGACCTAAAAATGTAGCCGACAATAAAAAAAAACATGTAGAAAGGGGCCATTTAAATGTAAAAATAATATATATTTTTTTAATTAATTTTTTTATTTGCAATATTATGATATTGTGTTTAATAAAGTGTGTGTGTTTCATTTTTTTTTTTCTCAATTTTATTCTTTTTTTTAGGCAGTACTACTACTCCCAGCATGGAACAGACTATTCCATGATGGGAGCTGTAGTACCTGTACCAATAGCCAGATCACAGCAGGTGTCACTCCTGACAACCAATGCAATTGTCATTTTTATTGCAGAGATGGAGCGGCTTTCTCCTGTGCTCATATCTCTGCACTATACTCCGGCCGGCCAGTGATGTGAATAGAATTCACATAATTTATTTACATTTCCCGCAGAGAGCTGTGATTGGCCAGATGGTTCCAGCCAATCACAGCTCTCTACGGGAAATATGAAAAATAGTTATATATACGGCATATACTCATACTACAGTGGGACCAGAGAAGAGTGTCTGGCCACCCGCATCTATACATTATACAGGACTATTATTCAGTATGCAGATTAGAGGCATCGCTTTTAGAATCTTTGCCGCACAGCAGCACAATGACAAAGCTTTGCACATGTTTGACAAAGTGTGCTTGCAGCTGTTGCAAAACTGTGGTGGGTGTTGTAGTTTTGCAACAGCTGGAGGCACCCTGGTAATAGTAACAGAAACAGTGTGTAGCGCAACAGTGTTAGCGCAACGACCAATAAAAAAATTAGAATGAATTCTTTACTTTTGTTTACGGATAACGAATGCATTCGTTATTTACCGCATGCATTCAGTAAATAACGAATGCATTCGTTATTTTGCTATTCGTATTATCGTGGCTATTCGGGAATGTTCAAAATATGTTGTTGTGCAACGGTAAAGTTCGGTAAATTAGACATTCGTGCCGAAACGAATTGCACATGTCTAGTGGCTGAATGACACCGTGTGAAGGTGTTGGCAGCATGAGGAGACCATATAGTGGCTGAATGACACAGAGTGGAGGTGTTGGCAGCATGAGGAGACCATATAGTTGCTGAATGACACAGCCTGGAGCTGGCAGCAGCATGAGTAGACTCTAGGGCTTCAAAATCCCTAAGATTAACAGATGAATTTTGAAATTTATATTGGCTGAATGATACATCCAGGAGTTGACTGAAGCATGAGGAGAACATTTAGTGTCTGAATGGCACAGCCTAGAGGTGGCTGACGCATGAGGAGACCATGTAGTGTCTGAATGGCACAGCCTGGAGTTGGCAGAAGCATGAGGAGACCATTGAAATTTAAGATTTTTAAATAGAAATTTAAGATTTTTAAATAGAAATGTAAGATTTTTAATTAGTTAAGGACCCAGGGCGTACAGGTACATCATGACACCCTGGTACTTAAGGACCCAGGATGTAAATGTACGCCCGTGGGAATTTCAGTCAGGAGGGAGGGGACTGGATCGGGGTGACTGCTGATATCAATCAGCAGGCACCCTGCACAAATGCCCAGGGGGCTCATCAGACCCCTCCATGTTGGCGATCACTGCAAATCGTTGGTGAATTCACACCAGCGATTTGCGGCAATTGCGGGTCATACGGGTCTCTGGTGACCCGGAAAGTACGGGGAATCGGGGTTGTCCAAGACACCCACGATCCCCCCTGAAGGGATGGGAGTGAGGTGGCAGGGGTGCCACCCATCCTATGCCTGCTATTGGTCATGTAGAAGCAATGATCAATAGCAGATCGAGGGGGTGGGGGGATTAACTTTCGGTTTCCCCCTTCTGCCCACCCACAGTAGGCTGGGCAGAACGGGGAAACCGATGAGGACCGGCGCTGAAGTACACTTACCCATCGGCAGCGGGCGGCGATCGGCGGCGATGATAGGTGGCAGAAGAGGACGGCAATGCGGTTCCCTGGATCCTACGGAAGCTGGTGAGTTGCCTAGCAACATCTGAAGGGCTACAGTTTGAGACCTCTATACAGTGATATACTGTAATCCTCCAGATCTTGCAAAGCTACAACTCCTAGCATGCCCACACTGCAGTTTGCTGTCTGGGCATGGTGGGATTTGTAGTTTTGAAACATCTGGAGGGCCACAGTTTGGAGATCACTAAACAGTGGTCTCTAAACTGTAGCCCTCCAGATGTTGCAAAACTGCAAATCCCAGCTTGCCCAAACAGCAAATAGCTGCCTCTGCATGCTGGGAGTTGTAGTTGCGTACCTCCAGCTGTTGCATAGCTACATCTCCCAGCATGCCCTTCGGCGATTAGTACATGCTGGGAGTTGTAGTTTTGCAACAGCTGGAGGCACACTATGTGGAAAATACTGAGTTAGGTAACAAAACCTTAGTAAAGGTTTTCCAACCAGTGTGCCTCCAGCCATTGCAAAAGTACAACTCCCAGCATGCACGGTCTGTCAGTACATGCTGGGAGTTGTTGTTTTGAAACTGCTGGAGGTTTGCCCCCCCCCCTCCCATGTGAATGTACAGGGTACATTTACACAGGCGGGTTTACAGTGAGTTTCATGCTTGAAGTTTGAGCTGCGTCAAATTTTTCGCCACAGCGCAAACTCCTAGCGGGAAACTCCCCGTAAACCCGCCAGTGCGAATGTACCCTAAAAACACTACACTACAATAACAAATAATAAAGGGTAAAACACTACATTTACACCCCCTTACACTGTCTCCCCCCCAAAAAAAGTATTGTACGGCAGTGTTTCCAAAACGGAGCATCAAGCTGTTGAATTCAACAACTCCCAGCATTTCTGGACAGCCACTGACTGTCCAGGCATGCTGGGAGTTTAGCAACAGCTGGAGGCACCCTGTTTGGGAATCACTGGCGTAGAATACCCCTATGTCCATCCCTATGCAATCCCTAATTTAGTCCTCAAATGCGCTGATATTACAGCGGTTCTGACATAAACGAAAAAAAATAAATACCCACATGTGACCCCATTTTGGAAACTACACCCCTCACGGAATGTAACAAGGGGTATAGTGAGCTTTAACACCCCACAGGTGTTTGATGAATTTTCAAGTTGGATCGGAAAATGAAAAAAAAAATGTTCACTAAAATGCTGGTGTTACCCAAAATTTTTCATTTTCACAAGGGAAAATAGGAAAAAAGCCCCCCAAAATTTGTAACCCCATTTCCTATGAGTAAGAACATACCCCATATGTGGATGTAAAGTGCTCTGCATGCGCACTACAATGCTCAGAAGAGAAGGAGCACCATTGGGATTTTGAAGAGAAAATGTGTCCGGAGTTGAAGGCCATGTGTGTTTACAAAGCCCCCATAGTGCCAGAACAATGGACCCCCCCCCCCCACATGTGACCCCATTTTGGAAACTACACCCCTCATGTAATGTAATAAGGGGGAGAAGTGAGAATCCCCCCCCCCCCCACAGGTGTCTGACAGATTTTTGGAACAGTGGTCCATGAAAATGAAAAATTAATTTCAAAGATGTGTCAAACACCAGTGGGATGTAAATACTCACTGCACCTCTTATTTCATTCTGTCAGGGGTGCAGTTTCCAAAATGTAGGGGGGGGGCACTGTTCTGGCACCACTGGCGCACATGGCCCCTGACTTCCATTCCAAACAAATTCTCTTTCCAAAAGCTCAATGGTGCTCCTCCACTTCTGAGCATTGTAGTGTGCCAGCAGAGAACTTGACGTCCACACATGGGGTATTTCCATACTCAGAAGAAATGGGGTTACAAATTTTGGGGGTCATTTTCTCCTATTACCCCTTGTAAAAATTTAAATTTTGGGGAAAAAACAGCATTTTAGTGAACATTTTTTTTAAATTAACGCATCCAACTTTAACAAAAAGTCGTCAAACACCTGTGAGGTGTTAAGGATCACTGTACCCCATGTTATATTCCTTGAGAGGTTAGTTTCCAAAATAGTATGCCATGTGGTTCTTTTTGCTGTTCTGGCACCACAGGGGCGTCCTAAATTTGACATTCACCCCAAAAACCATTTCAGCAAAATTTGCTTTCCAAAAGCCAAATGTGACTCCTGTTCTGAGTGTAGTAGTGCGCTAGCAGAGCACTTGATGTCCACACATGGGGTATTTCCATACTCAGAAGAGATGGGGTTACAAATTTTGGGGGGCATTTTCTCCTATTACCCCTTGTAAAAAAAATTGGGGGAAAACTAGCATTTTTGTGAAAAAAAAAATAATTCACACATCCAACTTTAACGAAAAGTCGTCAAACACCTGTGGGGTGTTTAGGCTCACTGTACCCCTTGTTACCTTCCTTGAGGGGTGTAGTTTCCAAAATAGTAATTTTTTTTTTTTTGCTGTTCTGGCACGATAGGGGCTTCATAAATGTGACATGCCCCTTTGGTGCCAAAACTCACTCTTCAAAATCCCACTGTCGCTCCTTCCCTTCTGAGCCCTCTAGTGCACCCACAGAGCACTTGACATACACATACGAGATATTTCCTTACACGAGTGAAATTGGGTTACACAATTTAGGAAGATTTCTCTTCTTTTACCCCTTGTAAAAATTCAAAAATTGGGTCTACAAGAACATGCCAGTTTAAAAAATGAAGATTTTGAATTTTCTCCTTCAATTTGCTGCTGTTCCTGTGAAACACTTAAAGGGTTAGCAAACCTTTTGAATTTCATTTTGAATACTTTGAGGGGTGCAGTTTTTTATAATGGGGTCATTCATGGGGTATTTCTAATAAGAATGCCCTTCAAATCCCCTTCAAAACTCAACTGGTCGCTGAAAAATGTCGATTTTGAAAATTTTGTGAAAAATTGGAAAATTGCTGCTATACTTTGAAGCCCTCTGCTGTCTTCCAAAAGTAAAAACATGTCAACTTTATGATGCCAACATAAAGTAGACATATTGTATATGTGAATCAATATATCATTTATTGCAATATTTATTTTCCTTAAGAGCAGAGAGCTTCAAAGTCAAAAGCATTCAAATGTTTTAAATTTTTCATAAATTTTTTTCATTTTTCAATTAAATGCAAGTATTGACAACATTTCACCACTAACATAAAGTAGCATATGTCACAAAAAAACTATCTCGGAATCAGAATGAAAGATAAAAGCATCCCAGAGTTATTAATGCTTAAAGTGACAGTGGTCAGATGTGCAAAAAATGGCCGGGTCCTACACTGAAAATTGGCTGGGTTAAATTGAAATTGAGGATTTTGAAATTGAAATTTTAGCTCCCAAGTTTTAATGTCCCAGGCCCCGGCGTATGGGTACAAAGGACCAAATCAAACAAGGAGTCACATGGCAGCACAATGACAGAGCCCGGAGGTTGCATTAGTATGAGGAGACCATATAGTGGCTGAATGACACAGCGTGGAGGTGTTGGCAGCATGAGGAGACCAAATAGTGGCTGAATGACACAGCCTGGAGGTGTTGGCAGCATGAGAAGACCATATAGTGGCTAAATGACACAGAATGGAGGTGTTGGCAGCATGAGGAGAAGATAAAGTGGCTGAATGACAAAGCTTTGATGTGGCTGAAGCATGAGGAGACCATATAGTGGCTGAATGACACTTTATTAAACACATTATTAAAATATATTAATAATGAAAATTCGATTTCAATTTGATTAGTTTTTATTTTTTGGCGAAACGGACTAATCAAATTTTTCAAAAATTCGCTCAGCTCTAGAATATTGCATGGAAAAGTGCCAAAATATGTACTAAAGGGTTAATGCATAATATGTGACAACATAGCATTTAGCACAACTGCCTCACAATTGACTCATTGTAAGGCACCACAACAAACTGAAAATATAAAATGTAATGCATAGTAAAGACACCATACAAACCATTATAGCATCTGCCCCAACATGTTTTTATTGTCACTAGCTTCTCCAGGAGTTATGGTGTATGGACACAAGTCCAGGAACAAGTTTTTTATACAACCCTCAGCCAATCAGTAGCCGTCATCCACAGTGAATGACTGTCATTACCAATCACATGATGTTTGTCATTAACCTTTGTCATTAAAGGGGTATTCCAGGCCCAAAATTTTTTTTATATATCAACTGGCTTCGGAAAGTTAAACAGATTTGTAAATTACTTCTATTAAAAAATCTTAATCCTTCCAAAGTTATTAGCTTCTGAAGTTGAGTTGTTGTTTTCTGTCTAACTGCTCTCTGATGACTCACGTCCCGGGAGCTGTGCAGTTCCTATGGGGATATTCTCCCATCATGCACAGCTCCAGGGACGTGACATCATCATTGAGCAGTTAGACAGAAAACTTCAGAAGCTAATAACTATTGGAAGGATTAAGATTTTTTAATAGAAGTAATTTACAAATCTGTTTAACTTTCCGGAGCCAGTTGATATATATAAAAAAAGGTTTTGCCTGGAATACCCCTTTAACTTAAATGCTGCGATCTGACAGGAGTGGTGTCTTTTACCTGCCAATCGCCATTCCCGTAACATGACTGTGGGGGTCTTCTAGTTTTATATATGGGGACATAACCCCTTAAGGACTCAGCGTTTTTCAGTTTTTGCATTTTTTTCCTCATTACCTTCTAAAAATCATAACGCTTTCAATTTTGCACATAAAATTCCATATGATGGCTTATTTTTTGTGCCACCAATTCTACTTTGCAGTGACATTAGTAATTTTACCCAAAAATCCACGGCGAAACGGAAAAAAAATTGAAGAAAAAATTTCATTTTGTGACTTTTGGGGGCTTCCATTTCTATGCAGTGCCTGTTTCGGTAAAAATGACACCTGATCTTTATTCTGTAGGTCCATATGGTTAAAATGATACCCTACTTACATAGTTTTGATTTTGTTGTTCTTCTGAAAAAAATAACTACATACAGGAAAATTTATACATCAAAAATTCTCATCTTCTGACCCCTATAACTTTTTTTATTTTTCAGCGTACAGTCCGGTATGAGGGCTCATTTTTTGCGCCGTGTTCTGAAGTTTTTATTGGTACCATATTTGTATTGATCGGACTTTTTAATCACCTTTTTATTCATTTTCTCATGATAGAAAAAGTGACCAAAAATACGCTATTTTGAACTTTGGAATTTTTCCAGGAAAAATCTGCTGAGTTGCCCAAAGCAACTAATCAGATCGCTTCTTTCATTTTTCACATGGCCTCTGCTAAATGAAAGAAGCAATCTGATTGGTTGCTATGGGCAACTCAGCAGATTTTCTTGAAAAAGCTGCTGAGTTGCCCATAGCAACCAATCAGATCGCTTCTTTCATTTTTCACAAGGCGTCTGCAAAATCAAAGAAGTGATCTGATTGGTTGCTATGGGTAACTGGACAACTTTTCCTTTGCACAGGTTTTGATAAGTCTCCACCTATGGGGGAGATTTATCAAAACCTGTTCAGTGGAAAAGTTTCTGAGTTGCCCATAGCAACTAATCAGATTGCTTCTTTCATTTTTGAAAAGGCCTCTGAAAAATGAAGGAAGCGATCTGATTGGTTGCTATGGGCAGCTCAGCAGCTTTTCCAAGAAAATCTGCTGAGTTGCCCATAGCAACCAATCAGATTGCTTCTTTCATTTAGCAGAGGCCGTGTGAAAAATGAAAGAAGCGATCTGATTGGGCATCTCAGAAACTTTTCCACTGGACAGCTTTTGATGAATACCCAGCCTTAAACATTACATCCAGTTTCAATCAACCCCAATACCCATATTTGGTACCCCATTATCCTAGTTCCCACGGTTCAAACACTCAGTAAATTGCCAATTGACCTAGTTCCCACGGTTCAAAGGCTTTCTTAATTACCAATTGACCTACATTTGTCAATCACGAGTAAAATAGTTAAACCACAACACTGTAACACTGTAACACTCTGTCCCACCCCGGTACTTGAACCACCACACGATCTCCGATACACTGTACTGCCAAGAGCCTCCTGCTTATCTTACAGTTTTACATACTGTGAGATCCCCATAGACCACAATGGGCCTATTGGTTTCAACAAGCAAAAAATCGCAGAGTTAATGCACTAGTGCAGTGGTCTCCAACTTGCGGACCTCCAGATGTTGCAAAACTACAACTCCCAGCAGGAACTAGCCCATTAGTTCCCTATACTTTTAAAGAAGGGAGGGCTCAATATTCACGAATATCCGCATATGCGAAGAGCAGAGAGGGACAATCGGTGATCACTGTGATGTGTACTGTGAACAAAAAAAAAAAAAGAAGCGAATATTCGTAATTGCGAATATATAGTGCTACAATTCAAATTGCGAATATTTGCGAGCAACACTAACATGGAGGCACAACTACATATGGGGCACAGTGGGGTATACAACTAGATGTAGGGACATGGGTCTCTACAAGTATATATTTATGTGGCACAGGAGGCCAACACTATATGGGGGGCACATAATGGGCATACAACTTTATATGAAGGCAGAGAGGGGGCCTAAACTATATATATGGGGGCACAGGGGGCCTAAAACTATATATGGGGGCATAGAAGAGGTCTACAACTATATATTGGGCATAGAGGGGGACAAAAACTATATATGGGGCATAGATGGGGTCTACAACTATATACACATCTTTATGGAGCTGGCCATTATGCTGGAGAAAGGTGCCTAAAAAGTTTGTCTGGCTACTCTGGCAGGTTTTGTGGAGATGAGTCTTGGCCGGGAGAAGTCTTCATCATGATGCCCTGGGCCGGATAGTAAAGTAAAAGGAAACCTGAACGATCAGAGAAGATGTCGCCTGTGAGTCCTTAAATGTAATTGTAATAACTGTCTGCAGAGTTTGGTATCTACCTCTGTGTTGCCAGTGGGGGAGATTCATGAAAACCTGTACAGAGGAAAAGTAAAGCAGTTTCCCATAGTAACCAGATTCATTCAGGTGTCCTTAAAAATAAAAGAAGCAATCTGATTGGTTGTTATGGGCAATTGCTCCATTTTTCCTCTGCACAGGTTTTCATAAACATCCCCCAGTATGTGGGAATATTAGCACATTTTTTAGGCCTATTTTTTTGGGCGGTGTCACAGTAACTAGAACAGGGTATGTTAGATTATAGCACAGTTCGACGCAGTAAAATACTTTGTAGCACTGTGTTTCAAGCACTGCACTCTGCTATTATCTAATTAGAAAATAAAATTGGGTTGAAGACGGACCTGGGGGCACGCCTTGAGCTGTGTAAGAATCCTCTACATTTCTGACAGCAGCCCTGTAGATCGGACTATGAGTGATTCAAAGGATATGCTCAATGGGGGACATGTATCATTGCATTTAGACCATTTTTCACGTCTACAAATTTTGCGCAATTGCGCTTTTTTTGCATAGAGCTGCGTTTTTTTTGGTGGACATTTTTCTAAAGTTGTCACCAGTTTGGTCTACCGTACACCACCTAATCCAGTGGACTGGTATTTATCAATTGCGCAAAAAAAAAGTAGATGCTTTTTTTTGCGCAATTGCGCTTTTTTGCAAGAAAAGTAGTCTAAACCTAAGAGTGCTAGCAAGGACTCGTAGAAAATGGCAGACGGTGGAAGATGCAGGTGGGGGATGCAGGAGCTGTCTCTCAGCACTGCAGTACTACAACTACTCCCATCATGGGACAGAATCTGTCCCATAATGGGAGTAGTTGTAGTACCGGAGCGCTGAGAGACGCACATCCCCTGTCTGCGGGACTCTATTGTGACTGTTAGGACTACTACTCCCATCATGGGCAGACTCTGTCCATGATGGGAGTTGTAGTCCTGGGGCTGAAGGACAGATCGCAGCAGGTCATTCTCCAGAGACCCGCTGCGATCTGCATTTATTAACTTAAAAAGCCGGCGGTGCATGCGGCTCCACTGCGCTGCCGCCGACTCCTGTATGCAGATGTCAAGATTCATAATCCCCGCCTCCGGGAGAGGGGAGCTCTGATTGGTGGAAAGCTATTCACCACTATTAGCCAATCAGAGCTCCTGTCTTCTGGCGGGGATTATGAATTGTGACAGGTCTATACAGGGGAGCGAGTGGAGCCGCTTCTACAGTATATAATTGTTATGTGTACTGTACCCCCCCCCCCAGACTAATAGTGACCCCTTCTATAGTGAGCGCTGGGACCGCTGTGTAATTGACAGGTCCCCAGCGCAAGTGTCCGGCCCCACTGACCTTTATATGTTATAAATCTTTATGATACACACTGCCCGTCCTCCTCTTCATTCTTCTGATACCGGAGTCGCGCGGCTTCTGCTTTCACTATAGTTAGAGCGCCCCCTGAAGTTGTCTGGCCCCAGCCCTGTGCAGTGTGGAGGCAGGGAGGGGGCGCTCTGTCTATAGACTATGATACAGAAGCCGCGCGTCTCCGGTATCAGAAGAATGAAGAGGAGGACGGGCAGTGTGTATCATAAAGATTTATAACATATAAAGGTCAGTGGGGCCGGACACTTGCGCTGGGGACCTGTCAATCACACAGCGGTCCCAGCGCTCACTATAGAAGGGGTCACTATTAGTCTGGGGGGGGGGTACAATACACATAACAATTATATACTGTAGAAGCGGCTCCACTCGCTCCCCTGTATAGACCTGTCACAATTCATAATCCCCACCAGAAGACAGGAGCTCTGATTGGTGTATAGTGGTGAATAGCTTTCCACCAATCAGAGCTCCCCTCTACCGGCGGCGGGGATTATGAATCGTGACATCTGTATACAGGAGGCGGCGGGGAGTGCAGTGTTGCCGCCGGCTTTTTAAGTTAATAAATGCAGATCGCAGCGGGTCTCTGGAGAATGACCTGCTGCGATCTGTCCTTCAGCCCGAGGACTACAACTCCCATCATGGACAGAGTCTGTCCATGATGGGAGTAGTAGTCATAACAGTCACAATACAGTTTCGCAGCTGGGGGATGTGTGAGAGACTCATCCCTCAGCACTGCGGTACTACAACTACTCCCATCATGGGACACAAAATTTCCCATGATGGGAGTAGTAGTCCAAGGGCAGACTGACGGATCTCAGGGGTCTCACTCTTGAGACCCCTTGCAACTTCTCCGCCCCTGCCCCCTAGTGATGACATCATTTGGGGGCGGAGCTTCACAGTCCAGGCCTGAAGCCAGGGTGGTAAGTATGGCTCTGTTCTCATTATGCGTTTTGCATAATGGGAACAGAGCCTTTTTGGCAGTGTGTTCCCAAACAGGGATACTCCAGCTGTTGTTTACCTACAGCCCCCATGATGGGAGTTGTAGTTTAGCAACAATTGGAGGCTCCCTCTTTAGGAACACACTGCATTATGTGCACTCTACCCAGGGGAGAGCGCCAAAAATGTACTGACCCATTTTTCGTGTTTTTATTTTCTTGTCATTTCAGATAAGTGAATGCAGAGGACTACCTGAGATTCGGTGGAGTGTGACGATGACTAGCATTTTTTTAATGTCAATAAAAGGGTTAACGAGGGCTGTGGGGGAGTGTTTTTTTAAATCCATTTTTTATTTCATGTGTTGTGTTTTTTATAATTGAAATTTCAGGCTTAGTAGTGGAAGCCGTCTTGTAGACGGAATCTATTACTAAGCTGGGCTTAGCGTTAGCCCCGATAACAGCTAGAGCTAACCCCCAATTATTACCCTGGTACTCACTGCCACAGGGGTGCCGGGAAGAGCCGTTACCAACAGGCCCGGAGCATCAAAAATAGCGCTCCTTGGCCTAGGCGGTAACAGGCTGGGGTTATTTAGGCTGGGGAGGGCCAGTAACAATTGTCCTCGCCCATCCTGGTAATGTCAGGCGGTTGCTGATTGGTTGGTGTCTGATTGACACTGAAAATATGGGGAAGCCTATGTGTTGTTTTTTTTTGTAATAAAAAAAAATTTGTGGTTCCCCATATTTTCAGTGTCAGTCAGATACCAACCAATCAGCAACAGCCTGATATTACCAGGGTGGGCGAGGACCATTGTTACTGGCTCTCCCCAACCTAAATAACCCCAGCCAGGAGCGCTATTTTTGACACTCCAGGCCTGTTGGTACTGGCTCTTCCCGGCAACCCTGTGGCGGTGGGTAACGGGGTAATAATTGGGGGTTAGCGCTAGCTGTTTTTGTGGCTAACGCTAAGCCCGGCATTGAAAAAAAAATGTATTTAAAAAAAAAAAAAAACACTCCCCAAACAGCCCTCATTAAACCTTTTATTGACATTAAAAAAAAGCTGGTCATCATTGCAATACACTGAATCTGACGTAGTCCTCCCCATTCACGTATCTGAAATGAGAAAAAAAAAAGGTTAGGACATCATTTGCGATCTCACCTGGTGAGTGCGCCCATACTGCAGTGTGTAACAGGGAGCCTCAAATTGTTCTTGTCTGCCTACTGTATCCTGTATATACAGTCATCTATAGATGGCTGTATATACAGGAGAGCGCACAAAGATTTAACTCAGAGCTGCAGTGTGGGTTAACTCTTTCCTTGCTGGGCTCCTGTATAGTATACATGGATACACTATGCCCCCTGTATACTATACAGCGGGCGGAGGTAAGTAGTGATGCTCTGCACCCTGTATATGTATATGCTATACATCACTCCTCACCTCCTTACACTCCGTAGGGCTGGCGCTCTGCATACGACCCATGGAGTAGTACCTGCAGTGAAAAAAATGCACACAGGGTACAAAAATGTTTGTTTCCGCACACCAGCAAAAATGCAAGAAAAAACACAAGGGGGGAGATTAATCAAAACCTATGTAGAGGAAGAGCGGTGCAGTTGCCCATAGCAACCTATCAGATTGCTCCTTTCATTTTTGTAAAGAAGCAATCTGATTGGTTGCCATGGGCAACTGCACTACTCTTCCTCTGTACAGTTTTTGATAAATCTCCCCCAAGAAAAATTACCAAAATGCAGGAAAAGCTGGGACCGTTTTTCAGGCGTTTTTGCTAGTGGACAAAAAAAAAACCTCAGTGGAATCCTGAAAAACAATAGAACAAAAGCCCAGCGTCCAGGATACACCACTTTTCCTGTGAGGTGTAGAACAGGTCTACAAATAGAACTGTGTGGAGATTTAGACCATTGCACGAAATTTATCATGGGGCTTGCACAAGTTTGATAAATTTGGAGAAATTGCTCCAAATTTAGACCAACCAAAATGATCTGCAAAAAACGTCTACCAATAACAACATTGATACATCTCCCCCAATGTGTCATTTGTATATGGCTCCTCTGCATAGACAAATGTTTAGTTGTAGATTTCAGGAGTATACATTAGAGGGCAGTAAAGTATCTTTGTTTCTTATTTCTATTCCCTGTATGTTTCTATGATTTTCCAGTATTTTTTAGGTATTGATAGTTAAATTGAAAATAGACAATTAAATGTCAGGATTACTTATTTTATTTAACTTTACATCATTTTTGTATTAATCTATGCAACAGCAGTTAACAGAGTTGGTGATTTCTCTTTCGATAGTGATCAGGCTGGGCTAAATGTGTACCTGTTGTCAACAAAATTTTTTTAATGTAATGTAGATAATACCATTATATATATGTTTATCTATCTATCTATCTATCTATCTATCTATATATATATATATATATATATATATATATATATAAAACCAAAGAATAAGTTGGCCAGCACTATTGATTGCAAACTATTATATAGACCTGGCTTACAGGTGCAGGCTGCTTGGCTAAATATACAGCAACAAGAGAATACAGCAGCACACTGCTAGCACAAAGATATAGATAAAACATGAGTATATAGATAGAACATGAAAAGCTATACAGCTGTAGTGCAATAAATGAAAATATGAAATTATGAAATTCTAAGGTAATAAGCTTGCAAATTTGGCGGCCAAATAGCTTGGACCGTCCCACCACGGTAAGGTGACCTCATTTTGGGATGGACCCTACACTATGAATATGCCTCTGTGTGAACAGTTCAGCAGGCATTGCCAGATCTGAAACATCCAAGGCACCTTATATACACCTAATAGAGGTGGGTGGGGTGCAAGAGCCAACATGGAGGTAGCCACTCCCCCGTATGTGTAATCCAACCAAAGAATATGTTGGCCAGCACTATTGTTTCCAAACTATTATATAGACCTGGCTTACAGGTGCAGGCTGCTGGGCTAAATAAACAGCAACAAGAGAATACAGCAGCACACTGCTAGCACAAAGATATAGATAAAACATGAGTATATAGATAGAACATGAAAAGCTATACAGCTGTAGTGCAATAAATTATGAAATTATGAGGTACTTAGCTTGCATATCTATATATCTATATATATATATAGATATATAGACAAAGACAAATATATATGTGTGTAATATACTTTAGTTAAAAAATAAGGGATATTTTTGTCCCTGCAACTCTTGTATGTGTGTCCTTATGAGGAGTCCAAATACAGGAAGTGAGGGAGGACAAGCAGCTCTCTATGCACTAAGAAAGAGCAGGACAGTGTGCACTGAGGCTCTATTATATGCTACTGGCTCATACTTCAGGATGATTGACAAGCCAGGAGTCTGACAGAACCCTGCTTGTCCTACCCTCACTTCCTGTTTTTGGACTCCTCATAGAGATACACAGATCATAGCTGCAGGGACAGCATATTTTCACCCAAAAATATACACAATTTTTAACCAATGTATATTACAAATATACATATAATGGTATCATCTACATTATATAAAAAGTTTTTGTTGATCACTGGTACACTTTAAACAGAGCAGTACTTGTTTGCCACAATTCCTCATTGCTTCTGTTCCTCAGGACTTCGTCGCGTATGTCTCTACACAAACAGGTGCTCAAACTGTTTTTATAATGTTTTATACTGTTAAGCCAGTGTAACTGTCATGTACCAGGCAAGGATGAGAACTATGTAAGGGTTAACCTATACATATGAACACACACACACACAACTAGGGAACTTCAAGAAGGGAGGGAGAAGCTTTCTCTACTTAGAGGAAGAGAAAGTTCGGTTCAGTGTAGTAGTAATTGGAAAGCAGCCTTGTAACACTCACGTTTCTGAAGACAGGAACCCTGGTGGATGTGGATCTGCTGGACCTGTGTGGTAGATGACTCGGACTGTACCAGGGAGCGGAGTCTAAGGTGCTGCTGGTTTTCACCAGAGCCCGCTGCAAAGCGGGATGGACTTGCTGCTGCAGGCGGCACCCAGGTTGCTACCCCTGGCACGGCTCGACCACACAGGCGGCTGAGGAGATGTGAGGCACAGGAGGAATAAGGCAACTCATAATCTGGATAGCAGAAGGTCAGGGCAGGCAGCACAGTAGCATAGTCAGGACATAGCAGGAGGTCAGTAAGCAGGCGGCAGAGGAGCAAGGTCAAGTCACAAGAGCAAGAGATCTGATACACGGAAAGTCAATACAGAGGAACGTTTTCTCAAAGGCCCAAGGCAACAAAGATCTGGCAGGGAACTGAGGAGGGTGGAGGAATTTATAAATGAGCCACAGGTGGATTACACTAATGAGCGTACTGGCCCTTTAAATCTTAAAGCTCCTGCGTGAGCGCGCCCTAGGGAACGGGGACACGCGTGCCGAAGCAGAGATGCAGAGGCAGGAGAAACACCCAGAGAGTGCTTGACTGGGGCGCGTCCCGCGATGCGAGTCCCAGCCCAGTCAGCAGCAGAAGATAAGGGGACCATGCGCTCACGGCCAGCGTGTGTGGCCGGAGCGCATAGCGTAACAGTAACAGTTACCCCCCCCCCCGCTTTGGTCTCCCCCTCCTCTTAGGAGAGAGGAAACTCCTGAGAAGGTCACGGTCCAGGATATTCTCCGCAGGATCCCAAGATCTCTCCTCAGGACCGTAACCCTCACAGTCGAACAAATTTTTTTTTACCTCTCACAGTTTTGCAGCAAGAATCTGTTTAACTTTGTAGTAGACATGTGCAATTCGGTTCGGCACGAATGTCAAATTTACCGAATGTTGCCGTTTTCAGGCATTCGGGCTGTTCCGAATGCACGAAAACATTTTTGGAATATTTCCGAATAGCAACGATAAAACGAATGCATTCGTTATCCGAAAACAAATGCATTAATTATTTACCGAATGCATGCGGTAAAAAAACAAAAGTAATAATTTTTTCTAATTTTTTTTATTGTTCCTTGCGCTACACTGTTTCTGATTGTTAGTTATTGTTTTACTGTTACTAGGGTGCCTCCAGTTGTTGCAAAACTACAGCACCCACCCAGCATGCGGCTGTCTGGGCATGCTGGGAGTTGTAGTTTTGCAACAGCTGGAGGCACACTTTGGCTAACACACACATTCGCACAATGCTTTTTAATTCATTTTCAAATTCCGCTGGCTTTTGTCAGAAATGGGTTACCAGGTCAATGACATGCATAGTAATTGACGTGGGAACATTTTTCATTCATAAAACTGCAGGCTTAATTGGATAATTGCCATGTAGAACGCTTAGGACACCAAACATTCTACACTGCAATTATTCAATTAAGTCTGCGGTTTTATGAATGAAAAATGTTCCCACGGCAATTACTATGCATGTCATTGACCTCAATCACCCGACAATCAAACACATTGATCATACACATCAATCATTGATACAGCATTCATTCATTCATTCATTTACTCATTCATTCAACATTTCTGTATGTATTAATAATTTATTAATACATAATGTAATGTTGAATGAATGAATGAATGAATGCTGTATGAATGATTGATGTGTTTGATCGTCGGGTGATTGAGGTCAATGACATGCATAGTAATTGCCATGGGAACATTTTTCATTCATAAAACTGCTGGCTTAATTGGATAATTGCCATGTAGAACGCTTAGGACACCAAATATTCTACACTGCAATTATCCAATTAAGTCTGCGGTTTTATGAATGAAAAATGTTCCCACGGCAATTACTATGCATGTCATTGACCTGGTAACCCATTTCTGACAAAAGCCAGCGGAATTTGAAAATGAATTAAAAAGCATTGCGCGAATGCGTGTGTTTGCCAAAGTATGCCTCCAGCTGTTGCAAAACTGCAACTCCCAGCATGCCCAGACAGCCGCATGCTGGGTGGGTGTTGTAGTTTTGCAACAGTTTGATCGATGCGTTTGATTGTCGGGTGATTTATGTATAACATCATGTTATACATAAATCACCCGACAATCAAACACATCGATCAAACACATCAATCATTCATACAGCATTCATTCATTCATTCATTCATTCACTCATTCATTCATTCACTCATTCATTCATTCAACATTACATTATGTATTAATATAAATCACATAAAATTATATTATCTTACCTGTCTTCCAATGTTCCGATCTCTGCGGCTGCCCTCTTTTCCTGCACACACTCCCAATAATGGTCCCCTGCTTAAAAAAGATTTACCCAAATGTACCCGAATACCGAATTTATACGGAAAATCAAACCCACCCAAATACGAATGTATCCGAAAAAAAATCAAACCCAGACACCCAAATACCGAATGTATCCGAAAAAATTAGTCCCCAGACACCCGAATACCGAATGTATCCGAAAAAATTAACCCACCGGACACCCGAATACCGAATGTATCCGAAAAAAATTAAACCTGGACACCCGAATACTGAATGTATCTGAAAATCAAAACTGAAAATATTATAAAATCAGAACCTAAAATTTTATTTAAAAAAATGAAAAAAACGAACAAATAAAAACTAAAATTTTTCTTCTGCACATGTCTACTTTGTAGATGTCAGATGAGCCAGAAGACAGGTGACAAGAGGCTTGAGTAGAGAGACATGGAAGGAATTGGGAATACATAACATAGCAAGTAGACAGAGTTTGTAGGAGACAGGATTGATCTTTTGTAGAATCTGGAAGGGACCAAACTTGTAACAAGGGATCTTGAAGTGGATGTACTTGGATGAAAGCCACACCATGTCACCAGGAGAAAAGGACAGAGGAGGTCTTCTACCTTTATCCGCTTGCACCTTCATGCGTGAAGAAGCCTGGGACAATGACTGTTGGGTCTGTTTCCAGATGGTAGAGAAGTCACGGACCAGCTCATCAACACCAGGCACACTAGAGGAGACTGGGAGAGAAAGAGGAGAACGGAGATGGAGTCCGTAGACAACAAAAAAAGGGGACAACCTTGTGGACTTGATATCCTTATGATTGTGTGAGAATTCAGCCCAGGGGAGAAGTTCGACTCAATCATCTTGGCAAGCTGAAACAAAATGCCAAAGATAAGTCTCTAGGATTTGATTAACCCTCTCGACCTGACTGTTGGACTGAGGGTGGTAGGCTGAGGAGAAGTCCAGATTGATGTCCAGACGGTTACAAACGGCTCACTAGAATTTAGAGACAAACTGCACACCTCGATCCGAAAAGATATGCTGAGGAAGACCATGTAAATGAAGGACATTCAACAAGAAGTACTTCACCAGCTGCGGGGCAGAAGGAAGACCTGGTAGAGAAATTAATTGAGCCATCTTGGAAAACCGATCTACAACGACCCAGATGACAGTGTTATTATGAGTTGGTGGCAAATCGGTGATGAAATCCATGGATATAGGGGACCAGGGAGTCTCTGGAATAGGTAAAGGCTGTAAGAGTCCTGCAGGTCTTTGTCGAGGAGTTTTGTCACGGGCACTTGTTACAAAATCAGAAACATTACGTTCAAGATGGGGCCACCATTAGTGCCAGGAAATAAGAAGTAGAGTCTTGTGTATTCCAGGATGTCCTGCTGTCAAGGAAAAATGACCCCATTTCAGGACCTTGCGTCTCAATCTGGCAGGTGCAAATGATTTTCCCGGAGGAACTTGCTGAATCCCGACAGGAGCGGCATGAATCAAACGTTCAGGAGGAATAATATGCCTAGGTGTTGAGTCCAAACCAATGACGTCAGAGGACCTGGAGAGAGCATCAGCCCTGATGTTCTTGTCTGCTGGACGGAAGTGAATGAAGAAGTTGAACCTAGAAAAGAACAGTGACCATCTTGCCTGGTGGGGGTTCAAACGCTGAGCAGTCAGAAGGTATAGAAGATTCTTATGATCGGAGTAGATGCTGACCGGATGAGAAGAACCTTCCAATAAATGTCGCCATTCCTCCAAAGCTAGCTTGATAGCGAAGAGTAGAGATGAGCGAATCGAAGTTGACGAACCCGAATTCGTTACGAATTTCATGAAAAATTCGATTCACAACGAATACGAATATCGCCGCGATTCTATCGCGCGAATCGCTTAATTAAACTCCATTTTACAGCGTTCCAGACTATTGGAGACCTAAGATGGCGGATCCACATGTGAGTACATGGGGCAGGGGATTATGGGAGGGCGGGAAACAGTGGCGGGAATGAAGGTAGGCGGGCTGACCCTGAATCACATGTGCAGCCTATCAGTGTTCACTGACCCCTGTGATGTCACAGCCCCTATATAATCGGCAGCCATCTTGCCCCTCTTCATTTAATCTATGCACTCAGATGGAGAGGACGGGACTGCATGTGTGTGAATAGCTCATACCACAGCGTAACACTGCAACTGCTAGTCACATCAGCATTAGGGAAAGACAGGAGTGCAGAGTGCTTTGCTGTTACACTGAGAAGGATCATTGATTGCTAAACCTCCTATTCACGTTACTGAGCATTGCAGCAGAGAGGGGCAGATAGCTGTCAGCTGCCTCATACAGATCTCCAAGCTGCCTGAACTTTCTGAAGCCTCTCATCTCCTCATTTTTCAGCCCAATTGAGCTTAATTTTTTTTGCTCCACAAATCTTCTGCTGCTCAGAATTGTGTGACAGAGTGCAATTTAGGGTTTAATCCCTGGATTTTTTTTTTTTTTTGTGGTTCTGCACTGTTGGGTCCTGCTGCTGTTAAGAAATAAGTCATATTAGTGTGGACTTTAGTGCCTTTTTACCATTTTTCACCTGTTACTCTGTATCTGTGCTAAATTCAGTGTTATACCACACGTTATACACCTGCCGGTGTATGAAAGAAAAAAAAATGTTTTTCCTGCGTACAAATACGCTTAACAGGGGCCTTATCATTGCAAAGGGCCTACATACAAGCAAATAGCGTACCATATACTACCTTTTTTTCTGTCTCTGTGCTAAATTCAGTGTTATACCACACGTTATACACCTGCCGATGTATTAAAGAAAAAAAAAAGTTTTTCCTGCATACAATAACAGTTGCCTTATAATTGCAAAAGGCCTACATACAAGCAAATAGCGTACCATATACCACCTTTTTTTATGTCTCTGTGCTAAAGTCAGTGTTATACCACACGTTATACACCTGCCGGTGTATGAAAGAAAGAAAAAAGTTTTTCCTGCGTACAAATACGCTTAACAGTGCGCTCATCATTGCAAAGGGCCTACATACAAGCAAATAGCGTACCATATACCACCTTTTTTTCTGTCTCTGTGCTAAATTCAGTGTTATACCACACGTTATACACCTGCCGATGTATTAAAGAAAAAAAAAGTTTTTCCTGCATACAAATACGCCTAACAGTTGCCTTATAATTGCAAAAGGCCTACATACAAGCAAATAGCATGCCATATACTACCTTTTTTTATGTCTCTGTGCTAAAGTCAGTGTTATACCACACGTTATACACCTGCCGGTGTATGAAAGAAAATAAAAAGTTTTTCCTGCGTACAAATACGCTTAACAGTGGCCTTATCATTGCAAAGGGCCTACATACAAGCAAATAGAGTACCATATACCACCTTTTTTTCTGTCTCTGTGCTAAATTCAGTGTTATACCACACGTTATACACCTGCCGATGTATTAAAGAAAAAAAAAGGTTTTCCTGCGTACAAATACGCTTAACAGTGCGCTCATCATTGCAAAGGGCCTACATACAAGCAAATAGCGTACCATATACCACCTTTTTTTATGTCTCTGTGCTAAAGTCAGTGTTATACCACACGTTATACACCTGCCGATGTATGAAAGAAAAAAAAAGTTTTTCCTGCGTACAAATACGCTTAACAGTGGCCTTATCATTGCAAAAGGCCTACATACAAGCAAATAGCATGCCATATACTACCTTTTTTTATGTCTCTGTGCTAAAGTCAGTGTTATACCACACGTTATACACCTGCCGGTGTGTGAAAGAAAAAAAAAAGGTTTTCCTGCTTACAAATACGCTTAACAGTGCGCTCATCATTGCAAAGGGCATACATACAACCAAGTAGTGTACTATTTAGTGCCTGTATTTCTGTCACGGTGATAAATTCAGTGCTATTCCACACATTAGTATACACCGGCTGGTGTATACAACAAAAAAATGAGTTTTTTTCTGCGTATAAATACGCTTAACAGTGCGCTCATCATTGCAAAGGGCATACATAGAACCAAGTAGTGTACTATTTACTACCTGTTATTCTGTCTCTGTGCTAAATTCAGTGCTATTCCACACATTAGTATACACCTGCTGGTGTATTTAAAAAAAGAAAAAGTGTTTTTTCTGCATAGAAAGACGCATACCAGTGCGCTCATCATTGCAAAGGGCATACATACAACAAATGAGGGTACTATTTAGTAACTGTTATTCTGTCTAGGGCCTATATACTTTGAAAGGACAGCCGTAAGTAATCGCCTGCTGCTGTTCTATACCCTCATAAACGCACTAAGTATGTCAGGCAGGGAAGTGCCAGGACGTGCACAGAGAAGGGACAGAGGCCTACACACGTCAGGCAGAGTTGGCAGCAGACTTGGGGTGAGTGGCAGCAGGAGTCGCAGCAATAGGCCTGAGCTCCCGTTAACACCCAGCGGTCGTGTCGTCGACCCATCTCTCCTCGTCAATTGGTTTGCACACTCATCCCCATCTTCACAAGCGACATGTGACAACCCCAGTAAAGAGTCGGTGGGTTCCTCAGACACAAGCCTTAGTTGGCATGGCCCAGGAGCAGTCCCCGTAATCCCATTGCCTTTGTCCTATGCTGTTCCCTCTCCCAAAGAAGTATCTCATGCTTTGTGTTCAGCTCCGCTATTTAATGAGGACGATCCAATAGAGGACAGTCAGCAGCTAATGGGCAGCCAAGAATGTGAGGAGACATGCGTCGCTTGCTCCGCAAGGCGGGCAAGTAGTGATGCGGAGAGTGTTTCAATTGTTCAGGGTCCTGAGGCAGACACTGTTGTGGAACACGAGGAGGACATCAGTGAAGTGCACACATCTTTTGATGATGATGAAGCCGATCGCAATTGGGAGCCGGGTGCAGAAGCCGGGGCTTCATCATCATCAGGAGAAGAGATTTGCTCTTTGTCTATGAGGCAGCAAGGTGGTAGCACGGTTGGCAATCAGCGTGGTGGTGGCAGTAGTGGATTCCGAAAAGGATTTATTGATGCTTAAATCCACAGTATACAAGGTGTGAAGCTGTTAACGGCCATCCTAAGCTGAACGTGCCTGCTCTTGTCAGATCGAAGACTGCTACCCAGCTTTGGGCCTGGTAAGTACCAGCATTGGAGACTGGCTGGGAATCCCAGGTGCTGTTGACTTTTTGCTCTGTTGCCGCCTTCCGCTCCGATTCCTAAAAGGATTAATTGATGCTTAAATCCACAATATACAGGGTGTGAAGCTGTCAACGGCCATCCTAAGCTGAACGCGCCTGCTCTTGTCAGATCGCAGACTGCTGCCCGACATGGGAGACTGGCTGGGAATCCCAGGTGCCGTTGACATTTTGCTCTGTTGCCGCCTTCCGCTCCGATTCCTAAAAGGATTTTTTGATGCTTAAATCCACAGTATAAAGGGTGTGTAGATGTGAACGGCCATCCTAAGCTGAACGTGCCTGCTCTTGTCAGATTGCAGACTGCTACCCAGCTTAGGGCCTGGTAAGTACCAGCTTGGGAGACTGGCTGGGAATCCCGGGTGCAGTTGACATTTTGCTCTGTTGCCTCCTTCCGTTCCGGTTATGATTCCGAAAAGGATTTATTGATGCTTAAATCCACAGTATAAAGGGTGTGAAACTGTCAACAGCCATCCTAAGTTCAACGCGCCTGCTCTCGTCAGATCAAAGACTGCTGTCCAGCTTAGGGCCCGGCAAATACTGGCATGGGAGACTGGCTGGGAATTCCGGGTGCCGTTGACGTTTTGCTCTGTTGCCGCCTTCCGCTCAGATTCCGAAAAGGATTTATTGATGCTTAAATCCACAGTATGCAGGGTGTGAAGCTGTCAACGGCCATCCTAAGCTGAACGCGCCTGCTTTCGTCAGATCACAAACTGCTACTCGGCTTAGGGCCCGGTATGTACTGGCATGGGAGACTGGCTGGGAATCCCGGGTGCAGTTGCCATTTTGCTCTGTTGCCGCCATCCGTTCCGATTCCGAAAAGGATTAATTGTTGCTTAAATCCACAGTATACAGCGTGTGCAACTGTCATCGGCCATCCTAAGCTGAACGCGCCTGCTCTTGTCAAATCGCAGACTGCTACCCAACTTACTGCCCAGTAAGTACTGGCATGGGAGACTGGCTGGGAATTCCGGGTGCAGTTGACATTTTTCTCTGTTGCTGCCTTCCGCTCCGATTCCTAAAAGGATTTATTGATGCTTAAATCCAAAGTATACAGGGTGTGAAACTGTCAACGGCCATTCTAAGCTGAACGTGCCTGCTCTCGTCAGATCGCAGACTGCTACCCAGCTTAGGGCCCGGTAAGTACCTGCATGGGAGACTGGCTGGGAATCCCGGTTGACGTTTTGCTCTGTTGCCGCCTTCCGCTGCGATTCCGAAAATGATTTATTGATGCTTAAATCCACAGTATAAAGGGTGTGAAGCTGTCAACAGCCATCCTAAGCTGAACGCGCCTGCTCTCGTCAGATCGCAAACTGCTACCTAGCTTAGGGCCCGGTAAGTACCAGCATGGGAGACTGGCTGGTAATCCCGGGTGCCGTTAACATTTTGCTCTGTTGCCGCCTTCCGCTCCGATTCCAAAAAGGATTTATTGATGCTTAAATCCACAGTTTACAAAGTGTGAAGCTGTCAACGGCCATCCTAAGCTGAACGTGCCTGCTCTCGTCAGATCGCAGACTGCTGCCCGGCAAGTATCAGCATGGGAGACTGGCTGGCAATCCAAGGTGCCATTGACATTTTGCTCTGTTGCCGCCTTCCGCTCCGATTCCTAAAAGGATTTATTGATGCTTAAATCCAAAGTATACAGGGTGTGAAACTGTCAACGGCCATTCTAAGCTGAACGTGCCTGCTCTCGTCAGATCGCAGACTGCTACCCAGCTTAGGGCCCGGTAAGTACCTGCATGGGAGACTGGCTGTGAATCCCGGTTGACGTTTTGCTCTGTTGCCGCCTTCCGCTGTGATTCCGAAAATGATTTATTGATGCTTAAATCCACAGTATAAAGGGTGTGAAGCTGTCAACAGCCATCCTAAGCTGAACGCGCCTGCTCTCGTCAGATCGCAAACTGCTACCTAGCTTAGGGCCCGGTAAGTACCAGCATGGGAGACTGGCTGGGAATCCCGGGTGCCGTTAACGTTTTGCTCTGTTGCCGCCTTCCGCTCCGATTCCAAAAAGAATTTATTGATGCTTAAATCCACAGTTTACAAAGTGTGAAGCTGTCAACGGCCATCCTAAGCTGAACGTGCCTGCTCTCGTCACATCGCAGACTGCTGCCCGGCAAGTATCGGCATGGGAGACTGGCTGGCAATCCAAGGTGCCATTGACATTTTGCTCTGTTGCCGCCTTCCGCTCCGATTCCTAAAAGGATTTATTGATGCTTAAATCCAAAGTATACAGGGTGTGAAACTGTCAACGGCCATTCTAAGCTGAACGTGCCTGCTCTCGTCAGATCGCAGACTGCTACCCAGCTTAGGGCCCGGTAAGTACCTGCATGGGAGACTGGCTGGGAATCCCGGTTGACGTTTTGCTCTGTTGCCGCCTTCCGCGGCGGTTCCGAAAAGGATTTATTGATGCTTAAATCCACAATATACAGGGTGTGAAGCTGTCAACGGCTGTCCTAAACTGAACGTGCCTGCTCTCATCAGATCACAGACCCAGCTTAGGGCCTGGTAAGTACCGGCATGGGAGACAGGCTGGGAATCCCGGGTGCAGTTGACATTTTGCTCTGTTGCCGCCTTCCGTTCTGATTTCGAAAAAGAGTTTTTGATGCTTAAATCCACAGTATAAAGGGTGAAACCTGTCAAAGGCCATCCTAAGCTGAACTTGTCTGCTCTTGTCAGATTGCAGACTGCTACCCAGCTTAGGGCCAGGTAAGTACCAGTATGGGAGACTGGCTAGGAATCCCAGGTGCCGTTTGTGTTTTGCTCTGTTGCCCCCTCCTGCTCCCATTCCGAATAGGATTTATTGATGCTTAAATCCACAGTATAAAGGGTGTGACGCTGTGAACGGCCATCCTAAGCTGAACGTGCCTGCCCTCGTCAGATTGCAGACTGCTACCCAGCTTAGGGCCCGGTAAGTATCGGTATGGGAGAATGGCTGGGAATCCGGGGTGCAGTTGATATTTTACTCTGTTGCCGCCTTCCGTTCCGATTTCGAAAAGGATTTATTGATGCTTAAATCCACAGTATAAAGGGTGTGAAGCTGTCAACGGCCATCCTAAGCCAAATGCGCCTGCTCTCGTCAGATCGCAGACTACAGCCGGGCAAGTACTGGCATGGGAGACTAGCTGGGAATCCCGGGTGCAGTTGACATTTTGAATTGTTGCCGGCTTCCGCTCCAATTCCGAAAAGGATTTATTGATGCTTAAATCCACAGTATACAAGGCGAGAAGCTGTCAACGGCCATCCTAAGCTGAACTCGCCTGCTCTTGTCAGATTGCAGACTGCTACCCAGCTTAGGGCCTGGTAAGTACCGGCATGGGAGACTGGCTGGGAATCCAGGGTGCCGTTGACATTTTCTCTGTTGCCGCCTTCTGCTCTGATTCCGAAAATAATTTATTGATGCTTAAATCCACAGTATACAAAGTGTAAAGCTGTCAACGGCCATGCTAAGCTGACCGCACCTGCTCTCGTCAGATCGCAAACTTTTATCCAGCTTAGGGCCCGGTAAGTACCGGCATGGGAGACTGGCTGGGAATCCCGGGTGCTGTTGACGTTTTGCTCTGTTGCCGCCTTCCGCTCCGATTCCGAAAAGGATTTAATGATGCTTAAATCCACAGTATAAAGGGTGTGAAGCTGTGAACGTCCATCTTAAGCTGAACGCGCCTGCTCTCGTCAGATCGCAGACTGCCACCCAGCTTAGGGCCCGGAAAGTACCGGCATGGGAGACTGGCTGGAAATCTCGGGTGCAGTTGACATTTTGCTCTGTTGACGCCTTCGGTTCCAGTTCCGAGTCCAAAAAGGATTTATTGATGCTTAAATCCGCAGTATAAAGGGTGTGAAGCTGTCAACAGCCATCCTAAGCTGAACACGTCTGCTCTCGTTAGATCGCAGACTGCTACCCAGCTTAGGGCCCGGTAAGTACCGGCATGGGAGACTGGCTGGGAATCCTGGGTGCAGTTGACATTTTGTTCTGTTGCCGCCTTCCGCTCCGATTCCGAAAAGGATTTATTGATGCTTAAATCCACAGTATACAAGGCGAGAAGCTGTCAACGGCCATCCTAAGCTGAACGTGCCTGCTCTCGTCATATCACAGACTGTTGCCCGGCAAATACTGGCATGGGAGACTGGCTGGGAATCCTGGGTGCCGTTGACATTTTGCTCTGTTGCCGCCTTCCGCTCCGATTCCGAAAAGGATTTATTGATGCTTAAATCCACAGTATACGAGGTGTGAAGCTGTCAACAGCTATCCTAAGCTGAATGCGCCTGCTCTCGTCAGATCGCAGACTGCAGCTGGGCAAGTACTGGCATGGGAGACTGGCTGGGAATCCCAGGTGCCGTTGACATTTTGCTCTGTTGCCGCCTTCCGCTCCGATTCCTAAAAGGATTTATTGATGCTTAAATCCACAGTATAAAGGGTGTGAAGCTGTGAACGTGCCTGCTCTTGTCAGATCGCAGACTGCTACGATGCTTAGGGCCCGGTAAGTAACGGCATAGGAAACTTGCTGGGAATCCCGGGTGCAGTTGACATTTTGCTCTGTTGCCGCCTTCCGCTCCGATTCCGAAAAGGATTTATTGATGCTTAAATCCACAGTATACAAGGCGTGAAGCTGTCAATGGCCATCCTAAGCTGAACCCGCCTGCTTTCATCAGATCACAGACTGCTACCCAGTTTAGGGCCTGGTAAGTACCGGCATGGGAGACTGGCTGGGAATCCCGGGTGCAGTTGACATTTTGCTCTGTTGCCGCCTTCCGCTCCGATTCCGAAAAGGATTTATTGATGCTTAAATCCACAGTATATGAGGTGTGAAGCTGTCAACAGCCATCCTAAGCTGAACGCGCCTGCTCTCGTCAGATCGCAGACTGCTGCCTGGCAAATACTGGCATGAGAGACTGGCTGGGAATCCCGGGTGCCGTTGACATCTTGCTCTGTTGCCGTCTTCTGCACCGATTCTGAAAAGGATTTATTGATGCTTAAATCCACAGTATACAGGGTAAGGACCATCCTAAGCTGAACGCGCCTGCTCTCGTCAGATTGCAAACTGCTACCCAGCTTAGGGCCCGGTAAGTACCAGCATGGGAGACTGGTTGGGAATCCTGGGTGCCGTTGACGTTTTGCTCTGTTGCCGCCTTCCGCTCCGATTCCGAAAAGGATTTATTGATGCTTAAATCCACAGTATACAAAGCGAGAAGCTATCAACGGCCATCCTAATCTGAACGCGCCTGCTCTCGTCAGATTGCAAACTGCTACCCAGCTTAGGGCCCGGTAAGTACCAGCATGGGAGACTGGCTGGGAATCCTGGGTGCCGTTGACGTTTTGCTCTGTTGCCGCCTTCCGCTCCGATTCCGAAAAGGATTTATTGATGCTTAAATCCACAGTATACAGGGTAAGGACCATCCTAAGACGAACGTGCCTGCTCTCGTGAGATCGCAGGGCCCGGTAAGTACCGGCATGGGAGACTGGCTGGGAATCCAGGGTGTCGTTGACATTTTGCTCTGTTGCCGCCTTCCGCTCCGATTCCGAAAAGGATTTATTGATGCTTAAATCCACAGTATACAGGGTGTGAAGCTGTCAACGGCCATCCTAAGCTGAACGCGCCTGCTCTCGTCAGATCGCAGACTATTGCCCGGCAAATACTGGCATGAGAGACTGGCTGGGAATCCCAGGTGCGGTTGACATTTTGCTCTGTTGCCGCCTTCTGCTCCGATACCTAAATGGATTTATTGATGCTTAAATCCACAGTATAAAGGGTGTGAAGCTGTGAACGGCCATCCTAAGCTGAATGTGCCTGCTCTCCTCAGATCGCAGACTGCTACCCAGCTTAGGGCCCGGTAAGTATCGGTATGGGAGAATGGCTGGGAATCCCGGGTGCAGTTGATATTTTACTCTGTTGCCGCCCTCTGTTCCGATTCTGAAAAGGATTTATTGATGCTTAAATCCACAGTATAAAGGGTGTGCAGCTGTCAACGGCCATCCTAAGCTGAACGCGCCTGCTCTCGTCAGATCGCAAACTGCTACCCAGCTTAGGGCCCGGTAAGTACCAGCATGGGAGACTGGCTGGGAATCCTGGGTGCCGTTGACATTTTGCTCTGTTGCCGCCTTCCGCTCCGATTCCGAAAAGGATTTATTGATGCTTAAATCCACAGTATACAAAGCGAGAAGCTATCAACGGCCATCCTAATCTGAACCCGCCTGCTCTCGTCAGATTGCAGACTGCTACCCAGCTTAGGGCCTGGTAAGTACCGGCATGGGAGACTGGCTGGGAATCCTGGGTGCGGTTGACATTTTCTCTGTTGCCGCCTTCTGCTCCGATTCCGAAAAGGATTTATTGATGCTTAAATACACAGTATAAAGGCTGTGAAGCTGTCAACGGCCATCCTAAACTGAACGCGCCTGCTCTCGTCAGATCACAGACTGCTACTCAGCTTAGGGCCCGGTAAGTACCGGTATGGGAGACTGGCTGGGAATCCCGGTTGCAGTTCACATTCTGCTCTGTTGCCACCTTTCGTTCCGATTCCGAAAAGGATTTATTGATGCTTAAATCCACGGTATAAAGCGTATAAAGCGTATAAAGCGTATAAAGCGTATAAAGCGTATAAAGCTTTTAACGGCCATCCTAAGCTGAATGTGCCTGCCCTTGTAAGATTGCAGACTGCTACCCAGCTTAGGGCCCGGTAAGTACCAGCATGGGAGACTGGCTGGGAATCCTGGGTGCTGTTGACATTTTGCTCCGATTCCGAACAGGATTTATTGATGCTTAAATCCACAGTATACAAGGTGTGACGCTGTCAACAGCCATCCTAAGCTGAATGCGCTTGCTCTGGTCAGATCGCAGACTGCTGCCCGGCAAGTACTGGCATGGGAGACTGGTTGGTAATCCCAGGTGCCGTTGACATTTTGCTCTGTTGCCGCCTTCCGCTCCGATTCCGAATAGGATTTATTGATGCTTAAATCCACAGTATACAGGGTGTGAAGCTGTCAACGGCCATCCTAAGCTGAACACGCCTGCTCTCGTCAGATCGCAGACTGCTACCCAACTTAGGGCCCGGTCAGTACAGGTATGGGAGACTGGCTGGGAATCCCAGGTGCAGTTGACATTTTACTCTGTTGCCGCCTTTCGTTCAGATTCTGAAAAGGATTTATTGATGCTTAAATCCACAGTATAAAGGGTATGAAGCTGTCAACGGCCATCCTTAGCTGAACGTGCCTGCTCTCATCAGAACGCAAATTGCTACCCAGCTTAGGGCCCGGCAAGTACCAGCATGGGAGACTAGCAGTGAATCCTGGGTGCCGTTGACGTTTTGCTCTGTTGCCGCCTTCCCCTCCAATTCCGAAAAGGATTTATTGATGCTTAAATCCACAGTATACGAGGTGTGAAGCTGTCAACGGCCATCCTAAGCTGAATGCGCCTGCTCTCGTCAGATTGCAGACTGCTACCCGGCAAGTACTGGCATGGGTGACTGGCTAGGAAACCCAGGTGCCGTTGACATTTTGCTCTGTTGCCACCTTCCCCTCCGATTCCTGAAAGGATTTATTGATGCTTAAATCCACAGTATAAAGAGTGTGAAGCTGTGAATGGCCATCCTAAGCAGAACGTGCCTGCTCTCATCAGATAACAACCTGCTACCCAGCTTAAGGCCCGGTAAGTATCAGCATGGGAGACTGGCTGGGAATCCCGGGTGCCGTTGACATTTTGCTCTGTTGCCGCCTTCCCCTCCGATTCCTGAAAGGATTTATTGATGCAGGAGTTATTGATCAGATCGCAGACTGCTACCCGGCATGTACTGGCATGGGAGACTGGCTGGGAATCCCAGGTGCCGTTGACATTTTGCTCTGTTGCCGCCTTCCCCTCCGATTCCTGAAAGGATTGATTGATTCAGGAGTTATTGATCAGATCGCAGCCTGCTACCCAGCTTAGGGCCTGGTAAGTACCGGCATGGGAGACTGGCTGGAAATTCTGGGTGCAGTTGACTTTTTGCTCTGTTGCCGCCTTCCGTTCAGGTTCCGGTTCCGATTCCGAAAAGGATTTATTGATGCTTAAATCCACAGTATAAAGGGTGTGAAGCTATCAACAGCCATCCTAAGCTGAACGCGCCTGCTCTCGTCAGATCGCAAACTGCTATACCGTGGATTTAAGCGTTTAGCTTAGGATGTCAACGGCCATCCTAAGCTAAACGCGCCTGCTCTCGTCAGATCGCAGACTGCTGCCCGGCATGGGAGACTGGCGAGAAATCCCATGTGCCATTGAAAATTTGCTCTGTTGCTGCCTTCCGCTCCGATTCTTAAATGGATTTATTGATGCTTAACTCCACAGTATAAAGGGTTTTGAAGCTGTCAACGGCCATCCTAAGCTGAACGCGCCTGCTCTTTTCAGATCGCAGACTGCTACCCAGCTTAGGACCCGGTAAGTACTGGCATGGGAGACTGGCTGGGAATCCCGGGTGCAGTTGACATTTTGCTCTGTTGCCGCCTTCCGCTCCGATTCCGAAAAGGATTTATTGATGCTTAAATCCACAGTATACAAGGCGAGAAGCTGTCAACGGCCATCCTAAGCTGAACGTACCTGCACTCGTCAGATCGCAGACTGCTACCCAGCTTAGGGCTCGGTAAGTACCTTTATGGGAGACTGGCTGGGAATCCCGGGTGTCATTGACATTTTGCTCTGTTGCCGCCTTCTGCTCCGATTCCGAAAAGGATTTATTGATGCTTAAATCCACAGTATACAGGGTGTGAAGCTGTCAACGGCCATCCTAAGCTGAATGCACCTGCTCTCGTCAGATCGCAGACTGCTGCCCGGCAAATACTGGCATGGGAGACTGGCTGGGAATCCCAGGTGCCGTTGACATTTTGCTCTGTTGCCACCTTTCACTCCGATACCTAAAAGGATTTATTGATGCTTAAATCCACAGTATAAAGGGTGTGAAGCTGTGAACGGGCATCCTAAGCTGAACGTGCCTGCTTTCGTCAGATCACAGACTGCTACCCAGTTTAGGGCCTGGTAAGTACCGGCATGGGAGACTGGCTGGGAATCCCGGGTGCAGTTGACATTTTGCTCTGTTGCCGCCTTCCGCTCCGATTCCGAAAAGGATTTATTGATGCTTAAATCCACAGTATACGAGGTGTGAAGCTGTCAACGGCCATCCTAAGCTGAACGCGCCTGCTCTCGTCAGATCGCAGACTGCTGCCTGGCAAATACTGGCATGAGAGACTGGCTGGGAATCCCGGGTGCCGTTGACATCTTGCTCTGTTGCCGTCTTCTGCACCGATTCTGAAAAGGATTTATTGATGCTTAAATCCACAGTATACAGGGTAAGGACCATCCTAAGACGAACGTGCCTGCTCTCGTCAGATCGCAGGGCCCGGTAAGTACCGGCATGGGAGACTGGCTGGGAATCCAGGGTGTCGTTGACATTTTGCTCTGTTGCCGCCTTCCGCTCCGATTCCGAAAAGGATTTATTGATGCTTAAATCCACAGTATACAGGGTGTGAAGCTGTCAACGGCCATCCTAAGCTGAACGCGCCTGCTCTCGTCAGATCGCAGACTATTGCCCGGCAAATACTGGCATGAGAGACTGGCTGGGAATCCCAGGTGCGGTTGACATTTTGCTCTGTTGCCGCCTTCTGCTCCGATACCTAAATGGATTTATTGATGCTTAAATCCACAGTATAAAGGGTGTGAAGCTGTGAACGGCCATCCTAAGCTGAACGTGCCTGCTCTCCTCAGATCGCAGACTGCTACCCAGCTTAGGGCCCGGTAAGTATCGGTATGGGAGAATGGCTGGGAATCCCGGGTGCAGTTGATATTTTACTCTGTTGCCGCCCTCTGTTCCGATTCTGAAAAGGATTTATTGATGCTTAAATCCACAGTATAAAGGGTGTGCAGCTGTCAACGGCCATCCTAAGCTGAACGCGCCTGCTCTCGTCAGATTGCAAACTGCTACCCAGCTTAGGGCCCGGTAAGTACCAGCATGGGAGACTGGCTGGGAATCCTGGGTGCCGTTGACGTTTTGCTCTGTTGCCGCCTTCCGCTCCGATTCCGAAAAGGATTTATTGATGCTTAAATCCACAGTATACAAAGCGAGAAGCTATCAACGGCCATCCTAATCTGAACGCGCCTGCTCTCGTCAGATTGCAAACTGCTACCCAGCTTAGGGCCCGGTAAGTACCAGCATGGGAGACTGGCTGGGAATCCTGGGTGCCGTTGACGTTTTGCTCTGTTGCCGCCTTCCGCTCCGATTCCGAAAAGGATTTATTGATGCTTAAATCCACAGTATACAGGGTAAGGACCATCCTAAGACGAACGTGCCTGCTCTCGTGAGATCGCAGGGCCCGGTAAGTACCGGCATGGGAGACTGGCTGGGAATCCAGGGTGTCGTTGACATTTTGCTCTGTTGCCGCCTTCCGCTCCGATTCCGAAAAGGATTTATTGATGCTTAAATCCACAGTATACAGGGTGTGAAGCTGTCAACGGCCATCCTAAGCTGAACGCGCCTGCTCTCGTCAGATCGCAGACTATTGCCCGGCAAATACTGGCATGAGAGACTGGCTGGGAATCCCAGGTGCGGTTGACATTTTGCTCTGTTGCCGCCTTCTGCTCCGATACCTAAATGGATTTATTGATGCTTAAATCCACAGTATAAAGGGTGTGAAGCTGTGAACGGCCATCCTAAGCTGAATGTGCCTGCTCTCCTCAGATCGCAGACTGCTACCCAGCTTAGGGCCCGGTAAGTATCGGTATGGGAGAATGGCTGGGAATCCCGGGTGCAGTTGATATTTTACTCTGTTGCCGCCCTCTGTTCCGATTCTGAAAAGGATTTATTGATGCTTAAATCCACAGTATACAAGGCGTGAAGCTATCAACAGCCATCCTAAGCTGAACCCACCAAACCTGCCAGGGGGAGACCACCTGCTTCGCGGCAAGCTACCATTCAGGGAGGTAGTGGAACATGGGTTCCTGGAGACGGCGCCAATAGCAGTGAAATAGTGCTGACTGCGCGTGGGAAAATCAACTACTCTGCGGTGTGGTTGTTCTTCATAAAGAATCCGGAGAGCTTAGCGTAGTCACATGCAAAATCTGTGGGCAGAAAGTGAAGCGTGGCCAGGGTCCCAATCTCGGCACCACAGCCCTGCGTCAACACATGATTCGCCACCATAAAGCGGCCTGGGATAACCGTGGCTGTGACCGTGGTAGTGGTCCAGCCAGCCGCATCACCCAGTGGCCATCCGTTTCCCTCCGTCATCCATCCAAGGCTCCACCACCTCAGCTGAAGGGAGCATTGTGTCAAACCCTCCTTCTTGCGCTCCTGCTTCTTCCGCTCGTAGTCAGCCATTCCGCCAACAATCGATCGGCGATGCCATGTCCAAGAGACAACAATATGCGCCCACTCATCCAACGGCGCAGAATTTGAAGGTGCTCCTGTCCAAGTTGCTGGTGTTGCAGTCCCTCCCTTTCCAACTGGTGGACTCTGCAGCTTTCAGGGAATTAATGGCTTGTGCCGAGCCGAGGAGGAGAGTCCCAAGCCGTCATTTCTTTGCGAAGAAGGCAGGACCAGCCCTGCATAAGTTTGTACAAGAGAAGGTGGGCCAGTCCTTGAGCCTGTCGGTGTGTTCAAAAGTGCACGGCAGCGCCGACGTGTGGAGCTGTCACTACGGGCAGGGACAATACATGTCTTTTATGGCCCACTGGGTAAATGTTGTTCCTGCACAGCCACAACAGCAACTTGGACGGGTCACACCGCTTCCTCCTCCACGCTCTCGCTCCCAGGCAGTTGGTCCTTTTACAGTGTGCGCCTCCTCCTCCTCCTCCCCCGTGTCCTCGGCCTCCACTGCACGTCCAAATCTCGGAGGCCCTTCATCGTACCACGTGTGTATGGCACAGCGGTGTCAAGCCATCCTTCACATGGTTTGCCTTGGCGAACGGAGTCACACAGGGGAGGAACTGCTGAAGTTCATTAGGGAAGAAATCTCAGTATGGCTTACTCCACAAAATCTGGAAATGGGAACCATTGTGACCGACAATGGGAAGAACATTGTGGACGCGCTGCGACAAGGAAGTGTGAACCATTCGCCCTGCATGGCACACGTGTTGAATCTGGTTGTCAAGAAGTTCATCAAGTCTTCACCCCATTTGCAAGACGTCCTGACAATGGCAAGAAAACTGTGCATGCACTTCAGCCACTCGTACACCGCCAAGCACACTTTGCTTGAGCTGCAGCGTCAGAACGGTATCCCACAACATAGTCTCATTTGTGACATTGCCACGCGTTGGAATTCCACCCTCCATATGTTGGACAGACTATACGAACAAAGAAAAGCCATCACAGATTTTTTGATGATACAAGCAGATAGGAGTACTCCCCTATGTAACTTCAATGTGAACGAGTGGCAGCTCATATGTGACACCTGCCGTTTGCTGTGGCTCTTTGAGAAAGCCACATTTTTTGTTAGTAGCTCAAATTACGCCATGAACGACGTAATTCCACTCCTACATTTACTCCAAAAAATGATTGAAAACATGGCTGGCCGGCAATCGAGACGTTGCGCCTACATCAGAAGGCTACATGAGTCCTGTGGGGGATGAACTGGAGGAGGATGATGAGGGGCAGAGCGGAGCACAGTTTACGGTGGATGAGATGGCTGGTGTTTCTGGTCATTGGACAGGAGAGGAGGAGCAGGAGCAGCCAAAGGAGCTGGAGGGTTATTACGAGGGAGGCGAGACAGAGGACCCAGACACACCGTGGCAGTATGCAGTGGAGATGGAGGCAGGTAGTCCCAGCGAGTCACTGTCACAAATGGCACGATGCATGCTGAGTTGCTTGCGTAGTGACCCCCAAATTGTCAAAATTCGTCAGCACGATGACTTCTGGATCTCCACCTTATTAGACCCTCGCTGCCGGCCCAGAATGGGGGCCTTTTTTACACCCACTGAGAGGGAGGACAAACTGACCTACTTCAGGGAGCTTTTACGTAGTCGGTTGGCCGATGCCTATCGGCCACATGGTCCATCCACTCGCAGGTCTGACTCGGGGGCCCTCTGTGCTCACCTTCCACTGCTACGGCTGCTGGGGAGGGGAGGGGTGGCAGGAGCAGTACCGGCTCAATCAGCAGCAGCCTGAGTCTACAGTCGCTGATGAGTACCTTCCTTCAGCCGCATAGGAAAGCTACTCATCAGCAGCAGGTGGACATGGAGCAGGACCTGAACCAGCAGGTGGTGGCTTACCTCGACATGACCCTGCCAACAACCGTTCAAGATCCACTGCATTTCTGGGCAGTTAAACTTGATTTATGGCTGCAACTAGCGGAGTTTGCCCTGGAAAAGCTGTCCTGCCCGGCCAGTAGTGTGCCATCAGAGCGGGTGTTTAGTGCGGCCGGGGCCATAGTCACCCCACGGCGAACTCGTCTGTCCACTAAAAATGTGGAGAGACTGACGTTTGTCAAGATGAATCAGGGATGGATCAGCCAGGATTTCCAGCCACCAATGACAGATGGGTCTGAGTAGATTGACCATGCTCCTACAACAAAATTTTCTCTATTGTGGTTGGTTATGAAACCCTCTAGGGCAGACTGGGGCATTGTACGGCCCGCTTGCCACATACGGCCCTTTGATTGGCTCTGATCGACCCGCGCTGATTGGGGGACAACTATGCTGCCTAATCTGGGGGACAACTATGCTCCTAATCTGGCGGACATCTATGCTGCCTAATCTGGGGGACATCTATGCTGCCTAATCTGGGGGACATCTATGCTGCCTAATCTGGGTGACATCTATGCTGCCTAATCTGGGGGACAACTATGCTCCTTATCTGGGGGACAACTATGCTCCTAATCTGGGGGACAACTAAGCTCCTAATCTGGTGGACATCTGTGCTGCCTAATCTGGGGGACAAGTATGCTTCTAATCTGGGGGACATCTATGCTGCCTACTCTGGGGGACAAGTATGCTCCTAATCTGGGGTACATCTATGCTGCCTAATCTGGGTGACATCTATGCTGCCTAATCTGGGGGACAACTATGCTCCTAATCTGGGGGACATCTATGCTGCCTAATCTGGGGGACATCTATGCTGCCTAATCTGGGGGACATCTATGCTGCCTAATCTGGATGACATCTATGCTGCCTAATCTGGGGGACAACTATGCTCCTTATCTGGGGGACAACTATGCTCCTAATCTGGGGGACAACTAAACTCCTAATCTGGTGGACATCTATGCTGCCTAATCTGGGGGACAAGTATGCTCCTAATCTCTGGGACATCTATGCTGCCTACTCTGGGGGACAAGTATGCTCCTAATCTGGGGGACATCTATGCTGCCTAATCTGGGGGACAACTATGCTCCTAATCCGGGGGACATCTATGCTGCCTACTCTGGGGGACAAGTATGCTCCTAATCTGGGGACATCTATGCTGCCTAATCTGGGGAAAACTATGCTCCTAATATGGGGAAAACTGATGCTTCTGGCCTTGGGCCTATAATTTTTTGAAGTTTAGCAGTAGCTATATACATGCTTAATGCAAATGTCAACATTGATCTTTAAATGTAAGGGGTTATGAATCCCTCTTGGGTACTGCGAATGACTGCTCCAGACTCATTCTGTGTCTTTCACAAACTACTTGCCTCCCTGGTGCCTCAGGCCTTGGGCCTATAATTTTTTGAAGTTTAGCAGTAGCTAAATACATGCTTAATGCAAATGTAAACATTGATCTTTAAATGTAAGGGGTTAGGAAAACCTCTTGGGTACTGCAAATACATGATCCAGACTCATTCTGTGTCTTTCAGGAACTACTTGCCTCCCTGGTGCCTCTGGCCTTGGGCCTTAAATTTTTGGATGATTAGCAGTAGCTAAATACATGCTTAATGCAAATTTCAATAATGATCGTTAAATTCTTGGCGCTCTGCCAGGGCCTTTTCCTACCCCGCCTCGGCCGATCCGAGGACCTCACTAACTAACTCACTAAATAATCCAATCGCTTATAGCGACGGGCGTCGTGTACAAAGGGCAGGGACTTAATCAACGCCAGCTTATGACCCTCACATACTGGTAATTCCTCGTTTTAAGGTTAAATAATTGCAATTCCAGATGCCTATCACGAACTGGTTTCAGCGTGCAACACGCACCTGTCCTTGAAAGATAGAGACACGCTAATCCGTTCAGTGGAGCGCGGCTGCGGACTGGAAATCTGAGGGCATAACACATCTGGTATTGCTCGATCTCGCAATTGATCGTGCAAAGGTAGGGGGTTATTAAAGCCTCTTGGGTACTGCTGAGGCCTACTCCTGACTGCTCCTGGTGCAATGTATGGGGTAATTAAAAACTCTTGGGTAGTGTTTTTTTTTTTTATTTACTGATAATTTTATCGGTAATAAAATTGAATTTTCCAGAATGCTAATCGTTACACAACGGAACTCTTGTTGCGTGTGATTTTTTAATTAAAATAAATAAATAAATACAGACAGGGATTAACTCTGCTTCATCATTTTAGGCGAAAAAAGTCATTTTGTGATCTGATCTTTTGGAGACAGATGCGCTTACACACATATTGAATTCGTTTTTGTAAAAAAATGTCAAACATTGTGTGGTTTATTATTTTTGAGAAGAATGTCTTTGGGTGGTCCACCGTCCTGCATTATAGAGTCTTGTTAACTGTTGGATATGCACTTGTTCTTACACAAAGGTATTTCTTTAAAAAATTTCTAAAATGTTGTTGTTTTTTGGAGGGGATTGTAAAGCCCGGGTGTGTACTGGTGCATCAACCAACTCCAGGCTGTGTCCTTCAGGCAATATATGGGTTCCTGTTGCCGCAGAGGTGGGGCCTGGGTCTGGGAATTTCTCATTTTTGGATAGTGGGTGCTACCTATGAGAAATCTTTGTCAAAAATGTCATATACATTAGCATACATCTAATATCCACAGTCTCTAAAAGAGACAGAGATGTCAGCAGAGTACCAGAAAAATTAGGCATGTACACATGCCTGAAAAATTTGGTATTGTTGCAGACACTTCTGTAGCAGCGGCCAGAAAAATTGCAGCACCATAACAAGTGCAGCAGCAGAGGCCAGAAAAATTAGGCATGTACACATGGATGAAAAATTTGATATTGTCGCAGCTGCATCTGTAGCAGAAGCCAGAAAAATTGCAGCATCAGAAAAAGTGCAGCAGCAGAGGCCAGAAAAATTAGACATGTACACCTGGCTGGAAATTTGGTATTGTCGCAGCTGTAGCAGCGGCCATATAAATTGCAGCACCATAACAAGTGCAGCAGCAGAGGCCAGAAAAATTAGGCATGTACACATGGGCGAAAAATTGGGTATTGTCGCAGCCGCAGCTGTAGCAGCAGCCAGAAAAATTGCAGCACCAGAAAAAGTGCAGCAGCAGAGGCCAGAAAAATTTAGGCATGTACACCTGGCTGTAAAATTTTGTATTGTCGCAGCTGTAGCAGCGGCCATAAAAATTGCAGCACCATAACAAGTGCAGCAGTAGAGGCCAGAAAAATTAGGCATGTACACATGGATGAAAAATTGGGTATTGTCGCAGCCGCAGCTGTAGCAGCAGCCAGAAAAATTGCAGCACCATAACAATTGCAGCAGCAGAGGCCAGAAAAATTAGGCATGTACACCTGGCTGGAATAAATTTTCTGTTTGTTTCGCCAGGCAGAAAGTGCCCTAAAACATTGCTGTTTGAACCCTAGTTGGTGGCGTATAAGTCACGCAAATCATCCGGCATTCAGAGTTCAAATACAGCAGCGTGTGGACCATTTTTAGCCCAAGGCAGCTCATCTGATCAGGCCTTGTTCAGTCAAATGTATCGCCCAGTGTCAGTCCCTTCGGGATCCATCCCTCATTCATCTTAAGAAAGGTGAGGTAATCCAGACTTTTTGACTAAGGCGACTTCTCTTCTCAGTGACAATACCTCCTGCTGCACTGAAGGTCTTTTCTGACAGGACACTTGAAGCAGGACAGGCCAGAAGTTCGAGCACAAATTGTGATAGCTCAGGCCACAGGGAAAGCCGGCACACCCAGTAGTCAAGGGGTTCATCGCTCCTCAGAGTGTCGATATCTGGGGTTAAGGCCAAGTAGTTTGCTACCTGTCGGTCAAGTCGTTCTCTGATGGTGGACCCCGAAAGGCTGTGGCGATGCGTAGGACTTAAAAAGCTCCGCATGTCCTCCATCAACAGCATGTCTATACAGCATCCTGTCCTTGCCGGCGTGTTCGTGGGAGGAGGAGGAGGATTACTTTCACCTCTTCCCCTGTTAGATCCCTGTTGTGCTGTGACATGACCCTTATACGCTGTGTACAGCATACTTCTTAATTTATTTTGGACCTGCTGAATACTTTCCGCCTTGCTGTAATGCGGTAACATGTCAGGCACTTTATGTTTATACCGGGGGTCTAGTAGCGTGGACACCCAGTACAGGTCGTTCTCCTTCATCCGGTCCCTCAACAGGCACGACAGCATGAAACAACCCATTTGCACAAGGACGGATGCCGAGCTACTCATGTCCCGTTTCTCGTCCTCAGTGATGTCAGGGAAGGTATAATCTCCTTTCCCCCCAGCCACGTACAACACCACGGGAACCAAATAGGTGACAAGGAGCACCCTGGGATGCCTGCTGTGGTCGGTCTTCCTCCTCCTCTTCAAAGCCACATTCCTCCTCTGACTCCTCTTCCTCACAATCTTCTTCCAGCGATGCCGCAAGTCCAGCAAGCCATTCTGATAAGGCTGTTTCTGGTGGTGATGGTGTCCACAACTCTTCTTCTTCACGCTCATCTACTGCCTGATCCAGCTCTCTTCGCAGGACATGCAGAAAACAAAAGGTATGATGTCGCTGATGGTGCCTTCGGTGCGACTGACCAGGTTTGTCACCTCCTCAAAAGGACGCATGAGCCTACAGGCATTGCGCATGAGCCTCCAGTAACGTGGCAAAAAATTCCCAGCTCCGCAGATGATGTCCTAGCACCCCGGTCATACAAATATTCGTTGATGGCTTTTTCTTGTTGGAGCAGGCGGTCGAACATTAGGAGTGTTGAATTCCAACGTGTTGGGCTGTCGCAAATCAAGCGCCTCACTGGCATGTTGTTTCACCGCTGGATATCTGACAAGTGCGCCATGGCCGTGTAGGAATGCCTGAAATGGCCACACACCTTCCTGGACTGCTTCAGGACATCCTGTAAGCCTGGGTACTTGAGCACAAAGCGTTGTACCATCAGATTACACACATGTGCCATGCAGGCACATGTGTCAACTTGCCCAACCTCAATGCCGCCAACAAATTTGTTCTGTTGTCACAAACCACCTTGCCGATCTCCAGTTGGTGCGGAGTCAGCCACTGGTCCACCTGTGCGTTCAGGGCCGATAGGAGCGCTGGTGCGGTGTGACTTTCCGCTTTGAAGCAAGTCAACCCCAAGATGGCGTGACACTGCCATATCCGGGATGTGGAATAGCTCCTGGGGATCTGGGGGGGGGGGGTGCCGGTGATATGGAGCAAGACGCAGCAGTGGAAGAGGACTCGGCCGAGGATGTTATGGAAGAGGATGGAGTAGGAGGAGTAGAGGAGGGGGCAGCAGGCCTGCCTGCAAGTCGTGGCGGTGTCACCAACTCCTTTGCAGAGCCACGCATTCCATGCTTGGCAGCCGTCACCAGGTTTACCCAATGCGCAGTGTAGGTGATATACCTGCCCTGACCATGCTTTGCAGACCAGGTATCAGTGGTCAGATGGACCCTTGCCCCTACACTGTGTGCCAGACATGCCATAATTTCCTTTTGCACAATGGAGTAAAGGTTGGGGATTGCCTTTTGTGCAAAAATGTTTTGTCCGGGTACCTTCCACTGCGGTGTCCCAATGGCTACAAATTTCTAAAAGGCCTCAGACTCCACCAGCTTGTATGGTAAAAGCTGGCGGGCTAGCAGTTCCGACAAGCCAGCTGTCAGACTCCGGGTTAGGGGGTGACTTTGAGACATTGTCTTCTTGCGCCCAAACATCTCCTTGACAGACACCTGACTGTGGGCAGATGAGCAGGAACTGCTCAAGGCGAGAGACGGAGAGGCGGATGGTTGAGAGGGGGCAAGGAACGCAGCAGTGGTTGACCTGGCTGAAGATGCTGTACCAGGAGGAGGATGGCGACTTTGACTTTGTGTGCTGCTTGTACTGACGTGTTGATCCCATAGGCGTTTATGATGTGACATCATGTGCCTTCGCAAAGCAGTTGTGCCTAGGTGGGTGTTGGACTTCCCACGACTCAGTTTCTTCTGGCACAGGTTGCAAATGGTCTCGCTGTTGTCAGAAGCAGACACACAAAAAAAATGCCACACTGCTGAGCTCTGCGATTATGGCATTCTGGTGGTGGCAACAGCATGCGTTGATTGGCGTCCCGTGTGGCTGACCCCGGGTGCCGATGCATGCTGTCTGACTGTGCCACTAGCTCCGTGCGATGACCTCCCCCTGCTTCCAACTCGTCTCCTCCTCCTCTCTGTCTCCCCATTGTTACGCCGAGCGCTCCGGGTCCCCGCTCCTCCCCGGAGCGCTCGCTACACTCTCCTCACTGCAGCGCTCCGGTCGGTTCCACGGACCCGGGGCGCTGCGATACCGCCTCCGGCCGGGATGCGATTCGCGATGCGGGTAGCGCCCGCTCGCGATGCGCACCCCGGCTCCCGTACCTGACTCGCTCTCCGTCAGTTCTGTCCCGGCGCGCGCGGCCCCGCTCCCTAGGGCGCGCGCGCGCCGGGTCTTTGCGATTTAAAGGGCCACTGCGCCGCTGATTGGCGCAGTGGTTCCAATTAGTGTTTACACCTGTGCACTTCCCTATATCACCTCACTTCCCCTTCACTCCCTCGCCGGATCTTGTTGCCATCGTGCCAGTGAAAGCGTTTCCTTGTATGTTCCTAGCCTGTGTTCCAGACCTCCTGCCGTTGCCCCTGACTACGATCCTTGCTGCCTGCCCCGACCTTCTGCTACGTCCGACCTTGCTTCTGTCTACTCCCTTGTACCGCGCCTATCTTCAGCAGCCAGAGAGGTTGAGCCGTTGCTAGGGGATACGACCTGGTCACTACCGCCGCAGCAAGACCATCCCGCTTTGCGGCGGGCTCTGGTGAAAACCAGTAGTGACTTAGAACCGATCCTCTAGCACGGTCCACGCCAATCCCTCTCTGGCACAGAGGATCCACTACCTGCCAGCCGGCATCGTGACAGTAGATCCGGCCATGGATCCCGCTGAAGTTCCTCTGCCAGTTGTCGCTGACCTCACCACGGTGGTCGCCCAGCAGTCACAGCAGATAGCGCAACAAGGCCAACAGCTGTCTCAACTGACTGTTATGCTACAACAGTTACTACCACAGCTCCAGCAATCATCTCCTCCGCCAGCTCCTGCACCTCCTCCGCAGCGAGTGGCCGCTTCTGGACTACGACTATCCTTGCCGGATAAATTTGATGGGGACTCAAAGTTTTGCCGTGGCTTTCTTTCCCAATGTTCTTTACACTTGGAGATGATGTCGGACCAGTTCCCCACTGAAAGGTCTAAGGTGGCTTTCGTAGTCAGCCTGCTGTCTGGAAAAGCCCTGGCTTGGGCCACACCGCTCTGGGACCGCAATGACCCCGTCACTGCCTCTGTACACTCCTTCTTCTCGGAAATTCGAAGTGTCTTTGAGGAACCTGCCCGAGCCTCTTCTGCTGAGACTGCCCTGTTGAACCTGGTCCAGGGTAATTCTTCCGTTGGCGAGTATGCCGTACAATTCCGTACTCTTGCTTCTGAATTATCCTGGAATAATGAGGCACTCTGCGCGACCTTTAAAAAAGGCCTATCCAGCAACATTAAAGATGTTCTGGCCGCACGAGAAATCCCTGCTAATCTACATGAACTCATTCACCTTGCCACTCGCATTGACATGCGTTTTTCCGAAAGGCGTCAGGAGCTCCGCCAGGATATGGACTCTGTTCGCACGAGGCGTTTCTTCTCCCCGGCTCCTCTCTCCTCTGGTCCCCTGCAATCTGTTCCTGTGCCTCCCGCCGTGGAGGCTATGCAGGTCGACCGGTCTCGCCTGACACCTCAAGAGAGGACACGACGCCGCATGGAGAATCTCTGCCTGTACTGTGCTAGTACCGAACACTTCCTGAAGGATTGTCCTATCCGTCCTCCCCGCCTGGAAAGACGTACGCTGACTCCGCACAAAGGTGAGACAGTCCTTGATGTCTACTCTGCTTCTCCACGTCTTACTGTGCCTGTGCGGATGTCTGCCTCTGCCTTCTCCTTCTCTGCTGTGGCCTTCTTGGACTCTGGATCTGCAGGAAATTTTATTTTGGCCTCTCTCGTCAACAGGTTCAACATCCCGGTGACCAGTCTCGCCAGACCCCTCTACATCAATTGTGTAAACAATGAAAGATTGGACTGTACTATACGTTTCCGCACGGAGCCCCTTCTAATGTGCATCGGATCTCATCACGAGAGGATTGAACTTTTGGTCCTCCCCAATTGCACTTCTGAAATTCTCCTTGGACTTCCCTGGCTTCAACTCCATTCCCCAACCCTGGATTGGTCCACTGGGGAGATCAAGAGTTGGGGGCCCTCTTGTTCCAAGGACTGCCTAAAACCGGTTCCCAGTAACCCTTGCCGTGACTCTGTAGTTCCTCCTGTAACCGGTCTCCCTAAGGCCTATATGGACTTTGCGGACGTTTTTTGCAAAAAACAAGCTGAGACTCTACCTCCTCACAGGCCTTATGATTGTCCCATTGACCTCCTCCCGGGCACTGCTCCACCCCGGGGCAGAATCTATCCTCTGTCCGTCCCAGAGACTCTTGCCATGTCTGAATACGTCCAGGAAAATTTAAAAAAGGGCTTTATCCGTAAATCCTCCTCTCCTGCCGGAGCCGGATTTTTCTTTGTGTCCAAAAAAGATGGCTCTCTACGTCCTTGCATTGACTACCGCGGTCTTAATAAAATCACGGTTAAGAACCGCTACCCCCTACCCCTCATCTCTGAACTCTTTGATCGTCTCCAAGGTGCCCATATTTTTATCAAACTGGACTTAAGAGGTGCTTATAATCTCATCCGCATCAGAGAGGGGGATGAATGGAAAACGGCATTTAACACCAGAGATGGACACTTTGAGTATCTGGTCATGCCCTTTGGCCTGTGCAACGCCCCTGCCGTCTTCCAAGACTTTGTTAATGAAATTTTTCGTGATCTCCTATACTCCTGTGTTGTTGTATATCTGGACGATATCCTGATTTTTTCTGCCAATCTAGAAGAACACCGCCAGCATGTCCGTATGGTTCTTCAGAGACTTCGTGACAATCAACTCTATGCCAAAATAGAGAAATGTCTGTTTGAATGCCAATCTCTTCCTTTTCTAGGATACTTGGTCTCTGGCCAGGGACTACAAATGGACCCAGATAAACTCTCTGCCGTCTTAGATTGGCCACGCCCCTCCGGACTCCGTGCCATCCAACGTTTTTTGGGATTCGCCAATTATTACAGGCAGTTTATTCCACATTTTTCTACCATTGTGGCTCCTATTGTGGCTTTAACCAAAAAAAATGCCGATCCCAAGTCTTGGCCTCCTCAAGCGGAAGACGCCTTTAAACGACTCAAGTCTGCCTTTTCTTCGGCTCCCGTGCTCTCCAGACCTGACCCATCTAAACCCTTCCTATTGGAGGTTGATGCCTCCTCAGTGGGAGCTGGAGCTGTCCTTCTACAAAAAAACTCTTCCGGGCATGCTGTTACTTGTGGGTTTTTTTCTAGGACCTTCTCTCCGGCGGAGAGGAACTACTCCATCGGGGATCGAGAGCTTCTAGCCATTAAATTAGCACTTGAGGAATGGAGGCATCTGCTGGAGGGATCAAGATTTCCAGTTATTATTTACACCGATCACAAGAACCTCTCCTACCTCCAGTCTGCCCAACGGCTGAATCCTCGTCAGGCCAGGTGGTCTCTGTTCTTTGCCCGATTTAATTTTGAAATTCACTTTCGGCCTGCTGATAAGAACATTAGGGCCGATGCTCTCTCTCGTTCCTCAGATGCTTCTGAAATTGAACCCTCTCCTCAACACATCATTCCTCCTGACTGCCTGATTTCCACTTCTCCAGCCTCCATCAGGCAAACTCCTCCAGGAAAGACCTTTGTTTCTCCACGCCAACGCCTTGGAATCCTCAAATGGGGACACTCCTCCCATCTCGCAGGTCATGCGGGCATCAAGAAATCTGTGCAACTCATCTCTCGCTTCTATTGGTGGCCGACTCTAGAGACTGATGTGGTGGACTTTGTGCGAGCCTGCACTATCTGTGCCCGGGATAAGACTCCTCGCCAGAAGCCCGCTGGTTTTCTTCATCCTCTACCTGTCCCCGAACAACCTTGGTCTCTGATTGGTATGGATTTTATTACTGACTTACCCCCATCCCATGGCAACACTGTTATTTGGGTGGTCGTTGATCGATTCTCCAAAATGGCACATTTCATCCCTCTTCCTGGTCTTCCTTCAGCGCCTCAGTTGGCTAAACAATTTTTTGTACACATTTTTCGTCTTCACGGGTTGCCTACACAGATCGTCTCGGATAGAGGCGTCCAATTTGTGTCTAAATTCTGGAGGGCTCTCTGTAAACAACTCAAGATTAAATTAAATTTTTCTTCTGCATACCATCCTCAATCCAATGGACAAGTAGAGAGAATTAACCAGATCTTGGGTGACTATTTACGACATTTTGTTTCCTCCCGCCAGGATGACTGGGCAGATCTTCTACCTTGGGCCGAATTCTCGTATAATTTCAGAATCTCTGAATCTTCCTCCAAATCTCCGTTTTTCGTGGTGTACGGCCGTCACCCTCTTCCCCCCCTCCCTACCCCCTTGCCCTCTGGTCTGCCCGCTGTGGATGAAATTTCTCGTGATCTTTCCATCATATGGAGAGAGACCCAAAATTCTCTCTTACAGGCTTCTTCACGCATGAAGAGATTCGCGGATAAGAAAAGAAGAGCTCCCCCCATTTTTTCCCCTGGAGACAAGGTATGGCTCTCCGCTAAATATGTCCGCTTCCGTGTCCCTAGCTATAAGTTGGGACCACGCTATCTTGGTCCTTTCAAGATTTTGCGCCAGATTAATCCTGTCTCTTACAAACTTCTTCTTCCTCCTTCTCTTCGTATTCCTAATGCCTTTCACGTTTCTCTTCTTAAACCACTTATTATTAACCGTTTCTCTCCCAAATCTGTTCCCCCCACTCCTGTCTCCGGCTCCTCGGACATCTTCTCCGTCAAAGAAATTTTAGCTTCTAAAAAGGTCAGAGGGAAAACTTTCTTTTTAGTGGATTGGGAGGGTTGTGGTCCAGAAGAGAGGTCCTGGGAACCTGAGGACAATATCCTGGACAAAAGTCTGATCCTCAGGTTCTCAGGCCCCAAGAAGAGGGGGAGACCCAAGGGGGGGGGTACTGTTACGCCGAGCGCTCCGGGTCCCCGCTCCTCCCCGGAGCGCTCGCTACACTCTCCTCACTGCAGCGCTCCGGTCGGTTCCACGGACCCGGGGCGCTGCGATACCGCCTCCGGCCGGGATGCGATTCGCGATGCGGGTAGCGCCCGCTCGCGATGCGCACCCCGGCTCCCGTACCTGACTCGCTCTCCGTCAGTTCTGTCCCGGCGCGCGCGGCCCCGCTCCCTAGGGCGCGCGCGCGCCGGGTCTTTGCGATTTAAAGGGCCACTGCGCCGCTGATTGGCGCAGTGGTTCCAATTAGTGTTTACACCTGTGCACTTCCCTATATCACCTCACTTCCCCTTCACTCCCTCGCCGGATCTTGTTGCCATCGTGCCAGTGAAAGCGTTTCCTTGTATGTTCCTAGCCTGTGTTCCAGACCTCCTGCCGTTGCCCCTGACTACGATCCTTGCTGCCTGCCCCGACCTTCTGCTACGTCCGACCTTGCTTCTGTCTACTCCCTTGTACCGCGCCTATCTTCAGCAGCCAGAGAGGTTGAGCCGTTGCTAGGGGATACGACCTGGTCACTACCGCCGCAGCAAGACCATCCCGCTTTGCGGCGGGCTCTGGTGAAAACCAGTAGTGACTTAGAACCGATCCTCTAGCACGGTCTACGCCAATCCCTCTCTGGCACAGAGGATCCACTACCTGCCAGCCGGCATCGTGACACCCATCTGAACTTTCCCCTTCTTCTTCTCTTCCAGCGGGCACCCACGTGGCATCCACGGACACATCGTTATCATCAACACCTTCACCGCTATCTGACACCTCAAGAAAGGAAGCAGCAGCGGGTACAACATCATCATCACACTGTACGTCCATGTGTGTAATGCTGCCTGACTGAGACATATCCCTGTTAACTACATCCTGGCAATAATGGTTGCGCATCACTCATGTCTTCAAACTGATGTGTAAATAACTCCTCTGACGGATCAAGTAAAGCTGATGTGGTGCTAGTGTTGGTGGTGGCGGCAGGCGGGCAAGTGGTAGCAGGAGAGGTGCCCGAAGCTAAGCTAGAGGAGGAGAAGGACGGTGCGTCAAGGTTTCCGAGCGGAAGCTGTAGTAGATTGGGTGTCTTGTGATAGCCAGTCAACTAAGTCCTCAGAACTTTGGGGGTTCAGGGTACGTGGCCTCTGAACACTGGCCATTCTAGGGCCAAAGGGAATCCCAGCACCATGACGGCCCCTGCGGGGTGGCCTTCCTCTGCGTGTAATTTTTTTGGTTACATTTGCACAACTGTCACACCTAATGTGATTTGCACTAGGGTGACACAATTTGCCCTGCAGGCAAAAAAACTGGCTACTGTGACGAGAACTGACAGTGACGACTGATTTTATTTAACAGGCAAAAAAGGTATTTTTTTAAAAAATTTGCACAACTCTCATTAAAACAAATTTTGCTATTGCACTCCTTATGGTAAATGAAAAATATTTCTAATATACTTTGTTTTAAAAAAAAATTTGTTTTCTATGTTTTATTTGTGCTTAACCCCTTCATGACCCAGCCCATTTTCACCTTCAGGACCTGGTCATTTTTTGAAAATTTGACCACTGTTATTTTAAAAATTAATAACTCTGGGATGCTTTAACTTATCATTCTGATTCCGAGATAGTTTTTTCGTGACATATTCTACTTTATGTTATTGGTAAAATTTCACTGATATTTGCATCCTTTCTTGGTAAAAAATCTAAAAATGTCATGAAAAGTTAGAAAATTTTGCATTTTTCTAACTTTGAAAGTTTCTGCTTTTAAGGAAAATGGATATTCCAAATAAATTACATATTGATTCACATATACAATATGTCTACTTTATGTTTGCATCATAAAATTGAAAAGTTTATACTTTTGGAAGACACCAGAGGGCTTCAAAGTTCAGCAGCAATTTTCCAATTTTTCTCAAGATTTTCAAAATCGTACTTTTTCAGGGATCAGTTCAGGTTGGAAGTGGATTTTAAGGGTCTTCATGTTAGAAATACGTTATAAATTACCCCTTTATAAAAACTGCACCCCCAAAGTATTCAAAATGACACTCAGTAAGTGTTTTAACCCTTTAGGTGTTTCACAGGAATAGCAGCAAAGTGAAGGAGAAAATTCTAAATCTTCATTTTTACACTTGCATGTTCTTGTAGACCCAATTTTGAATTTTTACAAGGGGTAAAAGGAGAGAAATCCCCCCCCAAATTTGTAACCCAATTTCTCTCGAGTAAGGAAATACCTCATATGTGTATGTCAAGTGTTCGGGGGGCGCAGTAGAGGGCTCAGAAGGGAAGGAGCGACAATGGGATTTTGGAGAGTGAGTTTTTCTGAAACGGTTTTTGGGGGGCATGTCCGTGCATGCTGGGAGTTGTAGTTTTGCAACAGCTGGAGGCACACTGGTTTGGAAACACTAAGTTAAGTAATAAACTTTCAAGTGTTTTGCAACCAAACTTAGTGTTTCCAAACCAGTGTGCTTCCAGCTGTTGCAAAACTACAACTCCCAGCATGCATGGTCTGTCAGTGCATGCTGGGAGTTATAGTTTTGCAACAATTGCAACAGCTGGAGGCACTGAGGTAGGAAACGGACAATGTTTCCCAACTAGTGTGCCTCCAGTTGTTGCAAAACTACAACTCCCAGCATGCCCAGACTGCCCAGGCATGCTGGAAGTTGTAGTTCGGCAATATCTGAAGGATCTGATGTTGCCGAACCACAACTTCCAGCATGCTTGGGCAGTCTGGTATGCTGGGAGTTGTAGTTTTGCAACATCTGGAGGTCCACAGTTTGGAGACCACTGTATAATGGTCTCCAATCTGTGCTCTTCCAGATGTTACAGAACTACAACTCCCAGCATGCCTGGACAGACTGAGCATGCTGAGATTTGTAGTTTTGCAACATCTGGAAGAGCACAGATTGGAGACCATTATACAGTGGTCTCCAAAACTGTGGACCTCCAGATGTTGCACAACTACAACTCCCAGCATGCACAGAAAGCCAAAGGCTGTCTGGGCATGCTGGGAGTTGCAGTTTTGAAAGTCCCAGAGGCAGCAGTGAGATCGCTTTACGGCGATCTCACTGCTGCCAATGAAGATGCCGCCCCGCTGCCGGAAACTCGCCGCCGGGACCGCCTGGAGGACGCCGCTCGTGCCGGGACCGCTCGGGACACCGCATGGCCGGGTAAGTGACGCCGGGGGACAGGTAAGGGACACTTAGCTGAGCGGTGTGTGTCCCGATCCCCGTGATTGGGACGCGATCGCTGGGGGTGGGGTGGGGGATGAAACCCCCCGTGGTCGCATGGTAAGATGGCTGCGGGATAGTGATATCCACCATCTTACCGGGCGCTGCGGGATGCCAAGAGTAGCGGCAAAAATGTTCATGACGTACCTGTATGTCATGGGTCGGGAACACCTTCCCACTCATGACGTACAGGTATGTCATAGGTCAGGAAGGGGTTAAAAAAGTTCAAGAGCACATTTTCCCCCAACTCATACACAGACTTTAGACCAAAGTCCAAACACAGGAAGTGCCATTGGGGGTCCAACCAACAGCATATGGCAGTTATGTGTGAGAGGAGCTATGATTGGATGAGGCTGGACACCCCCCCCCCCCAGCACTCCAGGGGGCACTTCCTGTGTTTGGACTTTGGTCCAAAGTCTGTGTATGAATTGGGGGAAAATGTGCTCTTGAGATTTTTAAGCACAAATAAAACATAGAAAACTTCATTTTTTTTAAACAAAGTATGTTAGAAATCATTTTCATTTACCATAAGGAGTGCAATAGCAAACATTTGTTTTAATGATAGTGACCCTTTAAGTTTGATTCTGGAGTACCCCTTTTAACCAGCGGTTCCCTCCCAACCAGGACTGATATCTTTCAGCCCTAAAAAGGGCTTTTTTGGGTGCTGTCCTTAAAGCAGATGTTACACTAGTGCTTTAGAAGTAAACTGGACCCTGAATACACCACCTAGCAGCAACCTAGCTATCGCTTTCCCTATAGAGCAGGAGCAGCTTCTCTGACCCTCCACTTCCTAAGCCTGCAGCATGCTGAATGAAGCTAAAATGGCGTCCGTGCAAGAGGTAGGAGGGTCTGGAAGGGAGGGACTGCTGTTGATTGGCTGTAATGTGTCTGCTGACTCTGACTCACAGGGTCAAAGTTTACTGCAATGTTAAAGTATAGGGGGTGGATTGAACTTCATATATGTTCGCCCGGCGATGTGAACGCGAACATGCTAAATTCGCTGGGAACTGTTCACCGGCGAACAATTCCCGAAATCTCTACTGACAACTTATCCCTTATCTAAAGGATAGGGGATAAGTTGCCTGATCATGTGGGGTCCCGCTGCTGGGGACCCCCGCGATCTTGCACACAGCACACCGCTCTCATCTGGCCCCAGAGCGAACATTCGCTCTGGGTCAGATGACGGGGCCGGAGATCGTGATGTCACAGCTCCGCCCCCGTGTGGCATTACGCTCCGCCCCTCAATGCACGTCTATAGCATAGACTTAAATTGAGGGGCGGAGCGTGAAGTCACATGGGGGCAGAGCCGTGACGTCACGATACTCCAGCCCCGTGATCGGAAGTCATCAGACCAGGAGCGGATGTTCGCTCCGGGGCCTGATGAGAGCTGGGTGCTGCGTGCGAGATGGCAGGCAACTTAGATAGGGGATAAGTTGTCAGCATGGTTGTACCCCTTTAAGTTCCCTGTAGTCAATGCATGGACAGAGTGAGCCATCCTTCTCCCCTACAAAGAAGAAACCTGCTCCAGCAGGAGAAGAGGACTTCTCCTGGATATACTCAGCCATGGCTTTGGTCTCAGGAACCATTAGAAAGTATATCCTCCCACGAGGAGGAGTGGTACCAGGCAGAAGATCAATAGGGCAGTCGTAAGGACGATGTGTTTCTTGCAGAAAAGGTCAGCAAAATCTTGGTAAGGTGCCGGCAGGCCAGGTAAAGGAGGAAGAGGAGAAACAACTTTAGGCTGAACTGGTTGGAGGCAAAGATTTTGACAGGATTGTCCCCAGCAAATTATTTCTCCAGTTCTCCAATCCAGTTACGGGGAAATGGCGTTCCAGCCAAAGAAGGCCAAGAAGAATCTCAGAAGTACAGTTTGGCGGAACATAGAATTCAATCTTCTCTTTATCCGATACTCCCACTTGCATGACGAGAGATTCAGTATGGAAGTGAACCTTACAGTCCAGATTTTGTCCATTAACAGAGGAGATGAACAAGGGCTTGGCAAGCCCAATAAGGGGAAGATGATACTTAGGGACTAAAGACGCATCAATAAAGTCACCTTCTAATCCAGAATCCCAAAATGCTGCAGCGCTGAAGACAGACTTGGCTGAAGCGAAGACTTGTACAGGAATAGTTAAGTGTGGAGAGGTAGTATTCACACCCAGGGACGCCTCTCCCACGTATCCTAGGCCTAGGTGCAGGCAAACTGTACAGTTCTTGAGAAAGTGCTCTGGGTTAGCACAATACAAACACAAATTCTCATTGCGTCGTCGTGACCTCTCTTGTTGTGTAAGACGAGAATGATCTCCTTGTACAACCTCTTTGAAACACGGGTGTCAGGGGGGCTGGTTCCATCTCTAAGCGTAATTCCTCCTGTCCCTCTGCAAAACGCACATCAATGCGTGTGGCCAAGTGGATAAGTTCGGTCAAAGAAGATGGAGGATCACGTGCCGCAAGGGCATCTTTAATCCTGCTTGACAGTCCTTTTTTGAATGTGGAACACAAGGCCTCTTCATTCCAGGCAAGGAACTGTGTAGTCACCAACAGTAGAATTCCCTTGAAGAGGCACGTACGAATTCCTCAAAGACACTGCGAAATTCTGCCAAGAATGCCGACAAATTGGAGGATACTGGATCATCACGGTCCCAAAGGGGGGTAGCCCAAGCCAGGGCTTTTCCGGACAGTGGACTAATGACAAAGGCCACCTTACTGCGTTTTGTCGGAAACAGTTCAGACATGAGCTCCAAGTGCATGGAGCACTGTGTAACAAAGCCTCTGCATGACTTGAAATCCCCATCATACTTGGAAGGCAAAGGCAGGCACAGCTGGGAACCAGAAGACACTGCAGGAGCTGGAGGTGGGAGTGGGCCAGATTGTGGTACCTGCTGCTGTTGCAAGGCCAAAAGCTGTTGTATCATGTCTGAAAGTCTAGAAAACTGCTGCGCCTGTCGGGCCAACTGCTGTGACTGACGTACCACAACGGAGGGAAGATCCGCGACTTCAGGCAGGTGTACCTCAGCGGGATCCATGGCCGGATCTTACTGTAACACTCACATTTCTGAAGACAGGAACCTAGGTGGATGTCGATCCGCTGGACCTGTGTGACAGATGACTCGGACTGTACCAGGGAGCGGAGTCTAAGGTGCCGCTGGTTTTCACCAGAGCCTGCAGCAAAGCAGGATGAACTTTCTGCTGCAGGCGTCACCCAAGTCGCTACCCCTGTCATGGCTCAACATGGTTCCATCCGGTTTGCACCATGCGGTTTTTGACTTTGCACAGTTTTTTTTTCTTGGAATTTCAATCAAACAAGTGAAACTTTATTCATAATGTAGTGAAAAGTTAAAAACGTATACAGTTTTTTCTTAAAAAACGCATGCAACCGAACATCATTTACAAACTGTATATGGTTTTTTACCGTATACGGTTTAAAATTTGTACACACGTTTTGATAGTTTAGTCCGGTTTTGAGGAATCTGTTTTTCATCAAAAACCAGAAACGGGAACTGTATTGCAAAAACGTGGTGTGAATGCACCCAAAGAAAGGTAGGAACGGCTTGCGTTGACAACCAACAGGCCGCGATCACGCGAGAAAAGAGAAGATGAGAAGATCAATGGAGGTAAGCGGCGGTAAGGGAATTACAGCTGAGTCAATGAAATATGAAGGACCATGGGGGAGATTTATCAAAACCTGTGCAAAGGAAAAGTTGCCCATAGCAACCAATTAGATAGCTTCTTTCATTTTGCAGAGGCCTTGTTAAAAATGAAAGAAGCAAGCTGATTGGATGCTATGGGCAACTGGGCAACTTTTCCTTTGGACAGGTTTTGATAAATGTCCCACTATATGTTTTATTCTTTGGTCTGTCTTGTCTAAATATTCAGCACTTTTAGTAAACTTGTTCCAATATTCTTGGAAACATTCGCAGTCGTAGATGCAGTTATTTGAGTCTAAGTGGATCTGTAGGAAAGCATGGTGTAAGTTTTTACTTTATATTTCATATTTCTTCTGAAATGGTGTCTAAAACTACACAAATTCTCAAAAACTTCTTATTCAAGTATCGGGATGAATATTGTCACTTCATAAAATGTCACATGTGCATAGCTAAGGAAACGAACATAGTAGCTATAAGTGAATGCTTTCAACGTCCTCTTTTTAGAAGCTGCTCAGTAGCAAATATGTAAAAATAGACCTGACCTAGCACAATTAACTGCATGATGTCTTAGAAATAGCCATGTGAATTATTAGGAAGTGTTCTAATTCCCATAAATGCAAATTTTCAGAAAAAAGAGTGTAATTGCTTTTCATAGTTTTATTCAAATAACACATGTACGATATGCCACTTCAACCAGGGGTGGATTGAAATTTTTAACAGGCTCTCCACTTGGTGTGACTGACACCCACGGTGTAGCATGTAATACAAAGTTATTTCGACTATAATAATCAACTATGTCAATTGTCTAATGAGGGGAAAGTGCCAAAGAAGATTTTAACATGTGACACTACACCTCCCTGTATTATCTAAGCAGTGATGGGGTATGCTGGGACTTGTTTTACCCATCACCACTGCAGAAACAAGTGACAACAGCACTCATTGGACACAATCAGGCAGAATACACAATATCAGTGACTCTCAGGTGACATCTATGTTGTCTTTCTTTTTCTTCTTCATCTGGTCCAGACTGCCTGGAATTCTTCCGGCTTCATCTTCCCTCTGCAGAGTTTGATGCCCAGACATCAGTTGCTCCTCACTTTGCCAGCAGATTCTAATCCTCCTAAAACCCTGCAAAACACTGCGCCGTCAGAGTATAATCCTGCCATACACTATACTCTTTGAATATAACCCTGCCACACACTGTATCCTCTTAATATAACCCTGTCATCTATGAGAGAGGCTGCATTCTGTTTGCAATGTTACAATGAAGTATTCCATAGTTGCTGTCCCAGGGTTTCTGGTGGGAGGAAGGGCACAGGTGGAGGCTACCAGCATGGAACATGAAAAAATGTTTGGAACACAGCAGAGTTAGTTTTGCGTTGCACACATTCTCTGCTTAGACTCCCCCCCTCCCAGCATTTATCTGTTACCTCTGTGCTGTCACCACTAAGCATCACCCAGCCATGTAGTCCAGCCTGGCCACAGATTGCAAAGTCACTGTTGTCACAAGGGTCCTAATAGTAGGTGGCACAACTGGGCAACGAGTCTGATCGGATAAATTGTTTCTCCACAGTGTGTATAATTTTAGCAAGTTCCCATGAACCAGGGAAAATTCGTCTGAATCCCACCTCTGACTGTGACCACTTAGAGTAAATGTGGCAAACTACAGTATGCATCTATTAATCGATTGATTATACTGAATGTCTACAGTGAAACATTGTATAGCTGCCTGAGGAAACTGGAATTATATGGCTATATATTCAGCAGTTGATAGGTTTTATTCAACGGTGCCTGGTGGGCAGGTTGGGTAGGTTGTATTCCCAAGTGTCCGAGAAATAGGAGTAGGAGTAGATGATATTCCCTGTTGTACTATATATTTTGGAGGTTGACTATATATCCTACCAATGAAATATGAAGGACCATATGTTTTATTCTTTGTCACTGTATTCAGTATTGTTGCAGTAGCTACAAAATATAAAGGCTTTTGCAGCCAAATTTTGTCTCACAAGCACCAGAACCCCACACTACTAAGGTGCAGGGCATGGCAAAATATAAAATAAAAAAATAAACAACACAGTACAAAGGTCAGGAAACAGTTAAGCACACAATGCGTTAACCACGAAACAAACCAGGGAACCCATAACAGATAAACAGCAAATTAACAGACAGACAGAACAAAATCAGGAAGGAGCAGAGATACACAAGGCCAAAGCAATGTCAGGAAACAAGTAAGGGGTCAAACCTATACAGTGGTAGAGTACAAAATTAGTAAAACAGAAAAATGGTCAAGGTACAGGCATAATTTCAGAACATACGGACAACAAAGCACAGGACCACAAGCAGGAGAGTAGTCAGGAAGCAGGATAACAGGCCAGAACACAGGGCTCAAGTAGGAAGAGGAGCACACCTGGGACTGAAGCAGGATAGAGGTTTATTTTTTTTATGTGTTGAAGAATGGGCATAGTTCACAAAAAAACCTCAAACCAACGCCCTCCAATCATACCGCACTTCCCTTCCCTCTCTCTGCCACACTCATCCTATCATATTAATCCCCTATCACAATGTCAAACTCATCAATCCCCTTCTCTCACAATGTCAAACTCATCCTCTATTATTCTGTTACATTCCCCTGTTGTTTTCACTGACACACTCACCCAGACAGAGTCCCGCTTGTCCTCAGGTACAGAGCCCCGCTTGTGCTCAGGTACAGAGCCCCGCTTGTCCTCAGGTACAGAGCCCTGCTTGTCCTCAGGTACAGAGCCCTGCTTGTCCTAAGTGTACAGAGCCCCGCTTGTCCTCACTGTGCAGAGCCCTGCTTGTCCTCAGTGTACAGAGCCCCGCTTGTCCTCAGTGTACAGAGCCCTGCTTGTCCTCAGTGTACAGAGCCCCGCTTGTCCTCAGTGTACAGAGCCCTGTTTGTCTTCAGTGTACAGAGCCCCGCTTGTCCTCAGGTACAGAGCCCTGCTTGTCCTCAGTGTACAGAGCCCCGCTTGTCCTTAGTGTACAGAGTACTGCTTGTCCTCAGTGTACAGAGCCCTGCTTGTCCTCAGTGTATAGAGCCCCACTTGTCCTCAGTGTACAGAGCCCCGCTTGTCCTCAGTGTACAGAGCCCCGCTTGTCCTCAGTGTACAGAGCACTGCTTGTCCTCAGTGTACAGAGCCCTGTTTGTCCTCAGTGTACAGAGCCCCGCTTGTCCTCAGTGTACAGAGCCCTGCTTGTCCTCAGTGTACAGAGCCCTGCTTGTCCTTAGTGTACAGAGTACTGCTTGTCCTCAGTGTACAGAGCCCTGGTTGTCCTCAGTGTATAGAGCCCCACTTGTCCTCAGTGTACAGAGCCCTGCTTGTCCTCAGTGTACAGAGCCCCACTTGTCCTCAGTGTACAGAGCACTGCTTGTCCTCAGTGTACAGAGCCCTGCTTGTCCTCAGTGTACAGAGCCCTGCTTGTCCTCAGTGTACAGAGCCCTGCTTGTCCTCAGGTACAGAGCCCCGCTTGTCCTCAGGTACAGAGCCCCGCTTGTCCTCAGGTACAGAGCCCTGCTTGTCCTCAGTGTAGAGAGCCCCGCTTGTCCTTAGTGTACAGAGCACTGCTTGTCCTCAGTGTACAGAGCCCTGCTTGTCCTCAGTGTACAGAGCCCCTCTTGTCCTCAGTGTACAGATCCCTGCTTGTCCTCAGTGACTGCACCTAATGAGGGGAACTATACTGCACCTAATGTGGGGGAACTATACTGCACCTAATGTGGGGGAACTATACTGCACCTAATGTGGGGGAACTATACTGCACCTAATGTTGGGGAACTATACTGCACCTAATGTGGGGGAACTAGACTGCACCTAATGTGGGGGAACTGTACTGCACCTAATGTGGGGGGAACTGTACTGCACCTAATGTGGGGGGGAACTGTACTGCACCTAATGTGGGGGGAACTGTACTGCAACTAATGTGGGGGGAACTGTACTGCACCTAATGTGGGGGGAACTATACTGCACCTAATGTGGGGAAGCTATACTGCACCTAATGTGGGGAACTGTACTGCACCTAATGGGGGGGAACTGTACTGCACCTAATGTGGGGAGCTATACTGCACCTAATGTGGGGGAACTGTACTGCACCTAATGTGGGGAACTATACTGCACCTAATGTGGGGGGAACTACACTGCACCTAATGTGGGGAAACTGTACTGCACCTAATGTGGGGGAACTATACTGCACCTAATGTGGGGGGAACTATACTGAACCTAATTTGGGGGAACTATACTGCACATAATGTGGGGGGAACTATACTGCACCTAATGTGGGGAACTGTACTGCACCTAATGGGGGAGCTATACTGCACCTAATGTGGGGGAACTGTACTGCACCAAATGTGGGGAGCTATACTGCACCTAATGTGGGGGAACTGTACTGCACCTAATATGGGGGAACTATGCTGCACCTAATGTGGGGGGAACTACACTGCACCTAATGTGGGGGAACTGTACTACACCTAATGTGGGGGAACTATACTGCACCTAATGTGGGGGGAACTATACTGCACCTAATGTCGGGGGAACTATACTGCACCTAATGTGGGGAAACTAATATGCTTTAAAATGCATGATTTTACCTTTTATGAACAAAAAATGATGACATGCTGTTAATGACGTGACGTAATGACGCAACACTATGGGGCTGGTATGTAATTTTTTCCAGGGCTGGTTTTCACACCCAGTCCGGCCCTGTTGTGGAGCAGTGGGTTCAGACAGCTGTTTCGTGCCCACATAATGCCCTTCATCAGACCACCTCGTATGCACTTACTCACAGGTGCAATTTAAACGATTTAAAGGGGAGGAGAAACATGAAGGAGGTGCTCATAGAATGATTTGAGTATCTTAAAAAAACATTTATCTCAAATAGCGAATTACACCTGATAAACACTCTACTGTTACTCTACCTCAGTGAGCTGCAAAGGACCAAACACCGAGAAAAAATTCATTCATGAGAAGCTGAGCTGCAAGTAAGAAGTTTACAGCTTTTTTTTTCTTTATGACTTTATGCACTTTAAAGTGTTTATAGCAGGAAAAAGCATCTGGCGAAGTGCTTAAAGGGGTACTACAGTGTAGAGTTTTTTTTTTAAATCAGGTGGTGCCAGAAAGTTAAACAGATTTGTAAATTACTACTATTAAAAAATCTTAACCCTTCCAGTACTTATTAGCTGCTGTATACTACAAAGGAAGTTGAGTTGTTCTTTTCTGTCTGACCACAGTTCTCTCTGCTGACACCTCTGTTCATGTCAGGAACTGTCCGGAGCAGGAGAAGTTTGCTTTTGGGATTTGCTCCAACTATGGACAGTTCCTTACACAGACAGAGGTGTCAGCAGAGAGCACTATGGTCAGACAGAAAAGAAAAGCTTGACTTCCTCTGTAGTATATGCAGCTGATAAGTACTAGATGGATTAGGATTTTTTAATAGAAGCAATTTACAAATCTGTTTAACTTTCTGGAGCAAGTTGATATGAAAAAAAAATAGTTTTCCACTGGAGTACCCCTTTAGCTTCCCTGCTCACTGAAATCTCCATACAGTTTTACTAAACAGGCATGTAGCACTAAACCAGTGAGTAAAGCACAAAGCCACACTCTTCTCTCTAATGAACAGTGGGGGTTTTAGAATTGGGATGCTGACCCAAACTTGTTTCATGTCAGGGTCACTTTAACCCCTTAAGGACTCAGCCCATTTTGGCCTTAAGGACTCAGACAATTTAATTTTTACGTTTTCATTTTTTCCTCCTCGCCTTCTAAAAATCATAACTCTTTTATATTTTCATCCACAGACTAGTATGAGGGCTTGTTTTTTGCGCGACCAGTTGTCCTTTGTAATGACATAACTCATTATATCATAAAATGTATGGCGCAACCAAAAAACACTATTTTTGTGGGGAAATTAAAACGAAAAACGCAATTTTGCTAATTTTGGAAGGTTTTGTTTTCACGCCGTACAATTTATGGTAAAAGTGACGTGTGTTCTTTATTCTGAGGGTCAATACGATTAAAATGATACCCATTATTATATACTTTTATATTATTGTTGCGCTTAAAAAAAATCACAAACTTTTTAACCAAATTAGTACGTTTATAATCTCTTTATTTTGATGACCTCTAACTTTTTTATTTTTACGTATAAGTGGCGGTATGGGGGCTCATTTTTTGCGACATGATCTGTACTTTTTTTTGATACCACATTTGCATATAAAAAACTTTTAATACATTTTTTATAATTTTTTTTTTAATAAAATGTATTAAAAAAGTAGGAATTTTGTACTTTTTTTATTTTTTTTCGTTCACGCCGTTCACCGTACGGGATCATTAACATTTTATTTTAATAGTTCGGACATTTACGCACGCGGCGATACCAAATATGTCTATAAAAAATGTTTTTTACGCTTTTTGGGGGTAAAATAGGAAAAAACGGACGTTTTACTTTTTTATTGGGGGAGGGGATTTTTCACTTTTTTTTTACTTTTACTTTTACATTTTTTTACATTTTTTTTTACACTTGAATAGTCCCCATAGGGGACTATTCATAGCAATACCATGATTGCTAATACTGATCTGTTCTATGTATAGGACATAGAATAGATCAGTGTTTTCGGTCATCTCCTGCTCTGGTCTGCTCGATCACAGACCAGAGCAGGAGACACCGGGAGCCGCACGGAGGAAGGAGAGGGGACCTCCGTGCGGCGTTATGAATGATCGGATCCCCGCAGCAGCGCTGCGGGCGATCCGATCGTTCATTTAAATTGCGAACCGCCGCAGATGCCGGGATCTGTATTGATCCCGGCACCTGAGGGGTTAATGGCGGACGCCCGCGAGATCGCGGGCGTCGGCCATTGCCGGCGGGTCCCTGGCTGCGATTAGCAGCCGGGATCAGCTGCGCATGACACGGGCATCGCTCCGATGCCCGCGGTTATGCTTAGGACGTAAATGTACGTCCTGGTGCGTTAAGTACCACCTCACCAGGACGTACATTTACGTCCTGCGTCCTTAAGGGGTTAAAGGGGTATTTCAGTTTTTTTTAAATATTTTTTATTTTTTTATTTGACTATGCTACAGGGGCTGTAAAGTTAGTGTAGTCCATAATATAGTGTCTGTAACCATGTTCGATGGCTGGCCTCGTAATTCTTTCCACAGATGTTTTTTTTTATAGCATACAAAATGAGCGTTGTCTCTCTATTTTCCAGGTTGCAGTGTGACAAGAGACATTACATCAACAATCAGGTGTGGAAAGGGAGCCTGTCTCAGCTTCAATAAGTGGAGCGACTGCTGGGTGGGAGGGAGATCATTCTCCACAGGGCTGCAGGGAACTGTAGTTTTAAGCACAGCACAGCATGCAAGGCAGCTCAGCTGTGCTGCAATGGGTGAAGTGGCTGATGTGTGGAAGGGAGAAAAGTGATTTCACACTTACAAACAAGGGAACCTGGAACTTGTATTTGGAGGGAAGGAACTCCAACAGGAAATAGCCATTTCACAAAAAGAAATCAGCAGTGTTGTGGTGGACTCACAACACAGCCATTTAGCCCCAAGACAAGCATGGCTTCTTCCTAAGCATGTCTATTAATGGCAGGTTAGTACAAAAGTCACCTTATGATGGATAACCCCATTAATAATTTATTTGACCACCTTTGTCCATACATTGAAATATCTGGCATTGAACTTAATAGTTTGTTAGAGTGCATAAAAGAATGACACATTAAAAACACAGTGGCATACCCCGAGTAGTTGATATGAACATTTTCATATTTCATCTATGTGTGCAAATAATAAATGTATAAATGGCCCTAAAAGGCAATAATTAAAAAGCAACCTCAATAGATAAAATGGTATCAATCAGCATAAGGTGCTACAATATAACTTAGGCAGGCTTCCTATCAGCGTTTCTCAAGTCCGTTGCTCATCTCCATTATAGAAATATGCAACAGAGATGAAAAAAGGTAACTGATCCCATTCATGTCAAAGGCCCTTTTTCAAATCTCCAATGTATTCTGTTATTGTCTTTTGCATTGAATTAGCTTCATTTTTATGAATAAGAATAATGGATTAAATAACGCTTGTACTAATTTCACATTGAGGTGTATGGTGTTGCAAGTAACTTTGTTATGCTCTGTTATTTTTATCCATTACTTCATTAGTTATTGCTACTAGCTCAGAAAAAAAAAATGGAAATTATTATAAAAAACTGACATTCACGAATGTAAACCGATGTTTTATCAAATAATGACGAATGTTAAATGGCCACTGTCACCAACTTTATTTTTTGATATGTTGTAGTACTTATGTACTACAACATATCTCTAATATACTTTTATTATTTTTTTTTCATTAAAAAGTTTAATTTACATAAAAAAAACCGGCCACTGAAAAAGGACTGATTTTGGAGTGGCAATCAGTCCTTTTTCAGTTAGGCTGCACTCGCCCCCTGCCTGTCAATCAGACAGGCGGGAGCGAGCGCATTGGCTCCCCGCCCACTGGCTGGGAGGCCACTCCTCCCGCACAACGCCGCCGCCTCGTTGCCGCCACTGTCCCTGCACGCCTGCTGCCGGACTCTGCAGTAACTGCAAGTGTAATGAGGGAACGGAGTATGCGGGGCAGGGGGGGGGGGGGAGGAGGGAACGGGCTAGTGCCGTAGCAGGGGGGGGGGGAAAGGGCTAGCAAAAAAAAATAGGATGGTGGGAGCTACCCTTTAACAGCCCATTATTTTTTATGCAAGTTTTACAAAATCGTTTACCATTTTACTTTGGGCCCTCATACCCCCCTCATGGAATCTGTTTCTGAGCATTTGAGTGGACACATGCACATTTGTGGCCTGCTGGAGGTCATTTTGCAGGGCTCTGGCAGTGCTCCTCCTGCTCCTCCTTGCACAAAGGCGGAGGTAGCGATCCTGCTGCTGGGTTGTTGCCCTCCTACGGCCTCCCCCACGTTTCCTGATGTACTGGCCTGTCTCCTGGTAGCGCCTCCATGCTCTGGACACTACGCTGACAGACAAAGCAAACCTTCTTGCCATAGCTCGCATTGATGTGCCATCCTGGATGAGCTGCACTGCCGGAGCCATTTGTGTGGGTTGTAGACTTCATTTCATGCTACCACTAGAGTGAAAGCACCGCCAGCATTCAAAAGTGACCAAAACATTAGCCAGGAAGCATAGGAACTGAGAAGTGGTCTGTGATCACCACCTGCAGGACCACTCCTTTATTGGGGGTGTCTTGCTAATTGCCTATAATTTCCACCTGTTGTCTGTTCCATTTGTACAACAGCATGTGAAATTGATTGTCAATCAGTGTTGCTTCCTGAGTGGACAGTGTGATTTCACAGAAGTGTGATTGACTTGGAGTTACATTGGCCCTCATTTACTAAGAGTTGAGTGTAGGTTTATTTGTGGGTTTTAATTCCCTACAATTTATTTTCCACGGTATTTACTAAGGTTTCCCTAAATTTTCCACTTTCCCTACACTTTGCTTTTTTACACATGCTCTGTGGAAACCTTAGTAAATATGTTGTTTTTTTGTGAAAATGTCGGGAACACGCCCCTTTTCAGAGACCACGCCTCCTTTCCCCGGCGGCTATGCCCCTTTTTCGGGTTTTCTCAGAAAAATGGACAGTTAGTCAGGGTTTTTTCAATTCTGGCGCAAAGTCTGGCGCACATTCTGGCGCAGACAGAATTTGTGGCGCATATTTTGGCGCAGACAGAATTTCTGGCGCAATGCGACAGAATCTGGCGCACAACCCGACAAAACATGTCGGGTTTGCAATAGTAAATGAGGGCCATTGTGTTGTTTAAGTGTTCCCTTTATTTTTCTGAGCAGTGTACAAGCTCTGTGACCTTCAATGTTAATTTTACTGCGAATGGTTGGAGAGAGACAAAATCACAAGCACAGAGGAGGTGAGCGGTATATAAATTTTTTATCTGTAGGCTAAGTTTCCACTTGGATTTTTTTTTTCATCAACAAAAACTGCTACAGTTTTTTACTGCTTTTTGACAGTTTTCCTGGTGTTTTTTTTTTTGATTTGTGAAAACAACATATTTTGTACCCTGTGGCAGTTTGTTATTGTCTTCAGTGTACTAGTCCTTGGGTCGGATGCATCTCCTGAGAATGAAAATCCGAGGAACCACACACTTATTTTCAAAGGAAATCTGTCAGTAGTATCACCCGCACTAAATCGTTTACACAGGCTTGTAGTGCAGGTGATGCTGATTAAAACGGTATTCACATTGTCCAGATTTGCCCAGCTGTTCCGCCACAAATCGCGTTTTTCTATTGATGCTAATGAGGGCCTTGGGGCATGGGCGGAGCTCCAATCTGAGCTTGGGGCATGCTGATGTCATCTTTGCCTGCAGGGCACATCAATATTTATAACCCCCCTCCCTGCTCCTTCGCCCATGTTACTGTCCAGACAGTCTGGACATGCTTGGAGTTGAAGTTTTGCAACATCTGGAGGGCTACAGTTTTGACACCACTGCACAGTGGTCTCCAAACTGTTCTCCTCCAGTTGTTGCATAACTACAGCACCCAACATGTCCTTTGGCTCTCTGGGCATTCTGGGAGTTGTAGTTTTGCAACAGCTGAAGATACACTGGTTGGGAAACACTGAGTTAAGTAACAAACTCTGTGTTTTGAAACCAGTGTGCCTCCAGCTGTTGCATAACTACAAGTCCCAGCATGAAGGTTTGCCCCTCCCCCCGTCCAACCCCTGTGAATATACTGGGTACATTCACACAGGCAAGGGGTTACAGAGAGTTTCTCGCCGCAAGTTTGGCCATGACTAAGGATCTTTGATCTGAAATGCATCGGCGTTCCATGTCTCTGTTTATGTGTGTTCTTATGATCCAATAAAAGCTGCAAGATATTTTTCACCTACAAGTGCTGGACATAACTCCTTTGTTCCAAGTTTGAGATGTACAAATTTTCTACTGTAGCTCAAATTCACTGTAAACCCCTGCCTGTGTGAATGTACCCTAAAAACACTACACTGAACAAATAAAAAGTAAAAAACACCACATATACACATGTAAAACACAAATAGAGAGACATAGCCACAATTTGTATTTGGATCTACTTGCTTCTCAGCATAATTTAAAAAACTAACTGGTTGTTAGTGTACACTTTGATCAAAAAGTACAAGCCCACTCGCCTAGTCAAGGCCACCTATTTAGAGTGGGTTCCTAACCTAACACTGGCGTAGCAACGGGCGATGACCACTGCCTCCGAGACACCAAGCCCACAGGGGGAACGACCGTGTGGCCAGGCAGCCAGAGTGCTGGGAGAATGTTGGGAGGAAACCCTTAGGCTAGATTAAGTCTACAGAATCCAAGAGCGGCCAGGGCTGGCTGAGTCAGTCGGCGCTAGGACCGCGCAGACACTGCAGTCTTCAATAGACTACAATGTGTTTCGCGAGTATTTCCGCCTGAAGAAAGAGCAACGCCATTTTTCAGGCAGAAATTTCCAAGCGGATTTTCCGTTCACAAATTACACTTCACATATTCCAAAGTGTGAATTTGTGAAAGGAAACCCATTCACTACACTGTACATTTTAGCAAAGCAGAATTGCAGGCGGAAATTCCGTAGTCTGAACCTAGCCTTATACAGTCTTCTGCTAATTAAAAACACCTGGGCCAAATGGGTGGAGCGGAGTTCTGGCCATGGAAGTAGTAACAGAATACAATTGTAAAGCACACATAGAGAAACATAGCTGCACATCCACCATTTATATTTTTATCTATTTGTGTTGTACATTTGTAGTCTCTCCTTTCTTCCATGGCCAGCACTCCACCCATTCGGCCAATGCGTTTTTAATTAGCAGGAGACTGCATAACGGTTTCCTCCTAACATTCTCCCAGCCCTCTGGCAGGGAGCACATGGTAGGTTTCACACCGGTGTGGTTCTCTGTGGTGGCCATTGTTTCTGTGATGCTTTGTCTGTGGGGTGGTGCAGTGTGGCCCAAAGCCAGGGGCTTGAGCGAGCAGCAGTAGGGCTGCCTGGCCACTGGGTTGTTCCCCCTGTGGACATGGTGTCTCAGAGGTGGTGGTCGCCGTCCGGCACTACGCCAGTGTTAGGTTAGGGACCCACTCTGATTAGGTGGCCTTGATGTGGCGAGTGGGCTTGTACTTTTTGATAAAAATGTATACTAACAACCTGTTCTTTTTTAATTATGCTGAGAAGCAAGTAGATCAAAATACAGATGGTGGATAAGTGGCTATGTTTCTCTACTTGTGTTGTACTACATATACACATACCCTACACAGCCTCCCCCCCCCCAAAATAAAAATAAAAATGTCTTGTATGACACTGTTTCCAAAACGGAGCCTCCAGCTGTTGCAAAACAACAACTCTCAGTATTGCCGGACAGCCATTGATTGTCCAGGCATGCTGGGAGTTTTGCAACAGCTGGAGGCACTCTGGGAAACACTGCCGTAGGGTATTTTTGGTAGCGGAGGCAAGTGTAATTCTTGCATCCGGGTCCATCCCTATGGAAATCCCTTATTTAGGCCTCAAATACACATGGTGCTCTCTCACTTCGGAGCCCTGTCGTATTTCAAGGCAACAGTTAAGGGCCACATGTGGGGTATTTCCGTACTTGGGAGAAATTGCCTAACAAATTTTGGGGGTCTTTTTCTCCTTTTACCCCTTATGAAAGGGTAAAGTTGGGGTCTACTCCAGCATGTTAGTGTAAAAAAAGAAAACATTTTACACTAACATGCTAGTGTTGCCCCATACTTTTAAACAAAAGACCCCCAAAATTTGCAATGCAATTTCTTCTAGGTACGGAAATACCCCATATGTGGACGTAAAATGCACTGATATCTGACCCCATTTTGGAAACTGCACCCCTCATGGAACATAACAAGGGGTATAGTGAGCATTAAACAACCCACAGGTGTTTGGCAAATTTTCATTAACCCCTTAAGGACCAGAGCGTTTTTTGCAATTCTGACCACTGTCACTTTAAGGATTAATAACTCTGGGATACTATTACTTATGAATTTGATTCTGAGATTGTTTTTTCGTGACATATTCTACTTAAACATAGCAATAAAATTTCGACAATACTTGCATCATTTCTTGGTGAAAAATTCCAAAATTTCATGAAAAATTTGAACATTTTGCAATTTTCGAACTTTGAAACTCTCTGCTTGTAAGGAACATAGACATACCAAATACATTATATATTGATTAACATATACAATATGTCTACTTTATGTTTGCATCATAAAGTTGACATATTTTTACTTTTGGAAGACATCAGAGGGCTTCAAAGTATAATTTCTAATTTTCCAAATCTGAATTTTTCAGGGACCAGTTCAGTTTTGAAGTGGATTTGAAGGGTCTTCATATTAGAAATACCCCACAAATGACCCCATTATAAAAACTGCACCCCTCAAAGTATTCAAAATGACATTCAGAAAGTGTGTTACCCTTTAGGTGTTTCACAGGAATAGCAGCAAAGTGAAGGAGAAAATTCAAAATCTGCTTTTTTTTACACTGGCATGTTCTTGTGGACCCAGTTTTTGAATTTTTATAAGGGGTAAAAGGAGAGAAATCCCCCCCCCAAAATTTGTAACCCAATTTCTCTCGAGTAAGGAAATGCATCATATGTGTATGTCAAGTGTTCGGCGGGCGCAGTAGAGGGCTCAGAAGGGAAGGAGCGACAATGGGATTTTGGAGAGTGAATTTTTCTGAAATGGTTTTTGGGGGGCATGTCACATTTAGGAAGCCCCTATAATGCCAGAACAGCAAAAAAAAATCCATGTGGCATACCATTATGGAAACTACACCCCTCAAGGCACGTAACAAGGGGTCCAGTGAGCCTTAACACCCCACAGGTGTTTGATGACTTTTCGTTAAAGTCGGATGTGTAAATAAAAAAACATTTCCACTAAAATGTTGGTTTTCCCCCAAATTGTAAATTTTTACAAGGGGTAATAGGAGAAAAAGCCCCCCAAAATGTATTAGGCAATTTCTCCTGAGTACGAAAATACCTCATATGTGGCCCTAAACTGTTGCATTGAAATACGACAGGGCTCCGAAGTGAGAGAGCGCCATGCACATTTGAAGACTAAATAAGGGCTTTGCATAAGGACGGAACCGGATGCAAGAATGACACTTGCCTCCGATACCAAAAATACCCTATGGCAGTGTTTCCCAAACAGGGTGCCTCCAGCTGTTGCAAAACTTCCAGAATGCCTGGAATGTCAATCGCTGTCCGGCAATACTGGGAGTTGTCTTGCAACAGCTGGAGGCTCTGTTTTGGAAACAGTGTCATACGAGAATTAATTTTTTTTTATTTGGGGGGGAGGTGACTGTGTAGGATTATGTGTGTATGTAGCGTTTTACTTTTTATTTTGTGTAATGTAGTATAGTGTTTTTAGGGTACACTCACACGGCCGGGGTCTACAGCGAGCTTCCCGCTGGGAGTTTGAGCTGTGGCGGAAAACTTGCTGCATCTCAAACTTGGAGCAAGAAGCTCGCTGTAGACCCCCGCCCGTGTGAATGTACCCTGTACATTCAGATGGGGGGGGGGGGTGGACAAACCTCCAGCTGTTGCAAAACTAGCACTACCAGCATGCCCTTTGGCTGTCCGTGCATGCTGGGGGTTGAGGTTATGCAACAGCTGGAGGCACACTGCTTGCAAAACACAGAGTTTGTTACTTAACTCAGTGTTTCACAACCAGTGTGCCTCCAGCTGTTGCAAAACTACAACTCCCTGCATGTACGGTCTATCAGTGCATGCTGGAAGTAGTAGTTTGCAACAGCTGGAGGCACACTGGTTGCGAAACACTGTGTTAGGTAACGAACTTCGCAACCAGTGTGCCTTCTGCCGTTGCAAAAACTACAACTCTCAGCATGCAGTGACAACTGAGGGCATGCTGGGACTTGTAGTTATGCAATAGCTGGAGGCATACTACTAACACTCCCAGCATGCCCTTTGGCTGTACGTGCATGCTAGGGGTTGTAGTTATGCAACAGCTGGAGGCACACTGGTTGCAAAACACTGAGTTTGTTACTTAACTCAGTATTTCCCAAAAAGGGTGTCTCCAGCTGTTTCAAAACTGCAACTCCCAGCATGCCCAGACCGCCAAAAGACATGTTGGGAGTTAGTTTTGCAACATCTGGAGGGTCCCAGTTTGGTGACCACTGTTCAGTGGTGTCCAAGCTGTAGCCCTCCAGATGTTGCAAAACTTCAACTCCAAGCATGCCCAGACTGTCAAGGCATGCTGGGAGTTGTAGTTCTGCAACATCTGAAGGGCCAGATGTTACAGAACTACAACTCCCAGCATGCCCGGACTGTCTGGGCATGCTGGGAGTTGTAGTTTTGCAACATCTGGAAGGGCTACAGTTTGGACACCACTGAACAGTGGTCTCCAAACTGTGGGCCTCCAGATGTTGCAAAACTACAACTCCCAGCATGCCCAGGCAGCTTTTGGCTGTCTGGCCTTGCTGGGAGTTGTAGTTTGGCAACTCCTGGAACACAGCAGTGAAGATCACTTACGGCTGATCTATACTGCTCCGTCTGCCGCTGCCTCCGTCGGTCCAACGCTGCCCGTCCCGATCCTGCCGCCAGTCCCGCTGCGATCGTCGGTCCGGGGGTGAGGTGAGCTTTCCGAACCATCCACCATCTTCCCCCTGCTCTGAGCCGATATTCAGGGGGGGATTTCACCTTTAACCTCCCGCCCCCCTCCTGCCATTGGTCGATAGCCCTAACGACCAATGGCAGGGGTTTAGGAGCGAGGTGGCAGCTGCCACCTCGCTCCTAACCCTTCAGGATGATCGGAGCGGTCTCTAACCGCTCCGAAAATCCCTATTTTCCGGGCGATCGGGTCACCAGAGACCCGATCACCCCGGAACCCCGCAAGTCCTTGTCATTAGTCAGTCACTGACTGACTGACTAATGACAACGATCAGCAGCAGGGGACCAGTCTGATTGGTCCCCAGCTGCATAGTGTTATCGGTCAGCTGTCCAGAACAGCTGAGATGACGTTTCTATCACCATGCCAACGGACATGTATTGGACGTGTATATATGTCCATTTGCGTTAAGTCACAGGAAAAATGGACGTGTATATACGTCCATTTGCAGGAAGGGGTTTAAGTTGGATGTAAAAATGTTTTCACTAAAATACTGGTGTTATCCCAAATTTTTCATTTTCACAAGGGGTAATAGGAAAAAAAGCCCCAAAAATTTGTAACACCTTTTTCTTCTGAGTATATAAATATCCCATATGTGGATGTAACATGCTCTGTGGGCAAACTACAATGCTCAGAAGAGAAGAAGCCCCCATGGTGCCAGAACAGTGGACCCCCCCCCCACATGGGACCCCATTTTAGAAACGACACCCCTCATGTAATGTAATAAGGGGTACAGTGAGCATTTACACCCCACTGGTGTCTGACAGATTTTTTGAACCGTCGTCCGTAAAAAGGAAAAATTAAATTTTTCATTTGCACAGCCCACTGTTCCAAAGATCTGTCAAAAGCCAGTGGGGTGGAAATGCTAACTGCACCCCTTACTACATTCTGTGAGGGGTGTAGCTTCTGAAATAGAGTCACATGTGGGGGGTCCACTGTTCTGGCACCCCGGGGGCTTTGTAAACGCACATGGCCCCCCGACTTCCATTCCAACCAAATTCTTTCTCCAAAAGCCCAATGGCGCTCCTTTTCTTCTAAGCATTGTAGTTCGCCCACAGAGCACTTTACATCCACATATGGGGTATTTCCATATTCAGAAGAAATGGGGTTAAAATGTTGGTAGGCTTTTTCTCCTATTACCCCTTAAAATCTCTAAAAATTTTGGGGCATTTTTGTGAAAAAAAATCACATTTTTCATTTTCACATCCAACTTTAGCGGAAATGTGTCAAACATCTTTTCGCTGTTATGGCACCATAGGGGCTTCCTAAATGCGACATGCAAACTACCCCCCCCCCCCCACACCGATAACCATTACAGCAAAATCTCCGTTGAAAAAGCCAAATGTGGCTCCTTTACTTCTGAGCATTGTAGTTCGCTCACAAAGCACTTTACGTTCATACATGGGGTATTTCCATAATCAGAAGGAATGGGGTTACAACTTTTGGGGGGCATTTTCTCCTATTACCCCTTGCGATAATGGTTAATTTGGTGGGGAAAAAAAGCATTTTAGTGGAAAAAAAAATTCATTTACACATCTGACTTTACCGAAAAGTCGTCAAACACCTGTGAGGCGTTAAGGCTCACTGTACCCCTTGTTACATGCAATGAGGGGTGTAGTTTCCAAAATAGTATGCCATGTGGGTTTTTTTTTTTTGCTGTTCTGGCATAGGGGTTTCCTAAATGTGACATGCCTCCCAAAGACCATTTCAGCTAAATTCACTTTCCAAAATCCCATTGTCGCTCCTTCCCTTCTGAGCCCTCTAATGCATCCACAGAGCACTTTACATACACATGAGGTATTTCCTTACTTGAGAGAAATTGGGTTACACATTTTTGGGGGCTTTTTCTCCTTTTACCCCTTGTAAAAATTTAAAAACTGGGTCTACAAGAACATGTTAGTGTAAAAACTTTGCTGCTATTCCGGTGAAACACCTAAAGGGTTAACAAACTTTGTAAATGTCATTTTGAATACTTTGAGGGGTGCAGTTATTATAATGGGGTCATTTGTGGGATATTTCTAATATGAAGGCCCCTCAAATCCACTTCAAAACTGAACTGGTCCCTGAAAAATTCCGCTTTTGAAAATTTTGAGAAAAATTGCAAAATTGATGCTGAAATTTGAAGCCCTCTGATGTCTTCCAAAAGTAAAAAGATGTCAACTTTATGATGCAAACATAAAGTAGACATATTGTATATGTGAATCAATATATCATTTATTTGGTATGTCTATTTTCCTTACAAGAAGATCTTCAAAGTTAGAAAAATGCAAAATTCCAAAATGAAATTTTTGAATTTTTCACCAAGAAATGATGCAATTATCGCCAAATATTTACCACTATGTTAAAGTAGAATATGTCACAAAAAAACAATCTTGGAATAAAATTCATAAGTAAAAGCATGCCAGAGTTATTAATGCTTAAAGTGACAGTGGTCAGATGTGCAAAAAATGCTCAGGTCTTTAAGGTGAAAATGGGCTTGAGGGGTTAAATAGTGATATACACAAATTGCTCTTCAATGTATATTCTTGCTGGGCAGTAGAAATATGACATATATCTATTGCTCACCATCAGCTGTTCTCGGGACTGTATAGTTGTGGGCACAGCTGAGTCCCGATCTCTGCAGGGACAGTTTTCAGGGCTGCACTATGCTGAGCAGGAAACTGTACAGATGCGGAGGGAAGTAGTGATGCTATGCATCACTACTTTCTCTGCCAAAAATTTTGAAACTATGGCATTTTAGCTTTAAAAAATGCCATAGTCTTAGCATGCTGCGCTTGGCAAACATGGCGTTATAGTTCTTGAACACTTTCCAGTTCCAACAAGTGTGAAACAGCAACAGGTACAAAGCATTTACCCTTGGTACAAAGTCAAAAGATATTCTAAGCTTGTGTTAAAGGGGTATTCCAGGATATTTTTTTTCTTTAGCCTATAAGCCCTTGATGGCAAATTATAATCCTGTGTAATATGTTTCTATTACCTCCATGCAAGATTTTGCCCTGTTTTTATGCACGGGACCCATCCAGTGACTTCAATGTATAGGAAAATCAGTGGCAGAAAATCTGCAGCAAAATATGCACAAGCAAACATACTTCACGCATGCATATTTGGCTGTGTATTTTGCTGCAGATTCTGCTGCCTATAGTCAATGAGTAGGAATATTAGCAGAAATGCTGGTTTTCCGAGAAAGATACTTGAAGTCACGCCCCCTTGTGACGTCACACCACACCCTCTCCATTCATGTCTATGGGAGGAGCAGCACCTGGCACAGAATGCTGGGTGCGGCACCGAGATCGGACATTTGGATAGGGGATAAGATAGCGGAATACTCCTTTAAAACCATATTAGCTGAATATGATCTCCCTCTGCTTTCATGGCTAGGGAGAAAAATTTTACTCAAAACATATGTTGTTTCTAAAGTCTTATACAAACTCCAAATGTGGTGTCCCAGCCCCAATTTTTCTAATGAATTATTTTGTTATCTGTATATATGTTTTTCATGTGATACTGTACCCTTCAGAGAGGAGCTGTGTAAACCCCATGTGACCCTGCCTGCCAAAGGGAACCCCTAAACTCTCACCCATATAGTGTAGTGGAGGAGGAGTAGTAGCCCCAGTTCATCTTCAGTTACTGCTGAGCCACAGTGTGGTAAAGGTGTAAGGTGTGTTGTGTGCTCTAAGTTAAGGCCTAGCTCAAATCTACTTCATCTGGTCATTCTGCAAGGCTCATCCATATGCTGGAAGTTCATGTCCTGGTGGAGAAAGCTACAATACCTTGACAGAACCCTACCTACCAGTTTTCATCTACCCGTCTTACAAGTAAGAATTAATCCATTTGGTGAAAGCACCACAAGCCCCAGCAAGGCAGCAGGGCTCCCAATGGTTTACGCTGCAAATACCAACTGTCTGTGTAAGAACATTTGCACCCCGCTCAGTAATGACAGTTATCCTTAACCTGAAGTTGGTGTGTTAATTTACTCCTTGTGTCTGGTCCAGGAGAAGCTGTCTCCAACCTCAGACCATGTATAGGATAACCGTGCCCTGGCGTCACGAAGTGATAAGGTGGCTACCAAACAATTTTCAATTTTCTTCTGCATTTTAGATTGGCACTCTCCCATTCCTTTGATCAGGAGGACAATATCAAGGAACCACAACACATTGTGGATTCTTCTCATCTGGTGTCTGTGGCTCCTGTCCAGCTGAAGGATATTCCTCCAGGAAAGATATTTGTTCCGTGTGCCAAGAGGTGTAAAGTACTTTCTTGGGGAAATTGTTCCAAATTTGCTGGTCACCCTGGGGTGCGTATGACCCTTGACTTGCTGTCACGTCACTACTGATGGCCCACTTTGACTAAGGATGTCTGAGATTTGTCTCCGCCTATACCTCCTGTGCCCGCAACAAGTTCTCCAGAACCACACCCACTGGATTGTTACAATCACTATCCATTCCAGAAGCCCCCTGGCAACACATTGCACTGGACTTCATTACGGAGCTTCCGCCTTCTGATTGTTGTTCAGTAATCTAGGTAGTGGTGGACTGATTTTCCAAGATGGCACACTTTGTTCCGCTTCCTGGATTGCCCTCTGCTTGTTGTCTGGCTCGTCTATTTGTAGAGCATATCTTCCGTCTTCATGGTCTTCTTCTACATATTGTGTCTGATTGGGGAGTACAGTTCACTTCCCAATTCTGGCGAGCACTCTGTGGACTTCTGGATATCAAATTGGATTTCTCTTCCAGTTACCATCCACAGACTAATGGACAAGTGGAAGAAAAAAGGAAAAGGGGGGCTCAGCTGAAGTGATGGTAAATAAGGGTGCTTGACCTGCATAAAACTAACCACAGGCAAAAAAGAAAAAGAAAAGCATATGGAAGCACACCTGAAACAATCAATTATTCCAAAAATAACAATCTTTATTGGAGCACAAATGATACAAGGCAAATAAGGAAATATAAAGACACACACAGATTAAAAACACTTAAAAAGGCCCAACCTGTGCCACACCACACAGATGAGACATGGTGTACGTCTCATACAGAATCCGGGCTAATAAATGTAACGTTCTACCCTCAAAGAAAATAACAATAAATGTATGTATGCGAGCACATAGAATCTCTACCTGGTCAAGGAATCTGCGGTATATCAAGAAAGTAACATGTGCTATAAAAATCTCTAATAGTAAATGCAGACAATGGTCTCTCAGTGGAAATCTCAGAAAAAGTCATACATAGCTCATATAATAAATACATGGATAAAGAGTCTACTGTGCAAATAATCCAGTAGAGATAGCTGCCAAATATGGAGACCAGATATAAGAGAGGCAAGGCTCGCAAGAGGGTTAGAGCAAAATATCACCCATCCACCCGGATCAAAGAACTTCCACGCGTTCCGTCACTAAGTGACTTCCTCAGGAGTGTGTCAAACCCACCGGATTGTTACAATCACTATCCATTCCAGAAGCCCCCTGGCAACACATTGCACTGGACTTCATTACGGAGCTTCCGCCTTCTGATTGTTGTTCAGCAATCTAGGTAGTGGTGGACTGATTTTCCAAGATGGCACACTTTGTTCCGTTTCCTGGATTGCCCTCTGCTTGTCGTCTGGCTCGTCTATTTGTAGAGCATATCTTCTGTCTTCATGGTCTTCTTCTACATATTGTGTCTGATCGGGGAGTACAGTTCACTTCCCGATTCTGGCGAGCACTCTGTGGACTTCTGGATATCAAATTGGATTTCTCTTCCAGTTACCATCCACAGACTAATGGACAAGTGGAGCATGCAAAAAAGATCAGATCAGATGTCTCAGCACAGCATGCTGATTGGGCTTGTCTTCTGGCTTGGGCAGAGTTCTTATAACAGTCATACAGGAAAATCTACGGGCTCTTCTCCTTTCTATATTGTGTATGGACTTTATCCACGTGTTTCCTTGTCATTATCTGCAAACTCTGACGTTCCAGTTGGCAATTTTTCCTACAGAGACTTTCTCAACATCTGGAGTCAGACCAAGAACTCTTTCTCTCAAGCTGTGTCTCGGATGAAGAAGAATGCAGACACTAGATGCAGACGGCCTCCTCAGTTTTCCCCTGGTGACAAGGTCTGGCTGTCTTCACAGAACATTCGCATGAAGGTACCCTGCTACAAGTTTGCTCTCCGTTTTTTGGGCCCGTTCGAGATTCTGTAGCACATTAACTCTGTCTCCTACAAGCTCAGGCTACCTCCTACTCTTTGGATTTCCAACTCCATATGTCTCTTCTGAAACCATTGGTTCTGAACTAATTCTCCAGATCTTCCACCACTACTTCTGTTCACGCAGAAGAATCTGAATTTGAAGTAAAAGATATCTTGGGTTTACTGTAACGACGGCGGTTGGTGTACCATCTACTTCTTCCTACCTTGGCCGAACAACTCGCACAGCTCTCCCTCCTAGTTGCAGACTTTGGAATGTGGCTCCCACATGGACTCATTCAGCATCTGTCTCTGGTGCACCTAGCAGGAGCTGCACAAAGCCAGTCTCTTTAAGGGTTTATGCCTGCCTCTGAGTCCACTCCCTCTCCAATCCCTGATCAGCAGTAGCTATTTAAGGACACTCTGCCCTGCACTCTGTGCCTGAACAATATTGAGGTTTTCCATAGCAAAGGTTCTGCTGCTTATCTGCTGACTCCATGTTCCAGACTTCTGCCTATTTTGTGACTCCGTTTCTCGTCTGACCCCTGGTACTTTCCTGTCTCTCCTGGTACAGACCTCGGACTGCTAGACTACGTCTTTGCCTGCTATTGAGCTAAAACACCACCAGCACCTGTGCTACTCAGCTCTGCTATTCCCTGCTCCAGCTCTGCTACACCATCTGCCTGGTCAGCTTCTACTGGCCCTGCTACTTTGCTACTCCAAACAGTCTTAGCCAGCTCCACCCACCTGCAAACACAGATTCTTTCCTTTATGGATTATCTGGCCTGCTTTGGCCAGCTGCCTCTTCACTGAGACCACTCTTGTATCTCCCTGCAGCAAAGACCAGCTTCCGCACCCAGAACAGGATAAAGGGTGAAGAGATACTTACCCAAAGCCAAACTGGTAAGTGGCCCAGTGGGACCACACTCATTGACATGACATGAATGGAGGGGGCGTGTCGGCGGTGGTGCCCCGTCATCCGGCACAGTGCGGAGTTTGCGGGAGTCCCAGCGGCCATATCCCCTGCGATCAGACATCTTAGAGGATAAGATGTTTAGGGGCAGACTTTAAAGTCCCTTAGATGACAGAAATCATGTCAGTTTGCTTCCAGCAGTAGAAAGATGTCCAGACCCGACATAATGTCACTTAAAGGGGTACTCCGCCCCTAGACATCTTATCCCCTATATACAAAGGATAGGGGATAAGATGTCAGATCACCGGGGTCCCGGTATTGCCACTGGGAACCCCCGCAATATAGCAAGCAGCACCCACCTGTAACTGCTTCCGGAAGTGCTGGAGGTTCTCTAGAAAATGTATTCCGACCACGGGGACGGAAGATCGTGACGTCATGACTCAGCCGCCATCACGCCCCCTCCCATAGACTTGCATTGAGGGGGCGGGGTGTGAGGTCACACGGAGCGGAGTCATGACATCACGATCTTCCGTCCCCGTGGTCGGGAGGAATTAGCCAGAGAACCTCCAGCGCTTCCGGAAGCAGTTACAGGTGATTGCTATATTGCGCGGGACCCCGGCGATCTGACATCTTATCCCCTATCCTTTGCATAGGGGATAAGATGTCTAGGGGTGGAGTACCCCTTTAAGGTTTTAGATTGCTAAGTGGTCTTTGCTGTTACCCTCTCAGACTAATTGAAGTGTGACGCTAATGCGAAGGATGCAGAAGAAAGATGTCCTTCAAGCCAGGGCAAAGCTGGTTCCCCAGTTTGTTCCTGAATATCCCCAAAAGAGCCAGACCTGGCCCCACGGGACACAGGATAGGCTCGGAAAACTACAGTGTCTCACATAAAGGAATACACCCCTCACATTTTTGTAAATATTTTATTATATCTTTTCATGTGATAACACTGAAGAAATGTCACTCTGCTATAATGTACACTAGTGAGTGCACAGCCTGTATAAGGCTAAGTTTTCACAAGGATTTTTTGGGGAATTTTTTGCCTAACAAATGCCCAAGTAGCAGCACAACATTTGCGGCAAGATGATAGCAGAGAATCAATAGGGAAACACAAAATGTCAAACCCACTTTGCATTTTTGGGTATGGCATGTTTCCCTGACCCCGGAGTTTTGAGATGCCACTAGTTTCAGCATCGGAGTAAAGTAGGGATGCCATAGCACTGCATTGGAAACTGTCCCTGCCAGCATCGGAACACAGCTGCGCACACAGCTACACAGCCCCAAGCACAACTGATGCTGAGTAGGAGATAAACGTTGTATATCTCTTGCCCAGCCGGAATTTATAGTGAACCAACAATTGTTATAAAATTGATGCACACTACCACCAATCCACCACTGCCTACCACTAGACGCTGATGTTTTATGAGAGGTGGGATTTTGTCTTTACATTTCTATTGGCTAGTCCTTGACTGGGGGTACTCAAAGATAGGGCAAGATAAATCTGTTGGTTAAAAAAAATAAAAGAGAGGCCTTATCATTGTTATTTGTAACCTTAGAGTTACTTCCTCAGTGTGGTTACTAAAAAGTATATTTGCTGCACTGTGGTACATGTGTATGTTACTATAACAACCCTACATACAGTTCTTGTATTATCTCCCTCAGAGCTTGGGGACCAAAATGTATTGCATAGACATTATAAATGAATGAAAAAAATTTAGAAAAAAAAGTGACACAGGGCCAGGGCCAGCTGAGCTCCAGCATTCTACGAAGGTTCACAGAATTTGCATGACACCAGCAAAAAGTTAAATTTTTTCTAACATGCCTGCTTAAACAAAAAATCTGTAGTTACTAGGGATCGACCAATATCGATTTTTCAGGGCCGATACCGATAATCTGCAACCTTTCAGGCCAATAGCCGATAACTTATACCGATATTCCGGTATAAGTTATCGGCTATTTCAACCCCACCCCCTCCCTGGCGGTGGCAATGGGAGGGGCGTGGCATTATCGGCATATCGTCAAGGTAATTGCCGATACAGATAATGTCCAAAATCGCGATTATCGGACGATAATATCGGCCAAACCGATAATTTGGTCGATCCCTCACACCCCAGCAGCCTCTGTTATAGTGACGCTTAGTGTCCACTGTGATGCACTTTGAGCACAGCACCAAGAAGTGCAATGCGGCAGATACTGGGCATCGCTATAATGGAGGCTGAAGGGGTGTGACGGAGGTAAGTACAGGTTTTTCTTGTTTAAGCAGGCAGCAGGGGCGAACCTAGAGCATTTGGCACAGGACATGCCAGGACAGGGGTTCTGGTGAAAAACTTCTAGAAAACTCCTGCCCTGCCCCTGTCTACAAATCCCTGGTCTTCCCACTTCGAGAAAACCCTTGCCCTTTCATTCCCCTTATACAAAAACCCTTCACCCCTATTCCATAAAACTCAGCTCTGGCACCCCCCACATATAAAAACCCTGCACCCACCCTACACATCAAATTCACACCTCCTCTCCTTTCATATAAAAACCCTGCACCATCATCACATAAAGTTCATACACCCCTACACATAAAAACCTGCACACCCCCTTAATAAAAAAAGGACACCTGAACACCTTCATTAATTGGAATCCCCTGCACCCCCTTAATAAAATAAAACCTTGCACCCCCTTAATAAAATCCCTTAACCCCCTTAAAAAAACACCCCATAATAAAATAAAACCCTACACCCCCCAAAAAATTACTTTCCATCTGCACCAAATAGAAACAAATCCAAACACCCCATCAATAAAATGAACAAAACCTGCACCCCCCTTTAATTACACCTCCTCCTTCCCCCCTTATTTACACCCCTCCTTCCTCCCCCACCTTAATTACACGCCCTCCCTTCACATAGAATTATTTACTTACATTTTGAAGATGCCTCTGTCCGACCACTAGTGATGGATCCTTCCGCTCCTTTAAAAGATCCGTGAAGGCGGCATTAGCGTCGTGACGTCACGTTGCGCGCCGCTGCAACACTCCTCCCCCTGCTGCTCTGACTCCACAGATGCAGGCACCGAGCGGAAAAGCATCGCGGTCGTGGTGCAGCAGTGGATGGGGCAGGGGCGGACTGACAACACTCGGGGCCCCCTGGCTCTGCAGCTCGTCAATCTTCTGCCATGCCCCTATTCCACCCAAATTCCACACACAATAAACTAAAATGTATATATGTAAGAAACACTTTAGCGTAGGTAAATTTCCATGACCAATAATACTGGTATCCAAGGAGTAAATATATACTCCCACACAATAACTGGATAATACCTCCCATCTATAGGCCCACAAACTGTAATAATGCCCTCCTTGGTGTCCTGCACAGTAAAAGGGCAGGTAGGTAGGTAGCCAGATTAATAGGTAACTAGGTAGGTAGATCAGGAAGCCAGATATGTAGGTAGGTGACAAGCCAGGAAGGTAGAGGGCTAGCCAGGTAGTTAGGCAGCCATGTATGAAGGCCAGGTATGTATATAGTTAGGTAGCTGGGTATGTAGGTAGTTAGATAGCCTGGTATGTAGGTAAGTAGTTAGGCATCCAGGTATAAAGTTAGGTAGCCCCCCTTTCCCCATAGGTATAGGCAGCAGAGTTAACCCCCCTTTCCCTGTAGGTATAGGCAGCAGAGTTAACCCCCCCTTCCCCAAAGGTATAGGCAGCAGAGTTAGAACGCTACCCTCTCCCATAGGTATAGGCAGCAAACTTAACCCCCCTTCCCCATAGGTATAGGAACAGAGTTAACCCCCTTTCTCCTTAGGTATAGGCAGCAGAGTCCCCCTCTTTCCCCATAGGTATAGGCAGAGTTAAACCCCCCATTCCCCATAGGAATAGACATGTTGTAGATTATCTTCATTGTTCTTGTTCATAATGTATATCCCGAAGCATAGAGAAATAAATCAGACAGAGCCATTGTGCTTTAGTGTTCTGTGTGCTGTCCACTGGCCTTTATTTCAAATCGTTCAAGCTTATATCACCTTTGTAATTAACATAAGTTCCCACCCTCCTTAGTGGGCTGTTCTAGTGTATAGTGAGTGGGTAAATATCATGGGGGATGTGTCTTGTCCTCGTGTCTCTCAACTTCTTGTAACTTCTTCACAAGTCTCTTTTGTTCAGTATTCAGACAATGGGAGGGGGGATATGAGTGAGAGCAGATAGGGGAGGAGTGGACAAACTAACAGGAATGTGGGGTCTTTATCCTAATTGGGCATTTTACATATACAGTATATACAATGTATGTATACACACATATAAATCTATCACAGTCCCCCCTAAAAATGACCAATTTTCCCTTTCCCTAATTTCCATCATCCTAACTCACTTGCCCCAATGTGTTTTCTCGAATGTTTCACTGTACTTTAGATGACCCATGGCTTATCCATGCTCCCCCTTAGCCTCAGACTTTACACATATGGAGTCAGATGCTGTCCCTATGGGTCACTGGTGTTATAGTGGCATTGAAGCTATGTAATGGGGTATAGGCTTCATCTGTAATCTCAAAGTCCACATTTGTCATCACTGGCGTGGCATTCTTGTCGGTCATCTCACACTTCTTCTTTAGGCAAGGCAAAACACAACACACAACAAAGCAAGATTATTAGAATTATGAGTATGATTATTTTACGCGCAACAAATCTCCCAAACATCTTGTATACCCCCCTTTTTCCTTTTACACCATACATCATATCTAATGCCATACCATTTTGGAATATTATAGCGGATGTGACTCTTAGTTGTTCGGCCTAACCTTGAAGAGCATTTACAAAGAAATGTATTCATCTTAGTTGGTTATAATAGATATAATTAATTTTACTCATGGAAATCTGGGATATTATTGACTCAACTCCGTCTTTTTATTTGACCTCTAGCTATAAGACTAATGTGTATTCCCCAGTTTAATTCCTTTCTAATTTAACTCTAAACTTCATATCCCCAAGTATCCCATACTTTACGATAGTTACCATTTACTAATCCCGCTAGCTAGGTCTATCCTTTCTATAATCTTACACCAAGTATTCCTTTCCTTTATAACATTATTACTCACTGAAATACTTGTTGCACCCGCTATTTGTACATGTTCACCTACTGATTCTCCTCATACAACGTCACATCCTAACAATCCGTAGTGATTATCTTTCCCTTTGGAACAACCATGGTTATGCACAGACATAGATTTAACAGTTATCAGAGATACATCTATACGGGATCATCATATGCAATCTTCTCTTTCCTTACTTATTTCCTGCATAGGTTTTGAAGAAATGGGTGACAATCACAGAAACTGAATTAGGTACAGTTTCACAAAAGGTTCTTAATTGTACACTTTACTGTATCTATGGTTAGGGATCAGTACAATTAGACAAGGAGATACTGATATTGACCTACCCCCGGCAGTTAGATGAAGTCTACTCATATTCTCTGAAACAGGTAAGATGTTTATGGAGTGTGTTGGTCAGGTACCTTTATTGTTTTTTACCTAGGTCATATGTCAGATGTAAATGATGACATCTGTACAAACCTTCTTTCTGCATTGTTGAATCATGAGGCGACCCAATGTACTGACATTACTATGCACATAGCTCCCTTCTGCTTAGTGAATGGGGTCATATATGTTACCATGGGGTACAAGACTGCTGGCACATACATTTTCTTACCAACTCTTTCCGGATGCCTTCTTTGCCCTGTACCACCTCTTTCTTCTTCCATTGGTCTCTCTCAGCATGCATAGCTGGTACCTGCAAGAGACCTAACCAGAAAATTCCACATTGTCCATCCACCTGTATACTTTGTACCATCATTGTGAGGGAACAGGAGCGCTGCAGCCTTGGCAGCCTCCTTCACCATTCAATCCCCTTGGCTTCTGGGGCTGTTTCCTCCATGTGTCTCTGATCTTTACGATGGCCACTTTCTCTGGCAGCTCTCGGACTTTGAACACTTGAATTACAAATTTACAGATTGGTTCGCTCAAGGATTCAACAACACTCTTACGTCAATAGGCCCATACTTGTGGGCGGTAATTAAAGTGTACTCGTACTCATTGTGTCATACCTTTAGATATCTTACACATCTCAGTGAATACCTTCAACTCTACTTCTCTGAACCACCAGCTCAGATCGAGTGGTTTATTGCAGTAGAACTTCATTCTGCGTGTGGTCACCATATATCCTGTCTTATGTATTACATCTTTACATTACTAAGCACAAACTAACATTTATGACTCAGCATTAACCATGGATTCCCCGATATCCTATCAAGGCTCTTGAATTTTTTATTATTCAATTATTATTATTATTTTTTTTTTATTAATTATTATTTTTGTTTTTTTGTTTTTAATCTTATTAGTTCAAGACAATCAGCATCTTCATATTACACTAAATATCATTATAAAGTTATCCACTTGTAGAATGTATAGGTATATCACATTGTGTATGCAGGTACTATATATATATATATATATATATATATATATATATATATATATACACCTTCTTATCCCATCAACCTTCAATATATTTCAAACTTGCATCTGCCTTAATATCTTCAATTTATCAATTCCATTTTGAACTCACCACATGCTTTCCATCAAACTTCATTTCCTTCACTCCATACAACTCTGTGTAATTCCCTTCCTCCACTTCCTCTCCATATGCAATCCTATAAGTGAGATCAGGTTTCTCCTGCACATTCCAAAAAAAAAAAAACCCTGCAGCTATATAGCCCCCTCTGTCTCCTAAAAACCCGAAACCAACAAGGATGTTTCCAGCTGTTGCAAACTAAAACCCTTTCAAAAACCACCTTAATTTTAGGAGATATCTTTAAAACACTAATACATTAGATTTGGAATTAGAAGGGAAGTTATTTCCCCCTCTTCGTCTGAATTAGCTAATTTCCATGGACACATTAAGACAAAACAAGACAAGACACATATCAATCAATTCAATCAGTTATAATGGGACAAGTTCCAGAAGTCTGCTATTGCCGGGAAAATCCCTTGTACCCCCAGTCCTAGACAAGCTCCAATTGTGACGTTATACCAGGCGACCAGCACCATATCCATCCTGGATCACTTTATCTATTTATGACTCTTCTGTCCTAACCATTCTGATGATGCCTTAACATCCCAATGATTATTTATAGAGATGAGCGAACTTTTCAAAAATTCGATTCGGCCGATTCACCGAATTTTCCCAAAAAGTTTGTTTCGATCCGAATTTATTCGCGGCGAATCGATATTAAAAAAGGCTATTTCTAACCTACATACAGCCTCTATAGGGGTATAGAACACTTTGCTGTGTCCTAAAACGCATATGGAGTGTGCTGGGGTAGTGAAATAATACTGTTATTCAGAATAGCATGCAGATTACCGGCATCGCTCTTAGAATCACTGCCGCACAGCAGCACAATGACAGAGCCTGGTGGTGGCATCAGTGTCAGGAGACCATATAGTGACTGAATGACATAGCGTGGAGTTGGCTGATGCACTAGTACACTACACACCAGGGCTTCACAATCCCCCCCCCCCCCAAAAAAAAAAAAACACAATATATGAAATTTTTGACAAAGATTTCTCATTGGTAGCACCCGCTATCCAAAATTTGAAATTAACAGACCCAGGCCCCATCTCTGCGGCATCATTAGCCCATAAATTGCCTGAAGGACACAGCCTGGAGTTGGCTGATGCACTAGTACACTACACACCAGGGCTTCACAATCCCCCCCCCCCCCCCCCCAAAAAAAAAAAAAAAACACAATATATGAAATTTTTGACAAAGATTTCTCATAGGTAGCACCCGCTATCCGAAAATTAGAAATTTCAAGACCCAGGCCCCACCTCTGCGGCATCAGGAACCCATATATTGCCTGAAGGACACAGCCTGGAGTTGGCTGATGCACCAGTACATACCCGGGCTTCACAATCCCCTCCAAAAAACAAGAACATTTTAGAAATGTTTTAAAGATACAAGCGCATATCCAACAGTTCACAAGACTCTATAATGCAGGACGGTGGACCACCCAAAGACATTCTTCTCAAAAATAATAAACCACACAATGTTTGAAATTTTCAATATAGTTACATAGTTAGTTACATAGTTAGTACGGTCGAAAAAAGACATATGTCCATCAAGTTCAACCAGGGAATTAAGGGGTAGGGGTGCGGCGCGATATTGAGGAAGGGATGAGATTTTATATTTCTTCATAAGCATTAATCTTATTTTGTTCCAGGAATGTATCTAATCCTGTTTTAAAGCTGTTAATTGTTCCTGCTGTGACCAGTTCCTGAGGTAGACTGTTCCATAAGTTCACAGTTCTCATGGTAAAGAAGGCGTGTCGCCCCTTGAGACTAAACTTTTTCTTCTCCAGACGGAGGGAGTGCCCCCTCGTCCTTTGGGGGGGTTTAACCTGGAACAGTTTTTCTCCATATTTTTTGTATGGGCCATTAATATACTTATATACGTTTATCATATCCCCCCTTAAACGTCTCTTCTCAAGACTAAACAATTGTAACTCCTTTAATCGCTCCTCATAGCTAAGATGTTCCATTCCCCATATTAGTTTAGTCGCGCGTCTCTGCACCCTTTCCAACTCCACAGTGTCCCTTTTATGGACAGGTGCCCAAAACTGAACAGCATATTCCAGGTAAGGCCGTACCAATGCTTTATAAAGGGGGAGTATTATGTCCCTGTCCCTTGAGTCCATGCCTCTTTTGATACATGACAATATCCTGCCGGCTTTGGAAGCAGCAGCCTGACATTGCATGTTATTCTGTAGTCTGTGATCTACAAGTACACCCAGATCCTTCTCTACCAGTGACTCTGCCAGTTTAATCCCCCCTAAGACATACGATGCATGCAGGTTATTAGTACCCAGATGCATAACTTTACATTTATCCACATTGAACCTCATTTGCCAAGTGGATGCCCAGACACTTAGTCTATCCAAGTCATCTTGTAACTTATGCACATCCTCTATAGACTGTACTGTGCTACAAAGCTTGGTGTCATCTGCAAAGATAGAAACAGAGCTGTTAATACCATCCTCTATATCATTAATAAATAAATTAAACAACAGCGGGCCCAGTACAGAACCTTGGGGTACACCACTAATAACCGGGGACCAATCAGAGTACGAATCATTGACCACCACTCTCTGGGTACGATCCATGAGCCAGTGTTCAATCCAGTTACAAACTAAAATTTCCAAACCCAAAGACCTTAACTTACCTGTCAGATGTCTATGAGGGACAGTATCAAATGCTTTAGCAAAATCCAGAAACACTATATCCACAGCCATTCCTCTGTCAAGGCTTCTACTCACCTCTTCATAAAAGCAAATTAGATTGGTTTGACAACTTCTATCCTTAATATGTGTGTGTCACGATTCGGCTGGCTGGAGGTGGATATTCTGTGCCAGAGAGGGATTGGCGTGGACCGTGTCGGTGGACCGGTTCTAAGTTGCTACTGGTATTCACCAGAGCCCGCCGCAAAGCGGGATGGTCTTGCAGCGGCGGTAGCAACCAGGTCGTATCCACCGGCAACGGCTCAACCTCTCTGACTGCTGAGATAAGCGCGGTACAAGGGAGTAGACAAGAGCAAGGTCGGACGTAGCAGAAGGTCAGGGCAGGCAGCAAGGATCGTAGTCAGGGGCAACGGCAGGAGGTCTGGAACACAGGCTAGGAAAACACAAGGAAACGCTTTCACTGGCACAATGGCAACAAGATCCGGCAAAGGAGTGCAGGGGAAGTGAAGTATAAGTAGGGAAGTGCACAGGTGAAGGTACTGATTAAAACCTTATGCGCCAATCAGTGGCACACTGGCCCTTTAAATCGCAAAGACCCGGCGCGCGCGCGCCCTAAGGAGCGGGGCCGCGCGCGCCGGGACAACACAGACGGGGAACGGGTCTGGTAAGCGAGTCGGGATGCGCATCGCGAGCGGGCGCGTCCCGCATCGCGAATTGCATCCCGACTGGGAACATTATCGCAGCGCACCAGGTCGGCAGGTCTGACCGGGGCACTGCGAATAGGAGCATGCTGTGAGCGCTCCGGGGAGGAGCGGGGACTAGGAACGCTCGGCGTAACAGTGTGTAAGCGCATCTGTCTCCAAAAGATCAGATCACCAAAGGACTTTTTTTGCGCAAAATGATGAAGCAGAGTTAATCCCTGTCCGTATTTTTTATTTATTTTTTTATTTTCATTAAAAAATCACACGCAACAAGCGTTCCGTTGTGTAACGATTAGCATTCTGGAAAATTCTATTTTATTACTGATAAAATTATCAGTAAATAAAAAAAAAAAAACACTACCCAAGAGTGTTTAATTACCCCATACATTGCACCATGAGCAGTCAAGAGTAGGCCTCAGCAGTACCCAAGAGGCTTTAATAACCCCTACCTTTGCACGATCAATTGCGAGATCGAGCAATACCAGGTGTGTTATGTCCTCTGATTTTCGGGGCCGCAGGCACGCTCCACTGAACGGATTAGCGTGTCTCTATCTTTCATCGACTGGTGCTGGTAACCCTCTAACTCCCGGAAAGGTAAGCTGCCGCAAAGCAGGTGGTCTCCCCCGGGCACGTTTGGCTCCAGAATTTCCACTACTGCCACACCATGCTGACTGCCAACCGTGCTACCGCCTTGCTGACTCAAGGGCAACCTGCAACTCTCTTCTCCCGATGATGAACCCCCCTTCTCCTGAGATCGAGCAATAACAGGTGTGTTATGCCCTCTGATGTCCGGGGCCGCAGGCGCGCTCCACTGTACGGATTAGGGTGTGCCCATCTTTTTTTGTAGCACCCGCAATCCAAACATTTTTAATTCCCAGTCCCAGGCCCCACCTTTGCGGCATCAGGAACCCATTTATTGCCTGAAGGACACAGCCTGAAGTTGGCTGATGCACCAGTACACACAGGGCTTCACAATTCGCCCCAAAATCAACAACATTTTATTAAATTTTTTTTTTAATTTACAACATTGTGTAAGCACAAGCGCATATCCAAAATTTCTGAATTCTCTATAAGGCAGGATGGTGGACCACCCAAAGACTTTCTTCTCAAAAATAATGAACCACACAATTGTTTAATTTTTTTAAAAAAATTGAAATTCCTAGACCCAGGCCCCACCTCAGCTGCATCAGTAACCCATAGATTGCCTGAAAGACACAGCCTGCAGTTGGCTGATGCACGAGTACACATCCGGGCTTCACAATCCACCCCAAAAAAACACGATTTTTAAAAAAATTGTCTGACAAAATACCTTTTTGTTAAAACAAGCGCATATACAGCAGTTCAGAAAACTTTATAATGCAGGACGGTGGACCACCCAAAGACATTCTTCTCTAATATAATAAACCACACAATATGTCCAATTTTATTTAACCCCTTAAGGACGCAGGACGTAAATGTACGTCCTGGTGAGGTGGTACTTAACGCACCAGGACGTACATTTAAGTCCTAAGCATAACCGCGGGCATCGGAGCGGATCGTAGTCAGGGGCAACGGCAGAGGGTCTGGAACACTGGCTTGGGACATACAAGGAACGCTTTCACTGGCACAAGGGTAACAAGATCCGGCAATGCTGGGAAGGGGAAGTGAGTTTATGTAGAGAGGACACAGGTGTGAGCACTAATTGGACCAGGCGCCAATCAGTGGCGCACTGGGCCTTTAAATCGCAGAGAGCCGGCGCGCGCGCGCCCTAGGGAGCGGGGCCACGTGCGCCGGGACTGAGCCGTCGTGGAACAGGACGGGTAAGGAGACTGGGATGCGAGCCGCGAGCGGGAGCGTCCCGCTACGCGGGTCGCATTCCCGCCGGTGACATTAATGCAGCGCTCCCGGTCAGAGGGTCTGACCGGGGCGCTGCGAGAAGGTGAACGCCGCGAGCGCTCCGGGGAGGAGTGGGGAACCGGAGCGCTCGGCATAACAGTACCCCCCCCCCCCTTGGGTCTCCCCCTCTTTTTGTAACCCAAAAACTTGTGAATGAGCTCCTTGTCGAGGATGTTATCCTCAGGTTCCCAAGACCTCTCTTCAGGTCCACAATTCTCCCAATCTACGAGAATTTTTTTTTTACCTCTGACTATTTTGGACGCGAGAATTTCCTTAACAGCGAAGACATCGGAGGAGCCAGAGACAGGAGCTGGAGCGACAACCTTGGGAGAGAAGCGGTTAAGAACAAGAGGTTTGAGAAGAGAAACATGAAAAGAGTTAGGAATACGGAGAGAAGGGGGAAGAAGAAGTTTGCAGGAGACAGGATTGATTTGACTCTTGATTTTAAAAGGTCCAAGAAAACATGGTCCCAGCTTATAGCTGGGGACACGGAAGCGGATATACTTGGCAGAGAGCCACACTTTGTCCCCAGGAACGAAGACAGGAGGAGTTCTTCTCTTTTTATCAGCATGTCTCTTCATACGAGACGAGGCCAGTAGGAGCGACTTTTGAGTTTCCTTCCAGATGATAGAGACGTCCCGGGTAATTTCATCAACGGCAGGCAATCCAGAAGAAGTGGGAATGGGGAGGGGGGGCAGAGGGTGACGGCCGTACACCACAAAGAACGGGGATTTGGCAGAGGATTCAGAGTTTTTGAAATTGTACGAGAATTCAGCCCAGGGTAGAAGATCGACCCAATCGTCTTGGCGGGAGGAAACAAAATGTCGCAAATAGTCACCAAGGATCTGGTTAACTCTCTCTACTTGCCCATTGGATTGGGGATGATAGGAGGACGAGAAATTTAATTTGATTTTTAATTGATTACAGAGAGCTCTCCAAAATTTCGATACTAATTGGACGCCTCTATCCGAGACGATATGCGTGGGTAGCCCGTGAAGGCGAAAAATATGCATAAAAAATTGCTTCGCCAACTGTGGCGCAGAAGGAAGACCTGGAAGCGGAATGAAATGTGCCATCTTGGAGAAACGATCAACGACCCCCCAGATGACAGTGTTGCCATGGGATACACGCAGATCCGTAATAAAATCCATGGCAATTTGAGACCATGGTTGCTCAGGAACAGGTAAAGGAAGGAGGAGTCCAGCAGGCTTCTGGCGAGGAGTCTTGTCCCGGGCAAAAACTGTACAGGCACCAATGAAATCAGCGACATCACCCTCCAGCGTAGGCCACCAATATAAACGAGAAATGAGTTGGATGGACTTCTTGACACCAGCGTGGCCAGCGAGGTGCGAGGAATGTACCCACTTGAGGATCTTGAGGCGCTGGCGTGGAGGGACAAAGGTCTTTCCAGGAGGAGTTTGTCTAATAGAAGCTGGAGCAGAGGAGACCAGGCACTCAGGAGGTACAATGTGTTGTAGAGGAGCTTCAGATTCGGTAGCATCAGAGGAACGTGAAAGGGCGTCAGCCCTGACGTTTTTGTCAGCAGGACGAAAGTGAATCTCGAAGTTAAAGCGGGCAAGAAACAACGACCACCTAGCCTGGCGAGGGTTCAGACGTTGGGCAGACTGGAGATACGAGAGATTCTTGTGATCTGTGTAGATGACAATGGGGTGTTTGGAACCTTCCAGTAGATGCCTCCATTCTTCGAGAGCTAGCTTGATGGCCAGAAGTTCACGATCACCAATGGAGTGATTTTTTTCCGCCGGAGAGAAGGTTTTAGAAAAGAAACCACAAGTAATATTATGTCGGTAGAGTTTTTTTGAAGGAGTACGGCTCCGGCTTCGACTGAGGAGGCGTCCACTTCCAACAAGAAGGGTTTCGATGGATCAGGTCTGGACAGTACTGGAGCAGAAGCGAAAGCAGTTTTGAGGCGATTGAAGGCCTCATCCGCTTGGGGAGGCCAGGACTTAGGGTTGGCATTCTTCTTGGTTAGGTCCACAATCGGAGCCACAATGGTGGAAAAATGAGGTATAAACTGTCGGTAGTAATTGGCAAATCCTAAGAAGCGTTGGATAGCTCGGAGTCCAGAAGGGCGTGGCCAATCTAAAACCGCTGACAGTTTGTCTGGGTCCATTTGAAGTCCCTGGCCAGAGACTAGGTAACCTAGGAAGGGAAGAGATTGGCATTCAAAGAGACATTTCTCCATCTTGGCATACAGTTGATTTTCGCAGAGTCTCTGGAGCACTAGGCGAACATGACGACGGTGTTCCTCTATACTAGAGGAAAAATCAAGATGTCGTCCAGGTAAACCACAACACAGGTATATAACAAGTCCTGAAAAATGTCATTAACGAAGTCCTGGAAGACTGCAGGGGCGTTCCAGAGCCCAAAGGGCATAACAAGATATTCGAAATGTCCGTCTCTGGTATTAAATGCGGTTTTCCACTCATCCCCTTTCCTGATGCGAATGAGATTATATGCGCCTCTTAAGTCCAATTTAGTGAAGTTGTTGGTGCCACGAAGGCGGTCAAAGAGTTCCGAGATTAGAGGCAGGGGATATCGGTTTTTGATTATTTAAACTGCGGTAGTCAATACATGGCCGTAGGGTGCCGTCTTTTTTTGAAACAAAGAAGAACCCCGCTCCGGCAGGGGATGAGGACTTGCGAATGAATCCCCTCTTTAAATGTTCCTGGATATAGTCAGACATGGCTTGAGTCTCAGGGGCTGACAGAGGATAGATCCTGCCCCGGGGTGGAGTAGTACCAGGAAGGAGGTCAATAGGGAAGTCATAAGACCTATGAGGTGGCAAAGTCTCTGCTTGTTTTTTACAGAAAACATCGACATAGTCCTGGTAGGCCTTGGGAAGACCTGGTATAGGTGGAGCCACAGGGGTTTGACTGACGAGAGCAGATGTGAGGCATTTTTTGAGACAAGAAGAACCCCAGCTCTTGATCTCCCCGGTGGTCCAGTCAAGGGTAGGGGAATGACGTTGGAGCCATGGTAAGCCGAGGAGAATTTCAGAGGTGCAGTTGGGTAGGACAAGAAATTCAATTTTTTCGTGATGCAGTCCAATGCACATTAACAGGGGTTCTGTGCGGTAACGCACAGTGCAGTCCAATTTTTCTCCATTAACTGAAGAGTGGTCTGATGAGACTGGTCACTGAGATGTTGAACCTATTAACGAAAGAGGCTAAAATAAAATTTCCTGCAGAACCGGAATCCAAGAAGGCCACAGCTGAGAAGGAGGAGTTAGCAGAAGGAGAAATCCGCACAGGCACAGTAAGACGTGGAGAAGCAGAATTCACACCTAGAGCTGTCTCACCTTTGTGCGGAATCGGAGTGCGTTTTTCCTGACGCGGAGGGCGGATAGGACAGTCCTTTAGGAAGTGTTCGGTACTAGCACAGTACAGGCATAGATTCTCGTTACGGCGGCGAGTCCTCTCTTGTACGGTCAGGCGGGACTGGTCCACTTGCATAGCCTCCACGGCAGAAGGCACAGGAACAGATTGCAGTGGACTTGAGAAGAGAGGAGCCGAGGAGAGAAATCACCTGGTGCGAACAAAGTCCTTATCTTGACTGAGCTCCTGGCGTCTTTCAGAAAAACACATGTCAATGCGGGTGGCCTAATGGATAAGTTCATGCAGGTTAGCAGGAATTTCTCGTGCGGCCAGTACATCCTTGATGTTGCTGGATAGGCCTTTCTTGAAGGTCGCGCAGAGGGCCTCATTGTTCCAGGATAATTCAGAAGCAAGAGTACGAAATTGGATGGCGTATTCGCCACCGAAGAACTTCCTTGGACAAGGTTCAACAAAGCAGTCTCGGCAGAAGAGGCCCGGGCTGGTTCCTCGAAGACACTACGAACCTCAGCGAAGAAGGACTGGACAGTGGTAGTGACAGGATCATTGCGGTCCCAGAGCGGTGTGGCCCATGACAAGGCCTTTCCAGACAGGAGACTAACCACGAAAGCCACCTTAGACCGTTCTGTGGGAAATTGGTCCGACATCATCTCCAAGTGTAGGGAACATTGAGACAGGAAACCACGGCATAGTTTAGAGTCCCCATCAAATTTGTCCGGCAGGGACAAACGGAGGCTGGGAGTGGCCACTCGCTGCGGAAGAGGTGCAGGAGCTGGCGGAGGAGATGGTTGCTGAAGCTGTGGCAGGAGTTGTTGCAGCATGACAGTCAGTTGGGTCAGCTGATGTCCTTGTTGCACTATCTGTTGAGATTGCTGTGCGACCACCATGGTAAGGTCAGCGACAACTGGCAGCGGGACCTCAGCGGGATCCATGGCCGGATCTACTGTCAGGATCCGGATACTGTGAGGATACTGGTGGTGGATCCTCTGTGTCAGTGAGGTGATGACGTGGGACGTACCAGGGGAACGGAGTCTAAGGGGTTACTGGTTTTCACCAGAGCCCGCCTCAAAGCGGGATGGACTTGCAGCGGCAGGTAACCCCCAGGTCGTTCCACCCGATAGCGACTCAACCCCAACTGACGGCTGAGACAGGCGCGGTACAAGGGATTAGGGAAGAGCAAGGTCGGACGTAGCAGAAGGTCAGGGCAGGCAGCAAGAATCGTAGTCAGGGGCAACGGCAGAGGGTCTGGAACACTGGCTTGGGACATACAAGGAACGCTTTCACTGGCACAAGGGCAACAAGATCCGGCAATGCTGGGAAGGGGAAGTGAGTTTATATAGAGAGGGCACAGGTGTGCGCACTAATTGGACCAGGCGCCAATCAGTGGCGCACTGGCCCTTTAAATGACAGAGAGTTGGTGCTCGCGCGCCCTAGGGAGTGGGGCTGCGCGTGCTGGGACAGAGCCATCAGGGAACAGGACGGGTAAGGAGACTGGGATGCGAGCCGCGAGCGGGCACGTCCCGCTACGAGGGTCGCATCCCCGCCGGTGACATTAATGCAGCGCTCCCAGTCAGCGGGTCTGACCGGGGCGCTATGAGAAGGTGAACGCCGCGAGCAGTCAGGAGTAGGCCTCAGCAGTACCCAAGAGGCTTTAATAACCCCTTACCTTGCCCGATCAATTGCGAGATCGAGCAATAACAGGTGTGTTATGGCCTCAGATGTCCTGGGCCGCACTAGCGCTCCACTGAATGCATTAGCGTGTCTCTATCTTTCAAGGACAGGTGCGTGTTGCACGCTGAAACCAGTTCGTGATATTGATCTGTGATTGCAATTATTTAACCTTAAAACGAGGAATTACCAGTAAGTGAGGGTCATAAGCTGGCGTTGATTAAGTCCCTGCCCTTTGTACACACCGCCCGTCGCTATAAGCGATTGGATTAGTTAGTGAGTTGGTTAGTGAGGTCCTCGGATCGGCCCAGGCGGGGTAGGAGAAGGCCCTGGCAGAGCGCCGAGAATTTAACGATCATTGTTGAAATTTGCATTAAGCATGTATTTAGCTACTGCTAAACATCCAAAAATGTAAGGGCCAAGGCCAGAGGCACCAGGGAGGCAAGTAGTTCCTGAAAGACACAGAATGAGTCTGGAGCATGCATTTGCAGTACCCAAGAGGTTTTCATAACCCCTTACATTTAAAGATCAATGTTGACATTTGCATTAAGCATGTATTTAGCTACTGCTAAACTTCAAAAAATTATAGGCCCAAGGCCAGAAGCATCGGTTTTCCCCATATTATAAGCATAGTTGTCCCCCAGATTAGGCAGCATAGATGTCCCCCAGATTAGGAGCATACTTGTCCCCCAGAGTAGGCAGCATAGATGTCACCCAGATTAGGCAGCATAGATGTCCCCCAGATTAGGCAGCATAGATGTCACCCAGATTAGGCAGCATAGATGTCACCCAGATTAGGCAGCATAGATGTCCCCCAAATTAGGCAGCATAGATGTCCACCAGATTAGGAGTCTAGTTGTCCCCCAGATTAGGAGCATAGTTGTCCCCCAGATTAGGCAGCATAGATGTCACCCAGATTAGGCAGCATAGATGTCCCCCAGATTAGGAGCATACTTGTCCCCCAGAATAGGCAGCATAGATGTCCCCCAGATTAGGAGCATACTTGTCCCCCAGATTAGGCATCATAGATGTCCCCCAGATTAGGAGCATAGTTGTCCCCCAGATTAGGCAGCATAGATGTCACCCAGATAAGGCAGCATAGATGTTCCCCAGATTAGGAGCATAGTTGTCCCCCAGATTAGGCAGAATAGATGTCCACCAGATTAGGAGTTTAGTTGTCCCCCAGATTAGGAGCATAGTTGTCCCCCAGATTAGGCAGCATAGATGTCCCCCAGAGTAGGCAGCATAGATGTCCCCCAGATTAGGAGCATACTTGTCCCCCAGATTAGGCATCATAGATGTCCACCAGATAAGGAGCATAGTTGTCCACCAGATTAGGAGCATAGTTGTCCCCCAGATAAGGAGCATAGTTGTCCCCCAGATTAGGCAGCATAGATGTCACCCATATTAGGAAGCATAGATATCCCCCAGATTAGGCAGCATAGATGTCCCCCAGATTAGGCAGCATAGATGTCCCCCAGATTAGGCAGCATAGATGTCCCCCAGATTAGACAGCATAGTTGTCCCCCAATTAGCGCGGGCCGTTCAGAGCCAATCAAAGGGCCGTATGTGGCAAGCGGGCCGTACAATACCCAGGTCTGCCCCAGAGGGTTTCATAACCAACCACAATAGAGAAAATGTTGTTGTAGGAGCATGGTCAATCTACTCAGACCCATCTGTCATTGGTGGCTGGAAATACTGGTTGATCCATCCCTGATTCATCTTGACACACGTCAGTCTTTCCACATTTTTAGTGGACAGACGAGTTCGCCTTGGGGTGACTATGGCCCCGGCCGCACTAAACACCCGCTCTAATGGCACACTACTGGCCGGGCAGGACAGCTTTTCCAGGGCAAACTCCGCTAGTTGCGGCCATAAATCGAGTTTGGCTGCCCAGAAGTCCAGCGGATCTTCAACGGTTGTTGGCAGGGTCATGTCGAGGTAAGCCACCACCTGCTGGTTCAGCTACTCATCAGCGACTGTAGACTCATCGCACTGACGAATTTTGACAATTCGGGGATCACTACGCAAGCAACTCAGCATGCATCGTGCCATTTGTGACAGTGACTCGCTGGGACTACCTGCCTCCATCTCCACTGCATACTGCCACGGTATGTCTGGGTCCTCTGTCTCGCCTCCCTCATAATAACCCTCCAGCTTCTCTGGCTGCTCCTGCTCCTCCTCTCCTGTCCAATGACCAGAAACACCGGCCATCTCATCCACCGTAAACTGTGCTCCGCTCTGCCCCTCATCATCCTCCTCCAGTTCATCCCCCACAGGACTCATGTAGCCTTCTGATGCAGGCGCAACATCTCCATTGCCGTGACCAGCCATGTTTTCAATCATTTTGTGGAGTAAATGTAAGAGTGGAATTACGTAGTTCATGGCGTAATTCGAGCGACTAACAAAAAAGGAGGCTTCCTCAAAGGGAAGGGCCTCCGCAAACGGCAGGTGTCATGTATGAGCTGCCACTTGTTCACATTGATGTTACACAGGGGAGTACTCCTATCTGCTTGTACCATCAAAAAATCCGTGATGGCTTTTCTTTGTTCGTATAGTCTGTCCAACATATGGAGGGTGGAATTCCAACGTGTGGCAACGTCACACATGAGACTATGTTGTGGGATACCGTTCTGACACTGCAGCTCAAGCAAAGTGTGCTTGGCGGTGTCCGAGTGGCTGAAGTGCATGCACAGTTTCCTTGCCATTGTCAGGACGTCTTGCAAATGGGGTGAAGACTTGATGAACTTCTTGACAACCAGATTCAACACGTGTGCCATGCAGGGCGAATGGTTCACACTTCCTTGTCGCAGCGCGGCCACAATGTTCTTCCCATTGTCAGTCACCATGGTTCCCATTTCCAGATTTTGTGGAGTAAGCCATACTCGGATTTCTTCCCTAATGAATTTTAGCAGTTCCTCCCCTGTGTGACTCTGTTCGCCAAGGCAAACCATGTGAAGGACGGCTTGACAGAGCGGTGCCCTACACACGTGGTACAATGAAGGGCCACCGAGATTTGGACGTGCAGTGGAGGCCGAGGACACGGGGGAGAAGGAGGAGGCGCACACTGTAAAAGGACCAACTGCCTGGGACCAAGACCGTGGAGAAAGAAGCGGTGTGACCTGTCCAAGTTGCTGCTGTGGCTGTGCAGGAACAACATTTACCCAGTGGGCCATAAATGACATGTATTGTCCCTGCCCGTAGTTACAGCTCCACACGTCGGCGCTGCCGTGCACTTTTGAACACACCGACAGGCTCAAGGACTGGCCCACCTTCTCTTGTACAAACTTATGCAGGACTGGTACTGCCCTCTTCACAAAGAAATGACGGCTTGGGACTCTCCACCTCGGCTCGGCACAAGCCATCAATTCCCTGAAAGCTGCAGAGTCCACCAGTTGGAAAGGGAGGGACTGCAACACCAGCAACTTGGACAGGAGCACATTCAACTTCTGCGCTGTTGGATGAGTGGGCACATACTGCTGTCTCTTGGACATGGCTTCGCCAAACGATTGTTGTCGGAATGGCTGACTACGAGTGGAAGAAGCAGGAGCGCAAGAAGGAGGGTTTGACACAATGCTCCCTTCGGCTGAGGTGGTGGAGCCTTGGCTGAATGACGGAGGGAGCGGATGGCCACTGGGTGATGCGGCAGGCTGGACCACTACCTCGGAGCCACGGTTATCCCAGGCCGCTTTATGGTGGCGAATCATGTGTTGACGCAGGGCCGTGGTGCCGAGATTGGGACCCTGGCCACGCTTCACTTTCTGCCCACAGATTTTGCATGGGACTACGCTAAGGTCCTCCGGATTCTTTATGAAGAACAACCACACTGCAGAATAGCTGATTTTCCCACCCGCAGTTCGCACTATTTCACTGCTATTGGCGCCGTCTCCAGGAACCCCTGTTCCACTACCTCCCTGAATAGTAGCTTGGAGCGAAGCAGGTGGTCTCCCCCTGGCACGTTTGGCTCCTGAATTTCCACTACTGCCACCACCATGCTGATTGCCAACCGTGCTACCGCCTTGCTGCCTCATAGACAAAGAGTAAATCTCTTCTCCTGATGATGATGAATCCCCGGCTTCTGCACCCGGCTCCCAATTGTGATCGGCTTCATCATCATCAAAAGATGTGTGCACGTCACTGATGTCCTCCTCGTGTTCCACAACAGTGTCTGCCTCAGGACCCTGAACAATTGAAACACCTCCTCCCACGTCACTCTCCGCATCAATACTTGCCTGCCTTGCGAAGCAAGCAACGCATGTCTCCTCACATTCTTGGCTGCCCATTAGATGCTGACTGTCCTCTATTACATCGTCCTCACTAAATAGTGGAGCTGAATCCAAAGCATGATATACTTCTTTGGGAGAGGGAACAGCATAGGACAAAGTCAATGGGATTACAAGGACTGCTCCTGGGCCATGTCAACTGAGGGTTGTGTCTGAGGAACCCACCAACTCTTGACTGGGGTTGTCAGATGTCGCTTGTGATGATGGGGATGAGTGTGCAAACCAATTAACGAGGAGAGATGGGTCACTCGCCCCAAGTCTACTGCCAACTCTGCCTGAAGTATGTAGGCCTCTGCCCCTTCTCTGTGCACGTCCTGGCACTTTCCTGCCTGACATACTTAGTGCGTTTATGAGGGTATAGAACAGCAGCAGGCGATTAGTTATGGCTGTCCTTTCAAAGTATATAGGCCCTAGACAGAATAACAGTTACTAAATAGTACACTCCTTTGTTGTATGTTTGCCCTTTGCAATGATGAGCACACTGTTAAGCGTATTTATACGCAGAAAAAAAAACTTTTTTTTTGTTGTATACATCAGCCAGTGTATACTAATGTGTGGATTAGCACTGAATTTAGCACCGAGACAGAAATACAGGTACTAAATAGTACACTACTTGGTTGTATGTATGCCCTTTGCAATGATGAGCGCACTGTTAAGCGTATTTGTACGCAGGAAAACCTATTTTTTCTTTAATACACCGGCAGGTGTATAACGTGTGGTATAACACTTAATTTAGCACAGAGAGAGAAAAAAAAGGTTGTCTATGGTACGCTATTTGCTTGTATTTAGGCCCTTTGCAATGATAAGGCCACTGTTAAGTGTATTTTTACGCAGGAAAACCTTTTTTTTCTTTAATACACCGGCTGGTGTATAACGTGTGGTATAACACTGATTTTAGCACAGAGACAGAAAAAAAGCTGGTATATGGTACGCTATTTGCTTGTATGTAGGCCCTTTGCAATGATAAGGCCACTGAAAAAGCGTATTGTAACGTGTGGTATAACACTTAATTTAGCACAGAGACAGAGTAACAGTTGAAAAATGGTAAAAAGGCACTAAAGTCCACACTAATATGATTTATTTTTGAACAGCAGCAGGACCCAACAGTGCAGCACCACAAAAAAAAATCCAGGGATTAAACCCTAAATTGCACTCTGTCTCACAATTCTGAGCAGCAGAAGATTTGTGGAGCAAAAAAAAAACTCAATTGGGCTGAAAAATGAGGAGATAAGATGCTTCAGAAAGTTCAGGCAGCTTGGAGATCTGTATGAGGCAGCTGACAGCTATCTGCCCCTCTCTGCTGCAATGCTTAATAACGTGAATAGGAGGTTTACCAATCAATGATCCTTCTCAGTGTTACAGCAAAGCACTCTGCACTCCTGCCTTTCCCTAATGCTGATGTGACTAGCAGTTGCAGTGTAACGCTGTGGTATGAGCTATTCACACATACGCAGTCCCGTCCTCTCCATCTGAGTGCATCGATGAAATGAAGGGAGGCAAGATGGCTGCCGATTATATAGGGGCTGTGACATCACAGGGGTCAGTGAACACTGATAGGCTGCATCCCACATGTGGTTCAGGGTCAGCCCGCCTACCTTCATGCCCACCGCTGTTTCCCGCCCATAATCTCCTGCCCCATGTACTCACATGTGGATCTGCCATCTTAGCTCTCCAATAGCCTGGAACGCTGTAAAATGGAGTTTAATTAAGCGATTTGTGCGATAGAATCGGGGCGATATTCGTATTCGTTGCAAATCGAATTTTTCATGAAATTCGTAACGAATTCGGGTTCGTCAATTTCGATTCGCTTATCTCTAATTATTTACGACAACGTACTCCGCAACGCAACTCCCCAATGAACAGTCCCAATTCCACTTATTCACTCACACATTTCATACACACTCGGGCAGCAAGATATCTACATTATACATGGGTAATTGGCTGGACGAGAATTTATCTATCTTTCTCTTCTTCATCACAAACCAGTCATCTTAAGGCATCAAGATAAACCAAAGGAGGGGCAGGGCAGGAGTACTGTGACTAGGTACAAGAAGGTGTTCTTACCGTACTTCCGGAGATGATCCACTGCCTTCCTTTGTGCCATCTCCTTTGGTTCAAAATGATTCCCCAATTCAGCGCGACTAGATTATGAATGAAATAGCCCAGCCCCCGTTGGGCGACATCTGTTGTAGATTATCTTCATTGTTCTTGTACATAATGTATATACCGAAGCATAGAGAAATAACTCAAACAGAGCAATTGTGCTTTAGCGTTCTGTGTGCTGTCCACTGGCCTTTATTTCAAATCGTTCAAGCTTATATCACCTTTGTCATTAACATAAGTTCCCACCCTCCCTAGTGGGCTGTTCTAGCATATAGGGAGTGGGCAAATATCATGGGGGATGTGCCTTGTCCTCGTGTCTCTCAACTTCTTGTAACTTCTTCACAAGTCTCTTTTGTTTAGTATTCAGACAATGGGAGGGGGGATATGAGAGAGAGCAGATAGGGGAGGAGTGGACAAAATAACAGGAATGTGGGGTCTTTATCCTAATTGGGCATTTTACATATACAGTATATAAAATTTATGTATACGCACACATATAAATCTATCACAGACAGCCCCCCCTTTCCCTATAGGTATAGGCAGAGTTACCCCCCCCCTGTTCCCCATAGGTATAGGCAGAGTTACCACCACCCCCCTCTTCCCCATAGGTATAGACAGAGTCACCCCCTTTCCCCATAGGCATAAGCAGAGTTATCCCCCTTTCCCCATAGGTATAGGCATAGTTACCCACAACAGCTAGCTACTACAACTCCCACCAGTACACCACTACCTGCTGTACTGTTTTAACTCATCGTTCTTGTACATAATGTATATACTGAAGCATAGAGAAATAACTCAGACAGAGCCATTGTGCTTTAGCGTTTTGTGTACTGTCCACTGGTCTCTATTTCAAATCGTTCAAGCTTATATCACCTTTGTCATTAACATAAGTTCCCACCCTCCCTAGTGGGCTGTTCTAGCATATAGGGAGTGGGCAAATATCAGGGGGGATGTGCCTTGTCCTCGTGCCTCTCAACTTCTTGCAACTTCTTCACAAGTCTCTTCTGTTCAGTATTCAGACAAAATAACAGGAATGTGGGGTCTTTATCCTAATTGGGCATTTTACATATACAGTATATAAAATTTATATATATACACATATAAATCTATCACAGACAGCCCCCCCTTTCCCTATAGGTATAGGCAGAGTTACCCCCCCCCCCTGTTCCCCATAGGTATAGGCAGAGTTACCACCACCCCCCCCCTCTTCCCCATAGGTATATACATTATGTACAAGAACGATGAGTTAATCTACAACAGATGGTGCCCAACGTGCGGCCTGGATTATAGGCCTCATGTGCAGGTCGCAGTCAGACCAGGCGATGGAACAAAGACGGATGCAGATGGGATTTGATCAACTCCAGGCGTACGGTAGGACATACTTCTTGTACTTAGCCAAAAGCACCCATGTCTCCCCTTTGTTTTGTCATGCTGATCTAGCTGACTTGCATGTGACCTAGCAGAGAAAGACAGATAAATTCTCGTCTATCCAATTACCCATGTATAAGATATCATAATGTATCTTCCATACTACCCGAGTGTGTATGAAGTGTGTGTGAGTGAATAAGTGGAATTGGGACTTTTCATTGGGGAGTTGAGTTGCGGAGTACATTGCCATAATTAATCATTGGGATGTTAAGGCATCATCAGAATGGTTAGGACAGAAGAGTCATAAATAGATAAGTGATCCAGGATGGATATGGTGCTGGTCACCCGGTATAACGTCATAATTGGAGCTTGCCTAGGACTGGGGGTACAAGGGATTCTCCCGGCAATAGCAGACTTCTGGAACTTGTCCCATTATAACTGATTGAATTGATTGATATGTGTCTTGTCTTGTTTTGTCTTAATGTGTCCATGGAAATTAGCTAATTCAGAAGAAGAGGGGGAAATAACTTCCCTTCTGATTACAAATCTAATGTATTAGTGTTTTAAAGATATCTCCCAAAATTAAGAGGTTTTTGAAAGAGTTTTAGTTTTCAACAGCTGGGGACACCCTAAGCTTGTTGGTTTCTGGTTTTTAGGAGACAGAGGGGGCTATATAGCTGCAGGGTTTTTTTTTGGAATGTGCAGGAGAAACCTGATCTCACGTATAGGATTGCATAAGGAGAGGAAGTGGGGGAAGGGAATTACACAGAATTGTAAGTGAAGGAAATGAAGTTTGATGGAAAGCATGTGGTGAATTCAAAATGGAATTGATAAATTAAAGATATTAAGGCAGTTGCAAGTTTGAAATATATTGATGGTTGATGGGATAAGAAGGTATATATATATATATATATATATATATATATATATATATATATAGATAGCAGTGTAATATACAGTTATATATAACAGTGTGAGAACAATTGTGATTTGACTTAGTTATGTTGAAGTTCTCTGAATGGATATAGATATACCGTATTTATCGGGGTATACCACGTACCGGCCTATAACACGCACCCTCATTTTACCAAGGATATTTGGGTAAAAAAAGTTTTTTACCCAAATATCCATAGTAAAATGAGGGTGCGTTTGTGCGCGTGTATACCCCGATATACCCCCAGGAAAGGCAGGGGGAGAGAGGCCGTCGCTGCCCGCTTCTCTCCCCCTGCCTTTCCTGGGGTCTAGAGCCCTGCTGCCGGCCCTTCTCTCCCCCTAGCTATCGGCGCCGCTGCCCGTTCTGTCCCCCTGACTATCGGTGCCGGCGCCGCTGCCCCGTTGCCTCCCCCCATCCCCGGTGGCATAATTACCTGGGTCGGGTCCGCGCTGCTGCAAGCCTCCGGCGTGCGTCCCCGGCTTCGTTGCTATGCGCTGCACGGCGCATGACGTCAGTGCGCCGCGCCGTGCATAGCAACGATGCAGGGGACGCATGCCAGAGGCCTGCAGCAGCGCGGATCCGACCCAGGTAATAATACCACCGGGGATGGGGGGGAGGCAACGGGGCAGCAGCGCCGGCAATGGGTGCCGCTGCCCCTTCTCTCCCCCTGGCTATCGGCGCCGGCAATGGGGCGCCGGTACCGATAGTCAGGGGGACAGAGTGGGCAGCGGCGCCGATAGCTAGGGGGAGAGAAGGGCCGGCAGCAGCGCTCTAGACCCCAGGAAAGGCAGGGGGAGAGAAGCGGGCAGCGACGGCCTCTCTCCCCCTGCCTTTCCTGGGAGTGTATCGGCGTATAACACGCACATAGACTTTAGGCTAAAAATTTTAGCCTAAAAAGTGCGGTTTATACGCCGATAAATACGGTAGATATATAGGCAAAAGAATGTGTAGCAAATAGATAGGCATGAGGTGTGGACTGAAAGTATGATGCAAATATTTAGGTATTGAAGTGAACACCGATGTACAGACATACATTTGTTTATAAAGTGGTGACAGGATGGTGAAAATTATCATATTTTCAATTAAGAGAGTCTTTGTATTAAGCAGGGGGAGGGACTGTGAAAATTGGTCTGTATAATACTATTATTATGGAGCTAAGAATCCCTTATGGAGTGACACCTTAAGATCATAACCCAGATTTTCCATGTTTCTTTCTCTTTCTTCCTTTTTCCTCTCTCTCTTTCCATGAGGCTGCTAGTCTCTGCCATGTGTTCACTCCTATGGGGGGCAGCCATGTTACACTCCCAAAAAAAAATAAAAAATAAAAAAATTAAAAAAGTGAAGTTCCTCCCCCAGCAGCCATTTTAGTTCATACAATTAGTTCTCACCTCCCCTCCCCAGCAACCATTTTTAACACATCTAGTCAAGTGAAACATATATGATAAATTAGAAATACACGGAGTATGACCAGCGAATGGATTTAGGTGAAACTGTGTATGTACATGATTATGTCACAATGAAACTACTTGATGATATTTTATTAATCTCTTAAGTTTGTTTTCGCAGGAATGCAAGATGAATAAAAAAAAAAATAATTATATTATGATTATGATTATATTATAGGAGTAACGAGAGACGTTTGGCCAAGGAGAATAAAATAAAATGTAAAATAAATATAAAAGTGATCGCTGTTTAATTAATGAAGATTACTTTAAGCATTTAAAATCAGCTAATGGTTTATTGATTATAAATAATGCGCATTGAAGATGATTTTTTCCCAATTTTTGAAAGAGCTCTGTATATTTTTTTTTATTATTTAACATTTTATTTTTAGTGAGAATGTGGGCCCTGTCTGTGTGTGTTGTATGTTGAGTATTTTTAAATGTTGGTATTGTTACATGTTACATGTGTATGGTATGTCTCCATGTAGGCACTGATTGCTCAAGAATTTTTGAGGAATGAACAGACTGAAAGAAAGACAAAAAGCCAGACTCAAAGGGGTGGTGACCAGTGACAAAGAGGAGTGGGAGGAGAAAGGCGGGGCTTATAGGAAGATTGACAGAACAGCCTTGGTCTAAGGAAACACAGTCACATTAAATTGAAAGAACTACAAATCTACTGTTTAAACTTGGATGTGTTATAATAGTACCTGCATACACAATGTGATATACCTATACATTCTACATTGTATTTATTTGAATAACATCAATTTTAAGTGGATAACTTTATAATGATATTTAGTGTAATATGAAGATGCTGATTGTCTTGAACTTATAAGATTAACCCTTTAAGGACCCAGCCAATTTTCACTGTAGGACCCGGCCATTTTTTGCACATCTGACCACTGTCACGTTAAGCATTAATAACTCTGGAATGCTTTTACCTTTCATTCTGATTCCGAGATTGTTTTTTCGTGACATATTCTACTTTACGTTAGTGGTAAAATTTTGTCGATACTTGCATCGTTTCTTGGTGAAAAATTCCAACATTTGATGAAAAAATTGATGTTGCATTTTTTTAACTTTGAAGCTCTCTGCTTATAAGGAAAATTAATATTCCAAATAAATTATATATTGATTCACATATACAACATGTCTACTTTATGATTGCATCATAACGTTGACATGTTTTTACTTTTGGAAGACACCAGAGGGCTTCAAAGTTCAGCAGCAATTTTCCAATTTTTCACAAAATTTTCACAATCAAAATTTTTCAGGGACCAGTTCCATTTTGAAGTGGATTTGAAGGGCTTTCATATTAGAAATGCCCAACAAATGACCCCATTATAAAAACTACACCCCCAAAGTATTCAAAATGACATTCAAAAGGTTTGTTAACCCTTTAGGTGTTTCACAGGAATAGCAGCAAATTGAAGGAGAAAATTTAAAATCTTCATTTTTTACACTGGCATGTTCTTGTAGACCCAGTTTTTGAATTTTTACAAGGGGTAAAAGGAGAGAAATCTTCCTTAAATGTGTAGCCCAATTTCTCTCGAGTAAGGAAATACCTCATATGTGTATGTTAAGTGTACGGCGGGCGCAGTAGAGGGCTCAGAAGGGAAGGAGCGACAATGGGATTTTGGAGAGTGAGTTTTTCTGAAATGGTTTTTGTGGGGCATGTCGCATTTAGGAAGCCCCTATGGTGCCAGAACAGCAAAAAAAAAAAAAACACATGGCATACTATTTTAGAAACTACACCCCTCAAGGAACACATCAAGGGGTACAGTGAGCCTTAAAACCTCACAGGTGTTTGACAACTTTTTGCTAAAGTCGGATGTGTAAATAAGAAAAAAAATGTTCACTAAATTGCTGGTTTTCCCCCACATTTTATATTTTTACAAGGGGTAATAGGAGAAAATGACCCCCAAAATTTGTAACCCCTTTTCTTCTGAGTATGGAAATACCCAATGTGTGGACATCAAGTGATCTGCTGGCCCACTACAATGCTCAGAAGAGAAGGAGCACCATTGAGCTTTTGAAGACAGAATTTGGTTGGAATAGAAGTCGGGGGCCATGTGCGTTTACAAAGCCCCCCCGTGGTGCCAGAACAGTGGACCCCCCCACGTGACCCCATTTTGGAAACTACACCACCCACAGAATTTAATAAGGGGTGCAGTGAGTATTTACACCCCACTGGCGTTTGACAGATCTTTGGAACAGTTGGCTGTGCAAATGGAAAATTAAATTTTTCATTTTCACGGATCACTGTTCCAAAAATCTGTCAGACACCTGTGGGGCGTAAATGCTCACTGTACCCCTTATTACATTACGTGAGGGGTGTAGTTTCCAAAATTGGGTCATATGTGGGGGGTCCATTGTTCTAGCTCTATGGGGGCTTTGTAAACACGCGTAGCCTTCAATTCCGGACAAATTTTATCTTCAAAATCCCAATGGTGCTCCTTCTCTTCTGAGCATTGTAGTGCGCCCGCAGAGCACTTTACATCCACATATGGGGTATTTTCTTACTCAGAAAAAATGGGGTTACCAATTTTGGGGGGCTTTTTTCCTATGTTTCCTTGTGAAAATGAAAAATTTTGGGTAACACCAGCATTTTTGTGAAATTTTTTTTTTTGTAATTTTTCCATCCAACTATATGAAAATTCGGCAAACACCTGTGGGGTGTAAAGGCTCACTATACCCCTTGTTACTTTCCGTGAGGGGTGTAGTTTCCAAAATGGGGTCACATGCGGGTATTTATTTTTTTGCGTTTATGTCAGAACCGCTGTAAAATCAGCCACCCCTGTGCAAATCACCAATGTAGGCCTCAAATGTACATAGTGCGCTCTCACGCTTGAGCCTTGTTATGCGCCCGCAGAGCATTTTACGCCCACATATGGGGTATTTCCGTACTCAGGAGAAATTGCGTTACAAATTTTGGGGGGCTTTTTTCCTTTTCACACTTGTGAAAGTGTGGAGTACAACACCAGCATGTTAGTGTAAAATTTACATTTTTTTTACACTGACAGGCTGGTGTAGCCCCCAACTTTTCCTTTTCATAAGGGGTCAAAGGAGAAAAAGCCCCCCAAAATTTGTAACGCAATTTCTCCCGATTACGGAGATACCCCATATGTGGCTCTAAACCGTTTCCTTGAAATACGACAGGGCTCTGAAGTGAGAGAGCGCCATACGCATTTGAAGACTAAATTAGGGATTGCATAGGGGTGGATATAGGGGTATTCTACGCCAGTGATTCCCAAACAGGGTGTCTCCAGCTGTTGCTAAACTCCCAGCATGCCTGGACAGTCAGTGGCTGTCCGGAAATGCTGGGAGTTGTTGTTTTGCAACAGCTGGAGGCTCCGTTTTGGAAACACTGCCGTACAATACATTTTTCATTTTTATTGGGGGGACAGTGTAAGGGAGTGTTTATGTAGTATTTAACCCTTTATTATGTGTTAGTGTAGTGTTTTTAGGGTACATTCACATGGGTGTAGGTTTACAGTGAGCTTCCCGCTAGAAATTTGCGCTGCGGTGAAAAATTTGCCGCAGCTCATACTTGAAGCAGGAAACTTACTGTAAACCTGCCCGTGTGAATGTACCCTGTACGTTCACATGGGGGGGGGGGGGCAAACCTCCAGCTGTTTCAAAACTACAACTCCCAGCATGTACTGACAGACCGTGCATGCTGGGAGTTGAAGTTTTGCAACAGCTGGAGGCACACTGGTTGGAAAACCTTCAGTTAGGTTCTGTTACCTAACTCAGTATTTTCCAACCAGTGTGCCTATAGCTGTTGCAAAACTACAACTCCCAGCATTTACTGATCGCCGAAGGGCATGCTGGGAGATCTAGTTATGCAACAGCTGGAGGGATCGCAACTACAACTCCCAGCATGCCGAGAAAGCTGTTTCGGCATGCTGGGATTTGCAGCTTTGCAACATCTGGAGGGCTACAGATAGAGACCACTGCACTGTGATCTCCAAACTGTGGACCTCCAGATGTTGCAAAACTACAAATTCCAGCATGCACAGACAGCAAACAGCTATGTGGGCATGCTGGGAGTTGTAGTTTGCAAGATCTAGAGTGCTACAGTATAGAGATCACAATGCAGTGGTCTCTAAACTGTAGACCTCCAGCTGTTGCAAAACTGCATCTCCCACCATGCCCAGCAGCTGTCTGGGCATGCTGGGAGTTGTAGTTTTGCAACATCTGGAGGGCTACAGTCTCAGACTGTAGCCCTCTAGATGTTGCTAGGCAACTTACCGGCTTCCGTCGGATCCAGGGAGCCGTCCTCTTCTGCTGCACGACACGCCGCCCGCGCCGATCACCACCGCCGATCCGGTCCCGCAGCTTCCACGGGTAAGTGGATCTTCTGCGTTCGGTCCCCGTCCCCCAGGGACCGAAATTCCCACGGGCGTACAGGTACGCCCTGGGTCCTTAAGACCCAGGTACAGAAGGCGTATCCATACGCCCTAGGTCCTGTACGGGTTAAAAAAATAATAAAAAAAAAAATAATAATAAAAAATACAATTATAATTAAATAAATAAAAAATTCGAGCCATGATAGGATATCGTAGAATGCATGGTTAATGCTGAGTCATAAATGTAAATTTGTTCTAAGTAATGTAAAGATGTAATACATAAGACAGGATATATGGTGACCACATGCAGAATGAAGTTCTACAGCAATAAACCACTCAATCTGAGCTGCTGGTTCAGAGAAGTAGAGTTGAAGGTATTCACTGAGATGTGTAAGATATCTAAAGGTATGACACAATGAGTACGAGTACACTTTAATTACCGCCCACAAGTATGGGCCTATTGACGTAAGAGTGTTGTTGAATCCTTGAGCGAACCAATCTGTAAATTTGTAATTCAAGTGTTCAAAGTCTGAGAGCTGCCAGAGAAAGTGGCCATCGTAAAGATCAGAGACACATGGAGGAAACAGCCCCAGAAGCCAAGGGGATTGAATGGTGAAGGAGGCTGCCAAGGCTGCAGCGCTCCTGTTCCCCCACAATGATGGTACAAAGTGTACAGGTGGATGGGCAATGTGGAATTTTCTGGTTAGGTCTCTTGCAGGTACCAGCTATGCATGCTGAGAGAGACCAATGGAAGAAGAAAGAGGTGGTACAGGGCAAAGAAGGCATCCGGAAAGAGTTGGTAAGAAAATGTATGTGCCAGCAGTCTTGTACCCCATGTAACATATATGACCCCATTCACTAAGCAGAAGGGAGCTATGTGCATAGTAATGTCAGTACATTGGGTCGGCTCAGGATTCAACAATGCAGAAAGAAGGTTTGTACAGACGTCATCATTTACATCTGACATATGACCTAGGTAAAAAACAATAAAGGTACCTGACCAACACACTCCATAAACATCTTACCTGTTTCAGAGAATATGAGTAGACTTCATCTAACTGCCGGGGGTAGGTCAATATCAGTATCTCCTTGTCTAATTGTACTGATCCCTAACCATAGATACAATAAAGTATACAATTAAGAACCTTTTGTGAAACTGTACCTAATTCAGATTCTGTAATTGTCACCCATTTCTTCAAAACCTATGCAGGAAATAAGTAAGGAAAGAGAAGATTGCATATGATGATCCCGTATAGATATATCTCTGATAACTGTTAAATCTATGTCTGTGCATAACCGTGGTTGTTCCAAAGGGAAAGATAATCACTACGGATTGTTAGGATGTGACGTTGTATGAGGAGAATCAGTAGGTGAACATGTACAAATAGCGGGTGCAACAAGTATTTCAGTGAGTAATAATGTTATAAAGGAAAGGAATACTTGGTGTAAGATTATAGAAAGGATAGACCTAGCTAGCGGGATTAGTAAATGGTAACTATCGTAAAGTATGGGATACTTGGGGATATGAAGTTTAGAGTTAAATTAGAAAGGAATTAAACTGGGGAATACACATTAGTCAAGACACGTCTGCCTATACACACTTCCATTATCAAACCTACAAAGAAATCTAAACCACACTTTAGAGGAAAACGTAGATCCCTTTGTGTATATTAAAGGAGTCCCAAGGGGGGCCCCAGATGAGTTTTATAGCTAGAGGTCAAATAAAAAGACAGAGTTGAGTCAATAATATCCCAGATTTCCATGAGTAAAATTAATTATATCTATTATAACCAACTAAGATTAATACATTTCTTTGTAAATGCTCTTCAAGGTCAGGCCGAACAACTAAGATGTCACGATGCCGGCTGGCAGGTAGTGGATCCTCTGTGCCAGAGAGGGATTGGCGTGGACCGTGCTAGTGGACCGGTTCTAAGCCATTACTGGTTTTCACCAGAGCCCGCCGCAAAGCGGGATGGTCTTGCTGCGGCGGTAGTGACCAGGTCGTATCCACTAGCAACGGCTCACCTCTCTGGCTGCTGAAGATAGGCGCGGTACAAGGGAGTAGGCAAAAGCAAGGTCGGACGTAGCAGAAGGTCGGGGCAGGCAGCAAGGATCGTAGTCAGGGGCAACGGCAGAAGGTCTGGAAACACAGGCAAGGAACACACAAGGAACGCTTTCACTGGCACTAAGGCAACAAGATCCGGCAAGGGAGTGCAGGGGAAGTGAGGTGATATAGGGAAGTGCACAGGTGAACACACTGATTGGAACCACTGCGCCAATCAGCGGCGCAGTGGCCCTTTAAATCGCAGAGACCCGGCGCGCGCGCGCCCTAGGGAGCGGGGCCGCGCGCGCCGGGACAGAACAGACGGAGAGCGAGTCAGGTAGGGGAGCCGGGGTGCGCATCGCGAGTGGGCGCTACCCGCATCGCGAATCGCATCCCGGCTGGCAGCGGAATCGCAGCGCCCCGGGTCAGAGGACGTGACCGGAGCGCTGCCGCGGGGAGAGTGAAGCGAGCGCTCCGGGGAGGAGCGGGGACCCGGAGCGCTCGGCGTAACAGTACCCCCCCCCTTGGGTCTCCCCCTCTTCTTAGAGCCTGAGAACCTGAGGACCAGACTTTTGTCTAGGATGTTGTCCTCAGGTTCCCAGGATCTCTCTTCAGGACCACAACCCTCCCAGTCCACTAAAAAAAAATTTTTCCCTCTGACCTTTTTGGCAGCTAAAATTTCTTTGACCGAGAAGATGTCCGAGGAGCCGGAAACAGGAGTGGGAGGAACAGATTTGGGAGAAAAACGGTTGAGGATGAGTGGTTTGAGAAGAGAGACGTGAAAGGCATTAGGGATACGAAGAGAGGGAGGAAGAAGAAGTTTATAAGAGACAGGATTAATTTGACACAAAATTTTGAAAGGACCAAGATAGCGTGGTCCCAACTTGTAGCTAGGGACACGGAAGCGGACATATTTAGCGGAGAGCCATACCTTGTCTCCAGGGGAAAAAACGGGGGGAGCTCTTCTTTTCTTATCCGCGAACTTCTTCATGCGTGATGAAGCCTGTAAGAGAGAATTTTGGGTCTCTCTCCATATGATGGAAAGGTCACGAGAAATTTCATCCACAGCGGGCAGACCAGAGGGCAAGGGAGTAGGGAGGGGGGGAAGAGGGTGACGGCCGTACACCACGAAAAATGGGGATTTGGAGGAAGACTCAGAGACCCTGAAGTTATACGAGAATTCGGCCCATGGGAGGAGATCTGCCCAGTCATCCTGGCGGGAGGAAACAAAATGTCGCAAATAATCACCCAAGATCTGGTTAATCCTTTCTACTTGTCCATTGGACTGGGGATGATATGCAGAAGAAAAATTTAATTTAATCTTGAGTTGTTTACAGAGAGCCCTCCAGAATTTAGACACGAATTGGACGCCTCTATCCGAGACAATCTGCGTAGGCAACCCGTGAAGACGAAAAATGTGTACAAAAAATTGTTTAGCCAACTGAGGCGCAGAAGGAAGACCAGGAAGAGGGATGAAATGTGCCATTTTGGAGAATCGATCAACGACCACCCAAATAACAGTGTTGCCATGGGATGGGGGTAAGTCAGTAATAAAATCCATACCAATCAGAGACCAAGGCTGTTCGGGGACAGGCAGAGGATGAAGAAAACCAGCGGGCTTCTGGCGAGGAGTCTTATCCCGGGCACAGATAGTGCAGGCTCGCACAAAGTCCACAACATCCGTCTCCAGAGTCGGCCACCAATAGAAGCGGGAGATGAGTTGCACAGATTTCTTGATACCCGCATGACCTGCGAGATGGGAGGAGTGACCCCATTTGAGGATTCCGAGGCGTTGGCGAGGAGAAACAAAGGTCTTTCCTGGAGGAGTCTGCCTGATGGAGGCAGGAGAAGTGGAGATCAGGCAGTCAGGTGGAATGATGTGTTGCGGAGAGAGTTCAACTTCTGAGGCATCCGAGGAACGAGAGAGAGCATCGGCCCTAATGTTCTTATCGGCAGGACGAAAGTGAATCTCAAAATTAAATCGGGCAAAGAACAGAGACCACCGGGCCTGGCGAGGATTCAGCCGTTGGGCAGACTGGAGGTAGGAGAGGTTCTTGTGGTCGGTGTAGATAATAACAGGAGAACTTGATCCCTCCAGCAGATGCCTCCATTCCTCAAGTGCTAATTTAATGGCTAGAAGCTCTCGATCCCCGATGGAGTAGTTCCTCTCCGCTGGAGAGAAGGTCCTAGAGAAAAAACCACAAGTGACAGCATGCCCGGAAGAATTTTTTTGTAGAAGAACAGCTCCAGCTCCCACTGAGGAGGCATCAACCTCCAATAGGAAGGGTTTGGAAGGGTCAGGTCTGGAGAGGACGGGAGCCGAAGAAAAGGCAGACTTGAGTCGTTTAAAGGCGTCTTCTGCTTGAGGGGGCCAGGACTTGGGATCAGCATTTTTTTTGGTTAAAGCCACGATAGGAGCCACAATGGTAGAAAAATGTGGAATAAATTGCCTGTAATAATTGGCGAACCCCAAAAAGCGTTGGATAGCACGGAGTCCGGAGGGGCGTGGCCAATCTAAGACGGCAGAGAGTTTGTCTGGATCCATCTGTAGTCCCTGGCCAGAGACCAAATATCCTAGAAAAGGAAGAGATTGGCATTCAAACAGACATTTCTCAATTTTGGCATAGAGTTGGTTGTCACGAAGTCTCTGAAGAACCATACGGACATGCTGGCGGTGTTCTTCTAGATTGGCAGAAAAAATTAGGATATCGTCCAGATATACAACAACACAGGAGTATAACAGATCACGAAAAATTTCATTGACAAAGTCTTGGAAGACGGCAGGGGCGTTGCACAGTCCAAAGGGCATGACCAGATACTCAAAGTGTCCATCTCTGGTGTTAAATGCCGTTTTCCACTCGTCCCCCTCTCTGATGCGGATGAGGTTATAGGCGCCTCTTAAGTCCAATTTAGTGAAGATGTGGGCACCTTGGAGGCGATCAAAGAGTTCAGAGATGAGGGGTAAGGGGTAGCGGTTCTTAACCGTGATTTTATTAAGACCGCGGTAGTCAATGCATGGACGTAGGGAGCCATCTTTTTTGGACACAAAGAAAAATCCGGCTCCGGCAGGAGAGGAGGATTTACGGATAAAGCCCTTTTTTAGATTCTCCTGGACATATTCGGACATGGCAAGAGTCTCTGGGGCAGAGAGAGGATAAATTCTGCCCCGGGGTGGAGTAGTGCCCGGGAGGAGGTCGATAGGGCAATCATAAGGCCTGTGAGGAGGTAGAGTCTCAGCTTGTTTTTTGCAGAAAACATCCGCGAAGTCCATATAGGCCTTAGGGAGACCGGTTACTGGAGGAACCACAGAGTTACGGCAAGGGTTACTGGGAACCGGTTTTAGACAGTTCTTGGAACAAGAGGACCCCCAACTCTTGATCTCCCCAGTGGACCAATCCAGGGTAGGGGAATGAAGTTGAAGCCAGGGAAGTCCAAGGAGAATTTCCGAGGTGCAATTGGGGAGGACCAAAAGTTCAATCCTCTCATGATGAGATCCGATGCTCATAAGAAGGGGCTCCGTGCGGAAACGTATGGTACAGTCCAATCTTTCATTATTTACACAATTGATGTAGAGGGGTCTGGCGAGACTGGTCACCGGGATGTTGAACCTGTTGACGAGAGAGGCCAAAATAAAATTTCCTGCAGATCCAGAGTCCAAGAAGGCCACTGTAGAGAAGGAGAAGGCAGAGGCAGACATCCGCACAGGCACAGTAAGACGTGGAGAAGCAGAGTAGACATCAAGGACTGTCTCATCTTTGTGCGGAGTCAGCGTACGTCTTTCCAGGCGGGGAGGACGGATAGGACAATCTCTCAGGAAGTGTTCGGTACTAGCACAGTACAGGCAGAGGTTCTCCATACGGCGTCGTGTCCTCTCTTGAGGTGTCAGGCGAGACCGGTCGACCTGCATAGCCTCCACGGCGGGAGGCACAGGAACAGATTGCAGGGGACCAGAGGAGAGAGGAGCCGAGGAGAAGAAACGCCTCGTGCGAACAGAGTCCATATCTTGGCGGAGTTCCTGACGCCTTTCGGAAAAACGCATGTCAATGCGAGTGGCTAGGTGAATAAGTTCATGTAGATTAGCAGGAATTTCTCGTGCGGCCAGAACATCTTTAATGTTGCTGGATAGGCCTTTTTTGAAGGTCGCGCAGAGGGCCTCATTATTCCAGGACAATTCTGAAGTAAGAGTACGGAATTGTACGGCATACTCGCCAACGGAAGAATTACCCTGGACCAGGTTCAACAGGGCAGTCTCAGCAGAAGAGGCTCGGGCAGGTTCCTCAAAGACACTTCGGATTTCCGAGAAGAAGGAGTGTACAGAGGCAGTGACGGGGTCATTGCGGTCCCAGAGCGGTGTGACCCATGACAGGGCTTTTCCGGACAGAAGGCTGACTACGAAAGCCACCTTAGACCTTTCGGTGGGAAACAGGTCCGACATCATCTCCAGATGCAGGGAACATTGGGAAAGAAAGCCACGGCAAAACTTAGAGTCCCCATCAAATTTATCCGGCAAGGATAAGCGTATCCCAGGAGCGGCCACTCGCTGCGGAGGAGGTGCAGGAGCTGGCGGAGGAGATGACTGCTGAAGCTGTGGTAGTAACTGTTGTAGCATAACGGTCAGTTGAGACAGCTGTTGGCCTTGTTGCGCTATCTGTTGTGACTGCTGGGCGACCACCGTGGTGAGGTCAGCGACAACTGGCAGAGGAACTTCAGCGGGATCCATGGCCGGATCTACTGTCACGATGCCGGCTGGCAGGTAGTGGATCCTCTGTGCCAGAGAGGGATTGGCGTGGACCGTGCTAGTGGACCGGTTCTAAGCCACTACTGGTTTTCACCAGAGCCCGCCGCAAAGCGGGATGGTCTTGCTGCGGCGGTAGTGACCAGGTCGTATCCACTAGCAACGGCTCACCTCTCTGGCTGCTGAAGATAGGCGCGGTACAAGGGAGTAGGCAAAAGCAAGGTCGGACGTAGCAGAAGGTCGGGGCAGGCAGCAAGGATCGTAGTCAGGGGCAACGGCAGAAGGTCTGGAAACACAGGCAAGGAACACACAAGGAACGCTTTCACTGGCACTAAGGCAACAAGATCCGGCAAGGGAGTGCAGGGGAAGTGAGGTGATATAGGGAAGTGCACAGGTGAACACACTGATTGGAACCACTGCGCCAATCAGCGGCGCAGTGGCCCTTTAAATCGCAGAGACCCGGCGCGCGCGCGCCCTAGGGAGCGGGGCCGCGCGCGCCGGGACAGAACAGACGGAGAGCGAGTCAGGTAGGGGAGCCGGGGTGCGCATCGCGAGCGGGCGCTACCCGCATCGCGAATCGCATCCCGGCTGGCAGCGGAATCGCAGCGCCCCGGGTCAGAGGACGTGACCGGAGCGCTGCCGCGGGGAGAGTGAAGCGAGCGCTCCGGGGAGGAGCGGGGACCCGGAGCGCTCGGCGTAACATAAGAGTCACATCCGCTATAATATTCCAAAATGGTATGGCATTAGATATGATGTATGGTGTAAAAGGAAAAAGGGGGGTATACGAGATGTTTGGGAGATGTGTTGCGCGTATATCTCAGCCTATATAGGACCAGTAAAATAATCATACTCATAATTCTAATAATCTTGCTTTGTTGTGTGTTGTGTTTTGCCTTGCCTAAAGAAGAAGAAGTGTGAGACGACCGACAAGAATGATGACAAATGTAGACTTTGAGATTACAGATGAAGCCTGTACCCCATTACAGAGCTTCAATGCCATTTATAACACCAGTGACCCATAGGGACAGCATCTGACTCCATATGTGTAAAGTCTGAGGTTAAGGGGGTCCATGGATAAGCCATGGGTCATCTAAAGTACAGTGAAACGTTCGAGAAAACACATTGGGGCAGAAGAGTTAGGATGATGGAAATTAGGGAAAGGGAAAATTGGTCATTTTTAGGGGGGACTGTGATAGATTTATATGTGTGTATATATAAATTTTATATACTGTATATGTAAAATAACCAATTCCTGTTATTTTGTCCACTCCTCCCCTATCTGCTCACCCTCATATCCCCCCTCCCATTGTCTGAATACTGAACAAAAGAGACTTGTGAAGAAGTTACAAGAAGTTGAGAGACACGAGGACAAGGCACATCCCCCATGATATTTGCCCACTCCCTATATGCTAGAACAGCCCACTAGGGAGGGTGGGAACTTATGTTAATAACAAAGGTGATATAAGCTTGAACGATTTGAAATAAAGACCAGTGGACAGCCCACAGAACACTAAAGCACAATGGCTCTGTCTGAGTTATTTCTCTATGCTTCGGGATATACATTATGTGCAAGAACGATGAGGTAATCTGCAACACTGTCTGCTAGCTACTACAACTCCCACCTGTCCACCACTACCTGCTGTGCTGTCCATTGGTTACTACAACTCCCACCAGTCCACCACTACCTGCTGTGTTGTCCGCTGGCTACTACAACTCCCACCAGTCCACCACAACCTGCTGTACTCTCTGCTGGCTACTACAACTCCCACCAGTCCACCACAACCTGCTGTACTGTCTGCTGGCTACTACAACTCCCATCAGCCCACCACTCATGCTGCTGCTACTACAAGCCAAGTCTACACATACACAACCCGTGATTGTCAAAAAAGGGATTTTTTTTTAGCTCTTCATACAAACGCTTTTTATTTTTCATTATTTGTGGACACCAATCCTATTAAAATTTTTTGAAACATATCCATTAAGTCTTCCGATACCTCGGTATGCTTTTTAACACTGGCAGCTACCGCTAGCTACTACAACTCCTACCAGTCCACCACTACCTGCTATGCTGCCCACTGGCTCCTACAACTCCCACCAGTACACCACTACCTGCTGTGCCTTCCGCTGGCTACTACAACTCCCACCAGTCCACCACATACTGCTGTACTCTCTGCTGGCTACTACAACTCCCACCAGGCCACCACTACCTGCTGTCTTCTTTGCTGGTTACTACAGCTCCCACCAGTTCACCACTACCTGCTGTGCTTTTTGCTGGCTACTACAACTCTCACCAGTCCACCACTACCTGCTGTGCTGTCCACTGTCTACTACTACTGCCACCAGTCCACCACTACCTGCTGTGCTGTACGCTGGATACTACAATTCCCACCAGTCCACCACTACCTGCTGTGCTCTCCGCTTGCTACTACAATTCCCACCAGTACACCACTACCTGCTGTGTTCTCCACTAGCTACTACAACTCCCACCAGTACACCACTACCTGCTGTACTGTCTGCTAGCTACTACAACTCCCACCAGTCCACCACTACCTGCTGTGCTGTCCACTGGCTACTACAACTCCCACCAGTCCACCACTACCTGCTGTGCTGTCCGCTGGCTACTACAACTCCCACCAGTCCACCACAACCTGCTGTACTCTCTGCTGGCTACTACAACTCCCACCAGTCCACCACTACCTGCTGTGCTGTCCGCTGGCTACTACAACTCCCACCAGTCCACCACAACCTGCTGTACTCTCTGCTGGCTACTACAACTCCAACCAGTCCACCACTACCTGCTGTACTGTCTGCTGGCTACTACAACTCCCATCAGCCCATCACTCATGCTGCTGCTTCTACAAGCCAAGTCTACACATACACAACCCATGATTGTCAAAAAAGGGATCGTTTTTTTAGCTCTTCATACAAACGCTTTTTATTTTTCATTATTTGGGGACACCAATCCTATTGAGATTTTTTGAAACATATCCATTAAGTCTTCCGATACCTCTGTATGCTTTTTAACACTGGCAGCTACCGCTAGCTACTACAACTCCCACCAGTCCACCACTACCTGCTATGCTGTCCACTGGCTACTACAACTCCCACCAGTCCACCACTACCTGCTGTGCTGGCCGCTGGCTACTACAACTCCCACCAGTCCACCACAACCTGCTGTACTCTCTGCTGGCAACTACAACTCCCACCAGTCCACCACTACCTGTTGTGTTCTGCACTAGCTACTACAACTCCCATCAGTACACCACTACCTGCTGTACTGTTCGCTAGCTACTACAACTCCCACCAGTCCACCATTACCTGCTGTGCTGTCCACTGGCTACTACAACTCCCACCAGTCCACCACTACCTGCTGTGCTGTCCGCTGGCTACTTGAACTCCCACCAGTCCACCACTACCTGCTGTACTGTCTGCTGGCTACTACAACGCCCATCAGCCCATCATTCAAGCTGCTGTTACTACAAGCCAAGTCTACACATACACAACCCGTGATTGTCAAAAAAGGGATAGTTTTTTTTAGCTCTTCATACAAACGCTTTTTATTTTTCATTATTTGGGGACACCAATCCTATTGAAATTTTTTGAAACATATCCATTAACCTCTTAAGGACCCAGGACGTACGGGGACGTCCCCGCACCCTGGGCCTTAAGGACCCAGGACGTCCCCGTACGTCCTGGCGTTTTCCGGTCTCTGCCGCTCGCCGGGCAGAGATCGGAACTGGATGCCTGCTGAAATCCTTCAGCAGGCATCCAGGGCAAACGCCGAGGGGGGCCATGTAGGCCCCCCATGTCGGCGATCGCCGCAAATCGCATGGGAAATCGCCCTTGCGATCTGCGGCGATACCGGGCTGATCGGGTCTCTGGGACCCGACCACCCGGTAATTTCGCATGATCCCGGCTGTCACAGACAGCCAGGACCATGCTGAAGTATCGGAGCGAGGTGGCAAGCCTGCCACCTCCTCCGATCCCCTGCGATCTGTCGGTTAGTGAACCGACCAATCGCAGGAGGGGGGGCGGTTACTTCCTCCCGTCCTGCCCGGCCCCTGAAAGTCGGGACAGGACGGGAGGAAGACCGGAGGACGCGGCGGGGGACGGGGGAGTGCTGGGGACTGGCCCCGGTACTTACCTCGTCCCTGAAGACCCGGATCCCGGCGGTGAAGATGGCGGCGGCGGTGACAGGTGAGTAGATCTTCAGCCGCGGTCGGGCCCTTTACAGCAATGCACGTCGCCGTAAAGCGACATGCATTGCTGTAATAGGACCCTGTAAACTACAACTCCCAGCATGCCCAGACAGCCCTTGGCGTCTGGGCATGCTGGGAGTTGCAGTTTTGCAACATCTGGAGGTCCACAGTTTTTGGACCACTGTGCCCTTCCAGATGTTGCAAAACTACACATCCTCAGCATGCCCTTACTGTCCAGGCATGCTGGGAGTTGTAGTGCTGTAACATCTGGCCCTTCAGATGTTGCAGAACTACAACTCCCAGCATGCCTGGACAGTTTTGGCATACTGGGAGTTGTAGTTTTGCAACATCTGGAAGGGCACAGATTGGGAACCACTGTATTAGTGGTCTGCAAACTAGTCCTCCAGATGTTGCAAAACTACAACTCCAAGCATGCTGGGAGTTGTAGTTCGGCAACATCTGGCTCTAAAGATGTTGCCGAACTACTACTCCCAGCATGCCTGAGAATGTTTGGGAGTTGTGGTTTTGCAACAGCTGGAGGCACACAGGTTGGGAAACATTGTTTCCTAACTCAGTGTTTCCCAACCCGTGTGCCTCCAGCTGTTGCAAAACCACAACTCCCAAACATTCTCAGGCATGCTGGGAGTAGTAGTTTTGCAACAGCTAGAGGTCCCCCCCCTGTGAATGTACAGGGTACATTCACATGGGCAGGGGGCTTACAGTGAGTATCAGGCTGCAAGTTTGCAATGCAGCAAATTTTGCGCGGCAGCTCAAACTCGCTGTAACCCCCCCGCCCGTGTGACTGTACCCTAAAAACACTACACTACACTACACTTACACAAAATAAAATAAAAAGTAAAAAACACTACATATACACATACCCCTACATAGCCCCCCTCTCCTCCCCAATAAAAATGAAAAACGTCTGGTACGCCACTCTTTCCAAAATGGAGCCTCCAGCAGTTGCAAAACAACAACTCCCAGTATTGCCGGACAGCCGTTGACTGTCCAGGCATGCTGGGAGTTTTGCAACAGCTGGAGGCACCCTGTTTGGCAATCACTGGCGTAGAATACCCCTATGTCCACCCCTATGCAAATCCCTAATTCAGGCCTCAAATGCGCATGGTGCTCTCACTTTGGAGCCCTGTCGTATTTCAAGGCAACAGTTTAGGGTCACATATGGGGTATCGCCATACTCGGGAGAAATTGCCTAACAAATCTTGGGGGGCTTTTTCTCCTTTCACCCCTTATGAAAAGGTGAAGTTGGGGTCTACACCAGCATGTTAGTGTAAAAAAAATAAACTTTTTACACTAACATGCTGGTGTTGCCCTATACTTTTCATTTTGACAAGAGGTAAAGGGGAAAAAAGCCCCCCAAAATTTGTAACGCAATTTCTCCCGAGTACGGAGATACCTCATATGTGGGCACAAACTGCTCTGGGGGCGCACAACAAGGCCCAGAAGGGAGAGTGCGCCATGTACATTTGAGGTGATTTGCACAGGGCTGGCTGATTGTTACAGCGGTTTTGACAAACGCAAAAAAAAAAAAAACCACATGTGACCCCATTTCGGAAACTACACCCCTCACGGAATGTAATGAGGGGTGCAGTGAGAATTTACACCCCACAGGTGTCTGACAGATCTTTGGAAGAGTGGGCTGTGCAAATTAAAAATGTTGTACAGACCACTGTTCCAAAGATATGACAGACACCAGTGGGGGGCAAATGCTCACTTTACGCCTTCTTACGTTCCTCAAGGGGTATAGTTTCCAAAATGGTATGCCATGTGGGGGTTATTTTGCTGTTCTGGCACCATAGGGGCTTCCTAAATGCGACATGCCCCCCGAGCAAAATTTGCTCTCAAAAAGCCAAATATGACTCCTTCTCTTCTGAGCATTGTAGTTCGCCCGTAGTGCACTTCAGGTCAACTTTTGGGGTACCTCCATACTCAGAGGAGATGTGGTTACAAATTTTGGGGGGTATTTTCTGCTATTAACCCTTGCAAAAATGTGAAATTTGGGGGGGAAACACACCTTTTAGTGATTTTTTTTATTTTTTTTTTTACGTATGCAAAAGTCGTTAAACCCCTGTGGGGTATTAAGGCTCACTTTATTTCTTGTTACGTTCCCCGAGGGGTCTAGTTTCCAAAATGCTATGCCATGTGTTTTTTTTTGCTGTCCTGGCACCATAGGGGCTTCCTAAATGCGACATGCCCCCGAGCAAAATTTGCTCTCAAAAAGCCAAATATGACTCCTTCTCTTCTGAGCATTGTAGTTCACCCATAGTACACCTCAGGTCAACTTATGGGGTACCTTCATACTCAGAAGAGATGGGGTTACAATGTTTGGGGGGTATTTTCTGCTATTAACCCTTGCAAAAATGTGAAATTTGGGGGGAAACACACATTTTAGTGAAATTTTATTTTTATTTTTTTACATATGCAAAAGTCGTGAAACACCTGTGGGGTATTAAGGCTCACTTTATTCCTTGTTATGTACCTCAAGGGGTCTAGTTTCCAAAATGGTATGCCATGTGGGGGATTTTTGCTGTTCTGGCACCATAGGGGCTTCCTAAATGTGACATGCCCCCCAAAAACCATTTCAAAAAAACGTACTCTCCAAAATCCCCTTGTCGCTCCTTCGCTTCTGAGCCCTCTACTGCACCCGCCGAACACTTTACATAGACATATGAGGTATGTGCTTACTCGAGAGAAATTGGGCTACAAATATAAGTATACATTTTCTCCTTTTTCCCCTTGTAAAAATTCAAAAATTGGGTCTACAAGAACATGCGAGTGGAAAAAAATGGAGATTGTGAATTTTCTCCTTCACTTTGCTGTTATTCCTGTGAAACACCTAAAGGGTTAAAACGCGGACTGAATGTCATTTTCAATACTTTGGGGGGTGCAGTTTTTATAATGGGGTCATTTGTGGGGTATTTCTAAAATGAAGACCCTTCAAATCCACTTCAAACCTGAACTGGTCCATGAAAAATTGTGAGTTTGGAAATTTTGTGAAAAATTGGAAAATTGCTGCTGAACTTTGAAGCCCTCTGGTGTCTTCCAAAAGTAAAAACATGCCAATTTTATGATGCAAATATAAAGTAGACATATTGTATATGTGAATAAAAAAAAAAATATTCGGAATATCCATTTTCCTTACAAGCAGAGAGCTTCAAAGTTAGAAAAATGCAAAATTTTCAAATTTTTCATAAAATTTGGGGATTTTTCACCAAGAAAGGATGCAAGTTACCACAAAATTTTACCACTATGTTAAAGTAGAATATGTCACGAAAAAACAATCTCGGAATCAGAATGATAAGTAAAAGCATCCCAGAGTTATTAATGTTTAAAGTGACAGTGGTCAGATGTGCAAAAAAAGGCCGGGTCCTGAGGTGTAAAATGGCTGGGTCCTTAAGGGGTTAAAGGGGTATTCCAGGCCAAAACTTTTTTTTATCAACTGGCTTAGGAACTGGCTCCGGAAAGTTAAACAGATTTGTAAATTACTTCTATTAAAAAATCTTAATCCTTTCAATAGTTATTAGCTTCTGAAGTTGAGTTGTTGTTTTCTGTCTAACTGCTCTCTGATGACTCATGTCTCGGGAGCTGTGCAGTTCCTATGGGGATATTCACCCATCATGCACAGCTCCCAGGACGTGACATCATCATTGAGCAGTTAGACAGAAAACTTCAGAAGCTAATAACTATTGGAAGGATTAAGATTTTTTTATAGAAGTAATTTACAAATCTGTTTAACTTTCCGGAGCCAGTTCATATATATATAAAAAAAAAGTCTTAAGTCTTCCGATGTATGCTTTTTAACACTGGCAGGCATACTCTATGCAACTTTATTCTAGTGTTTAGAAGCATACAAAATCCGCTAGTGCAGTGTGTTTTTAAACAAGCTGTTAGTTACAATGGGTTATCACATGTCTCTGTAACTTTGGCTTTCAGTTAGCCTTAAAAACCCTTTAAAACTACTTGAATACATTCACAGGTGGCCCTTACAATGTTATACAGGGCTTTAGAGCTCTTAGGCAGTGTTATACATATGTTTTATGGTGCGTTCCCACCTGGCATATACGCAGCCTATTTCACGCTGCGCAAAATTTGCGGCAGCAGCAGAAAATACGCTGCTTATTCCTTGCTCACTATACATACAGGGCTTTCCCGTGGCAGCCCAATGCGTGTAGTGAGTTTTGGAGGCGGGGCATTGTTCCGACATGACTGTGATGCGCAGCTCCGCCTACAAAACTCACTGCACACATAGAGCTGCCGCCGGAAAGCCTTGTGTGTATAGTGAGCAAGGAATACGCAGTGAATTTCCCGCTGCTGCCATAAATTTTGCGCAGCGTGAAATACGCTGCGTATACTCCAGGTGGAAACGCACCCATAAAGGTTATTGCATTGCAGGTCCGAGTGAAGCTTTTCCAACAAGTTCTGTGAGCCTGGTGAACCACATTTTTTAAAAGCTCATTCTACTCTAGTATTGAGTCACACAGACTGTCAGTGAAAGAGCTATGACAGTATTAGAGTTAGTTCTGTTATTTAAAATATTAATATAACACATGATATTCTTGTGTGGTTTACACTTGTAGATAATGGTCAGAGCTACTGAGCCATACAACAAAGGGAGAAATCTCCTTAAAGGTGAATATTTAATAGCATTGCTGGAATCTGTCATATCCTGAATAAAAAAGAGAAGTTAATGTTGAAATACCACTACTTCCTTTTTTGGAACTCATTACTAAATAAGCGATAACATTTTACATTGTCACAGACCAGTGTGGACTTCATATCTGTAAAAGAGGCAGAACTAAAACATACGGTAAGACTCTGAAAAGATGTATAGCTACAAGTTAATAAGTTAGTAGTAAATATATTGTTATACAAGTGACTAAAGAGAAGAACTGCATTTTGTGTATTATTTATTCAGTATAAAACCTGTTTTACTAAATTCATTAACTGTGATGCAAAATTTCAGGTTATTGTCCTATTACTTTCAATTTGTTGGATATATACAATATTTTATTAGTTTCGCTGCTTGAGGGTGTCCACCCTAAAAAATATTCCTTTGTGACTATTGGACAATTAACTCAATTACATCTGTACTTTACAATGTGTGGGTGTTCCATGTATTGCACAATAAAGGAGCTCCTAGAGAAAAATATATAGAGTACTCCAGGGGTCAAGTCCTGGGGAAAAGAGTGTGGGAACTCACCCAAAATTTCCAGTTAAAGGGGTACTAGACATCTTATACCCTATCCAAAGGATAAGGGATAAGATGTCTGATCCCGGGGGTCCCGATGCTGGGGACCCTCACGTTCTCCCTGCTGCACCCAGTAGTTGTTTAGAGCATTGGGTGCATCACCGAAGGCTCGTGACGTCAAGGGCATGGCCCCTCAATGCAAGTCTATGGGAGGGGGCGTGACGGCCGTCATGCCACCTCCCATAGACTTGCATTGAGGGGGTATTACTGTGACGCCACGAGCCTCTGCCCCGCATCACCAGTCATCCGGCACGGAGCAAAGCTCGCTCAGTGCACCGGATGTCTGAGGTGCCACAGCTGAGATCGCGGGGGTCCCCAACAGTGGGACCCCCACGATCTGACATCTTATCCCCTATACTCTGGATAGGGGATAAGGTGTCTAGGGGAGGAGTACCCCTTTAAGGGCTGGTCCTGCAGGACTCCTGCTAATGGGAACTGCATTCCTGCTGTGGAAAAAGTGCAGGAACTCCATTCCCATGAGTTCCTGCAGGACTTGAGCCCTGGAGTACTCTAAAAGGTGTTTCAAACACAGATTGTTGTGGTAGTTTTTATAGCAAAAGTGGAAAAAAACATGATATGTGTTGTAGTAAGAGTTTTTTGCCCTATTAACTTATAGCATACATATGGCCACAGTGTTTGTCTTCAACTCGAAGACAACTTCTACAAAAATCCAGCATTTTTCTTGAAAATCTTATGTGTGAAGCTACTTTCTTTCCTTCTTTATTTATATATTTATTAATTTTAAATGCCACTTTTTTTTAAATAAAGATCAAGTTGATTATTCATGGTTTTACAGATTTCACTGTGCAGGATAAACAATGCATTTTACAGCATTTGGGGAGTTATAGGGAGATGTATCATTTGCATTATTTTGGAGGGGGCTTAGCTTATTTTTTTGTTTACTGTTGTTGCAGTTTTTGTAGAAAAAATATTAAAATGTGCAAGCTTTCTCAATGTTTAGCACAACAAATTCACCCCTTTACCTTTGGGTTGAGTATGTAAAAACTGAACCTGGTCAGAGGTGGAGTACTGATGCAAGAATATTTGCGCAATTTTTAAAAATTTTCACTTACAAAAACATGTAAATTCAAATCTATTCAAAATATTTACACACAGAGTGCAAATGGAATATTCTCTAGATAATGCAGCTCATAAATTCAGTGAATTTTTAATTCTAATACAATTGGCGTATCTTACCACAGAATATTTGTTACTTTGCCCATAGTAAATCTTATTATATAATAAACCATCCTGGTTGTTTTTTGTGTTTTTTGGTTTTGTTTCATATTTTATTTTATTTTTTTAAATAAAAAGATACTTGACCCTGTGCTGGCATGATTGATTCAATCATTCGCTGAAATACTGCTGTGTTACGATGTACTGTGTACATTGTCCACTGTCATTGTCCTGCAAGGCCTAATGGTTCTCCTGTACGGGGCCGCGGCTCTCCCGTGCAGGGGGCATGCCAGCCGCAGCATGACGTTGCGGCCGGCACGCCTCCTCCATACATCTCTATGGGAGAGGCGGGGAGGCAGCATTCGTGCCTCCCCGCATCCCCCATAGAACTGTATGGGGACGGGGAGGAGACGGGGCGTCACCGTCGACCTCTAGGTCGACGCTTCGTCACCATGGGCGCTAATGCCGGCGCCCCGTTAGGGAGATCGATGGGGGTCCCAGCGGTCGGACCCCCCGAGATCAAACACTTATCCCCTATCCTGTGGATAGGGGATAAGTGTAATTCCGCTGCAGTTATCCTTTAAGCAGATCTGCAGCAGAAAATACACACGTGTAAATGCACCCCTTAGCAGGAGCCATACATCACCATACAGACCAAATCCTGTATACTAAGACCAATATTACCAATAATACCAGTATACAAGGAGAAATGTTATCAGTATACATATTACCATCACATTGTTACTGACCAAATCCTGTATACTGACCAATATTATCAATAATACCAGAATGTATACAAGGAGGAATATTATCACTTGTATATTACCATAATTCTGTTACTGACCAAATCCTGTATACTAAGACCAATATTACCAATAATACCAGTATACAGGGAGAAATATTCCCCACATACAGTGACAGATATCAACTCTACACAGGCTCTGCAGACCATTTAAGTGACTACATACAGTTACATCAGGCGATTCGCAGGGGACTTCTTCTCTAACTGTTAACTTTACTTTTTAGACCATCAGCAGCCCCCCCCCCTCCCTTTAGGTAGTAGGCAACAGCAGCCTCTTTTAGGGAGTAGTTGTAGCAGTGCCATTTAGGTGGTAGTAGTAGTCGTAGCTTCCTTTAGGTATTCATAGTAGCCTCCTTTAGATATTCAAAGTAGCCCCCTTTAGGTATTCTTAGTAGCCCCATTTAGGTAGGCATATTAGCCCATTTAGATAGGAATAGTAGCCCTGTTTAGGTAGTTATATTAGCCTTGTAGCCCGCTTTAGGTAGTAATAGTAGCCTAGCAGCCCCCTTTTAGGTAGTAATAGTAGCCCCCTTTAGGTAAGAATAGTTGCCCCCTTCAGCAAAAGGAGTATCCCCCTTTAGGTAGGAAAAGCAGCCTAGTAGTCCCCTTTAGTTAAGAAATAGAAGCTTAGTAGTCCCCTTTAGGTAGGAATAGTAGCTTAGTAGCCCCCTTTAGGTAGGAATATTAGAAGCTTAGTAGCCCCCTTTACGTAGTAACAGTAACACCCTCCATAGGTAGTAAAAGTAGTCCCCTCTAGAAAGTCAAGAGTTAAAAAAAAACTCAAAACATACGCACCTGGCTCCAGCGTGGCATGTCCTCTCTTCTCTTCCCATCTGGTCTGAACTCCGACGCATGTTGACTTCACACATATGCCGGAGCACAGAGCGCAGAGGAAGGACATTTGGGGACTCTTGTTGGATGCATGCAATTTGCGGGTTGCCACAAAAGTGATTGACATGGCGGGGAGCAAATGGCTCTTTGCTCTGTCAATCAGCCGAGCGATGCATACTATAGGCACTTATAGTTACATAAGTCTCAGACCAACCTTGCGGCCCTGCGCTCGGCACTGTCCCCGGGAAAATGCCTGATGGACAGTCCGGCACCAATTTCAGTTGGGGGACGTGGCCACCTTTGGCCCTTCCTTAACAACGCTACTGGATCCAAGTTATTTCTAAACCCCACCATTTTTCAATTCCACTCCCGCCTGCTCCTGATGATTTTTTAACCAATCCCGCCCGCTCCCGTAGGGTGTTTGCTCTGCTCCCGCTGACATGTTTGTCCAATCCCACTGACTCCCGCTGTAATGTTTGTCCAATCCCGGCCGCTCCCGCTGACATAGGAATGTACAGACACTTGTGTGCAATGCTCTGCACATACTCCCCATGTATAGCAGTGTATAGTACATGGGGGTTATGTGGAGAGCATTGCACTCTAGTGTATGTACAGATGTGAACAGCAGTGACTGTGCAGACTCAGAGGCCCTGGGTCACTCACCAATGCAATGCTCCGCTCATACCTGTCCTACGGGGATGTATGATGGCTAATTTTTTGTGCTGTGGTCTGTAGTTTTTATTGGTATCATTTTTGTTTCAATAGGACTTTTTGATCACTTTTTATTATTTTTTTTATTGCATCTGAAGTGACCGAAAATGCGCAATTGTGGACTTTAGTAATTTTTTTTTACATGTACTCCATGGACTGCGCAATTTAATTAACATAATTTTTTAATAGTTCAGATATTTATGCATGCAGTGATGCCACATACTTTTTTAATTTATTTTTTTAACATTAGTTAAAAAATGGGAAAGGGGTTAATTAATTTAATTTTTTTTACTCTTTTTACTTTTGTTATAGCTCCCATTGGGTATATGCAGTCTGCACATACTCCCCATGTGTATAGCAGTGTGTGTGTACATTCCTATACAGATAGGGGTATGTGCAGAGCATTGCACCCTAGTCTGTACTACAGACAAGGGTGCAATGATATGCACATAACCCCACCTGTATAAGAATGTACACACACACTGCTATACACATGTGAGGGTATGTGCATCCTAAGGTTTGTAGAAGACACCAGGGTGCAATGCTCTGTCTGCATTCTAGTGGGTGATCCAAATAAAATGGCGGTGTAATGGCTCTCACCCCCCATCCCAGCCATCACACTGCCATTTTATTTGGATCACCCGCTCAGCCTGCCCTGGAGGATCAGTGACCGTCCATCTGGGCTCCATACAGTAGATCAGAATGTCCAATCATGTTACAACACACACTCACTGTGCACTGTGCTGTGGCCCCGGCCGGGTTGGTGATCCTCCCAAGGCCTCTGTATCTAGTCTACTCTTCTGCTCTGCGCTGCACTGGGAGGAGCAGCAACCCCACCCTGGTGAGTCCGTACCTAAGGCAGAAGCTGGTGAGTGGTGACTGTAAGCGAAGGGTGGGGCTGAGACTGAGTCATTGAGGCTGCTGCAGGATTTTGCGGGATTTGCGGGACCCGCAGGCATAGTGCCTAACCACCCGCCCGTGCCCGCCCGCAGCCTCTTGACTGCCCACGCCCGCAAGTTTTGGGTTGTGTCCAGCAGGATTCTAATCCCAATGCAGGGCTCTAGTGTACACTTGACACCTGTCATGGATGAGGCTTTATGGTCCTATAGTATCAGAAGCATGACAAGCAAGTGACAAGTAGTGTTGCTCGCGAATATTCGCAATTCGAATATTATTCGCGAATATCGCATATTCGCGAATTCGCGAATTTCGCGAATATAGCGCTATATATTCGTAATTACGAATATTCGTTTTTTTTTTTTTTTTTTTTTTTTTTTTTTCTTCACAGTACACATCACAGTGATCACCCCTCTCTGCTTCCAGCTTGTGTGGTGTAAAGAAGGCTGTAATACTACTGTGTGAGACTGGCGTGCGAAAATTCGCATATGCGAAAAGTAGCATATGCTAATTTTCGCATATGCGAATTTCCGCATATGCTAATTTTCGCATGCGCGAAAATAAAACGAGGATATAACGAATATGCGAATATTCGCGAATATATGACGAATATTCGTCCATATATTCGCGAATATTCGCGAATTCGAATATGGCCTATGCCGCTCAACACTAGTGACAAGGAGGCTGAAGCTCAATTTTCCACCTAAAAATCCATATGATGGCTTATGTTTTGTGCCACCAATTCTACTTGCAGTGACATTAGTCATTTTACCAAAAAATCTACGGTGAAATGGAAAAAAAATCATTGTGCGACATAATTGAAGAAAAAATTTCCTTTTGTAACTTTTGGGGGCTCCCATTTCTACGCAGTGCATTTTTCGGTAAAAATAACACCTTATCTTTACTCTGTAGGTCCATACAATTAAAATGATACCCTACTTATATAGGTTGGATATTGTCGTACTTCAGAAAAAAATCATAACTATATGCAGGAAAATTTATATGTTAAAAATTCTCATCTTCTAACCCCAATAACTTTTTTATTTTTCCGCGTACGGGCCAGTATGAGGACTCATTTTTTGCGCCGTGTTCTGAAGTTTTTATCGGTACCTTTTTTGTGTTGATCAGACTTTTTGATCGCTTTTTATTCATTTTTTCATTATATAAAAAGTGACCAAAAATACACTATTTTGGACTTTGGAATTTTTTTGCGTGCACACCATTGACCTTGAAATTTAATTAACAATATATTTTTATAGTTCGGACATTTTCGCATGCGGCGATACCACATATGTTTATTTTTATTTTTATTTACACAGTTTTTTTATGGGAAAAGGGGGGTGATTCAAACTTTTAATAGGGAAGAAGTTAAATGACCTTTATTAACTTTTTTTTTCACTTTTTTTTGCAGTGTTATAGCTCCCATAGGGAGCTATAGCACTGCACACACTGATCTCCTATGCTGATCCCTGCAAAGCCATAGCTTTGCATGGATCAGTGAGATAGGAGCTTGATTGCTCAAGCCTGTAGCTCAGGCTTGGAGCAATCAATCGACGATTGGACGCCGCAGAGAGATGTAAGGAGACCTCCGCCTGCGTCCCAGCTGATCGGAACATCACGATTTTATCACGATGTCCCGATCAGCCCGACTGAGCTGCCGGGAACCGTTTACTTTCGTTTTCAGACGCGGTGGTCAACTTTGATCGCCGCGTCTGAAGGGTTAACAGCGAGCGGCACAACGATCGATGCCGCGCGCTGTTAGCCAGGGTCCCGGTTATTGCTAGCAGCCGGGACCGACCCGGTGTGATGCGGGGTCACGGCGTGACCCCGTTTTTCACACCGGGCTTAGGGTGTACAGGTACGCCCTAAGTCCTTAAGAGGTTAAATAGAAGGTTTATATAGTAAGACATTAAGAAGTATGGGATAATTAAACATTTAATAGTAAACTGAAAATATTTCATGTACAGACAGTGTAACAATAGTCCTCAAAACCGGACCTCTTCAGATTCTTCTGTAGACACTAGTGATCAACATGGCAACCCCCAACAGCTCACTTTTAGAAAGACACTGTGACATTACGTATGGGTCCATGTACTGTACATGCTGCATTTATTCAGACATCATATAATTATGTGTACTGCCAAGTAAACTATTGCCATCTACTGTCAAAATGAGTTACCTTGCTTAACCCCTTAAGGACCAGGCCAATTTTATTTTTGCATTTTCGTTTTTTCCTCATCGCCTTCTAAAAATCAGAGTATGAGGGCTTTTCTTTTGCGTGACCAGTTGCCCTTTGTAATGACCTCCCTCAATTTACCATAAAATGTATGGCACAACCAAAAAAATACTATTTGTGTGGCGAAATTGCTTGTGGTCATGTCCATAACGTAAATCTACGTCATGGTGCGTTAACCCCTTAACGACGCAGGACGTATATTTACATCCTGCGCCGACTCCCGCGATATGAAGCGGGATCGCGCCGCGATCCCGCATCATATCGCGGCGGTCCCGGCGCTCATCAACGGCCGGGACCCGCGGCTAATACCACACATCGCCGATCGCGGCGATGTGCGGTATCAATCCTTTAGAAGCGGCGGTCAAAGCTGACCGCCGCTTCTAAAGTGAAACTGAAAGTGACCCGGCTGCTCAGTCGGGCTGTTCGGGACCGCCGCGATGAAATCGCGGCATCCTGAACAGCTGATTGGACACCGGGAGGGCCCTTACCTGCCTCCTCGATGTCCGATCGACGAATGACTGCTCCGTGCCTGAGATCCAGGCAGGAGCAGTCAAGCTCCGATAATGCAGATCACAGGCGTGTTAATACGCGCCAGTGATCAGCATAGGAGATCAGTGTGTGCAGTGTTATAGGTCCCTATGGGACCTATAACACTGCAAAAAAAAAGTAAAAAAAAAGTGTTAATAAAGGTTATTTAACCCCTTCCCTAATAAAAGTTTGAATCACCCCCCTTTTTCCATAAAAAAAAATATATCATTAATTAAACCGCACGGTCAATGGCGTACGCGCAAAAAAATTCCAAAGTCCAAAAAAGCGTATTTTGATCACTTTTTATACCATTAAAAAAATGAATAAAAAGTGATAAAAAGTCCGATCAAACCAAAAATCCTACCGATAAAAACTTCAGATCACGGCACAAAAAATGAGTCCTCATACCGCCCTGTACATGGAAAAATAAAAAAGTTATAGGGGTCAGAAGATGACATTTTTAAACGTATAAATTTTCCTGCATGTAGTTATGATTTTTTCCAGAAGTGCGACAAAATCAAACCTATATAAGTAGAGTATCATTTTAACCGTATGGACCTACAGAATAATGATAAGGTGTAATTGTTACCTAAATATGCACTGCGTAGAAACGGAAGCCCCCAAAAGTTACAAAATGGCGTTTTTTTTCTCGATTTTGTCGCACAATGATTTTTTTTTTCCGTTTCGCCGTGCATTTTTGGGTAAAATGACTAATGTCACTGCAAAGTAGAATTGGCGACGCAAAAAATAAGCCATAATATGGATTTTTAGGTGGAAAATTGAAAGGGTTATGATTTTTAAAGGGTAAGGAGGAAAAAACGAAAGTGCAAAAACGGAAAAACCCTGAGTCCTTAAGGGGTTAAGTATCACAGCACCATGATGTACATTTATGTTCGATGTCGTTATGGGATTAAGAATAGCTCATTTTTACCCATGGCAGATTTGTTGCAAAATGTTTTTTGAAGCATGTGCGTGGATTTTTGCAGATACAGGTCTGTTTCTGCTATACAAGAATCTTTTTCTTTCTCTCCCTTAAGGACAATATCGATACAGCCAAAGATAATTTTTTCATAAATTGGCTACTTTAGATATTAGGTGATAGATGAAATATTTCTGTGCAGTTGCTACAAACTATAACTGGTGCCCCTAGTGTGAGGATGGTCACTGGCTCTCCAGACAGCCCCCCACATGTTTGTATCTGTACTAGTAATTTTGAGCCATAGATAGAAGTCATAAACATAGTCTTTTCCATGCAATAAAATGCACAGTAGAATGATTTTAAAGGGGCTGGCCAATTTATATGCCTTTTACAGAAGCCATAGTTATGACCATAATGTGTGCCTTACTGTTCTACATTGTCCTTCCTTCTTCTCTGTTATTCATGATTACAAAAGTCTTCCCTCTTATTCCCAGCCATCCTTGCTGTCAGGACATGTCTTCTATCCATAATCACTCAGCCTCTTCCACTGTTCCTGCTTCCATGGTGTAGCAATGCCACTATGAGGAAAGCAGACTGACATGTTTGTCACATCCTTCTCCCCTTTTATAGATGGTAGAGTCATCTAACCAGCGAGGCGAGTTTGTAAACACGGAAGAGCCTTATAATCATGCATAACGGAGCCGAAGTGAAGATGTTTTTGCATAAAATTGCAAGAAAAATTACCAACCCCTTTAAAGATGTTTTAAATCACCCCAGGTTTCATTCCTGAGAACTAATGGGTTTGCTAGTTATAAGCTGGGGGAGTGCATGGCATTCCTGGGTGGCCACCCATTTTGACCTTTTCGTTGCATAAACTTATATAGCAAAAAGGTGTGAAATGGCAGCCAGCTCTGGAGAGAGGTGAGCACTAACGTAAACTTCCCCAGCTCATAACTAGCTATCGCAGCAGGTGTCAGGATTTTGACCAGATGCAATCAAAACTTGGCAACATATCAAAAGTTTTTTTTTCAAATTGTAGTAACACCTTAACCCCTTAAGGATCCTGCCCATTTTCACCTTAAGGACCCGAGCATTTTTTGCACATCTGACCACTGTCACTTTAAGCATGAAAGGGGTTATCCACCATAAGGTCATTTTAGTACGTACCTGGCAGACAGTAATGGACATGCTTAGGAAAGATCTGCGCTTGTCTTGGGGCTAAATGGCTATGTCATGAGATTACCATAACACTGTGGTTAGTTTTTTGTGAACCGGTATTTCCTGTTTGATTTTTCTTTTATTTTTTTACTACAAATCCCATAATTCCATTTTCCTCCCTCCCACACATCAGCCACCCCACCCATTGAAACATAAATGAGCTGCATCCATTCAAAAGACCTGTGGTTTTCAATCAGGATGCCTACAGCTATTACATTAGTTGCAGAGTGATCTCTTTCCCACCAAGCGATCGCTCCACCCATTGAAGCAGACAGGCTCCCTGTCATCAGCTGACTAGTGAGTCAGGTCTCGGCCGCATTGCAAGCTGGGAAAAATCTGAGACAACAGTCATTTTGTATGCTGTTAAAAATAAATATTGGGGTGAAAATCACAGAAGAATAGTGAGAAAACCGTCACACACAGGTAAAGACACTATATTATGAGCTACACTAACTGTACAGCCCCTGTAGCATAGTCAAATAAAATTAAATTCCTGGAAAACCCCTTTAATAACTCTGGGATGATTTTACTTATGAATTTGATTCCAAGAATGTTTTTTCTTGACATATTCTACTTTAAATTTTAATCCATACTTGCATCGTTTCTTGGTGAAAAGTTCCAAAATTTAGAAAATTTTGCATTTTTCTAACTTCGAAGCTAACTGCTTGTAAGGAAAATAGACATACCAAATAAATAATATATTGATTCACATATACGATATGTCTACTTTATATTTGCATCATAAAGTTGACATGTTTTTACTTTTGGAAGACATCAAAGGGCTTCAAAGTTCAGCAGCAATTTTCCAATTTTTCACAAAATTTTCTAAACAGTTTTGAAGTGGATTTGAAGGGCCTTCATATTTGAAGAGCCTTTATTGGAAATGTAAGTCGGGGGCAGAGTGCGTTCCCGTGGTGCCAGAACAGTGGACCCACCACATGTGACCCCATTATGGAAAATACACCTATGGGGTATGGTGTAACTCAAAAGAAATGGGGTTTCAAATTTTGGGAGGCTTTTTTCCTATTTTCCCTTGTGAAAATGAAAAATTTAGGCTAACACCAGCATTTTAGTGAAAAAGATTTTTTTTTTCATTTTCCCATCCAACTTTAACGAAAATTCGTCAAACACCTGTGGGGTGTTAAGGCTTACTATGCCCCTTGTTACATTCCATGAGGGATGTCAGAACCGCTGTAAAATCAGCAACTCCTGTGCAAATCATCAATTTAGGCATCAATTGTACATAGTTCGCTTTCACTCCTGAGCCTTGTTGTGCTCCCGCAGAGCATTTTACCCCCACATATGGGGTATGTCCGTACTCAGGAGAAATTACATTACAAATTTTAGGGGTCTTTTTTTCCTTTACCTCTTGTGAAAATAAAAAGTATGAGGCAATACCAGCATGTAAGTGTAAACATTTTTATTTTTTTACACTAACAGGCTGGTGTAGCCCCCAACTTTTTCTTTTTATAAGGGGTAAAAGGAGAAAAAGCCCCATATGTGGCCCTAAACTGTTTCCTTGAAATATGACAGGGCTCCAGAGTGAGAGAGCGCCATGCGCATTTGAGGACTAAATATTGCATAGGGGTGGACAAAGGGTTATTCTAAGCCAGTGATTCCCAAACACGGTGCCTCCAGCTGTTGCTAAAGTCCCAGCATGCCTGGACAGTCAGTGGCTGTCCGGAAATGCTGGGAGTTGTTGTTTTGCAATAGCTGGAGGCTCCGTTTTTGAAACACTGCCGTACAATACTTTTTCATTTTTATGGGGGGGGGGGGCAGTGTAAGGGGGTGTATATGTAGTGTTTTACCCTTTATTATGTGTTAGTGTAGTGTTTTAAGGGTACATTCGCACAGGTGGGTTTATGGTGAGTTTCCCACTAGGAGTTTGCGCTGCGGCGGAAAATTTGTATGAAACTCACTGTAAACCCGCCCGTCTGAATGTACCCTGTACATTCACATGGGGGGGGGGGGGCAACCTCCAGCTGTTGCAAAACTACAACTCTCAGCATGCACTGACAGACCGTGGAGGCACACCGGTTGGAAAACCTTCAGTTAGGTTCTGTTACCTAAGTATTTTCTAACCAGTATGCCCCCAGCTGTTGCAAAACTACAACTCCCAGCATGTAATGATCGCCGAAGGGCATGCTGGGAGATGTAGTTATGCAACAGCTGGAGGTACGCAACTACAACTCTCAGCATGGCGAGACAGCCATTTGCTTTTTGTGCATGCTGGAATTTGTAGTTTTGCATGATTTAGAGGGTCACGGGTTGGAAACCACCGCACAGTGATCTCCAAACTGTGGCCCTCCAGATGTTGCATAACTACAAACCCCAGCATGCCCAGACAGCAAACTGCTGTGTGGGCATGCTGGGAGTTGTAGTTTTGCAACATCTGGAGGGCTACAGTTTAGAGACCACTGTATAGTGGTCTCCAAACTGTAGCCCTCCAGATGTTGCTAGGCAACAACTCACCGGTCTCCGTAGGATCGCTGCACCAGGGAGCCGCACGTCATCGCCGCCCACTGTCGCCCGCCGCCGGTAAGTGACCGCAGAGCGGAGAACCGAGCATTCCCCTCCCCCCCCCCCCCGATCTGCTATTGGTCTGCCAATCCTCCTTTTTTATGCATCACCGGGCACCGGAGACCTGTATGACCCGAAATCACCGCAGATTGACGGTCTGAGGTCTGAATTGACTGGCGACATGTCTCAGGACCCCCCCAGGTGTTTGCACCGGCTGCCTGCTGAGCGGTGGGGACCGGAATTCCCACGGGTACACAGGTACGCCCTTGGTCCTTAAGTACCAGGGAGCCAGGGCGTACCTGTGCCCTGTGTCCTTAAGTGGTTAAAGGGGTATTCCAGAAAAAAACTTTTTTTTTATATATCAACTGGCTCCAGTAAGTTAAACAGATTTGTAAATTACTTCTATTAACCCCTTCATGACACGGGGTTTTTCCGTTTTTGTACTTTCGTTTTTTCCTCCTTACCTTTAAACAACCATAACTTTCAATTTTGCACCTAAAAATCCATATTATGGCTTATTTTTTGCACCACCAATTCTACTTTGCAATGACATCAGTCATTTTACCCAAAAAACACAATTTTTGAAATTTTGGGGGCTTCCGTTTCTATGCAGTACATTTTTTGTAAAAATGATACCTTATCTTTATTCTGTAGGTCCATATTAAAATGATACCCTACTTATATAGGTTTGATTTTTTCGTACTTTCGGAAAAAATCATAACTACATGCAGGAAAATTTGTATGTTAAAAATTTGCCTCTTCTGACCCCTATAACTTTTTTAATTTTACGCGTACAGGTCGGTATGAGGACTCATTTTTTTGTGCCGTGATCTGAAGTTTTTAGTGGTACCATTGTATTAATCAGACTTATTGATCTTTTTTTATATATATTTTCGTGATATAAAAAGTGACCCAAAATACGCTATTTTGGACTTTGGAATTTTTGATACTACATACGTTTATTTTTATTTACACTTTTTTTTTTTAAATGGGAAAAAAATGTTTTTTTTTAATTTAAATGGGAAAAGGGGGTGATTCTTACTTGTATTAGGGAAGGGGTTAAATGATCCTTCTTAACTTTTTTTTTGCAATGTTATAGCTCCCATTGGGGGCTCTAACACTGCACACACTTACATTGAGCATTGTTATCCCATAGGATAACATTGCTCAATGATTCTGCTGCTTGACTGCTCATGCCTGGATCTCTTGGCACTGAGCAGTCATTCGGCGATTGGACACCAAGAGGCAGGGGAGGGGACCCTCCTCATGTCCTACAGCTGTTTGGGACGCCACGATTTCACTGCGGCGGTCCCGAACAGCCCCCTGAGCTAACCGGCACTTATTAACTTTCACTTTAGACGAAGCAATCAACTTTGAACACCACGTCTAAAGGGTTAATAGCGTGCGGCACAGCGATCAGTGCTGCGCGCCATTAGCCACGGGTCCCGGACGTTGCTAGGTGCCGGGCCTGACCCGCTATGACTTATAGAATGGAAGCCGACCCATGACGTACATATATGTCATGGGTCAGGAAGGGGTTAAAAAAATCTTGATTCTACCAATGGTTATCAGCTGCTGAAGTTGAGTTGTTCTTTTCTGTCTGGCAACAGTGCTCACTGCTGTCATCTGAGCTTGTCTCGGGAACTGCACAGTAGAAGAGGTTTGCTATGGGGATTTTCTTCTATTCTGGACAGTTCCCGAGACACGTGTCAACAGAGAGCACTTAGACAGAAAGGAACAATTCAATTTCTGCAGCTCATAAGTACTGAAAGGATTAAGATGTTTTAATAGAAGTAATTGACAAATCTGTTTACTTTCTGGATCCAGTTGATATAATAAATAAATAAAAGTTTTTTCCTGAATAACCCCTTTAAGCTAGCAGTGGGCCCTTGTGCAGCGGCACAGGTTGCATATAAACTCTTTCCTAATTTTATGACTAAGGGCACAGCTGTAAAATCTGCAGCAGCAAGTCCATACACAATTGTTCAGATTTTGGTAAAAATGTATCTGTGCAAAAAAATGATCAGGACTAACATTTTAAGAACAACCCAACGCTATACTTACTTGACTGATTACCTGGTGCTCTCATAACAAAGCTATCCTGCTCATCTAATGTGTAGCAATGACATATCAACTTGTGACTGCTGCACCCTTGCACCATCATTCCTGGACAATGGGTTGAAATAGGCTGATGAGAGACCATGGAGGCCTTACTGTGGGAGTGCCATGATATTGGTAAGGCAAATATAATTTTTTTTTTAGATATATATATTTTGCTCTTATCTGCAGAATTGCTTCAGAATTGCAATTACCATATTCTGCAGCAAAATCCATAATAGTAATTTACTCAGAAAATGCACATTTCCGTCATGTACAAGCATGTGATCAGTTTTTACCAATGTATGTGGTAAAGCTTTGAATCTGTTTTTAATGAGTCATGAGAAAGTGCCATAAACCCACAGGATTTCATAAGAATGTATTGTACAGTAAACTTGTGATCCCCTTCAACTGAAAAATTGAGTTTTGCCTGGAGTATTGCATCTCACCATATATATTACACATTCTTGCAGAGGGAAACAAGGACTGTAATTTTAGCCCATCTCTGAGTTCCAAAAAAAAGGCATAAAGGAGATATATTTAATGCAAATGGCCTTGACATCACCGAAAAGTCAAACCTTTAATTTGTTTTCCCTATGGCTTTATTATTTTTTTCCCTACCATTTTTATTGTTTGTAATACACCATACATGGTATAATGAAACAGTGTAGATAACAGTGCAGATCATATAAAAGAGTAATAGAAAAAGAACAGCACAGCCAAAAAAAAAAAGGGAAATTCCATAGGGGGTGCACGGAGCTCCTGGATCCTTGGTTAGGGGATCGTCCTTTAAACAGTATAAAAAATCTTGTCCACAGCACCAAAGTTCATGAAAAAAAAGGGTGTTTATTCCATAAAAGTTGTCATTACAGCAGCAGTGACGTTTCAGTCAGCTCAACCTGACCTTTCTCAAGCATCACACAATCAGTGCTAACCATATCTTTATAGGGGTACCAATTACAAATGGTACCAAACATTGTGCAAAATCAATCAATATATAAAGTGCAAATGCATAGTGTAAACATTTCAAAATATACATAGGCATAAAGTGCAAATCCCAAAAAAAAGTGCAAGATACATGATTAAAACTGTCAGGATCCGGATGGGTATACTGTGAGGATACTGGTGGTGGATCCTCTGTGTCAGTGGGGTGATGACGTGGGCCATACCAGGGGAACTTAGTCTAAGGGGTTACTGGTTTTCACCAGAGCCCGCCGCAAAGCGGGATGGACTTGCAGCGGCAGGTAACCCCCAGGTTGTTCCACCCGATAGCGACTCAACCCCAACTGACGGCTGAGACTGGCGCGGTACAGAAGGACAAGGCAAGAGTAAGGTCGGACGTAGCAGAAGGTCAGGGCAGGCAGCAAGGATCGTAGTCAGGGGCAACGGCAGAGGGTCTGGAACACTGGCTTGGAACATACACAGGAAACACTTTCACTGGCACTGAGGCAACAAGATCCGGCAATGCTAGGAAGGGGAAGTGGGTTTTTATAATGAGGGCACAGGTGTGAGTACTGATTGGGCCAGGCACCAATCAATGGTGCACTGGCCCTTTAAATCTCAGAGAGCCGGCGCGCGCGCCCTAGGGAGTGGGGCCGCGCGCGCCGGGACTGAGCGGACGGAGGACGGGGCAGGTGAGGACACTGGGATGCGAGCCGCGTGTGGGCGCGTCCCGCTACGCGGGTCGCATCCCCGCCGGAGACAGTAGTGCAGCGCTCCCGGTCAGCGGGTCTGACCGGGGCACTGCACGGAGGTGAACGCCGCGAGCGCTCCGGGGAGGAGCAGGGACCTGAAGCGCTGGGCGTAACAAAAACATATACAAAGTAAAGTGCAATATAAAAGTGATACATAGAATATCATATTTAAGTGATCAGACTATCAGGGAAAAGAATGTAGAGCTACACCTTAGGTGACCACGGCAACTAGGCAGATAATGAAAATGGGTGGAGCCTGGAGGAAACGGCAAGGAAATCTAAAGTTCCAGAACTAGGTTGTGTTGCCATAACAGGTACTCACTGATGATCCGCCATGGTGCTTCTTGGAGACAAGTGGAGGCTATGTTGGCCACATCTCAGAGCAATTAAACTACTATAAAACCACTAAGCTCAACTACAGAACTATGTCTGGAAGACAATTGAACTCACTGAAGAACAAACAGACAAAGAAACAGACAAACATACAGTCACACACTGCGCAGGCTTCTTCACCCCAACCAGTCCCCAGAGACCCCAGACGCGGGAGGCATAGGTAGAGTCCAGAGGGTGGGTAAAAAGTGCCACCATTACATGACAGCATGAGACTTCCAAGGCCCCCAATGAGCTGGGCAGTGCCACCCACATATACCATTGCGTGTTAACTAATGGCTGCAAGATAGAGGCCAGTTCAGAAAGATTATAAAAAGATAAGAGGAACAGTTTCCATTTGGTGAAGAACTTTTTTGCCATTTGTTCCTTGAGAAGAAGTACCTCCTTCCTTTCGAGTGTCAATAACGGTTTCAGGGCTTCGATCAAATGTTGAAATGTCGGGAGCGAAGGTGATAACCATTCTCATAAGAGGCCCAGTTTTGCTTGAATGATAATTGAGTGAGCTATCAGGGGGAGATGAGAAAGAAAAGACAAAAAAGGTGTAAACCTAGTGCAGATCATAAAAACAGGAAAAGCAAGGAAAGGTGAAATTGATGGCACCTTACCTAGATGTGTTATACTTAGAGCATAACACCTGAATGTGCATAAATATAGTAAGAGTAGGCGGCCACCTCGTCCCTCAGGCGTTCAGGCGCTTGATCACTGGTAGAATTGCAGTCAAAGGCAGGACAGTAGAAAATACTGAACCAAGGGAGAAAAAAAACAGGACTTCGCTCAGGGCGCTGAACTCACAGGATCCAAATTCATGAGAAAAAGGATGTTATTGAAGAAAGATGCTACGCAAACAGTAAAGTGTTTCTAGCCCGGACAGGGCTCTTAATCAGGCATGCAAACAATAGACATACAGTCATTTAAAAACACTTTGTGCCAAAACACTTCTGGGTGAACGGAACCTGGGCACTCCTGGAACCAGAACTGGAATGTACAAATTACATTATCGGTAATAAATACATAAAAATCTGTAGACCATACAACCATTAATAAAAAAGGCATAGCGGAGGACAAACTCCTTATTTATAACGAATGCTCCAGGACTGGAACGGGAGAGATTCTGTAACTAGCAGAAGCGCTGCAGGTACCTTATTTCTGGAGGCCGGTTGCGCGAAGCGATACTAGTAAGGTGCGCCTGCGCATCTGGTCCTATGCTTCTGGACAGATGCAGATGAAGCGCTGGAGGCACCTAGTTTGTGGCGGCCAGATAGCAGAGCGGATGTAGGCTAGGTATGCCTGTGTCTATATTGCTGAAAAGCATTCATGCTTCAGTAAGTTGCGTGTGAAGTGCTGGAATCATTTCATTTGTAACAGCAAGATTTCAGAGCATACAAGTAAAAGTCCCTAAATCCATAAATATCAAAGGTAAAAACAAGGCTTCTGTATGTTATTAGTATACCGTATATGGTAAAAATAGGATTACTGAAGGGGATATTATAAAATTGCTAAAGGGTATATTGGAAAAAAAATAGGTCATATCAGCAATAAAATGTACATGGTGCACATGCTAAAAAATACTGTATCTTATAAAAAATGTACAAAAATAATATGCAAAAATAATGTGCAAAAATAAAATATGGTTGTGGCATAAGAAATGGGATGTAAAAAATTGATTGGGTGATACAATTTGAAGCAAAAAGGTATACATATATATATATATATATATATATATATATATATATATATATATATATTAGGGCTGCAGCTAACAATTATTTTAATAATCGATTAGTTGGGAACTTCAAAATACCAAAGAAAAGGGTTCAGCTGATTCTACTTGAAAAATTATGTACAATGGCTATATTAAAAGTTTCTAGCATGTGATGTGACAAAACAGCAGCAATTTTGCAGTCTTTTCTTTTTTTTTTTTTTTAAACGTTTACGCCGGTTGCTGTACAGCAAGCATGTCAAACTCAAAGGCTAACATGGGCCAAAAAAACAAGGTTTAAGTTTATGTGGGCCGCATAAAAAATAAATACCATGCCCTCCCTGCACAACACCTCATGTCCCCTTTGCACAACAACCCATGACCCCCTGCACAACATCTCATGCCCCCCTTCACAAGACCCCATGACCCTTTTATACAACACTCCATGCCCCCTTTGCACACCCCTTTGCACACCCCTTTGCACACAAAAATAAATACCATGCCCCCCTGCACAACATCTCATGCTCCCCTGCACAAGACCCCATGCCCCCCTACACAAGACCCCAGGACCAATTTCACAAGACCCCAGGACCCCCTTCACAAGACCCCATGACCCCCCTTCACAAGACCCCATTGCTCTTTTGTACAACACTCCATGCCCCCTTTGCACAAGACCCCATGCCCCCATTTGCACAAGACCCCATGCCCCTCTGCACAAGACCCTGCCCCCTGCGCAAGACTGTGCAGTTAAGTTCCACCACATTAGGTGCAGTATAGTTCCCCACATTAGAGGAAAGGAAGAGCAAGTCCAGCTCACCACCTACACCGCCGTGTCTCGGACACGTGTGGACCAACACGTATAGAATAGACAAAGGAGAAATGGGCGTCCAGCACTCGGCATACGGTAAAAACAACAGCTTTATTCTTCATTGAAAGGACACAAACACTGCGGCATGAACAAAAGTGACGCATTTCAGCGGAGCATGTCCGCCTTAGTCCTACCAGTACCAGTATGACTAAGGCGGACATGCTCCGCTGAAACGCGTCACCTTTGTTCATGCCGCAGTGTTTGTGTCCTTTCAATGAAGAATAAAGCTGTCGTTTTTACCGTATGCCGAGTGCTGGACGCCCATTTCTCCTTTGTCATTTCCCCCCAGTAGGTGCAGTATAGCTCCCCCACATTAGGTGTAGTACAGTTCCCCCCACATCAGGTGCAGTACAGTTCCCCAGATTAGGTGCAGTACAGTTCCCCCACATTAGGTTGGCAGTATAGTTCCCCACATTAGGTGCAGTAAAGTTCCCCCACATTAGGTGCCGTACAGTTCCCCCACATTAGGTTGGCAGTATAGTTCCCCACATTAGGTGCAGTACAGTTCCCCACATTAGGTTGGCAATATAGTTCCCCCACATTAGGTTAGCAGTATAGTTCCCCACATTAGGTGCAGTATAGTTCCACACATTAGGTGCAGTATAGTTCCCCCACATTAGGTTGGCAGTATAGTTCCCCCACATTAGGTTGGCAGTATAGTTCCCCACATTAGGTCCAGCAGAGTTCCCCACATTAGGTGCAGTACAGTTCCCCCACATTAGGCTGGCAGTATAGTTCCCCACATTAGGTGCAGCATAGTTCCCCACATTAGGTGCAGTACAGTTCCCCCACATTAGGTGCAGTATAGCTCCCCCACATTAGGTGCAGTACAGTTCCCCCACATTAGTTGCAGTACAGTTCCCCCACATTAGGTATAGCATAGTTCCCCACATTAGGTGCAGTACAGTTCCCCCACATTAGGTTGGCAGTATAGTTCCCCCCACATTAGGTGCAGTGTAGTTCCCCACATTAGGCGCAGTATAGTTCCCCACATTAGGTGCAGTACAGTTCCCCCACATTAGGTGCAGTACAGTTCCCCCACAGACATACAGCCTTTAGCCATATACAGTGTATGGCTGGAGGCTGTATACCTGTTTACTGCCCCACTTCAGTGTTCCAACCACCGCTCCTCCGGTCCGGGGTCCAGGGCCCATAGGCCATAGCAGTAGGTCCCAGGACCGGAATGACGTGCTGGTAAGTGGTGACTTACCATACTCGCGCGTCCTCCTCACTGCTGTGCTACGCTCTGCTCTCCTGCTATGGGCACATGCACAGGATGTCAGTGACGTCCCTTCGTGCGCTACCTCCCAGCGGCCCCTGCATTTTTAAAGTTAACGCAGGACCGCAGAGAGGTAATCGGGGCATCCTGGTGTCCTGAAAAGATTTTTCGGGACACTGGGATGCCCCAAATGTGACGGGGGCCCCCTGCAGGCACAAGGGTCCGGAGCAGGCGCTCCAAGAGCGCCAATGATGATCCGGCCCTGACCAGAGGAATGAATATCTTTGCCGGGCTTGCCGGGCCGCATGTTTGACACCCATGCTGTACAGGATCATTATTAATGATCCTGTATAGAATCCAGCATGAATTTGATACTGCCGCATGGGAAATTATCTGAACTATTGAAATACAATGTTAATGATTTACTAACATTTAATTTTAATAGTTCAGACAGCTAGCCATGCGGCAGTATTAGATATGGGAAAAAATACAAAAAAATGTTTTTGTATAGCAATAGGAAAAGGGGGAGCTAATTTTTATTGGTGGAGCGGTTTATTTGAATTTTTTTTTACTTTTTATATAGCACTCCTATACATATGGGGGTATGTGCAGACTGCAGAGCATTGCACCCGACCCATGTCTGTAGTACAGACTCTGTAGTACTACAAGCATTAGGATGCCAATGCTCTGCACATACTACCATGTGTACAGCAGTGTATATGTACTACATACACACCGCTATACCCATGGGGGTATATGCAGGGCATTGCACCCTTGTGTCTGTACTACAGATACAAGCACATACCCCCATTGGTAAAGCGGTGTGCACTGCACACACTTTATTAAGTAGGGCCACTATATTACCCCCCTCTGATGCCCCCTGTGCCATTATGTTCCCCACCCCCTCCGATGCTCCCTGTGCCATTATACCCCCTCCTCCCTCTAATGACTCCTGTGTCATTATACTCCCCCCTCCCCCTCTGATGCCCCGTGTCATTATAGCCCTCCTCTGATGCCCCCCCGTGTCATGATATTTCAGCCCAACCCCTCTACTTTACCACATTATTACCAAACATCCCCTCCTCTCTGATCCCCTGCTACCTGTACTCTGCCCCCAGGGGCTCAGCGGTCATCGTTGGTACTGGACTGCATCCTCGGTCCGGACGGAGGTGCGCGCGATGAGTGACATCATCGCATGCGCCTACGCCGGGACGCTGTTATCCTGCGCGGCTTGCTATAGGCTATTGGTGTTTAATTACAGGGCAAAACCGATTGCCCCGTTATATTTGAATTCCTCAGGCATTTGGCCCTGCTTTCCGGAAGCAAATGCCTGAAGAATTCATCTGCCTGACACCCGAAACTGCATGTCCCGGATGTTGGGCTATACAATTTCCACAGTGACTCACTGTCACTGAGGCTGCTGCTGCATTTTCGGGACTCGCACCTGACCGCAGCAGCCTCCTGGCAGCAGACAACCCGTTATCCAATTGAATCGATTTTATCGATTAACCATTGCAGCTCTAATATATACATATATATATATATATATATATATATATATATTTGAGGAAAAATGCAAACATAGTAGGAAAAGCATATACAAGGTTCCTTAGGGTTATGATATCACTTCTTTGCTCTCATTTAGTCCATTAGGAGAGATCATGTTGGTTTTATATATCCAGTACATTTCAAGTTTTTTGTTGTTGTTCAAACCTATTGCTTGGTTTAATCTTAGGTGCAGGGGCCATATAGTGCATCCAATATATTGTAAATAACAATATAGGCACTGAATCAAGTAGATAATATAACTTGTTTGACAATTCAGGTGGTATTTTATAGGAAAAGTCTCACCAGTTGCACATTATTTTTGCATATCATTTTTGTACATTTAAAAAAAAAAAAAAAAATAAGCAAAGCGAAGGTGTGTTTGCGGCATGGCTTCACACTTACTGTAAGTCTGGGAATCTCAGGCAGGCAATGACTTACTGTCAGCTTCCTTTGACCTTTGCTCTTGACTGCAATCTTCTTTTGGCACAAACACCATCCTTCACCCAGTCCTGATGATGCTGATGCTCCTAGTTTTGGGTGGCCTGTCATACTGGGGGATTTCTTAAGCTGGTACAGTAGGCCTTGTTTTGCACAAAAATTAGAAACTTCGTGGGCAAAGCTTAGTGAAAGGGTGTGTGTCAGATTTATCATAATTTACACCTTAAGTTTGTGTGAATTATGCCAGAAGTCTACTCTAGCTCATAGCTATCATACTGTAGATTTCAGTCAATAGACAGAAAACCAAAGATGCATCAAATACATAAGACGTGTTCCTCTCTTTTACAGCAGCTCTCTATGGCTTTGTTTTACTTAGAACTGGTGTGTAAACCACTTATCTTAGTAAATTCACCTATTCTCTCTATGTTGGTATAAAATCACAGAACTTGCTATAACCAATAAAAAAAAAATCCACCTTGTGTTAATACTGTCTTGGCCAGTGGTTTATCAGTTTCCTTGCAACCCTGGCTGGATGCCCTCCAAGCTTTCCGCTCATCACCCCCTTTCTGACAGTGCCTATTTTTTTAATTTTAGACCATGGTAGTGGAGCTCTTTTTCACCTTATTTCTTACTGTTATAGGGGGGAGATTTATCAAAACCTGTCCAGAGGAAAAATTGTCCAGTTGCCCATAGCAACCAATCAGATCGCTTCTTTCATTTTTAACAAGGCCTCTGCAAAATGAATGAAGTGATCTGATTGGTTGCTATAGGCAACTGGGCAACTTTTCCTTTGCACAGGTTTTGATTAATCTCCCCCATTATATAGTGTTCTTGACTTTGTCTTGCTTTTGCCATTTTTTCTTTTCCTCCTTGACATTTCTCTTTCTTGTCTCATCTGTTTCCCCTTTCTTGAAATACTCATTTGTGAGCCTTTTGTATTCCGGATTGCAGACAAAAAAAAATTAATAAAAGGCCGCAGTCGTAGAACACTAATTCTACATCCTAAGCATGTATGCATTTTCGTCCCACGATGGCTCCCTACATGCTCCTACTCAGTACAGCAAGAGTAGACTTGGCATCAGCAGGAGCCCTTATGGGTAATTGTCATCATACATGGTTGACATCTACTCCAGGCTGATCTCCCCTTGTGTTTTCATGGCTGTTGAAGGGTAAATCTTCACCTGATATTATTCTTTATCACAACTGAGCCTGTCACATTATTTTCTAGTTCCTATCCGTTGCTGTTTTATAGGCAAGGTAATTCTCCTATAACTCCTATTGCTGTATCTGAGCAACCAACAAGCTGGAGCTGAACTACAGGTCGTAATCCTAGGTGACCACTGACCAGCTATGAACACCATGATGAGGGGTTATGTGGAAAACTTCTGAAAAGATTCAAATACCATACATTTAGGATTTATACAGTACTTTGCACTGCATACTTTTAAATGAAGTCAACTTTCATTTACTAGAATTCCCCATTAATGTTTCACGATGACAAAACATCTTTATAGTAGTAGTTGCTCTGAAATGCGAGAAGAAAATTGCACAACGAACTGATATGAAACCTACTTTCCTGACTTGTATTAACTTCTACAAATACTTCAATCACAAAAAAATATGCAACTCTCTTTTTGTCTTTTAATTGGGACATTATAATTATTGAGATATTAGTATTTAATTTGTGTAAAGGGGGAATTCCCTACTAATTTGCTGAACTGGCATGTACAGGCCGTTTTATTTTAGGAAGGGGCTGGGTGGTTTTTGCATTAAGCCTATTGCAAAAAGAGGAAAAACTGTTGTATCTTCCTTTTATTACACAAGTATTGCTCACAGTATGTTAACACATTTTAAGCAAGAGGAAGAATGCTGTTAGAGTCATGTTGTGCACATTCTGATAAGTGTGTATGTAAAATTAGAATCATTCCTCACAAGGTTAAGTTGTATAAATAACTTGCCTACAAAATGTCTGAGAAGTTTAAAGGGGTATTCCAGGAAAAAAAACTTTTTTTTATATATATCAACTGACTCCAGAAAGTTAAACAGATTTGTAAATTACTTCTATTAAAAAATCTTAGTCCTTTCAATAATTATCAGTTGCTGAAGTTGAGTTGTTCTTTTCTGTCTGGCAACAGTGCTCTCTGCTGACATCTCTGCTTGTCTCGGGAACTGCACAGAGTAGAATAGGTTTGCCATGGGGATTTGCTTCTACTCTGGACAGTTCCCTAGACACGTGTCATCAGAGAGCACTTAGAAAAGAACAACTCAACTTCAGCAGCTAAAAAGTACTGAAAGAATTAAGATTTTTTTAATAGAAGTAATTTACAAATCTGTTTAACTTTCTGGAACCAGTTGATATATAAAAAAAAGTTTTTCCTGGATAACCCCTTTAAGGCTTGATTCAGACAGAACATTTTGGTCATGATGTTTTGGTGATATTTATATGATTTTTTCAATGTTTAACTGTTACCCTTTTTTTCTAATTATTAGACACAGGACTATAACACATACACTGGTATGGAAATATGGAAGTATGGAAATACTATTACTAATACATCCTCATTCTGTTATGGTCCAGGGTTGTGTGTGCATTTAAAGTTAATACCCAGTGGTCAATTATTATTCCTTGATTGTATAGGGTCCATGGTGTATGAAGAGTGTATCTCTTTTATTTTCTGATGGTCAAAAGTAAAATAGAGGGCTATTTATGATGCCCACCTAAATTATAGACTGTGCCCCCTTAAATATAGTAGTAAAATGCATGCCACACAGCAGGTAAACTGCTCTGGCCTTTGCCTTCTCTTATGGGAAAGGATGCAATCAGTGCAATAACATAAAAGTGCTGCCTGCATCTCACAGAAATCTACAGAAGTGATACAGTGAGCCAAGGACTCCCTTATACGCATGAGCTGCTGCTTTTTAAAAGTGTACGCAACTGATTTGTGCAGTCCTGTATAAGCCTTTCACATAGTATTTCTGCAATGGACGTTAAGCTTACCAGTCTATAGTTACCTGTGAAAGACCCCAAACACTTTTGGAAGACTGGCACAACATCTGCTTTGCTCCAATTCTTCAGAGCAATACCAAACACCAAGAATTTACTGAACTGAGTTCTCTAAGAACTATTGGGTGTAATCCATCTTTTCCTGGAGCTTTTCTCACATTCAATTTATTTAATTTTACCTTGGATCATATCTACATTAACCCCTTAAGGACAATGGACGTACTCCTACGCCCCCGTTTCCGAGTCCTTAAGGACCGAGGACGTAGGAGTACGTCCTGTCCTTTCCCGGCCCCCTGCCGCTAGCCGGAGGGGAGCCGGTGCCCGATGGCTGCTGAAATCGTTCAGCAGGCATCGCGGCATATCGCCCAGGGGGGTCATTATGCCCCCCCATGTCGGCGATGGCCGCAGATCGCTGGACAATTCAGTCCAGCGATCTGCGGCGATTCCGGGTCAATCGGGTCTCCAGTGACCCGGTGACCCGGAATTACTGGCTGATCGGGGCCGTCAGAGACGGCCCCGAACAGCCAGAGCCTGCAGGGGTGAGGTGGCACTGGTGCCACCTCACGATCGCCCTGATTCGTCGGCCGGATTACCGGCCGACGAATCAGGGCGCCTGCTGCGGGTGTCACTCCCGCACCCGCTCCGCCCCTCTTCCGGAGAACGTGAGCGGGTGCGGGACGTGCACCCCTGGTGCTGGGGACCCCGATCCCCGGCGTTAATGTTGGGATCGGGGCCCCAGGAGCGACGACGGCGGCGGCAGCGGGACTGACCTGTGCGGCGATCAAGCAGCAGCAGGAGGTGAGTGACAGCCTCCTGCTGTTGCTTAGCAACAGCTCCCAGCATGCAAAAAGGGCATGCTGGGAGCTGTAGTTATGCAACAGGAGGAGGCAGACCACCACAACTCCCAGCATGCACTTATGGGCATGCTGGGACTTATGGTTTTGCAACAGCTGGAGGCACATTCTTTCTATGGAAAAATGTACCTTCAGCTGTTGTGTAACTACAACTCCCAGCTTGCACAAACAGCTTAAGTGCATGCTGGGAGTTGTAGTGGTGCATCTGGTGGTTGCATAACTACAACTCCCAGCATGCCCGTTGGCTGTCGGTGACTGCTGAGAGTTGTAGTTTTGCAACAGCTGAAGGCACACTGAGTTAAGTAGCAAACCAGTGTGTCTCCAGCTGTTGCATAACTACAATCCCCAGCATCCCCAGCCAAAGTAGTATGCCTCCCACTGTTGCATAACTACAACACCCAGCATGCCCTTCCGCTGTCCGTACATGCTGGGGGTTGTAGCTTTTGCAACAGCTGAAGGCACACTGGTTGCAAAAGACTGAGTTTGTTGCCAAACTCGGCGTTTCACAACCTGTGTGTCTCCAGCTATTGCAAAACTACAACTCCCAGCATGCACTGATAGACCGTACATGCTGGGAGTTGTAGTTTTGCAACAGCTGGATGTTCCCCCCCCCCCCCCCCAATGTGAATGTACAGGGTACACTCACATGGGCGGAGGATTACAGTAAGTATCCGGCTGCAAGTTTGAGCTGCAGCAAATTTTCTGCTGCAGCTCAAGCTGCCAGCGAGAAACTACTGTGAACCCCCCGCCGGTGTGACTGTACCCTAAAAACACTACACTAACACACAATAAAATAAAAAGTAAAAAAACACTACATATACACATACCCCTACAATAAAAATGAAAAACGTCTGGTACGCCACCGTTTCCAAAACGGAGCCTCCAGCTGTTGCAAAACTACAACTCCCAACATGCACTGATAGACCGTACATGCTGGGAGTTGTAGTTTTGCAACAGCTGGATGTCCCCCCCCCCCAATGTGAATGTACAGGGTACACTCACATGGGCGGAGGATTACAGTAAGTATCCGGCTGCAAGTTTGAGCTGAGGCAAATTTTCTGCCGCTGCTCAAACTGCCAGCGAGAAACTACTGTGAACCCCCCGCCCGTGCGACTGTACCCTAAAAACACTACACTACCACAAAAAATAAAATAAAAAGTAAAAAACACTACATATACACATACCCCTACACAGCCCCCCTCCCCTCCCCAATAAAAATGAAAAACGTCTGGTACGCCACTGTTTCCAAAACGGAGCCTCCAGCTGTTGCAAAACAACTACTCCCAGTATTGCCAGATAGCCACTGACTGTCCAGGCATGCTGGGACTTTTACAACAGCTGGAGGCACCCTATTTGGGAATCACTGGCGTAGAATACCCCTATGTCCACCCCTATGCAATCCCTAATTTAGGCCTCAAATGCGCATGGCGCTCTCACTTTGGAGCCCTGTCGTATTTCAAGGCAACAGTTTAGGGTCACATATGGGGTATCGCCGTACTCGGGAGAAATTGTGTTACAAATTATGGGGGGTATTTTCTGCTATTACCCTTTTTAAAAATCTAAAATTTTTGGGAAACCAACATTTTAGGTAAAAATTTTTTTTTTTTTTTTTACATATGCAAAAGTTGTGAATCACCTGTGGGGTATTAAGGTTCACATTACCCCTTGTTACGTTCCCCGAGGGGTCTAGTTTCCAAAATGGTATGCCATGTGTTTTTTTTTTGCTGTCCTGGCACCATAGGGGCTTCCTAAATGCGGCATGCCCCCAGAGCAAAATTTGCTTTCAAAAAGCCAAATGTGACTCCTTCTCTTCTGAGACCTGTAGTGCGCCAGCAGAGCACTTCTCACCCCCATATGGGGTGTTTTCTGAAGCGGGAGAAATTGGGCTTCAAATTTTGGGGGGTATTTTCTGCTATTACCCTTTTTAAAAATGTAAAAATTTTGGGAAACCAAGCATTTTAGGTAAGAATTTTTTTTTTTTTAACAGATGCAAAAGTCGTGAAACACCTGTAGGGTATTAAGGTTCACTTTACCCCTTTTTACGTTCCCCGAGGGGTCTGGTTTCCAAAATGGTATGCCATGTGGGTTTTTTTTGCGGTTCTAGCACCATAGGGGCTTCCTAAATGCGGCATGCCCCCAGAGCAAAATTTGCTTTCAAAAAGCCAAATGTGACTCCTTCTCTTCTGAGACCTGTAGTGCGCCAGCAGAGCACTTTTCACCCCCATATGGGGTGTTTTCTGAATCGGGAGAAATTGGGCTTCAAATTTTGGGGGCTATTTTCTGCTATTATCCTTTTTAAAAATGTAACATTTTTGGGAAACCAAGCATTTTAGGTAAAACATTTTTTTTTATTTTTTACATATGCAAAAGTCGTGAATCACCTGTGGGGTATTAAGGTTCACTTTACCCCTTGTTATGTTCCCCGAGGGGTCTAGTTTCCAAAATGGTATGCCATGTGTTTTTTTTTTGCTGTCCTGGCACCATAGGGGCTTCCTAAAGGTGACATGCCCCCCAAAAACCATTTGTCGCTCCTTCCCTTCTGAGCCCTCTACTGCGCCCGCTGAACAATTAACATAGACATATGAGGTATGTGCTTACTCGAGAGAAATTGGGCTACAAATACAAGTAAAAATTTTCTCCTTTTTATCCCTTGCAAAAATTCAAAAATTGGGTTTACAAGAACATGCGAGTGTAAAAAATGAAGATTGTGAATTTTCTCCTTCACTTTTCTGCTATTCCTGTGAAACACCTAAAGGGTTAATACACTTATTGAATGTCATTTTGAATACTTTGGGGGGTGTAGTTTTTATAATGGGGTAATTTATGGGGTATTTCTAATATGAAGACCCTTCAAATCCACTTCAAACCTGAACTGGTCCATGAAAAATAGGGAGTTTGAAAATTTTGTGAAAAATTTCCAAATTGCTGCTGAACTTTGAAGCCCTCTGGTGTCTTCCAAAAGTAAAAACTCATAAATTTTATGATGCAAACATAAAGTAGACATATTGTATATGTGAACCCAAAAATGTTTTATTTTGAATATCCATTTTCCTTACAATCAGAGAGCTTCAAAGTTAGAAAAATGCAAAATTTTCATTTTTTTCATCAAATTTTGGGATTTTTCACCAAGAAAGGATGCAAGTTACCATAAAATTTTACCACTAAGTTAAAGTAGAATATGTCACGAAAAAACAATCTCGGAATCAGAATGATAACTAAAAGCATTCCAGAGTTATTAATGTTTAAAGTGACAGTGGTCAGAATTGCAAAAAACGCTCTGGTCCTTAAGGTGTAAAATGGCCTGGTCCTTAAGGGGTTAAGCCAGTTTAGTACATTGATGTGTTACCAGCACTGGCCCCATCTACATCAGCTCCTCACTATTTTTGAATATATAGAGCTCTACCTGCTCTTGATCTTCAGTGACCCCTCCATGTTATCATTGTTTAGGGGTGCTACATTCACTGACCTTGGTTTTATTGCATTTATAAATTGAAAGATTTTTGGGGACATTTGTTTTTTCTCTTTTTGGCCACCTGCCTTTCATTATGATTTGTTTGTTGCTTTTATTACAACTTACAGATTTTAAAGGCTAAAGCTGACACATCAATTTGTATTTTTTAAATTTTTTGGCTGTTTGATGTCAATTGACAATTGGTGTCTTCTCCATCTGTCATGCTTTTCTTCTCCATCCTGGTCAGATCATCGTGACAACTTCTTCCAGGCAAAACATCATCTCTTCAACATCTGTAGGACAAACATGTTAAGCTCCAAATTTTTTCAGTGCCCTCCTCACACCTACGCAATCTTCCAATTTATAGGCCTGCAAACTGTAATAATACCCAACCTGATGTCCTGCACAGTAAAAGTGTTAGAATTGCAGATCCCCCTTTAAGGTGGCATGTCCCACAGCAGTTAGGCAAGCAGGTATATCCCACAACAGTTAGTCTCACCTCAAATAAATCCTTTGTTAGTTAGATCAATCCCCCAAGTAGGTAAATATGTTGGTGGATAGGTAGGCAGTTAGCTAGGAAGGTAGGTAACTGGGAAGGTAGGTAACCAGGTAGGTAGTTAAGTAGGAAGCTAGCTTTGTAGGTGAGAAAGTATGTAGCTAGCAAAGTAAATAAGTAGGTAGGTCGCAAAATAGCTAGGTAGATAAGTAGGTAGGTATGTAGGTAACCAGGTAAGTAGGTAGGTAGGTACCCGGGTCAATGACAACCCAAGTAATACATACATATATACATAAAAAGGAAAATTTCCAGCACTTGGATATTCTTGAAAACATAGCTTCTTTATTAAATATCTTCAAGGCACATAGGACAAGGTACACAGTGATTGTTGGCCATCCGTATTCATAAAAGATAATAAGAATCTTAAATAGGGGAGGGAAGCCAACGTCACGGGCGGAAATGCACCTGATCCCATCAGAGCCTGCCCTACTAAGGTGAGAATCATTACATGAAATAAATTCAAAATCTGACTAAAAACATAAATGCCTTCTAAATTACTGTATCCATGAGGAGTAAACATAATAATATATTTAGGTAACAAAACTTATATTGTTAAAATCATGCATGCATAAAACTCAGTAATTCTCCAACAGACACTAGAAATAAACAAAAAAACTAAAGGAAAAAGAGGACATAGAACTTCTATGTGCGGTTCAAATGTGCATATGGACCAACAAAATCCCACATGGTGAGTGATACTTCTAATATAGTCAGCATGCATGATGGAGCTCACAGATTCTGCAAAGCTGGACTGAAAAAGGAAGAGGAGAAAGCCAGCCGCACATAGTGTGAAACACATGATAGTGTTCTTAATGTGAATAAGATTTGATTAAACAAATAGACCTATATAAATAGATACACTGCAGTGGTAATGAACAATATTAGCATTATTCATCACTGGAAAAAAATAAGTCTACCAGTGATGTACAACCATTCTAAATTTAAATATTCAAAAATAAATTAACACAAATAAATTAAAAATGATAAACTAATAAAGTGAACGTGCGAATAGAGAACTCAGGGAGGGTTGAACAAGGAATACCAACACATATAAAACCTAGTTATCTGATATAAAAAAAATTGTAAATATCATATGCTAGTAATGTAAAATAACATTGAGTCTCTTGTTCAATCCTTTGGGGACATGGGTATCAAGTTTAAGGATCCAAAAAAACTTCTCTATCTAATAACTTCTGTTTAATGTTACCACTTCTGATTCTCTGATTGGGGGGACAACTCTTTCTGAAGTGAAAGTGAGGAAGTGCTCCCAGCATGCCATTCAGCACAATGTTTAGAAACCATGGAAACATGTTGTGAATAAAATTGTACCACATCAGACAAATGTTTTCGGATACAGACTTTTAAGTGGGTTAGATGTGTACCCAACATACTGGACATGACAAGTTTCCTATGTGAGCACATATACAACATAAGTTGTGTTACAATTAATGTACTGTTTAATTTAATAAGGTTCCTGATTAGAACAAGAGGTGATTGTTGTGGAGGTTTTCATAATTCCACAACAAATACACCTTCCATGGCCACATTGTGGTTGGTTCAACCAGCTCGGTTTACCACGCTGTCTATCTGAAAACAGGCTCGGGGAAATCAATTGACCAACCGTCGGAGCACGCCTAGATACACAACGATAGCCATCTTTCAAAGCATCCTTGAATGATGGATCAGAAGGGATAAGCGACATGTACTTATCGATAATCCTGCAGATATTATTAACCTCTTCAGGACATAGGGCGTATGGATACGCCCTGAATCCCGAGTCCTTAAGGACCGAGGGCGTATCCATACGCCCGTGGGAATTCCGGCCCCCACCGCTAGCCGGTTGGGGACCGGAGCCGGATGCCTGCTGAAATCGTTCAGCAGGCATCCCGGCATATCGCCCAGGGGGGTCATTATGTCCCCCCATGTCGGCGATCGCCGCAGATCGCTGGACAATTCAGTCCAGCGATCTGCGGCGATTCCGGGTCAATCGGGTCTCCGGTGACCCGGTGACCCGGAATTACTGGCTGTTCGGGGCCGTCTCTGACGGCCCCGAACAGCCAGAGCCTGCAGGGGTGAGGTGGCACTGGTGCCACCTCACGATCGCCCTGATTCGTCGGCCGGATTACCGGCCGACCAATCAGGGCGCCTGCTGCGGGTGTCACTCCCGCACCCGCTCCGCCCCTCTTCTGGAGGACGTGAGCGGGTGCGGGAAGACGACCCCCGGTGCTGGGGACCCCGATCCCCGGCGCCCCTGTTGGGATCGGGGCCCCAGGAGCAGCTGCGGCGGCGGGACTGACCTGCAGCGTCTGGATCGTTGGAGGTGAGTGACAGCCTCCTGCTGTTGCTTAGCAACAGCTCCCAGCATGCAAAAAGGGCATGCTGGGAGCTGTAGTTATGCAACAGCAGGAGGCAGACCACCACAACTCCCAGCATTCCCTTATGGGCATGCTGGGACTTATGGTTTTGCAACAGCTGGAGGCACATTCTTTCTATGGAAAAGTGTACCTTCAGCTGTTGTATAACTACAACTCCCAGCTTGCACAAACAGCTAAAGTGCATGCTGGGAGTTGTAGTGGTGCATCTGCTGGTTGCATAACTACAACTCCCAGCATGCCCGTTGGCTGTCGGTGACTGCTGAGAGTTGTAGTTTTGCAACAGCTGAAGGCACACTGGTTGTGAAACTCAGAGTTTTTTTTTACCTAACTCAGTGTTTCACGACCGGTGTGCCTCCAGCTGTTGCAAACTACAACTCTCAGCAGTCAATGTACACCATGCACCGTACATGCTGGGAGTTGTAGTTTTGCAACAGCTGGAGGCACACTGGTTGTGAAACACTGAGTTAGGTCACAAACTCAGTGATACATAACCAGTGTGCCTACAGTTGTTGCAAAACTGCAACTCTCAGCAGTCACCGACAGCCAACGGGCATGCTGGGAGTTGTAGTTATGCAACAGCTGGATGTCCCCCCCAATGTGAACGTACAGGGTACACTCACATGGGCGGAGGATTACAGTAAGTATCTGGCTGCAAGTTTGAGCTGCCGCAAACTTTCTGCTGCAGCTCAAATTGCCAGCGAGAAACTACTGTGAACCCCCGCCCGTGCGACTGTACCCTAAAAACACTACACTAACACAAAAAATAAAATAAAAAGTAAAAAACACTACATATACACATACCCCTACACAGCCCCCCTCCCCTCCCCAATAAAAATGAAAAACTTCTGGTACACCACTGTTTCCAGAACGGAGCCTCCAGCTGTTGCAAAACAACTCCCAGTATTGTCGGACAGCCGTTGACTGTCCAGGCATGCTGGGAGTTTTGCAACAGCTGGAGGCACCCTGTTTGGGAATCACTGGCGTAGAATACCCCTATGTCCACCCCTATGCAATCCCTAATTTAGGCCTCAAATGCGCATGGCGCTCTCACTTTGGAGCCCTGTCGTATTTCAAGGCAACAGTTTAGGGTCACATATGGGGTATCGCCGTACTCGGGAGAAATTGTGTTACAAATTTTGGGGGGTATTTTCTGCTTTTACCCTTTTTAAAAATGTAAAATTTTTGGGAAAACAAGCATTTTAGGTAAAAAAAAAAAAAATTTTTTACATATGCAAAAGTTGTGAAACACCTGTGGGGTATAAAGGTTCACTTAACCCCTTGTTACGTTCCCCGAGGGGTCTAGTTTCCAAAATGGTATGCCATGTGGTTTTTTTTTGCGGTCCTGGCACCATAGGGGCTTCCTAAATGCGGCATGCCCCCAGAGCAAAATTTGCGTTCAAAAAGCCAAATGTGACTCCTTCTCTTCCGAGACCTGTAGTGCGCCAGCAGAGCACTTTTCACCCCCATATGGGGTGTTTTCTGAATCGGGAGAAATTGGGCTTCAAATTTTTAGGGGTATTTTCTGCTATTACCCTTTTTAAAAATAATTTTTTTTGGGGAAAACAAGCATTTTAGGTAAAATTTTTTATTTTTTTTTTACATTTGCAAAAGTCATGAAACACCTGTGGGGTATTAAGGTTCACTTTATCCCATGTTACATTCCCCGAGGGGTCTAGTTTCCAAAATGGTATGCCATGTGGTTTTTTTTTGCTGTTCTGGCACCGTAAGGGCTTCCTAAAGGTAACATGCCCCCCAAAAACCATTTCAGAAAAACGTACTCTCCAAAATCCCCTTGTCGCTCCTTCCCTTCTGAGCCCTCTACTGCGCCCGCCGAACACTTTACATAGACATATGAGGTATGTGCTTACTCGAGAGAAATTGGGCTACAAATACAAGTAAAAATGTTGTCCTTTTACCCCTTGTAAAAATTCAAAAATTGGGTCTACAAGAACATGTGAGTGTAAAAAATGAAGATTGTGAATTTTCTCCTTCACTTTGCTGCTATTTGTGTGAAACACCTAAAGGGTTAAAACGCTGACTGAATGTCATTTTGAATACTTTGGGGGGTGTAGTTTTTATAATGGGTCATTTATGGGGTATTTCTAATATGAAGACCCTTCAAATCCACTTCAAACCTGAACTGGTCCCTGAAAAATACTGAGTTTGAAAATTTTGTGAAAAATCGGAAAATTGCTGCTGACCGTTGAAGCCCTCTGGTGTCTTCCAAAAGTAAAAACACGTCAATTTTATGATGCAAACATAAAGTAGACATATTGTATATGTGAACCAAAAAAAAATGTATTCGTAATATCCATTTTCCTTACAAGCAGAAAGCTTCAAAGTTAGAAAAATGCTAAATTTTCAAATTTTTCATCAAATTTACGGATTTTTCACCAAGAAAGGATGCAAGTATCGACAAAAATTTACCACTATGTTAAAGTAGAATATGTCACGAAAAAATAATCTCGGAATCAGAATGATAACTAAAAGCATTCCAGAGTTATTAATGTTTAAAGTGACAGTGGTCAGATGTGCAAAAAACGCTCCGGTCCTTAAGGCCAAAATGGGCTCCGTCCTGAAGGGGTTAAACTCATTACTTTACTGGGTGATGAAAGTAACAGGGGATGTATGATGTTTTTTATTTTTATTTTGATCTGACTTCTTGGGTTTAATAAGTGATTCCCAATGTTTATTTGAAGCAATATTTTTGCCCCTAGCTATTTCCCAAGGTGCATAGCCTCGACTCAAAAGATGAGTTTTGATGTTACCAGCTTCCTTTTCAAAATCCGTGTCCAAAGTACAATTCCTTCGTACATATATACATACATACAAAGAAGCCAAAATAAATAAGCTCAGAAATTAACCCTTTAAGGAGCATTTTTCCATTTTTGCACTTTCGTTTTTTCCTCCTTACCTTTTAAAAATCATAACCCTTTCAATTGTGCACCTACAGACCCATATGATATGATATTGTTTTTCAGGCAAAAATGCAGATAATAATGCCCATTTTGCCACACAGCGGTTTTTCTGTAAGAAAACGCTGCACCTAGATGTTAGCTGCAAGTCAATAGTGAACTGCAAAATGCCAGATCCACTTGACGTTTTTCATTTTGGCATTTCTTTTAATTTTTTATCCTTTCTGCATTTTTCAGCTATTTTGGGCTCAGAAGCTGGTTTCCAAAAACGTCCTCAAAATCCTAGTTTGGCGTTTTTATTGGGAAAATCTTGGCATATTTCTCCCTTAGGTTAAGTTTCCACTTGGTTTTTTTTCTGGCAGTTTTTGGGAAACTGCCACTGCAGTTTTTGGGCCAAAGCCAGAAGTGTATTCAAAAGGAATAGGACATATAAAGGAAGGACTTACACTTCTCCTCCCTTATGGATCCACTTCTGACTTTGGCTCAAAAACTGCAGTGGCAGGAATCCAAAAACTGCCAGAAAAAAACCAAGTGGAAACTTAGCCATAGAAGTCTATGGGAGTGAAAAAACGCCAAGAAAAATGCCATATGGGTTTTTACTTTTTACATTTTTGCCAGCGTTTTTTATTCTTTCTTGGACTTCAGCGATCCAAAAAAGTGATGGAGATACTTTTTTAATAAAATTTCATAGGGTACCATTAAAAAAAATAATAAAAACAAGAAACAGTAGTGATGGAAAAAATTGTATTTAACGAAATTTATAACACATTTTTTTTATACATTTATAAACAGGGATCAATTTATGTGGGCGGGCAGGGCACTAAAAATGTAGCCGACAATAATAAAAATGTAGTGTGTGTGTTTTCTTTTTTCTCCAACAGTTTTTAGGTAGTACTACTACTCCCAGCATGGAACACACTATTCCATGATGGGAATAGTAGTACCTGTACTAATTGACAGATCGCCCGGGTCTGTTGTGATCCTTCTGTATAATTTATAGATGTGGACGGCCGCTCTTCTATGGTCCCCTGCACTGCCGTATATATACACCTACTCATATTTCCTGCAGAGAGCTGTAATTGGCCAGATGGTTCCAGCCAATCACAACTCTCTGGGAAATACAAATAGGTGTATATATACGTCAGTGCAGGGAACCATAGAAGAGCGGCTGGCCGCATCTATACATTATACAGAAGGATCGCAGTGGGTGGCAGGTACTAAAGCTCCCAGCATGGAGTAGTAGTACCTGCAGTTAAGGACAGATCACAGCAGATGTCATTCCTGACACCCAATGTGATCGTCCTATCTATTGCAGAGATGCAGAACGGCTCTCTACAGCGCTCACATCTCTGCACTATACTCTGGCCGACCAGTGATATGAATAGAACATCACTCATTTCATATTTCCCGCTGAGAGCGGGCATTGGTGGCAACCATCCGGCCAATCACCACTCTGGGCAGAAAATATGAATTTCTTTTCCCATCACTGGCCAGCCGGAGTACAGAGCAGAGATGCGAGCGCTGTATAGAGCCGCTCTGCATCTCTTCAATAGATAGGACAATCGCATCGGGTGTCAGGAGTGACACCCAGAGCAATCTTTCAATTAGTACAGGTACTACTACTCCCATCATAGAACAGTCTGTTCCATGCTGGGAGTTGAAGTAGTACTACCTAAAAAATTTAAAAAATAGAGAAAAAAAAGTGAAACACACACAGTTTATTAAAAAATTATAAAAATTTTGTTATAAAAAAAATGTGTTACATAATTTTTTTTCCATCTGTACTGCATACTTTTTTTTTTTTTTAGAAAAAAAACACCAAAGGGGCCAAAAAGGCAAATTCCACACAAAGGTAAAAACGCTTAAAAAAATGCAATGCAATAACCTCAGTGGAATCCTAGCTTTACTGATATTTATTCAACCCCTTAACCCCTTCCCGCAGAATGTCATATATAAACGCCGGGTTGTGCAGTGCGTTCGCGCATCCCGGCGTTTATACATGACATGCAGTTAACCCGGCGATGCGCAGCATCGCACGGGTTAACTGGCAGAAGTCCCGCTGTTTCCAGCAGGGGACAACTTCTGCTTCACCCCCAGGACCATCAATTGATGGTCCTGGTCAGCGATCACTGTGATTGGAGCAGCGCGGGACCGGCCACGTGGACGAGCAGCGACGGGTAAGTATGTGGTCCTCAGAGGCAGCAGTGAAGATCTTCACTGCTGCTTCTAGGAGTCTGAAAACTACAACTCCCAGCATGCCTAGACAGCCTTTGGCTGTCTGGGCATGCTGGGAGTTGTAGTTTTGCAACATCTGGAGGGCCTCAGTTTGGAGACCATTGTATAATGGTCTCCAATCTGTGCTCTTCCAGCTGTTGCAAAACTACAACTCCCAGCATGCACTGACTGTCCAGGCATGCTGGGAGTTTTAGTTAAGCAACATCTGGCCCTTCAGATGTTGCCGAACTACAACTCCCAGCATGCCCTTCAGCTGTCTGGGCATGCTGGGAGTTGTAGTTTTGCAACAGCTGGAGACACACTGGTTGGGAAACATTGTTTCTAACTCAGTGTTTCCTAACCTGTGTGCCTCCAGCTGTTGCAAAACTATAACTCCCAGCATGCACTAAAAGACCATGCATGCTGGGAGTTGTAGTTTCTCAACATCTGGAGGGCCCCAGTTTGGAGACCATTGTATAATGGTCTCCAATCTGTGCTCTTCCAGCTGTTGCAAAACTACAACTCCCAGTATGCACTGACTGTCCAGGCATGCTGGGAGTTTTAGTTCAGCAACATCTGGCCCTTCAGATGTTGCCATACTACAACTCCCAGCATGCCCTTCAGCTGTCTGGGCATGCTGGGAGTTGTAGTTTTGCAACAACTGGAGACACACTGGTTGGGAAACATTGTCTGTTTCTAACTCAGTGTTTCCTAACCTGTGTGCCTCCAGCTGTTGCAAAACTATGACTCCCAGCATGCACTAACAGACCATGCATGCTGGGAGTTGTGGTTTTGCAACAGCTGATGCAAGCCCCCCCCCCCCCCCCCCGCTCCGCCACCCCCGTGAATGTACAGGGTACATTCACATGGGCGAGGCTATTACAGTGGGTTTCTCACATCTTGAGATGCAGCAAATTTTGCGCTGGGAAACTCGCTGTAATCCCCCGCCCATGTGACTGTACCCTAAAAACACTACACTACACTAACACAAAATAAAATAAAAAGTTAAAAACACTACATATACACATACCCTTACACAGCCCCCCTCCCCCAATAAGAACGTCCGGTACACCACTGTTTCCAAAGCAGAGCCTCCAGCTGTTGAAAAACAACAACTCCCAGTATTGTCGGACAGCCGTTGACTGTCCAGGCATGCTGGGAGTTTTGCAACAGCTGGAGGCACCCTGTTTGGGAATCACTGGCGTAGAATACCCCTATGTCCACCCCTATACAAATCCCTAATTTAGGCCTCAAATGCACATGGCGCTCTCACTTTGGAGCCCTGTCGTATTTCAGGGCAACAGTTTAGGGCGACATATGGGGTATCGCTGTACTCGGGAGAAATCGCGTTACAAGGTTTGGGGGGCTTTTTCTTCTTTAACCCTTCATGAAAAGGAAATGTTGGGGTCTACACCAGAATGTTAGTGTAAAAATGTTTTATTTTTTACACTAACATGCTGATGTTGCCCTATACTTTACATTTTCACAAGAGGTAAAAGGGAAAAACGCCCCCCAAAATTTGTAACGCAATTTCTCCCGACTACAGAGATACCCCATATGTGAGCGCAAAGTGCTCTGGGGGCGCACAACAAGGCCCAGAAGGGAGAGTGCACCATGTACATTTGAGGTGATTTGCACAGGGGTGGCTGATTGTTACAGCGGTTTTGACAAACGCAAAAAAAACAAAACCCCACATGTGACCCCATTTCGGAAACGACACCCCTCACGGAATGTAATGAGGGGTGCAGTGAGAATTTACCCCCCACAGGTGTCTGACGGATCTTTGGAACAGTGGTCCATTAAAATGAAAACTTGTACAGCCCACTGTTCCAAAGATCTGTCAGACACCAGTGGGGGGCAAATGCTCACTGTACCCCTTGTTACGTTCCTCAAGGGGTCTAGTTTCCAAAATGGTATGCCATGTGTGTTTTTTTTTTGCTGTTCTGGCACCTTAGGGGCTTCCTAAATGCGACATGCTCTCCGAGCAAAATTTGCTCTCAAAAAGCCAAATATGACTCCTTCTCTTCTGAGCATTGTAGTTCACCCATAGTGCACTTCAGGTCAACTTATGGGGTACCTCCATACTCAGAAGAGATGGGGTTATAAATTTTGGGGAGTATTTTCTGCTATTAACCCTTGCAAAAAGGTGAAATTAGGGGGGAAACACACATTTTAGTGGAAATTTTTTTTTTTTTTTTTACATATGCAAAAGTCATGAAACACCTGTGGGGTAATAAGGCTCACTTTATTCCTTATTACATTCCTCAAGGGGTCTAGTTTCCAAAATGGTATGCCATGTGGGTATTTTTTGCTGTTCTGGCACCATAGGGGCTTTCTAAATGTGACATGCCCCCCGAGCAAAATTTGCTCTCAAAAAGCCAAATATGACTCCTCTTCTGAGCATTGTAGTTCACCCATAGTGCACTTCAGGTCAACTTATGGGGTACCTCCATACTCAGAAGAGAAGGGGTTACAAATATTGGGGGGTATTTCCTGCTATTAACCCTTGGAAAAATGTGAAATTTGGGGGGAAACACACATTTTAGTGAAAAAAATTTTTTTTTTTTTACAAATGCAAAAGTCGTGAAACACCTGTGGGGTATTAAGGCTCAGTTTATTCCTTGTTACGTACCTCAAGGGGTCTAGTTTTCAAAATGGTATGCCATGTGAGGGTTTTTTGCTGTTCTGGCACCATAAGGGCTTCCTAAATGCAACATGCCCCCCAAAAACCATTTCAGAAAAACGTACTCTCCAAAATCCCCTTATCGCTCTTTCCCTTCTGAGCCCTCTACTGCGCCCGCCGAACACTTTACATAGACATATGAGGTATGTGCTTACTCGAGAGAAATTGGGCTACAAATATAAGTATACATTTTCTCCTTTTACCCCTTGTAAAAATTTAAAAATTTGGTCTACAAGAACATGCGAGTGTAAAAAATGAAGATTGTGAATTTTCTCCTTCACTTTGCTTCTATTCCTGTGAAACACCTAAAGGGTTAAAATGATGACTGAATGTCATTTTGAATACTTTGGGGGGTGCAGTTTTTATAATGGGGTCTTTTGTGGGGTATTTCTAATATGAAGACCCTTCAAATCCACTTCAAACCTGAACTGGTCCCTGAAAAATAGTGAGTTTGAAAATTTTGTGAAAAATTGGAAAATTGCTGCTGAACTTTGAAGCCCTCTGGTGTCTTCCAAAAGTAAAAACTCGTCACTTTTATGATGCAGACATAAAGTAGACATATTGTATATGTGAATAAAAAAATTTTTTATTTGTAATATACATTTTCCTTACAAGCAGAGAGCTTCAAAGTTAGAAAAATGCAAAATTTTCAAATTTTTCATCAAATTTTAGGATTTTTTACAAGGAAAGGATGCAAGTTACCACAAAAATTTACCACCATGTTAAAGTAGAATATGTCACGAAAAAACAATCTCGGAATCAGAATGATAACTAAAAGCATTCCAGAGTTATTAATGTTTAAAGTGACAGTGGTCAGATGTGCAAAAAATGCTCTGGTCCTTAAGGCCAAAATGGGCTTGGTCCTGAAGGGGTTAAGGATGGACCTATTTTTTACCAGGCTATTTTTTTTAAATTTGACATGTATCTCTTTAAATGGTAATAACTTTAGAACGCTTTTTCTGAGCAGAGCGATTCTGAGATAGTTTTTTCCTGACATATTGTACTTTATATAAGTCGTGCATTTTTGTTGACATGCAGCATTTTTTGTGAAAAACCTCAAAATATTGTGGAAAACTGGAAGATTTATGGCGTTTAAAAAAAAAAAAATTTTATGGTGTACACTGTGCGGTAAAGGTGATGTTATATTTACTCTGTGGGTCAGTACGATTATGACGATACCCATTTTATATGGCTTTCTATGTTCTTTTTCCTTTTCTGAGCAAAAGTATTTTTCTGCCATTCATTTTCCAACAGCCGTAACTTTTTTATTTTATGTCCGACGCCATTGAGTGAGGGCTTATTTTTTGCGGTATGACATCTACTTTTTATGCGTATCATTTTTGTGCTACGTGCTACCTTTTGATATTTTTTATTCTGCTATTTGTACCACAATTGGCAAATTTTGTGCTTTTTTTAATTTATTTTTTTACGGCGTTCACCGTGCGGGATAATTTACATTATATTTTTATAGTACACATCATTACGGACATGGCAATACCTATTATGTATATGATTTGTATTTTTGATCTTTTTTGGTGATAATACAGGGCTTTTATTGGGAAAGGGGCATTTTTTTACACTTCATACTTTTATTGAAGAACTTTTTAAACTAGTTGCATGCATTGTTCAAGTGTAATTTTTACCCACTTCAAATCTTGAAGATTCTGTGGCCTCTTTTGTAAATCATGATCTTGAGTTTCTTTTTATAGATTTTCAATGGGATTTAAGTCAGGTAATTGGTTGAACCATTGTAGCAGCTTTATTTTCTTCCTATGAAATTATCTGAGAGTCACGTTGGCTATGGGTTTAGGATCACTGTATTGCTGAAATGTCCATCCGGGTAGATGGCAACCGATTTTTACCAAGAAAGTAAATTTGCCCAGTTATCCTTCCTTCAATTATATAAAGTTTGCCAGTACTATTTGCTGAAAAGCAGCCCCACACCATGATGCTCTCACCTTTAACCCCTTCATGACTCAGCAATTTTTTTTTTCTGGCTCAAGTTTTTTTCCTCCTTACCTTCTAAGACCCATAACCTAAAGTTGTATGTTCCATTGATACACTTTTTTTTTTTTTTAATTATACAATGTATTACAAAGCCAGAAAAAAATTATATGTAGGGCAAAATGTGGGGAGGGGGCAGGGGGTGACATGGAATTGCACAATTTTGTGGGGCAATATTTTTTTTCGGAGTTGAAAATATAGTAAAGCTGACATGCTATATTTATGCTATGGGTCAATATGATTCCAATTAGACCAAATTAGAATAAGTTTTGTTTCTTTTTATGGTGAAAAGCAATTAGGGATATGTTCAATACTTATTCCAATGGTGTAGCTAGGTAAATAAGTAGCCAAGTAGCTAGGTCGGTAGCCATGCAGGTAGGTAGCAAGGTAGCTAGGAAGGTAACTATGTAGGTAGGTTGGTAGCCAAGTAGGTAGCTAGCTAAATAAGTAGCCAAGTAGCTAGGTCAGTAGCATGGTAGGCAGGTAGGCAGCTAGGTAGGTAGCTATGTAGATAGGTAGCCAGATAACCTTCTTGCAGTCATTTACACATAGATATATCTTTATTGGGACATTAAGGGAAGAATTAGATGCATTTATACATAGCATGCTGCCTTCTGCTGAGCAATGCCACAGGCAGAGGAGCAGACAGTAAAAGAATACAGCAGCTTTTGTAAACCACTTTCTGCAGCAGCTCTTGGAGGAAAATGGCAGGAATGCTGTGGGAGCGGAGGGAGAGGAGTGGTCAGGGTGGGAGGTGGGTAGTACTGAGCAACTGTTCAACCAGGAAGCACAGTTATCTTACATAGGAAAAGACCCTCAGACACACAAAACAAATCGATTTTTGGTGTTTTCAGAATGGAGGCAGACATGTAAGCAAAGGTATGTGTTTCTGCAGTATATTGTTTTTTGATCTGATGTAAGAATACCCATTTAAGGTAAGGTCACACATGCCATATTTTGGCAGCAAATACGCAGAAATATATCATACCCTTAAAAGTAAATCATGGCCTTTGTTTTTTTGCTGAATTAGAGATTACACTTGTTTTATTGTCTGCTAGTACAGTGGTAACATATTTATGAGGTGCTTTTTATGGGTATGAAAAAATAAAAGGATTATTTTGCCCGCCATAAATTCTAAATTGGGTCTTTCAATTATTTTTATCAATATTAAATGATCCAGAATATAAAAGAAATATGTAGTGCAGCTCTGAATTACAACTTGTTGACCTGCCCCATTGCTCCTTGAATGTGTTCTGTCATTTCAAACAACCTCCCTCCATTTATCGCCTTTATGATATATAACATCTTTCTAAATCATTTTACAAAAAGGACTTATTTGCCAAGGAAAACAGCTCTTACGTCTTGACTACTAGGTGTTTCACTTCCCTGCAGCCATTTGTTCCCTGTCTGTTTTGAGAACCAAATTCAGCAGTAAGACAAAACACAGGAAGTGGGTTTGGGCTTAGATAGTGTTGTTCTGGACCATACACATGTTAGCTTAACCCTTTCGGCAATTTCCAGAGGGCCCCACTATACCTTTTAAGATAAAATCAAGGCTTATCACTAACCACCCATAAAGTTCAAGGCAGCAGCCTCTTGAAACATACATAGTTTGTAAGGTTGAAAAAAGACGAGTCCATCGAGTTCAACCTAAAACCCTACCACGTCGATCCAAAGGAAGGGGAAAAAAAACACACAGGAAAAATTCCTTCCAGACCCCAATATGGCGATCAGAATAAGTCCCTGGATCAACATTCTATCCACATAAATCTACTATCCATAACATCTAATGTTATTACTTTCTAGAAAAACATCCAGGCCCCCCATGAACTTGTTTATTGAGTCATCACGACATCATGTGGCAGAGAGTTCCACAGTCTCACTGCTTTTACAGTAAAGAATCTTTGTCTGTGATTATGGTGAAACCTTCTTTCCTCTAGACGTAGAGTATGCCCCCTTGTCATGGTTACCAGCCTAAGTATAAAAAGATCACTAGAAAGATCTCTGTACTGTCCATTCATATAATTTGTACATTGTAATCAGATCGCCCCTAAGACGTCTTTTCTCTAAACGAAATAACCCCAAGCTTTATAACTGCCTTGGTCCTGTAATCCTCCCATACCATTAATAATCTTTGTTGCCCTCCTCTGCGCCCTCTCCAGTTCAGCCGTGTCCTTTTTATATACAGGTGGCCAGAATTGAACACAATACTCCATATATGATCTGACTAGTCATTTATACAGCAGCAAAACTATGTCCTTGTCATGTGCCCCTATGCCTCTCTTGATACATCCCATGACTTTGTTAGCCTTGGCAGCCACAGCCGGACACTGGTCACTAAAGTAGAATTTACTGTCCAACAGTACCCCCAAGTCTTATTTGTTGTGTAAATACTTGTGCTCTTACTGTGTACATAGTGCTACTTCCTGTTTATTATACCACAAATCATCCCCAAACAGTGCTTGCTACTTCAGTCCAGTGTACTTTCTACACCATTCATTTCATGGCAGAGAGGAGGAAGGCTTGTGATGTCCTGTAATTGGCCAGACAAGTAAGACAAATTAAATCCAGTAGTGAGTACTGCTGGAAAAGAGCCCAGTTCTGGTTCCACATCCTGAAATAAAGGGAATAAGAAATAGCTGTGCTCAAAAACAAAAAGCTCAAATTTCCACTTGTCCCTAGAGCTTAATATAACAAAACTATGCAGGTTTTAAAAGTATACAAGGAAGAAGACCGGTGTCAGCGCTTAATACATCAGATTGCTTCCCAACAATCACTAGCTGAGGTGAGACATCTTTACTGTCAGCGACTGCTAAGCCACAGCATGACGACCACGTCATCAAGCCTTGACCACAGGAACCCGGAAGAGGAGACAACTAGGGACTGCAGCAGGACAACAAAAGCACCAGGGCAGCTGTGGAAGGTAAATAAATGTTTATTTTTTTATTCCTGACAGACAACTAAATTTGCCTAAAAACCTCCCTGTCCCACTCCTAGTACTCCTGAACAACCACGTATGCTTTCAGGATTCTTTCCACTTTTGGAACAGATTCAACACTATTCTCTTGATATTCTACCTGTAGCCCATTTACTTATTTGGGGGCGAAAAATCAGCAAATTCTGCATGGAAAAGCTGCTTATTTGTTGCACTAAATTACAGTTTGATGAATCTGCATGAAGATTTGCTGGCCAATACAAAGCAAAAAACCAAGCTTCAACTGTAGATTTCTGCTGCAGATCTTCTAAAATGTCCACAACAGATTTACCTATTACTTCAATGTGTGATTGTCCCTGATTGGCTCACCTCCCTCATCTATATTTACTACCACTCTAATCATGTGACCTGCTTAGCTCTCTGAAGACAGCTCCTACCAGCAGCTCACTCCACTAGGATGCCTTGTGGAGTCATGGTGAGCATATATATATATACCTTATTTAAAGGGATATTCCAGGATTTTTTATTTGACTATGCTACAGGGGCTGTAAAGTTAGTGTAGTTCATAATATAGTGTTTGTACCTGTGTGTGACGGTTTTCACCCCAATATTTTTAACAGTATACAAAATGACTGTTGTCTCAGATTTTTCTCAGCTTGGATTGCAACTGAGACCTGACCTCACTAGTCAGCTGATGACAGGGCCTGTCTGCTTCAATTGGTGGAGGGATTGCTTGGTGGGAGAGAGATCAATCTGCAACAGCTGTAGGCACCCTGATTGAAAACCACACTGATGTGAATGGATGCAGCTCATTTATGTTTCAATGGGTTGGGTGACTGATGTGTGGGAGGGAGGAAAATGGAATTGTGGGATTTGTAGTCAAAAAAAGAAAAGTCAAACCCTGAAATACTGATTCACAAACAGCTAGCCACAGTGTTATGGTAATGTCACAACATAGCCATTTAGCCACAAAAGGTGCTCAGTCACATCACTTGACAGCTAGCAGTGACAGCTAACAGAAAGTTCTGCAAGCTTCTAAATTCTGCAGCTAATATCAGCAGCCAAATTACAATTTTTTTAAACTATTTTATAGGCAGTCGGTGCAGTGAGTAAAGAATTTATGCTATGGAAGTTGAATGAGGGGTTTAATTTTGGTTGAGTGGGTTGCTAAATTCGTGCAATGTTCCTCTTGTAGAAGCATGTAGATGTAATAATGGCTGTTAAAGGGAACCTATTACTAAGTTTTACCCTAAATAATGAGTGGTAACACCTAATTGATGTTAATATCACATGTTCTACCATGCCAGGATGTCTGCTGGTACATCTATAAAATATGGAGAAAACAACTTTTATAAATGTCACATGCTGTATGTAAAGAAGGCTCAAGTAGTCAGTTGGGCATGCGGCTGATGAAGTAGTCACGATGCCCCGGGCTGTAATCACGCTCATTCACGCTCAAATAATGCCTATCTAGGTATGATTGAGCAGCTCAGTCAGGGTCCGATGTCATCGTTCACAGCTAGGCTGTCAATCGTGTCTAGATAGCCGTGATTAGAGCCTGAATGGGTGTCCTTACAGCCAAGGGAGCCACATGCCTGGTGACTACTTGAGCATGTCTGGTGACTACTTAACTCTCATTTACATACTGCGTGTGGCAGTTATAAAAGTTGTTTTCTCCACATTTACAGATGTGCCAGCAGACATCCAGGCATGGTAGGACACATGATATTAACCTCTATTATGTGTTGCCACAAGAGATGAGCGAACTTACAGTAAATTCGATTAGTCACAAACTTCTCGGTTCGGCAGTTGATGACTTATCCTGCATAAATTAGTTCAGCTTTCAGGTGCTCCGGTGGGCTGGAAAAAGTGGATACAGTCCTAGGAGACTCTTTCCTAGGACTGTATCCACCTTTTCCAGCCCACCGGAGCACCTGAAAGCTGAACTAATTTATGCAGGATAAGTCATCAACTGCCGAGCCGAGAAGTTCGTGATGAATCGAATTTACTGTAAGTTCGCTCATCTCTATTTCAGAGAAATAATTTACCATCAACATAATCTGAGCTTGTTTCCTACGAATAGATGTGTTGCGTATAAAGGTCTTTTTGCTGAGAGAGCATCAGTTTTTTCCAGTTTCAGTTTTAGAGTATTTATACAACTGACATAGTTTGATGGTTGTTAGAAACAAACCAGAAGGGGTTAATGCCAACTTCCAAGCCTATCTATGATATTAAAGGGCCCTGTCATCATTTTAATGCTTCTCAAACCATGCTTTATCAAATTATACTTATACTGAGCATCATGCTTCTTCTACCTTTTTTTTATTTTTTATTGAAGCTCTGATATACCCAAACCCCACAATTATGTGACCATACCTACCACCATTGATAGCGTACTCTTATAAAGATACTCTTAGGCTAGGTTTCCACACAGGTTTTTTTTCTGGAAGTTTTTAGAAGTATATTCAAAAGGAATGAGAAATATAAAGGACTTTTACTTGTACTTCCTACTGGACCCACCTCTGAATTTGGCACAAAAACTGAAGTGGCAGTTTTCCAAAAAACGCCAGAAAAAACCTTTGTGGAAACCTAACCTTAAGATGTAATTTGCAGGTATGAACTGATGTAAACAATGGAAAGGTTGCAGTACTCTTGCAAGTGCCATGTCTTTTTAAACAGCTGATCAGTGGAGGCACTAGGGGTTCAACCCACCACCAATTTTAGGCTAGGTTTCCACTTGTTTTTTTTTTTCTGGCAGTTTTTGGAAAACTGCCACTGCAGTTTTTGAGCCAAAGTCAGAAGTGGATCCATAACGGAGGAGAAGTATAAGTCCTTCCTTTATATGTCCTATTCCTTTAGAATACACTTCTGGCTTTGGCTCAAAAACTGCAGTGGCAGTATTCCAAAACCTGCCAGAAAAAAACCAAGTGGAAACTTAGCCTAAAGGGGTACTCTGGTACCACAGTTTTATGGTTATCTAGCGTGTTTGTAGCGAGTTTAGCACTTTTGTAAATCACATGTTATACATGTGTCCACAGCATATATGTTTTTTACTGACCTCTTTTCTGTGACAGAAGTTCAGTAGTTTTTCTGGTTGCTTTTGAGTGTTGTCCACACCTGCGGCCATGTTTGTTGACTGTTGTTGACAAGACGTCAGAGCTACAGGCTTTGCTTGTCTTTTTTTCTCCTGCAATGGTTTCACCCCTTTTCCACACCAATGTAATGAATATTCATTGAATTGTTGCGGGAGGATGGATGTCTCCTCCCGCTGTCAGTCTGCCCTGCGCCTGGATTGAATACCCTGTATCAGCGCTGCAGCTGACATGTAACCCCTTCCCCGGCATGGGGACCGTGCTCCCACAGGGGGAATCATGATTCCCCTGTAGGCGCACGGTCTCCATGGCGGGGTAATTAGTAACATGTCAGCCGCAGCGCTATCATGATTCCCCTCTGCGGCAGTCCCCACATCAGGCAATGAATGAATTGCCAGCCGCAGCGCTGTCCCCACATCAGGGAACTAATCATATGTGACCCGCGGGCACTGCTCTGCTTCCTGATCACCGCCGCCCCCCCCCCCCTAGTGATGTCCCCACAAGGGTTAACTGTGAGCCGCAGCAGCGCTGTACATTCTCCCCAAGTCGGGGAATGACTGAATTGTGAGCGCGGACGCAGGGCTTCTGATCAGCTTCTGTTCTCTGATCAGAAGCCCTGCGCCAGCGCTCACAATTCAGTCATTCCCCAACATGGGGAGAATGTCACAGTTAAAGGACATCTGTACTAATGAGTGTGACATATTCCTGTGCCGGGGCCGGCTCCTTACATGACAGTGCACTCAGCCTATCACCGGCAGAGGCGGGACATCGGTGCGGCCGTTGATTCGCTGACGGCTCTGTGACAGCATGAGGATCGCAGCAGAGGACCGTGAAGCTGTTACCATGTAGGAAGCTGAGTCAAAGTTTATTTTGTTTGTCTTTGCAGCCCGGCACAGGAATATGTCACATTCATTAGTACAGATGTCCTTTAACTGTGACATTCTCCCCACGTTGGGGAATGAATGATTTGTGAGCGTGGGCGCAGGACTTCGTATCAGAAAACAGAAGCTGATCAGAAGTCCTGCGCTCACAATTCAGTCATTCCCCGACGTGGGGAGAATGTAGAGCGCTGCTGCGGCCCACAGTTAACCGCTGCGGGGACATTGCTTGGGGGATCAGGAAGAAGAGCAGCGCCCGCGTGTCACATATGACTAGTTCCCTGATGTGGGGACAGCGCGCTGTGGCTGGCCATTCATTCATTCATTCCCTGATGTGGGGAGAATGTACAGCGCTGCTGCGGCACACAGTTAACTCTTGCGGGGAATTTGCTTTGGGGTCAGGAAGCAAAGCAGCACCCACGTGTCACATATGACTAGTTCCCTGATGTGGGGATGCTGCAGCTAGCAATTCATTCATTCCCTGATGTGGGGGCTGTGGGATGAGAAGCTGACAGTGAGGGTGGGAGGAGTATAGACAGAAAGTACAGAGGGTCCAGCACTTTGTTGCAAGCAGCTTTATTGAAGATACATCACACCATAAAAACGACAGTCAGTCAGACATGTTGTTACGCCGAGCGCTCCGGGTCCCCGCTCCTCCCCGGAGCGCTCGCTACACTCTCCTCACTGCCTCGCTCCGGTCAGATCCACTGACCCGGGGCGCTGCGATACCGCCTCCAGCCGGGATGCGATTCGCGATGCGGGTAGCGCCCGCTCGCGATGCGCACCCCGGCTCCCGTACCTGACTCGCTCTCCGTCAGTCCTGTCCCGGCGCGCGCAGCCCCGCTCCCTAGGGCGCGCGCGCGCCGGGTCTTTGCGATTTAAAGGGCCACTGCGCCGCTGATTGGCGCAGTGGTTCCAATTAGTGTTATCACCTGTGCACTTCCCTATATCACCTCACTTCCCCTGCACTTCCTTGCCGGATCTTGTTGCCATCGTGCCAGTGAAAGCGTTTCCTTGTGTGTTCCTAGCCTGTGTTCCAGACCTCCTGCCGTTGCCCCTGACTACGATCCTTGCTGCCTGCCCCGACCTTCTGCTACGTCCGACCTTGCTTCTGTCTACTCCCTTGTACCGCGCCTATCTTCAGCAGCCAGAGAGGTTGAGCCGTTGCTAGTGGATACGACCTGGTCACTACCGCCGCAGCAAGACCATCCCGCTTTGCGGCGGGCTCTGGTGAAAACCAGTAGTGACTTAGAACCGATCCACTAGCACGGTCCACGCCAATCCCTCTCTGGCACAGAGGATCCACTACCTGCCAGCCGGCATCGTGACACATGTTTTGAGCGCAAGCGCTCTTCCTCAAGAAAGAGCGCTTGCGCTCAAAACATGTCTGACTGTCATTTTATGGTGTGATGTATCTTCAACAAAGCTTCTTGCAACAAAATGATGGAACCTCTGTACTTTCTTCAATATTGGATGCCTTGCCGGGCACCGGTCCAAGCACCGTGCATCAGGGAAGGTGAGCTTGATCACTCACTTGTTGGGAGGACTATACTAATGAGCAGGGCGGGGAAAGAGCATGCTAAAGGGGAAAGAAAAAAAAGCCGCCCACAAACAGGGCTGGGCAGCAACGCAAAACAAGTTGGGCAGGGCACTGAAAGAGGAGACAGGCTACAAGGCATGCTGGGAGCTGTAGTTTCTGAAGCAAAGGCAAAAAGAAAATAGATGCTACACTACATGGACACACTTGTGCAAAGAAAGGAAAAGAAAGACAAACAAAGAGCAGGCACAAGACCAGAGATAAGAAAACTCACCTGCAAGGGTATGTAGAAACTGAAAAAACGAACTGGCCACCGGAGTACCCCTTTAATATTGATGTCCTATTCTGAGGATAGGCCATGGATTTAAAATTCTGTACTCCAATCTAAACAGTTAACCCTTTAGATGATGTGGTCAGTGATCTAGCAGGAAAAATACAGATGGCTACTGAGGTAGAGTCTAATCAGCAAGCCTGTCAGTGCAGCACTGTTCAGATCTGTACTGCAGTGTATTATGTGTGCGATCAGGGGTCTCATCCCCTTACTGGATAGTAAAATAAATTAAAGAAAAAACACTAAATTAAAAAATAAAAAAATATTTGGGCTTCGCTGCATTTGTAATGACCAATTTGTTATGGTTAGCACCATGCAGGTAAAAAAATCATTTAACCTGCATGGTGCTAACCATTAAAAAAATAGTTAAAAACACTTTCAAATTACAGCTTTTTTTTTTATCTTTCCTTTGTAAAAACAAAATAAATGTACCCCAGAATGGTGCCAATAAAAATGTCATGTTATTGTGCCTTAATGCATTTGCAAATTTATATACCGTATATACTCGAGTATAAGCCGACCCGAGTATAAGCAGAGACCCCTAATTTCAACCCAAAATCCCAGGAAAAGTTATTGACTCGAGTGTAAGCCTAGGGTGGGAAATACATCATTCCCCCCTGTCATCATCCAGACCCGTCATTAACATCCTCATCATCATCACCGCCTGTCATCATCCAGACCCTCATCATCATCACCTGTCATCATCCCCTTGTCATCATCCCACACATCCCCCTTCATCATCCCCTTGTCATCATCCCACACATCCCCCCTTCATCATCCCCTTGTCATCATCCCACACATCCCCCCTTCATCATCCCCTTGTCATCATCCCACACATCCCCCCTTCATCCTCCCCTTGTCATCATCCCCACCCCCCTTCATCATCCCCTTGTAATCATCCCACACACCCCCCTTCATCATCCCCACCCCCTTCATCATCCCACCCCCCCTTCATCATCCTCTTGTCATCATCCCACACCCCCCCTTCATCATCCTCTTCTCATCATCCGCCCTCAGTGGTCTTCAACCTGCGGACCTCCAGAGGTTTCAAAACTACAACTCCCAGCAAGCCCGGGCAGCCATCGGCTGTCCGCGCTTGCTGGGAGTTGTAGTTTTGAAACCTCCGGAGGTCCGCAGGTTGAAGACCACTGCGGCCTTCGACATCATCCAGCCCCTCTCACCCCCCTTTAGTTCTGTACAGTACTCACCTCCGCTCGGCGCTGGTCCGATGCTGCAGGGCTGTCCGGAGAGGAGGTGGTCCGGTGGGATAGTGGTTCCGGGCTGCTATCTTCACCGGGGGCGCCTCTTCTCCGCGCTTCCGGCCCGGAATAGAGGCGTTGCCTTGACAATGACGCAGAAGTACGTTGCCAATGAACGTACCTCTGCGTCGTTGTCAAGGCAACGTGACTATTCTGGGGCCGGGCCCAAAGCGCTTAGAAGAGGCCTCCCCGGTGAAGATAGCAGCCCGGAACCACTATCCCACCGGACCACCTCCTCTCCAGACAGCCCTGCAGCACCGGACCAGCGCCGAGCGGAGGTGAGTACTGTACAGAACTAAAGGGGGGTGAGAGGGGGCTGGATCATGTCGAAGGCCGCAGTGGTCTTCAACCTGCGGACCTCCGGAGGTTTCAAAACTACAACTCCCAGCAAGCCCGGACAGCCGATGGCTGCCCGGGCTTGCTGGGAGTTGTAGTTTTGAAACCTCTGGAGGTCCGCAGGTTGAAGACCACTGCGGGTGGAGAGTTCACTCGAGTATAAGCCGAGGGGGGTGTTTTCAGCACGAAAAATCGTGCTGAAAAACTCGGCTTATACTCGAGTATATATGGTAGTATAAGTGCTCCTTCATGTCTGAAGCCTGTAGCGCTCTAGTGCTACATATGCAATATTTATAAAAAATATCAGAATTAGGGGAATAAATACGAGTTGCATTAGTCTGGAAATACCTGCTGTGTTACGCTAGGTTACACAAGTTTTTTTTCTTGCATTTTTTGGAAAACTACAACTGCAGTGGTTGAGTCAAGGCCAGAAATGTATTCAAAAGAAATAGGACATATAAAGGAAGGACTTATACTTCACCTTCCCCATGGATCTTCTTCTGGCTTTGGCACAAAAACTGCAGCAGTTTAAAAAAAATAAAATAAAAACTGGAAACTTAGCCTTACCGAAAACCTCCAGTTATGTTGATTTCTGTAAAACCCTTAAAGGATTAGTAAATTTCCTAATTGTCATTTTGAATATTTTGAGGGGTGCAGCTTTAAATATAGGGTCATTTATGATGGTGTCTAAAATACAGGCCCATCAAATCCACTTCAGAACTGTACTGGTACCCAAAATATCTCATTTTGATATGTTTTTGTCTTCTAGAAAAGAAGATGTTGGCAGTAATGATGCTGATGACCTTTCTCTATACACCTTCCTACACTCAGGAGGCATCTCAGTGTAACACAATAACTAATACCATACTCATCTGGTCACAATTCAACAACTGTGAGCATGTAATGTTGAGAAATAAAAGCATCAATCATATTTACACAAATAAGAGCAGTCATTATGGCAAACTTACTATACTGGATATTTCTAATAATAAACTTTCAGATCTTCCTAAAGACTTTTTATCTACTGCAAATGCCTTGAAAGAAGTTCACCTAGAACACAATGAACTCAAACATTTACCAGAAATGTTTCTCTCAAATTCCCATGCACTGGAAACGGTTACACTTGAAGGCAATCCCCTCTCTGAAATTCCTGCAAGTATTTTCCGTGAGACTCTTGTTAACCTGACTGTAGACTGCCGGTGTGACCTGGTGAGTAACGTAATGAATGCGCTAAACTACTCAGAAGTAGTATCGGCAACGTGCAAAGAGTCCGCAGTGTTACACAATCTAAAGGACTTCTATGATGCAAACTGTGGCAACCAATATCTGGCCCTGTACATTCTTTTACCAACGTTGATGTTAGTTCTGCTTGTTGGTGGTGTGGCACTGTATTTCTGGAAGAGGAAGAGAACTTCAGCAAGTTTAGAGAGCAAGGACGCTGCCGACAAGTCACCTGCTCATGGGCAATCACGGTACACGTCAAGGAATATAGAAAGTACTGAGACAACTTTTAGCCCTGGAAACAGACAAGACTATGAAAATGTTTTTGTTGGTCACTTGACTACTGAAACGACACCTCGTGGCTATTTGGAAAATGATCATAGACCAGGCACTCACAGGTAGGCTGTAATTATTTTGTTATATATACAGTAGGTATTAGTTACAAGAAACTAGAATTTTTAAATCTTTGGACGTGTTTACATTATTAGACCAGCCACTGTCCTGAATTAACATGGTCTAATCTAAAGGGGTACTCTGGTGGAAAACATTTTTTTAAACCAACTGGTGACAGAAAGTTAAACAGATTTGTAGATTACTTCTGTTAACAAAATCTTTACCCTTTCAGTACTTATTAGCAGCTGTATGCTACAGAGGAAATTCTTTTCTCTTTGAATTTCTTTTTTGTCTTGTCCACAGTGCTCTCTGCTGACACCTGACGCCCGTATCAGGAACTGCCCAGAGCAGTAGAAAATCCCCATATCAAACCTATGCTGCTCTTGACAGTTCCTGACATGGACAGAGGTGTCAGCAGAGAGCACTGTGGACAAGACAAAAAAGAAATTAAAAAAGAACAGAAGTTCCTCTGTGGCATACAGCTGCGAATAAGTATTGAAAGGATTAAGATTTTTAAATAGAAGTAATTTACAAATCTGCTTAACTTTCTGGCACCAGTTCATTTTTTTTAAACTTTTCCACTTGCCCCTTGGCCCAGCAAGTTATCATATGTCAGGTGGGGGAAGAGATTCCACAGCTCAAGACTACAGCACAAACCCAAGCAGCAGAGGACAGCTAACCCCCCCCCCCCCTTCTGCTCCCTGCCACCATCAGCCTCCAGCAATGATAAGCCGCCCAGGGCCTACTGCAAACTCAGTGGCAGTGGTTTGTGAGTAATAAAGATGTCTGTCACGATTCGGCTTACGGGTTGTGGATCCGCTGTGTCAGCGAGGGATTGGCGTGGACCGTGCTAGTGGACCGGTTCTAAGAGGCTACTGGTTTTCACCAGAGCCCGCCGCAAAGCGGGATGGTCTTGCTGCGGCAGTAGCAACCAGGTCGTATCCACTAGCAACGGCTCAACCTCGCTGACTGCTGAGAAGGCGTGGGACAGAAGGACTAGGCAGAGGCAAGGTCAGACGTAGCAGAAGGTCGGGGGCAGGCGGCAAGGTTCGTAGTCAGGATGGATAGCAGAAGTTCAGGTACACAGGCTTTGGACACACTAAACGCTTTCACTGGCACAAGGCAACAAGATCCGGCAAGGGAGTGCAAGGGAGGAGATCAGATATAGCCAGGGAGCAGATGGAAGCCAATTAAGCTAATTGGGCCAGGCACCAATCATTGGTGCACTGGCCCTTTAAGTCTCAGAGAGCTGGCGCGCGCGCGCCCTAGAGAGCGGAGCCGCGCGCGCCAGCACAAGACAGCAGGGGACCGGGACGGGTAAGTGACCTGGGATGCGATTCGCAAGCGATTCCAGAGGCACCGGAGTCCAAGCAGGCCACGGCTGAGAGGGAGGAGTTGGCTGAAGGAGAAATCCGCACGGGCACCGTGAGACGTGGAGAAGCAGACTTGGAACCAAGAGACGCCACACCCACGTGAGCTGGGTGCGTGCGTGCGTTTCCCAGACGTGGAGGACGAATAGGGCAATCCACCAAGAAATGCTCGGTACTGGCACAGTAAAGACAGAGATTTTCTTCCCTACGGCGATTCCTCTCTTCCTGGGTCAGGCGAGACCGATCCACTTGCATGGCCTCCTCGGCGGGAGGCCCAGGCGTAGACTGCAAAGGATGCTGTGGGAGAGGTGCCCAGAGATCTAAGTCTTTTTCCTGGCGGAGCTCTTGGTGTCGCTCAGAAAAACGCATGTCAATGCGGGTAGCCAAATGGATGAGTTCTTGGAGGTTGGCAGGAATCTCTTGTGCGGCCAGCACATCCTTGATGCGACTGGATAGGCCTTTTTTAAAGGTCGCGCAGAGAGCCTCGTTATTCCATGATAACTCGGAAGCAAGAGTACGAAATTGGATGGCGTACTCGCCCACTGAAGAATTACCCTGGACCAGGTTCAACAGGGCAGTCTCGGCAGAAGAAGCTCGGGCTGGCTCCTCGAAGACACTCCGGACTTCAGCGAAGAAGGACTGGACTGTGGCTGTGGCAGGATCATTGCGGTCCCAGAGCGGTGTGGCCCAAGACAAGGCCTTTCCTGAAAGAAGGCTTACTACGAACGCCACCTTAGACCGTTCTGTAGGAAACAAGTCCGACAACATCTCCATATGCAGGGAACACTGAGACAAAAATCCACGGCAGAGTTTAGAGTCCCCATCAAATTTGTCCGGCAGGGACAAGCGGAGGCTAGGAGCGGCCACTCGGCCGGATCTACTGTCACGATTCGGCTTACGGGTTGTTGATCCGCTGTGTCAGCGAGGGATTGGCGTGGACCGTGCTAGTGGACCGGTTCTAAGAGGCTACTGGTTTTCACCAGAGCCCGCCGCAAAGCGGGATGGTCTTGCTGCGGCAGTAGCAACCAGGTCGTATCCACTAGCAACGGCTCAACCTCGCTGACTGCTGAGAAGGCGTGGGACAGAAGGACTAGGCAGAGGCAAGGTCAGACGTAGCAGAAGGTCGGGGGCAGGCGGCAAGGTTCGTAGTCAGGATGGATAGCAGAAGTTCAGGTACACAGGCTTTGGACACACTAAACGCTTTCACTGGCACAAGGCAACAAGATCCGGCAAGGGAGTGCAAGGGAGGAGATCAGATATAGCCAGGGAGCAGATGGAAGCCAATTAAGCTAATTGGGCCAGGCACCAATCATTGGTGCACTGGCCCTTTAAGTCTCAGAGAGCTGGCGCGCGCGCGCCCTAGAGAGCGGAGCCGCGCGCGCCAGCACAAGACAGCAGGGGACCGGGACGGGTAAGTGACCTGGGATGCGATTCGCAAGCGGGCGCGTCCCGCTGTGCGAATCGCATCCCCGACGGCCATGACAGTGCAGCGCTCCCGGTCAGCGGGACTGACCAGGGCGCTGCAGGGAGAAAGACGCCGTGAGCGCTCCGGGGAGGAGCGGGGACCCGGAGCGCTAGGCGTAACAATGTCACTGTCACTGATCTGCTGCTTAACCAATTTTTGTTACACTGTAGGGGAGGGGGTTACGAAGAGGAGAAGTTGACTAGAGGTACTCCGTTAGAAAGGCTTTTTTTTATTTTTTTTATCTGGTGACAGAAAGTTAAACAGATTTGTAAATTACTTCTATTTCAAAATCTAAATCCTTCCTGTACTTATCTGCTGTATGCTCCAGAGGAAGTTCTTTTCTTTTTGAATTTCCTTTCTGTCTAACCACAGTGCTCTCTGCTGACACCATTTCAGAAACTGTCCAGAGCAGGAGAAAATCCCCATAGCAAACCTCTCCTGCTCTCGACAGTTCCTGACATGGACAGAGGTGTCAGCAGAGAGCAGAGAGCAGAGACAGAAAAGAAATTCAAAAAGAAAACAATTTCCTGTGGAGCATACGGCAGTTGATAAGTACTGGAAGGATTATGATTTTTAAATAGAAGTCATTTAGAAATCTGTTTAACTTTCTGGCACCAGTTGATATAAAAAAAAAAAATACAGAGATTGTTCAAGATGACCTTTTCTTCAGGGCCCTTTACAACAGCTTGTCTTCATACACAGAATTCTTATCTGTATGCTTTTATTCTTCTATTTCATTATAATATTTGCTCTGGTACATGCATGGAGCAAACATTCTTGCCAAGCACTATGTAACCCGTCACAGGCTCCAAAAGTATCAACCAAATCCCGATGTCTTCTCCATGGTAAAGGGTGGGGGTAACTTGCAGCCAGACTGCTCTGGTGCCGACTTATCCCTCCTAGAACAAACATCATCTGTCGGTTGAGAGTCAGGAGGCCGCAACTCATGTTAATCAGCCCCCCCCCCCCTAGATAACTGCAGCTCAGCTCTCATTAACTTCTCCACAATAAACGGCACAGCACGGAAGCTCTGTTTACTTCAAAGTGTGGACAACCAAATAGCTGATCATTGGGGAGCCTAATATGGGCACCTTGCCGATCAGCGGTTGATGGCCTTTCCTCTGGAGAGACCATCAGTCATTAATTCTCAGAAAACCCCTTAAATCATGTTCCTATGTAATTAGCAAATAATTAATACTGTATTATATATCCTTATTGTACACAAATTACAGTAGTATGGTCACATTTATTTCATACTTAAAACCACTACTTCTGTTTTTGCAAACTTCCATATTAAAGGGTTACTCCGCCCCAAACATCTTATCCCCTATCCAAAGGATAGGGGATAAGATGTCTGATCGCGGGGGTTCTGCCGCTGTGGACCCCCGCGATCTCTGCAGTGCCACCCTACTGCTATCACTACAGAGAAAACTGGCTCTGTGCATGATGACGGGGCTCTGCCCCCCCCCCAATGACGTCATGTCCCGCCCACTCAATACAAGTCGAGCTTTATGTCACAAGGACGGCGCCATGACGTCATGATGTCCCATCCCCTGCAATGTCCCGTCATCACGCACAGAGCAAGTTGGCTCTGTGCAGTGATGACGGTGGGGCGGCACTGCAGAGATCACGGGGGTCCCCAGCGGCGGGACCCCCGCGATCAGACATCTTATCCCCTAACCTTTGGATAGGGGATAAGATGTCTGGGGCAGAGTACCCCTTTAATATGATCTTTTTTGATCCATTCATTTCATCCATTCATCCATCATGATCTTTTGAATATCACTGAATATATGAATATTATTATCAGTGTTTTTTCACAATTTTAATTTATTAGATGTTCTGCAGATTTCCTCAGTTGTCTTATTTTACTGGATAGAAAGATGCTGCCTTATACACTATAATAAATATTTTTGATATTGTAAAAGCAGTCAAACACCCCATTCCCCCACAATAAAACCCTTCTTCTCTGTGGATAGGGGATAAGTTATCATATGCTGGAGTTCCAAAAAAAAAATCATAGAAAAAATAACAAATTATATTGTTAAAATGGGTGGGTGCCATTAAAAGTTATCCTTTATTGATATGCATTAAAATACACCAAAAATTATGTGCATAAATTTTGCCGCCACCTCAAAAAATCAAGGGTATGTAGGATACCCCCAAACAACTACCACAATTATGTGGATTTACTAAATACTAAGTATTATTGCTCTTAATGCCTGGGTCAAACCCAACGCGTTTCTGCCCCAATATAAGGGCGTCCTCAGGAGTATAACCCAGAGAATATCAAAAAGTTGTATTATAGTAAATTGCAAAACAAAGTGGCTGAATTCATATATGAGAGGGGCACCCGATACTTGTGCTCTCACTCTCTAGAGACAAAACAGCAGAACTCCGAGCCCACGGTACTGGTTTTTGCACCTTGCTCCTGGTACGGTTCTGCTGTTCACAGGAAGTGCCGGTGTAGCGCATACCCGCAGTGGCGGGGAGCGGTCTCCGTATGACCGCTCTCAGCGCTCACTCATTATCATATGCTGGAGTACCCCATAGTGATTCTAGTTTACACCAAATATATAAAGTTGTCAGGACTGTAAAGATACATCTATATCTATTGAATATCCTGGATAATAGATATGGTCTGGATGAGTCAAATCAGATTCAACATTGCTCTCTTTGTTTTACCAGAAGCAAACATGTGGCAGAAGAAGACATATATCTGGAAAGTGATGTCAACGAGGGCGACCAACCAATTTACACCAACACCCAAGGGCTTTATTATAACTACTCAGAACCTACTCACGAGAAAAGCAGGAGCCATGAAGAAGATGATGTGTACATTTTACCAGATCAGTAAAGCGTTCGTCAACTTTAAGATGCAGTGTGTGAAATGGATCAAATGTTATGTTGATGAACTTGTCCTGTAATGTTTTGACTTCTTTGACCTATTCATCCAATCCTACACAACATGCTTACTATGCCTGGTAAAGGGGAATAGGTGGTGTGATTGAGCTGCTTTGCATATTCCCTCTTCCCAAAATGCCCAGTGGAGCATTAATGGCAATTGAAGCTCCACACACCAGCAATGGTGTCTCCACAAGGAAAACTCTTATCCCTTTTACCATGCCTGGTAGAAACACATAGTAGCAGCTACAGGTTCAGTATGAATAAAGTAAAAATTAACTACAAGGCAACCATGTATTTGCCCAGAAACGTACTCGCAATCACCAAAGTGCAAGAAAAAAGTGCAAAAAAGAAGAACAAAAGAACAAGGCAACAATGTATTAGTTGAAGGTACAAAGTATTTCATGATATACAATAAAATACTATGGCTTTCCGGCAGCATCCCTATGTATGTAGTGAGTTTTGGAGGCGGAGCCACGTGTCACAGTTGCGCCGGAACACGGCCCCACCTCGCAATTTTAGACTGTTTTGTTTTCACGTTTACGCCGTTCATTGTACGGGATCACTTTGGTGATACCAAATATGTGTATTAATTATTATTTTTTTACGCTTTTTGGGGGTAAAATGGGAAAAAGGGATTTACATTTTTATTGGGGGAGGGGATTTTTCTATTTTTTTTTTACTTATTGTTTACCCTTTTTATGTCCCAATAGGGGACTATTTATAGCAATCATTTGATTGCTAATTCTGTTCAGTGCAATGCATAGGACACAGCACTGCTCAGTGTTATCGGCAATCTTCTGCTCTGGTCTGCTCGATCTCAGACCAGAGCAGAATACCCCAGGAGACAGATGGAGGCAAGTGAGGGAACCTCCGTCCGCCATTATAGATGATTGGATCCCCACGGCAGCACCGTCCATTTTCGTCCATTTTAAGTGCCGCACTGCCGCAGATGCCGTGATCTGTATTGATCACAGCATCTGTTCCGGTGCTCTCGTCATGTATAGAACGTAAATGTAAGTCCTGGTGCATTAAGTACCAGGGCATCAGAATGTACATTTACTTCCTATGTCATTAAGGGGTTAAATGTAATCTTTACTATTGCTACAGGTCTGATAATTTACATGTATAATGGTATTGCTTTAAAGAGATTATCCAGGGATAGAAACACAAAGCTATTTTCTTTCAAAACAACACCACCCTGTTCTAAGGTTGTCTGTTGGTATTACAACTTGGCTCCATTTACTTCAATGGAACTGAGCTGCAATGCTACACTCAACCTGAGTGCAGAGGTGGTGCTGATTTGGAAGAAATTAGCTCTGTGTTTCTCTCCTTGGAAAAATAAGGTTTATATCTGCAAGAAGAGATCTTAACTGTGAGTAGAAAATAAAATAAGGACTATTGCATATGTTATTATTAATAAGTCTGTAAAAGAAGTAGTGTGGGTGTCGGTTTGTTTTTTGTCTTTTTTTTGTAAGATAGCTGTTCAGTAAGGGCAGGACCGAAATCCCCATTTGTGAGTCTTATCTGTATCTATTTGGTCTCCAGCAGTACAATAACTCTCACTGACTGTCATTGAATCATGTCTCATGTTATACCATCCTTCACAGTAAATCTGACAATTGAACTGCAGGAAATAGGAGGCATCATTCTTTTGTGACTTTTATGTGCACAAACTATTTTAAACCATTGCTGAAGGTTTCATTATTTAAAGCTAAAACTTGATGTACATAATATTGGAAAAGAGTTCATGATTGTATTTTATGCCTTTGGGTTCTGAAATTGCTTATACTGCACAATTTAAGTTGTTTGTTATTTTCCACCTGTTTAATGTTCTCAAAGCAACAAATAATAAAAGTATGTAAGCATTCATTTACTTGTTAAAGAGCACTTCTGCATTATAATAAACTAAGGCAAATCAACTAAAAATTGTGAGTTGTCCTCTGTCAAGCTATCCAGTGTATGTTGGAAATAAGTGACCAAGGAATTCAAAATATGGTGCTGACAGTTATCATGGGGATTCAAGAGCTAAATATGTGATGGCACTGTTATTAAATATTGCAGTTACAGAGTTTGGGCAAAATTATCCTTAAAGGAGTACTCCACTCCTAGACATGTTATCTCCTATGCAAAGGATAGGGATAGCATGTCAGATCTCTGGGCCGGTGCTGCGGCGTTCATGAACACGGAAGTATGGTGCTTCTGTGTTCATGAGGTTACACTCTGTCCCCTCCATTAATGTCCAGCCATCACGCCCCCTCCTATAGACATGAATGGGTGGGGTGTGGCAGCAATCTTCTGCCTGGCACCCCAACTCTACTCATAAAGGAAGCAACCTCAGCTCCATGCACGGATTACCATCAGCCACTGCACAAAGCAGTGGCCAACACGCCCCCTCTATGTAACTCTATGGGAAAGCCGCAGATACACAAATGTTGTATCTCTGGATCTCCCATAGAGTTAAATGGAGGGGGCATGTTGGCCACCGCTTTGTGCAATGGTCGCTCTGAGCATGAGTAGAGTAGGGGTGCCAGGAAGAAGATCAGGGGGTCCCAGTGGTCAGATGCCCCACAATCAGACACTTATCCCCTATCCTGTGGGTAGGGGATAAGAATGTTTGTACCAAAGTTACCCTTTAACAACAATAACATCCAGTATTACCTGGACAATATTCCTTACAAACTTTAAAAGCTATGGACATCTTTCCACTGATTGTTTTTGTTTGTTGTTGCTGTTGCTCATCTGTTGTCTGAATGCAAAATTAAGCACATTTCTTAATACTCTTTACAAATTTCTGACTTTTCAGCAGCTAGTCTGTCTGTCTGTTTTAAGTACCATTTGCCCTCTCACTGTGAGAGATGGCAGCAGGAAGGGGGAGGGGATACACAACAGCTCGGAAATTGGAAGGGGGGACAGCTTACACACAGGCGATAGACTGTAATGCTGCTGGTTGGCAACCACCAGCTCACCATGTGTCCTGATTCTTACCAGCATCGTACGACATTCTCTATGACATGTGTCAACTGTATTTCCTGGTCTTCCTGCTTTGGTATGTCTGTTGGTGCTCTTTCCACTCTGTCCACTAGGGGCTGCGCAGGAGCACTTGCTGTGTTTTATACAGCCAGCATGCACTCCCTAATGGATCCCACCCCTATCCCTGCCTGGCACTCCCTAAATAAACGTGTTTATTTTTATATTTATTTTTCTTTACACAGTTTTTTTTTAAATGGTAAAAGGTGGGTGATTCAAACTTTTATTAGGGAAGGGGCAAAATCATCTTTATTAACTTTTTTCACTTTTTGTTTTGCAATGTTATAGCCCCCATAGGGGACTATAACATGCATTACACTGATTGCCAGCACTGATCAATGATATAGCATAGCATTTATCAGTGTTTTCGACGCTCGACTGCTCCTTCCTGGATCTCAGGCACGGAGCAGTCTTTCGGCGATCGGCCAACAAGGAGGCAGGTAGAGACCCTCCTCGTGTCCGTACACCTCTTTTTAACTCTAGACATGGCAATCAACTTTAATTTAAAGACCTATAGAGGAATGTTTTGTATCAAAAAAAGTACAAAGCAATACTAAAAACTTGATTTTCAAAGATGTCCATAGCCTTAACCCCTTAAGGACGGAGCAATTTTTTGCCATTCTGACCACTGTCACTTTAAGCATTAATAACTCTAAGAGGCTTTTACCGATTATTCTGATTCTGAGGATGTTTTTTCGAGACATATTCTAATTTATGTAAGTGGTAAATTTTCATCGTTACTTGCATCCTTTCTTGGCGAAAAATCACAAAATTTCATGAAAATTTCGAAAATTTTGCATTTTTCTAACTTTGAAACTCTCTGCTTGTAAGGAAAATGGATATTCCAAATACATTTTATATTGATTCACAAATACAATATGTCTACTTTATATTGGCATCATAAAATGGACATATTTTTACTTTTGGAAGACATCAGAGGGTTTCAAAGTATAGCAGTGATTTTCAAAATGTTTAGGAAAATTTCAAAATCTGAATTTTTCAGGGACCAGTTAAGTTTGAAGTGGATTTGAGGGGCCTTTCTGTGAGAAATACCCCCTAAATGACCCCATTATAGAAACTACACCCCTCAAAATATTCAAAATGACATTCAGAAAGTTTGTTAACCCTTTAGGAGCTTCACAAGAATAGCAGCAAAGTGGAGGAGAAAAATCTAAATCTGCATTTCTTACATTAACATGTTCTTGTAGCCCCATTTTTTTTCATTTTTAAAAGTGGTATTAGGTGAAAAAAAAAGTAATTGTAGCCCAATTTCTCTCGAGTATGGAAATACCTCATATGTTGGCATAAAGCACTCTGTGGGCTCACAACATGACTCAAAAGGGAAAGAGCAACTGTGAGATTTTTGAAAACGAATTTTGCTGTCATGGTTTTTGGGGGCCATGTTACCTTTAGGAAGCCCCCATGGTGCCAGAACAGCAAAAAAAAAAAAAAACACGGCATACTATTTTGGAAACTACAACCCTCAAGGAACATAAGGGCATAGTGAGCCTTAAAGGGGTACTCCCCTGGAAAAAAAAAAATTTAATCAACTGTTGCCAGAAAGTTAAACAGATTTGTAAATTACTTCTATTTAAAAATCTTTATCCTTCTAGTACTTATCAGCTTCTATTTGTTCCACAGGAAGTTATTTTCTTTTTGAATTTCCTTTCTGTCTGACCACAGTGCTCTCTGCTGACATCTCTGTATATTTTAGGAACTGTCCAGAGTAGGAGCAAATCCCCATAGGAAACCTCTCCTGCTCCATACAGTTCCTAAAATGGACAGAGGTGTCAGCAGAGAGCACAGTGGTCAGACAGAAAGGAAATTCAAAAAGAAAATAACTTCCTGTAGAGCAAATAGAAGCTGATAAGTACTAGGAGGGTTAAGATTTTTCAATAGAAGGAATTTACAAATCTGTTTAACTTTCTGGCACCAGTTGATTTAAGAAAACATTTTTTTCCAGGGGAGTACCCCTTTAACACCTCACAGGGGTTTAGCGACTTTGCGTTAAAGTTGGACGTGAAAATGGAAAATTAGATTTTTTACACTAAATTGATGGTGTTACCCCAAATTTTTCATTTTCACAAGGGGTAATAGGAGAAAATGGACCCCCAAATTTTAAGCCCAATTTCTCCTGTTTAAGAAAATGCCCCATATGTGGACATTAAGTGCTCTGCTGGCACACTGCAGGTCTCAGAAGAGAAGGAGCAAACTTTGGCTTTTTGAAAGAGAATTTTGCTGAAATGGTTTCTGGGGGGTATATTGCATTTAGAAAGTCCCCAGGGTGCCAGAACAGCAACCCCCCCCCCCCCCCACATGGCATACTATTTTGGAAACTACACCCCTCAAGGAACGTAACAAGGGGTATAGTGAGCCTTAACACCTCACAGGTATTTGACGACTTTGCGTTGAAGTTGGATGTGAAAATGGAAAATTTGATTTTTAACACTAAATTGATGGTGTTACCCCAAATTTTTATTTTTCACAAGGGATAATTGGAGAAAATGAACCACAAAAGTTGAAGCCCAATTTCTCCCGATTAAGAAAATACCCCATATGTGGATGTTTAGTGCTCTTCTGGCACAATACAGGTCTCAGAACAGAAGGAGCGCCATTGGTCTTTTGAAGAGAGAATATTGCTGAAATTGAAGTCGGGGTCATGTACATTTTCAAACCTCCCATGATGCCAGAACAGCAGAAACCCCCCACATGTGACACCATTTTGGAAAGTAGACCCCTCAAGGAATGTAACAACGTTACAGTGAGTACTTACACATCACAGGTTTTTTGAACAGTGGGCTGTGAAAGTGAAATCATTGATTTTTAACACTAAAATTATGGTGTTACTCCAAATTTTTCATTTTCACATGGTGTAATAGGAGAAAATGTACCCCAAAATTTGAAGCCCAATTTTTCCTGATTATGAAAATGCCCCATATGTGGATGTTAAGTGCTCTGCTGGCGCACTACAGGTCTCAGGACAGAAGGAGCGCCATTGGTCTTTTGAAGAGATAATTTTGCTGAACTTATCGGGGTCATGTACATTATCAAACCTCCCATGGAGCCAGAACAGCAGAAACCCCCCACATGTGACACCATTTTGGAAACTAGACCCCTCCAGGAACGTAACAAGGGTAGAGTGAGTACTTACACCTCACAGGTTATTTCAACAGTGGGCCGTAAAAGTGAAAAATTTGATTTTTAATACTAAATTGCTGGTATTAACCAAATTTTTGTTTGTTTCACAAGTAGTAAGAGAAAAAAAGCTCCACAAAATGTGTAGCCCAATTTCTCCAGAATAAGAATATACCCCATATATGGCAGTAAAGCACTATGCGGGTGCAAAACAGGGCTTAGGAGTGAGACAGCACCGATGAGATTTGAGGCCTAAAGTGGTGCTTTGCACTGCAATGGTTGAGGTTCTGGCATAAAAGCTTAAAAAAAAAAAAAACCCGGCAAGTGACCCCAATTTTGAAACTACACCCCTCAAGGAAGGTAACAAGGGGTACAGTGAGTACTTATACCTCACAGGTTTTTTGAACAGTGGGCTGTAAAATGAAAATTTTGATTTTTTTTACACTAAAATGCTGGGGTTACCCAATTTTTGACATTTTCACAAGGGGTAATTGGAGCAATTGGGTTACAAATTTTGGAGGGCTTTTTCTCCTGACTATTGAAACAAATCCACATATGGGATAACGTGTTGGGCAGGTGCGCAACAAGGCTCAGAAGTCATAGAGGTCTGTTTGCATTTGAGGCCTATGGCATATCAGTAGCTGACTATTACATACATTCAGAGGAAAATACAAAAATGAAACACCCTCATGTGACACCATTACAGAAAGTACCCACCCTGAGGAATGGGTATAGGGCTAAAGAGGACATTTTGAACGCATGGGTGTTTCCTAAATTTATTTTCCAGGAATGGATGAAGGGTAGCTTTGGAAAATTGCAATTTTCAACCTATGCTCTGCTTCATCTTTCTGGGAACAACTAACATGTGACTCCGAAATTGTCACCTGGAAATACGACAGAGCTCATGAGCGAGAACTCTTCACATTTGAGGCCGGTGTTTCTAACGGACCTAGCAGTTACATACATTCAGAGGAAAATACAAGAAAGGAACACCCACATGTGAGAATATTACAATCAGTACACCCCTAGGGAAGGTGTACAGGAGTGAAGTGGACATTTGGAACAGACGGGTGTTCCCTAAATTTATTTTCCAGGAATGGATGAAGTGTACTATGGGGGGGGGGGGGGGAATGAAAATTTCACAAGGGGTAATTGGAGCAATTGGGTTACAAATTTTGGAGGGCTTTTTCTCCTGACTATTGAAACAAATCCACATATGGGATAACGTGTTGGATATAACATATGGGATAATTGAATATGCCAATTCACAGAATGAAGACCCAGAGTATAGCCGAAAGTAAAAATTATGCCCGCCTCAAACCCTATGCTCTGAATCATCATTCTGGGAATGTGATGTGTGTGGCCGTCCCTAACCTGTTACCTCAAATGCGCACCCCGCTCAGGTGGAGATAGAGTGCTGCGCATTTGAGGCAACTGCAAACCCCTAATGCTGTTGACTCTGTGTCCCATGACCCATTTTTTGGGTGGGAAAAAAAAGATAACAGGGGTATTGGGAAAGAGGTTTGAGGATTTTTTTTTTGGGGGGGGGGGGGTGTTTTGGTTTTAAAATTTGGAAGACAATGTACTCTGGACTGGTACATTGGAGTTGAATTCTGGGGAATGAAAATCAGGTGAAAGGATAAAAAAATTTGTACTCCATGGAAGTGTGATACTCCCTGAAGCACTCCTTAATGCAGAGGCCCGGATGATCGGGGCAAGTGTCGCATTGAGTGGTGGTGTCCTTACCAATCCCCCTCTTGCGACAAACTCTACATTTTTTCTGAGATTGTCCCTTCTTTCCAGTGTGGGGGACCTCACCTGGAAAGTGTTGGTCGGGGACGATCCTGGTGCCCACAGTTCCAGAGGTGCTCTGACCCGCTCTTTGGTGGTCACCAAAGATGAGCATCTTTAGAACTTCCTCTTGAAACTGCAGGAATGTCCCTGTGTTGCCAGCGTAATAGGACAGTACAAAAGTGTTGTACATGGTAACCTGTACCATGTAGACCGCAACTTTTTTGTACTATACCCATGTTTTCCGCATGGCATTATATGGTTTGAGGACTTGATCAGAAAGATCAACTCCCCCCATATACCAATTGTAGTCCAGAATACAATCGGGCTTGAGGACCGGTCCCACGATACCTCGCACAGGGACAGGGGTGCTGCCGTTCCCATGAATAGAGGTGAGCATAAGGACATCCCTCTTGTCCTTATACCTGACCAGCAACAGGTTTTCATGGGAAAAGGCACAGGACTCACCCCGGGGGATAGGAGTCTGCAGGGGATAGGAAGGCCTCTTTGATTCTTCCGGACTGTCCCACAAGCGACCGTGGATCTGGCGGTGAGGGATGTGAAGAGAGGGATACTAGTATAAAAGTTATCCACGTAAAGGTGGTAACCTTTATCTAGTAATGGGTGCAAAAGGCCCCAAACGATTTTCCCGCTAACACCCAGAGTGGGGGAACAATCTGGGGGTTCAATGCGGGAATCTCGTCCCTCATATACCATAAACTTGCAAGTGTACCCTGAGGTACTCTCGCAAAGTTTATACATCTTCACGCCATACCACGCCCGCTTGGTAGGAATGTATTGCTGGAAGCTGAGTCTCCCCTTAAAGCTGATGAGAGACTCATCAATAGCGACCTCCCTTCCAGGGATATAGGCCTCCCAAAATTTGGCTCCGAAGTGATTGATGTCCGGCCTGATTTTATACAGGCGGTCATACACGGGATCAGTTCGGGGGGGACATGCCGCATTATCAGCATAATGCAAACATTTCCGAATGGCCTCGAACCGGGGACGTGCCATGGCCATATTGTAGAGCAGGGTCTGGTAAAGGACGTCCCCACTCCAATATTGCCGGACACTTGGTTTCTTGACCAGGCCCATATGCAGCACGAGGCCCTAAAATGTCCTCATTAGGCCTAGCCAAGAGTGATCCCGGGTGAGCGGCGATGAACTGTTGGGTGTACAGATTCGTCTGGTCAACCATCAGATTGACAAAGTCGTCACTGAAAAAAAAACTAAAAAAGTCTATTTCAATGAACCCGACAATGTCAATCTTGATTCCTGAGTCGCCAACAAACTCAGGAATCACGGGTTCGTGGTCCGCTGGCTCAGTCCAGACAAGTTCTCCGGTACGGGGCACCAGTGTACTTGGCCGGGGGGCTTGACTAGTATGAGCGCCAGGGGGACTCATTCTAGCATGGGGCACAGGGTCAGGAGCAGAGGAGGTTTGCGGACCCGCTTGGTGGCGTCTCCACCGCTTGGTGGCTCATCATCAGAACTAGATGATGAGGAGGACGAGGAAATAAGGAAGGTGGGGTCTTCCTCGTCCTCTGAGGTGCTTTCAGTGTTGGAGGCAAGTATGGCATATGCCTCCTCTGCTGAAAACGCCCTGCGGGCCATTTCCCTACTCTGATAGCGGTGAAGTATATTTATATATATATATATATATATATATATGTGGGGGGAAAAACTGTATCGGTGTATGTGCTGTGTGTGGTATGGTGCGATAATACCTTCTAACCCGCCCTAACCTAACCTAACCTAACTAAACCCGCCCTAACAGAAAAAATATAAACTAAAAAGGGGGAAAAAAACACTTAAAAAAAGGACTTCTAGCGCAAAAAAAAGCCCTGCGCCTAAAAAAAGCGTGTACCTAATCAGTGGTGTGCACACTGATTAGCGCTTGGTGGCGACAGGGAGCACAGACGTCAGTGGGGGGTCCAGCCACTCACAGTGGCTGGTGGCACATACAAAGACCCCCACACAAAATACCCGAAAAATAAAATAATAAAATGCTTAACCCCGAAAAAATGCACCAGCCTGAACCCCCCAAAAAAGCTGATCAGTGTTAAATCACTGACAGCGGTGGGGCAGGCCGCACACATAGGTATGGTCTGTCCACACAGCACAGGCCTGCTACTGGTGGCACGGATCGACCATAGGTGCAAAAATAAAAATTAAAAATCTGCTATAACCCGAAAAAGAGCCTGCACCTCAAATAAATTAAGAAATAAATCAATTAATCAGAAACACAGATTTGGGGGTACCAACCCCCCATAAAGAGATAGGATCAGGGAGAGGAGGGAGGCAGGAGGAGAAGAGGGGAAAAAAACACACACATACATCACTCCCATCACCTCTTGGTTTTTTAATATTTTTCCTTTTATTATTTTCCTTTTTACCTCTTATTTTTCCTACCCATTTCTCCCCTGACTTGCCGGCCCTAGGCTGCCCCTTTTACTGGTTGCAGTCTCTGGCCAACTACCCCCCAACCTTCCACGGCAGTATTTAACTCACCCTGGACTGTCAGGGTGGCGAGGAATCATAGGTATTTGAGGCTATTTAGTTCTTTGAATTCCACATTCCTCTTCCTTCTACAACTATCAACCATACAAAAAAAAAAAAAATAATAAATAAACATCCTTCCGACCTCTCCTCCCCCCCTCGAAGCTGTTCATAGGTTATATATACCAAGGAAAAGGAGGCAGCAACTATCCAAAAAGGGAGGAAAAGGAGAAAGGAAAAAAAAAAATTCTTTACTATTCCACTATAATAATCTACCAGGGATTAAAGGTCTCGGGCTGACTACAGGCCTTCAAGTATTACAATCTTATTCTTTACCCCATTCCCAAATACCTTCCCACTCTGTTTGACTTATTTCTCCTGTCTCATTCTCCCATTTCCTTTGACTATTGTGAACCACTCTATCATCTTGCACCTTCTTCAATTATCTGTACATGTTAGATGTTATTTTCCTTCTAATTTCTTTCTCCATCCCCTCCTTCATTAGTGGTTCCTCTTGTACCATCAGCCACTCTTTTTCCTTTACTTTACTCACCGCGTTTTTTAAATGAAAATATCTAAACTCCTGATTCTCTGGAATTCCATATTCTCTACATATACTATAAAATGGTCTTAACCCATTTCCTTCTCATATTTGTGCCACAAATCTTATATTGTACCTATTCCAAAATTCTTTTGTTTGTGTTTTAGTGATTTCTTCAAACTTTTTATTATCAAATAATGGTGTATATTGTGTCGCCTTCCTCTGTGCTATTACACTCTTTATTTTCTCCCAAACTTTTTGTGCCAATTGTAATAACGTTGCCCCTGCTCCTTCTCTAATACTTATTTGACCTCCTTCTAACCATTCCCATATTCCTACACATTTTTCTCCCCTACTCCCTACTACTCCTCCCAAATAGTCCATTTCTTTCCATCTAATTAGATGGGTTAACTGTGCTGCCCAAAAATAGGTTCTAAAATCCGGAACTGACAGACCTCCATTATTCTCTTCCTTTACTAAATGTTGTAATTTTATCCTTGGTCTTCTCCCCTTCCAGATTAAATCTCTCAACAGAGATTCTATTTGCTTGAATACTTTTTCCCCTAACCAAATTGGACTATTTAATAAAACATATTGCAATTGGGGTAAAGTTATCATTTTTATCAAACTAATTCTGTCCGCCATACTTAATGGAAGTCCACACCAAATCTTAAATTTAGTCCTTATCTTTTGCAGCAATGGATCTATATTTAATTTTATATAATCTTCTACCTTTTTGGAAATTACAATACCCAAGTAGCGAAAGGATTCATGTTCTTTTAACACCCTAACCTTACTATGCTCTATTCTCCCTTCTAAGGGAAGCAGCACAGTTTTTTCCCAATTTACTTGTAGTCCTGATATCTTACCAAAGCTTTTCACTGTTGCTATTACTTTATCCAGCATATGATCTGTATTGGAAACGTACATCAGAATGTCATCTGCGAACAACGATATTTTGTCCTCTCTCCCCCTACACCCAAACCCCTCCACCTCTTTCATCTTCCTAATTTTTACTGCAAGTGGTTCTATATATAGGGAGAAAATGTAGGGGGAGAGAGGACAACCCTGTCTTGTACCTCTGGTAAGTGGAAACCCCTCTGTCTCTTCATCATTCACTAAAACTCCTGCCATTGGTTTCTTATACAATATTTGTATCCATCTTATAAATCTCTCACCCAGCCCAAAACCTTCCAGTACTTTCCATAAATAAGGCCACTCCACCCTGTCAAAAGCCTTGACTGTGTCAAGTGACAGGATGGAGTGGCCCCCCCCTCACCTCTTGTATATTCGCAAACAATCTCCTTATATTGTCTGCCGTGCTATACCCCTGCCTAAATCCACACTGATCTTTACCTATTAGACCCGAGGTCACACCGGCCAACCTATTCGCCAATATCTTGGCCAAGATTTTCATATCTGTATTTAACAGAGAAATTGGCCTGTATGACCCCGGCTCCGCTGCATCTTTTCCTGGCTTCAAAATAAGGATAATTATCGCTTTATTCATAGACTCTGGTAGTTGCCCCCCTTTAAATATTTAATTAAATAATACTACTAGCCTCGGAATCAATACCTTTCCAAACACTTTATATAACTCAAATGGGAGCCCATCTGGACCTACTGCTTTAGCTTTTGGGGCTTGTTTTATTCCTATTTTTACCTCCTCTTCTCTAATCTCTGTCCCTAACCCTTCCCTCATTATACTAGTTATTTTATGAAGACAGCATTCTGATACATATCTTTCTACCTCCAACCTGTCTATTTCACCTTGTGTTTTATATACTTTACTATAATATTCATGGAAGACCTCTATAATTTCTTTTTGTTCGTTCCTCATCTTCCCTTGCTTTTCTCTTATTGCCTTTATTTCTATTTTTGATGTATTGTCCGCAATCATTTTTGCCAAAAATGTTCCTGGTCTACCACCCTCAAAATATTTCTGCCTATATACTCTATTCATCGTTTTGATGGCTTGGTTCTTGATCACAATCTCATATTCCTTCAACTCCTTTACCCAACTATCTTTATCTTCCACCGATCTTGTATTCCTATATTGCCTTTCTGCTATCTCTATCCGCCCTTTCATTTCCTCCGCTTCTTCTTTTGCTTTCTTCCTTACTCTTGCCATTCTTTCGATCATTAACCCTCTTATATAGGCCTTTGCCGCATCGCAGACCAGATTAACCGAGGCTGTCCCCTCCTTTAACATAAAGAATTCAGAGATCCTTCCCACAATATCTGGTTCTTCCCCCCATAACTCCAACCAATATGGACTAACACATAGCCTTCTTTGTTGTTTTCTTCTATTACAGTGCATTTTTATCAGCATTGGTGAGTGGTCTGAGATGCTTCTAGGCTCATATATCACTTCTTTCACCTCCTTTATCATATCTTGTGATCCCAACACCATGTCTATTCTAGAAAGGGTTTGTTTAGATTTATTAAAGCATGAAAATATTTTTTTATCTGGGTTCTGGATCCTCCATATATCTTTCCACCCCATCTCATTCAAAAATTTCTCCAACCCCAGATTGGGTATACTTCCCTTGTTTTCATTTTTTCTCCATCTATCCAAGTCCTCCTGAATAACTGCGTTATAATCCCCCATAATTAACACAGGGACATTTCCCATATCATTAATAAATTGACATAAACTCTGCAGCACTAAAAAATTGAAAGGGGGCGGAATATATACAAAGGCCCAGATCATCCTCTTTCTCCCACATTCTACCATGAAAAATATATACCTTCGTTCTTTATGAATTCTCTTTTCCAACACTTGCAACTTTACCCCCTTATGTATCATCACGCTTACTCCTCTTGCACAATTCGAGTAGATTGAGTGATACGATGTCGCTATCCATTTACGACTTAACATCCCTTTTTTTCCCTTATTTAAATGGGTTTCCAAGAGGCATATCACTCCTGGCAGATGTTTGGTTATTACCTTGAACACTGCAGCACTGCAGCTCTCTCTGCAGAGCTCCGTCCTGCACACCAGATGAGAAGAATATGGTTGGCAGAACGGAGCATCGTGCTCCTGATCCCACCTCCCCCCTCCCCAAACTGCAGTGATTGGTGCAGTCACTGTGGCCGCCCAATCACTGCTGTACTGGGGGATAGCAACAGTGCCACCCCCAGTACGTTATGAATGATGATTGGTGGTGTCTGTTACACCACCGATCATCATCCTTATCCGGGTCATGGGGTCACATGTGACCCATGTGACCCGGAAGCGCCGCAGACGGCCGGAGAGTGTTTACCAGCGTACTGTGGCAATCGCCTTTATGAGGGGATCTCAGGATCCCCTCCGGCGATGAGAAGGGATGCCTGCTAAATGATTTCAGCAGGCATCCCGGTCCGGTCCCCGCCCGGTGAGCGGCGGGAACCGGAATCGCAGAAATCGCATGTCTGAATTAACATGTGATTTTCTGCGATCGCCCACATGGGGGGGTCTCAGGACCCCCCTCGGCGATGTCCCGGGATGCCTGCTGAATGATTTCAGCAGGCATCCCGGTCTGGTCCCCAACCGGCTAGCGGCAGGGACCGGAATTCCCACGGGCGTATGCATACGCCCCACATCCTTAAGGACTTGGGATGCAGGGGATATGCATATGCCCTACATCCTTAAGAGGTTAAAGGTGCTATTAAGTATTCAGACCCTTTACTCAGTACTTAGTTGAAGCACCTTTGGCAGCAATTAAAGCCTCCAGTCTTCTTGGGTATGATGCCACAAGGTTTACACACTAAAAACATCTCTATCAAAGATTTCCATAGCCTTAAAGGTGCTATTATGTGGGGAAGGTATTGTTTTGTTAAGGTACTTAAGGGGGTACTCCACTCCTTGGCATCTTATTCCCCATTTAGCGCCCCACCTATGCCATCTAGCAGAATGACGATAAAAGAGTATATTGCAATACAATAGTATTGCAGTGTACTGTAGAAGTGAACAAATTATCAAAAATTCCCTAGAAAGAGTAAAAACTGTTAAAAATAAGAGAAAAAAACTAAACTGGAAAAATGTTCACAGTCAGACAAAATACATTTAAGCTGAAACATTTCCATTATTTTTCCCTCTCAACTAGTTTTCAAGAGCTTAAAATTGTACACAATTGTATCTAGATGGATTTTTAGTAGTTATTCTGCTTTTTGTTGAAAGGTTTAAAATCAAATGGAAAATTTATCACAATATTGCTTGACTGTGATAACACCATCCTGAAATAAAACCAAAAAATGATTAGCAGATACCCTGATAACAACAACAAAACAAAAAAATACACATTTTCCATGTCTTCTCAACTAAATGAATCATTCCTAGAGAGTAGCAAACATTTGAAAAGTTCGACTTGCCGATTTCGACAAACGTTTCCAAAATTGGTGGTTTGGCTCAGTTCGATGCGAATCAGCAATGAAATATGCCCCTAAACACGTTTATAAAACTGCCTAACAGCTCTAAAGCCCTGTATAACACTGCTAGAAATGTGTTTAAGTAGTTTTAAAGTGCTTTTAATGCTCAGTTATAGCAACATTCGATAACCTATGGTAACTAATAGCTTCTGTAATGCACTCATCGATTTTTTAGGTTTATTCACACACAAAAATAAAGCAGTATAAAGTGTGCCTGATTGTCATTAGATGTCTGCTGGTGATAAAATGCACACAGAGGTATCAGAAGACGCTGTGGATTTTTCTAAGCTTGCCAAATATGATCCCTTTTTGGGACTAGCAACAGGTTTTGAGTTTGACAAGAGAAGAAGACAGCATGGAGTTTTCCAAGCGTTCCAAAAATAATAATTTTTAAGGGAGTAGTAACAGAATTGGTGTCCTAAAGTAGTGAAGACAAAATAGCTTTTGTATGGAAAGCAGAAAAAAATGATGCCTTTTTTTGAGATGATGGGTTGTGTATGTGCAGGCCTGGACGGAAGTAGGGTGATGGTAGATTGGGGTTACTGGTAGTAGCCATGATAAAACATGGGGTGGCAAACTGGTATTGAGGTGGAGGACTGGCATTAGTCAGCGTACAGCAGGAGTTGGTGAACTGGCATTTGCCAGCATGCAGGAGGTGGCAGACTGACATTAGCCAGCGTACAGTAGAAGGAGGTGGACTGGCATTAGCTTGAATACAGCACGAGGTGGCAGATTGGTGTTAATTGTAGTTTCAGCGTACAGCAGGATTTGTCTGACCTGTAGTAGCCAGTGTACAGCAGGAGGAGGCGGTCTAGTAATAGTTTTAGTAGCCTTGGTTCGTATTAAAATGTAGCCAGCCAGGCAGCCAGTAAGGTTGAGATCGGACTAGAGGGGCTTGTAGTAACCCTTGAACAACACAGAATTGCACTGATCCTCAATTAAATACAGGTACAGGTGTGCAAAGAAATAGTCCCAATGTCAGAGCTCCACCAAGCTCATATAACAACTATAGTATATAACAGAATGGGCCATCCAGCATCGGAATAGTAATGGTAAAAATGTATTCACAGTCATGGCCCGGGAGACGCAGACTTTGTTATTTCTTCTGTTTATACACCAGCACTTTTTGTCTTTGAAGACTCGGAATGAAAATAAAGAAAACATATTTTGTGAAATGCTCTGCATGATCGTGAGTTAATCTTCACCATTACTATTCCTATGCTGGATGGCCCTTTTTTTTTATACACTATGGTCTAGTAGTAGCCAGCAGACAGCAGGAGATAAAAAATTTAGGTTTTTCATATTTTTCTAGGCGGCCAAGACCTGGATGGAACTAGCAGCAGCAGGGGTGATAGTGGACTAGTTGGACTTGTAGTATCTAGCATACAGCAGGAGGAGACAGGCCAATAAAATGGTAGTAGCCTGCCTACAGCAGGAGGTTAAAAAAATGTTTTCTTTAACATTTTTCATACACACTGTGCCTGGTTTCCTGCACCTGATAACATAGTAAAGAATTCCCACACAGAAGTATACTGTAAAGAGCTTGGTACATTACCACCTGACTGTGCAACTGTTCTAGAACTTTTTTTTCAAGCCTGCAGATCCAGCACCAGCGTCACTGTTACCTGCTCCTGAGCTGCTCAGACCAACAATCAACCGGCCTGCTGACATCTTCCCCTTTAAACTGCTCTTCCTCATCCCACCACTCCTCTAAGTAAGAACTTTTGATGTGTGATAGTAACATTCTTGTTCCCTCTTAGCACATCCACCATGATGCCTTACAGTATCCCCACCACACCTCCACCACCAATCCCACCAGTGTTATGCTCGGCCATTGCAACCCCTCCCCCACCTCAGCAACTTTTACATAAGTATTCAGACCCTTTACTTAGTACTTAGTTGAAAGACCTTTGGCAGTGATTACAGTCTCCAGTCTTCTTGGGTATGATGACACAGGGTTTGCAAACTGGATTTGCGTTTTTTCTTTCATTCTTCTATGAAGATCCTCACAAGCCCTCTCAGGTTGGATGGGGACTGTTGGGGTACAGCTGTTTTTCAAGGGAACGAAGCATTAGATTTTACTATATATAATGCTTGGCAATGCGTTATATATGGTAAAATATTTATCTACACCATTCCTGTGAGGCATTTTTGAAGTTTGTAAGTCTCCCCCGGTGCCTGGTATGTAGTCACCTGATACTCTGTTGATCCAGCCATAGTGACAACCCTTCAGTGTAACATAGTGACAACCCTTCAGTGTAATTGTCAATCAAACCAAGGGGGCTTTACTAATGCCAGAGCGATAGGACTAGGTAAGTAGTGTTGCTCACGAATATTCGCAATTCGAATATTATTCGCGAATATCGCATATTCGCGAATTCGCGAATTTCGCGAATATAGCGCTATATATTCGTAATTACGAATATTCTTTATTTTTTTTTTTTTTTTTTCACAGTACACATCACAGTGATCACCCCTCTCTGCTTCCAGCTTGTGTGGTGTAAAGAAGGCTCTAATACTACTGTGTGAGACTGGCGCGCGAAAATTTGCATTTGCGAAAATTCGCACATGCGAAAATTAGAGTATGCTAATTTTCGCAAATGCGAATTTTCGCATATGCGAAAATAAAACGAATATAACGAATATGCGAATATTCGCGAATATATGACGAATATTCGTCCATATATTCGCGAATATTCGCGAATTCGAATATGGCCTATGCTGCTCAACACTATAGGTAAGTATAACTCCCCACCCAGGGGACTACTTATAGCGCGGTGAGGCAGATGAAAGTGTTAATGTTAATTTTCACAGCCAAATAAGCTTTGTCTTTACTGATAAGGCTCTTCACAGGTTGGCTAACTGTGATGCAATATTTTTACTTCATAATACATGTATGCAGGAAAAGTTTCCATGATGTGGTAGCGATGAAGTAGTCTGACCATTGGCCACTGAAGCAATTAGTGTACTGCAGATAAACCATTTTTCAGCCTTATTCTCTCTGATGAAGAAAAAAAACCTCTGTATTGGAAATTAGGAATGTTATCATTTTATCCTCACAGCATGGACAGTAAAAGGAACAGTGGCTTGACTGAAGACAGTATTTCACCTAGAGATGACACTTTGGACCTAGATTGTCACTTGCCAATTTTGAAAAATGATTAAGTAAAGCAGGTGTGGGCCTTACTTATAAACAGTGATACAAAACTGCATTAACCTGGCATGACCACTACACAATGAACAGAGCTGAGACATTGGAGTCATTTACTAATGTGATCCCAATAGTTTTTTCTCGGGTTTTGCATCAAAATTGTTGCACACTGTTCGTGCACCCGAATTTGTGACAAAAAAATTTCAAAAAAACCTGACCAACTTTCCATTTTACTCAGAAAACCCGAAAAGTGGTATGGCTGCTGGGGAGTGGGTGTCGCCTCTAAAAAAAGGGGCGTGTCCCCAAAAGTTTTGAAAAATCTCAGCATATTTATCGATGTTCCCACATTAAATGTGGTGGATTTCAGCTCTGGAAAACACATCTCAGAGCAGTTGTAAAAAAAAAAGCAAAACATAGGGAAAAATTACATTAACCAACTTTGATCAGAAAAGATGTCACTTGAAAGTCACCAGATATAACTGCACTGTAATCACTTATATTGTGTGTTGTGGTAACCATAGTGGTTGTTGTCAGTCTGTATCCACTACTTCCCATGGATACGTTTTTAGAGGTGGGCTTACGGAAATTAGAGGTAACAATCACTTGCAGTGATTTTTATGTCAAGAAACTCAATAAAGTTTCCGCCAAAAGAATATGTGAATAACATATTCTCTTTATTACTCTCATTGAGATATCTCACAGACTGTTGAAAAGTCTCCTAAGGACCTTCCCAAATCGGTAACACGTCATCAAAGTAACAAAGAAATAATTTAATGTACCTTACAAAAAGGGTTGCACTCAGAAAAAATCCATCTTCTCTCAAACGCGGCGAGAAACAGATTGGCATATATGCAAGAGACCGGCGTGCCCATCACAATGCCGGTCTCCTGCCGATACCATCTGTTCTCAAATTTAAATGTGTTATGTGTTAAAATGAACCAGAGAGAGTCAGAAATAAATTCTATAAAAATGGCAGATTTGTCAGTGCTATCCAGAACCTCAGTGACTGCCTGTACACCCGCATCATGAGTGGTACATTTATCGCCTACAAACTTGTCACGTTTTTTCCCTTTCACTTCGGCTTGTGTAACCTGAATTTTCTTTTCCAGCTTAGAATTAAAGTAGGAATTAGAGACTCTTGTTTTAAACACAGTCTTCACCTTGCATAATTCCTCTATCATTGTCTCGTATTCCTTCTTATTTTTGTTCAAAACCATCTGCAAAAATTTCTTAGCGTGTTCCATGTGAGCTTGGTCCCACTCATTCATACAACCAGGATCATCACTGAATTGGGAAGGAAACATGTAGACACGAAGTTCATGTGGGACTCCATCACTGTCTATATAGGACTGGAGAGTATTTCACAGTCTGCAAGAGCCAAGATAGATAGACTAAAAGATGCCTTTTTATCAGAGTGAGAGAACATTTACGTTCTACCATTACTGGCCGAGGCGCCCCCAGGTTTATTAGTCATATGCATGAAGTCCACAGGGGCAATGGGTATTGCATTAAATTTGCTGGCTTGGAAACAGTTAAAGGGGTACTCCGGTGACAAACTTTTTTTTTTCTAAATCAACTGGTGCCAGAAAGTTAAACAGATTTGTAAATTACTTCTATTAAAAAATCTTAATCCTTCCTGTACTTATTAGCTGCTGAATACTATAGCGGAAATTATTTTCTTTTTGAAACCCAGAGCTGTCTGCTGACATCATGAGCACAGTGCTCTCTGCTGACATCTCTGTCCCTTTTAGGAACTGCCCAGAACAGCATATGTTTGCTATGGGGATTTCCTTTTACTCTGGCAGTTCCTAAAATGGACAGAGATGTCAGCAGAGAGCACTGTGGTCATGATGTCAGCAGACAGCTCTGTGTTTCAAACGGAAAATAATTTCCACTATAGTATTCAGCAGCTAATAAGTACAGGAAGGATTAAGATTTTTTTAATAGAAGTAATTTGCAAATCTGTTTAACTTTCTGGCACCAGTTGATTAAAAAAAAAAAAAAAAAGTTTTTCACCGGATTACCCCTTTAACCCCTTAAGGACTCAGCCCATTTTGGCCTTAAGGACTCAGACAATTAAATTTTTATGTTTTCATTTTTTCCTCCTCGCCTTCTAAAAATCATAACTCTTTTATATTTTCATCCACAGACTAGTATGAGGGCTTGTTTTTTGCGCGACCAGTTGTCCTTTGTAATGACATCACTCATTATATCATAAAATGTATGGCGCAACCAAAAAACACTATTTTTGTGGGGAAATTAAAACGAAAAACGCAATTTTGCTAATTTTGGAAGGTTTTGTTTTCACGCCGTACAATTTATGGTAAAAATGACGTGTGTTCTTTATTCTGAGGGTCAATACAATTAAAATGATACCCATTATTATATACTTTTATATTATTGTTGCGCTTAAAAAAATCACAAACTTTTTAACCAAATTAGTACGTTTATAATCCCTTTATTTTGATGACCTATAACTTTTTTTTTTTTTCCGTATAAGCGGCGGTATGGGGGCTCATTTTTTGCGCCATGATCTGTACTTTTTTTTGATACCACATTTGCATATAAAAAACTTTTAATAAATTTTTTATAATTTTTTTTTTAATAAAATGTATTAAAAAAGTAGGAATTTTGGACTTTTAAAATTTTTTTTCGTTCACGCCGTTCACCGTACGGGATCATTAACATTTTATTTTAATAGTTCGGACATTTATGCACGCGGCAATACCAAATATGTGTATAAAAAAATTTTTTTACGCTTTTTGGGGGTAAAATAGGAAAAAACGGACGTTTTACTTTTTTATTGGGGGAGGGGATTTTTCACTTTTTTTTTACTTTTACATTTTTTTACATTTTTTTTTTTTTACACTTGAATAGTCCCCATAGGGGACTATTCATAGCAATGCCATGATTGCTAATACTGATCTGTTCTATGTATAGGACATAGAACAGATCAGTATTATCGGTCATCTCCTGCTCTGGTCTGCTCGATCACAGACCAGAGCAGGAGACGCCGGGAGCCGCACGGAGGAAGGTGAGGGGACCTCCGTGCGGCGTTATGAATGATCGGATCCCCGCAGCAGCGCTGCGGGCGATCCGATCGTTCATTTTAATCGCGAACTGCCGCAGATGCCGGGATCTGTATTGATCCCGGCACCTGAGGGGTTAATGGCGGACGCCAGCGAGATCGCGGGCGTCGGCCATTGCCGGCGGGTCCCTGGCTGCGATCAGCAGCCGGGATCAGCCGCGCATGACACGGGCATCGCTCCGATGCCCGCGGTTATGCTTAGGACGTAAATGTACGTCCTGGTGCGTTAAGTACCACCTCACCAGGACGTACATTTACGTCCTGCGTCCTTAAGGGGTTAACATCTTGAAACAGGGTGGAGACAGGCATCGTGTTCTTTAATAGAAAGAATCCCGATGGATTCTGAAGTTATGTGCTTTGGGGCCGGCCGGCCAGCCTCAATGATAGACAGGATTTGAGTGTATCTTTATAGTTCTCTGCAATGTAATATATGTATTTTGTTTGCCTTGATTTGCCTCACTTGCTTTATTAGCAGATAGTTCTGGTGGATTCAGTGTGCATGTAGCTTGAAGAAGTGCCAGGTCGGCACAAAACTAAGCAGTCCTACTAGCCCCCCCCCCCCCCCCTGCCTCTCTCCCTGCCCTCCCTCCCCCTGATGTGTACCCAGATGGACCTCTCGGAATAAAAAGGAGTTTGCTGCAGCATGGTGAGTCGCCGAGTCTGTTTTCTTTCACGTTGCATTACATGGACTTGCTTTACTCGAAGCACCACCTGAGCCTGCTTGTGTGGATTCCGGTCAGTAAAAGTTGTCTGTTCATTTTGTTGCTCAGCATTATACGGTAATGCCAGATACATCACATCTTTTTTGCTGGTCGTGGTTAGGGCATGGTTATCGGGCATGGCTGAGTGTGTGGTTAGGGGTGTGGCTTGTTTCTCTTTGCTCTCAGCAAAAGTTGGGAGGTATGGTACAGGGCCAAGTTTGTCAGTCAAGAAGGGGCTGGGAGGTGAGAGCAAGTAAAAAAGCATGCCCGGCTGTTGCACTTGAGCTGCTCAGCTCCACCTCCTTGACATTTGACTAAAAAAAATTAAAGGTGATTTTATAAGTTTGGCGATCACCATCAGCTCTAGGAAAGGTGTAGTTTGATTTTATACCCTAACAGCTATCAAACGGTGTCTGCAGCTCTTAGCAGCAAATACAGCTGACAAATCGACTGGTGCCAAATTGTTCTTCTATTTAAAAATCTTAATCCTTCCAGAACTTCTCAGCTGCAGTATGCTACAGAGGACGCTGTATTGTTCTTTTCTGCTTGACCAGAGTGCTCTCTGCTGACACCTCTGTTCGTGTAAGGAACTGTCCCGAGCAGGAGCAAATCCCCATAGCAAACCTCTCCTGCTCTGGACAGTTCCTTACACGAACAGAGGTGTCAACAGAGAGCACTGTGGAAAGGAACTACACAACTTCCTGTGGAGCATACAGCAGCTGATAAGCACTGGAAAGATTTTTAAATAGAAGTAATTTACAAATGTGTTAACTTTATGGGATGAGTTAAAAAAAAGGTTTTCCACTGGAGTTCCCCTTTAACCCCTTCCTGACACTTGGCGTATTGTTGTGCCTTGAGTGGAGTGAGGGGAACATCATACATAGAAGAAAAAAGAAAAAGCCCTACAGGAATGCAAAACCAGTCCCAACTATTGTAAATTGTAAAAATAGCAAATTTTTAAGTTTATTGGATTAATACATAGAAGGATAGAACATTTCAAACCACTTAAAAAGATCCAATGAGAACCATTACAGCAAGGGTGGGAAATACCAAATTCCCCTCAGGGATCACAGGAACAGATACAAAAAATAAATTTGGAGCAACACAATGCTGCTACCTATGCATATAAAGGCCCTCATTTACTAAGAGCGTAGGGTTGTATTTGTTGTAGGTTTAATAATCCGTGTTTTTTCCTCATCTATTGACTAGTCTTTGCGTATGTGTGTTATTTTTTGTCCCCATTTTGGCACACATAATGTTTTTTCTGGCTTCATAATACATTATATGATAAAATAAAATGTCCTGCAAAAAATAATCCCTAAACCCATTTTGTCAGTGGAAAGATTAAAAAGTTTTGGGTCTTAGAAAGTGAGGAGGATGAAAACATGTGCCAGAAATTAAAATTTGAGGAGTCGCAAAAGGGTTAACACATTTTTGTTTCTATTGTAAATACTGGTATTGGTGAAATGAGTTTACTGTGTACCACAGAAAAAATAATTTCTTTTTCACTTCAGCCACACTCATAAAACTACTGGAAATCAGGAAAGTTAAAAAAGACACAATATATGTATTCTTAGCTTACAGAGGAGACAGGAAGTACAGAACTGAACTGAAACGGTACTGATCCGCATTGAAACGGGGAACAATGCACTGTGAAGCTAACGGGTGCTGCTATATGGCTGTTTCTATTTAAACTACAGGTAAGTGTACAAACTCGCAATAATCAGACATAATTTAGTGATCCTTCATTTCACAGTAGTTTAATAAAACTTTTTTGTTCTTTTTCCAGAAGAGATTTTCGTGTTTTTTTTTTTTTTGTTTTTTTTTTTAATTAGCCCAACTGTATCATTCCCAGTTGTCCAAACTTCTCTGCCACCTAGAAGTTTAGAATTTTTGGCAGAGATGTACAGGAGCTAAAAAATCATAAGTGCAATAACTCAGCTTGGGCCACTACTCCCGCCACCAAACATCAAACACTAAACATTGTGTATAAAATACATCAAAAGTGAGGGATCATGCACCTGAGCATGCTTGACACAATGCCTGATAAATCTGTTGGAAGCCAGGTTGCATAGTAGGGCGACAAAGATAATAATGGTATGGGAGGATTACAGGACCAATACAGGTTATCAAGCTTGAGGTTATTTAGTTTAGACATCTTAGGGGCGATCTGATTACAATGTACAAATACATGAATGGACAGTACAGAGATTTTTCTAGTGATCTTTTTATACCTAGTAACCATTGTAAGGGGGAATCCTCTATGAGGAAAGAAGGTTTCACCATAATCACAGAAGGGGATTCTTTACTGTAAGAGCAGTGAGTCTATGGAACTCTTTTTCAGATGATGTTATGATATCTAAACAAGTTGAAGGGGGGCCTGGATGTTTTTCGAGAAAAATATAACAGGTTATGGACACTAGATGTGGACAGCACGTTGATCCAGGGATTTATTCTGATCCATATTGGAGTTGAGAAGGAATTTGTCCCTCTGTCATGGGGAAATTGGCATCAGCCTCATGGATGGCGGTGGGGGGTGGGGGGTTTGGCATGTTGCCTTCTTCTGAATCCACACAGTTGGGTTCTATGTTGAACTGGCTGGACTTTTTTCAACCATCAACAAACCATGTTACGAAGTTATGGCATGATGATGTCATGCAATGGGTCATTATGTGACATCATATGATCAGTCATTAGCATCCTCTCTGTGTCACAGTCATTAGTATTCCCTCATCTAATTAGAGTCCCTTTATCTCTCCCCTGTGTCAGTCATTACTGTCCACTCATTTTCCCCCGTGTGTCACTGTCATTAGTGTACCCTCATCTCTCCCCCAGCATGTCAAAGTCATTACTGTCCCTTCATCTTCCACTGTGTGTTACAATAATTACTGTCCCCTTATCTCCCCCGTGTGTCACAGTAATTTTATCCTCTCATCTCCCTCCTGTATGTCACAGTTCTTACTCTCCCCTCATCATCACCCTGTGTGTCAGTAATTAGTGTCACCTTATTTCCCCCCTGTGTATCAGTTATTAATGACTTTTCATCTCCCCTCTGAGTGTTGGTTACTAATGTCCCCTAATCTTACCTCTTATGTGTCAGTTATTAATGTTCCCTTATATTCCCCCTGTGTATAAATCATAAGTATCTCATGTGTTAAAAAATAACAAAATGTTTTACTTACCTCTACCTCTGCTCCTATGCTAATCCCCTGTCACATGTATGGGGATAATATTCATCCTTGTATAATAGTATTATTGGTCATAGTTGTCTCGGTATACAGAATTTTGTCAGTTACAGTAGGATGGTGATATAAATGGTGATAATATTTCTCTAAGTCTACTCTTATTATTAGTAGTATTGGTTTCAGTATACAGGATTTGGTCAGTAACATTAGAATGGTAATATGTATGGTGATAATATTCCTCCTTGTATACTGGTATTACCTATAATATTGGTCTCAGTATACAGGATTTGGTCAGTAACAGTACTATATGATGGCAATATATATGGTGATAATATTCCTCCTTATAAACTATTTATTGGTAATATTGGCAATAACAATAAGATGGTGATTAGAGATAAGCAAGGGTAAATTCAGTACAGCATACCTTGCAGCTAGCAGCAAGATCACATGTGCTTGAATTAGGGGACATACAGCTCTCATGAGACAGCATTGGGGTGGATTTAAGACGCTGATAAAAACCTATGCAGCATTTGGCAACAGCCATCTTGGAGAGAAAGCTGAGAGAGAGCAGAGAGCAGACATTGCACAGAAACTACAGTTCTTCAGTAGAGTGAGTGACTTCTTATCACCTCTCTGCATTACTGTGTCCAGTTGGTGCACTACAGATCCCAGCAGTGTCATTGCAGAACTAGCCCATAATAGCTATCACATTACAATACAAATTAAGCCGAGCAAAGCAGTGGGCTGATTTGTATTAAAAGCATTTATAGAAAACATGAAATATGCATATTAGTCCAAGTTATGAGTATTTTCTGTGTTCAACCTGTTGGGGACAGAGGGCGTATGGATATGCCCTCGCGTCTCGGTACTTAAGGACGGAGGGTGTACCTGTATGCCCTCTATATTTCCGATCACCGCCGCTCGTCGGGCGGTGATCGGACCGGGATGACTGCTGATATCTATCGGTGACTTGATCGCCCGGAAAATATGAATGATCGGAGCTGTCTCTCAAAGACAGCCCCGATCATCCTAAAGGATAGGAGTGAGGTAGCAGTGTTTCCACCCCCCCTCCTATCCCCTGCTATTGGTCGATCAGGCTGAAGACCAATGGCAGTTGGAGTGTTATAGTTAATTTCCCCCGCTCTGCCCACCGATCAAAGTCTGGGCAGAGCGGGGGGGGGGGGGGGGGAGGGGGGGGGGGATCACAGGCGGCAAGGTGGGGAGCATGGCCCGGCTTCCCCGTACAGGTAGAGACGGCATCCTTGAGCAGCGGCGGCATCCTTGAGCAGCGGCGCCATCGGCCAAAGGCTGTCTGGGCATGCTGGGAGTTGTAGTTTTGCAACATCTGGAGGGTCACAGTTTGGAGACCACTGTGTAGTGGTCTCTAAACTGTGGTCCTCCAGATGGTGCAAAACTACAACTTTCAGCATGCACTGACTGTCTGGGCATGCTGGGAGTTGTAGTTTTGCAACATCCGGAGTGGCACAGTTTGGAGACCACTATACGGTGGTCTCCAAACTGTAGCCCTCGAGATTTTGCAAAACTACAATTCCCAGCATAGCCAAACAGTCAGGGATGCTGGGTGTGTAGTTCTGCAATATCTGGCCCTTAAGATGTTGCAGGACTACAAATCCCAGCATGCCTGGACAGTCTAGGCATTCTTGGAGTTGTAGTTTTGCAACATCTGGAGGGCTACAGTTTGGAGACCACTACTTAGTGGTCTCCAAACTGTTCTTCCCCAGTTGTTGCATAACTACAACTCCTAGCATGCCCAGACTGTCCAGGCATGCTGAGAGTTGTAGTTCTGCAACATATGAAGGGCCAGATATTGCAGAACTACACGCCCAGCATCCCTGACTGTCTGGCCATGCAGGGAATTGTAGTTTTGCAACAGCTGTAGGCACACTGGTTGGGAAACACTGAGCTAGAGTCTGTTTCCTAACTCAGTGATTCGACCCCGCGTGCCTGCAGCTGTTGCAAAACTACAATTCCTAGAATGCACTGACAAACCATACATGCTGGGAGTTGTAGTTTTGCAACAGCTTGAGGCACATGGGTTGGAATCACTGAGCGTCTGTTTTCTAACTCAGTGGTTCCCCACCAGTGTGCCTACAGCTGTTGTAAAACTTCAACTCCCAGCATGTATGGTCTGTCAGTGCATTCTGGGAGTTGTAGTTTTGCCAAAGCTGAAGGTTTGGGGCGCCCCCCCCCCCCTCCCATGTGAATCTACAGGGTACATTCACACGGTCGGGTTTACAGTGGGTTTCCTTCTACAAGTTTGGGCTGCGGAAAATTTTCCACCGCAGCTCAAACTCCCAGCGGAAAACTTACTGTGAACCCCCGCCTGTAATTCAAGGCAAAAGTTTAGGGCCACATGTGGGGTATTTCTGTACTCAGGAGAAATTGCGTTACAAATTTTGGGGGGATTTTTCTCCTTTTGCCTTATGAAAAGGTAAAGTTGGGGGTTACACCAGCATGTCAGTGTAAAAAAATAAAAAAATTTACACCAACATGCTGGTGTTGCACCATACTTTTCATTTTCACAAGAGGTAAAAGGAGAAAAAGACCCCCAAACGCAATTTCCCCATACGTGTACCTAAAATGCTCTGCGGACGACCTATATGGCTCAGGAGTGAGAGTGCACTGTGTACATTTGAGGCCTAAATTGGTGATTTGCACAGGGGTGGCTGATAGTTACAGCGGTTCTGACATGAGCGCAACAAAAAAAAAACACCCACATGTGACCCCATTTTGGAAACTACACCCCTCAAGGAACGTAGGAACCTAAACGTAGGGTATAGTAAGCCTTAACACTCCACAGGTCTTTGACAAATTTTCGTTAAAGTTGGACATGAAAATTAAAAATTCCCTTTTTCCCCCTGAAATGCTGGTGTTACCCCAAATTTTTCATTTTCACAAGGGGTAATAGGAAAAAAGTCTCCCAAAATTTGTAACCCCATTTTTTCTGAGTGAGAACATACCCCACATGTGGATGTAAAGTGCTCTGCGGGTGAACTACAATGCTCGGAAGAGAAGTAGCGCCATTGGGCTTTTTGAGAGAGAGTTAGGCTGAAATTGAAGGCTATATGTGTTTACAAAGCCCCCATGGTGCCAGAACAATGGACCCCCTCCACATGTGACCCCATTTTGGAAACTGCACCCCTCACGGAATGTAACAAGGTGTGCAGATTTTTTGAACAGTTGTCCATAAAAATGAAAAATGTACTTTTTCATTGGCACAGCCCACTGTTCCAAAGATCTATCAAACGCCAGTGGGGTATAAATGTTAACTGCACCCCCTGTGTATTTTCCAAAATGGCATCACATGTGGGGGGGGGGGGGGGGGTCCACTGTTCTGGCACCATGGGGGTTTTGTAAACGCACATGTCCCCTGACTTCCATTCCAACCAAATTCTCTCTCCAAAAGCCCAATGGCGCTCCTCTTCTGAACATTATAGTTTGCCGGAGAGCACTTTACCTCCACATATGGGGTATTTCCAAACTCAAAAAAAATTTGGGGGGGCTTTTTCTCCTATTACCCCTTGTGATAATGAAAACTTTGGGGTAACAACAGCATTTTATTGAAAAAAAATTTATTTTTATTTTTACGTCCCAATTATACAAAAGTTTGTCATCACCTGTGGGGTGTTAAGGCTCACTGTACCCCTTGTTACGTTCCTTAAGGGGTGTAGTTTCCAAAATAGTATGCCATGTGTTTTTTTTTTTACAGTTCTGGCATCATCGTGTCTCGACCCGCAACCCATCTGCCGTCGTCGACTGGTTAACACGCTCATCCACATCATCACAAGTGACATCTGACACCCCCAGTCAACAGTCGGTGGGTTCCTCAGACACAACCCTCAGTTGGCATGGCCCGGGAGCAGTCCCAGTCCTCCCATTGCCTTTGTCCTATGCTGTTCCCTCTCCTAAAGAAGTATCGTATGCTGTGGGTTCAGCCAAGTAGTGTACCATCTTGTACCTGTTAATCTGTCAAGGGGCTCCATACTGTCAAAGTCCAAATAATAGTATTCACCGGCTGGTGTTTTAAAAAAATATAGAGTTTTTTCATATTACTGCCCTCATCAGTGCTTACCGCATAGGTACATCCAAGTATTGTACCATTTAGTACCTGTTAATCTGTCAAGGTGCTCCATACTGTCAAAGTCCAAACAATAGTATTCACCGGCTGGTGTTTTTTGAAAATACAGAGTTTTTTCTGCGTATAGTAGCGCATATTACTGCCCTCATCAGTGCATACCGCATAGGTACATCCAAGTATTGTACCATTTAGTACCTGTTAACCCCTAAAGGACCCGGGGTTTTTCTGTTTTTGCATTTTCGTTTTTTCCTCCTTACCTTTAAAAAATCATAACTCTTTCAATCTTTCACCTAAAAATCCATATGATGGCTTATTTTTTGCGCCACCAATTCTACTTTGTAATGACATCAGTCATTTTACTAAAAAAATCTACGGCGAAACGTAAAAAAAAATCAATGTGAGACAAAATTGAAAAAAAAAAAACGCCATTTTGTAACTTTTGGGGGCTTCTGTTTCTGCACAGTACATTTTTCTCAAAAATGACACTTTCTTTTTATTCTATAGGTCTATACGGTTAAAATGATATCCTACTTATGTAGGTTTGATTTTGTCGTACTTCTGGAAAAAATCAAAACTACATGCAGGAAAATTTATACATTTAAAATTGTCCTCTTCTGACCCCGATAACTTTTTTATTTTTCCGCGTATGGGGCGGTATGAGAGCTCATTTTTTGCTCCATGATCTGAAGTTTTTAGTGGTACCTTTGCATTGATAGGACTTCATTTCTTCATGATATAAAAAGCGACCAAAAATGCACTATTTTGGACTTTGGATTATTTTTGCGCGCACGCCATTGACCGAGAGGTTTCATTAATGATATATTTTTATAATTCGGACATTTCCACACACGGCGATACCACATATGTTTATTTTTATTTACACTGTTTTTTTAAAGGGAAAAGGGAGGTGATTCAAACTTTTAATTGGGGAGGGGTTAAATGATCTTTATTCACTTTTTTTTTCACGGCAGCCTACCTTTCCGGGAGGTAATGGAACAGGAGTTCCTGGAGACAGCGCCAGTAGCAGTCAATAAGTGCGGACTGCGGGTGGGAAAATCAGCTACTCGGCGGCATGGCAGTTTTTCATCAGGCATCCGGAGGAGGTTCACGTAGCCACATTCAAGATCTGTCGGCAGAAGGTGAAGTGTGGCCAGGGTCCCAATGTCGTCAACACATGCTTTGCCACCATAAAGTGGCCTGGCTCCGATGTAGTGGTCCAGCCTGCTGCATCAACCAGTGGCCATCCGCTCCCTCCTTCATCCAGCCAAGGCTCCACCACCTCAGCCGAAGGGAGCTGTGTGTCAAACCCTCCTTCTGTCGCTCCTGCTTCTCCCGCTTTTAGTCAGCCATTCCGCCAACAATCCATCGGCGAAGTCATGTCCAAGAGACAACAGTATGTGCCACTAGTCCAAGGGCACAGAAGTTAAATGTGCTCCTGTTCAAGTTGCTGGTGTTGCAGTCCCTCTCTTTTCAAGTGGTGGACTCTGCACCTTTCAGAGAATTGATGGCTTGTGCCGAGCCGAGGTGGAGAGTCCCAAGCCGTCATTTCTTTGCCAAGAAGGCAGTACCAGCCCTGCATAAGTTTGTACAAGAAAAGGTGGGCCAGTCCTTGAGCCTGTCGGTGTGTTCTAAAGTGCACGGCAGCACCGACGTGTGGAGCTGTAACTATGGGCAGGGACAATACTTGTCTTTTACAGCCCACTGGGTAAATGTGGTTCCTGCACAGCCACAACAGCAACTTGTACAGGTCACACCGCTTCCTCCTCCACGCTCACGCTCTCAGGCAGTTGGTCCTGTTACAGTGTGCGACGCCGCCTCCTCATCCTCCACCGTGTCCTCGGCCTCCACTGCACGTCCAAATCTCAGTGGCCCTTCATCGTACCACGTGTGCATGGCACGGCGGTGTCAAGCTGTTCTTAACATGTGTTACGCCTAGCGCTCCGGGTCCCCGCTCCTCCCCGGAGCGCTCACGGCGTCTTTCTCCCTGCAGCGCCCCGGTCGGTCCCGCTGACCGGGAGCGCTGCACTGTCATGACCGTCGGGGATGCGATTCGCACAGCGGGACGCGCCCGCTCGCGAATCGCATCCCAGGTCACTTACCCGTCCCGGTCCCCTGCTGTCTTGTGCTGGCGCGCGCGGCTCCGCTCTCTAGGGCGCGCGCGCGCCAGCTCTCTGAGACTTAAAGGGCCAGTGCACCAATGATTGGTGCCTGGCCCAATTAGCTTAATTGGCTTCCATCTGCTCCCTGGCTATATCTGATCTCCTCCCTTGCACTCCCTTGCCGGATCTTGTTGCCTTGTGCCAGTGAAAGCGTTAGTGTGTCCAAAGCCTGTGTTACCTGAACTTCTGCTATCCATCCTGACTACGAACCTTGCCGCCTGCCCCCGACCTTCTGCTACGTCTGACCTTGCCTCTGCCTAGTCCTTCTGTCCCACGCCTTCTCAGCAGTCAGCGAGGTAGAGCCGTTGCTAGTGGATACGACCTGGTTGCTACTGCCGCAGCAAGACCATCCCGCTTTGCGGCGGGCTCTGGTGAACACCAGTAGCCTCTTAGAACCGGTCCACTAGCACGGTCCACGCCAATCCCTCGCTGACACAGAGGATCCACTACCTGGAAGCCGAATCGTGACAGTAGATCCGGCCATGGATCCCGCTGAGGTGCCGCTGCCAAGTCTCGCTGACCTTACCACGGTGGTCGCTCAGCAATCGCAGCAAATTGCCCAACAAGGACAGCAGCTGTCGCAGTTGACCGCCACGTTACAGCAACTTCTGCCTCTGCTACAGCAGCAACCATCTCCTCCGCCAGCTCCTGCACCTTCTCCGCAGCGAGTGGCCGCTCCTAGCCTCCGCTTGTCCCTGCCGGACAAATTTGATGGGGACTCTAAACTCTGCCGTGGATTTTTGTCTCAGTGTTCCCTGCATATGGAGATGTTGTCGGACTTGTTTCCTTCAGAACGGTCTAAGGTGGCGTTCGTAGTAAGCCTTCTTTCAGGAAAGGCCTTGTCTTGGGCCACACCGCTCTGGGACCGCAATGATCCTGCCACAGCCACAGTCCAGGCCTTCTTCGCTGAACTCCGGAGTGTCTTCGAGGAGCCAGCCCGAGCTTCTTCTGCCGAGACTGCCCTGTTGAACCTGGTCCAGGGTAATTCTTCAGTGGGCGAGTACGCCATCCAATTTCGTACTCTTGCTTCCGAGTTATCATGGAATAACGAGGCTCTCTGCGCGACCTTTAAAAAAGGCCTATCCAGTCGCATCAAGGATGTGCTGGCCGCACGAGAGATTCCTGCCAACCTGCAAGAACTCATCCATTTAGCTACCCGCATTGACATGCGTTTTTCTGAGCGACACCAAGAGCTCCGCCAGGAAAAAGACTTAGATCTCTGGGCACCTCTCCCACAGTATCCGTTGCAATCTACGCCTGGGCCTCCCGCCGAGGAGGCCATGCAAGTGGATAGGTCTCGTCTGACCCAGGAAGAGAGGAATCGCCGTAGGGAAGAAAATCTCTGTCTTTACTGTGCCAGTACCGAGCATTTCTTGGTGGATTGCCCTATCCGTCCTCCACGCACGCACCCAGCTCACGTCGGTGTGGCGTCTCTTGGTTCCAAGTCTGCTCCTCCACGTCTCACGGTGCCCCTGCGGATTTCTCCTTCAGCCAACTCCTCCCTCTCAGCCGTGGCCTGCTTGGACTCCGGTGCCTCTGGAAATTTTATTTTGGAGTCGTTTGTTAATAAATTCCGCATCCCGGTGACCCGTCTTGTCAAGCCGCTCTACATTTCCGCGGTCAATGGAGTCAGACTGGATTGCACCGTGCGTTACCGCACAGAACCCCTCCTGATGTGTATTGGACCCCACCACGAGAGGATTGAGCTCTTCGTTCTCCCCAATTGTACCTCTGAGGTCCTCCTCGGTCTGCCGTGGCTCCGGCTTCATTCTCCCACCCTTGATTGGACCACCGGGGAGATCAAGAACTGGGACTCTGCCTGCCTTAGGAAGTGCCTCTCCCCCCCTTCCAGTCCCGTCAGGCAAGCCTCTGTGCCTCCTCATGGCTCCCGTCCTTGTGTCACCCTGCCCCGTGCCAAGCTTCACCCTCTGCCCTCCCTCCCCATTCCAACTCCTGCTGCACTGCCTGCCGTTGAGGAAACCCTCCATTCTTTCCCGGTGTCCTCATCCCAGGGGAGGCAGTTACCGGACAAAAAAAAGGGGAGACCTAAGGGGGGGGTACTGTTACGCCTAGCGCTCCGGGTCCCCGCTCCTCCCCGGAGCGCTCACGGCGTCTTTCTCCCTGCAGCGCCCCGGTTGGTCCCGCTGACCGGGAGCGCTGCACTGTCATGGCCGTCGGGGATGCGATTCGCACAGCGGGACGCGCCCGCTCGCGAATCGCATCCCAGGTCACTTACCCGTCCCGGTCCCCTGCTGTCTTGTGCTGGCGCGCGCGGCTCCGCTCTCTAGGGCGCGCGCGCGCCAGCTCTCTGAGACTTAAAGGGCCAGTGCACCAATGATTGGTGCCTGGCCCAATTAGCTTAATTGGCTTCCATCTGCTCCCTGGCTATATCTGATCTCCTCCCTTGCACTCCCTTGCCGGATCTTGTTGCCTTGTGCCAGTGAAAGCGTTAGTGTGTCCAAAGCCTGTGTTACCTGAACTTCTGCTATCCATCCTGACTACGAACCTTGCCGCCTGCCCCCGACCTTCTGCTACGTCTGACCTTGCCTCTGCCTAGTCCTTCTGTCCCACGCCTTCTCAGCAGTCAGCGAGGTAGAGCCGTTGCTAGTGGATACGACCTGGTTGCTAGACCATCCCGCTTTGCGGCGGGCTCTGGTGAACACCAGTAGCCTCTTAGAACCGGTCCACTAGCACGGTCCACGCCAATCCTTCGCTGACACAGAGGATCCACTACCTGGAAGCCGAATCGTGACAACATGGTTTGCCTTGGCGAACGGAGTCACACAGGGGAGGAACTGCTAAAGTTCATTCGTAAAGAAATCCGAGTATGGCTTATTCCACGAAATTTGGAAATGGGAACCATGGTGACAGACAACGGGAAGAACATCGTGTCCGCCCTGCGACAAGTGTGAAACATGCGCCCTACATGGCACACGTGTTGAATATGGTTGTCAAGTACTTCCTCAAGTCTTCACCCCATTTGCAAAACATCCTGAAAATGGCAAGGAAACTGTGCATGCACTTCAGCAACTCGTACACCGCCAAGCACACCTTCCTTGAGCTGCAGCGTCAGAACGGTATCCCACAACATAGTCTTATTTGGATGTTGCCTCACATTGGAATTCCACCCTCCATATGTTGGACAGACTATACAAACAAAGAAAAGCCATCACAGATTTCTTGATGATCCAAGCAGATAGGGGTACTCCCCTGTGTAACTTCAATGTGAACCAGTGGCAGCTCATACGTGACACCTGCCGTTTGCTGAGGCCCTTTGAGGAAGCCACATTATTTGTAAGTCGCCTGGATTACGCCATGAACGATGTAATTCCACTCCTACATTTCCTACAACAAATGATTGAAACCATGGCTGGTCACGGCAATGGAGACGTTGCGCCTACATCTAAAGGCTGCATGAGCCCTGTGGGGGATGAACTGGAGGAGGAGGATGATGAGGGGCAGAGCGGAGCACAGTTTAGGTTGGATGAGATGGCCAGTGTTTCTAGTCATTGGACAGGAGAGGAGGAGCAGGAGCAGCCAGAGGAGCTGGAGGGTTATGAGGAAGGCGAGACAGAGGACCCAGTCACACCAAGGCAGTATGCAGTGGAGATGGAGGCAGGTAGTCAATCCGAGTCACTGGCGCCAATGGTACGATGCATGCTCAGTTGCTTGCATAGTGACCACCAAATTGTCAAAATTCTTCAGCGCAATTACTTCTGGATCTCCACCTTATTAGACTCTCGCTTCCGTCCCAGAATGGAGGCCTTTTTTACACCCACTGAGAGGGAGGACTTACTGACCTACTACAGAGAGATTCTACGTAGTCAGTTGGCCGTTGCCTGTAGGCCACATGGTCCATCCACTCGCAGGTCTGACTCGGGGGGCCCTCTGCGCTCACCTTCCACTGCCATGGCTGGTGGGGAGGGGAGGGGTGGCAGGAGCAGTACCAGCTCAATCAGCAGCAGCCTGGTCTACAGTCGCTGATGAGTAGCTTTCTTCACCCGCATAGTGAAGCAACTCATCAGCAGCAGGTAGACATGGAGCAAGACCTGAATCAGCAGGTGGTGGCATACCTTGACATGGCCATGCCAACAGCCATTGAAGATCCGCTGGACTTCTGGGCAGCCAAAATTGATTTATGGCCGCAACTAGCAGAGTTTGTCCTGGAAAGCTGTCCTGCCCGGCCAGAAGTGTGCCATCAGAGCGGGTGTTTAGTGCGGTCGGGGCCATAGTCACCCCAAGGCGAACTCGTCTGTCCACTAAAAATGTGGAGAGACTGACGTTTCTCAAGATGAATCAGGGATGGATCAGCCAGGATTTCCAGCCACCAATGCCAGATGCCTCAGAGTAGATTGACCATGCTGCTACACCAACACTTCCCAATTATGGTTGGTTATGAAACCCTCTTGGGTTATCAATTAGGGTTATGAAACCCTCTTTGGTACTGCGATTGCCTGCTCCTGGCTCATCCTGTGTCTTTCAGGATCTACTTGCCTCACTGATGTTTCTGGCCTTTAATTTTTGGGAGTTTGGCAGTAGCTAAATACATGCTAAATGCAAATTTCAACATTGATCTTTAAATGAAAGGGGTTATGAAACCCTCTTGGGTACTGCGAATGACTGCTCCTGACTCATCCTCTGTATTTCAGGAACTACTTGCCTCCCTGATGCCTCGGGCCTTGGGCCTTTAATTTTTGGATGTTTAGCAGTAGCTAAATACATGCTTAATGCAAATTACAACATTGATCTTTAAATGTAAGGGGTTATGAAACCCCCTTGGGTACTGCTCCTGACTGCTCCTGACTCATCCTGTGTCTTACAGGAATAACTTGCCTCCCTGATGCCTCAGGCCTTGGGCCTTACATTTTTGGATGTTTAGCAGTAGCTAAATACATGCTTAATGCAAATTTCAACATTGATCTTTAAATGTAAGGGGTTATGAAACCCTCTTGGGTACTGCTCCTGACTGCTCCTGACTCATTCTGTGTCTTTCAGGAACTACTTGCCTTCCTGATGCCTCGGGCCTTGGGCCTTTAATTTTTGGATGTTTAGCAGTTGCTAAATATATGCTTAATGCAAATGTCAACATTGATATTTAAATGTAAGGGGTTATGAAACCCTCTTGGGTACAGCAAATGCCTTCTGACTCATCCTGTGTCTTTCAGGAACTTCTTGCCTCACTGATGCTTCTGGCCTTGGGCCTTTAATTTTTGGAAGTTTAGCAGTAGCTAATACATGCTTAATGCAAATTTCAACAGTGATCTTTAAATTCTCGGCGCTATGCCAGGGCCTTCTCCTACCCCGCTGGGGCCGATCCGAGGACCACACTAAACCATCCAATCGGTAGTAGAGGCATGCGGTGTGTACAAAGAGCACGGACTTAATGAACCCGAGCTTATGACCCGCACTTAGTTGGGATTCTTCTTTCCTGGCAAATAATTGCAATCCCTAATCCCTATCATGAACGGGGTTCAGTGGGTTACTCGCACCTGTCAGTGAAGGATAGACACACGCTGGTCCATTGAGTGTAGCGCGCGTGCAGCCACGGGCATCTGAGGGCTTAACACACCTGTCATTGCTCGATCTCACGATTGATCGTGCAATGTAAGGGGTTATGAAAGCCTCTTGGGTACTGCTGATGCATACTCCTGACTGCTCCTGTGTCTTTCAGGAACTACTTGACTTCATGATGCTTCTGGGCTTGGACCTTTAATTTTAGGATTTTTGAAATACATACATACATACATCAACATTTATGGTGCAATGTATGGGGTTATTAAACACTCTTGGGCAGTGTTTTTTTTTCAAATTTTCCGATAATTTTCACAGTAATAAACTTGAATTTTCCAGAATAATAACTATTACACCATTGAAGGCTTGTTGTGTGTGATTTTTTAATCAAAATTTTCAAAAAAAATACGGAGAGGGATGAACTCTGCTTCTTTATTTCATAAAAAATTATTTTAGAGAAGAATGTTTTTTGGTGGTCCACCGTCTTCTGGACTCTTTGATATGCGCTTGTTCTTAAACAAAGGTACAAAAATGGCTGGTCAGGGCTATGGAGACGTTGCGCCTACATCTTACGGCCACATGAGCCCTGTGGGTGCTTGTGAGATTAGGTCCTTTGTACCCACATGGCGGGGTCCGGGACACAAATTTTGATTTAAATTCAAAATAAAAAAAGCAGACATTTCAATGGTCTCCTCATGCTGCAGCCAATTCCAGGCTGCGTCATTCAGGTAATATATAGAGAGCACCCGCTGTCCTAAATTTTCGTCAAAATTTTTCGTAAAAAATGTTTGTCTTTTTTATTAGGGATTGTTAAGCTTTGGTGCGTACTCATGCATCAGCCAACTCCAGACTGTGTCATTCAGGCAATATATGGTTTACTAATGGCGCTGCTGGGCCTGGGAATTTCAAATGTTCTCATAGGTAGCACCCGCTATCCAAAATCTTTTTCAAAAATTTCTAAAATTGTGGTGTTTTTTGGGGGGGATTGTGAAGCCCTGCTGTGTACTTGTGCATCAGCCAACTCCAGGCTGTGTCATTCAGGCAATATATGGTTTACTGATATTGCCGTGGGGTCTTGTTGGATTTTGTCCTTTGTACCCACATGATTGGGTCCAGGCCCCTCAAAGTTTGATTTAAATTTCAAATAAAAAATCAGACATTTCAATGGTCTCCTCATACATCAGCCAACTCCAGGAGGTGTCATTCAGGCAATATATGGTATACTGATACCGCTGTTGGGCCTGGGTCTGGGAATTGAAAATTTACTCATAGGTAGCACCCACTATCCAAAATCTTTTTCAAAAATTTCTACAATTGTTGTGTTTTTTTGGGGGGATTGTGAAGCCCTGCTGTGTACTCATGCATCAGCCAACTCCAGGCTGTGTCATTCAGGCAATATGTGGTTTACTGATGCCGCTGCTGGGCCTGGGTCTGGGAATTTTAAATTTTCTCATAGGTAGCACCCGCTATCCAAAATCTTCTTCAAAAATTTCTAAAATTGTTGTGTTTTTTCTTAGGGATTGTGAAGCCCTGGTGTGTACTCATATATCAGCCAACTCCAGCCTGTGTCATTCAGACAATATATGGTTTACTGATGCCGCTGCTGGGCCTGGGTCTGGGAAATTCAAATTTTCTCATAGGTAGCACCCGCTTTCCAAAATCTTCTGTTTAAATTTCTTAATTCATCTTTTAATCTTAGGGATTGTGAAGGCCTAGTACCTATTCATGCTGCTGGCAACTCCGTGCTGTGCCATTCATCCACTATATGGTCTCCTCATGCTGCCAACATCTCCATGCTGTGTCATTCAGCCACTATATGGTCTCCTCATGCTGCCAACATGTCCACACTGTGTCATTCAGCCACTATATGGTGTCCTCATGCTGCCAAGACCTCCACACTGTGCCACTCAGCCACTATATGGTCTCCTCATGCTGCCAACACCTCCACGCTGTGTCATACAGTCACTATATGGTCTCCTGACACTGATGCCACCACCAGGCTTTGTCATTGTGCTGCTGTGCGGCAGTGATTCTAAAAGTGATGCCGGTAATCTGCATGTTATTCTGAATAACAATATTATTTCACTACCCCAGCACACTCCATATGCATTTTAGAACACAGCAAAGTGTTCTATACCACTATAGAGGCTGAATGTAGGCTAGAAATAGCCTTTTTTAATATAGATTCGCCACGAAAAAATTTGGATCGAAACAAACTTTTTCTGAAAATTCGGCGAATTGGCCGAATCAAATTTTTGAAAAGTTCGCTCATCTCTAATAACAATAACCTCCAAGTCTTTTATAATAAACAAAAAATGTCTCCTAAAGAAAAAGGTAGACAGGGGAAGGGGTAGAGGAAAGAGCACTCCTGCTATGTCCTCTAACAGTAAGCATGTTGGTGCCAATGACAGCCCTGTAGGCACCACTCATTTGTTCAAGCCCAGAACAGGTAGCAGCAGCAGTCCGGTGCCTCCTTGAAGTAGTAACAGCAGCAGCAAGGAAAAGTTGGCACTGTCTACCAGGGTTTTTTTTAGTTTAGGAGGATAATAGATAGGATACGTTGAATCATTTTTCTTCATCACAGGAGGAGAGTCTGACAGTTTGTCATTGAGCCAGATATCAGTGAATTCCTCATCGTTTACAGTTACATGGCATGGTGGAAAGTCCATCCTAGAAAGTCTGTTGCATCATCTCTGTTCCCATCACACTAGTGCTAAGCAGAAGGATTGCACTAGTCATGAGAAGGAGTTGTGTAGGGACAGTCAGCTTTTGGAGTGTGTTGCAGAGGTGGTGAAAGTGGAAGCTGTGGCTTTGCATAGCATTGGTGGGACTGGTGTTGGTAGGGTGGTGGGAATATGGTAAGGCATCATTGTAGATATACTGATGGGGGAAAGGAGCCAATGATTACACATCAGAAGTTCATACTGACAGGAGTGAAGAGGATGATAATGAGAAGTTTGATGGTGATAATGTCAGTGATAAAGAGTTGAGCCAAGGTAGTGCTAGAATAGTTGTCAAAAGTAGCAGATGTAGGCCTGCAGGTACGATCAGCTCAGGAACAGGTGACAGCAATGCTGCTGCATCTGTTGTTTTGAGAAAAAAGCCTTCCAGAGGAGGGGCAAACTTGGGTGGTGGGGTACCTATCTCTTATGGTACTGCCATGTGGAAATTCTTTTCTAGATTACCAGATGCAGAAAACCAGGCACAAAACTGTCTCTGCAAAAAGTAAGGCAGAGACAGTAAGGCATAGTTTTGGTTGCAAGTTTAGGAATTACACCTCTGTGTACAAGCAGCAATATTACAAGGTCTTGCTACAAGATCCCCAGTCCACCAATGCCTGCTGGCTTTAAAAAGCACTAGTCCACCCCCATGCTGTCCATAGACTACTACAACTACAAATTGTCCAACACTGCCACCTGTCTGCTGGCTACATCTGCTGCTGCTACTACCAGCACAACCCATGACCCCAAAAAAGGCAGGTCTTTTTTGGCTTTTCATGCAAAGGCTATTCCTTCACAATTTTGGGACGCCAATCCTGTTGCAACACCCAAAAAGTGATAATATTTGAAACGCTTGGAAAAAGTAAATGTGTCTTTCAATACCTCTTGTAGGCATATTTATACTGGCATGCATCTGCCAACAAAAAGGGATACTTAGCCTTGAAGGGGTTCTCCGGTGCTTACACATCTTATCCCCTATTTAAAGGATAGGGGATAAGATGCCTGATCGCGGGAGTCCCGCCGCTGGGGACCCCCAGGATCTTGCAAGCGGCACCCCGTTTGTAATCAGTCCCCAGAGCGTGTTCGCTCCGGGTCTGATTACGGACGACCACCGGGCTGGCGGTGTGTGAGATCACGCCTCCACCCCCGTGTGATGTCATGCCCCCTCCCGTAGGCTTGCAGAGGGGCGGAGCGTGGCGTCACACGGGGGCGGAGGCGTGACACACCGCCAGCCTGGTGGTCGTCCGTAAACAGACCCGGAGCGAACATGCTCCGGGGACTGAATACAAACGGGGTGCCGCGTGCAAGATCCTGGGGGTCCCCAGCGGCGGGACTCCTGCGATCAGGCATCTTATCCCCTATCCTTTGGATAGGGGATAAGATGTGTAAGCACCGGAGAACCCCTTTAAGGCTATGTATCCCTTTTTGTTGGCAGATGCATGCCAGTATTAAAATGCCTACAAGAGGTATCGAAAGACACATTTACTTTTTCCAAGCGTTTCAAATATTATCACTTTTTGGGAGTTGCAACAGGATTGGTGTCCCAAAATTGTGAAGGCATAGCCTTTGCATGAAAAGCCTTTAAAGGGGTTCTCCGCCCCTAGACATCTTATCCCCTATCCAAAGGATAGGGGATAAGATGTCAGATCGCTGGGGTCCCGCTGCTGGGGACCCCCGAGATCTCCGCTGCGGCACCCCGCTATCATTACTGCACAGAGCGAGTTCGCCCTGCGCGCAATGACTGGCAATACAGGGGCCGGAGCATCGTGTCGCCATGGATCCGACTCTCGTGACGTCACGGCCCTCCCCCTCAATACAAGTCTATGGGAGCGGGCGTATCGGTTGTCATGCCCATGCCATAGACTTGCATTAAGGGGGCGGGCCGTGATGTCACAAGGGGTGGAGCCATGATGTCACGCTGCTCCGTCCCCTATATCGCCGTCATTATGCACAGAGCGAACTCTGTATACAGAATTTTGTCAGTAACATTATGACCATACCTGTGCTGCCTGTCTCAACTATTTGTCTGTATTTGACTATGTCTCTGCCTCATCCCTGGTACCACTTAGACTATTCTGATTACGACTCATACTGCTGACTGGGTTTTTCAGTCTCACTCACTGGTGCCAAGCTCCAGTTAGGCCTGGCGTCTGTGTAAGGCTACTCAAGCAGCCGCTTGAGGGCACTGATGCGGCAAAATGGAGCTTTGCTTTTGTAGGCAGAAATCCTTGCACAGGCTCTGGCACCAGTACAACCTAATCCACTTGGCCAGCTGCTATCCACACCAGGACCAGGTACCCTTTAGCAGCAAAAGTTTAGCTTCTACTGAAGCTGGATGAAGGATAAGAATCTAGAGGATACTTAGACTCCACTCCCAGGCGTGGCCCAAAGCCATACTGGTAAGGTAACATCAAGTCCACACGTGTTATAAGGGATACAAGGTGGATTTGTTGTATATACAGCATATTAAAAAAATCACAGTATATTGTAACATTAAACATCACTACACTCATCATTTTGTTAACAGAATAGTTAATTTGTCATATACCATATTCAATGTGCTATTTGCATTTCTCCATTCCTTTGTTTACAAGAAAAGGAAAAGAAAATAGAAAATGATATTAAAGCGTACCTGTCATAGTGCAAAAAAAAGAAAAAAGTGATATGTTACTCGGGACCCAATTCTGACCATGTGCATATAATTTTTATGTGTCTCTGACCTATATATCCAGAGATATAAGCATTTATCTGCTGGTGAGTTACTTTTTCATTGTGCAGGCTGGAGGGGGCGTGTCAGTCTGTCTCCCTCACAGGAGCAAGCCTGTGCAGTCAGCCAATCAGTACTCTCTACTCTGTAACCCTTTCTTCTCTGGTTTTATGCTGTCTCATGTGTCAGAGGAAGATACTTGGAGCTTGCCTGCAGTAATCAGAAGACATTATGGTGAATTCATAACAGGATTAAATGTATGCAAGGATTTTTTTAGAAGCATTTTTATGAATAAATGTTCTATCTGTTTTATCTTCTCCTAGTAAAGCTGGATGATAATCAGCATAGCTGTCACTATGTGTGTCATTCATCTTTCACAGACTCCTGAATGTCTGATCAACTTCTTTGTCTATTTCAGCATGCTGGGAGTTGTAGTTTAGTAACAACTGAAGCTGCAATGTTTGTAAATAACTGTGTTAGAGCAGTGTTGCCTCCAGCTGTTTTAAAACTACAGCTCCCAGCAATTCCACACATCCTTTATCTGTAGTTTTGCATACACAATAGAAATCTCCTATACTGGATACCGGTATGCTTTGCGGCCAGTATCCAGTATGCTGTACAATCTAGACTAGTCTGTCTGGCTAAAAGACAGGCGACCCCTAGTGGTGGCTATTTTGAGCTTGAATTTCAGGTGAAAATTAAAAAAAAAAATTAACAGGTGTATATTGTGAAATGTCATATTATAATGAGTCCTGCAATATATGAATTTTTTTTTTTTAACAATGACAGTGCCTCTTTAAGGATTCAATTTGTTAGCCTTTAGTCCCTCTAATGTCACCAAATGATTTTCCTACATCCACCTGGGAAACTTTCATATTATTAATTAAGTGGCATAGAAATGGTTACATAACCTGACAGAGAGGGAGACTGGAAGCAAGTCCTTTTCACTTGAGAGGCAATTTTGAGTTTTATGCTTACCACAATACATCCAAACCATTTTAATCATCTTAAAAATCTAAATGTATATTTCTGAGATATAATTGTTACGCCGAGCGCTCCGGGTCCCCGCTCCTCCCCGGAGCGCTCACAGCGTTCTCCTATTCGCAGCGCCCCGGTCAGACTTGCCGACCGGGTGCGCTGCGATAATGTTCCCAGCCGGGAAGCAATTCGCTATGCGGGACGCGCCTGCTCGCGATGCGCATCCCGACTCGCTTAACAGACCCGTTCCCTGTCTGTGCTGTCCCGGCGCGCGCGACCCCGCTCCTTAGGGCGCGCGCACCGGGTCTTTGCGATTTAAAGGGCCGGTGCGCCACTGATTGGCGCATGAGGTTTTAATCAGTACCTTCACCTGTGCACTTCCCTACTTATACCTCACTTCCCCTGCACTCCCTTGCCGGATCTTGTTGCCATTGTGCCAGTGAAAGCGTTTCCTTGTGTGTTCCTAGCCTGTGTTCCAGACCTCCTGCCGTTGCCCCTGACTACGATCCTTGCTGCCTGCCCTGACCTTCTGCTACGTCCAACCTTGCTCTTGTCTACTCCCTTGTACCACGCTTATCTCAGCAGTCAGAGAGGTTGAGCCGTTGCCGGTGCACACGACCTGGTTGCTACCGCCGCTGCAAGACCATCCCGCTTTGCGGCGGGCTCTGGTGAATACCAGTAGCAACTTAGAACCGGTCCACCGACACGGTCCACGCCAATCCCTCTTTGGCACAGAGGATCCACCTCCAGCCAGCCGAATCGTGACAATAATCTTGAAGAATACATAGTAACATAGCTGATAAGGTTCAAAAAAGACAAGGTGAATACACAACGTTTAACCTATAACCCTACTGTGGTCCTACTGTGTTGAGAAGAAAAAAACAAAAAAAAAAAACAAAAAAAAAAAACTTTGATGCAGATGCCAATTGTCCCATACCAGGGGTAAAAATTCCTTCCTGACTCAAAATATGGCAGTCAGAATAAATCCATTGATTTGAGGCGGCTGATGGGTCAGTGTTGAAGTGGATCAGCTTATATATGCTGTCAGGCCCAAGGCCTCATTATAGAATCATACATGTGTTATAATTGTATTTGTGTAGAATGTATAATCTAAAACATGGGTGAGGGTTCATTCAAACTGTATTTGTTTTTGGGTATTCCAGTTTTATTAGGGGTCTGTCTATCTGTGTTATACCTCCTTTGAAGTCAGGCACTCTGGCCATCATAAATCAAAATGAGATAAGGGTCCAGGAAGAGAGATGTTCCCCACCTGGGAGGATCAGAGGGGAGGGGGATAGAACGTTTTTCCTCCTAAAAAGCCAATATAAACTGAGATGCTGAAAAAACTCTGTTCAAGCCTATGGCATAAGCTGACAAGACCATTCTAAGAACAGCTGGAGATTCACTCACAAGGACTGCTATACCATTATGCCTTAAGGACTTCATTTTTGTTTTCTGAACTTGCCTTGCTGAACTCTGTTATATATTTTTGTACCTGTATGTCATTTGTTTATGTTATACCTAGCACAGTGATACCTTTTATCAGATTAAATGTTTAATTAATCAGCTCTAGTCTTTGATCTCTAAATATATGAGCTCACCTTTCTGAAGGCAGCTCTGGTAAAACACGTTTATCTAAGGGTTAATTTGGTGACTTGCTGGGACTAGTAGTGGATACCCAGAGGTCTGGTGGCTTTAACCGTTGCACCATCACACTCTCTCTAGCGTCTTTGCTGGACCGATAGGATGTGATTGTGACAACTGGTGGCAGCGTCGGGATATATTTAGAAATTTTTAGTGCTTGCAGGATTTTACCTGTAAGGAAATCTTAGCACTAAAAGAAATAGCATACATATTCTTGTGTTTAAATTACAAAGACAGAGCTCAGTGCTTGTTTAAAAGACATACAGAAAGAGTGCAAGACAGTTCTGCCTTCCCCATCTCCTGTTTTACCTCCTCTGTCTCATCTCGGAAATATGGAGGCATATCGCAAGCAGTTCAAGCCTCCACTGGAGCTAATGTGCCAAGAAAAGGACATCTCTACTGCAGGAAAGAACAAGGAACAACTTATTGCTGATCTTGTGGAGTTTGATGCCCATTCAAGGACTGATATCTCCTAGGGAATGCAGCAACATTACTCCCTATCAGGTCAGTACTCCACATGAGGCCTTGGACTCTTTTATGGGGACTGCCTTACAACACCTTGGGAATGTGGATGCTAATACTGTATGAAACTCCAACTGCTTCTCCAGTACCAAACTGCAGAGAGAGAGAGGCACGAGCCACAGAAAGAGAGGCACGAGCCACGAGAGAGAGAGGCGGCAGAAAAAGAGGCCCAGTGGAGGCATGAACAGGAGGTTCTGAGGCTGAGAGGGGATGCTCTATCTGCACGTAGTGATGTGCAGGATCAAGGAGACCACAAACCTTGCTTGGAACATATCCCCATGTTGGAGAAAGATGGTGATCTGGATGTGTCCATGAAAGGACTGCATTCAGGCAATCGACTGGGGGCTTACAAGTCACTACTTACGAGGCCCCTGAGGACTTGATGGTCCTGGATCAGTTTCTCCAAACACGGAGCATTGAAGCCAGAGAGTGGATTTTGGACCACAAGCCCAAGACAGCAGTGGAAGCAGCAGAACTGGGAGATAACTTAGCCAATAACCGGAAGCCAGCGGCAAAGCGTGGATCTGCACAAGCTGGAGCAAGTACCTGGATGTGAGCCACACAACCACAAAGCACCACCAGGCCACCCAGGAAATTCTTGCCATCATCACCAAAAGCAACAGGAGCCTCATTGGGTCAGGGGGACACCCGCCGATGTTACATATGCAATAAGATTGGGCACCTGAGTGCCACTTGCCCATTCTTCTGGTGTCCGGAGCGGTGGAAAAAAGATAACCTACACAGTGTAACTGTGGGTGACCGAGTGACAGTGGGTTTACGAGATTCTGGATCCTCATTTACCTTGGTGCGGCATGAAGGGGGTGGATACAGAGGACATCATCCCTGGAAGAACAATGGCTTTAAAAGGAATTGGAGGTGTGTGGCCTGCTGTACCCATGGCCCGTGTTTACCTGCATTGGAGAACAGGCAAAGGTTTGCGGGAGGTGGGGGTCTCTGAGGACATCCCTGTTAATGTTCTGCTGGGCAATGATTTGGGTATGATGCTTTGTCATTCTCCAGAGGACACTACCTGCACACCAGATGGGCTAGGAGAGAGCCTGGTTCGTTCTGAGGTACTGTGCGAGAAATTTGATAACTGGGAGGGAGTGCAGGGGATTGATAAATGCTTACCTGTGACTGAACCAGTGTTTTCCAAAAATTAAATGGGGTGAGGGTTCATTCAGGCTGTATTTGTTTTTGTGCATTCCAGTTTTATTGGGGGTCTGTCTATCTGTGTTATACCTCCTTTGACGTCTGACACTCTGGCCATCATAAATCAAAATGAGATAAGAGTCCAGGAAGAGAGATGCCCCCTACCTGGTGGGATCAGAGGGGAGGGGGGTGGAGGTTTTTGCTTCCTAAAAAGCCAATATAAACTGAGATGCTGGAAAAACCTCTGGTCAAGCCTGTGGCATTAGCTGACAAGACCATCCTAAGAACAGCTGGAGACTCACTCACAAGGACTGCTATACCATTATGCTGTAAGGACTTCATTTTTGTTTTCTGAACTTGTCTTGCTGAACTCTGTTATATATTTTTGTACCTGTATGTCATTTGTTTATTTTATACCTAGATTAAATGTTTAATTAATCAGCTCTGGTCTTTGATCTCTAAATATAGGAGCTCACCTTTCTGAAGGAAGCTCTGGTGAAACACGTTTATCAAAGGGTTAATTTGGTGACTTGCTGGGACTAGTAGTGGATACCCAGAGGTCTGGTGGCTTTAACCCTTGCACCATAACACTTTCTCTCTAGCGTCTTTGCTGGACTGATAGGGTGTGATCGTGACACATGCAAACAGCTATTTTAACTAAGGGACTTCACTTGGTGGTATGTGGAGTGGGTCCCATGTGGCACATTGATATACTCAGTGGCGTTGCTAGAGTTGGTGTCACCCGGTGCGGTAGAAAATGGTGTCACCCCCACACGTACCCCCTCCGCCCAGTAAGTTTTTAGATTATTGTGACAGACACCACTGTTGTAGCGCATTGTGAGAAATTCCAGTATAATAATCAGATATACCAGTTGCCACAGAATGGGAAAGTGTTAAAGAAGTTTTCACCATTGAAATATACAGCTCCCAGAATTACTTAAAGGGGTACTCCACTGGAAAACATTTACTTTTATATCAACTGGTGCCAGAAAGTTAAACAGATTTTAAAATTACTTCTATTTAAAATCTTAATACTTACAGTACTTATAAGCTGGTGTATGCTCCGCAGGAAGTTGTGTAGTTCTTTCCAGTCTGACCACAGTGCTATTTGCTGACACCTCTGTCCATGTCAGGAACTGTCCATGTCAGGAACTGTCCAGAGGTGTCAGCACAGAGCACTGTGGTCAGACAGAAAAGAAATTAAAAAAGAAAATAACTTCTTGTGAATCGCTTATACAGCAGCTAATAAGTACTGGAAGGATTAAGATTTTTAAATAGAAGTAATTTACAAATCTGTTTAACTTTGTAGCACCAGCTGATTAAAAAAAATGTTTTCCAGTAGAGTACCCCTTTGAGCAGTGGTGAGGTTATGCTGGGAGTTGTAGTTTCACTGACCTAACTGTAGAACTGACAAGTGACTACAGCTCTGATAGGACATAGAGAGGAGAATGTACAATGATATCAGTGACTACAGGTGACGTCTTCTCTATAGTGAGGAGAATACACAATGATTTCAGTCACTACAGGTGACGTCTTCTCTATTGTGAGGAGAATATACAATGATATCAGTGACTACAGGTGACGTCTTCTCTATAGTGAGGAGAATACACAATGATATCAGTGACTACAGGTGACGTCTTCTCTATTGTGAGGAGAATACACAATGATATCAGTGACTACAGGTGACGTCTTCTCTATAGTGAGGAGAATGTACAATGATATCAGTGATTACAGGTGACGTCTTCTCTATAGAGAGGAGAATGTACAATGATATCAGTGACATCTTCTCTATAGTGAGGGGAATACACAATGATATCAGTGATTACAGGTGACGTCTTCTCTATAGTCTTCCCTTATCTAATTCAGATGGTACATACCACCAGAACTTGTTCCAGCTAAAACTTCTCTCTGCAGAATGTGACGCCCAGACGTCTCCTCACTATGTCAGCGGATTCTCATCCTCTATATGAAAACAATTATTATTATAAACCTGACAGACACTGTATCCTCTAAATATAATACTACTATACACTACACTCTTTGATTATAAACCTTCCATACACCATACCCACTGAATATAATACTACCACACACTGTACATTCTGAATATAACACCAACACATACTGTACCCTCTGAATATAAATCTGCCACATACTGTACCTACTGAATATAATACTACCACATACTGTACCCTTTGAATATAATACTACCACAAACTGCGCCCTCTGAATATAATACTACCACAAACTGCGCCCTCTGAATATTAATCTGCCACATACTGTACCCTCTGAATATAAATCTGCCACATACTGTACCCTCTGAATATAAATCTACCACATACTGCACCCCTGAATATAATACCGCCACATACTGTACCCTCTGAATATAATACTTAGAGATGAGCGAACTTACAGTAAATTCAACTCATCACAAACTTCTCTGCTCAGCAGTTGATGACTTTTCCTGCATAAATTAGACTCTTTCCTAGGACTGTATCCACCTTTTTCAGCCCACCGGAGCACCTGAAAGCTGAACTAATTTACGCAGGAAAAGTCATCAACTGCCAAGCCGAGAAGTTCGTGACGAATCGAATTTACTGTAAGTTCACTCATCTCTAATAATACTACCACAAACTGCGCCCTCTGAATATAATACTACCACAAACTGCGCCCTCTGAATATAACGTTGCCATACAGTGCACCCTCTGAATATAATACCACAACCGCAGTAACACCCCTCAACATCCGTTAGCTGATGCTATTACCACGGGAGGGGGGTATTGGTGGTGTTGCTAGTGGATGATGGGGGTGCTACTACTGGGGGGGTGTTGCTGGAGGATGATGAGGGTGCTACTGGCCATCCCCCCTGGCAGTATCACCCCCATCATCCATCCGCAGGATCATCCTCCTGGCAGGAGCACCTCCATCATCCACCATCAGGATCTGCTGATGGAGGTGCTGTTGGGGGGGGGGGGTGTTGCTGGTGGATGATGAGGGTGCTACTGCCGGGGGGGAGCATTAGGTAGGCAGCAGTGCCCCCACATTAGGTCGGTCGCAGTTTCCCCACATTAGGCAGCATAGATTCCCCACATTTGGTGCCAGTTCCCCCACATTAGGTATGTACCAGTTACCCCACATTAGGTAGCAATTTCCCCACATTAGGTAGCACAGATTCCCCACATTAGGTAGCACAGATTCCCCACATTAGGTAGCAATTTCCCCACATTAGGTAGCATAGACTCCCCACATAAGGTAGCATAGACTCCCCACATAAGGTAGCACAGATTCCCCATATTAGGTAGCACAGACTCCCCACATTAGGTAGCATAGACTCCGCACATCTGGTAGTAGTTTCCCCACATTAGGCCGCAGGTTCCCTTGCAGGTTCCCCACAATGGGTCAAAGTCTCCCCACAATAGATCGCTGGTTATACACCCCCCCCCCCCACACACACACAAAAAAAACACATACAACACAGAGACAAACACAAACACACACACACAGTCAGAGAGACAGACACACACACACAGAGTCACATACACACACACAGTCACACACACAGTCTCACACACACACAGTCACACACACAGTCACACACACACACACAGTCACACACACAGTCTCACACACACACAGTCACACACACAATCTCACACACACAAGCAGAGATAGAGACAGAGAGACAGACATACACACTCACCCATCCAGCGCAGCACTCCTTCTCACCGGGCGCCTTGTGAGTGACGTAACTCACGTCCTCCTGCGCGGCCATGCGGTGTGACGTCAGGCCGGCGCAGACGTGGGAGCGGAGGACGGGCACAGTGCTGGTGAAGGTGAGGGGGGGGGGTGATGACGGACGGGCGCACAGTGAAGGTGAAAGAGGGGGGGGTGATGACGGACGGGCGCACCGCACACACAGTGCTGACGGATGGGAGGCCGGTTGGGCACAGATGGGGGGGGGTGTCTGTGTAGCTGGGGAGGGGGGGTGCTGCGGAGCGTCTTGGTGTCACCCCATTAGGTTGGTGTCACCCGGTGCGGGCCGCACCCCCCGCACCCGGGTCGCAACGCCAATGGATATACTGTGGTTGGCAAATGAAAGTTAGGGGACCCAAGATGGTATAGAATCAGAAATGGAGACACAGGGAGATGAGGAGGAGATGCAATGGGTTTTTATTTCTGGAGTGACCATTTTCAATACAATATAAAACTTTTTATTTCTTTAGGGTCTCACTCCCAAATGGTGGCTGTGAAGAAGTTATCCATGTGCTTTCAGAGGAGTGGTGCTGCTACAGTTTATTACTGCTGTACAACTCTGTAGCTCTGTAGCTTAAAGAGGCACTGTCATTATGAAAAACTTTTTATATTTTGTAGTAGTACGGATAAGATGACTTTTTTTTTAAATATACATGTATTTTAAAAAATTTCAATTTTACTAAAAAATCTAAAATGAAAATGGCCGCCACTAGGGATCATCAGTCTTTATGCAGACAGACTACTCTGTATTTTTCAGCATACTGGATACCGGACATAAAGTGTGTTGGTATCCAGTAGAGGAGATGACTGTTGCACCACTACAGCCTTCAGCTGTTTATAAACTACAACTCCCATTATGGTAGTTGTAGTTTTGCAACAGCTGGGAGCACAATCTTTGTAAAACTCTGTATTAGAGTTGTGTATTCTCCAGCTGTGTGTGCCTCCAGCTCTTGCTAAATTACAGACAAAGGATGTGAGGGCATGCTGGGAGTTGTAGTTTTGCAACAGCTAAAGGTGACACTGCTCTAAAGCTAGGTTCACACTGTGGATTTTCTGGGCAGAATTTCTGCCAGAGATCGAGCCAGCGGCACTAGGACCGTGCGGACTACATCGCTGTCCCCATAGATGGCAATGCATTTCTGAGCAGACCTTCCAAAAGATCCACCCGGAAATGCATTGCAGTCTATGGGGGCAGCAATTCAGTCTGCTGGTTCCTAGCGCCGCTGGCTCGATCTCCGGCAAAAATTCTGTAGTGTGAACCCAGCCTAACAGTGCTTTACAGACTCTGCAGCTCCAGATGTTGTAAAACTACAACTCCCATCATGCTTTAACAACCAAAGCTTTCTCTGACACCTGAATGACAAATAAGCTGACATTCAGGAGTCTGTGAAAGCTGATTGACACACATAGTGACAGCTATGTTGATTAGCATCAGCTTTACTAGGAACAGATAGAAAATATATGCATAAAAACTACTGTGCAGTGATTTACAGACTACCAGGCTGCTCCCAGACTCATAGCAGATCAGTCATCCACAGTGAGGGAGAGAGACAGACATGCCCCCTTCAGAAAGCAAGAACACAAAGCAAGTGAGCAACATTCAAATGCTATTTGATAGGGATATATAGGTCCTAGACACATAAAAATTATATGTACATGATCAGGATTAGGTACTGAGTAGCAAGCATATCACTTTTTTTTGGCACTGTGACAGGTACACTTTAATGTACTAAATTCTTACTATTATGGAAAACTCTGACAAAACACTTGGAAAGGTGTATCAATGAGAAGTTCCCCTGACTTAACAGATAGGCACTGTTCCATGACCTGAGACAAAACTAAACCTTTGTAAACAACACAAAACCCTTGAACAGTATTATCGTCATGATATCCCTTTGTAACCTTTGCTGAAAAGCAGATGAATCCTTGCAGGGGGACTAGCTAGGCTTGAAATTCATCTCTGAGAGGAGAAATCCATCTTTGTTATGCTTTGACTCAACTCTAACTCAACTCTGTCTCTACTCACTTCCTGGTGATCAAGGTCTGGTTAGGATCTTCTAAAAGGTTCCTAATTCTACAATATGGAGGCAATTTACAAAAACATCGCAAGATGTCACTGCTTCATAACTTTAGCAGCACAATATGGTGTGTGTGTGTTATTGTAAACTTTGTGGTAACTCTAGGAACATTCAGGGCCTCTTCTACCTTTTTGTATCCTTGTCAATGTGCATGAAAGGCAATGATCTCTCTGCATAACTTTTTGGACCACTATAATGACTTTGTAATATGCCATCAAGTGTCAAAGTCAACTTGTTTGTGTTGAATTATTATTTTATTATTCTGTTGAGTTATTGGTTGTGTTGAATTATTACAATTTTTATAGTTTTTTTACAAACAGCTAAAAGTTTGTAACATAAATTTAGTAAATAAACCATATTTACATTGGGTATTAAATCATTTTGATATTTGCAACTGTAGCCTATCAAGACCCCATGCTCTGTTCCTTCTTATAACAATGGCTAGAAGAGCTGCCTAAGTATATCACTGCCCTTACTGAAGAAAAGGTATAGAAGCAGTTCCAGTCCAGCTTACCGGTCCTTACTGAAAGATACTGAACACTACCATCCTGATACAGGCCATCCAGCTTCATGCCACTATGCTCACAGTCCTCTCATCACCAATCATGGTTTGGTGCAGTCAGCGCAATTTTTTTTTTCCACCAAAAACCTACTACTGGATCCAGGCAGCATCATTGGCACATACTTTCTCGAATGGAGCAGTCCCAAACCGCATAGCAGAAGCATGACTCTGCACCAGGCCACCTTGCAAGTCAGTTTTCGTGGCGCTGATCAGGGCAGACACAATCCAGGTGGATGGATACAGGTAAAATTCCTTTAATGACCAAAATGCAATGTGTTTCACTGCGCAAGCGCAGCTTCCTCACGTATAGCAGTTACAATTGGACTCAGGGCTATATACCCAACAGTTAACCAGTAACCCCTTAACGACGGTGGACATAAATGTACATCCTGGTGAGCTGGTACTTAAAGGGGTTGTGCGCTGCCCTGCCTTTCGGATCTCCGTTCGCAGCGTCCGGAAGTTCATTACTCCGAACGCTGTGTGCGGGCTTCCGTGTTCGCGGCCGCCCCCTCGTGACATCACGCCCGCCCCCTCAACGAAAGTCTGTGGGAAGGGGGACGTCACAAGGGGGCGGCCGCGAACACGGAAGCGCGCACACACCGTTCGGAGTAATGAACTTCCGGATGCTGCGAGCGGAGCTCCGAAAGGCAGGGCAGCGCACAACCCCTTTAACGCACCAGGACGCACATTTACGTCCTATGCATAACCGCGAGAATCGGAGTGATGCTCGCGTCATGCGTGGCAGGTCCAGGTTGTTGATAGCAGCCAGGGACCCGCCCGTAATGGCGGACATACGCAATCGTGCGGATGTCCATCATTAACCCCTCAGATGCCGTGATCAATACAGATCACAGCATCTGCAGCATCGCGGTCACTAAAATGGATGATCGGACTGCCTGCAGCGCTGCCGCAGCGATCCAATCATCCAGCATCGCACCCGGAGGTCCCCTCACCTGCCTCCGCAGCCTTCCACGGGTCTTCTGCTCTGGTCTGCGATCAAGCAAGTATTAAAAGTTTTATATAAGCAAATATGGTATCAATAAAAAGTACGGATCACGGTGCAAAAAAAATTTGGGTCTTCAAGATAGGTCTTCAAGATAGGGGGATTTTAAACGTACTAATTTGGTAAAATAGTTTACGATTCTTTTTTTAAGCATAACAGTAATAGAAAAGTATGTTATCATGGGTATCATTTTAATCGTATTGACCCAAAGAATAAGAAACACATGTCATTTTTACCGTAAATTGTATGGCGTGAAAACGAAACCTTCCAAAATTTGCATAATTGCGGTTTTCTTTTTAATTTCCCCACACAAATAGTATTTTTTGGGTTGCGCCATACATATTATGGTAAAGTGAGTGATGGCATTACAACGGCCAATTGGTCACGCAAAAAACAAGCTCACATACTAGTCTGTTGATGAAAATATAAAAGAGTTATGATTTTTGAAGGCGAGGAGGAAAATACAATAATGCAAAAATAAAATTGTCCACCAAATTGACTCACCAAACAGGTCCTTAAGGGGTTAATGTGCCTAATAAAATTGTTTTACCTAGAGGTTATACAAATACATATAAAATCATATATAATATGACAATTATAACCATGATGACTCGTATACATCATTATGCAACAAGAATTAGTACATTTAACCCGATAACGACCATGGACGTCTATGCTCGTCCAATAGCCTTTAACGGGGTATGATGTGGGCTCCCGACTCGAGCCCGTGTCATACCGGCCGGCCCCCACCTGACTCCTGTAGCTGGGAGCCGGCGGTAATAGCTGACATGTGGCGATTGCCGCGGACGGCTATTAACCCTTTAGATCGCCGCTGTCAAAGTTTACAACGCATCTAAAGGTGCCTGTATCCCGTCCCTGGTGGGGTGGATCGCCCCCCCCCGCAGCACGATCACGGGGGGGGGGGGACTATCCACTGCTGAGGTAACATGAGGGCTTACCTCTCCTGCTGAGGTTGCTCCGGTGCTCAGAATGATAAAGTCTGGCAGGACAAGGCTTTATCAATCGAGCACAGAAAACACAGATCAATGGGATTGTATGTAACCCCATTGATCTGTATTAGATATCAAATGATTCCTCCTAAAAGTCCCCTAGGGGGACTACAAGTGTAAAAAGAAAAGTTTAAACATTTTTGAAAACACACACATTTACCCCTCCCTTATTAAAAGTTGAAATCACCCCCCCCTTTTCCCAAATTCCATATAAAAAATATATAACCATAATAAAAATAAACATATATGGTATCACCATGTGTGTAAATGTCCAAATTATAAAAATATATAATAAATTAAGCTGCACGGTCAATGGCTTATGAGCAAAAAAAATTCCAAAGTCCAAAATAGCATATTTTTGGTCACTTTTCATACCATAAAAAAAAGGAATAAAAAGCGATCAAAAAGTCCAATCAAAACAAAAATGGTACCGATTAAAACTTCAGATCATGGCACAAAAAATAGCCCTAATACCAACCCGTATGTGGAAAAATAAAAAAGTTATAAGGGCCATTTAACCCCTTAATGACAATGGATATAAATGTACGTCATGGTGACATGGTACTTAACGCACCATGACGTACATTTACGCGCCACCATGATCGCGAGCACTGGAGCGGTGCTCGCGTCATGCCCGGCAGGTCCCGGCTGCCAGGGACCCGCCGGTAATGGCGGACATCCGCGATCTCGCAGATGTCCACCATTAACCCCTCAGATGCTGTGATCAATACAGATCACGGCATCTGCGGCAGTGCGCTACTTTGAATGGATGATCGGATCGCCCGCAGCGCTGCCGCGGCGATCCGATCATCCAGCATGGAGGCCGGCCGATCATCCAGCATGGCTCCGGCCGTCTCCCGGGGTCTTCTGCTCTGGTCTGAGATCGAGCAGACCAGAGCAGAAGATCACCAATAATACTGATCAGTGCTGTGTCCTATACATAGCACTGAACAGTATTAGCAATCAAAGGATTGCTATGAATAGTGTAAAAAAAAAAAAAAAGTAAAAAAATAGAAAAATCCCCTCCCCCAATAAAAAGTAAAACCTCAGTTTTTCCAATTTTACCCCCAAAAAAGTGTAAAAAAAAAAATTAATACACATATTTGGTATCGTCGCGTGCGTAAAAGTCTGAACTATATTGTTAATTATCCCGTACGGTGACCGGCATAAACGTAAAAAAAAATTGAACAAGTCTAAAATTGCTGCTTTTTTATCACATTTTATTCCAAAGAAATGTATAAAAAATTTATAAAAAGTAAAACCTAAGCAAAAGTGGTATTGATAAAAACTACAGATCATGGCGCAAAAAATGAGCCCTCATATTGCCTCATATACGGAAAAATTAATATGTTATAGGTGGTCAAAATAGGGCAATTTCAAACATAAGAATTTTGTTAAAATGGTTTGAGATTTTTTTTAAGCGGTACAATTATAGAAAAGCATATAACATGGGTATCATTTTAATTGCATTGACCCACAGAATAAAGAAAACATGTCATTTTTACCGGAAAGTGTACAGCGTGAAAAAAAAACCTTCCAAAATTTGCTAAATTGCGGTTTTCTTTTCAATTTTCCCACATAAATAATATTTTTTTGGTTGCGCCGTACATTTTATGGTAAAATAAGTGATGTCATTACAAAGCACAATTGGTGACACAAAAAACAAGCCCTCATATGGGACTGTGGATGGAAATATAAGAGAGTTATGATTTTCAGAAGGCGAGGAGGAAAAAACGAAAATGCAAAAATAAAATTGGCCTGGTCCTTAAAGGGGTACTCCGGTGGTTAAGATTTTTGGCTATATTGCATCTTCTTTTAATGTTCATATTTTTTGCAATTGACATGTACTATATGTTTGTGTAGTATGTGTCTTTTTTTCTTACCTGTTTGTGGGCCAGGAAGTTCTGTAGTTCTGTGTTGGATCTGTGAACAAGATGTCATGTTTTTTTTTTTCTCTGTTCTTTCAAAACTGCATGACAGAGATAGGCCACGCCCCCTTATCTCCCCCTCCAGGTGGTCACAGGTGTGCATGAGAGCAAGAAGCTCCTACACAGCTCCTCATCTCCTTCATTTTTACCTGCAAAAACAGAAGGGACCCCCTTGAGCCAAGCAGGGTAATGTGCACTGTTGTAATGTAGAAAACTATTGACATCGACCTTTTTTAAAAAAAAAAAAAAGGTCTTTGTCAAAATCTGTGAAGTACCTGGCTTGAAAGTCCAAGAAATGGATACAATCAGATGAATAATGCATAGTAAATTTAATGCCCCATACATTTTGATTTTAACTCACGGATAAAAGCCTCTGCCTGTGTCTTGGTACCGCAACGTACAAAAAACAAGTCGTTTATTAAGCGACGAAAAAAACATACATAACTATTAAAAGCTGGGAGCTGTGCCATGACAAGGGACTTGAATCGCCCCATGAACAAATTTGTGTAACTCGGGGCGAAACTAGTCCCCATGGCACAGCCCCTGGTCTGCCTATAAATAGCGCCATCAAAGGAAAAAACATTGTTCTAAAATGAACTGCATAGAACTTAATAAAAAGCCAGACTGTCTATCACCTAGATAAGGGCCTATCCTTTTGTCCAACCACACGTCCTTATGATTTTCAACTATTTTTAGATTTAAATAACTATGTTAGAAAGCAGACCCTTTCTTGTGATTTTTCTATTTTAGAAAGAATGAGATTTGAACATTTCCCTCCTGTAATAGATAGTGACGTTCAAACATCAGATGCTATCCCTCATAACATCTCAGTGAAGCACGTAGAAGTGAAACCCCCCTCATCCTTTTATCCCACACACCATCGTGGTAGTTACCTAGATACATTTTATACTATGGTAATGAATGATTTTAATGCTTTGTGTGAAAAGTCTGTCATTCCTAAAGAGTCAGATAATTTAACAATAGCTGAAAGGAGTGCTATAAGAACCTTGCAACAGAATACCTCCATCATAGTTCGCTCTGCGGACAAGGGTGCAGGTATTACTGTGTTAAATAGGTCTGCATGTATAAAAGAAGCAAATAATATACTTTCAGACATAGATTATTATATATTATTGGAACATGACCCGTCAATGGAATTTTATAAGATGTATTGTGATTTAATCAAGTTAGCACATGAGGCTAATTTATTGGAAATGAGGGAGCACACATTTTTGTCAGTAAAGTTTTGTCACATTTTTGTCAGTAAAGTTGTCAGTCACAAAAATCTGTTAATCCCCAAGCCCCCCCCACCCCCCCCCCCCCCCCCCCCGGCCGTCCTATTATTTCAGGTGTATCATCCCTCACAGAAAATCTTTCTCATTTTGTTGATCTTTTTTTGCAACCGTATGTATTACAACTATCTTCTTATTTGCGAGACTCTACACAACTCATTCAGGAATTGCAAAATATTTCATTACCCTCTTCTTTTTCTTTTCTTACATTAGACGTGTGCTCCCTCTACTCCAATATTAGCACTGATTTGGGTATCTAGGCTATTTGTTATTATTTTGATCAGGAACCAGTCCTAGGTGATAGACAGTCTGGCTTTTTATTAAATTCTATATCATCTCACCCGGTACAACTAAGCTAGTACACCATATAGTCAAATGGTCCGCCATAAGCGCATAAATAATGACCCTATCTTACTACAAACCCAATTGGACGAACTCAGTACCCGGTTCCTAGACAGAGGATATACACATGAAGTAATTAACGCAGCTAGTAAATGCATTGACAGCACACCCAGACAGGCACTGTTCACACATCAAACCAAACAACAACAAAACTGATATTTGTTCTCATTCAAAAACACTCCCATGAATGATTATATACATAAAGCTATCAACAACAACTGGTACATGCTACAAAGGGAAATTGATCTCAAACCATTTACAGAAAATAAACCCATAATAACTTACCAAAGAAATCACACAATATCAGATTTTTTGAAAAGAGAATATTTCAAAAATAACAGAATACAGAAGAGAAACTTGATTGCTAACAATAGACCCTTAGGGGACTATTCATGTGGATCTTGCTCATTTTGCTGTTAGAATTTACAAGCCAAAGAAATCAATCTAGGTGGCAATAGCATTATAGTTAAACAGTTTATTACCTGTAGATCAAATTTCGTGGTATGCTGCATCTTGTGTGATTGTGGTCACTACTATGTGGGAAAAACTATACGACCTCTGTTCCACCATATACGGGAACATATACGTTCATTCCAGACAGGACGTGGTTCACAGAGATTAATTTACCACATGATTAGTGCACACAATGGTAACCCTAAAGCAATAAAATTTTTGTCACTAGTAGGTGTAGAACCCTCTCAAGGTAGAGGAGACAGACATAAATGTTTATTGGTAAAAGAATCACGTTGGATCTTATGTACTAATGCCACTGGTCCCTTAGGTCTGAATGACCATAATGAAACGAGTGCATTCATTTAAAAATATATACTAACATTACTTATGGGTACCAGTCAAAACTTTATATGGACTCATTCTTGTATGTTTTGCTTTTAACATCCTCATGTACCTGTTCCATCCCCGCCTATCCCCATTCCCATTCCTCCCATCCCTCCCTCTTCCCCCCCTTTCTTTTCCTCCCACCTTCCCTGATGTTATACCATATTATTCAGCACCTTCCCTCACCTGTTTTTTCTCCCAATGTGGTTGGTTGTCATGACCACCAGGTTGGATATTTTAAAAGCACACCTACGGACATGACGACAGAGGGCCTGAAGAAGCAGTAACGGGTGACACGGTCCATCACCTAATGGTCTACCTGACAGTCCGCTCTCCCCTTCACATGTAATCCCAATGGATAAAGAATAAAAAGATTCTGCTGCAACAACATGGTCAGTGCTCTGTTTCTTTCTTTTCTACATTTGGTTTTATGTCAAGGCTCTTGAACGTAGCAGCACAGCCCTATCTGCACAGGTGTATTGGTGTCAGCCCGCGATGTCATCAGCTGTACTATCATCTTACTGAGTGCTATACAGAACAGTGCAGAGTCTCCTTACCCTTCTTCCATATGGTCCTATCCAAAAACAATATTACAAAATGCATATAAAAAAAAAGTAAAAAATCACAAACAACTGGATTTGGTTAAGATAAAAAAAGAATAAATCTAAAAATGAATATAACTTTAAATCTAATTTAATTACTAATTATAATTGTGAACCAACAAGTATTAAAAAAATACTAACAAAGAACTGGCCAATCATTACGAATGATCCCATTCTGAAGGATCTAGTTCCTGCCACCCCAAGTGTTACATTTAGACGCTCTAAAAATCTACATAATTTAGTGGCTCCTGGTAGATTAAAAAATGTAACATGCATCCCTAATACATATGGATCCTCTTGCACTCCATCTGTGCTGTAAATTAATAAAGGAAGAAACACATGATTTTGGATCTCCCCATAAGGGTAATAATAATTGCGATACAAAATATGCAATCTACCTCCTTTCATGCAATTGCAAGCTCCAATACATTGGCCGCACTGTTCAGACAGTGCGGTCACATATGAATAAGCACAGATTTAATATAAAACATGGTTTTATGCTCCACAGCCTATCGAGGCATTTACTAACATACATCAAGGATCAATGGATTTTTTGTGTCTTAAAATTATAGAGAATATCCCAAGTGATACACTGAATAGATACCAACAATTAATAAATAGAGAATGATTTTGGATCCATAAACTGGCATCATTAGCTCCATCAGGGCTAAATGAAGTGGTAAAGAGTACTCGGTAGGCTGTGGAGCAATAATAATTTTTGTTATGCCTGTTCAAATGCCCTGTTCAACCCCTGCAAATGCCCCAAGTCACAACATTGCTCCTGAAGGTGCTCAGCACATGCAATTTTTCTGCCATCAGGCTAAAACCCTGCCTGAAAGAACCACCCACCTTCTCTGATAACAGTAATCATTTCCTTCCTTAAAGGGGTACTCCCGTGGAATACTTTTTTTTTTTTTTTTTTATCAATTGGTGCCAGAAAGTTAAACAGATTTGTAAATCACTTCTATAAAAAAATCTTAATCCTTCCAGTGCTTTTTAGGGGCTGTACACTAAAGAGAAATCAAAAAAAGAAATGCATTTCCTCTGATGTCATGACCACAGTGCTCTCTGCTAACCTCTGCTATCCATTTTAGGAACTGTCCAGAGCAGGTGGAAATCCCCATAGCAAACATATGCTGCTCTGGACAGTTCCTAAAATGGACAGCAGAGGTCAACAGAGAGCACTGTGGTCATGACATCAGAGGAAATGCATTTCTTTTTGGGATTTCTCTTTAGTATACAGCCCCTAAAAAGTACTGGAAGGATAAAGATTTTTTTTAATAGAAGTGATTTACAAATCTGTTTAACTTTCTGGCACCAGTTGATTTAAAAACCCTTTAAATAAGAAGCTCTGCATCAAATGGTGTGACAAATCTGCCTTATAATCTGTGGACTGGGTCAGCTCAGTCTCATTCAGAGACAGTTCATTGGACAAAAGTGGAACTGTTTCTGGGTAAAGAATCAGACTACTTCTCAGACAATCCTTTTAGGAAGTGGGGAATGACCTCTAAGGACAAAATAAGCCCCTGTGCACTAGTCATTTTAGAAATTCTTGTTGAATACAAAAGTTGGGCAAATATTCCCTATGACCACTAGATGTCCCTTTAACCCTGCAGTTAACTTTGCATTGAGACAGCTTATTCTTCTGACACTTACAGACAAATGAGCAAGAACATTTTATTGAAACTGACAGTAAGTTAGTCCATACTAACCTGCCAGTACAGGCTGATGGCACTTACAATGATGTTCATTTAACTTTTCTTATGTTTGTACATTGTGATGTTATGAAAAACTGATTGATAGTGTGGTAGCCCTTGGGGGGTGTTGGTAGTGAGGGTATTGTTTCGGTAATTAAGGGGTTAATGTTAACCCTATAGTTCGTGACGCCAGGCTGAGGGCTAGTATGCTGAGGTAATCCTCCGGCCTATCGCCACCCTTCCCAGCAGCGATAGGTGCATATATAAAAATGACTGAAGGTCCACAAGGTAGTTAAATTTGAACTTGCATAAACTTTACTTAACGGCTTGCGGTACATCCACAGAGTAGTAACAGTCTCAAATAAACAGTCTTTCTATACTTCAATGACTGACAGATGTTGTGGACCTTGACTTTAGACAATAGTCTTGGAATTCAGGGTATACTGCGAAGATCCGTCCGGATTTAGGGGATAGATAAGGTCCGGTGGTCTTGCAGAGTGTTTAGGGATTGATACACTCACAATTTGGAATAGAACAGCCGTCGCCGCAAGGCTAAGGCCTAGACTCACTGATGACAGCAGCGCAGATCCTTTCTCGTCAACAGCCAGGAACCAAGAGAGAGATTAATGGCCGCCACGCCCTTATATGGGCAGGGGTGGGGCCGTTTTGATTGGTCCAGCCATCTGTCACTCACCGTCACAAAGGAAATGAGTGCATTACATCACAAGGACCTCCAAAGGTCCTCAAGCAGAAATACCATAGAGTTCACCTGATCACGTGACCCGAAGGTCCTACTACGCTTCTCACAGGTAATTAACTATTTATATACATTTTACACAGTTACACTTCCGCAAATAAGGAGCATATGACTAGAGGAATGACTATAGGGGTGAGAGGTGACTAGGGGTGGACTATACAAAAGGACCCCGACGTCCTAGGGACTCTGGCTATGGGGACCTATAAACAGGTGCTGTATAGGATGCTGCACCAGGACAACACAAACCCCCTTACTTAAGAAAAGTCGACCTCGACGTCTGTCCCCCTAAGACAGAGGGACTAGGACTAGAACAGAATGATCTATAACTTTGCTATACATCCTAAGTAGACATTAAACACATTTACATTCTCTTGATACTCTTGCTAGTATCTGGACTAGACAATTAGAAATCTATCTAGAGATAGAAGCTATCTATCCGTCAGTTTCTAGCTTCTTAGACATTTTAATAAACTTATGATACATTATAAGCTCACTATACAATTAGGTAGCTATCTGACATATAATAGCTCTCTACACATTCTTTATGAGGCTAACTAGACATCAGTATAACTCTCTATACATAAGACTATCTAGACATTAGTTCAGCTCTATATACCTTTAGCGTCAAGCTGACTAGACAATTTTATTATCTCTCACATTTTATTTCTTTGCCAACAATAAGTTACCTGTAAGTACACAAAAGGTATACTGGCTAGCCGGAAGCTAGGCCACAGTAAGGGTGGCTGCTAGGGTCTATCGACTACACGCTACTTACCCCCTAGAGCACTTTCAAAACAACCTAACTAGGTTATTCTTAGAATTACGTGTTTAATTCTGTATTAGCAAGAGCACCTACTGGCCAGGCAGAGCATTTCACACACGCAATGAAAGAGAAGAAGTGTACCTAACAGTGGGAGGAATTGGGTATCAATGTGCTACAATTCCTAAGTGTTTTCTTAAGTTAGATATCTATTTTGATTTATGTACTAGAAAACCTTGAGGTTGTACATTTAAGTTAGTAATCTAGAGTACTGGAAAGTGATTGGCAGAGCATTGAAGTGGGTTATCAAAGGTACTATGTGTGTAGGTACTAAATGTGAGTCCTGGTACCTTATGGGTAGTTTGCCATATGTAGTCCTTTGAGACCGCCGCAACACCACCTCCAAGTCGTCAGGTGTTCCTTCACTTAAGGATTCTTCAAGAACTTAAGTCCCTGAGGGACCAGCTGGAGGTTGAACTGAGGGGTTCTCTTAAGACAGGTGGAGTAGTGGCATCAATATCTGGAGCAGTCACTGGAGCAGGGCTGATGTTGGGGGTAGCAACCAATGGTGGTTGACAGGGAGCAACAGCTACTGGCAACTGACTGGGTGGTGCAACCAGTGGCGGCTGGCTGGATGGAGCTGGGAATGGTATACCCCAAGGCTGCTGAGATGGGAACAAAGGAACGTCCACAGGGGGATGAATTCCTTCTCTCATTGGCCTTTGTGGAGGTGGAGTAGAAGTAGCAGGAGGATAAGGAGGAGTAGAAGGAGATGGGCCAAGCATATCTTCTTTCAGGCACACTTTTACTCTATTCCGGTGAACCACCTGTGGCTTGAACCCGTCCTTTTGTATCTCGTACACGTCAGTTTCAGAATAAGGAACCGCAGTAATGGTTTATGGCTCCGTTTCCCACAAGGAGTCCAATTTATGGGTTCTAGGAAATTTTCTGAGCCACACTTTATCTCCAAGCTGTAAGGGCTGAGCCGAAGCATGTCGATTATAATCTTTCTGCTGGCGTTTATGAACTTCACCCATTTTCTTCTCAACAATGTCTTTGGCTTCCTCAATTCTTCGTTGATGCTCTGACACCCAACCTTGGGAAGCCGGAGTAGAATTGTTGAAAGGTGCCTGTAGCCCGAAGGTTCGATCCTTTGGCAATTGACTGTGTCAGCCCAACATCAAGAGAAAGGGCGTATACCCCGTAGAGCAGTGGACAGTGTTGTTGTAAATTTCCAGGAGTTCAGGCAACAGCTGAGGCCACTCTTCATGCTTTGAGACAGAGGCAGCTCTGAGCATCTGGATGAATACTTGATTGACCCTCTCGCAGAGCCCATTCCCTTGGGGATGGTGGGCTGTTGTCCGGAACTTCTTGCAGTCATGCAACCGGCAAAGTTCTTGGAACAACTGGGCTTCAAAGGCGGTTCCCCGATCCGTGAGAACCGAATCAGGACACCTCAGAGGTTGGATCCAATGTCGATTGAAGAGCTGAGCAGCAGTCTTGGCGGTAAGATCCTTGACAGGGACTACGACCACCCACTTGGAATAAAGATCCACAAGAGTTAGAACATGACAATAGCCAGATCTAGTGGGGGCCAGCTTCACATGATCCAAGGCAACAATTTGATTAGGCCTTTCTGTACAGATGGGATGCAAAGGGGCTCTTGCGTCCCTCCGGGGGTTCTTTATCACGTTGCACACGGAGCACTCGGCACACCATTTCTCGATGTCTCCCCGCATCCCAATCCAGTAAAATCTCCTTCTGACGGTGATCTCTGTCTTATGGACCCTGAAGTGTCCAGATTGATCATGATAGGCATTCAGGACCATGGCTGCATCTCTTCTGGGAGCCACAATCTGGTGTATGCGGTCTCCGGAAACTGGGTCCAGGGAATTTTGGTAAACCAGCCCCTTGTGCAGGAACAGGCGATTCCTCTGCCGCCACAACCGCTTCAATTCGAAGTCCCCGTGGGCCTTGCGCACCCGAGTGAGCACTTTCTTGTGGAGGCAATAGTCTAGGAGGTCCCCGATAACCTGGCTTTCATCCTGAAGTGTGTTCCAGGTGGACAGATCTTCAGAGATTTTGGGAGATTCAGGTCCGTCACCCGCCTGGGCAATTAGAGCACTCTGGCTCACGAACCTTCGGTAGAAGGGAGGCATTTCCACATCTTCCCACACATCTTAAGCAGGAGGGGCTTCTCCCGGGGCCATGCGAGAAAGTACATCTGCATTAACATTGGTTTTTCCGCTGCAATACTTAATGTTGAAATCATAGTTGGCCAACCGAGAGGCCCAACGCTATTCAAGAGCTCCCAACTTAGCAGTGTTCAAATGGGCCAATGGGTTGTTATCAGTGTAGACCGTGAAGGGAGTAGCAGCAAGATAGTCCTTAAACTTCTCAGTAATGGCCCAGACCAGGGCCAGGAGCTCCAGCTTGAAGGAGCTATAGTTGGCATCATTCTTCTCAGCACCTCAAAGATGCCGGCTGGCATATGCAATCACCCTCTCTTTGCCATCTTGCACTTGAGATAAGACCGCCCCCAGACCTTCAAAGCTAGCGTCTGTGTATAAACGGAACGGCAGGCTGTAGTCAGGATATGCCAAAATGGGGGGGGGGGGGGGGGGTCCGTGAGGAGGTACTTCAGGGCTCGAAAGGCATCTTCTTGTTCTACGGCTCACTGTATGGGAAGCCTCCCATTATAATTATCCTGGGCAGTTCCTCTCAGTAATTCGGTCAAGGGTCCAGCAATTTGAGCAAAATGGGGGATAAAGCGCTGGTGATATCCAGCAAACCCCAGGAAACTTCGGACGTCTCGCACCGTCCTGGGTGTAGGCCACTCTTTCACAGCACTCACTTTGTCTGGATCAGGCTGGACTTCTTGAGCACTGATGACATGTCCCAGATAGTGCACTTGTGGCTTTAGCAAGTGACATTTGGAAGGTTGAACCTTGAGTCCATGTTGGATAAGGACTTGGAAAACTTATTTCAGGTGATCCAGGTGTTCCTGATATGTCCGAGAATAGACGATGACGTCATCTAAATACAACAGAACACTCTGGAAGTTAAGATGTCCCATGCATCGCTCCATCAGGCGTTGGAAAGTAGCTGGTGACCCATAGGGGTCACAAATGCAGTCTTCTCTCTATTCTCTTCTGCCATTGGCACCTGCCAGTAGCCGCTCGTCAGATCCAATGTGGAAAAGTAGGCGGCCGACCCCAAAGCAGTCAAGGATTCTTCGATACAAGGGAGAGGATAGGCATCCTTATGAGTTATGTTGTTCAGCTTCCGGTAATCCACGCAAAAGCAGATAGTTCCATCTTTTTTCTTCACCAGGACCAAAGGTGCAGCCCAAGGACTCTGGCTCTCCTGGATGACATCGGCCTCTTTCATCTCAACAAGCATTTTCTTTATGGTTTGATACATCCCAGGAACCACAGGGTGATGTCTCTCTTTAATGGGTGGATTGTCCCCAGTAAGAATCCTATGTTTGATCAAGGTGGTCCTGCCAAAGTCTGTGGGGAACTTGCTGAAAGCTTCTTGATATTTCTTAGCCACCTGGATGACTCCTTCCACCTGTTCCTTGGGGGTATCTTTGCCTCCTATCTGTAGTTGGCTCCACCAAGGCTCCGCAGGAGTCTGGTCAGGTCCTCGTTGAACCCCTTGTGACTTCGAGACCACATCTCTGACGTCTAGAGGGTGTAGGGTAGCCACTGGGGTATACTTGGGTAGTTGGACCGCAACTTGAGAGAGGTTAATAAGTCTCACTGGAACCTTCCCATTACATACGGTTACCAGGCTTCTAACGGCTCGCACCAAGGGACAGTCTTCCAGTAGGAGGGGTTCCAAGAGCGCTTGGTAATCTTGATTTCTCCTTGATGATTCACAAACTTCTGTTCTGCTTGGAGGATTTTGAGATGGTGTTGGGCAGCTCGCCGGCCTGGGGGTGACAAGTGAGGGAGAGATGCATGTGTGGTGTCCCAGTAGCGCATTCTATACGGTACTTGTTTATTTATGGGTCCCCATAGCCAGAGTCCCTAGGACTCAGGGATCCCTCTTAGCCAGTCTACCCCTAGTCGCCTCTATGCTAGTGTATGAATCTCTAATTTATGCATGGGTTAATGTAAATAGGATAGTATATGTAAATAAATGGTTAATTACTTGTTTCCATGGCGTCGCAGGACCTTCAGGTCATGTGATGCGTTCCAAGCCTCACTATGGATGCGTTCCAGGCCTCACTTTGGTATTTCTAGCCTCGTTTTGGTTTTATTATGTGTATAGGACCTGTATAGGAAGTCAGATGATCACCCAGAAGCCTGTGTGACGGTGAGTGACAGCTGACCTTGGACATATCAAATTAGGCTCCGCCCCCTGTCCATATAAGGGACGCAGCAGCCATTTTAGTTCTCTTTGTTCCTGGGTTGCCAAGCGAGCAACATCTCTCCATAGAACCTGCACTGCTAAAAACCGTGAGTTAGGCCCAAGCCTCGCAGCAACGGCCGATCCTTAGCAAATATAGAGTTTATCAATCCCCAAACACTCTGCGGGACCACCGGACCTAATCTACCCCTAAATCCGGATGGATCCACGCACCAATTACCTTGATTCTTTTAACCTGCAAAAGACGCAAGGTCTGCAGCAACTGTCAGTCATTGAAGTCTATAAAAGTGTATTGCAGAGACTGTAACTGTATTCTGAATGTACTGCAAGTTCAAGAGTAAAGGTTACTTCAGTTCAAGTTTAACTCCAGTGTGGACCTTCAGTCATTACCTGCATACGCCTGTCGTTTCTGGGAAGGGCGGCGATAGGCCGAAACTATAACTCAGTAATACCAGCCCTCACCCTGGCGTCACGAGTGACAGGGTTAATATTATCCCCTCATATACCGATACCATACCACCACCATACACCCCCCCCAAGGGCTACCATAAGCCTTTTTGGCTTATTCGGGTGTGTGCCTACCATTGCCACTAGTGAAAGTGTACTCCCCCCATAGAAGCGAACTTTATTCATGTGTTGCTGTGTACAGGAGTGACGCGTGTGGCGAACATTACAAGGGGACAACACGAAAAGTAAGGGGGGAGGCGAAGAGTACAGCGGAGCTGCAATCCGCGTTGAAATGAGTTAAAACCGGCGCGAGGCCTTCCCGCACGCAGGATTCAGAAACTCCGCCCAGCGAAGACTGCAGTGCGGAGGCCATCTTGCCGGAGCCCAAAGTCGGGGACATACAGATACAAGCTTCATTTAAAGGGCCAGCGCACTCAATAATAGAATGTCAGAGCCTGCAACACCACCACCGCCAATTGACCAACAGGAAGGTGGTGCTCCTGGGACCCCGCCAAGGAGGTCCCCACCGCAAGTCAGAAGAATGCTGCCACCCACACCTGTGCTGCCTGACCAACAACAACATAGTCTTCCTGCTACACCAACGGATCAACCTTCATCCCCAGCTGCTCCCTACATGTTGGGAGCCCCTGTTGCTGCACCTGTCTTCCTGGGAAACCCCGTTCTCTTCACATTGAGAGATTTTAGGGAGAAGATCTACAGCATCTTCGGGTTTTATGCACTCCCTCCTCATCAACAGGTACAGTTGCTTCTAGGACAGCTCCAGGGACCTGCCTTGGAGGAACTGCGCACCTGATCAGAGGCTGACAAGGCCACAGTGGGACAGATTTTCGAGGGGCTCTCTCAAGTTCTTGAATCTCATTCCCCCTCTGAAGTACGCCTCAGACTATATGAGCGATGTCAGAAACCAGGTGAGACTCTCAGAGCATATGCAGTAGCTTTACAGAACGCATTAGAGGCAGTGCAGAAGCTGGATGGCATCACACCCAATCAGGGCAACCGAGTGCTGATGGACCGTTTTATAGAGGGAGCATTGAATAAATAGGACAAGGCTCAACTTAGGATGCTAGCTGTGCAAAATCCCGATTTGGCCTTCCCAGCTTTTAAGAGACTGGCGGTTAAAGTGATCGAACCCCCGGGACCCTCGCCCCAGTCACCTGACCCATCTCAGCCTGCCCTTACAACACCTCCTCCTAGCCCTGGGACAGTAGATTTGCGAGACATTAAGCAGGACATTGAACAGTTAGCTGAGGCCTTTAAAGAAATGGCCGTCTGGCCCAATGCCCCAGATCTTCAACACTCCCACCTAAGAAACCTGACCCCCGCCCTGCTGATCCATCTAATACCCCTCCTGTGAGACTGCCTGGTAATCAGAGGCCTGCCTGCAGCCATTGTGGTAAGATTGGACATTGGAAGAGCCAATGCTGGGCTTTAATGGAAGAAGGTCCAGAACTAACCAGCGACAAGAAAGGACTGTCTATGTATGTTGCTCCTTGCCCTTATGTACAGGTGATAGTTGAAGGTATCCGGTTACAAGTTCTGATAGATACGGGGTCACAGGTGTCCACTATTCCGCAGGGGTTTTTATATAAGTACTGGGGCCTCAGGAAGCGGAGTTCAGAGTAATTGCAGGGAACGGGAAACCAGTACCCAGGCATGGTTACTGGGAGCCCACGGTGCGGGTGGGAAAACTTGTGTTAGGAAGACAGGGGGTGATTGTCACAAATGTTAGGAATGAGGGGGCAGCTTATTTCATTTTAGGCATGAATATTATGAGGCACTGCTTTGATGATATTGTCTGTGCACTGCATGCATTTCTCCATCACTTGTCACCCCCAGGCCGGCGAGCTGCCCAGCACCACCTCAAAATCCTCCAAGTAGAACAGAAGTTCGTAAATCATCATGGAGAAATCTGTCAAGTAAGGACTCAAGATATCCGAGCCACTAGTCTACAGCCACAGACAGAGACAGTTATTTGGTGCCGTGCCCGACCCGGGGTGAAAAATCAAGATTACCAAGCGCTCTTGGAGCTCCTTCTGCTGGACGATTGTCCCTTGGTGCGAGCTGCTAGAAGCCTGGTAACCGTACGGAATGGGAAGGTCCCGGAGAGGCTTATCAATCTCTCTCAAGCTGCTGTCCAACTACCCAAGTACACCACAGTGGCTACTTTACACCATCTAGATGTCAGAGATGTAGTCTCGAAGTCACAGGTGGTCCAACATGGACCTGATCAGAGCCCTGTGGAACCTTGGTGGAACCAGCTGCAGATAGGAGACGAAGATACCCACAAGGAACAGGTGGAAGGAGTCATCCAGGTGGCTAAGAAACATCAAGAAGCTTTCAGCAAATTTCCCACAGACTTTGGCAGGACCGCCATGATCAAACATAGGATTTTCATTGGAGAGAGGCATCACCCTGTAGCTCCTGGGATGTATCAGACCATAAAGAAAATGCTGATGGAGATGAAAGAGGCCGATGTCATCCAAGAAAGCCAGAGTCCGTGGGCTGCACCTTTGGTCTTGGTGAAAAAGAAAGATGGCAACATCCACTTTTGTTTAGACTTCCGGAAGCTAAACAACATAACTCATAAGGATGCCTATACTCTCCCACGCATTGAAAAATCCTTGACCGCGTTGGGGTCTGCCGCCTACTTTTCCACACTGGATCTGACGAGCGGCTACTGGCAGGTGCCAATGGCAGAAGAGGACAGAGAGAAGACCGCATTTGTGACCCCCATGGGTCTCTTCGAGTTCAAAAGTATGCCCTTTGCACTGTGCAATGCACCAGCTACTTTCCAACGCCTAATGGAGCGATGCTTAGGGCACCTTAACTTCCAGAGTGTTTTGTTGTATCTAGATGACGTCATAGTCTACTCTTGAACGTATCAGGAACACCTGGATCACCTGAAATAAGTTTTCCAAGTTCTTATCCAACATGGACTTAAGGTTAAACCTTCCAAAGGTCACTTGCTAAAGCCTCAAGTGCACTACGTAGGACATGTCGTCAGTGCTCAAGGGGTCCAGCCTCATCCAGACAAAGTGAGTGCTGTGAAAGAGTGGCCTACACCAAGGACGGTGCGAGACGTCCAAAGTTTCCTGGGATTTGCTGGATATTACCAGCGTTTCATTCCTCATTTTGCTCAAATTGCCAGACCCTTGACCGAATTACTGAGAGGGACTGCCCGGGATAATTATAATGGGAGGCTTCCCATCCAGTGGGCCGAAGAACAAGAAGATGCCTTTCGAGCCCTGAAGTATCTCCTCACGGAACCCCCCATATTGGCGTATCCTGATTAGAGCCTGCCGTTCCATTTATACACAGATGCTAGCTTTGAAGGTGTGGGGGTGGTTTTGTCTCAAGTGCAAGATGGCAAGGAGAGGGTGATTGCCTGTGCCAGCCGGCATAATCAAGCTGCTGAGAATGATGCTAACTACAGCTCCTTCAAGCTGGAACTCCTGGCCCTGGTTTGGGCTATTACTGAGAAGTTTAAAGACTATCTGGCCGCTACTCCCTTCACGGTCTACACTGTTAACAACCCCTTGGCCCATTTGAACACTGCCAAGTTGGGAGCTCTTGAACAGCGTTGGGCCTCTCGGTTGGCCAACTATGACTTTAACATCAAGTACCGCAGTGGAAAAACCAATGTCAATGCGGATGTACTTTCTCGCATGGCCCCGGGAGAAGCACCTCCTGCTGAAGATGTGTGGGAAGATGTAGAAACGCCTCCCTTTTACCGAAGGTTCGTGAGCCAGAATGCTCTAACTGCCCAGGCGGGTGACGTACCTGAATCTCCCAAGGTCTCTGAAGATCTGTCTACCTGGAAGACACTTCAGGATGAGAGCAGAGTTATCGGGGACCTCCTCGACTATTGCCTCCACAAGAAAGTGCCTACTCGGGTGCGCAAGGCCCATGGAGACTTCGAATGAAGCGGCTGTGGCGGCAGAGAAACCGCCTGTTCCTGCACAAGGGGTTGGTCTACCGAAATTCTCTGGACCCAGTCTCCGGAGACCGCATACACCAGATTGTGGTTCCCAGGAGGGATGCAGCCATGGTTCTGAATGCTTATCATGACCAATCCGGACACTTTGGGGTCCATAAGACGGAGATCACAGTCAGAAGGAGATTCTACTGGATTGGGATGCGGGGAGACATCGAGAAATGGTGTGCCGAGTGCTCCGTGTGCAACGTGATGAAGAACCCCCAGAGGGACACAAGAGCCCCTTTGCATCCCATCTGTACAGAAAGACCGAATCAAATTGTTGCCTTGGACAATGTGAAGCTGGCCCCCACTCGATCTGGCTATTGTCATGCCCTAACAATGGTGGATCATTATTCCAAGTGGGTGGTCGTCGTCCCCATCAAGGATCTTACTGCCAAGACTGCTGCTCAACTCTTCTATCGGCATTGGATCCAACCGTTGGGGTGTCCCGAGTCGGTCCTCACGGATCAGGGAACCGCCTTTGAAGCCCAGTTGTTCCAGGAACTTTGCCGGCTGCATGATTGCAAGAAGCTCCGGACAATGGCCTACCATCCCCAAGGGAATGGGCTCTGCGAGAGGATCAATCAAGTGTTCATCCAGATGCTCAGAGCAGCCTCTGTCTCGAAGCACAAAGAGTGGCCTCAGCTGTTGCCTGAACTCCTGGAAATTTACAACAACACTGTTCACTGCTCTACGGGGTATACGCCCTTTTTCTTGATGATGGGCCGACACGGCCAATTGCCAAAGGATCGAACCTTTGGGCTACAGGCACCTTTCAACAATTCTCCTCAGGCTTCCCAAGGTTGGGTGTCAGAGCATCAACAAAGAATTGAGGAAGCCAAGGACATCGTTGAGAAGAAAATGGGTGAAGTTCATGAGCGCCAGCAGAAAGACTATAATCAACATGCTTCGGCTCAGCCCTTGCAGCTTGGAGATAAGGTGTGGCTCAGAAAATTTCTTAGAACCCATAAATTGGACTCCCTGTGGGAAACGGAGCCATACACCATCACTGCAATTCCTTACCCTGAAATGGACGTGTATGAGATACAAAAAGATGGGTTCGAGCCACAGGTGGTTCACCGGAATAGGATAAAAGTGTGCCGGAAAAAGATATGCTTGGCCCATCTCCTACTACTTCTCCAGATCCTCCTGCTACTTCTACTCCACCTCTGACAAGGCCTGTGAGAGAGTATGTGCCGGGAGAAGGAATTCATCCCCCTATGGACGTTCCTTTGTTCCCATCTCAGCAGCCTACCATGTACTGGGGCATACCGTTCCCAGCTCCATCCAGTCAGCCGACACTGGTCGCACCAACCAGTCAGTTGCCAGTAGCTGTTGCCCCATGTCAACCACCATTGGTCCCTACACCCAACCTCAGTCCTGCTCCAGTGGCCGCTCCGGACATTGAAGCCACTACTCCATCTGTCTTAAGAGAACCCCTCAGTTCTACCGAAGAAGTTGCTCCTGTTTCCAGCCCTCCAGCTGGTCCCTCGGGGACTGAAGTTCTTGAAGAATCCTCAAGTGAAGGAACTCCTGATGACTCGGAGGTGGTGTTGCGGCGGTCTCAAAGGACTACACAGGGCAAATTACCCATCAGGTACCAGGACTCACATTTAGTACCTGCACACATAGTACCTTTTAGTACCTTTGATAACCCACTTCAATGCTCTGACGATCACTTTTCAGTACCCTAGATTACTCACTTAATGTACTACCTCAAATTTCTCTAGTACATACACAAAAACAAAATAAATATCTCACTTAAGATAACACTTAAAGGGATACTCCGCCCCTAGACATATCCCCTATCCAAAGGATAGGGGATAAGATGTCAGATCGCCGGGGTCCCGCTGCTGGGGACCCCAGAGATGGCTGCTGCAGCACCCTGCTATCATTACTGCGCAGAGCGAGATCTCTCTGCATGTAATGACGGGCAATACAGGGGCCGGAGCATCGGTACATCACGGCTCCGGCCCTCGTGACGTCACGGCCCGCCCCCGTCAATACAAGTTTATGTCTATGCCCCCTGCCATAGACTTGCATTAAGGGGACGGGCCGTGATGTCATCAGGGGCGGAGCCATGACGTCATGCTGCTCCGGCCCCTGTATCGCCCATCATTATGCACAGAGCGAACTCGCTCTGTGCAGTAACGATGGCGGGGTGCCGCAGCGGCGATCCCCGGGGTCCCCAGCAGCGGGACCGCGGCGATCTAACATCTTATCCCCTATCCTTTGGATAGGGGATAAGATGCCAGGGGCGGAGTACCCCTTTAAGGAATTGTAGCATATTGATACCCAATTCCTGCCACTGTTAGGTACACTTCTTCTCTTCTTTATTCATTGCGTATGTGAGATGCTCTGCCTGGCCAGTAGGTGCTCTTGCTAATATAGAAAATAAACATGTAATTCTTAGAATAACCTGGATAGGTTGTTTTGAAAGTGCTCTAGGGGTAAGTAGCGTGTAGTCAATAGACCCTAGCAGCCACCCTTACTGTGACATAGCTTCCGGCTAGCCAGTATACCTTTCGTGTACTAATTAACAGGTAACTTAATGTTTGGCATATAGAATGTGTGAGATAATACAAATGTCTAGTCAGCTTGATGCAACAGGTAAATAGAGCTGTACTAATATCTAGTTAGCTTTATGTACAGAAGTATGTGCTAATGTTCAGTTTAGTCTCAGCAAAATGTATAGAGAGCTAATAAAAATGTCTTAGGCAGCTATCTAATTGTCTAGAGAGACCTAATTGTCTAGTAAGCCTCAAAATGTATCATAAGTTTTATAAAGTTGTACAGGAAGCTAGAAACTAAAGGATAGATAGCTCTCTTTAAATGTCTAGATAGCATTCAATTGTCTAGATAGTATTCAAAAGTCTAGATAGTATTCAAATGTCTAGATAGCATCAAAATGTGTTTAGTCTACTTAGTATGTATAGCAAATGTACAGATCATCCTGTTCTATAGCATCCTCGGTATATGAGGGGTTAATATTAACCCTGTCACTCGTGACGCCAGGGTGAGGGCTGGTATTACTGAGGTATAGTTTCGGCCTATCGCCGCCCTTCCCAGAAACGATAGGCGTATGCAGGTAATGACTGAAGGTCCACACTGGAGTTAAACTTGAACTGAAGTAAGCTTTACTCTTGAACTTGCAGTACATTCAAAATACAGTTACAGTCTCTGTAAGGTAAGGTAATTGGTGTGTGGATCCGTCCGGATTTAGGGGTAGATTAGGTCCGGTGGTCCCGCAGAGTGTTTGGGGATTGATACACTCTATATTTGCTAAGGATCGGCCGTTGCTGCAAGGCTTGGGCCTAACTCACAGTTTTTAGCAGCCCAGGTTCTATGGAGAGATGTTGCTCGCTTGGCAACCCAGGAACAAAGAGAACTAAAATGGCTGCCACGTCCCTTATATGGACAGGGGGCGGAGCCTAATTTGATAGGTCCAAGGTCAGCTGTCACTCACCGTCACACAGGCTTCTGGGTGATCATCTGACTTCCTATACAGGTCCTATACACATAATAAAACCAAAACGAGGCTAGAAATACCAAAGTGAGGCCTGGAACGCATCCATAGTGAGGCTTGGAACGCATCACATGACCCGAAGGCCCTGCGACGCCATGGAAACAAGTAATTAACCATTTATTTACATATACTATCCTATTTACATTAACTCATGCTTAAATTAGAGATTCATACACTAGAATAGAGGCAACTAGGGGTAGACTGGCTAAGAGGGATCCCTAAGTCCTAGGGACTCTGGCTATGGGGACCCATACATAAACAAGTACAGTATAGAATGCGGTACTGGGACACCACACATGCAGTGCACAGACAATATCATCAAAACAGTGCCTCATAATATTCATGCCTAAAATGAAATCAGCTGCCCCCTCGTCCCTAACATTGGTGACAATCACACCCTGCCTTCCTAACACATGTTTTCCCACCTGCACCGTGGGCTCCCAATAACCATGCCTGGGTACTGGTTTCCCGTACCCTGCAATTACTCTAAACTCCGCTTCCTGAGGGTCACACAACCTTTCTGGGCCCCAGTACTTATAGAAAACCCCGTGCGGAATAGTGGATACCTGAGACCCCATATCTATCAGAGCTTGTAACCGGATACCTTCAATCATCACCTGTACATAAGGACAAGAAGCTACATACACAGACAATCCCTTGTTGTTGCTGGTTGATTCTGGACCTTCAGCCTCTACTCCTGGGATGCGGTCCTCGACCCCAGGGGATGCCCGTTTAAAGCCCAGCATTGGCTCTTCCAGTGTCCATTCTTGTTACAATAGCTACAGACGGGTCTCTGACTTCCAGGTGGTCTCACAGGAGGGGTACCAGGTGGAACAACAGGGCGAGGGTCAGCCTTCTTAGGTGGTGGTGTTGCAGATCTAGAAGGATGTGACCGTACAGTCATTTCTTTAAAGGCCTTGGCTAACTGTTCAATGTCCTGTTTAATGTCTTGTAAGTAAACTGTCCAAGGGCTAGAAGAATGTGTTGGCGGGGCAGATTGAGAAGGAACAGGCGGTTGGGGCACGGGCCCCGGAGATTCGTAGCGGGGGCACTGGTCTCCTCTGTCTGAGGTCCCGACTCTATTACTTTAACCGCGAGTCTCTTCAAAGCTGGGAAAGCCATGTCGGGATTTTGCACGGCCAACATCCTAAGTTGGGCCTTGTCCCATTTGTTCAGTGCCCCTTCTATAAAACGGTCCTTCAGTACTCGATTGCCCTGATCGGGCGTGATGCCGTCCACCTTCTGTACCGCCTCTAATGCGCTCTGCAAAGCTACTGCATATGCTCGGACAGTCTCACCTGGCTTCTGGCGCCATTCATAGAGTCGGAGGCGTATGTTAGGATTCGGCAGGCTGGTGGTGGATCCTCTGTGTCAGTGAGGGATTGGCGCGGACCGTACCGGTGGACCGGTTCTAAGTTGCTACTGGTATTCGCCAGAGCCCGCCGCAAAGCGGGATGGTCTTGCTGCGGCGGTAGCAACCAGGTCGTGTCCACCTGTAGCGGCTCAACCTCACTGACTGCTGAGACTGGCGTGGTACAGAAGGACAAGGCAAGAGCAAGGTCGGACGTAGCAGAAGGTCAGGGCAGGCAGCAAGGGTCGTAGTCAGGGGCAACAGCAGGTCTGGAACACAGGCTAGGAACATACACAAAACACTTTCACTGGCACAAGGCAACAAGATCCGGCAAGGACAGAAAGGGGAAGTGGTGTTTTATGGGCATGGAGCAAATGGGAGCTAATTACACTGATTGGGCCAGGCACCAATTAGTGGTGCACTGGCCCTTTGAATCTCAGAGAGCTGGCGCGCGCGCCCTAGAGAGCGGAGCCGCGCGTGCCACGACGTGACAGCCGGGGAACGGGACAGGTGAGTAGATTGGGATGCGACCCGCAAGCGGGCACGTCCTGCTATGCGGATCGCATCCCCGCCGGCAGTGTCAGTGCAGTGCTCCCGGTCAGCGGGTCTGACCGGGGCGCTGCAGAGAGGAGAACGCCGCGAGTGCTCCGGGGAGGAGCAGGAACCCGGAGCGCTCGGCGCAACAGCGTACCTCCGAGGGAGAATGAGATTCAAACACTTGAAAAAGCCCCTCAAAAATCTGTCCCACTGTAGCTTTATCAGCCGCTGGCCAGGTGAGAAGTTCTTCCAAGGCGGGTCCCTGGAGCTGTCCCAGAAGCAGCTGTATCTGTTGATGAGGGGGAAGTGCATAAAATCCAAAGAGGCTGTAGAATTTTTCTTTAAAGGGTAGCTCCCACCATCCTACTTTTTTTTTTTTGCTAGCCCGTTCACCTCCCCCGCCACCCCGCTACGGCACTAGCCCGTTCTCTCCTCCCCCCCCCCGCCCCCCATACCCCGTTCCCTCATTACACTTGCAGTTACTGCAGAGTCCGGCAGCGGGCGTGCAGGGACAGCGGCAGCAACGAGGCGGCGGCGGCGATGTGCGGGAGGAGTGGCCTCCCAGCCAGTGACCGGGGAGCCAATGCGCTCGCTCCCACCTGTCTGATTGACAGGCAGGGAGCGAGTGCAGCCTAACTGAAAAAGGACTGATTGCCACTCCAAAATCAGTCCTTTTTCAGTGGTTGGTTTTTAAATGTAAATTAAACCTTTTTAATGAAAAAAAAATTATAAAAGTATATTAGAGATACGTTGTAGTATATAAGTACTACAACATATCAAAAAATAAAGTTGGTGACAGTGCCCATTTAAAGTCTCTTAATGTAAAAGGGTCACCATTGTAGGTGGGAAGCACAGGATTCCCCAAGAAGACAGGTGCAGCAACAGGGGCTCCCAACAAATAGGGAGAGACTGAAGATGGACTTGCTGGGTCCAGCTCCGCCGGTGTCGGAGGTCTTGCTGGAATCACAGGTAGACCATGTCTCTGTGAAGTAGAAGGTGTTGGTGAAGGCGGCAATGCCCTTCCGACTTGGGGTGGAGGCCCCATTGGTGGGGTCACTGGAGCATTGCCCCCTTGCTGTTCAGATGAGGACTGTGGAGCTGCTGGTTCCGACATTTCTGTATTTGGTATGCTGGCCCTTTAAATAGATCTCGAATTCCTAGGTCCCAAAGAAATAAGCAATTGTTCTCTAATCTGGAACTTGAGAGCGTAGATTTCCAATTTGAGAGAGGTGACCTGAAACTCAACAGCCTTTAATTGAAATTTGAGTGTGTTGATCGGTAGCTGAAGCGACTCTATGTAAGACTTCAATTCGGCAATCTGAAGTCTCAGAGTCCCGTACTTTTCCGGCTCCTCACAGCTTCCAACCCACTCTGCGGATTTTCCCGCGCTGAACTGTCTCTCTGTGTTGGTTTCTAGCACTAGACTCCAACAAAATGGCCACCGCGGCTCCGAGAGCTTCGGTGGGCGGGGTCTCTGGATCACGTGCGCAGGGATATCCCGCGCTAACTTGTAGCTCTGCTGTACTGTTCGCCTCCCCCCTTATTTTACATGCGCACTTCCTCCACACAGCACCGTATGCGCAACCCCTTACTCCGGAGTATAAGTCACAGTACATAAATAAAGTTCTTTTTCTGGGGGGAGTACACTTTCACTAATGACGACTGTAGTAGGCACACACCTGTATCCTGTTCGTGACGCCAAAAAGGCTTTGTGGTAGCCCTTGGGGGGTGTTGGTAGTGGGGGTGTTGTTTCGGTAATTGAGGGGTTAATGTTAACCCTATAGTTCGTGACGCCAGGCTGAGGGCTAGTATGCTGAGGTAATCCTCAGGCCTATCGTCGCCCTTCCCAGTAGCGATAGGTGCATATATAAAAATGATTGAAGGTCCACAAGGTAGTTGAATTTGAACTTGCATAAACTTTACTTAACGGCTTGCGGTACATCCACAGAGTAGTAACAGTCTCAATGAAGCAGTCTTTCTATACTTCAATGACTGACAGATGTTGCGGACCTTGACTTTAGACAATAGTCTCGGAATTCAGGGTATTGATACACTCACAATTGATACAAATTGATACACTCACAATTTGGAATAGAACAGCCGTCGCCGCAAGGCTAAGGCCTAGACTCACTGATGACAGCAGCGCAGATCCTTTCTCGTCAACAGCCAGGAACCAAGAGAGAGATTAATGGCCGCCACGTCCTTATATGGGCAGGGGCGGAGCCGTTTTGATTGGTCCAGCCATCTGTCACTCACCGTCACAAAGGAAATGAGTGCATTATGTCACAAGGACCTCCAAAGGTCCTCAAGCAGAAATACCATAGAGTTCACCTGATCACGTGACCCGAAGGTCCTGCTACACTTCTCACAGGTAATTAACTATTTATATACATTTTACACAGTTACACTTCCGCAAATAAGGAGCATATGACTAGAGCAATGACTATAGGGGTGAGAGGTGACTATGGGTGGACTATACAAAAGGACCCCGACGTCCTAGGGACTCTGGCTATGGGGACCTATAAACAGGTGCCGTATAGGATGCGGCACCGGGATACCACAATAGCATTATGCAGGCATTATGGTGCTTTACTTGCCGACTTTACTTAGCCCTAAGTGCACCGATCTGTCGGCTCCAAAAAAAAAAAAAGGCTCCTTATTCATGTACATTAATGTGAACCCAACACTGAGATCTTGCACTTGCGCAGTAATAATGCCAGGTTTTTGTTCTAACTGCAAAAGTGAGAGATGTCCACACTGATGGACAGGCATAGCAGTTTACATATGGGTTAACCCTTTAAAGGAGAAACACAGCCCAAATCTTTTCCCTTCCCCTGTGCCCTGGCTGCAAAAACTGAAAAACTAAATTTAACTCACCTTCTTACATTCCCCCATTGCGCTGATATCGGCATCCAGTGCCTCCGCTGCTGCTCGGCTTCATGCTTCTTAGGCTCGGAATGTCACACTGCAGTCAGCGTATCGCCGGTGTGAGGTGGAAATTTGCGCCCAGTGCAGACTTGCATCCGCCCCTCCCCTCAGCTCTCCAAAGATTTCCGAAGCTGGGAGAAAGGCAGAGCAAAGGCAGAACAGGGGGGAGAGAGGAAGCACACGCAACCCCCCCCCCCCCTCCCCCTCATCTCCCCTCTCCCTGCTCTGCCTTCGGAGGATGCAGATCTGCATAGGAGAAAGAACACAGAGTAGAGCAGGGGAGAGAGGATGTACACGTCTCCCTCATCATCTCCCTGAGCTCTGCCTGTGTTCTATGAACTAAGGATGACAAAGTGCAAGGGCTGGGGATTATAGACTGCAGGGGCTGGAAAATGAATCTCGGACTGGGGATGTTTTCTACGTGTGAAGGGAGGGTGACTCTTGAATGACAAATGCTGGGAGTTGTAATAATAATAATTTAATGATAATAATAATGTATTTATATAGCGCCTACAGATCCCTGTTATGTGTGTATGCTAGTGTGAAGTAGGGGGACTCCTGAATGACACATGCTGGGAGTTGTAGTCTCTGTTATGTGTGTGTATGCTATTATGAAGGGGACTCCTGAATGACACATGCTGGGAGTTGTAGTCCCTGTTATGTGTGTATATGCTAGAGTTTCCCAACCAGGAAATGCTGGGAGTTGTAGTTATGCAACACCTTGAGGTACCCTGTGCGGAAACACTGATGTATGCCCTGTAGAGTGTAAAAAATGAAGATTGTGAATTTTCTCCTTCACTTTGCTGCTATTCCTGTGAAACACCTGAAGGGTTAAAACACTGACTGAATGTCATTTTGAATACTTTGGGGGGTGTAGTTGTTATAATGGGGTCATTTGTGGGGTATTTCTAATATGAAGACCCTTCAAATCCACTTCAAACCTGAACTGGTCCCTGAAAAATAGTGAGTTTGAAAATTTTGTGAAAATTTTGAAAATTGCTGCTGAACTATGAAGCCCTCTGGTGTCTTCCAAAAGTAAAAACACGTCAATTTTATGATGCAAACATAAAATAGACATATTGTATATGTGAATAAAAATTTTTTTTATTTGGAATATCCATTTTCCTTACAAGCAGAGAGCTTCAAAGTTAGAAAAATGCAAAATTTTCTAATTTTTCATAAAATTTTGGGATTTTTCACCAAGAAAGGATGCAAGTTACCACAAAATTTTACCACTATGTTAAAGTAGAATATGTCACAAAAAAACAATCTCGGAATCAGAATGATAACTAAAAGCATTCCAGAGTTATTAATGTTTAACGTGACAGTGGTCAGATGTGCAAAAAATGGCCGGGTCATAAGGTGTAAAATGGCTGGGTCCTTAACCTCTTAAGGACCCAGGGCGTATGGATACGCCCTCACACCCTGGGCCTTAAGGACCCAGGGCGTATCCATACGCCCTGGCGTTTTCCGGTCTCTGCCGCGCGGCGGGCAGAGATCGGAACCGGATGCCTGCTGAAATGCTTCAGCAGGCATCCAGGGCAAACGCCGGGGGGGGGGGGGCCATGTAGGCCCCCCATGTCGGCGATCGCCGCAAATCACAAGGGAAATCGCCCTTGCAATCTGTGGTGATACCGGGCTGATCGGGTCTCTGGGACCCGACCGCCCGGTAATTTTGCATGCTAAAGTATAGGAGCGAGGTGGCAAGCCTGCGATTCTTCGGTTAGTTAACCGACCAATCGCAGGGGGGGGGGGCGGTTACTTCCTCCCGCCCTGCCCGGCCCCTTGAAGTCCGGAGAGGATGGGAGAAAGACCGGAGGACGCGGCGGGGGACGGGGGAGTGCTGGGTACCGGCCCCGGTACTTAACTCGTCCCTGAAGACCCGGATCCCGGCGATGAAGACGGCGGCGGCGACAGGTGAGTGGATTTCAGCCGCGGTCGGGCCCTTTAATGCCGTAAAGCGACATGCATTGCTGTATTGGGACCCTGTATACTACAACTCCCAGCATGCCCAGCCAGCCCTTGGCGCCTGGGCATGCTGGGAGTTGCAGTTTTGCAACATCTGGAGGTCCACAGTTTTGGGACCACTGTGCCCTTCCGGATGTTGCAAAACTACACATCCTCAGCATGCCCTTACTGTCCAGGCATGCTGGGAGTTGTAGTTCTGTAACATCTGGCCCTTCAGATGTTGCAGAACTACAACTCCCAGCATGCCTGGACAGTAAGGGCATACTGGGAGTTGTAGTTTTGCAACATCTGGAAGGGCACAGATTGGGAACCACTGTATTAGCGGTCTGCAAACTGTAGTCATCCAGGTGTTGCAAAACTACAACTCCAAGCATGCTGGGAGTTGTAATTCGGAAACATCTGGCTCTAAAGATGTTGCCGAACTACTACTTCCAGCATGCCTCAGAATGTTTGGGAGTTGTGTCTGGAGACACACTGGTTGGGAAACATTGTCTGTTTCCTAACTCAGTGTTTCCCAACCCGTGTGCCTCCAGCTGTTGCAAAACTATAACTACCAGCATGCACTGATCGACTGTTCATGCTGGAAGTTGTAGTTTTGCAACAGCTGGAGGCCCCCCCCCCCCCCCTGTGAATGTACAAGGTACATTCACATGGGCAGGGGCTTACAGTGAGTATCAGGCTGCAAGTTTGCGATGCAGCAAATTTTGCGTGGCAGCTCAAACTCGCAGCAGGAAACTCACTGTAACCCCCCGCCCATGTGACTGTACCCTAAAAACACTACACTACACTAACACAAAATAAAATAAAAAGTAAAAAACACTACATATACACATACCCCTACACAGCCCCCTCCCCAATAAAAATGAAAAACGTCTGGTACGCCACTGTTTCCAAAATGGAGCCTCCAGCTGTTGCAAAACAACAACTCCCAGTATTTCTGGACAGCCGTTGACTGTCCAAGCATGCTGGGAGTTTTGCAACAGCTGGAGGCAGACTGTTTGGGAATCACTGGCGTAGAATACCCCTATGTCCACCCCTATGCAAATCCCTAATTCAGGCCTCAAATGCACATGGCGCTCTCACTTTGGAGCCCTGTCGTGTTTCAAGGCAACAGTTTAGGGTCACATATGGGGTATCGCCGTACTCGGAAGAAATTGCCTAACAAATTTTGGGGGGCTTTTTCTCCTTTCACCCCTTATGAAAATGTGAAGTTGGGGTCTACACCAGCATGTTAGTGTAAAAAAAATAAATTGTTTACACTAACATGCTGGTGTTGCCCTATACTTTTCATTTTGACAAGAGGTAAAAGGGAAAAAAGCCCCCCAAAATTTGTAATGCAATTTCTCCCGACTACGGAGATACCCCATATGTGGGCGCAAAGAACTCTGGGGGCGCACAACAAGGCCCAGAAGGGAGAGTGCGCCATGTACATTTGAGGTGATTTGCACAGGGGTGGCTGATTGTTACAGCGGTTTTGACAAACGCAAAAAAAACACATGTGACCCCATTTCGGAAACTACACCCCTCACGGAATGTAATGAGGGGTGCAGTGAGAATTTACACCCCACTGGTGTCTGACAGATCTATGGAACAGTGGGCTGTGCAAATAAAAAATTGTGTACAGCCCACTGTTCCAAAGATCTGACAGACACCAGTGGGGGTAAATGCTCACTGTACCCCTTGTTGTGTTCCTCAAGGGGTCTAGTTTCCAAAATGGTATGCCATGTGGGTTTTTTTTGCTGTTCTGGCCCCATATGGGCTTCCTAAATGCGACATGCCCCCAGAGCAAAATTTGCTCTCAAAAAGCCAAATATGACTCCTTCTCTTCTGAGCATTGTATTTCGCCCGTAGTGCACTTCAGGTCAACTTATGGGGTACCTCCATACTCAGAAGAGATGGGGTTTCAAATTTTGGGTGGTATTTTTTGCTATTAACCCTTGCAAAAATTTGAAATTTGGGGGGGAAACACATTTTAGTGAAATTTCTTTTTTTTTTTTTTTTACGTATGCAAAAGTCGTGAAACCCCTGTGGGGTATTAAGGCTCACTTTATTCCTTGTTACGTTCCTCAAGGGGTCTAGTTTCCAAAATGGTATGCCATGTGGGGTTTTTTTTTTGCTCTCCTGGCACCATAGGGGCTTCCTAAATGCGACATGCCTCCGAGCAAAATTTGCTCTCAAAAAGCCAAATATGACTCCTTCTCTTCTGAGCATTGTAGTTCGCCCGTAGTGCACTACAGGCCAACTTATGGGGTACCTTCATACTCAGAAGAGATGGGGTTACAAATTTTAGGGGGTATTTTCTGCTATTAACCCTTGCAAAAATTTGAAATTTGGGGGGGAAACACACATTTTAGTGAAATTTTATTTTATTTTTTACATATGCAAAAGTCGTGAAACACATGTGGGGTATTAATGCTCACTTAATTCCTTGTTACATTCCTCAAGGGGTCTTGTTTCCAAAATGGTATGGCATGTGTTTTTTTTTTTTTTGCTGTTCTGGCACCATAGGGGCTTCCTAAATGCAACATGTGCCCCAAAGCGGCATAGGCCATATTCGAATTCGCGAATATTCGCGAATATATGGACGAATATTCGTCATATATTCGCGAATATTCGCATATTTGTTATATTCCCGTTTTATTTTCGCGTATGCGAAAATACGCACATGCGAAAATTAGCATAAGTGGAAATTCGCATATGCGAAAATTAGCATATGCTAATTTCCGCATATGCGAATTTTCACGCGCCAGTCTCACACAGTAGTATTACAGCCTTCTTTACACCACACAAGCTGGAAGCAGAGAGGGGTGATCACTGTGATGTGTACTGTGAAGAAAAAAAAAAAAAAAAAAAAAAAAAAAAAAAAGAATATTCGTAATTACGAATATATAGCGCTATATTCGCGAAATTCGCGAATTCGCGAATATGCGATATTCGCGAATAATATTCGAATTGCGAATATTCGCGAGCAACACTACTTATCAGTGAGCAACAAATACAGCCTATGTATTATATATAGTCAGCCAAGAAGAATCTATACAACTACACAAATGCTATCCTTAGCATTAGGCAAAATGAATAATTTATCATAGTAGGTCTTACTATGAATTCCTTACTGAAATGTTGTATGATACGGTGGGTCACAGTTTAAAGGTTACAATATTTGTGGGCTTAAAGCACATAGAATTGTGTGCTTATATGGGATTTCTCCTGATTCTATAAAGATTGACATGCAAAAGACCTAATGGACCTACGTTTACATCACATTTGTACAAGTCATTCTAGAACTAACAATAGTCACTTCGCAGTCATTTTAATGACATTATTACACAGGCTGACCTTATAAAAACGTCATTATTACATTTTATTGGAAAGTATTGACGTATTTACCAGATGACTGAAACAGTGAAAAATGTGCAATTTTCTAAAAAGGCGAACAGGATATCAACTGTTTAAACAATGAGTCCATACCATGTATTGATTGTGTTAAATAACTTAGCTGACATCATTTTTTTTCCATCTCTAAAATCAGCAAAAGAAAGCAAGACTATGCTTAATCATAACACACACGCACACATAGTAATAACATACACATATTTATAACACACACATATTGCTGTAAGAAAAAGTAAGCAAACCCCTTGAAATCACTTGGATTTCTGCATAGATTACTAATGGTGATAGGCAAATCAATTCAGCGCAAATCAAATTTGTTCAGAATTTTTCCCAAAAATCCGTGATCATGCAAATCCAAAACTTTTCAGATTTATTTTAGATTAAATGGACACTGTCAGATCCAAAAACTTTTTATATGTTGTTATTGATAAAAATTAAAGACATTTTGTAATATGGTTGTTTAAGATTTTTTTTTTATATTGAATACAGAAAACGGCCTCTAAAAATTCCACCACTAGTAGACCTTCTGGGACACTAACCAGCTGGAAGAAGTATAGAAAAGATGAGGAGACTGAACAGATACAATCAGAGAAAATGTCATTAGATGCAAAGAGGATATTTGGTCAGTATAAAACAATTCAGTCTTTACACTGGTGTATTGCCCCAGGTGCCCTGATTCCATTGTTGTTTTAATTTTGTTACTACAATTAGAGATTAATTATTTTAAAAAAAATAGTTTCGATCCGAACAAATTATCGGCAAAATGTACTTTAATAATGTGTTCAAGAAAGTGTGTGTGTGTGTGTGTGTTTCACTTTTTTTTCTCTCTCTCTCTCTTTTTTTTATTTTATTTTTTTTACATTTTTTAGGTAGTACTGTTGGGTCTATAATATTCTGATATATTGATCGCTATATCTATACTCATATGCCTTTACTAAAATGCTATTGCTAAATATTGCAGAACAACTTTGCTTTCCTTATTTCAAGACATTTCAGCTGCTCTTTGCCCGTAATCTCCTTGAGATGGAGACTATGGATACAGGAAGTCTAAACATTGAGCTTTGCGGAAAGATGGAGAAATCTCAAGCTAGAAGCCTTGCAACATAAATGACTTATGCTACGCCACGTTCAAATAACCAATCATAGAACGATGCATAATTTTACCTTTCACCCTCCCCTTTTTGTCAGTTTGTAAAAACTAATGTGATTTCCTTATAATAAAGAGAACTCCCTGGGATACCGAGGAGGGAACTCATACCAATCTGGCCTGATGTGAATTTTCTTACGACACTCGGAAAATAGTGCATTGGTAGTCACTCACAGATTAAGGCCTTACATTAGCCCATCCTTAACAGTACTACTACTCTCAGCATGGAACAGACTGTTCCATGATGGGAGTAGTAGTACCTGCAGTAATAGACAAATCGCCCCATGTATCACTCCTGACACCCGCCGCGGTCGTCCTGTATAATGTATAGATGCGGGCGGCTTCCTCGCATCTAGATAGGATGATCACATTGGGTGTCAGGAGTGATACCTGCTGTGATCCATGCAGGTACTACTGCTCCCAACATGGAGCACACTCTGATCCATGCTGGGAGCTGTAGTACCTGCATTAGTAGACAGATCACAGTGGCTGTCCTGTATAATGTTTAGATGCGGGCGGCCGGCCGCTCTCCTCTGGTCTCACTGTAGTATGAGTATATGCCATATATATATATATATATATATATATATATATATATATATATATATATATACCTATTATTAATATTTCCCGCAGAGAGCTGTGATTGGCCAAATAAGTGATGTGAATTCTATTCACATCACTGGCCGGCTGGAGTATAATGCAGAGACGCTCCATCTCTGCAATAGAAAGGACAATCGCATCGGGTGTCAGGAGTGACATCCAGGATGATCTGCCTATTAGTACAGGTACTACTACTCCCATCATGGAACAGTCTGTTCCATGCTGGGAGTGGTAGTACTACCTAAAAAATAAAAATAAATGAGAAAAATAGTGAAACACACATATACACACTTTATTAAACACAATATTAAAATACATAACTAATAAAAAAATTATAAAATGAATTATAAAAAATATATTATTTTTACAATTAAATTACCCTTTTCTACATTTTTATTATTGTTGGCTACATTTTTAGGTCCCTGCCCGCCCACATAAATTGATCCCTGTTTAAAAATTAACATTAAAGGAGTACTCTACTGAAAAACATTCAGCACTCAATATTAAAAATGAATGAGGAGTGCATTTCATAAGTTTTTTTCTAGTTTTCGTTCTTAATCATTTTTTTTATTTTCACTTAACTTTTTTAGCCCCATTTATTTTATTACAATTTTTGGGCCATTTAGATGTGCTGCCATGAATAATTGGGTGGGGGGGGGGGGGGTCAGAGACGAGCCGAGGACAGGGACATAATTTGTATAATACAGTAGGCAAAAAAAGGCTGAGTTTCCCTAATGTACCAAAAATCCATAAATTTACAGAGGTCTAAGATGGCGCTTCCTTCTCTTCAGGATCGCTGCTGTCTTGAACCGAGGGATATATGGGCGGTGATCATACAGCTCTGCTGGGAGAAGGTGGTGACTCTTTGTTCTATATCTGTTTTGCTTTGTTTTTGTATTTTTGTGTAGTTGGGGCAGCTGACATTTGGTCCAATTTTTTTAAGTCAAAGCAAGTCTGCTGTTATGGTGACAGGAGATTTGTAAAGTAAAGTTAGGTATTGATGATACTAGCTACAGCTATATTGCCAGTCTATAGTGTATAGCTATATAGTTATATTGCCAGCCTGGTAGTGTAGCTGCAGGTTGATTTGCAGGTAGACAACCGATTTGGTTTATTGCACAAGTTTCTGAAAATGCAGCATTGTAATACCTGCAGCTAGGAAGGAGAGAGATAGAAGGAGAAGAACTAACTGCAGTGTAATGGACGAGCCAAACAGGGGTGTTTGATATTGGGTTCATGATGGCGGCTTTATGCTAAAGTGCTATTCCTTTCCCTATACGCTTATCCCCTATCTTATGGAGAAGTGTTTGTGGGCTGGAGTACCCTTTAATAAAGTTAATGGCCCCGATACAGAAACTGGCAAGGTGAAGAGAAAATCCCCCGATCAGGATAAGATATTATTAGAAAGAAGATAAACCCTGTTATGGCATATGGTCAGATTGGGATAAATAGTCAAATTTTTTCATGTTATCTGAGGCTGAAATTGTGCAGCGGAGAAAAAGGGCAAAGGTGACTCCATAAGACTTATATAAAGGGCTAAAAGATACAGAGAACTCCAAGGTTTATGTCAGATAAGGAAAATGGGCATTTGCTGTGGTGTCCAAATCCGAAGGCAAGGTGGGGGCGAGGAGGAAGAGGGTTTGTGAAGAGGAAGATTGGTAGATAGTCTCTTAGATGAATAGTTTAACTCCGTTAATTGGTAAAGGAGACCTATGGGCCCTACTAAATTGGGGCCTATATGATATTACATGTAGCCCAACACTTTTCCAGCAATAAGTGCTAGGATTCAGGTAGATGTGGTTGAATTTTAACAAAAGCATTAGAACCGCTAGGAAAAGGGTTTAGGTTGGAGATTTATCAAAATCTGTGCATAGGAAATGTGGTGCAGATGCCCATAGAAGCAATCAGATTGCTTCATTTTTTTTCTTATTAAAGAGGTAATTAGATTGATATGGGCAACTGCCCCCATTTTCCTCTGCACAGGTTTTAATTCACAGACCCCTTCCCTCTAGGTCTTTTACAATGACAGAATTTGCTACGCTAACTGCTCTTGTTAAGATCCTGATAGAAGGTCAATTATTTATAAAGTTAAAATCATAAATTGGTGGGCACAGTTTGCATAAAAAAATAGGCCACAATTTTTCTGTCCTTGTCCACTAGAAAAATCTCCATATAGATAGCAAATTTACCTGATTTCCTCCAGTCTGAACCTAGATCACGTGGGGTTTTAATGGTTCAACAAGCAAACCTTTGGTGACAACTGCCTCACTGGGAAACCCTGATCCAACAATATGGTGGAAAATCTGTGTTACACCGAGCGCTCCGGGTCCCTGCTCCTCCCCGGAGCGCTCGCGGCGTTCTCCCTTCTGCAGCGCCCCGGTCAGACCCGCTGACCGGGAGCGCTGCGCTGACATTCGCGATGGGGATGTGATTCGCATAGCGGGACGCGCCCGCTCGCGAATCGCATCCCAAGCCACTTACCCGTCCCGGTCCCCGGCTGTCATGTTCTATAATTTAAAGCGCTCTATAATTTAAAGGGCCAGTGCACCGGTGATTGGTGCCTGGCCCAATCAGTCTAATTAGCTTCCACCTGCTCCCTGTGTATATTACCTCACTTTCCCTGCACTTCCTGGCCGGATCTTGTTGCCTTGTGCCAGTGAAAGCGTTTAGTGTTGTCCAAAGCCTGTGTTCCAGATCTCTTGCTATCCTCATTGACTACGAACCTTGCCGCCTGCCCCGACCTTCTGCTACGTCTGACCTTGCCTCTGCCTAGTCCTTCTGTCCCACGCCTTCTCAGCAGTCAGCGAGATTGAGCCGTTGCCGGTGGATACGACCTGGTTGCTACCACCGCAGCAAGACCATCCCGCTTTGCGCCGGGCTCTGGTGAAAACCAGTAGCAACCCTAGAACCGGTCCACCGACACGGTCCACGCCAATCCCTCACTGACACAGTGGATCCACATCCTGTTAGCCGAATCATAAAAGTAGATCCGGCCATGGATCCCGCTGAGGTGCCGCTGCCAAGTCTCACTGACCTACCCACGGTGGTCGCCCAGCAATCGCAGCAAATTGCCCAACAAGGACAGCAGCTGTCGCAGTTGACCGCCACGTTACAGCAACTTCTGCCACTGCTACAGCAGCAACCATCTCCTCCGCCAGCTCCTGCACCTCCTCCGCAGCGAGTGGCCGCTCCTAGCCTCCACTTGTCCCTGCCGGACAAATTTGATGGGGACTCTAGACTCTGCCGTGGCTTCTTGTCTCAATGTTCCCTACATATGGAGATGTTGTCGGACAAATTTCCTACAGAACGGTCTAAGGTGGCGTTCGTAGTGAGTCTTCTGTCTGGAAAGGCCTTGTCCTGGGCCACACCGCTCTGGGACTGCAATGATCCTGCCACAGCCACTGTCCAGTCCTTCTTCGCTGAAGTCCATAGTGTCTTCGAGGAACCAGCCCGAGCTTCTTCTGCCGAGACTGCCCTGCTGAACCTGGTCCAGGGTAATTCTTCAGTAGGCGAGTACGCCATCCAATTTCGTACTCTCGCTTCCGAATTATCTTGGAATAACGAGGCTCTCTGCTCAACCTTTAAAAAAGGCCTATCCAGTAACATCAAGGATGTGCTGGCCGCACGAGAGATTCCTGCCAACCTGCAAGAACTTATCCATTTGGCCACCCGCATTGACATGCGTTTTTCTGAGAGACACCAGGAGCTCCGCCAGGAAAAAGACCTTGATCTCTGGGCACCTCTCTCACAGTATCCTTTGCAATCTACCACTGTGCCTCCCGCCGAGGAGGCTATGCAAGTGGATCGGTCTCGCCTGACCCATGAAGAGAGGACTCGCCGTAGAGATAAAAATTTATGTCTGTACTGCGCTAGTACCGAACACTTCTTGGTGGATTGCCCTATTCGCCCTCCACGTCTGGGAAACGCACGCACGCACCCAGCTCACGTGGGTGTGGCGTCTCTTGGTACGATGTCTGCTTCTCCACGTCTCACTGTGCCTGTGCAGATTTCTCCTTCTGCCAACTCCTCCTTCTCAGCCGCGGCCTTCTTGGACTCTGGTTCTTCTGGAAATTTTATTCTGGCCTCTTTGGTGAATGAGTTCTGCATCCCGGTGACCCATCTCGTCAAGCCGCTCTACATTTCCTCGGTCAACGGAGTGAAATTGGACTGCACTGTGCGTTACCACACAGAACCCCTGCTCATGAGCATTGGACGACATCACGAAAAAATTTAACTTTTTGTTTTGCCCAACTGCACCTCTGAAGTCCTCCTTGGTCTGCCATGGCTCCAATGCCACTCTCCTACCCTTGATTGGACCACCGGGGAGATCAAGAGCTGGGGTGCTTCTTGCCATAAAAAATGCCTCACGTCTGCTCCCAGTCCCGTCAGTCAAACCTCAGTGTCTCCTCCTTTACCTGGTCTCCCCAAGGCCTATCAGGACTGTGCAGTGCCTCCTCATAGCCCCCGTCCTGGTGACACTTTCCAACGTGACAGGCTTCACCCTTTGCCCCCCCTCCCCATTCCCACTTCTTCCGGATTACCGGCCGCTGATGTAGCTACCCAGGACTGTTTTTTGTTCCGGAAGGGAACTCAGGAGACGCCCCCTATGTTCTCTTCTCAGTTAAAGGGACAAGGAGACAAAGAGAGGGGCACACCTAAGGGGGGGTACTGTTACACCGAGCGCTCCGGGTCCCTGCTCCTCCCCGGAGCGCTCGCGGCGTTCTCCCTTCTGCAGCGCCCGGTCAGACCCGCTGACCGGGAGCGCTGCACTGACATTCGTGATGGGGATGCGATTCGCATAGCGGGACGCGCCCGCTCGCGAATCGCATCCCAAGCCACTTACCCGTCCTGGTCCCCGGCTGTCATGTTCTGGCGCGTGCGGCTCCGCTCTCTAGGGCGTGCGCGCCAGCGCTCTAAGATTTAAAGGGCCAGTGCACCAGTGATTGGTGCCTGGCCCAATCAGTTTAATTAGCTTCCACCTGCTCCCTGTGTATATTACCTCACTTTCCCTGCACTTCCTGGCCGGATCTTGTTGCCTTGTGCCAGTGAAAGCGTTTAGTGTTGTCCAAAGCCTGTGTTCCAGATCTCTTGCTATCCTCATTGACTACGAACCTTGCCGCCTGCCCCGACCTTCTGCTACGTCTGACCTTGCCTCTGCCTAGTCCTTCTGTCCCACGCCTTCTCAGCAGTCAGCTAGGTTGAGCCGTTGCCGGTGGATACGACCTGGTTGCTACCGCCGCAGCAAGACCATCCCGCTTTGCGGCGGGCTCTGGTGAAAACCAGTAGCAACCCTAGAACTGGTCCACCGACACGGTCCACACCAATCCCTCGCTGACACAGTGGATCCACATCCTGCTAGCCGAATCATAACAATCTGCTCATCCTTACCAGCTCATGAAGCAAGCAGGTCACGCTGTTATCCTTAGGGCAACTGAGTTTGCTAATCAAAATATCAGGTCAGTTGATTTTTACCCAGGAATTAGCCCAATTCAATGTGGAGGATATATATATATATATATATATATATATATATTTATATATATATATATTTATATATATATATATATATATATATATATGCAGAAGAGTTCTGGCTTGGCATAAATCCCAATCAGCTTCTGAGACTTTGTAACTGGAGCAAGAGCTGATCTTAGGGCACGCTACCTGAGAAGGTGATATGATGAGTTACTTTGAATACTTCATATACAGATATACATATATATATATATATATATATATATATATATATATATATATATATATATATATACCTTATTTTTCGCCGTATAAGACACACTTTTTCTTCCCCAAAACTGGGGGGGAAAAGTTGGTGCGTCTTATACGGCGAATACCTACGGCCATCAATGGCTGGGACCCGCCGCTAATACAGGACATCACCGATCGCGGTGATGCCCTGTATTAACCCTTAAGACGCGGCGATCAAAGCTGACCGCCGTGTCTGAAGCGAAAATAACACTAACCCGGCTGCTCAGTCGGGCTGTTCGGGACCGCCGCGGTGAAATCGCGGCGTCACGAATAGCTTACAGGACACCGGGAGGGACCTTACCTGCCTCCTCAGTGTCTTCTCCGTGCCGGGATCCCCTGCGCTCTCCTTCGGCGTCATCACGTCGTCGCGCACGCTATCATCCAATAGAAGCGGCGTGCGTAGCGGCATGATGACGGCTACGTGATGGCGGCGACAGCCACGGGGACGCGGTGACAGCGATGGAGCGACATCAAGGGCACCGGTGACTGGTCCGGAGCGGCGGGGACACGTGAGTACTACCTCCCATACCAGTGGTCTTCAACCTGCGGACCTCCAGATGTTGAAAAACTACAACTCCCAGCATGCCCGGACAGCCAGAATCTTTATTTTTTTAGATTTGGCACCTATAAATTGGGTGCGTCTTATACGCCGGTGCGTCCTATAGGGCGAAAAATACGGTATATATAATTTTAATAAGATTTTATTATATTTTTTGTCTATGTTGCACAGAAGTCTTATATTTTCGGGACGGCTGCACGCACGGTAGAAGCATTCCTTCTTCTATAGAAAATTGTTCTGCCATTTTGAACACTAGCAGAGGTTTATATATCCCACACTGAATGGGGATTGGCTGATTCAGTCACATGCCCTGTTCTGGCCAGTTGACAGATACTTTCCCCTAACTGTCAATCATCATATTCATTTGCAATATTCTCTGTTCAATTACACAGAAATATTCTAATTTCCTATTAAGATTGACAGTTAGGGGAAAGTATTTTAAGATTGGTCAGAATAGAGCATGTGATTTTATCAGCCAATCCCTCTTCAGTGTGGAATATATAAAGCTCTGTCCTAGTTAAAAATGGCATTACAATTTTGTTTGGAAAGAGATGTTGCTGGCCTCTCTATAACCTTGCCTGACCTGCACCCCTGTGTAATATAGATAGAAATTACCGTATTTTTCGCCGTATAAGACGCACTTTTTCTTCCCCAAAACTGGGGGGAAAAAGTCGGTGCGTCTTATACGGCGAATACACCCCTTTCGCTGCGGTCCCTGCGGCTAATACAGGACATCACCGATCGCGGTGATGCCCTGTATTAACCCTTCAGACGCGGCGATCAAAGCTGACCGCCGCGTCTGAAGGGAAAGTGACACTAACCCGGCTGTTCAGTCAGGCTGTTCGGGACCGCCACGATTTCACCGCGGCGGTCCCGAACAGCCCGACTGAATAGCCGGGTTAGTGCTTACAGGACACCGGGAGGGACCTTACCTGCCTCCTCGGTGTCTTCTCCGTTCAGGGATCCCCTGTATGGCTGGAGCTCTCCTTCCTCGTCATCACGGAGAGAGAGGACACCCGGCCGGCAGCAGAGACGTTCCGGAGCGACGGGGACACGGCGACAGCGATGGAGCGACATCCAGGGCAGCGGTGACGGGGACACGTGAGTATTACCTCCTATGCAGTGGTCTTCAATCTGCGGACCCCTCCAGATGTTGCAAAACTACAACTCCCAGCATGCCCGGACAGCCAACGGCTGTCCGGGCATGCTGGGAGTTGTAGTTTTGCAACATCTGGAGGTCCACAGGTTGAAGACCACTATTGGGTTCAAAATCTTTATATTTTTAGATTTTGCACCTATAAATTGGGTGCATCTTATACACCGGTGCGTCCTATAGGACGAAAAATACGGTATATAACAAAATGATAAAACATTATGAAGGAATAATATCTGTATGGAATAGGGGATACAACTGGCCTCTCTGTGTATCTGTCTGCCCCATGAGCTGAAACTGCAGACAGTTGCCCCCAATTCATAGCATCTCTATCAGTAGCGTTCATAAGTTGTTCTATTCACTTACAGTTTTCTTTTCCACAGGTTGACATTGAATAGAACAACTAATGATCGGGACTAACAGCAAAAATTCTCTCCCCCCCGCCAGTGCAGAGGCCAGTATAGGCTTTTTTCTCAGGCGTGTAATACATCACTAGAATGCTGAATAGATGACCCCAATATGAATCCCCTGTGTCATACAGGTAATGTAAAAGCAGTTCATGTAATGGTAATTAGTGTTGAGCGGCATAGGCCATATTCGAATTTGCGATATTTCGCGAATATATGGACAAATATTCGTCATATATTCGCTAAATTCGCATATTCGTAATATTCGCGTTTTATTTTCGCATATGTGAAAATTCGCGTATGCGAAAATTAGCATATGTGAAAATTAACATAAACCAAATTTAGCATAAGCGTAGATTCGCATATGCGAAAATTTGCATATGCAAATCTTCGCATATGCGAAAATGCGCACGCCAGTCTCACACAGTAGTATTACAGCCTTCTTTACACCACACAAGCTGGAAGCAGAGAGGGGTGATCACTGTGATGTGTACTGTGAAAAAAAATATATATATATATATTCGTAATTACGAATATATAGTGCTATATTCGCGAATATTCGCGAATTCGGGAATAAAATTTGCATTGCGAATATTCGCGAGCAACACTAATGGTAAAATTCTGTGAGAAGAAAATCACAATATGAAGCTGGAAACCATCAGTTACTAGACAAGTGATCCGGGGATATAATCCACTCTGTGATGGTAAATGATTGTATCTGGATTGTATATTGTATCTGGATCGGGACTATTTTACACTCATTGGAGTAAATCCTAGAGGATCCCACTTCTCAGGTGCTTTTTCTTCCTCGTGACTTTTCTCCTCTGTGCTCCTTACCTCTATTTCTAGCCTCATCCTCTCTGACCCCGTCCGTCACTGCTCTCAGATCTCTCCTGAATATTGCACCAATAACCTGATTATCCGTATACCAGATATAAGAGCAGCTGCTGTTGTTGTATGTTATAGTTAGCAACCATAGTTGTACCTATTTTCATCGCGGTAGACACCATTTCTTACAATTTGGTCATATGCCTTAGATTAGAATGCAAAGCTCTCACCACCAGGTGTCTCTATTGTAACACAATGTAGCTGATCTGTATATACGGCAACCGTAAGAATATATACCGCTCGGATAAATAGATGCTTTCCTCTATGGATGGATGTGATTTAAGGAAGTTATTGATCTACTTACCTTTGGGGTACATTTAACTCTTTAGATATTTGGTTGTGCACATCATGTTTTACCCATCCTGAGAATTATTGGGCTTATTTGTTCTTATGGAATTTTAATGCCAGTGAACCCCCAGGCTGTACTGTGTGTATCTAGGGATTGTGCCCCCGCTTACCATGATTGAGCTTTAAAGGGGAAAAAAAAGAAAATATATAAGGAGGACACTGAACGGTTAACTGTGTGTGCGGAGCTAAAGCACCGATACTGGAGGTTCATTGGCTGATTATCCGAGCTTCGGTGATTGTGATATTCCCGCTCTTCTGCTGATCGTTCTCCCGCTCTCTCCCCTTCCTCCATGTAATAACACGTGAGGTCAGGACGGGTCAGGCTCTTGGACGATTATTCCCAGTCACTCTGATTGCACATATTGGGGCTCCAAATAATGTCATGCAATGTGTGCAGAGCGTTCTGCCATCTGCTGGTCTCCGCACACACAGTATACACCGCTCGGTAGCATGACTGCAGCTAATAACCGACTGCTCTACCTATTCTTTAAGATTATTCACAGAGTTTCAGCACATGATGCCCCCAGGTCCACGGAGAGGCCAGCTGCGTCCTTAATTTCCATTAAAAAAAATAACTCTTATATTTTTATATCATTTTTATTTATATTACACAGAGAAGCTATAAATAGGGGGCAGCTGCACACAGTCAGGCAAAGGAATATAGAGACCAGCCGCATCCCTCCTTTCATACAAAATTGTTCTGCCATTTTTAAGTCGGGCAGAGCTGTATATATTTCACAATCAACAGTGATTGGTCGATAAAGTCACATGCTTTGTTCTGACCAATCCACAAATACTTTCCCATAACTGTCAATCTCAATTACCAATTAGAATGTTTTTCTATAATTGAGCAGAGGACGTTCTATTTCCTTATTAAGATTGACAGTAAGGGGAAAGTTTCCCGGAACAGAGGCACAAATAGATACAACAAGACTTTTATTAACCCCACTATTCCAGTTGCGCTAATATCTGGTATACAGACAACCCGGGCATTTGTACTTCATATAGCACACAAAATAATAAAGTGGTGATCCTATAGGTTGGTGATAAAAAGATATATAGAATATAATGTATAGGTTATAATAAAGTGTATGTTATGAGAATTAAATAAAAGTTATTGGTATTAATTGTTTGTTATAACGTTTTGGAGTTAATGTAACCCTGGGTTATAGAGATTACAGGGTCTCCTTATGATGGGGATGAAGGGGCAGTGCACCCCATGACTTCTCCTGTAAACCCTCGGCCTCCTCCCCTTAGATCCTGTGCTCTAACCCCGGAGTATATCTGTGCTACTGTCCTGTACTTCAGACTCAGCTTATTAAAGGAGTACTCTAGTGCAGAGTATTCCTGCTCCGTCCTGCCCGGGCTGCAAAATAAATGAAAATAAACCATCTCTCACCTTCCTGGGTTCCCGCGGAGCGCCACTACAGCTGACCGGTCCTCCGGTCCATCTCATTCATACTTCCAGGTGTAACGAAGCGTCACATGGCGCTCAGCCTATCCCCGGCTGCCGCAATGTTCTGCCTCGGCCGGCGATAGGCTGAGCGCCATGTGAAGCTTCGTTACACCCGGAAGTATGTAGGAGATGGACCAGAGGACCGATCAGCTGTAGTGGCGCTCCGCGGGAACCCAGGAAGGTGAATGGTGGTTAATTTTCATTTATTTTGCAGCCCGGGCAGGACGGAGCAGGAATACTCTGCGCTAGAGTACTCCTTTAACTATACATATCATCCATCACAGTCTGCTCTGTGTGAATCCAGCATCACTGCAACAAGCGAGCGGAGACAGAGTATGGACATCTACAGGGAGAGGTACCGGTCCCTGCCAATCACCGCCGGCAGGTGCTTGTTAATCTGGTCTACGCAGACTAATAGGGGCAGATTTGAAGCTAATGGTATCATCTATTGTTGTGTGGTGTGATCGGCGCTGTGATTTGATGGCTGCAGTGTGTATACAGTCCTCGGTGTTATATAGAGTCAGTCCCCGCCAGTGCTCATTAAACAACCAGGAGGGACTGATCATGATCAGTGTGGTGAAAGAGGAGAACGCGGGCATTAATTAGTTAACTTTGATCTATTGGGATTTGAACAGATTTAATGCTGCATATGAGCAGAGAAATGCCTTGATACTGTGGTGTCCTCTCTGCTGTGTATTGTAGTGCTCGAGCCCTTTGTAATTTAGTCTCATTATTGTAGTGCACATTACCGCTAAAGGGTTAACAATCTGATCCCGAGGGTACTCAAATAGGAATCGGGTCTCGCTCCTTCAACCCAGGTCAGATATGCTGCAGGATCGGCAGTATTCACGGACAGTTTGCAAACATATATTGTGCACTGTTTGCAAACTGACTGTTGGTGAGTCCCGCAGCATATCTCAATACTGTTGCAGGACCCAGTATATTGAGTATATGTACCATATATACCATATAATATGTAATAATATAGTAATATATACTGTAGATGTATGCAGATGTAAACTTTTACATTAGATTTTATATATATATATATATATATATATATATATATATGACAAATATACTTTTGTTTTCACTCACACAGCAGACAGATGAATGATGAACAGGAAATAGGTGGGGAAAGACCTAAATTAAATTATGAAACCACAGCCAATTAAGGTCATGCCACTTGACCTACATTCCTTTGATGTTCTATTACCTATTACTTATACCTTAATTGGCTGTGGTCTCAATTAACCTTAATTAACCTTAATTTATTAATCTTAATGCCATGACAGAGTTTATCTTCTTTCTAATAATATCCTATCCTGATCTGGGGATTTTCTCTTCACCTTGCCATTAGCTTTATTAAGGGGTGCTCCAGTCCACAAACACTTCTCCATAAGATAGCGGATAAGCGTATAGGGGCAGGAATAGCACTTTAACATAAAGCCGCCATCATGAACCCAATATCAAACACCCCTGTTTGGCTCGTCCATTACACTGCAGTTAGTTCTTCTCCTACTATCTCTCTCTTTCCTAGCTGCAGGTATTACAATGCTGCATTTTTTTAAAACTTGAGCAATAAATCAAATCGATTGTCTACTCAACATTAATCTATCATGGTTGTGGCAATCAACCTAAATATACCACATATGGCATTGACTTATACTTTTTTTTTTTATATTTTATAGAATTTTATGTAGATAACATACAAACAACAAATAAACTGGTCATATTATAAAGGGCATTTGTCCAGTTACAGGCAATGACAGGGAGCAAATATTCAGCTGAAGAGCATAAAATCAACCTGTAGCTACACTACCAGTCTTTATTTGACTGAAAAAATTGGACCAAATGGCAACTGTCCCCAACAACATAAAAATACAAAAACAAAGCAAAACAGATATAGAAAAAAGAGTCACCACCTTCTCCCGGCAGAGCTGTATGATCACCACCCATATATCCCCCTGTACCAGACAGCAGCGATCCTGAAGAGAAGGAAGGGCCATCATAGACTTCTGTAAATGTATGGATTTTTAGTAAATTAGGGAAACTCAGCCTTTTTTTTTTGCCTACTAAATTATACATATTACTGATGTCCCTGTCCTCGGTTCATCTCTGACCCCCCAATTATTCATGGCAGCACATCTAAATGCCCCAAAAAATGTAAATAAAATAAATGGGACTAAAAAAGTCAAGTGAAAATAAAAAAAATTACGATTTAGAATGAAAACTAGAAAAAAAAAATTATGAAATACGCTGAATTTTCTGTTCCCTGCCAGCTCCAGAAAATTGAAAGACAGAAAAAAAAAAATGTTAATGTTAATTTTTAAACAGGGATCAATTTATGTGGGTGGGCAAGGACCGATGCGATTGTCCTTTTTATTGCAGAGATGGAGCGGCTTTCTCCTGTACTCGCATCTCTGCACTATACTCCGACCAGCCAGTGAATTCACATCACTTGTTAATATTTCCCACAGAGAGCTGTGATTGGCCGGATGATTCCAACCAATCACAGCTCTCTGTGAGAAATATGAATAATTGGTATATATGCAGCATATACAGCATATACAGTGGGACCAGAGAAGACCGTCCAGGCACTCGCATCTATACATTATACAGGACGATCGCATCGGGTGTCAGAATAACACCCGCTGTGATCTTTCCTTACCTGCAGGTACTACAGCTTCCAGCATGAAGCAGAGTGTGCTCCATGTTGGGAGCAGTAATACCTGCAATTAAGGACAGATCACAGCTGGTGTCACTCCTGACACTCACTGCAATTGTCCTATCTATTGCAGAGATGCGAGCGCAAGAGAAAACTGCTTGCATCTATACATTATACAGGACAATCACAGGGGTGTCGCTAATGAAGAAATTTGTTATTTCGAATTAAGTCGAAGTTTTGATTTTTCATGAAATTCTGAATGAATTTGACTTTGTTCGATTCAATTCGCTCATCTCTAACTACAATCCCTGGTTCCCAAGATATAGGACTTTTACTATTTACTTGATGTATCCCAGAATTTTCAGGATGTGACTGCAGGGTTTATGAGCCAGTGTTCATGCACCGAAGTGGGTGAATAGACTCTCACATCCCATCTGACATGAAAATGAAAAGGATATGAATACTGATAAAGTGAGGGGAAATACATGCCAAAGGGGACAGGGAAAACATTGCTGAAGGACCCAGAGCCCGCTTCCATTGCTCACAAGGGAGCATTTGCATATTGGCAATGATAAGGATATCTCTGGAATGGCTGCATGTATATGAACAAGGTAAACAGTGTTTTTTTTTTTTTTTTTTATCATGATCACCCGCACTATAAACCTGTATATTCAGGTGAGTGCAGGTGATTCTGCTGTCAGATTCATGTTAAGTCCCTTTACTAACCCTCTTAAAAACATGCTTTTGTACTCACTTTTGTTGCCATGGTTTAGACATCAATGGTTATTTGTTGAGTTATTTTGAAGGGACAGAAACAGTGTAGCAGAGTGTCATTTCTTCAGTGTTCTTAAATGAAAAGATATGATAAAATATTTAAGAAATGTCAGGGGTGGACTTACTTATGTGAAATACTGTATTTGCCATCTTTAATGCCTCACAGGTGTGGACCGACTCTACCACAAGTGGCAGCCAGGCAGGCAGGCAGGCAGGCAGAATGGAGCAAATTAACACTATAGACAGTATCAAATGCAGCAGAGTTGAACAGGTGTATTCAGCAGAAGCTGAATAGCTCTAGTGCAGAAGACATGAACACAGGTGCAGAGCACAGACAGGATCAGGAACTTAGGTTCAGAAGACAGGGTTCAGGGACCTTAGCAATACAGATAACACAACCAAAATGCAACCTTCCTGAGGCTATGAACAGCAGGTGTGGCAGACTTATATAGGGAGTTTCTGGACAAGATTGGAGGAAGATCCAATAGTGAGAGCACCCTGTTGCACACAAACCCTAGTGGACAGAGCAGGAACAGCAGCAGGAGACACACCAGAGCAGCAAGACCAGTAAGCATGACACAAACACGGCATCTTATTCTCTACATACAATTATTAGTTAGACATATTATTTGCATAACATATTGCCAATAGTGTATAAGACTGAACCAACTATTTAATTATATTTGCCCTAGTACCAATAATTGTGCTTTAGTTCACGTTATGCGTGGACAAAAAAAAGAAGTCAAAGTTCAGTTGCTGTTATTTGAAGGTGTGTAAAGTGCTTGTGCCAGCGATTTATAGGATTGTTTATTAAGCCAATTCAAGAAAATAGACAGGGAATAAAAGATCATTCTACAATTTGAGTCATCATGAAGATAGCAAATTCCATAGTAGCCTTTCACTTACTTAAATGCACTGTAGGTGAATCAATGTGATATGTTAGTATACGAGTTATATTACTGTGGTAAGCTTGTGGGGGTATAGGGTATATGGGGTGTAGCTGTGCAGTGATGAAAGGGTGCTGATTTAACCCTTAACTGTCATGACGTAAGGGTGAGGGCTCCTCAATATGTACTTTTCCTATCGCCACCCGTCCCAAGAATGATAGGGAGGAATAAATGATTGTCCACAACCGGAGATTCAGAAAACTGTAGGAAACTTTACTGCAGATTTTATGCAGAGGTAAAACAGGAACAGTCTTTACATATGTACAGTCTATGAGGATCCTGACAGTTGGTTGGGACCTTGTGAGTATAAGCTCCATAGATTGATTTACGCTGTTCCGCTGGATTTAGGGGATTGGTTTTAGGTCCAGCAGTCATGCTAACTTTAGTGGGGATTTGATTTAGTAACTCACGGTTAGTAAGTTGCAGGATTGTTAGGCTTCAGGCCTAAGTTCTCTTGCAGAGTTGTACAGAGTGATGCTTTCTCTAGAGATGATCAGGAACAAGAGTGCAAGGATTGGCTGGCAGCTCTCTTATATGTGCAGGGGCTGGCCTTGAGCTGATTGGTGCATCCCAACTGTCAGTCCTTTACACAAATGATTATGGTAGAACATGTGACTAGCCACGTGACCTGGAAGGTCCTTTAGCATACCATCACAGTAGAAACATTAGTCGTGTGACCTAAGGTCCTGCAGAAACTATATAGAAAAATACAGTACACTAATTATATACATGTAACACATAAAATTAAAGAACGAAGAGGTGGCTAGGGATTATCTCAGCAAGCGGACCCCAACGATACCAAGGAACTCTGACTTTGGGGACCCAGCACACAAGGTACAGTATGAAATACAGTACCGGGACACCACACTACTAATTGTCATAGCCTAGAAAGAATACATGTGTGGAAAACCACACAGCAAAATTGTGAATATACCCCAGTTAGAAATAATTTGTAACAAATTTGATCATGTATAAAAATAATTTTATTATAATATATCTATTTAAAAAAAAATATATACATGTAAATATATATATATATATATATATATATATATATATATATATATATGTATGTATGCAGAAAACACAGAATCAATTCATAAAAGGAAATATCAGAATAAAAATAAAAATACATATGTATAAAAAAGAATAAAAAAATATAAATGTAAGGTGGATACTGAGGTGAGAAAAGCCTGTATGCCAATAGAAAAATTGAAGAATAAAAAATAATAATAATAAATATAAAAAGTGCTTAGAGAGTCACAGAGCTGATAGTGAGCTGCAATGATTAGATGTGGAGCTTGTGGAACTCCTTTATTTAATTTCACACTGTCTTTTCTGTGTGCAGATTTTATAGTGTGTTCTATGAGGTGCAGCTTGATTTCTCCTGTATTTTTTTTCATGGTCAGGTTACAGTCTTTGACCAATCAGCAGCTAGGTTTTACTTCACTTAGACTTTTACCTTGCACTCTTGACTGTGTCTGTGCAAACATGTACAGTGGTCCCTCAACATACGATGGTAATTCGTTCCAAACGACCCATCGTTTGTCGAATCCATCGTATGTTGAGGGATCCGTGCAATGTAAAGTATAGGAAGCTGTACTCACTTGTCCCCGCCACTCCGGACCAGGTCCTCACCGCTCCCGATGCTGTCCCAGGGGCTCCTGATGCTGTCCCGCTGCTCCGGAGTCTTCTTCGCGATCCTCCGGCTTCTTCCACATCTTCTGCAGGGTCCGGGCCTCGCTTTCTGGTGACGTTATTACGCTGCTGTGCCGGCGCGGCGTGCGTAGTGACTTAATAACGACGCCAGAAAGCGAGGCCCGGATCCTGGAGAAGATGCAGAAGATGCCGGAGGATCGCCAAGTGGACCCGGAGTAGCGGGAATAGGTAGGCGAACCTGCCCGTGATGCTTAAACTGCTATTCGACAGCAGCTTAAGCCTTTTGCGCTGTCGGAAAGCAGTTAATGCGATGGCCCCGACATATAAAAGCATCGTATGTCGATGCTGACATCGACATGCGATGGCCTCTGAGAGGCCATCGTATGTCGATTTTATCATATGTCGGGTCCATCGCAGGTCGGAGGGTTACTGTATTTTGTATAGCTATGGCTTATTAGTTTTGCCTGTTTAGCTTTTACCTAGAGATGAGCAAACTTTTCAAAAATGTAATTCAGCTGATTGGCCTAATTTTTTGAAAAATTTAGGTTCGATCCAAATTTATTTGTGGCAAATCTATATTAAAAAGGCTATTTCTGGCCTACAGAGTGCCTCAATAGGGGTGTACAACATTTTGCTGTGTTCTAACACGCATATGGAGTGTGCTGGGGTAGTTAAATAATACTGTTATTCAGTATGACATACAGATTACAGGCATCGCTTTTAGAATCACTGCCGCAGGGCAGCAAAATGACAGAGCCTGGAGGTGGCATCAGTATGAGGAGACCATATAGTGGCTAAATGACACAGCTTGGATGTGGCTGAAGCATGAGGAGACCATATAGTGGCTGAATGACACAGCGTGGAGGTGTTGGCAGCATGAGGAGACCATATAGTGGCTGAATGACACAGCCTGGAGCTGGCAGCAGCATGAGTAGACACTAGGGCTTCACAATCCCTAAGATTAAAAGATGAATTTTTAAATTAAAATTAAAGATTTATGGTAGCTACTTCTATCATAAAAAATGTTTAGGCCCAGACCCAGGCCCAGCAGCATCAGCAAACCATACATTGGCTGCATGGCACAGCCTGGAGTTGGCAGCAGCATGAGTAGATACTAGGGCTTCACAATCTCTAAGATTAAAAGATGAATTCGGAAATTTAAACAGAAGATTTTGGGTAGCTAGTGCTACCTTAACAAAATATTTATTCCCAGACCCTGGCCCAGCAGCATCAGTAAACCATATATTGCCCGAATGACACAGCCTGGAGTTGGCTGAAGCATGAGGAGACCATATAGTGTCTGAATGGCACAGCCTGGAGTTGGCAGAAGCATGAGGAGATCATTGAAATATATGATTTTTGAAATTAAGGATTTTGAAATTCAGCTTTTAACTCCCAAGTTTTAGTGTTACGGGCCCCGGTGTGTGGGTACAAAGGACCAAATCTAACAAGGAGTCACATGGCAGCACAATGACAGAGCCTGGAGGTGGCATCAGTAGGAGGAGACCATATAGTGGCTGAAGGGCACAGTCTGGAGGTGGTTGAAGCATGAGGAGATCATATAGTGGCTGAATGACACAGCCTGGAGGTGGCTGACACATGAGGAGACCCCATAGTGGCCGAATGAGACAGCCTGGAGGTGGCATCAGTATGAGAAGACCATATAGTGACTGAATGACTGCCTGGAGTTTGTGGCAGCATGAAGAGATCATATAGTGGCTGAATGGCACAGCCTGGAGGTGGCTGACGCATGATGAGACCATATAGTGGCTGAATGAGACAGCCTGGAGGTGGCATCAGTATGAGAAGACCATATAGTGTCTGAATGACTGCCTGGAGTTTGTGGCAGCATGGGGAGACCATATAGTGTCTGAATGGCACAGCCTGTATTTGGCTGAAGCATGAGGAGGCCATATATTGGCTGAGTGGCACTGCCTGGAGGTAGCTAAAGCCTGAGAAGATCATATAGTGGCTGAATGGCACAGCCTGGAGTTTTTAGCAGCATGAAGAGACCACATAGTGTCTGAATGGCCCAACCTGGATTTGGCTGAAGCATGAGGAGACCATATAGTGGCTGAATGGCACAGCCTGGAGTTGGCTGAAGCATGAGGAGACCATATACTGTCTGATTGGCACAGCCTGGAGGTGACATCAGTATGAGGAGACCATATAGTGGCTGAATGAAAAAGCTTGGAGGTGGCATCAGTATGAGGAGACCATATAGTGTCTGAATGGCACAGTCTGGAGTTGGGAGAAGCATGAGGAAACCATTGAAATTTAAGAATTTTAAATAGAAATGTAAGATTTTGAAATTGAAATTAAGGATTTTGAAATTGAACTTTTAACTCCAGAGTTTTAGTGTCCCGAGACCAAATCTAACAAGGAGTCACATGTCACATGGCAGCACAATGACAGAGCCTGGAGGTGGCATCAGTAGGAGGAGACCATATAGTGGCTAAATGGCACAGCCTGGATTTGGCTGAAGCATGAAAAGAGACCATATAGTGGCTGAATGGCAAAGCCTGGAGTTTGTGGCAGCATGAAGAGACATTAGTGGCTGAATGGCACAGCCTGGAGGTTGTTGAAGTATGAGGAAACCATTGAAATGTAATAATTTTAAATAATAATAATAAAATTTATAATAATAATTTTAAATAATAATAATACAATTTTAAAATAATAATTTTAAATAGAAATTGAAATTAAGGATTTTGAAATTGAACTTTTAACTCCCAAGTTTTAGTGCCCCGAGAAAAAAATCTAACAAGGAGTCACATGTCACATGACAGCACTGGAGGTGGCATCAGTAGGAGGAGACACCATATAGTGGCTGAATGAGACAGCCTGGAGGTGGCATCAGTATGAGGAGACCATATAGGGGCTGAATGACTGCCTGGAGTTTGTGGCAGCATGGGGAGTCCATATAGTTTCTGAATGGCACAGCCTGGAGTTGGTGGCAGATGAGGAGACTATAGGGCCTCACAATCTCCAAGAATAAAAGATGAATTTTGAAATTTCCATTCAAGATGTATGGTACCTAGTGCTACCATAAACTTATATAGGTAATGTCCTAGGCCCAGCAGCATCACTAAACCATGTAGTTGCTGAATGGCACAGACTGGAGCTTGCTGAAGCTTCATTAAACCATATATTGTATGAATGGCACAGCCTGGAGGTGGCTGAAGCATGAGGAGACCATGTAGTGGCTGAATGAGAAAGCCTGGAGGTGGCAGCAGCCGACATATGTTGCATGTGGCTATGTGAACCTCCTCCAGATGCTTGATGAAAAACTGCCACAATGCTGAGTAGCTGATTTTCCACTCCAACAGTCCGCACTAATTGACTGCTACTGTCGCTGTCTCCAGGAACCCCTGTTTCACTACTTGTCGGGAAGGTAGCCTGCAGCGAAGCAGGTGGTCTCCCCTGGGCACGTTTGGCTCTCGAATTTACACTTCTGCCACCATGCTGACTGCCAACCATGCTACCACCTTGCTGGCTCAGCTGCTGCCTCACGGCAACCTGCAACTCTCTTCTACTGATGATGATGAAGCCCCTTCTGCACCCGGCTCCCAATTGCGATCGGCTTCATCATCATCAACAAGTGTCTGCACATCACTGACGTCCTCCTCAGGTTCCTCAACAGTGTCTGATTCCCGACCCTGAACCCTGGCAACACCTCCTTCCACATCACTCTCCTCATCACTACTTGCCCGCCTAGCGGAGAAAGCGGCGGATGTCTCCTCCACTTGTTGGCTGGGCAGTAGCTGCTGACTGTCCTCAGTGAATAGTGGAGCTGAACCCACAGCATAAGATACGTCTGTAGGGAAGGGAACAGCATAGGACAGAGGCAATGGGAGGATAGGGACTGCTTCCGGGCCATGCCAACTGAGGGTTGTGTCTGAGGAACCCACCGACTGTTGACTGGGGTATCAGATGTCACTTGTGATGAAGCGGATGACCATGTTAACCAATCGATGATGGCAGATGGGTTGCTGGCTGATACCGCTAGCTGATAACGGGAGCTCAGGCCTCTCGCTGCAACTCCTGCTGCAACTCGTCCCTAGTCTGCTGTGACCTCTGCCTGATGAATTTAGGCCTCTGCCACTCCTCTGTGCACGTCCTGGCACTTCTCTGCCTGACATACTTAGTGCGTATATGAGGGGAGTACAATACGCTTCACTACGCTTAAAACAGTATTTGTCTAGAACAGCAGCAGGTGATTACTTTTGCCTGGACTTTCACAGTATCTAGGCCCTTGACAGATTAACAGGTACAAAATAGTACACTACTTAGATGTACGTATGTGGTATGCATTTATGAGGGCAGAAAAATGCACTACCGTACACTTAAAAAAGTATCTGAATAAAAACACAAGCTGGTGAGTTGTTTTGCCTGGACTTTCACAGTATCAAGTCTCTTGACTGATTAACAGGTTTAAAATAGCACACTGCTTAGATGTACGTATGCGGTATGCAGTGATGAGGGCAGAAAATGGGCTACAGTACGCTTAATAAATGCATTGGAGTAAAACACCAGCTGGTGATTACTTTTGGCTGTCCTTTCATAGTATGTAGGCCCTTGAAAGATTAACAGGCACAAAATAGTACACCACTTAGATGTAGGTATGTGGTAGGTACTTATGAGGGCAGAAAAATGCGCTACTGTACGCTTAATAAACGTATTGAGTTAAAACACCAGCCGGTGATTACTTTCTTTTCACAGTATGTAGGCCCTTGACAGATTAAGGCTAGGTTCAGACTACGGAATCTCCGGGCAGAAAATTTCCGCCCGGAGATTCCGAGTGCGGCAAGCGCCGACTGAGTCAGTCGGCGCTAGGACCGCGCGGACACTGCAGTCTCCAATAGACTGCAATGTGTTCTGCGAGTATTTCCACCTGAAGAAAGAGCAACGCCATTCTTCAGGCAGAAATTTCCAAGCAGATTTTCCGTTCACAAATTCCGCTTCACAAATTCCAAAGTGTGAATTTGTGAACAGAAACCCATTCACTACACCATACATTTTAGCAAGCAGAGTTTCCGCATGCAATTTCATAGCGGAATTGCAGGTGGAAATTCCTTAGTCTGGACCTAGCATAACAGGTATAAAATAGTACACTACTTAGATGTACGTATGTGGTATGCATTTATGATGGCAGAAAAATGCGGTACAGTACGCTTAAAAGAAACTTCTTTTTGCACAACACCAGCAGAACACAACAGTGCTGCAGCACAAGAAAGCTGTGTACCAAACACTAGTGTTGAGCGGCATAGGCCATATTCGAATTTGCGATATTTCGCGAATATATGGACGTATATTCGTCATATATTCGCTAAATTCGCATATTCGTAATATTCGCGTTTTATTTTCGCATATGCGAAAATTCGTGTGCGCGAAAATTAGCATATGTAAAAATTGGCATATACAAAAATTTGCATACGCGTGTTCAGACAGATTGGTCCATGTGCATTTTTGTATTTGTTCTTGTCATGCAGTATTTGCCTATCCTTGATCTATAGAGTGTCTGACATCAGTTCACCTATTCATCCCCTGCTTTCCTGGTTAATCTTGCTGTATGTATTTTGTAGTATCCTGTCTTGTTTATATTATCATATCTGCCATTTATCTTACTTTGATTCTTAGGCTGTTGTCTGTACCCTATAAACCTGGCACCATGTTACCTTTATATCTGTTTACTATTTTGCATTCCTGTCGTTATTTAGTATTCTGGTTCCCTGTCTGTGTCTTTGCTGGCTTTTAACAATTTGTGTCCCTGACCTTGTACAGTTCCTGTTTATTGTTTTGATCATGACGACTCTGCATTTTAGTTACCATATGGACTGTTAACAAATTGTAGAGCCACTTTTTAGGGTGGCTATGCAAGTAGGCAGGGAAAGGGGTTCTAGGAAAGGCTTAGGGCTCACTCTTCTCTGCCCTTTGTGACGTGACGTATTCATGACAGATAGTTTAAAGGGTATATTGGAGACCAAAGATTTCGCTATTGATTTATTATTACTTGCTGCACTTGGATCAAGTGACATAATGAGACTTCCTACCATATGTCTCTGCAAAACAAGAGGCATTATGGGAAATGTAGGTTGCATTAGGGAAGTGTAAGTTGCATCAGAGAAATTTCAGACCATGATACCAGGCCATGCATGCCACATCAACTAAAAGGTATACAAAATACATACTTAAGAACTTATACATTATTGTTTAATAACACAGTGGTCTCTCAACTTATAATGGCCTTAGGTTACAATATTTACAATAATTACAATAATTACAACATACAATAGTCTTTTCTGGGTCATTGTAACTTGAAACCATACTCAACATTTAATGCTTTAGACAAATCTGTGTAATGTGGTGTGGTGTCCCGGTACTGGACATGGTCCTGTACCTTGTGTCGTAAGTCTCCATAGTCAGAGTTACTTCGTCCTGATAGGAGTCTCTTAATGGGATAACCCCTAGTCGCCTCTTCCTTCTTTAATTTAATGAGTATATTGTATATATTTTATTTTATAAAGGTTACTTCTAGGACCTTAGGTAAATGTGTTGCTAAGGTTAAGGACCTTCGAGGTCACGTGATTGTGCCACCTGATGTACCATAATCCTTTGTAATAGGACTGACAGGTTTGGGGATCCAACAAGCTTTGAGCCTGCCCCCTTGCCATATAAGGGTGCTGTTTCCAATCATCTCTCTCTTGGGTTTCGGACTAACAGAGAGAACACAGCTCCGTGTATACCTGCAAGACAAATCTAGGCCTGAAGCCTATCTCTTCAGCATCTTGCTAACCGTGAGTTTAGCCAACTCTCTCCTAAAATCCTGCATGACTACTGAACCTAAATCAAATCCCTAAATTCAGTGGAACAGCGTAAAACAAGCCTCAAAGCTTATTCCCTACAAGGTCCCAACCAACCTGTGAGGAGCCTAAGTACCGGTCCTCTGTATAGACTGTTTGCTGATTTCATCCTGCATAAAATCTGCAGTAAAGTGAATTCCAGTTTACTACAATCCTGGTTGTGGAAAATCCTTTATTCCTCCCTACCGTTCCTGGGACGGGTGATATATATATGAGGAGGAACCCACACCCTGGCGTCACAATAGTTAAGGGTTAATGCAACACCCTTTCATCACTGCACAGCTACACCCTATTCACCCTACACCCCCCAAGCTACCACAGTGGCAATGGCTGGAAGAACTGATCAATCAGCGTGTCCATTTCAGTGGTAAAACTACTTTATTACTGAAGTGCATGCACCAACTGGCTGTCTGGTGGCACCTCTCCAAAGTACTGGAAGGTACTACATGTTCTGTACTACTCTTACCTGTGCAGGGTTAGCTGCTCCTTTACACACTAGGTGGGAATGGCTCCATTTTACTTTTTTGGGACGCGGTGTGTACTGTACGGGACCCTGAAGAAACTCCTGATTTTTACATTTATTTACAGCTTCCAGTAGCTCTTTGTTACTTTTATATGTAAGGAATTGCTTTATATGTATTAGTTATCTGCTTTTATTTTTTAATCCTCATGTTTTCCAATTTTTGGGGCTTCAAAGCCAATTACCAGTTATGATTGTCTCTATAAGATAAAAAAGGCAGAGCTTCCCATGGGACAGTATATCTAATAAGGCAGGAGATGCACAGACAGGTTTTGAGTGTAGGTGCTCACCTGGGTTAGTTGTGAAGAATTCACAACTACTTGAAGCGTATAGGTGAATAGTGGTGCTGCTCTTCCGGTGTCAGCATGGATCGGGCTCCAGCCGATGGATATGGTAGAAAGAAAACAGGAAAAAGCCGGGTATAAAGCGCAAACCACTCCGGACGTCTCTTCAAAGGTAATATAACTTTATTACAGCCACATACAACGCGTTTCGAGGCGCATGCCTCTTCTTCAGGTAACAGGCTTACCTGAAGAAGAGGCATGCGCCTCGAAACGCGTTGTATGTGGCTGTAATAAAGTTATATTACCTTTGAAGAGACGTCCGGAGTGGTTTGCGCTTTATACCCGGCTTTTTCCTGTTTTCCTTCTACCAATTACCAGTTTTGGTCTCAACATACAATGGCTTCAACATACAATATTCATCCTGGGGAACCAACTAATATTGTAACCTGAGAAACCATTATATAGGAAAAAAACATTCTGCAAACTTTTATGTGTTGGTATTGTCCTTTAATATATCACTCAGTACCTAATCCTGACCATGTACATCTAATTTGTATCTATCATCTTTATTTTTTTTATTACACTTTTAATTCAGCTTACTAGTCTGAATTCCTTTCAAAGGGAGTGGGCGTGGCCTCACTGTGCAGGTCTCCACCGACTCCCTCAGTATGCTGTCTGCTCACATCTCCCCTAGCATTAGCAAAACTACAACTCCCAGCTTGTCCTCACTGACAGTAGCAGGACACAAGCTGACAGTGGGAGGATTATTCCTCCAGTGTGAGCCCTGTGCTCACAGCTGTCAATCAAGGAAGTGTGTCCATGACATAGGTGATGATGCATGGACACAGCAGGAGTAGTATGTGTCCAAGCAGGCGGGGGGGGGGGGCAGTTGTTTGACTGTCTTTTTCAGGATGAAATACTTAAAAATTTCTAATGAAAGCAATTGCAAAACCTATTGGTTATACAACATATCAAAAGCTTTTGTATCTGAGTCCTTTTTTACGCCCTGAGTCCTTAAACAGCTTTGAAGCAAGCACAGGAGCTGCGCTCGCTTCAGGACAGTTAGTGTCGGCTACTATCAGTAGCCGCACCCTCACTGTTAATGACAGACAGTGGCGATCCAGCTCAGAGGGGCTCACAAAGACACATCACGGGTGTTCCGTGAGCTAAAAAGGAGGGTCCTCTTACCTGCATTCTGACGCAGATCGATGATTCACTTGCCGATTAGCAAGGCTATATCAGTGGATTGCCGATTGCATAGCATTATACAGTAAATGCAATCTAATGATTGCATATCAAAGTCCCCATGGGGGACTTAAAATTTGTAAAAAAAAGAGAAAAAGAGATAAAAAAAAGTTTCTAAAATTGTATAAAACCACCTCCCCTAATAAAACAAAATCTATTACCTTTCTTTTCCCATTTTACAAAAAATAAAATAAAAAAAGGTTAACATATTTTGTATCACCGCGTGCATAAATGTGCAAACTATTAAAATATAACATTTATGACACGGTAAACGGCATAAACGTTACAAAAAATCACACACACACACACATATATATATATATATATATATATATATATATATATATATATATATATATATATAAAGCGAAGAAAAAGGCAAATCTAAGCAAAATCGGTACAGCTGAAAACTACAGATCACAACGCGATATATGCATATACAGAAAAATAAGAAAAGGACAATTTTATGCATATGAATTTTAGTTAAAACAAAGTTTGCATTTTTTTTAAGTAGTACAATAATAGAAAAACAATATAAATTGGGAATCATTTTAATCACATTGACTTCCAGAATAAAGATTATGTATAATTTTTAACATAAAGTGCACCAAACCCGCCAAAATTTGCTAAATTGCAGTTTGTTTTTTTTGCTTGCAAATATGCATTTTTTTGTTTCATGGTACATCTTATGGTAAAATGAAAGAGGTCATTACAAAATACAATTGGTCTTGCAAAAAACAAGCCCTCATATGGATCTGCAGGTGAAAAATAAGTGTTATGGATTTTATTTTTATGGAAATAAAAGAGTTATAAAATCACAAAAACTCAAAAAGGAAAATTGGCTTTGTCCGTAAGGTCAAAATGGTCTTCATCCTTAAGGGGTTAAAAGGGAAGAATACTTTTATAATATGGAGCATGGCATATATGAAATCAAATGCATATGGAGGTACAGACAACTGCATATGGAGGTAAAGACAACTTCATATGGAGGTACAGACAACTTATTTTTTAACTAATGATGCACAGATAACTTGTCACACTTGTCATTTTTTTCTGCAATAGTTGAATTAAGTGTATTGAACTTATATGACTCATGAAGAGTACATATCCTGTCCTCAGTTTATTATGACAAGAATAAGGAAACAAGTCAAAGTAGGTAATGTACGTAGACCTGTATATGTGTGTTATTTGAACAGTATTTCTTTGATCTTTCGGTACTGTATAAAGCCATAAAACAATTGTCTCACATACTACCAATGATTGTGATTCAGACAGAATCACAATGAAATAGAGGGAAAGCTTAAAGCATTAGTAATCTAGAAGATTATATAGTAGTCACTAAAAAAGGATTCTGACTTCCTGAGGGCTGCCCTGAGCTATCCAGCATTTATAATGGGAATAAGGGGTCTGAAAGAGGACAGAAGGTCTGGAGGGGATGTAGAAGTCAGAAGGGAGATAGAAGGGTCTGGAGATGAAGAGGAGCATGGAGGGGACAGGAGTCTGAAGGGGGACTAAGGGATCGGGGGGCGGGGGGGGCGGGAATACTGTTATGTAAACTGTAAACATTCCCTCTACCTTCTTTGGCAGCTCCAATCTCCTTATCACTGAGATTTATTGATTAGGGCAACTTATTTCCTGCAGGGAAGCAGTGTAAGGGTTAATCCTGCTGCACTAAACAAAGCTCGATGATAAGGAGACGGGGACATTGGCAGTGGAACCCAATGTGCGTATGTGATGTCCCAGTACGGGATATAGTCCCGTATAGTACCTAGGCCCTGTCATGTTGCGTCCCTCTGTGTCCTAAGGGCTCTGCTTTAGTGTCTCCCCCATAGACATATGTATAATGTATAGTGTTATGTGTGTTATGAATAAAGGACCTTTGAGTAAGTCACATGATAATGTGTTCACATGAAGTGTTTGTTACCCAGAGAGCACCAGCTAACCAGGTGATCTGAAGCTTGACCCATGGGCTTCTGGCTCAGCCCCCCTTTATAAGAGGGGGAGCCATTACAATCTCTCTCTTCTACCATCACTCCTGCTGAGGAACAGTAAAGACCAGACTTCTCAGAGCTAGTGTCCAGCATATCTGGAGGCCTCAAGCCTACCTACAGCCCCATTCCAGTAAGTCAAGTGTATGTCTGCTGTCACTACCTACAGTCCAGTCAAGTCCAAAGTCAAGTCTATTTTAGTCTGCGTGGCTGAACTAAAGTCTATCAAAGTCACTACAAGTCCCAGCAAGCTGTGAGGTCTTTCTATGTTACTGGCCACCTCTCTGGGATCCTGGCCTAGCTGTAAAGACTATTTCCATCTGTCTACCTCAGTAAAACTACCATTAACCCTTACCTGGTCTTGGACTATTATTGCCCTCCTGTCTAACATTGGGATAGCGGTACTACCGTTTGGGTGGTTACCGGGAAAACCACGCCCTGGTGTCACGAACATTTAGGGGTTAATAACACCTGCCCCTGGGCTACAACATCTGCCCCATACACCTCACGTTCACTCTCCATGGCTCCCCACAGGTAAAACTGCTACAACTGACTGTTTTCTTCTCTCTCCTCAAACATCTGACACCTGGTCTGCCCCCTGACTCCCTCCCCCTAAAGAAAAAGTTAAAAGGATACTCCACCCTAAGACATAAGATGTCTAATCACAGGGGGTCCGGCCACTGGGACTAATCTCCAAGCTAACACGCTGGAGTTCTGAACATTTATGTCCAGAATGCTGGCTTCTGGTGGCCGTGTTCGTGACATCACGCCATGCCCCTCTTCATTCATGTCTAAAGGAGGGGGTGTGACGGCTGACAGCAGTCATGCCTTCTCCCAAAGACATGAATCCTTTGGATAGGGGATAAGATGTCAAGGGGCAGAGTAACCCTTTAAATGTATCAAAAGTAAAGTAATTGCTTACATCAAGTTGTTCTCAGCATGAAAGCATCGGGGGAGGGGAGTGTTTCCTATCGCATGAGGCTGTCTGTGCCTCTCTGAGTTGACAAGTGAAGCAGAAGAGAGAAGTTCTGGCTGCTTCACTACTCAATGATCTGCTTTACAATACAGCCAGTGAATAAACCCCTCCCCCCTTGAAAATAGGTAGTGTTTAATCATTTTGGGAAGGGATGTAAAAATAACGATATACTGTCACCTCTGTTTGAGGCTGCAGACACCAGCAGTTTGGGCAATAGGAGATGGGAAAGATCATGTGGGGAGATTTATCAAAACCTGTCCAAAAGAAAACTTGACTAGTTGCCCATAGCCTTTTAAAGAAGGCAGGTTAACAGTGGCGTTGCTAGGGTTGGTGTCACCTGGTGCGGTAGAAAATGGTGTCACCCCAAACCCCCCCCCAACCAAAGTATTTTTTTTAGACTGTTGTGATGAACGCCAGTGGTGTTAGTGCATTGCAGAGTACCGTTTCCCCTATAACAATTAAATATACCAATTGAAAAGTAAGAAGAAAGCACTAAAGAAGTTTTAACCATTTAAAACTACAGCTCCCAGTATGACCTAAGCAGTGGTAAGGTTATGTTGGGTGATGTTTTATCCATCATTACTGCAGAGCTTACAATTGACTCCAGCTTAGTGATGTCGCGAACATAAAATTTTTGGTTCCCGAACGGCGAACACGAACTTCCGCAAATGTTTGCGAACCGGGCGAACCGCCATTGACTTCAATAGGCAGGCGAATTTTAAAACCCACAGGGACTCTTTCTGGCCACAATAGTGATTTAAAAGTTGTTTCAAGGGGAATAATACCTGGACTGTGGCATGCTGGAACTGTTCGCCGGCGAACAATTTGCGACATCTCTACTCCAGCTATGATGGGACATAGTGAGTAGAATACACAATGATATCAGTGACGTCTTCTCTATAGTCTTTCCTTATCTAATTCAGCTAGTACATACCACCGTTAGTTTTTCAAACTAAATTTTCACTCTGCAGAACTTCACACCCAGATGGAATTGGCTCCTCACTTCATCGGTGGATTCTTATCATCCATATGAAAACAATAATTATTTTAACACTGCCACACACTGTATCCTCTAAATATAATACTACCTCACACTGCGCTCTCTAAATATAATACTACCAAACACTGCGTCTTCTAATTATTACTACCACACACTGTGCCTTCTGAATATAATACTACCCCACACTGTGCTCTCTGAATGTAATATTACCTCACACTGTACCCTCTAAATATAATACTACCACACACTGCACCTTCTAATTATTACTACCACACACTGTAAGATCTGAATATAACCTTGCCCCAGAGTGCTCCCCCTGAATACAATACCGCAACATACTTTAACCCATAGAAACTGTACCATGCCAGAAATTCCTTAAAAACATACACCATGCCTCTGAAATGTAAAAGTAAGAGTGTGCCCCATAAATAAATTACACACTAAATAATTATACACTCCATGTTATATACTGTGCCTCACTACCCCACGCTTCATTTCATATACTGTACCTCACCGTCTTAGGGTTTATGCTCACACTCCCCTGCCATCTTATATACTGCGTCTCATGACCGCCTGCCCCCTCCCATTTTATATACTGTGCCTCAGGTCAGCATTCTATTTATTACTGTGCCCACTGCTTTGTGTCAGCATCTTAAACAACCCCAACCCTTATGCCCCCAACCCCCACATTACTGTGCCCTACATTTCCCCAAATACCCACATTACTATTTGTCATGCCTCTCCAAGCACCCACATTACTGTGCCCCCAAATTTCTCTAACTACACGTCTGCACACACACACACACATATAGCTCTTTATATGCACAGCACTGCTACATGCACTGCACAAACACACAACTCTGCTACATGCACTGTGCCCACACAAAGCTTTTTACATGAACTGCACACACAGCTCTCTACATGCACTGCATATAGACATACACACACAGCTCTACTATACTACTAGCTGCAACTAGTTTACATGGACTGATTGATTTTTACCATGAAGTGAGAAGACTGCCAATGTCCTTCCCCATATAGAAAATGTGATACATATTGATCTAGTTCCTGATACTAAGTTGCCCAAGGGGAGGATATTTCTTTGTCAGTTCCCAAAACTCAGGCTATTAAAAATATATTAAAGATAAAAAATAAAAAAGTAGCATTTTAATGTCAGTTTTCTCTGTGAAGATGTATACATTGTATATATAAATATTATCTAGTATGTACAAATTGTAGCACAAGTGATGTATGAGAAAAATGCATGGGAGAACCCTTCTTTTATTGTTTGCAATATGGTGCAGTGAGAAAAAGTGAAACATACAAAAAGTGAAACAAATACTGTAGGGTAACACAGAATGTATACTTTAGTCCACCGGCCATGGGTAATATATCCTGAGCATTTGCTCACTAATATTATTAATAAGCTACTGCACATCGGGAAAGGAAAATTGAATTTTCTGTTGACTTCTTATAAATAAGTCATATTGAGAATAGTAGCATATAGAGATATGTAGAGGAGGCAATATTGCAAATGGTTAACTGGGTGACTCACAGTAAAACAAATAGCACTGAATCTTTAGAATTTCTGGTAGAATACCTCACATTTGGAATTTGATATATGTGTTTATAGAGTTAACAAAGAGTGAATATATTTTTACTATTGTAATAGTGTTTAGACATAGATAAGTGTATTTATTTTCTGTTTTATTGCTGTTGTTCTTTTCAGCTATCAAGAATATTTTTTTACTCCTTTTAGTTAGCTCTGGGAATGTAACTAACCTTTTTCCTCCTTTAATGGGAACCAAGCAGCAGATTTTACCATATATAACACTTGACAATGCATTGTACATGGCCAAATCTTCATCCTCACCATCCCCAGGGGATGTTTTTGCCCCAGGGATGGTGAAAATATGAAGTTATAAAGTCTCTCTCAGCCACCCCGTAAGCAGTGCCCTGGGTGGGGAGTTATACTTCAGCCGTCGCTCCGGCCGTGGTCCCGCCCCTTCTGCTTGATTGACAGCCCTAAGCAGAAGGAGCAGAGTGGTGACACGAGCCGGCTATGAAGGCAAGGGGGCGGGACCATGGGCAGAGTGACGGGACCCGCTAAGTATAACTCCCCACTCAGGGCAAGGCTTGCAGAACATTTTGAAAAAATTAGCACAAACCGGCAAGGTCATAACCCTAAAAACGTGTATAACACTGCCTAAGAGCTCTAAATACTTGTATAACACTGCTAGGGTAACCTATGAATACATTCAAATACAGTGGTCCCTCAAGTTACAATATTAATTGGTTCCAGGATGACCATTGTATGTCGAAACCATTGTATGTTGAGACCATAACTCTATGGAAACCTGGTAATTGGTTCTGAAGCAACCAAAATGTCATCCAAAAATAAGAGAAAGATAGGATTAAACAAAAATAAGTATATAACTAAAATAGATAAAGCAAATCCTTACATATAATTGTAGGAGGAAAGGAGCTTCTTCAGGGTCCTGTACAGTACACACAATGTCCTAAAAAAGTAAAACGGACCCGCCTTCACCTGGTGTCCAAAGGAGCAGCTAACTGTGGCATAGGTTAAAAGTAGTACAGAACATGTAATACCTCCCTGTACTGTAGGGGGCACAACCAGGCAGGAATTCAGTGCATAGGCTTTAGTAATACAAGTGTTTTAGCAGTGAATGCCCATTCTAATTTGTCGGTTCTTCCAGCCATTGACACTGGACTGTCCATAGCATTGTATGCTGAGTCTGGTTTCAAGTTACAATGGCCCAGAAAAGACCATTGTATGTTGAAACTATTGTATGTTGAGGCCATTGTAAGTTGAGGGATCACTGTAGTTTTAAAGAGCTTTTAATTCTTACTTAATGTCAAAGTTACAGCGACGTGCAGGACTCCATGGTAACTAACAGCTTGTTTAAAACACACTGCACTTGTGAATTTGGGTGCTTTTTAACTTTAAAATAAAGGTCTACAACAAAGTGGCAAATCTATATTTAATGAACATGAAGATGGACAGAATGGTACACTCATAGAAGACAATGTGGGAGGCAAGACACAAACAATGGCACAGAAAATAATGCAAAGCAGAAGATGTTGCAAGGCATGAAATAAAAGTAACACACAGTAAAAGTAAAGCTGGAAAATGTACTGAAAGCTCGAACGGGAAGCAAAATGTATATTGCGGTAGGTATGATACGTGTGTATTGGCACTATATTTTTGCACTGATCCATGCCTGATTTATTTGAACAAATATGAGTTTTTTTTTCCAAGTTGCTGGCTGACAATCTTGTTCGCTTAGGGGTGACAATGACGCCTGCTGTGCTAAACACTCTCTGATGTGATTTTCTGGGAAAGTTTTTCAATGCTAGAAATGCATATTTATGTTAAATCAAGTTACAAATGCTATGTTTTTTTTTTTTTTTTTTTATTAAACCTAGAAAATACAGGTAAATTGGCTTAAAATACCTATTCAATGTTCACTCTCAATGTTAGAAATTAGGATTTATGTTATACCCAGGCAAATCTGATGTTTTTTTTTTATTAAACCCAGAAAAAACATATAACTTGGTGTAAAATCCCTATTAAATGTGTTTTTTTTTCCTGGGAGAGTGTTTTTAGCATTGCTTTCCCAGCCAACCAGAGGCTTCTCAAGCCAATAAGAAAGCCATAATCAGGTGTGATAGCTAAAGATACAGCTTTTGGAGATATGTTGTCAGGGTCTGGATTAGCGGCTGATGAGAACACTGGAGGTGGATCCTCTGTGCCAGAGAGGCGATGACGCGGGTCATACTGGGGAATCGGTTCTAAGCAGTTACTGGTGTTCACCAGAGCCCGCCACAAAGTGGGATGGACTTGCTGCGGCGTTAACTACCAGGTCGTGTTCCCCAGTAGCGACTCGACCTCTCTGGCAGCCGAGACTGGCGCGGTACACAAGGACAAGACAGAGGCGAGGTCAGACGTAGCAGAAGGTCAGGGCAGGCAGCGAGGTTCGTAGTCAGGGGCAACCGCAGAAGGTCTGGGTACACAGGCTTGGAAACACACTATAACGCTTTCACTGGGCACAAGGCAACAAGATCCGGCAAGGAGAGGAAGGGGAAGTGGGTTTTTATAGGAATGGGAGTGATTGGGAGCGATTGAGCCAGGCACCAATTAGTGGTGCACTGGCCCTTTAAATTTTAGCAAGCCAGCGCGCGCGCGCCCTAGGGAGCAGGGCCACGCACGCCAGGAGGAAGCAGACGGAGGCCCACACCCCTACCCCTTAATTCCCTGGTTGAACTTGATGGACATATGTCTTTTTTCGACCGTACTAACTATGTAACTATGTAACTATGAGGCGTGAGGTGAATGACATGGGGCACGATCCGAGGGCGGGCACGACCCATGCCTCGAATCGTGTCCCCTCCGGTGACAAGGGAGCAGCGCACGCGGTCAGCGGTGCCGACCGGAGCACTGCAAGCAGAAGCACGCCGTGAGCGCTCTGGGGAGGCAGCAGGACCCGGAGCGCTCGGCGTGACAGTACCCCCCCCCCTTGGGTCACCCCCTCTTTTTGGAACCGAGGAATCTGTAGATGAGTTCCTTGTCTAGGATATTGTCCTCTGGCTCCCAAGACCTCTCTTCGGGACCACAATTCTCCCAATCAACAAGAAAAATATTTTTACCTCTGATAACCTTGGAAGCGAGGATTTCTTTAACCGAGAAGACGTCAGAGGACCCCGAGACAGGAGCAGGAACTGTGATCTTGGGGGAAAAGCGGTTAAGAATGAAAGGCTTGAGAAGGGAAACATGAAAGGAGTTAGGAATACGAAGAGAAGGAGGAAGATGGAGCTTGTAAGAGACAGAGTTGATTTAACTTTTGACTTTAAATGGCCCGAGGTAACGTGGACCCAGCTTGTAGCTAGGGACACAAAATCGAATATATTTGGCAGAGAGCCACACTTTGTCACCAGGGGCAAAGACAGGAGGAATTTTTCTCTTCTTGTCCGCATGTTTTTTCATTCGAGAGGAGGCCAGTGAGAGCGACTTTTGAGTCTCTTTCCAAATTGAGGAAAAGTCCCGGGTCAAAGCATCTACGGCAGGAACTCCAGATGAAGTGGGAATGGGGAGGGGGGAAGCGGGTGACGGCTGTACACCACAAAGAATGGAGACTTGGCGGATGACTTTTTTAAAAAAATTGTACGAGAATTCATCCCAGAGTAACAGGTCGACCCAATCATCTTGGCGGGAGGAGACAAAATGTCACAGGTAGTCACCAAGGATCTGGTTCACTCTCTCCACTTGTCCATTGGATTGCGGGTGGTAGGCGGAGGAAAAATTCAATTTAATCTTCAATTGGGTGCAGAGTGCTCTCCAGAATTTCGAGATGAATTGAACGCCTCTATCAGAGACGATATGCGTAGGCAGTCCGTGGAAACGAAAAATGTGCAAAAAGAATTGCTTCGTCAATTGTGGCGCAGAAGGGAGACCAGGAAGCGGAACAAAATGGGCCATTTTGGAGAATCGATCAACGACCACCCAAATGACAGTGTTGCCATGGGATACAGGAAGGTCAGTGACGAAGTCCATCGCTATGTGTGACCAAGGCTGTTCGGGCACCGGCAGAGGAAGAAGAAGACCCGCAGGCCTCTGGCGAGGAGTTTTATCACGTGCACAGACAGTACAGGAGCGTACGAAGTCAGTCACATCTTTTTCAAAGGAAGGCCACCAATAATGTCTGGCAATCAACTGAATGGATTTCTTGATTCCAGCGTGACCCACCAAGTGGGAGGAGTAACCCCATTTGAGAGTCCGGAGGCGAAGATGTGGGGGGACAAAAGTTTTTCCTGGAGGAACTGGCACCAGAGAAGCAGGAGCAGCAGAGATCAGACACTCAGGGGGAATGATGTGTTGGGGAGAGGTTTCTGCTTCCGTGGCATCAGTGGAACGAGATAGGGCATCTGCCCTGACATTCTTGTCTGCAGGACAAAAATGGATCTGGAAATTGAAGCGGGCGAAGAACAATGACCAACTGGCCTGGCGAGGATTTAAGCGCTGGGCGGACTGTAGGTAGGACAGATTTTTGTGGTCAGTGTAGATGGTGATAGGGTGAAGGGATCCTTCCAGGAGATGTCTCCACTCCTCAAGTGCCAACTTAATGGCCAGCAATACTCGGTCACCATTAGCGTAGTTCCTTTCAGGAGGAGAAAAAGTTTTAGAGAAAAAAACGCAAGTGACGTTTTTTCCTTTAGCGGTTTTTTGAAGAACAACCGCCCCGGCTCCTACTGAAGAGGCGTCTACTTCAAGGAAGAATGGTTTCAGAGGATCGGGCCTAGTCAAGACTGGGGCGGAGGCGAAGACGGCCTTAAGGTGAGTAAAAGCTTCTTCTGCTTGGGGAGGCCAGGATCTCGGATTCGCATCTTTCTTTGTCGGGGTCCATCTGAAGACCTTGTCCTGAGACCAGATATCCCAGGAAAGGAAGACAGGTACGTTCAAAGAGGCATTTTTCAATCTTGGCGTAGAGATGGAGCACTTGACAAACATGGAGGCGGTGTTCTTTGCTCCGCGCAGCCGGTCAAAGAGTTCCGAGATGAGAGGCAGAGGGTAGCAGTTCTTTACAGTGATTTTATTGAGTCCGCGGTAGTCAATACAAGGGCGTAGAGACCCGTCCTTCTTGGCAACAAAGAAGAATCCTTCTCCAGCAGGAGAAGACTTCCTGATGAAACCTTTTTTGAGATTCTCCTGAATATACTCCGTCATGGCTTTAGTTTCTGGAGCGGAGAGAGGGTAAATCCTGCCTCGGGGCGTGTGGTACCAGGGAGAAAGTCAATAGGACAGTCGTAGGGCCTATGTGGTGGTAAGGCCTCTGCCTGTTTCTTGCAAAAGACGTCAGAAAAGTCTTGATAGGCCTTTGGAAGGCCGAGCAATGGAGAAGCAATGGAGACTTGGCTGGTAGGTAGCGACTTAAGGCAGCGTGTGTGGCAGGAAGAGCCCCAGGATTTAATGTCCCCAGTGGTCCAGTCGAGGGTAGGAGAATACCGCTGGAGCCAGGGTAAGCCAAGAAGGATGTCAGAGGTGCAGTTTGGCAGGACAAAGAACTCAATCATTTCTTGATGGAGAACTCCCACGGAAATGCGTACAGGGTCTGTGCAGTAACGCACGGTGCAATTCAGTTGTTCTCCGTTATCTGAGGAAATGAAGAAGGGCTTGACGAGACGGATAACAGGGATGTTAAACCGGTTGATGAAGGAGGCTTTAATGAAGTTTCCTGCTGAAGCAGAGTCCAAAAAAGCCTCCGCAAAGAAGGAGACTTTATCAGCTGGAGAAATCCGCACTGGAATAGTCAGGCGTGGAGAGGAAGAATTTACACCCAGTGACGCCTCTCCCACGTTCACTAGGTGCGAGCGTTTCCCCGACGCTGAGGACGAAGAGGACAGTCCTTTAGGAAATGTTCAGAGCTCGCACAGTATAAGCATAAGTTCTCGTTCCTCCGGCGAGTCCTCTCTTGCTGGGTCAGACGAGACCGGTCCACTTGCATGGCCTCCTCAGCGGGAGGCACAGTAACAGGCTGCAAAGGATGCTGGAAGAGAGGAGCCAGGCGTGGGTATCGCCTGGTGTGAACAAGATCTTTCTCCTGGCGGAGCTCCTGACGTCTTTCAATGTAGCGCATATCAATGCGGGTAGCCAGGTGGATGAGTTCAGTCAGGGAGGAGGGTATCTCTCGTGCAGCCAGACAATCCTTAATACAATCCTTAATATGGCTGGATAAACCTTTTTTAAAGGTCGCGCAGAGAGCCTCATTGTTCCAGGCCAACTCAGAGGCCAAAGTATGGAATTGTATGGCGTATTCGCCCACAGTAGAGTCTCCTTGGACAAGGTTCAGCAAGGCAGTTTCCACGGATGAGGCACGGGCAGGTTCCTCAAAGACACTGCGGACTTCAGAAAAGAAGGACTGGACGGAGGCAGTGGCAGGATCGTTGCGGTCCCAGAGCGACGTGGCCCAGGCCAAGGCCTTCCCAGAAAGTTATCTGACGATGAACGCCACCTTAGACCGTTCTGTGGGGAATTGGTCCGACAACATCTCTAGGTGCAGGGAACATTGGGACAGGAATCCCCGGCACTTTTTAGAGTCCCCGTCAAACTTATCTGGGAGAGACAGGCGGACTCTAGCAGAGGTAGCAGCAGCTCGGAGAGGAGGAGATGCTGGAGCTGGCGGTTGAGGCTGTGGAGGCAGAAGCTGTTGTATCATGGCGGTCAACTGCGACAGCTGTTGTCCTTGTTGAGCAATCTGCTGGGACTGCTGGGCAACCACGGAGGTGAGGTCAGCGAGGCTTGGCAGCGGCACCTCAGCGGGATCCATGGCCAGATCTACTGTCAGGGTTGGGATTAGCGGCTGATGAGGACACTGGAGGTGGATCCTCTGTGCCAGAGAGGCGATGACGCTGGTCGTACTGGGGAATCGGTTCTAAGCAGTTACTGGTGTTCACCAGAGTCCGCCGCAAAGTGGGATGGACTTGCTGCGGCGTTAACTACCAGGTCGTATTCCCCAGTAGTGACTCGACCTTTCTGGCAGTCGAGACTGGCGCGTAGTCAGGGGCAACAGCAGAAGGTCTGGGTACACCGGCTTGGAAACACACTATAACCCTTTCACTGGGCACAAGGCAACAAGATCCGGCAAGGAGAGGAAGAGGAAGTGGGTTTTTATAGAAATGGGAATGATTGGGAGCGATTGGGCCAGGCACCAATTAGTGGTGCACTGGCCCTTTAAATTTTAGCAAGCTGGAGCGCTCGCTCCCTAGGGAGCGGGGCCGCGCGCGCCGGGAGGAAGCAGACGGAGGCTTGAGGTGAGTGACATGGGGCACGATCCGAGGGCGGGCACAACCCGTGCCTCTGATCGCGTCCCCTCCGGTGACAAGAGAGCAGCGCTCGCGGTCAGCGGTGCCGACCGGAGCGCTGCAAGCAGAAGCACGCCATGAGCGCTCCGGGGAGCGCTCGGCGTGACATTTTTATTGTCCAAAACAAGCCTTGTTGTTCACATCACTGCTGTCGTTTCCAAAACACTTTTAGGGCTAAAGAAACTACTATCTGAACTTGCAGAAAATGGTGGAAGGCAAGACATCCAATCTCCTTTCTAAACAACAGAAACAACAGTACTGTATAACTCTGCACAACAACGGCAACCACCCATATCTTTGGACTTGAATAACATAATTTAATTTCTCTGGCCATTAGCATTGAGGAATACCTTTTTCTCTCTTGTTCCCATGTGCCAAAGCTCTCTCAACATTATTGCTAATTAGTGTTGCTCGCGAATATTCGCAATGCGAATTTTATTCGCGAATATCGCATATATCCGCGAATTCGCGAATATTCGCGAATATAGCACTATATATTCGTAATTACGAATATTCATATTTTTTTTTTTTCCCCACAGTATACATCACAGTGATCATCCCTTTCTGCTTCCAGCTTGTGTGGTGTAAAGAAGGCTCTAATACTACTGTGTGAGACTGGTGCGCGCATTTTCGCATATGCGAAAATGTGCATATGCTAATTTTCGCATTTGCGAATTTTCGCTTATGTTAATTTCTATATATGCTAATTTTCGCATATGTAAATTTTCTCAAACGCGAATTTTCGCATGTACGAAAATAAATCGAGAATATTACGAATATGCGAATATTCGCTAATATATGACGAATATTCGTCCATATATTCGCGAATATTCGCGAATTCGAATATGGCCTATGCCGCTCAACACTATTGCTAATCATTTTAACAAAAGAGAAAACAGCAGTGAGGGGTGGTGGCTGGAGAGGACAACCCTGTTAAGTGTATCTGTTTAAATCGAAAGCCTTCACTGTCTCCAATGTTAAGTTGGTGTGGGAACAGCTTATAAACCCTATATCAATGTTTTTATAAAGCATGTTTATGTTTTGTGCTCTAGACCTCCCGTGAAAGAATACATTTTGATCTGTAGCTTATCTTACCACTGACACCTTAATTAAATGAGCCCTTAACTTCACTGTACAGACAATCCCCAAATGCTAATCTTCTGTGATCCACCAAGACCACTTTTTCTAATTAATCAACAACATAATTGAAGTCTCAATATTGCTTGGAAACAAAGAAAGGAGACATACTTTTCAATAGTTTCCTGGAATGAGAGGTTGTTCTCCTCTTGAAGGAGACTTAAGGACTGAAAGAAAGATATATTCACATGTTCCAGTGATATCAGTAGTACCTTAAAAGCAACCTTTGGTGAGGGAAAGTCTTGGCAGCATGAGGTGACAAAATAGTGACTGGATGACACAGCGTGATGGTGTTGGCAGCATGAGGAGACCATATAGTGGCGGCTGAATGACACAGCGTGGTGGTGTTGGCAGCATGAGGAGACCATATAGTGGCTGAATGACACAACGTGGAGATGGTGGCCGCATGAGGAGACCATATAGTGGCTGGATGACGCAGCTTTGATGAGGCTGAAGCATGAGGAGACCATATAGTGGCTGAATTACACAGCGTGGAGGTGTTGGCCGCATGAGGAGACCACAGAGTGGCAGAATGACACGGCTTTGATGAAGCTGAAGCATGAGGAGACCATATAATGGCTGAATGACACAGCGTGGAGGTGTTGGCGGCATGAGGAGACCAAATAGTGGCTGAATGACACTGCGTGAAGGTGTTGGCAGCATGAGGAGACCATAGAGTGGCTGAATGACACAGCGTGGAGGTGTTGGCGGCATGAGGAGACCATATAGTGGCTGAATGACACAGCGTGGAGGTGTTGGCAGCATGAGGAGACTATATAGTGTCTGAATGGCACAGCCAGGAGTTTGCAGCAGCATGAGAAGACACTAGGCCTTCACAATCCCTAAGATTATAAAATTAATTCTGAATTTTAAACCGAAGATTTTTTGGTAGCTTGTGCTACCATAACTTACATTTTTATTCCCAGACCAAGGCCCAGCAGCATCAGTAAACCATATATTGCCTGAATGGCACAGCCTGGAGTTAGCTGAAGCATGAGGAGTCCATATAGTGTCTGAATGGGCCATCCAGGAGTTGGCAGCAGCATGAGTAGACACTAGGCCTTCACAATCCCTAAGATTACAAGATGAATTCTGAAATTTAAACCGAAGATTTTGGGTAGCTAGTACTACCATAACAACATTTTTATTCCCAGACCCAGACCCAGCAGCATCAGCAAACCATATGTTGCCTGAATGGCACAGCCTGGAGTTGGCTGAAGCATGAGGAGTCCATATAGTGTCTAAATGGCACAGCCTGGAGTTGGCAGCAGATGAGGAGACAATAGGCCCTCACAATCTCTAATAATAAAAGATGAATTTTGAAATTTCAATTGAAGATGTATGGTACCTAGTGCTACCATAAGCATACATAGGTAATGTCCTAGGCTCAGCAGCATCACTAAACCATGTAGTTGTTATATGACACATACAGGAGCAGGCGGCAGCATGAGTACACAAGAGGGTTTTACAACCCCTAACATTAAAAGGTGAATGTTGAAATCTCTATTGAAGATGCATGTTAGCTAGTGCTACCATCCAAAAATTTAAGGCCCAAGCCCTGCAGCATCAGTAAGCCAAGTAGTTCTTGAAACACACAGTCAGTAGCAAGCATCAGCAGTACACAAGAAGGTTTCATAACCTCTTAGATTGAAAGAACAATGTTGAAATCTCAATTAAGCATGTATTTAGCTCGTGCTAAACATCCAAAAATGTAAGACCCAAGCCCAGAAGCATCAATAAGCCAAGTAGTTCCTGAAACACACAGTCAGAAGCAGGCATCAGGAGTAAACCAGAGGGTTTCATAACCCCTTACATTGAAAGATCAATGTTGACATTTCTATTAACCCCTTAACCTCTTAACGACGCAGGATGTAAATGTACGTCCTGGTGAGGTGGTACTTAACGCACCAGACGTACATTTGCGTCCTAAGCATAACCTCGAGCATCGTAGCGATGCCCGGATCATTCGCGACAGGTCCCGGCTGCTTATCGCAGCCAGGGACCCGCCCGTAATGGCGGACATCCGCCATTAACCCCTTAGATGCCGTGAGCAATACAGATTACAGACACTTAACCCCTTAAGGACCGAGCCCTTTTTCACCTTAAGGACTGGAGCGTTTTTTGCAATTCTGACCACTGTCACTTTAAACATTTATAACTCTGGAATGCTTTTAGTTATCATTCTGATTCCGAGATTGTTTTTTCGTGACATATTCTACTTTAACTTAGTGGTAAAATTTTATGGTAACTTGCATCCTTTCTTGGTGAAAAATCCCCAAATTTGATGAAAAAAATGAAAATTTAGCATTTTTCTAACTTTGAAGCTCTCTGTTTGTAAGGAAAATGGATATTCAAAATAATTTTTTTTGGGTTCACATATACAATATGTCTACTTTATGTTTGCATCATAAAATTTATGAGTTTTTACTTTTGGAAGACACCAGAGGGCTTCAAAGTTCAGCAGCAATTTTGAAATTTTTCACAAAATTTTCAAACTCGCTATTTTTCATGGACCAGTTCAGGTTTGAAGTGGATTTGAAGGGTCTTCATATTAGAAATACCCCATAAAAGACCCCATTATAAAAACTACACCCCCCAAAGTATTCAAAATGATATTCAGTAAGTGTATTAACCCTTTAGGTGTTTCACAGGAATAGCAGCAAAGTGAAGGAGAAAATTCAAAATCTTCATTTTTTACACTCGCATGTTCTTGTAGACCCAATTTTTGAATTTTTGCAAGGGGTAAAAAGGAGAAAATTTTTACTTGTATTTGAAATCCAATTTCTCTCGAGTAAGCACATACCTCATATGTCTATGTTAATTGTTCAGCGGGCGCAGTAGACGGCTCAGAAGGGAAGGAGCGAAAAATGGTTTTTGGGGGGCATGTCACATTTAGGAAGCCCCTATGGTGCCAGGACAGCGAAAAAACACACATGGCATACCATTTTGGAAACTAGACCCCTCAGGGAACGTAACAAGGGGTAAAGTGAACCTTAATACTCCACAGGTGTTTCACGACGTTTGCATATGTAAAAAAAAAAAAAAAATTTTTTTTACCTAAAATGCTTGGTTTCCCAAAAATTTTACATTTTTAAAAAGTGTAATAGCAGAAAATACCCCCCAAAATTTGAAACCCAATTTCTCCCGATTCAGAAAACACCCCATATGGGGGTGAAAATTGCTCTGCTGGCGCACTACAGGTCTCAGAAGAGAAGGAGTCACATTTGGCTTTTTGAAAGCAAATTTTGCCCTGGGGGCATGCCGCATTTAGGAAGCCCCTATGGTGCCAGGAGAGCAAAAAAAAAAAAAACACATGGCATACCATTTTGGAAACTAGACCCCTCGGGGAACGTAACAAGGGGTTAAGTGAACCTTTATACCCCACAGGTGTTTCATGACTTTTGTATATGTAAAAAAAAATTTTTTTTTTTTACCTAAAATGCTTGTTTTCCAAAAAATTTTACATTTTTAAAAAGGGTAATAGCAGAAAATACCCCCCAAAATTTGAAGCCCAATTTCTCCCGAGTACGGCGATACCCCATATGTGGCCCTAAACTGTTGCTTTGAAATACGACAGGGCTCCAAAGTGAGAACGCCATGCGCATTTGAGGCCTAAATTAGGGATTGCATAGGGGTGGACATAGGGGAATTCTACGCCAGTGATTCCCAAACAGGGGGCCTCCAGCTGTTGTAAAACTCCCAGCATGCCTAGACAGTCAGTGGCTATCTGGCAATACTGGGAGTAGTTGTTTTGCAACAGCTGGAGGCTCCGTTCTGGAAACAGTGGCGTACCAGACGTTTTTCATTTTTATTGGGGAGGGGAGGGGGGCTGTGTAGGGGTATGTGTATATGTAGTGTTTTTTACTTTTTATTTTATTTTGTGTTAGTGTAGTGTAGTGTTTTTAGGGTACAGTCACACGGGCGGGGGGTTCACAGTAGTTTCTCGCTGGCAGTTTGAGCAGCGGCAGAAAATTTGACGCAGCTCAAACTTGCAGCCGGATACTTACTGTAATCCTCCGCCCATGTGAGTGTACCCTGTACGTTCACATGGGGGGGGGGGGGAAACATCCAGCTGTTGCAAAACTACAACTCCCAGCATGTACGGTCTATCAGTGCATGCTGGGAGTTGTAGTTTTGCAACCGCTGGAGGCTCCGTTTTGGAAACAGTGACGTACCAGACGTTTTTCATTTTTATTGGGGAGGGAAGGGGGGCTGTGTAGGGGTATGTGTATATGTAGTGTTTTTTACTTTTTATTTTATTTTGTGTTAGTGTAGTGTAGTGTTTTTAGGGTACAGTCACACGGGCGGGGGGTTCACAGTAGTTTCTCGCTGGCAGTTTGAGCAGCGGCAGAAAATTTGCCGCAGCTCAAACTTGCAGCCGGATACTTACTGTAATCCTCCGCCCATGTGAGTGTACCCTGTACGTTCACATTGGGGGGGGGGGGGGAAACATCCAGCTGTTGCAAAACTACAACTCCCAGCATGTACGGTCTATCAGTGCATGCTGGGAGTTGTAGTTTTGCAACAGCTGGAGACACACAGGTTGTGAAACACCGAGTTTGGTAACAAACTCAGTGTTTTGCAACCAGTGTGCCTTCAGCTGTTGCAAAAGCTACAACCCCCAGCATGTACGGACAGCAGAAGGGCATGCTGGGTCTTGTAGTTATGCAACAGCCGGAGGCATACTACATTGGCTGGGGATGCTGGGGATTGTAGTTATGCAACAGCTGGAGACACACTGGTTTACTACTTAACTCAGTGTGCCTTCAGCTGTTGCAAAACTACAACTCTCAGCAGTCACCGACAGCCAACGGGCATGCTGGGAGTTGTAGTTATGCAACCACCAGATGCACCACTACAACTCCCAGCATGCACTTTAGCTGATTGTGCAAGCTGGGAGGTGTAGTTACACAACAGCTGAAGGTACACTTTTCCATAGAAAGAATGTGCCTCCAGCTGTTGCAAAACTACAAGTCCCAGCATGCCCATAAGGGCATGCTGGGAGTTGTGGTGGTCTGCCTCCTGCTGTTGCATAACTACAGCTCCCAGCATGCCCTTGTTGCATGCTGAGAGCTGTTGCTAAGCAACAGCAGGAGGCTGTCACTCACCTCCAACGATCCACACTGCAGGTCAGTCCCTCGCCGCCGCCGTCGCTCCTGGGGCCCCGATCCCAACAGGGACGCCGGGGATGGGGTCCCCAGCACTCGGGGTCTTCTGCCCGCACCCGCTCACGTCCTCCGGAAGAGGGGCGGAGCGGGTTGCGGGAGTGACACCCGCAACAGGCGCCCTGATTGGTCGGCCGGTAATCCGGCCGACGAATCAGGGCGATCGTGAGGTGGCACCAGTGCCACCTCACTCCTGCAGGCCCTGGCTGTTCGGGGCCGTCTCTGACGGTCCCGATCAGCCAGTAATTCCGGGTCATCGTGTCACTGGAGACCCGATTGACCCGGAATCCACCGCAGATCGCTGGACTGAATTGTCCAGCGATCTGCGGCAATCGCCGACATGGGGGGACATAATGACCCCCCTGGGTGATATGCCGGGATGCCTGCTGAACGATTTCAGCAGGCATCCGGCCCCGGCTCCCCTCCGGCTAGCGGTGGGGGCCGGAAATGCTCAGGGCGTATCCATAGGCCCTCGGTCCTTAAGGACGTGGAAACGGGGGCGTATGGATACGCCCAATGTCCTTAAGGGGTTAAATGGATGATCGGATCACCCGCAGCTCTGGCACGGCGATCCGATCATCCAGCACGGCAGACGGAGGTCCCCTCACCTGGCTCCGCTGCCTTCCGGGAGTCTTCTGCTCTGATCTGCCTTCCCGCAGACCAGAGCAGAAGATGACCGATTATGCTGATTAGTGCTCTGTCCTATACATAGCACTGAACAGTATTAGCAATCGAGTGATTGCTATAAATAGTTTCCTATAGGGACTATTAAAGTGTAAAAATAAAAGTAAAAAAGTAAAAAGATGTGAAAAACCCCCTCCCCCAATAAAACGTAAATTGTCCCATTTTCCCTATTTCACCCCCAAAAAGTGTTAACATTTCTGAATTATTAAAATAAAATGTTAATGATACCGTACGGTGAACGGCGTGAACGTAAAAAAAAAAAAGTCCAAAATAGATGCTTTTTTATAACATTTTATATAAAAAAATTAATGAAAATGTCTTAAAAGTTCCATATAAGCATATATTGTATCAATAAAAAGTAAAGATCACGGCGCAAAAATTGAGCCCTCATACCGCCGCTTATACGGAAAAATGAAAAAGTTATAGGGGATTTGTAGCGTACTAATTTGGTTAAAAAGTTTGCGATTTTCTTTAACCCCTTCATGACCCAGCCCATTTTCACCTTCATGACCTGGGCATTTATTGAAAATCTGACCACTGTCACTTTAAACATTAATAACTCTGGGATGCTTTTACTTATCATTCTGATTCCGAGATTGTTTTTTCGTGACATATTCTACTTTATGTTATTGGTAAAATTTCACTGATATTTGCATCCTTTCTTGGTAAAAAATCTAAAAATTTCATGAAAATTTTGAAAATTTAGCATTTTTCTAACTTTGAAAGTCTCTGCTTGAAAGGAAAATGGATATTCCAAATAAATTACATATTGATTCACATATACAATATGTCTACTTTGTGTTTGCATAAAAAATTGACAAGTTTTTACTTTTGAAAGACATCAGAGGGCTTCAAAGTTCCGCAGCAATTTTCCAATTTTTCTCAAGATTTTCAAAATCGTAATTTTTCAGGGCCCAGTTCAGGTTGGAAGTGGATTTTAAGGGTCTTCATATTAGAAATACCCCATAAATGACCCCATTATAAAAACTGCACCCCCCAAAATGACATTCAGTAAGTGTTTTAACCCTTTAGGTGTTTCACAGGAATAGCAGCAAAGTGAAGGAGAAAATTCTAAATCTTCATTTTTTACACTCGCATTTTCTTGTAGACCCAATTTTTGAATTTTTACAAGGGGTAAAAGGAGAGAAATCACCCTAAAATTTGTAACCCAATTTATCTCGAGTAAGGAAATACATCATATGCGTATGTAAAGTGTTCAGCGGGCGCAGTAGAGGGCTCAGAAGGGAAGGAGCGACAATGGGATTTTGGAGAGTGAGTTTTTCTGAAAGGTTTTTGGGGGGGCATGTCCCATTTAGGAAGCCCCTATGGTGCCAGAACAGTGGACCCCCCCCCACATGTGACCCCATTTTGGAAACTATACCCCTCATGGAATTTAATAAGGGGTGCAGTGAGCATTTACACCCCACTGGCATTTGACAGATATTTGAAACAGTGGACTGTGCAAATCAAAAATTTTATTTTTCATTTTCACAGACCACTGTTCCAAAAATCTGTCATACACCAGTGGGTGTAAATGCTCACTGCACCCCTTATTACATTCCGTGAGGGGTGTAGTTTCCAAAATGGAGTCACATATGGATATTTATTGTTTTGCGTTTGTCAGAACTGCTGTAACAATCAGCCACCCCTGTGCAAATCACCTCAAATGTACATGGTGCACTCTCCCTTCTGGGCCTTGTTGTGCGCCCCCAGAGCACTTTGCGCCCACATATGGGGTATCTCCGTACTCACGAGAAATTGCGTTACAAATTTAGAGGGTCTTTTTTCCCTTTTACCTCTTGAGAAAATGAAAAGTATAGGGCAACACCAGCATGTCAGTGTAAAAAAAATTTTTTTTTACACTAACATGCTGGTGTAGACCCAAACTTCACCTTTTCATAAGGGGTTAAAGAAGAAAAAGCCCCCCAAAATTTGTAAGGCAATTTCTCCCGAGTACGGCGATACCCCATATGTGTCCCAAAACTGTTGCCTTGAAATACGACAGGGCTCCAAAGTGAGAGAGCGCCATGCGCATTTGAGGCCTGAATTAGGGATTTGCATAGGGGTGGACATAGGGGTATTCTATGCCAATGATTCCCAAACAGGGTGCCTCCAGCTGTTGCAAAACTCCCAGCATGCCTGGACAGTCAATGGCTGTCCTGCAATACTGGGAGTTATTATTTTGCAACAGCTGGAGGCTCCGTTTTGGAAACAGTAGCGTACCAGACGTTTTTCATTTTTTTGGGGAGGGGGGGCTGTGTAGGGATATGTGTATATGTAGTGTTTTTTACTTTTTATTTTAGGTTAGTGTAGGGCAGTGTAGTGTTTTTAGGGTACAGTCACATGGGCAGAGGTTCACAGCAAGTTTGCGCCATCTCAAACTTGCAGCACTCACTGTAAACCTCCGCCCATGTGAGTGTACCCTGTACATTCACATTGGGGGGAGGGGGCAAACATCCAGCTGTTGCAAACTCCGAGCATGCCCTTTGGCTGTCCGTGCATGCTGGGAGTTGTAGTTTTGCAACAGCTGGAGGAACACTGGTTTGGAAACACAAAGTTAAGTAATAAACTTTCAAGTGTTTTGCAACCAAACTTAGTGTTTCCAAAACAGTGTGCCTCCAGCTGTTGCAAAACTACAACTCCCAGCATGAATGGTCTGTCAGTGCATGCTGGGAGTTATAGTTTTGCAACAATTGCAACAGCTGGAGGCACTGAGGTAGGAAACGGACAATGTTTCCCAACTAGTGTGCCTCCAGTTGTTGCAAAACTACAACTCCCAGCATGCTCAGACTGCCCAGGCATGCTGGAAGTTGTAGTTCGGCAATATCTGAAGGATCAGATGTTGCCGAACTACAACTTCCAGCATGCTTGGGCAGTCTGGGCATGCTGGGAGTTGTAGTTTTTCAACATCTGGAGGTCCACAGTTTGGAGACCACTGTATAATGGTCTCCAATCTGTGCTCTTCCAGATGTTAGAGAACTACAACTCCCAGCATGCCTAGACAGACTGAGCATGCTGAGATTTGTAGTTTTGCAACATCTGGAAGAGCACAGATTGGAGACCATTATACAGTGGTCTCCAAACTGAGGACCTCCAGATGTTGCAAAACTACAACTCCCAGCATGCCCAGAAAGCCAAAAGCTGTCTGGGCATGCTGGGAGTTGCAGTTTTGAAACTCTCAGAGGCAGCAGTGAGATCGCTTTACGGCGATCTCACTGCTGCCAATGAAGATGCCGCACTGCTGCTGCAAACACACCGCCGGGACGCAGCGCCGCCGGGACGCAGCGCCGCCGGGACCGCATGGAGGACGCCGGGACCGCCGGGACCGCTTGGGACACCGCTCGGACAGGTAAGTGACGCCGGGGGACGGATCAGGGACACTTAGCAGAGCGGTGTGTGTCCCGATCCCCGTGATCGGGACTCACACACCGCGCTGCTAAGTATTTTCATAGCGAAACGCTGCTATCAGCTAGTCAGATTTGACCAGCTGATAGCAGCGATCGCTGGGGGTGGGGTGGGGGATGAAACCCCCCGTGGTCGCATGGTAAGATGGCTGGCTATCAGTGATAGCCACCATCTTTCCGGGCGCTGCGGGATGCCGCGAGTAGCGGCAAAAATGTTCATGATGTACCTGTATGTCATGGGTCGGGAACACCTTGCCACCCATGACGTACAGGTATGTCATAGGTCGGGAAGGGGTTAAGTGCAACACTAATAGAAAAATATGTTATCATGGGTATCATTTTAATCGCATTGACCCAAAGAATAAAGAACACATGTCATTTTTACCGTAAATTGTACGGCGTGAAAACAAAACCTTCCAAAATTATCAAAATTGCGGTTTTCTTTTTAATTTCACCACACAAATAGTATTTTTTTGGTTGTGCCATACATTTTATGGTAAATTGAGTGAAGGCATTACAACAGACAACTGTTTGCACAAAAAACAAGCCCTCATACTAGTCTGTGGATGAAAATATAAAAGAGTTATGATTTTTTGAAGGCGAGGAGGAAAAAATGAAAACATAAAAATTAAATTGTCTGCGTCCTTAACCCCTTGAGGACTCAGGGTTTTTCCGTTTTTGCACTTTCGTTGTTACGCTGAGCGCTCCGGGTCCCCTCTCCTCCCCGGAGCGCTCACAGCGTTCTCTTATTCGCAGCGCCCCGGTCAGACCTGCCGACCGGGTGCGCTGCGATAATGTTCCCAGCCGGGATGCGATTCGCGATGCGGGACGGGCCCGCTCGCGATGCGCATCCCGTCTCGCTTACCAGACCCGTTCCCCGTCTGTGCTGTCCCGGCGCGTGCGGCCCCGCTCCTTAGGGCGTGCGCGCGCCGGGTCTTTGCGATTAAAAGGGCAGGTGCGCCACTGATTGGCGCATGAGGTTTTAATCAGTACCTTCACCTGTGCACTTCCCTACTTATACCTCACTTCCCCTGCACTCCCTTGCCGGATCTTGTTGCCATTGTGTCAGTGAAAGCGTTTCCTTGTGTGTTCCTACCCTGTGTTCCAGACCTCCTGCCGTTGCCCCTGACTACGATCCTTGCTGCCTGCCCTGACCTTCTGCTACGTCCGACCTTGCTCTTGTCTACTCCCCTGTACCGCGCTTATCTCAGCAGTCAGAGAGGTTGAGCTGTTGCCGGTGGATACGACCTGGTTGCTACCGCCGCTGAAAGACCATCCCGCTTTGCGGCGGGCTCTGGTGAATACCAGTAGCAACTTAGAATCGGTCCACTGACACAGTCCACGCCAATTCCTCTCTGGCACAGAGGATCCACCTCCAGCCAGCCGAATTGTGACAGTAGATCCGGCCATGGATCCCGCTGAGGTCCCGCTGCCAGTTGTCGCTGACCTCACCACGGTGGTCGCCCAGCACGGTGGTCGCAACCAGCTGTCTCAACTGACCGTGATGCTACAGCAGCTACTACCACAGCTTCAACAATCATCTCCTCCGCCAGCTCCTGCACCTCCTCCACAGCGAGTGGCCGCATCCAGCCTCCAATTATCTATGCCGGACAAATTTGATGGGGACTCTAAATTTTGCCGTGGTTTTCTTTCACAATGTTCCCTGCATTTGGAGATGATGTCGGACCAGTTTCCAACTGAAAGGTCAAAGGTGGCTTTCGTAGTCAGCCTGCTGTCTGGGAAAGCCCTGTCATGGGCCACACCGCTCTGGGACCGCAATGATCCTGTCACTGCCTCTGTACACTCTTTCTTCACGGAGATTCGAAGTGTCTTCGAGGAACCTGCCCGAGCCTCTTCTGCCAAGACTGCCCTGCTGAACCTGGTCCAGGGTAATTCTTCTGTTGGCGAGTACGCCATCCAATTCCGTACTCTCGCCTCCGAATTGTCCTGGAATAACGAGGCCCTCTGCGCGACCTTTAAAAAAGGCCTATCCAGTAACATCAAAGATGTGCTGGCCGCACGAGAAATCCCTGCTAACCTGCATGAACTTATTCATCTTGCCACCCGCATTGACATGCGTTTTTCCGAAAGGCGTCAGGAGCTCCGCCAGGATGTGGACTTTGTTCGCACGAGGCGGTTTCTCTCCCCGGCTCCTCTCTCCTCTGGTCCTCTGCAATCCGTTCCTGTGCCTTCCGCCGTGGAGGCTATGCAAGTTAACCGGTCTCACTTGACATCTCAAGAGAGGACACGACGCCGCATGGAGAACCTTTGCCTGTACTGTGCCAGTACCGAACATTTCTTGAAAGATTGTCCTATCCGACCTCCACGTCAGGAAAGACGCACGCTGACTCTGCACAAAGGTGAGACAGCTCTTGATGTGAACTCTGCTTCTCCACGTCTTACTCTGCCTGTGCGGATTTCTTCTTCTACCTTCTCCTTCTCAGCTATGGCCTTCTTGGATTCCGGATCTGCAGGAAATTTTATTTTGGCCTCTTTCATCAACAGGTTCAACATCCCGGTGACCAGTCTCGCCAGCCCCCTCTACATCGCCTCTGTTAATAATGAAAGATTGGACTGTACTGTGCGTTACCGCATGGAACCCCTCTTAATGTGCATCGGACCCCATCACAAAAAAATTTCATTTCTGGTTCTCTCTAACTGCACTTCGGAAATTCTCCTTGGACTACCTTGGCTTCAACGCCATTCCCCTACCCTCGATTGGACCACCGGGGAAACTGGGGTACTTCTTGCCACAAGGACTGTCTTAAGCCTGCTCCCTGTACTGTCAGTCAAGACCCTGTGGTTCCTCCGTTATCTGGTCTCCCCAAGGCCTATCTGGATTATGCTGATGTTTTTTGCAAAAAACAAGCAGAGACTTTGCTTCCTCACAGGCCTTATGACTGTCCTATTGTCCTCCTCCGTGGTACTACTCCACCCCGGGGCAGAATCTATCCTCTGTCTGCCCCGGAAACACAAGCCATGTCGGAGTACATCCAAGAGAATTTAAAAAAGGGGTTTATCCGCAAGTCTTCCTCCCCTGCCGGAGCTGGATTTTTTTTCGTTTCCAAAAAAGACGGCTCCCTACGCCCTTGCAATGATTACCGCGGACTTAATAAAATCACTGTAAAAAAACGCTATCCCCTACCTCTTATCTCGGAACTCTTTGACCGCCTACGAGGCGCCCACATCTTTACCAAGCTGGACTTAAGAGGTGCATATAATCTCATCCGCATCAGGGAGGGGGACGAGTGGAAGACCGCATTTAACACCAGAGATGGACACTTTGAATATCTGGTTATGCCCATGGGGCTTTGCAATGCCCCTGCCATCTTCCAAGACTTTGTAAATGAAATTTTTCGTGATCTTCTATATACCTGTGTTGTGGTTTACCTAGACGATATTCTGATTTTTTCTGCTAACCTAGAAGAACACCGCCAGCATGTCCGCATGGTTCTTCAGAGACTTCGGGACAATCAATTATATGCCAAAATGGAAAAATGTCTCTTTGAATGTCAATCTCTTCCCTTCCTAGGATACTTAGTCTCTGGCCAGGGACTACAAATGGACCCAGATAAACTATCAGCCGTATTGGATTGGCCACGCCCCTCCGGACTCCGTGCTATCCAACGTTTTTTGGGGTCTGACAATTATTACAGACAATTTATTCCGCACTTTTACACTATTGTGGCTCCTATCGTGGCACTAACCAAGAAAAACGCCAACCCTAAGTCTTGGCCTCCTCAAGCGGAAGACACATTCAATCATCTCAAGACTGCCTTTTCTTCTGCTCCCGTACTCTCCAGACCTGATCCATCTAAGCCCTTCTCGCTGGAGGTAGACGCCTCCTCGGTGGGAGCTGGAGCAGTACTCCTACAAAAAAATTCTTCCGGGCATGCTGTTACTTGTGGTTTCTTTTCTAGGACCTTCTCTCCAGCAGAGAAAAACTACTCCATTGGTGATCGAGAACTACTGGCCATAAAATTGTCGCTTGAAGAATGGAGGCACCTGCTGGAGGGATCCAAATATCCAGTTATTATATACACTGATCACAAGAATCTCTCTTATCTTCAGTCTACCCAACGGCTGAACCCTCGCCAGGCTAGGTGGTCGTTGTTCTTTGCCCGTTTTAACTTTGAAATTCATTTTCGCCCTGCTGACAAGAACATTAGGGCTGATGCCCTCTCTCGTTCATCGGATGCCTCTGAAGTGGAAGCTTCCCCGCAACACATTATTCCTCCGGACTGTCTGATCTCCACTTCTCCAGCTTCCATCAGACAAACTCCTCCAGGGAAGACCTTCGTCTCTCCACGCCAGCACCTCAGGATTCTCAAGTGGGGACACTCCTCACACCTTGCAGGCCATGCTGGCATCAAAAAATCCATCCAGCGCTCATCTCTCGATTTTATTGGTGGCCTACCCTGGAAGCTGATGTTGTTGATTTTGTGCGGGCTTGTACAGTCTGTGCCCGGGACAAGACCCCTCGCCAGAAGCCTGCTGGCCTCCTCCATCCTCTGCCTGTTCCTGAACGACCATGGTCTCAGATTGGTATGGACTTTATTACTGACTTACCTTTATCCCATGGCAACACAGTTATTTGGGTGGTCGTTGATCGATTCTCCAAGATGGCACATTTTTTCCCTCTTCCATGTCTTCCTTCTGCGCCTCAGTTGGCGAAACAATTTTTTATACACATTTTTCGCCTTCACGGGCTGCCCACGCATATCGTCTCGGATAGAGGCGTTCAATTTGTGTCTAAATTCTGGAGGGCCCTCTGTAATCAGCTCAAAATCAAATTAAACTTCTCATCTTCTTATCATCCCCAATCCAATGGGCAAGTAGAAAGAATTAATCTGGTTCTGGGTTACTATTTGCGACATTTTGTTTCCTCCCGCCAGGATGACTGGGCAGATCTTCTACCATGGTCCGAATTCTCGTACAATTTCAGAGTCTCTGAATCTTCCGCTAAATCTCCATTTTTTGTGGTGTACGGCCGTCACTCTCTTCCCCACCTTCCCACTCCCATGCCCTCTGGTTTGCCCGCTGTTGATGAGGTGACTCGGGACCTCTCCACCATATGGAAAGAGACTCAAAATTCTCTCTTACAGGCTTCATCCCGGATGAAAAAACATGCTGATAGGAAAAGAAGAATTCCCCCCATTTTTTCTCCCGGAGACAAAGTATGGCTCTCCGCCAAGTATGTCCGCTTTTGTGTCCCCAGTTATAAACTGGGACCACGTTATCTTGGTCCTTTCAAAATCAAGTGCCAGATCAACCCTGTCTCTTACAAACTCCTTCTTCCTCCTTCTCTTCGTATTCCCAATGCTTTCCATGTCTCTCTCCTTATACCACTCATCCTTAACCTCTTCTCTCCCAAAGTTGTTTCTCCCACTCCAGTTTCCGGGTCCTCTGACGTTTTTTCAGTGAAAGAAATTCTGGCATCCAAGACGGTCAGAGGTAAAAAATATTTTTGGGTTGATTGGGAGAATTGCGGCCCAGAGGAGAGATCATGGGAACCTGAGGACAACATCCTGGACAAGAATCTTGTCCTCAAATTCTCAGGTTCCAAAAAGAGGGGGAGACCCAAGGGGGGGGGTACTGTTGCGCCGAGGGCGCTCCGGGTCCCCGCTCCTCCCCGGAGCGCTCACAGGGTTCTCTTATTGGCAGCGCCCCGGTCAGACATGCTGACTGGGTGCGCTGCGATAATGTTCCCAGCCGGGATGCGATTTGCAATGCGGGACGCGCCCGCTCGCGATGCGCATCCCGACTCGCTTACCAGACCCGTTCCCCGTCTGTGCTGTCCCAGCGCGCGCGGCCCCGCTCCTTAGGGTGCGCGCGCGCCGGGTCTTTGCGATTTAAAGGGCCGGTGCGCCACTGATTGGCGCATGAGGTTTTAATCAGTACCTTCACCTGTGCACTTCCCTACTTATACCTCACTTCCCCTGCACTCCCTTGCCGGATCTTGTTGCCATTGTGCCAGTGAAAGCATTTCCTTGTGTGTTCCTAGCCTGTGTTCCAGACCTCCTGCCTTTGCCCCTGACTACGATCCTTGCTGCCTGCCCTGACCTTCTGCTACGTCCGACCTTGCTCTTGTCTACTCCCTTGTACCGCGCTTATCTCAGCAGTCAGAGAGGTTGAGCCGTTGCCGGTGGATACGACCTGGTTGCTACCGCCGCTGCAAGACCATCCCGCTTTGCGGCGGGCTCTGGATAATACCAGTAGCAACTTAGAACTGGTCCACCGACACGGTCCACGCCAATCCCTCTCTGGCACAGAGGATCCACCTCCAGCCAGCCGAATCGTGACATTCGTTTTATCCTCCTTACCTTTTAAAAATCATAACCCTTTCAATTTTCCACCTAAAAATCCGTATTATGGCAAATTTTTTGTGTCACCAATTCTACTTTGCAGTGACATTAGTCATTTTACCCAAAAATTCACAGCAAAACGGAAAAAAAATCATTGTGCAACAAAATCGAACAAAAAACGCCATTTTGTAACTTTTGGAGGCTTCCATTACTTCTCAGTGCATATTTCGGTAAAAATGACACCTTATCATTATTCTGTAGGTCCATACAGTTAAAATGATACCCTACTTATATAGGTTTGATTTTGTCGTACTTCTGGAAAAAATCATAACTACGTGCAGGAAAATGTATACATTTAAAAATGTCATCTTCTGACCCCTATAACTTTTTTATTTTTCCATGTACAGGGCGGTATGAGGACTCATTTTTTGCACCGTGATCTGAAGTTTTTATCGGTACAATATTTGTTTTGATTGGACTTTTTGATCACTTTTTATTAATTTTTTAATGGTATAAAAAGTGACCAAAAATACGCTTTTTTGGACTTTGGAATTTTTTGTGCGTACGCCATTGACTGTGCGGTTTAATTAATTATATATTTTTATAGTTTGGACATTTACGCATGCGGTGATACCACATATGTTTATTTTTTTTATTTACACAGTTTTATTTTTTTTTATGGGAAAAGTGGGGTGATTCAAACTTTTATTAGGGAAGGGGTTAAATGACCTTTATTAACACTTTTTTTAACTTTTTTTTTGCAGTATTATACGTCCCATAGGGACCTATAACACTGCACACACTGATCTTTCATGCTGATCACTGGCGTGTATTAACACACCTGTGATCAGTGTTATCGGCACTTGACTGCTCCTGCCTGGATCTCAGGCATGGAGCAGTCATTCGTTGATCGGACACCGAGGAGGCAGGTAAAGGCCCTCCCGGTGTCCTGTAAGCTGTTCGGGACTCCACGATTTCACGGCGGCGGTCCCAAACAGCCTGACTGAGCGGCCGGGATACTTTCACTTTCACTTCAGACGCGGTGGTCAGCTTTGATCGCCGCGTCTGAAGGGTTAATACAGGGCATCACCGCGATCAGTGATGTCCTGTATTAGCCGCGGGTCCCGGCCGTCCCGACACCGTGTGACCCCGCGGCATCTTGCGGGAGCCGGCGGAGGACGTATATATACTTCCTGCGTCGTTAAGGGGTTAAAGCCCAAATGGGCTGCGTCCTTAAGGGGTTAAGGACCCAGCCCATTTTCACCTTAAGGACCTGGCCATTTTTTGCACATCTGACCACTGTCACTTTAAGCATTAATAACTCTGGGATGCTTTTACTTTTCATTCTGATTCCCTAGATTGTTTTTTCGTGACATATTCTACTTCACGTTAGTTGTAAATTTTTATTGATACTTGCATCATTTCTTGGTAAAAAATTCCAAAATTTTATGCAAAATGTGAAAATTTTGCATTTTTCCAACTTTGAAGCTCTCTGCTTGTAAGGAAAACAGACATTCCAAATAAATTATATATTAATTCACAAATACAATATGTCTTCTTTATATTTTCATCATGAAGTTTACATGTTTTTACTTTTGGAAGACATCAGAGGGCTTCAAAGTTCAGCAGCAATTTTCCAATTTTTCACAACATTTTCAAAATCTGAATTTTTCGGGGACCAGTTCAGTTTTGAAGTGGATTTGAAGGGCCTTCATATTAGAAATACCCCACAAATGACCCCATTATAAAAACTGCACCCCTCAAAGTATCCAAAGTGACATTGAGTAAGTGTGTTAACTCTTTAGGTGTTTCACAGGAATAGCAGCAAAGTGAAGGAGAAAATTCTAAATCTTCATTTTTTACACTCGAATGTTCTTGTAGACCCAGTTTTTGAATTTTTACAAGGGGTAATAGGAGAAAAATCCCCCCAAACTTTGTAACCCAATTTCTGTCAAGTAAAGAAATACCTCATATGTGTATGTCAAGTGTTCGGCGGGCGCAGTAGATGGCTCAGAAGGGAAGAAGCAACAATGGGATTTTGGAGAGTGAATTTTGCTGAAATGGTTTTTGGGTGGGCATGTCACATTTAGGAAGCCCCTATGGGGCCAGAACAGCAGAAACCCCCCACATGGCATACCATTTTGGAAACTGCACCCCTCAAAGCATGTAACAAGGGGTCCAGTGTGCCTTAACTCCCCACAGGTGTTTGACGACTTTTCATTAAAGTCGGATGTGTAAATGCAAAAAACATTTTTCACTAAGGTGCCAATTTTTCCCCAAATTTACCATTTTTACAAAGGGTAATGGGAGAAAATGACCCCCAAAATTTGTAACCCCATTTCTTCTGAGTATGGAAATACCCCATGTGTGGACGTCAAGTGCTCTGCTGGTGCACTACAATGCTCAGGAGAGGAGGAGCGCCATTGAGCTTTTGGAAAGAGAATTTGTTTGGAATGGAAGTCAGGGGTCATGTGAGTTTACAAAGCCCCCCGTGTTGCCAGAACAGTGTAACCCCCCCACATGTGACCCCATTTTGGAAATTACACCCCTCACAGAATTTAATAAGGGGTGCAGTGAGTCTTTACACCCCACTGGCATTTGACAGATCTTTGGAACAGTGGGCTGCGCAAATGAAAAATTATTTTTTTTATTTTCACGGATCACTGTTCCAAAAATCTGTCAGACACCTGTGGGGGCAAACCTCCAGCTGTTTCAAAACTACAACTTCCAGCTTGTACTGACAGACCGTGCATGCTGGGAGTTGTACTTTTGCACCAGCTGGAGGCACACTGGTTGGAAAACCTTCAGTTAGGTTCTGTTACCTAACTCAGTATTTTCCAACCAGTGTGCCTCCAGCTGTTGCAAAACTACAACTCCCAGCATGTACTGATCGCCAAAGGGCATGCTGGGAGATGTAGTTATGCAACAGCTGGAGGTACGCAACTACAACTCACAGAATGCCGAGACAGCTGCTTGCTGTTTGAGCATGCTGGGATTTGCGGTTTTGCAACATCTGGAGGGCTACAGTTTAGAGACCACTGCACAGTGATCTCCAAACTGTGGCCCTCCAGATGTTGCAAAATTACAAATCCCAGCATGCCCAGACAGCAAACTGCTGTGTGGGCATGCTAGGAGTTGTAGTTTTGCAAGATCTAGAGGGCTAAAGTTTGGTGATCACTGTGCAGTGGTCTCTAAATTGTAGACCTCCAGCTGATGCAAAACTACAACTCCCAGCATGACCAAACAGCTGTCTGGGCATGCTGGTAGTTGTAGTTTTGCAACATCTGGAGGGCTACAGTTTAGAGATCACTGTATAGTGGTCTCAAACTGTAGCCCTCCAGCTGTTGCAAAACTACAATACCCAGCATGCCCACACAGCAAACAGCTGTCTGGGCATGCTGGGAGTTGTAGTTTTGCAACATCTGGGGGGCTACAGTTTAGAGACCACTGTATAGTGGTCTCAGACTGAAGCCCTCCATATGTTGCTAGGCAACTCACCGACTTCCGTAGGATTCAGGGAGCCGCATCGCCGTCCTCTTCTACCGTCGATCCCCGCTGCCGATCACTGGCTGCTGCTGCCGCTGATGGGTAAGTGGACTTCGGCGACAGTCCCTGTCGGTTTCCCCGTTCGGCCCGGCCTATAGTGAGTGGGCAGAATGGGGAAACAGAAAGTTAACCCCCCGCCCCCGATCTGCTATTGGTCGTCGCTTCTTGACGAGCAATTGCAGGGATAGGAGGGGTGGCACCCTTGCCACCTCACTCCTTTCCCTTCAGGGGGATCGTGGGTGTTTTGGACAACCGAGATCCCCCTTATATTCAGGGTCATCGGGTCACCACAGACGCGTATGACCCGGAATCGGAGATTGCCGACATGGGGGGCCTAATGACCCCCCTGGGCATTTGCCCAGGGTGCCTGCTGATAGATATGAGCGGTCACCTCGGTCCGGTCCCTGCCCGGCGCGCAGCGGGGACTGAAATTCCCACGGACGTATGGATACCAGGGAGCCAGGGCGTATCCATACGCCCTAGGTCCTTAAGGGGTTAAAGGGGTACTCCGGTGAAAAACTATTTTTTTAAATCAACTGGTGCCAGAAAGTTAAACAGATTTGTAAATGACTTCTATTAAAAAATCTTTATCCTTCCTGTACTTATTAGCTGCTGAATACTACAGCGGAAAATCTTTTATTTTTCAAACACAGAGCTGTCTGCTGACATCATGAGCACAGTGCTCTCTGCTGACATCTCTGTCCATTTTAGGAACTGTCCAGAACAGCATATGTTTGCTATGGGGATTTCCTTTTACTCTGCACAGTTCCTAAAATGGACAGAGATGTCAGCAGACAGCTCTGTGTTTCAAACGGAAAAGAATTTCCACTGTAGTATTCAGCATCTAATAAGTACAGGAAGCATTAAGATTTTTTAATAGAAGATATTTACAAATCTGTTTAACTTTCTGGCACCAATTGATTTAGAAAAAAAAAAAAATGTTTTTCACCGGAGTACCCCTTTAAGGACCAAGCCTATTTTGACCTTACGGACCAGGCCAATTTTATTTTTGCGTTTTCAGTTTTTTCTTCCTCGCCTTCTAAAATCCATAACTCTTTCATATTTCCATCTACAGACCAATATAAGGGCTTGTTTTTTGCCTGACCAATTTTACTTTCTAATGAAACCTCTCATTTTATCATAAAATGTACTGCGAACCCAAAAAAATATTTTTTTTAGGGAGGAAATTTAAATGAAACCACAATTTTGCACATTTTGGAGGGTTTCGTTTTCACACTGTACACTTTACGGTAAAAATTACATGTGTTCTTTATTCTGTGGGTCAATAAGATTAAAATGATAACCATGGCTAGATCATTTTATATTTTTTGTACCGGTTTAAAAAATCTATAACTTTTTGTACAAAATCAGTAATCTAAAACCGCCCTATTTTGACTACCTATAACTTTTTTATTTTTCCGTATTAACAGGTACAAAAAAGTGCACCACTTAGATGTATGTATGTGGTTTGCATGTACGAGGGCAAAAAATGTGCTACAGTACACTTGGAAAAGTATTTTCCTAAAACAGCAGCCAGTGATTACCTTTGCTTGGACTGTCACAGTATGTAGGTCATTGACAGATTAACAGGTAAAAAATGGTACACTCCTTAGATGTACGTATGCATAAGGCACTGATGAGGGCAGAAAAATGTGCTACAATACGCCAAAAAGCTCTGTATTTTTGAAAAACACCAGCCGGTGAGAACTAGTGCTTGGACTTTCACATTATCTAGGCCCTTGACAGATTAACAGGTACAAAATGGTACACTACTTAGATGTACGTATGCGGTATGCACTGATGAGGGCAGAAAAATGTGCTACAGTACACTTGGAAAGAAGTCAAAGGGTCAGAACCATGAGAGCAATGAAATATGCTATTGGAATCACATTGCAAAATCAAAGTAACAATGTGTCTAACCTGTAGACCAATGCACTTCAAAATCAGAAGACAGGAGCAAAGTCAGTAAACAGGCAACAGGTCAGGTCACAGGAGGTAAAAATAACAATAGGGATAATAGGTAACTAAACACAAATATAGGGTACAAAATTCTATTGCGAGCAAGGCAGCTGCTGTTTTATATATCCATCAGAAGGTGTGAGTACCAGTGCCTGGCAAAACAAGCAACTGTTTACTGAGGAGAGCTTGTTGTTTTGGAGACCCTGGAATACTCCCAGCAATGCCCTACAGGGAGTGGAGGTGCTGTGGGAGCGGGGACAGGTAAGTTTATAGAGATAACTAGTTAATGCACAGACTATGTTGTTGTATGAAATAAGTATACAGGTGCACGCTGCTGCGGCTGAACTACAAATGCAAACAAGAGGATAACAGCAGTAGACTACTAAGCTAAGCTCTATGTGAAATATAGAAATAGAAGAAACAGGCACTCCATAGAGTAGTAACGTTGAGATCCCGTGGTGAGGTAAAAATATAAATAAATTGCTCACCCTGGGTGGTTGTGCAACTTCATACACAACAATAATATAAGCATAGAATTATCCTAGGTCGACTGCTGCCCTCCGGTAGATATACGGCAATATCAAGGAAAGACTTCAAAGGAACCCGGCTCCACGGAGCTGAACGACCACAATAGGTGAACCATAAAAGGGAGTTTATTTGACCAGAATGCAACGCGTTTCGCGCATGCGCAGCTTCATCAGGCATGGTGCATGCGCAGCGAAATGCGTTGCCTTCTGGTCAAATAAACTCCCTTTTATGGTTCACCTGTTGTGGTTGTTCAGCGCCGTGGAGCCGGGTTCCTTTGAAGTCTTTCCTTGCCATGTGAAATATGACATGTTTTACTTTGCAATGCTGCTATGGTGAAAAATAGAGGTTCTTAGCTTTCCATTTGGCCAAATAGTATGTACCCTCCCACCATGATAAGGTGACTTCATATGTGATGGACCCTACACTATGAATAGGCCTCTCCTAGGCTAGCACTGAGCCTCAATATCTGGGCATGTAAGGTCTAGCACATCTCTCACCAAGTGCAATGGATGGCGTGCACAAATCAAAATGGAGGCAGCCACTCCTTCCACATATGTAATGTGAAAAGCAAAAATTGGTCAGCACATCCTAATACACAACTATTGTATGAAATAAGTATAAAGGTGCACGCTGCTGCTGCTGAACTACAAATGCAAACAAGAGGATAACAGTAGCGCACTGCTAGTGCTAAGCTATATGGGAAATATGACATGTTTCACTTTGCAATGCTGCTATGGTGAAATAGATGTCATATTTCAGATATTGCTTAGCACTAGCAGAGTGCTGCTGTTATCCACTTGTTTGTATTTGTAGTTTAGCCGCAGCAGTTTGCACCTGTATACTTATTTGCCTGAAGAAACTACCTAAGAGATATATATGATATATTATATCTAATATTATATATATATATATATATATATATATATATATATATATATATATATATATATTTTTTTTTTTTTTTTTTTTTATCTTACGGGTATGAAAATACACACAGAACATACACAAATAATGACCTTGTTTGGTGCCAGCATTTGAGAAGGCTCTGTTTTATGCTCATTCCACAGTCACTGTTTGTTAAATACTTCTTTTAATAGTTAATAGATATAATATAGTCTGACATCATGTTAATGCAGGCAATATTTACACATACCTGCCTGAGCTTGGGCAGTACCAAAGATTTATGACTCTGTTAGCCCATTAAATAGAAATGAAATGTTAATAAAATTCCTTGGACAAATAAATCTCTTGGTTGAGTCATGACAACAAAGGAAGATGGTAAATTCCAGCAAAGGAGGTTGGTCAATTCCAGCAAGGTTCCAAATCTGATTCTTTAAACTTTAAATGTTTCAAAACTAAAAAAGAACAATACATTTAAAGCAATTAAAGTATTTCCTTATATGGTATGATTATAAATATATATAATTTTAAATGATTTAAAATTTACATTTAAAACTATAAACTTCAATACAAACTTACCTTTTTAGAGAAAAGTATTACTTTTACTTCTAAAAAAAATTAATTTGGCATTTAGAATGCTTTCTTTTTTAAATTATTTTCTTCAGACAATTTTAAGTATGTTGACGGAACCAACATTTCTAGATATGTAAAGTTGTAATATGTACACCCCTGCTAGCTGCACAATTATATAAAATATTTCTAAGGGCATTACCCACACTAGGTTTCAGTATTGTACCTGCTAATGTTATACCAGTTTAGCTTTTGGCTTGTATTATCTACCTTATGATGATAACATATTAAGAAATCATCATAAAGTATTATTTGAATTCTATGGTTTTGCTTATAAGGACATAATAAAAGGTCTTAAATAGGTAAAATCTCAGATAAACAACACACACACACAACAGGTTCCACCATATCATTATTTATTTAAAAAATTAAGCCAAAAGTAAAAAATACAATAGCTTGTAGAAATACCTTCAGCTGCAGTAACTTAAAGTAATTGTTTCCTATATGACTTTATCATACTCTTACTCCCGACTCACTGCTTGATCCAATTTGTAGCAGGAGCCATGATTCATAGACACAAGGGAGCCTATCTCCTGCAACAAGTCAGATCAAGCAGCTAACTGGGAAGTGAAGCACAAAGCTGCACACTTCTTCCAGCTATATCTAGCAATCAGTGAGGGTAATAGCACTAAGACCCTGAACGATCAACAGATTTAATGTGTCTGTGTGACATGTACAAACACAAAATTCACAAGATATATGTATTTTATATTTCATATTTCTTTAGATAGAATATCATCTAATCTCAGTATGGTAACTTTATCAGAATGGACCCTACACTACAAATATTCCTCGCTTGAGCAAATGCTGGGCATGTAAGTTCCAGTGACTCCATGCTTTAAAGGGGTACTCCCGTGGAAACCTTTTTTTTTTTTTTTTTTTTTAAATCAAGTGGTGCCAGAAAGTTAAACAGATTTGTAAATTACTTTTACTAAAAAAAATCTTAATCCTTCCAGTATTTTTTAGGGGCTGTATACTAAAGAGAAATCCAAAAAAGAAATGCATTTCCTCTGATGTCATGACCACAGTGATCTCTGATGACCTCTGCTGTCCATTTTAGGAACTGTCCAGAGCAGCATATGTTTGCTGGGGATTTCTCCTGCTCTGGACAGCTCCTAAAATGAACAGCAGAGGTCAGCAGAGAGCACTGTGGTCATGACATCAGAGGAAATGCATTTTTTTTTTATTTCTCTTTAGTATACAGCCCCTAAAAAGCACTGGAAGGATTAAGATGCCCCCTTTAAACCACCAAGGGGAATGTGTGTGGAGTGCACCAACAAAATAGAGGCCGACACCCCTACATACAATACTAAAAAAACAAAAACTATTACAAACAGGGAGGTACATGCTGCTATGGCTCATTTTTCATTTATTTATAATGGGAAGAAATGTGTGGAGTCTACTCTATTTGTCAAAACCAACCAGATACAAAGCAAGCAGTTGCAGGATGGCATTACCAGGATGGCAAGGGCAATTTTTTTTTGGCTCTTCCGAAACTAAATAGTGCCAGTCTGCTATCACCCAGTCCTGGAGCATAATTTGTATTGCCTGGCATAATAGTACCCGACTCCTTCTGGCAGCTCTGACTGGGCTATAATAAAACACATCCACGGCCTTTGTTAGCCTTTTTATTTAAAAAGAAAAATGTTGGTCTTTTTGTCTTTTTATCTTGCAGATTCTGGTATGTGGAAGACTATCTTCTGCATACCAGTATCTGCAAGATAAAAAGAAAATACAAAAAATAGTTAGTGGAAAGAGCACCCACAAAGTGATGACAGGCTGTGTGAACAGCATCACTACTTAACTCCTTCCCTACTGGGCAGGAGGCATACATTGTATGCAGCTGTACGTACCTGTTTCTGTATAGCCACCAACATAGATCAGTTTTATGAAGTGCAGGGATTTCTGTCAGTAAAGTGATGGTAGTCCTTTACAGTATACAGTGGTGCTCTCTGCACTGCTGTGTACTGTATGGCTGGCAGAGATGAGCATAAATGCTATGTATCAAGTGAGGCATGATACATCTGCTGTGTACTTTAAAGTTAGAGTGGCCCTGTTTAGAGGACTTCGCGCAAAACTGTGCAAATTTTGAAAAATCGCACATTATGTCCAAAACACTAACACTAGCGTACTTGGCTCAGAAAGGAATTTGTGCCAGCAACATTGGCTTGTCACATGCTGTGCACTGCGAATGTGCAGCAACTGATCCGGCAAACAAGGCTTGATACATCAGCCCCTTAGAATTTTATCTCACTCCATTGGTTGATCCACATCTTCTGCTACTTAGCAGTACAGCTCTATCACAATGCTGCTGCTTCTAAGAGTGTAAATAAGGAAGCAGAATCCCCTCTAATGTGTGTCTGCAATGTACAGGAGACTTTAGTGTCTACCTCAGTGATTCCCAACCGAGGTTCCGCGGGTCCCATGGGTTCCGTCAGACACTGCCAGGGGTACTGCAACTCTCCAGTGGAAAAGATTGCGGGTGCCGGAAATTTTTTTTTAAATCCCGCTCCAGCCTGCGTGCCTGTGAATCATGGCTGCGCAGAGGGGAGGGGAAGCCTGTGTGCGCATTGCATGTGCGTGCGCACTGCGCACACAGCGTCCCCCTCCCCCCTGTGGCGCCATGAGTGAGTCACAGGCATGCAGGCGGGAAGGGGATAAATGCTAATGGGGATGGTTTGCCGGCCCCCGAACCATCTTCCTGGCCCCCGGACTAGCTTCCCGGCCCTCGGACCATCTTCCTGGACCATTGATGATCTTCCTGGCCCCGGGACCAGCTTCCCGATCCCCTCAGAAGGAAAAACAGCTCAGCTAAGGTACTGCCCCCTCTCCCCTCTGTCACCCCTGTCCACCCCCTTTTACCCTTGTCCACTTTCCTGTCATCCATGTCCACCTTGTCCGCCCCTGTCACCCATGTTCACCACCCCTCTGACCACCCCCCCAGTCTACCCACTATAACCAATGTCCAACCCCCACTATTCACTCCTCTGTCCCTTTGTCACTCCTGTCAACCCCTCTGTTGCCACCTTGTTACGCCTGTCTACCCCTCTTTCACCCCCTACGCCCCCTGTCACCCATGTACACCCCTCTGTCACCCCCTACGCCCCCTGGCACCCATGTACACTCCTCTACACCCCCAACACCCCTCTGTTACCCATGTATACCCCTCTGTCACCCCCTATGCCCCCTGTCACCCATGTACACTCTTCTACACCCATGTACACCCCTCTGTCCCCCCCTACACCCCCTATCACCCATGTACACTCTTCTACAACCATCTGTCACCCATGTACACTCCTCTACACCCCCAACACCCCTCTGTTACCCATGTACACCCCTCTGTCGCCCCTGTCACCCATGTACACTCTTCTACACCCATGTACACCCATCTGTCACCCCCTATGCCCCCTGTCACCCATGTACACTCTCCTACAACCATCTGTCACCCATGTGCACTCCTCTACACCCCCAACACCCCTCTGTTACCCATGTACAGCCCTCTGTCACCCCCTGTCACCCAAGTACACTCTTCTACAACCATCTGTCACCCATGTACACTCCTCTACACCCCCAACACCCCTCTGTTACCCATGTACACCCCTCTGTCGCCCCCTGTCACCCATGTACACTCTTCTACACCCATGTACACCCATCTGTCACCCCCTATGCCCCCCTGTCACCCATGTACACTCTCCTACAACCATTTGTCACCCATGTGCACTCCTCTACACCCCCAACACCCCTCTGTTACCCATGTACAGCCCTCTGTCACCCCCTGTCACCCAAGTACACTCTTCTACACCCATGTACACCCCCTGTCACCCCCTAAGCCCCCCTGTCACCCATGTACACTTCTAAAACATCTGTCACCTATGTACACTCCTCTACACCCCCAACACCCCTCTGTTACCAATGTACACCCCTCTGTCACCCACTATGCCCCCTGTCACCCAGGTACACTCCTCTACACCCCTCTGTCACTCGTGTACACTCTTCTACACCACCCAAGACCCATCTGTTACCCATGTACACCCCTCCACACACCTGTCACCCATGTACACCTTTCTGCACCTCTCTGTTACCCCTTTACACCTATATACCCCTTTATTCCTCTTCATTTGTAAAAGGGGAATCTGGAAGCTAGAAAAGTGCAGAGCCTAATAGGTTTGTTTTTCAGGTTTAACGGTAAATAGTGATATCTCTCAAATATACACAAAATCTTATACAGATTTTATTTTAAAGGTTAGTGACTATTTAAGGTTTGAAAGCAGAATTTAATCTATTTAATTTGTTTCCAGTCTGCACCGACTGGCAATTCACTTGAGGACTAGAGACCAACTATGAAAATACATTACCTGACAACCTCTTTAATATATACAGCATCCATTACTTATTCGTGACAGTTACAAAACCTGTCATTGCACATAATACAAAATACAAAGTAAAATAATTAGCAATTTGCTGTTATGTTATTTGCTGCTAAGTAATTGGTTTATATAGAAAAGAAGATGAAGATGGCTGGTTCCTTTGAATGAACATACCGGTGGACTTAAACAACTATGATATTATTATCTCCTCAGTAATGATAGTTAATTACAGAATCATTTAATTGTCACATGATCTACTGTGAATCATTCAATTTCCACAGTTAGTGGTAGAAAGAGTCAAAGTTCTGGCTTATGGCTGACAACTGGTCTAATGTGAGGTTGTTGCATAGAGGAAATGATTGTCTACTAGATATTGTGATCTCATCTACATCAATAACCCAACTGATAAAGTCCAATGTGCCTGCTATTAAGAGAATATGTCATTCTAAATAAAATCTCGATTTAACTTTAGTAACCTTTGTCTTCTTATTGCTGTTAGATTCTGCCGTTTATGTTAACAGAAAACTAATAACATTTTGTAATAGGTTACCAGCCTAAATAGACATCTGTAGGCAACTTTACAATTGGCATATAATTTAGAGAATATAGGTAAGAATATACCGTATTTATTGGCGTATAACACGCACTTTTTAGGCTAAAATGTTTAGCCTAAAGTCTACCTGCGTGTTATATACCGATAAGCCGCTTTAAATCAATGAACTGCAGCGGCTTTGCAGGTGCAGAGACCTGCCGTTGCTGCTGGCTTCTCTGCCCCTGCCTGTCCTGGGGTCTAGAGCCCTGCTGCCAGCCCCCTAGCTATCGGTGCCACTGCCCATTCTCTCCCCCTGGCCGGCATTGGGGCAGCGGCGCCGACAGACAGGGGAAGAGAAGGGGCAGCGGCACCCTTTGCCGTCGCCGCTGCCCCGTTGCCTCCCCCATCCCCGGTTGTATAATTACCTGTTGCCGGGGTCGGGTCCGCACTACTTCAGGCCTCCGGTGTGCGTCCCATGCGTCGTTGCTATGCACTGCACGGCGCAATGACGTCATTGCGCCGCCGTGCAGCGCATAGCAACGACGCAGGGGACGCACACCAGAGGCCTGAAGCAGCGCGGACCCGACCCCGGCAACAGGTAATTATACAACCGGGGATGGGGAGGCAACGGGGCAGCGGCGCCGGCAATGGGTGCCGCTGCCCCTTCTCTCCCCCTGGTTATCCCCCAGGGCGCCGGCACTGATAGTCAGGGGGAGAGAACGGGCTGCGGCGCAGATAGCCAGCGGGAGAGAAGCGGCGGCAGCAGGGCTCTAGACCCCAGGAAAGGCAGGGGGAGAGAAACGGCCAGCGACGGCCTCTCTCCCCCTGCCTTTCCAAGGGGGTGTATCGGGGTATACGCATGCACACACACGCACCCTCATTTTACCAAGGATATTTGGGTAAAAAACTTTTTTTACCCAAATATCGATGGTAAAATGAGGGTGCGTGTTATAGGCCAGTGCGTAATATACCCCAATAAATACGGTAGGTAATATAGAGAATATAGGTAAGAATATAGGTAATAGGGACACCGACAAGAATTATACCATCAAATACTGAGAGTACCAGCTGTGTAGGTGCCATATCACAGTCTCATTAATATCTACTTTAACCTTATACTGATTTGGATAGCTGTGTGGTGGTCCAGAAAGAAAGCCCAATCTTTCTGCATTGCTTATTGGCTATGACAGAGTGTAAAACATTTAGACCAATTCGTGTATATTAGTCAGGAAAACTGCATAACTTGGCAGTTTTCAAAATAGAGTGATTACAGTGATTACATGATTACAATTATTTAAAGTGTGCCTGTCATTTACAGCAACATTTTTTATATTGTAATTAATAGCACTGGCGGGTATGTATCAATAATGGTGTTGCAATGTGTGATTTTATGTATGTTTTTTTTTTGCATCAAATGGAGCATAGTTGTGCCAAAATTATCAATTGTCACATGCAAGTTTGTAATTTTGGCACAAATGCAGCCCTACAAAAGGTGCAAACTCCTGCCCCAGAATTCCAGGCAGACCGTGTGGCAGTGCAATCTGGGGACTTTGGCTGGTTTACAGAGGTAAAGCTTGCACAGCCAGGGCCTGTTTTGCTGTTTTTAATTTGTGCATTAGGGGTGATATTCATCCAAGACCTCTGCCTTGGAAAAGTGTTGCATTATCCCCTAGCAATCAATTAGGTTGCTTATTTTATTGTTCAGGGTCCTTTTTCCACTTTCTGGATGGGCACTCTTTAAATGTTCTACATTCTATTGTTTTAGCAATTTTTTATGTCATTTTATTTTTGGGGTGGCTTTGTGCCTTAATGAAGGTATTTGCGCCAAAATTTGCGCCAAATCGAAAAGTTGCAATTAACTAATTCCAAACCAATGCATGATTCCAACTAAAATCACGACTAACACCGTCAATTCAGTGATAATGTTCTAAATCATTTGGCGCAACTGTTTGTCGCAAAAAAAAGTAACATATAAAGGAAATAGCGACAAAACACAGTAAAAAAGAAACAGTGTAAGAGCCTTGATAAATACCCCTCATTATATGTATATTTGTAATATATATTGGTTAAGTAATGTGTATATTTTTGGGTGAAAAAATTCGGGCTTGGTGTGTCTCTGTGCAGTGACAAAATACAGGAAGTATGGGTGGACAAACAGGGCTCTTTGCACTGAGGACAAGCAGGGCTCTGTGCGCTGGAGACAAGCAGGGCTCTGTGCACTGGGGACAAGCAGGGCTCTGTGCACTGGGGACAAGCAGGGCTCTGTGCACTGAGGCTCTGTGACATGCTCCCAGCTCACATAGCAGGACAACTGACAAACCAGTAGCCTGCACAGAGCCCTGCTCACCCTGCCCCACATTTCCTGTATTTTGTCTTTGCACAGAGCCATTGCCACTATTTCCCTCTTGTGAACGCCGTTGTAATGGCGGAACATGTAGAGGCTGGCAATATAGTGTTGGATTTTAAGTGATTTCAAGGTTGAGCATAAATTTTAACCCAAATTCTGGGTTTATTATTATTTTACTTTGAGCACCAATAAAAGTTATTTTTTTTTAACCCCTTAAGGGCCAGGCCAATTTTCACTGTAGGATCAGAGCATTTTTTGCACATCTGACCACTGTCACTTTAAGCATTAATAGCTCTGGGTTGCTTTTACCTTTCATTCTGATTACTGATTGTTTTTTCATGTCATATTCTACTTTATGTAAGTGGTAAATTTTTGTCGACACTTGCATAATCTCTTGGTGAAAAATTCCAAAATTTGATGAAAGAATTGCAAATTTAGCATTTTTCTAACTTTGAAGTTCTCAAATATATATTGATTAACATACACAATATGTCTACTTTGTGTTTTCATCATAAAGTTGACATGTTTTTACTTTTGGAAGACATCAGAGGGCTTCAAAGTTTAGCAGCAATTTTCCAATTTTTCAAAACATTTTCTAAATCTGAATTTTTCAGGGACCAGATCAGTTTTGAAGGGGATTTGAATGGCCTTCATATTAGAAATACCCCACAAATGACCCAATTATAAAAACTGCCCTCACCAAAGTATTCAAAATGACATTCAGTAAGTGTGTTAACCCTTTAGGTGTTTCACAGGAATAGCAGCAAAGTGAAGGAGAAAATTCAAAATATTAATTTTTTACACTTGCATGTTCTTGTAGACCCAGTTTTGGAATTTTTACAAGGGGTAAAAGGAGAGAACTCTTCCTAAAATTTGTAACCCAATTTCTCTCAAGTAAGGGAATACCTCATATGTGTATGTAAAGCGCAGTAGAGGGCTCAGAAGGGAAAGAGTGACAATGGGATTTTGGAGAGTGAGTTTTTCTGAAATGGTTTTTGGGGGGCATGTCCCATTTAGGAAGCCCCTATGGTGCCAGGACAGCAAAAAAAAAAAAAACACATGGCATACTATATTGGAAACTACACCCCTCAAGTAACAAGGGGTATAGTGAGTCTTAACACCCCACAGGTGTTTGACGACTTTTCATTAAAGTTGGATGTGTAAATTAAATTTTTTTCACTAAAATGCTGGTTTTCCCCCAAATTTTAAATTCTTACAAGGGGTAATAGTAGAAAATGCCCCCCAAAATTTGTAACCCCATCTCTTCTGAGTAGGGAAATATGTGTGGGCATCAAGTGCACTGTAGGCGCACTACAATGCTCAGAAGAGAAGGAGTCACATTTGGCTTTTGGAAAGCAAATTTTGCTGAAATGGTTTTTGAGGGGTATGTCCCATTTAGGAAGCCCCTCTGGTGCCAGGACAGCAAAAAAAAAAACACATGTCATACTATTTTGGAATCTACACCCCTCAAGGAACGTCCCTGCTATAACCACATTCATGTAAATATAAGCCGTTTTCTTTGTTTATGCTTATACTAATGCACCCTTTTATCTTCCTGGGTAGCATTAAGGTTTCACCTGTGAGGCCGGCTATATATGAACTAACCAGGGTTGGGCTTGTAGCCTGCCTCCCCCCTCCCATTGTATGTGTGCCTAGTCCACACTGGAGGTTAACTGAGGAGCAGTCTGCAAGTCGGATCTAAAGCTATTGTAATTTGTTTTTTGGCTTTACTTATCTGGCCAGGTCGGTAGTTTAGTGTTAAGTCCCGCACCATTTGAGAAACCTTGGTGTGGTGTGCGGGCTGAGGTATGTCCTTTATATAAGGATACACTGGCTAATGTCTCAATTTTACATCAGTTTTGAGGGTTAGCTAATGTCATTGTTTACATCTACCACAGGAGTGAAAGCATATTGTGGTCCACAAGTGCAGGTCCTCCACTCCAATGTAGCTGCACAACTGCATTTTGGTTTTGGAGCACCTCCTATCCCCATAGACCGCATTAATGTAAAAGGGGTACAGTGAGTCTTAACGGCCCACAGGTGTTTGATGACTTTTCGTTAAAGTTGGATGTGTAAATGATTTTTATTTAATTTTTTTCACTAAAATGCAGTTTTTCCACCAAATTTAACATTTTTAGAAGGGGTAATAGGGGAAAATTTCCCCAAAAATTTGTAACCCCATCACTTCTGAGTATGGAAATACCCCATGTGTGGGCATCAAGTGCACTGCAGGCACACTACAATGCTCAGAGTCAGAACAGAAGGAGTTACATTTGGCTTTTGGAAAGCCAATTTAGCTGAAATGTTTTTGTTTTTTTGGGGGAGGGGGGGGGGGGGGCATGTCCCATTTAGGAAGCCCCTATGGTGCCAAGACAGCAAAAAAAAACAAAAAAAAAAAAAAAACTCATGGCATACTATTTTGGAAACTACACCCCTCAAGGAACGTAACAAGGGGTACAGTGAGCCCTAACACCCCACAGGTGTTTGATGACTTTTCGTTGTGTAAATTTATTTATTTTTTTTCCACTAAAATGCAGTTTTTCCAACAAATTTTACATTTTTACAAGTGGTAATAGGAGAAAATGCCCCCCAAAATTTGTAACCACATCTCTTCTGAGTATGGAATTACCCCATGTATAGGCGTCAAGTTCACTGCGGGCGGACTGCAATGCTCAGAAGAGAAGGTGTCACATTTGGCTTTTGGAAAGCAAATGTTGCTGAAATGGTTTTTGGGGGCATGTCCCATTTAGGAAGCCCCTATGGTGCCAGGACAGCAACCCCCCCCCCCCCCACAGACACACATGGCCTACTATTTTGGAAACTACACCCCTCAAGGAACTTAACAAGGGGCACAGTTAGCCTTCACACCCCACAGGTCTTTGACAACTTTGGATATGTAAGTTATTATTATTATTATTTTTATTTTATTTTTTACTATAAAATGCTGTTTAAGGGGTAATAGGAGAAAATGCCCCCCAAAATGTGTAACCCCATCTCTTCTGAGTATGGAAATACTCCAATTGTGGACAACAAGTGCACTGCGGGCACACTACAATGCTCCGAAGAGAAGGAGTCACATTTGCAAATTTTGCTGAATTGGGGGAAGCCCCTATGGTGCCAGGACAGCAAAAAAAAAAATAATAAACAAACACATGGCATACTATTTTGGAAACTACACCCCTCAAGGAAGGAAACAAGGGGTACAGTGAGTCTTGACACCCCACAGGTGTTTGAAAAATGTTTATTAAAGTGGGATGTGAAAATGAAAAATTCGATTTTTTACACTAAAATGCTGGGGTTACCCCAAATTTTTCATTTTCACCAGTGGTTTTCACTACACGAGGTAACCCTTATCCAGCAATGGGTGCACAAGATCCCAAATTACACCCGGAGTGGGGGAACATTCTGGGGGTTCAATACGGGAATGTCGTCCCTCATATACTCTAAACCTGTAAGTGTACCTGGAGGTACTCTCACAAAGTTTGTAGAGCTTCACGCCATACCGCGCCCGCTTCGAGGGAATATACTGGCAGAAGATGAGTCTCCCCTTAAAACTGATAAGAGACTCATCTATCGAGAGCTCCCTGAGGGGTACGTAGGCCTCCAAAAATTTGGCCCCAAGGTGATTGATGACCGGCCTCACTTTGTAAAGCCGGTCATAGGCGGGATCACTTCGGGGTGGACATGCCGCATTATCAATGTAATGTAGGCATTTCCGAATGGCCTGGAACCGAATGTCATGACCATACTGTAAAGCAGGGTCTGGTGTAGGATGTCCCCACTCCAGTACTGTCTGACACTGGGCTTTTTGACCAGGCCCATATGCAGCACAAGGCCCCAAAATGTCCTCATTTCTGCTGCATCAATGGTGTACCATTCATTGGGCCTGGCCAAAAAAAAATCAGGGTGGTGGGCGATGAACTGCTGGGCATACAGATTCGTCTGCTCCACCATTAGATTGACAAAGCTGTCACTGAAAAAATAATTAAATAGTATATTTCAGTGAATCCAGAATTGTCAATCCGGATTCCTGAGTCGTCAACAAACTCAGGAATCCGTGGCTGATAACCCTCTAGGGGTCTCCAGACAGGTTCACCGGAAGGGAGCTCCGGTACACTTGTCTGGGGGGTCGGACTCCTAGTACAAGACACACGTGACTCAACGTACTACAATATGCGCTGGATTTGATGTGGCTGTGCTATTAGTGCATGCGCATCATGCACAAAAGCTAGGTGTGGATGTGCGCGTGCGCTGGTGCATGCGCACAGTACACACGGGCTGGGTGGAAGTGTTCGCATACAGGGGCGGAATCTCACACCATGAAGCGGCGTGCGCTTGGCGCCATGCATGCACAGGAACGGACATCACACCTGTCAGGTATTATTATTGAATATGCTGTATATATATAGAGGGAGACTTGGAATCTTCTGCACTTCACCCCTGAGGAAGTTACCTGAGAGTGACGGAACGCGTGGGGTTCCGGTCTCCCTGCCCTGTTGCTATCTGTACTATTGCTCCTCCGTCTGTGGTTTGTTTGTCTATCTCATTATTTGTATTAACAATGTATTATTTCAATAGAAGTTTTTCCACTGACTGTGATTATTATTACTATTTTTGTATGTGGTTTATTCCTATATATCTTTGGAGCACCAGTTGTATTGCTGTACTGTATTCAGGGCAGGGTTGGGGTTAGGGGGTTCAAGGCCCCTCACCTAGTGGTTGTGTCAGGATCAATATTGAGCCTTTTTAATTGCTTTTAGATGTAGTTGTCTCCCTTGCTTATATGTGGTTTCCATAATAAAGTTTATTTATGATCTATATATGCTTTGGGTGTGCACTATATGCAGCGAACCTTTTTTCTAGTATATACTATATGCTTCTATCTTGCTGTGAGTAGCACCCCTATATGTTGATTTATTATATAGGTAGAGCCCTTCTCCTTTTCTTCTGTTATACTACTTGCTTCTATCGTGGCACTTCAGTTACAGCAGTTGGCCCAGCAGGCACAGCAGCTGAACCAGTTATCCGCCATGATGCAGCAGTTGCCATCTGCTCAGCAGCAACTGCAAAAGCCATGGCCTCCTCCAGCACCAGTACAGCCTCCTGCTGCTGCAGTTTCCTCCGGAACCAAACTCTGTTTGTCGTTTCCAGAAAAGTTTGAGGGGGATCCCAACTCCTGTTGTGGTTTTGTGACGCAGTGCTCCATGCACATTGAACTCTGCTGTGGGATCGCAATGATGCTATCACTACCAATCTCCAGGCGTTCCTGACAGAATTTCACACAGTCTTCGAAGAACCGGCTCGAGCTTCCTCCGCTGAGATGTCTTTGCTGAGTCTTTCTTAGGGCAACTCCACTGTGGGTGAGTACGCCATCTGGTTCCGGACCCTGGCGTCGGAGTTGTCTAGGAATAATGAAGCTCTCTGTGCTACTTTGAAGAGAGGATTATCAAGCCAAAGTAAGGATGTCCTCGCTGCCAGGGAATTGACATCTAACTTGAATGAACTTATACAATTGGCATCCTGGATTGATATTCATTTCTCTGAGCGACGTGAGGAACTACGACAAAAAAGGGAATCTGCACAACCTCAGCACTTTCCTCGACTGGCACCTGTCTTCCAGCAACCACTGCAACCTTCTATGTGGCCTCCCGCAAAGGAGGCTATGCAAGTGGATCGGTTTTGCCTGACCCTGCAGGAAAGGACTCTCCGACGAACCAAAAATCTATGCCTATACTGCGCCAGTGTAGACCACTTCCTTAACCCCTTCAGGACCAGGCCCATTTTGGCCTTAAGGACCAGAGCGTTTTTTGCACATCTGACCACTGTCACTTTAAACATTAATAACTCTGGAATGCTTTTAGTTATCATTCTGATTCCGAAATTGTTTTTTCGTGACATATTCTACTTTAACGTAGTGGTAACATTTTTTGGTAACTTGCATCCTTTCCTTGTGAAAAATCCTAAAATTTGATGAAAAATTTGAAAATTTTGCATTTTTCTAACTTTGAAGCTCTCTGCTTGTAAGGAAAATGTATATTACAAATAAAAAAATTTTTTATTCACATATACAATATGTCTACTTTATGTTTGCATCATAAAAGTGACGAGTTTTTACTTTTGGAAGACACCAGAGGGCTTCAAAGTTCAGCAGCAATTTTCCAATTTTTCACAAAATTTTCAAACTCACTATTTTTCAGGGACCAGTTCAGGTTTGAAGTGGATTTGAAGGGTCTTCTTATTAGAAATACCCCACAAAAGACCCCATTATAAAAACTGCACCCCCGAAAGTATTCAAAATGACATTCAGTCATCATTTTAACCCTTTAGGTGTTTCACAGGAATAGAAGCAAAGTGAAGGAGAAAATTCACAATCTTCATTTTTTACACTCGCATGTTCTTGTAGACCCAATTTTTAAATTTTTACAAGGGGTAAAAGGAGAAAATGTATACTTATATTTGTAGCCTGATTTCTCTCGAGTAAGCACATACCTCATATGTCTATTATAAGTGTTCGGCGGGCGCAGTAGAGGGCTCAGAAGCGAAGGAGCGACAAGGGGATTTTGGAGAGTACGTTTTTCTGAAATGGTTTTTGGGGGGCATGTTGCATTTAGGAAGCCCCTATGGTGCCAGAACAGCAAAAAACCCTCACATGGCATACCATTTTGGAAACTAGACCCCTTGAGGAACATAACAAGGAATAAAGTGAGCCTTAATACCCCACAGGTGTTTCACGACTTTTGCATATGTAAAAAAAAAAAATTTTTTTTCACTAAAATGTGTGTTTCCCCCCAAATTTCACATTTTTCCAAGGGTTAATAGCAGGAAATACCCCCCAATATTTGTAACCCCTTCTCTTCTGAGTATGGAGGTACCCCATAAGTTGACCTGAAGTGCACTATGGGCGAACTACAATGCTCAGAAGAGAAGGAGTCATATTTGGCTTTTTGAGAGCAAATTTTGCTCGGGGGGCATGTCGCATTTAGGAAGCCCCTATGGTGCCAGAACAGCAAAAAATACCCACATGGCATACCATTTTGGAAACTAGACCCCTTGAGGAATGTAATAAGGAATAAAGTGAGCCTTATTACCCCACAGGTGTTTCACGACTTTTGCATATGTAAAAAAAAAAAAAAAAAAAATTCCACTGAAATGTGTGTTTCCCCCCTAATTTCACCTTTTTGCAAGGGTTAATAGCAGAAAATACCCCCCAAAATTTGTAACCCCATCTCTTCTGAGTATGGAGGTACCCCATAAGTTGACCTGAAGTGCACTATGGGCGAACTACAATGCTCAGAAGAGAAGGAGTCATATTTGGCTTTTTGAGAGCAAATTTTGCTCGGGGAGCATGTCGCATTTAGGAAGCCCCTAAGGTGTCAGAACAGCAAAATAACCCCCACATGGCATACCATTTTGGAAACTAGACCCCTTGAGGAACGTAACAAGGGGTACAGTGAGCATTTGCCCCCCACTGGTGTCTGACAGGTCTTTGGAACAGTGGGCTGTACAAGTTTTCATTTTCATGGACCACTGTTCCAAAGATCCGTCAGACACCTGTGGGGGGTAAATTCTCACTGCACCCCTCATTACAATCCGTGAGGGGTGTCGTTTCCGAAATGGGGTCACATGTGGGGTTTTTTTTTTTTTGCGTTTGTCAAAACCGCTGTAACAATCAGCCACCCCTGTGCAAATCACCTCAAATGTACATGGTGCGCTCTCCCTTCTGGGCCTTGTTGTGCGCCCCCAGAGCACTTTGCGCTCACATATGGGGTATCTCTGTAGTCGGGAGAAATTGCGTTACAAATTTTGGTTGGCTTTTTTCCCTTTTACCTCTTGTGAAAATGTAAAGTATAGGGCAACATCAGCATGTTAGTGTAAAAAATAAAAAATTTTTACACTAACATTCTGGTGTAGACCCCAACATTTCCTTTTCATGAAGGGTTAAAGAAGAAAAAGCCCCCCAAACCTTGTAACGCAATTTCTCCCGAGTACAGCGATACCCCATATGTGACCCTAAACTGTTGCCCTGAAATACGACAGGGCTCCAAAGTGAGAGCGCCATGTGCATTTGAGGCCTAAATTAGGGATTTGCATAGGGGTGGACATAGGGGTATTCTACGCCAGTGATTCCCAAACAGGGTGCCTCCAGCTGTTGCAAAACTCCCAGCATGCCTGGACAGTCAACGGCTGTCCGACAATACTGGGAGTTGTTGTTTTTCAACAGCTGGAGGCTCTGCTTTGGAAACAGTGGTGTACCGGACGTTCTTATTGGGGGAGGGGGGCTGTGTAGGGGTATGTGTATATGTAGTGTTTTTAACTTTTTATTTTATTTTGTGTTAGTGTAGTGTAGTGTTTTTAGGGTACAGTCACATGGGCGGGGGGTTACAGCGAGTTTCCCAGCGCAAAATTTGCTGCATCTCAAGATGCGAGAAACCCACTGTAAAAGCCTCGCCCATGTGAATGTACCCTGTACATTCACGGGGGTGGCGGGGCGGGGGGGGGGGGCTTGCATCAGCTGTTGCAAAACCACAACTCCCAGCATGCATGGTCTGTTAGTGCATGCTGGGAGTCATAGTTTTGCAACAGCTGGAGGCACACAGGTTAGGAAACACTGAGTTAGAAACAGACAATGTTTCCCAACCAGTGTGTCTCCAGTTGTTGCAAAACTACAACTCCCAGCATGCCCAGACAGCTGAAGGGCATGCTGGTAGTTGTAGTTCGGCAACATCTGAAGGGCCAGATGTTGCTGAACTAAAACTCCCAGCATGCCTGGACAGTCAGTGCATACTGGGAGTTGTAGTTTTGCAACAGCTGGAAGAGCACAGATTGGAGACCATTATACAATGGTCTCCAAATTGGGGCCCTCCAGATGTTGCAAAACTACAACTCCCAGCATGCATGGTCTTTTAGTGCATGCTGGGAGTTATAGTTTTGCAACAGCTGGAGGCACACAGGTTAGGAAACACTGAGTTAGAAACAATGTTTCCCAACCAGTGTGTCTCCAGCTGTTGCAAAACTACAACTCCCAGCATGCCCGGACAGCTGAAGGGCATGCTGGGAGTTGTAGTTCGGCAACATCTGAAGGGCCAGATGTTGCTTAACTAAAACTCCCAGCATGCCTGGACAGTCAGTGCATGCTGGGAGTTGTAGTTTTGCAACAGCTGGAAGAGCACAGATTGGAGACCATTATACAATGGTCTCCAAACTGGGGCCCTCCAGATGTTGCAAAACTACAACTCCCAGCATGCCCGGACAGCCAAAGGCTGTCTAGGCATGCTGGGAGTTGTAGTTTTCAGACTCCTAGAAGCAGCAGTGAAGATCTTCACTGCTGCCTCTGAGGACTACATACTTACCCGTCGCTGCTCGTCCACGTGGCCGGTCCCGCGCTGCTCCTCGGTCCCGCCGCTGGATCAGGTAAGTCCGCCGGTCCCCACGTGTTCCCCCCGAATGCCGCAGGTCCCCGCGAGCCCCTGCAGCGCTTCGTCCCCCGTTCTGCCCGACTTCCAGGGGCGGGCAGTGCGGGGGATCTGAACTTTCACCCCAGATCACTGTGATTGGTCCACAGGGACCAATCACAGTGATCGCTGACCAGGACCATCAATTGATGGTCCTGGGAATGAAGCAGAAGTTGTCCCCTGCTGGAAACAGCGGGACTTCTGCCAGTTAACCCGTGCGATGCTGCGCATCGCCGGGTTAAGTGAATGTCATTTATAAACGCCGGGATGCGCGAACGCACTGCACAACCCGGCGTTTATATATGACATTCTGCGGGAAGGGGTTAAAGATTGCCCTCTGCATCTGCAGTCACAGGGAAAAGCTCACACCTAGGGTTCGTGGGAGAGGCCACCCTTGGTGTGAATTCCACCTCTCCACGCTTAAATTTGACGGTCCAGCTTCATCTTCCCTCTAAAGAGGTCATCTCCGTTTTGGCTTTCCTGGACTCTGGCTCAGCGGGGAACTTTATTGATGCCTCCCTAGTGCATAGGTATCATCTGCCAGTGTCTCGCCTCTTAAAACCACTGTACATCTCTATGGTCAATGGAGAAAGATTGGACTGTACCTATATCTCACAGAACCCTTGTCGATGCAGATCGGGTTCCTGTATAAGGAGAATTTGTCCTTCTACGAACTCCAACACTGTACTTCTCCTCTTTTGCTTGGCCTACCTTGGTTGCAGCTTCATGCCCCACAGCTGGATAGGAAAACAGGAGATGTTCTTTGCTGGGGTCCGTACTGCAACAACCACTGTACACATACGTGTGACCAAGTTGAAATCATCATCTAGTCCTCTGCCTGGTTTACCTTCATTCCTCCAGGACTTTGCTGATGTCTTTAGTGAAAAGCAAGCTGAAGTTTTGCCTCCACATCGTCCATACGATTGTCCCATTGATTTACTGCCTGGCACCACACCTCTCAGGGGCTTAATGTACCCATTGTCTGTTCCTGAAACCCAGGCCATGTCAACCTACATCCAGGAGAACCTTCAGAACGGGTTTATCAGGAAATACTCTTCTTCTGCTAGAGCCGGGTTCTTCTTCATTAAAAAAATAGATGGGTCGTTGCGTCCTTGCATCGACTACCGAGGACAGAATAAAATTACAGTAAAAAATTGTTATCCCCTTACTTTAATCTCAGAGTTGTTTGATCGCCTGCGAGGTGCCAGGATTTTCTCCAAACTGGATCTTTATTGTGCCTATAACTTGATTCATATAAGAGAAGGGGACGAGTGGAAGACTGCATTTAATACTCAAGACGGACATTTTGAGTACCTTGTAATGCCATTCGGTCTATATAATGCTCCAGCAGTCATCCAGGAGTTTGTCAATGACATATTTCGGGACCTTCTCTAATCCTGTGTTGTTGTCTACTTGGATGACATTATCATCTATTCACCCAATCTCCACACTCATCGTCTCCATCTCTGTCAAGTTTTACAGCATCTCTGAGACAACCAACTCTATGCAAAATTTGAAAAATGTACCTTTGAAAAAAACAGTCTTCCGTTTTTGGGGTATATTGTTACCAGTCAAGGACTACAAATGGATCCTAACAAATTATCCACTGTACTGGAGTTGCCTCAGCCTTCTGGTCTGAAAGCGATTCAGCGCTTCCTTGGCTTTGCCAATTATTATCAGCAGTTTATTCCTCACTATTCCACCTTGGTTGCCCCCATCGTGTCTCTTACCAAGAAGAGTGCCAATTCGAAAATCTGGACTCCAGAGGCCGAAGAACCATTCAAACACTTAAAGTCTGTCTTTGCTTCTGCTCCAGTGTTGTCAAGACCTGATCATGACAAGCCATTTACTTTAGAGGTGGATGCGTCTTCAGTTGGTGCAGGAGCAGTCTTGACAAAGATCTTCCAAGGGAAGCTCTGTGACTTGCGGATTTTTCTCTAAGACCTTCTCTCCAGTGGAGAGAAATTATACTATAGGAGATCGTGAGCTCCTGGCTATTAAATTGGCCTTGGAAGAATGGCGTCATCTTTTAGAGGGCTCAGTGCATTCTATAACCATCTATACGGATCACAAGAACTTGCTTTATCTTCAGTCTGCCCATCTTCTCCACTAGTGTTGCTCGCGAATATTGCATATTTGCGAATATAGCAATATATATTCGTAATTACGAATATTCTTTTTTCTTTTCTTTTTTTTTCACAGTACTCATCACAGTGATCACCCCTCTCTGCTTCCAGCTTGTGTGGTGTAAATATGCTAATTTCCGTATACGCAAATTTTCGCATATGCGAAAATAAAACGCGAATATTGCGAATATGCGAATTTAGCGAATATATGACGAATATTCGTCCATATATTCACGAAATATCGCGAATTCGAATATGGCCTATGCCGCTCAACACTATTCTCCACTCTCGACAGGCTGGCTTGTCCCTGTTCTTCTCCAGGTTTAACTTTTTTATCCATTTTCATCCTGTAGAGAAGAATTTTTGGGCTGATGCTTTATCTAGGTAAAAGACCTGGAATCACATCTTCAGCATATTGTTCCTCCTGATCGTCTTATTTCCGCTGAACAAGCAAGTCTTAAGCATCTGCCCCCTAGGAAGACTTTCGTATCTCCTCGTCTGAGACTCCGAATCTTGAGATGGGGTCATTCCTCTCTGTTGGCTGGTCATGCGGTATCTGTAACTCCTTGCAACTAATTTCTCAACAGTATTGGTGGCCCACTCTGAAACGGGATGTCATCGACTTTGTTCGTTCCTGCCCAGTCTGTGCCCGGGACAAAACACCATGTGCCAAGCCTGCCGGTCTGAACTAACATTGCAATGGACTTCATCACTGACCTTCCTTCTTCAAGCGGCAATACGGTTATCTGGGTTGTTGTGGATCAATTTTCTAAAATGGCTCATTTTGCTAACAGTTGCTAAACTGTTCCTTTCCCATATCTTCTGTCTCCATGGATTACCGACACATATTGTCTCTGACTGGGGAGTCCAGTTTGTCTCCAAATTCTGGAGGGCACTCTGCTCACATCTTCAAGTTAAGTTGGATTTCTCCTCTGCCTATCATCCCCAATCTAATGGTCAAGTTGAGAGGGTGAACCAGATCTTGGGAGATTACCTTGGCCACTTTGATTCTGCCAGCCAAGATGACTGGCCCAAACTACTACCCTGGGCTGAGTTTTCTTAAAACCATAGGGATACCAAATCCACAGGAACGTGACCCTTCTTTGTGGTCTATGGACTTCATCCTTGTCCACCTTTGTCCTTGTCTTCTCCCTCTGATGTCCCTATGGCAGATGAACTAGTACGGAACTTCGCCTCCATCTGGAAGAAGAGTCGTCTCTCCCTTCTTCGTGCCATGACCCGTATGAAATCTCAAGTGGACAAGAAAAGGCGCCCCCCTCCTGAATACTCACCCCGGGACGAAGTGTGGTTGTCATCAAAATATATCCGCTTCAGAGTACCCTGTTACAAACTGGGTCCACGCTATTTGGGTCCTTTAAAAAGTCAAGAAATGTCTAAATCCAGAGGCTTAATCTCTTCATTTGCTTTCCTCCCTTTGGATCACAAATTCTTTTCACGTCTCCCTCTTGAAATCCGCCATCCATAAATGCTTCTCTAAAAGGGACATTCTTCCTACTCCCATCTCAGGTACCTCTGATGTATATTCTGTCGAGGAATTTCTGACTCTAAACTCATCAGAGGAAAACGTTTCTTTCTTGTAGATTGGGAGGGATTCGGACCAGAGGAGAGGTCTTGGAAACAACAGAATAACATCCTAGATCAGGATCCCCTCCTCATATCCCGACCTCATATCCCGTCCTTATGTCCCATCCTCATATCCCGTCCTTATGTCCCATCCTCATATCCTGTCCTCAGATGGGACTGATTTGTGATGAAGATATTGTAAGCTGAAAATAGAAGGAGACGTGGCTTTGTGGGACTGGGCGTGATTTGCAAGCCAGATTGATGCACAAAAAGGGTAGATAATAAAAGAGGTGGGGCATAAAATGTGGGTTTGTCTTTGTGAGATGGGGTGTGGCTTGCAAGTCGGATTGACACATTCACCAGGAGATGCAGAGCGGGTTTTTGTGGAATAAGGTAATGGAAGCCTGTTATACTTGCATGGGACTTGAAACAAAAACCCATCTTTTATATAAGAGTGTAGGTAAGGTTAAATTAACTATCATATCTTTTTATTTGACATATAAGTAATACGTGCACCAGGTATTATTGAAATATCTCTAGCAGTACGGAAGTTATGTGGGAACTTACATTTCCAATTGATTTGCATGGGACTTTAAACAAAAACCCCATCCCTCACAAATGGGGGTGAGTAAGGGTTAAATTACCTATCCTATGTTTGTAGTTGACATATAAGTAACATGTGTGCAAAGTTTCATGTTAACATCTTTAGCCATTTGGACGTGATGCTGGAACATACACACATACATACATACACACATACACATACACATTGGCCCAGATTTATCAAACTGTATAAGAGAAAAACTGGAAAGATTTTCCTATAGCAACCAATCACTGCTCTGGTTTCACTTTACCAGAGCTCCTTAGCTGTGCCATTCAGCCACTATATGGTCTCCCCATGCTTCAGCCACCTCCAGGCTGTGCGATTCAGCCACTATGTGGTCTCCTCATGCTTCAGCCAATTCCAGGCTGTGCCATTCAGCCACTATATGGTCTCCTTATGCTTTAGCCAATTCCAGGCTGTACCATTCAGCCACTATATGATCTCCTCATGCTTCAGCCCCCTCCAGGGTGTGGCATTCAGCCACTATATGGTCTCATCATGCTTCAGCCAGCTCCAGGCTGTACCATTCTGTCACTATATGGTCTCCTCTTGCTTCAGCCCCCTCCAGGGTGTGGCATTCAGCCACTATATGGTCCTGGTACATTACCTAAAGATATGTTATGGTAGCACTAGCTACAAAAAATGCTCAATTTCAGTTTTAAAATGAATCTTTTAATTTTAGTGATTGTGAAGCTATATTGTCTACTCATGCTGCTGCCAGCTCCAGGCTGTGCCATTCCACCACTATATGTTTTACTGATGCTGCAGGGCCTGGTACATTACCTTAAAATATGTTATGGTAGCATTAGCTACGAAAAATATTCAATTTACATTTTAGAATTCATCTTTTAATCTTAGGGATTGTGAAGCCCTATTGTCTACTCATGCTGGCGCCAGCTCCAGGCTGTGCCATTCAGCCACTATATGGTTTACTAATGCTGCTGGGCCTTGGACATTAAATAAAAATATTTTATGGTTGCACTAGCTACCATAAATCTTCAATTAAAATTTTCAACAATAACTTTAATCTTCTCTATTGTGAGGCCCTTATGGTCTCCTCATACTGCTGCCACCTCTAGGCTCTGTCATTGTGCTGCCATGTGACTCCTTGTTAGATTTTGTATTGTGGTCATGCAGTATTAGTTCAAAGTAAACACCGGGACATTAAACTTGTGAATCTAATATAAATCTTAAATTGAAATTTGAAGAAATCTATGTAATCTTTTCCAGACTGAGGCCCTATGGTCGTTGACGTCATATTACCTGTGGAATTATCACAAAAATCCAGTGAAACAGCTTGGAGCGATAACAATGAACCATAACTAATTAAAGGAAACATTCGCACTTTCATAGTCAGGGGGGCGCTGAGAGGCAGGGGCTGGAATTGGTTGTATCTCGCCTGATGGAGGATCACCAGCTTAATGCTCACCAGAATGGGTGCTCAAAAAAGTAATGTACATTCAAATAAAATAAAATAAAAATTACATAAATTACATCTTTATTCTCATACATTTTGGAACCATATGGTCTCCCTGCTGCCACATCGACGCTCTGCAGCAGTGATTTTAATAGCAATGCCTGTAATCTGCATGTCATACTGAATAACACTATTATTTCACTAACACATCACAGTCCATATGCGTGTTAGGACAAGGCAAAGTGCTCTACACCCCTATTGAGGCTCTCAGTAGGCCAGAAATAGCCGTTTTTAATAGCGCAAAAATATTCGACCGAAATCAAATTTTTCAAAAGTTTGCTCATCTCTAGTTTCTATGTTCTGATGCCTTAAAGGGGTTATCCAGCATAAGGTGATTTTAGTACGTACCTGGCAGACAGTAATAGACATGCTTAGGAAGGATCTGCGCTTGTCTTGGGGCGAAATGGCTATGTTGTGAGATTACCATAACACTGTGGCTAGCTGTTTGTGAACTAGTATTTCCTGTTTGACTTTTCTTTTTTTTTTTTACTACAAATCCCACAATTCCATCTTCCTCCCTCCCACACTTCAGCCACCCCACCCATTGAAACATAAATGAGCTGCATCCATTCAAATCAGTGTGGTTTTCAATCAGGGTGCCACCAGCTGTTGCATTAGTTGCAGATTGATCCCTCCACCCATGGAAGAAGACAGGCTCCCTGCATTATATGCTGATAAAAATAAATATTGGGGTGAAAATCACAGAAGAATTGTGAGAAAACCGTCACACACAGGTACACACACTATATTATGAACTACACTAACTTCACAGCCCCTGTAGCATAGTCAAATAAAAAAAAATTCCTGGAATACCCTTTTAACTTTTTTATTTTGCATTCAATTGCATTGTGTGAGGGTTTTTATTTATTTTTTTGTGGGGCAAGCTCCTTTTCATTGGTTCCAATTTTACAGTACATGCTACCTTTTGCTCATTTTTATTTCATGTTTTGGACCCAAATAATTGATCCTGCTTTGGTATCCTGCTCCGGTCCCCAGTATGCTTCTCTACCTGCTTTTGGAGCCAAATACATCATGCTGCAACTCAGCGAATCGCTGGCCACAGCAGTGAGTCACCTTTGCCAGTGATTGGCTGAGCAGTAGTACACATTGGGCCCGGATCTTCTTCTGCTCAGTAAGAGGATCGCACCAGGGACAGAAGCAGGGCGCTGGAAGCACCATAGGAGCACTGGAGGAGAGTAGAGGTTAATATTTTTATATATTGCAGAATGGGGTTAGTTTATAAAAAGAAAAACTTCCAATCATGTTGTGTCCCTATGTGGAACACACCTGTCTTCCTGATCTGTCAGGTTGATGTCTCCTTGCATGTCTGCTCTAGGCCCACTACTTAGGTTTAAATGCATTATTTATTGCACTGTAATTTATTGTCAATGCACTTTTATGCTCTTGTGTCCTAAAGAGTTAACTTGTGTGTGCATGAGGATGCTGAGGGAATCACATGTCTACTTCAGCCAATTAGGGCTGGCTAGACTGGTAGGAGCTAGAGCAGTCTAGAGAGAGAGTTGCGGAGAGTCGAGGTCACCTTTAGACCTCTGCTGTGGACCTGTACCTCACCACATGAGGACAGGCCTAAGGGAATCCAGTTGCAGAACTAATCTGTTCCTGAGTGACAACACTCTTCACAGGATCCCACCGACCAGGTCGTCCATTCCAGTCATAATCAAGTCCGCATTGGAGAAAAGAGCCAAGTGAGCCCTTGGACCTCATTTGCAAATCAGAGGATAACAGGAGATGAAAACCTCAGGCAACTCCGGTCCAATTGTTTTAAGTCCAAGCCTTGTTGTAAGCCCTAATTCAGGATTCCTAAGTGTTTGTTTGTTAGCTCTTAACTCTTGTGCAAGTTATTCAGTTAAGTTCAGACCTGTCTAAAGTAAATCTCTGTCAAGCAAGAAGCTAGTCAGTCAGCAAGAATTGCAAGTCCCATAGTGCCTAGAAGCAACTGTGATCCCCAAAGCATTCTTTAGCGAACTTTACTCTAAATGTTGAACTGTTTCTGTTTTTATTGCAAGTTCCTGAGTTAAATTTAGTTATTTCCATAACCCTGCATCTGTGGTTATTGTTGCCTCAGCGCTTGTTCCAGGAAGCTACTATTCTTCGAGTGTGGAGTTTAAAACTACCCTGGCTTCATGAATTCTACTTTAGTTACAGCCCCCCACCAGTACTACATACATGCCATTGCCTCCAGTAGCCTACCTCAATCAGATAACCCCTTTAAAGTGTACCTCTCAACAATTTTTTTTGATATTTTATAGTTTATTACATATAAAACGATTTTCTAATTGTGTTCAATTAAAAAAAAATGCATTATTCTATGCTTTTTATGTGTTTAAACTTTTGACCACTAGGGGTCTCCCTACGAATCCTATTTTTGGTGATTTCGGACTCACCGCCCAAAATCTGTCCAGAGTCCAAAATCTGATACTGAGCGCTGCTCCCGCCTGTCAAGCAGACAGACCGGAGCGAGCGCTGTGCGCACATCGCTTCCAGGCACGCTCCTGACTCAGCTGGTCAGCGGCGTCTCAGGCTCCTCCCGCTGACAAGGAGAGCCGGCGCTTGCTGGCCCCGAGTCAGTTGAGCGCAGCTCTTTTTCTCCCTGCTCTGCACATCTCCTGTATGTGCGCTCCTGAGAGGGAGCGCAGCATACAGGAAGAAGGGCGGAAGCGGCACGGCAAGGCTTCAGATGACATTGCGCTTGCCGGGCCCCGCCCACTTCCTCCCTTCTCAGACGATCCTCTCTGAGCTACCGAAGATGAACATAAAAAGGTAATTTTAAGTGTTTTTTTATTTTAAAAAAATGCTAGGATAGATAGAGTTAGTGACAGGGACAGATGGGGAGGGGGATTAGGGAAAGTTAAGTTGATAATAGGTGCTCTTTAATGTGTGTCCGTTATAAGGGGGAAAGTGACAGTATTTGTAGGAGGGAGGGGTGACAAGATGTTGGGAAGGGGAAAATGTGGGATGAGTGATAATGTATGAAGGAACATCAGTGTGTGTAAATGGTGACAGTGAGAGTATGGGCATAGAAAATGGCTATGGGCAGGTCATATTAGTAAGGTTGAAGCAGTTTGGTATGGGTGGGGTATATTAGTATGGGGGTTGCATACCTTGGGGGGGAGGAACTTAGGGACCCCCTGAGTGGGTCTCGAAGGGAGGTCCCCAAATTTTTTGTTACGCTGCTGGAAAAGTGCCCCTTTTTCTTTATTTGGGCCCCTGTCCCCCAAAATGTCTGTGCAAGTCCTTGTCAAATCAAGTACATGAATTGGAAAGCAGATTACAGGCTAGAGGGAAGACCAAAAAAAACATTTAAACAGGGCATGCAAAAGAGTAGATTGAGAAAATCGTGATAAGTTAATTAACAACGGAATAACCTGTTCTTGCACTTACATACTCACCCCGGTTTAATCAAATCAAAAAATGTATACAGAGACTTTTTATCTTAAATAGGATCCAGTCCTGTCACAAGTCTTTGGGGTCAAATGGGGTAGCTATAGTGCCTAAATGTTACCCCACACTCAGTGGTTGTTACGCCGAGCGCTCCGGGTCCCCGCTCCTCCCCGGAGCGCTCGCTTCACTCTCCCCGCGGCAGCGCTCCGGTCACGTCCTCTGACCCGGGGCGCTGCGATTCCGCTGCCAGCCGGGATGCGATTCGCGATGCGGGTAGCGCCCGCTCGCGATGCGCACCCCGGCTCCCCTACCTGACTCGCTCTCCGTCTGTTCTGTCCCGGCGCGCGCGGCCCCGCTCCCTAGGGCGCGCGCGCGCCGGGTCTCTGCGATTTAAAGGGCCACTGCGCCGCTGATTGGCGCAGTGGTTCCAATTAGTGTGTTCACCTGTGCACTTCCCTATATCACCTCACTTCCCCTGCACTCCCTTGCCGGATCTTGTTGCCTTAGTGCCAGTGAAAGCGTTCCTTGTGTGTTCCTTGCCTGTGTTTCCAGACCTTCTGCCGTTGCCCCTGACTACGATCCTTGCTGCCTGCCCCGACCTTCTGCTACGTCCGACCTTGCTTTTGCCTACTCCCTTGTACCGCGCCTATCTTCAGCAGCCAGAGAGGTGAGCCGTTGCTAGTGGATACGACCTGGTCACTACCGCCGCAGCAAGACCATCCCGCTTTGCGGCGGGCTCTGGTGAAAACCAGTAGTGGCTTAGAACCGGTCCACTAGCACGGTCCACGCCAATCCCTCTCTGGCACAGAGGATCCACTACCTGCCAGCCGGCATCGTGACAGTAGATCCGGCCATGGATCCCGCTGAAGTTCCTCTGCCAGTTGTCGCTGACCTCACCACGGTGGTCGCCCAGCAGTCACAACAGATAGCGCAACAAGGCCAACAGCTGTCTCAACTGACCGTTTTGCTACAACAGTTACTACCACAGCTTCAGCAGTCATCTCCTCCGCCAGCTCCTGCACCTCCTCCGCAGCGAGTGGCCGCTCCTGGGATACGCTTATCCTTGCCGGATAAATTTGATGGGGACTCTAAGTTTTGCCGTGGCTTTCTTTCCCAATGTTCCCTGCATCTGGAGATGATGTCGGACCTGTTTCCCACTGAAAGGTCTAAGGTGGCTTTCGTAGTCAGCCTTCTGTCCGGAAAAGCCCTGTCATGGGCCACACCGCTCTGGGACCGCAATGACCCCGTCACTGCCTCTGTACACTCCTTCTTCTCGGAAATCCGAAGTGTCTTTGAGGAACCTGCCCGAGCCTCTTCTGCTGAGACTGCCCTGTTGAACCTGGTCCAGGGTAATTCTTCCGTTGGCGAGTATGCCGTACAATTCCGTACTCTTGCTTCAGAATTGTCCTGGAATAATGAGGCCCTCTGCGCGACCTTCAAAAAAGGCCTATCCAGCAACATTAAAGATGTTCTGGCCGCACGAGAAATTCCTGCTAATCTACATGAACTTATTCACCTAGCCACTCGCATTGACATGCGTTTTTCCGAAAGGCGTCAGGAACTCCGCCAAGATATGGACTCTGTTCGCACGAGGCGTTTCTCCTCCTCGGCTCCTCTCTCCTCTGGTCCCCTGCAATCTGTTCCTGTGCCTCCCGCCGTGGAGGCTATGCAGGTCGACCGGTCTCGCCTGACACCTCAAGAGAGGACACGACGCCGTATGGAGAACCTCTGCCTGTACTGTGCTAGTACCGAACACTTCCTGAGAGATTGTCCTATCCGTCCTCCCCGCCTGGAAAGACGTACGCTGACTCCGCACAAAAGTGAGACAGTCCTTGATGTCTACTCTGCTTCTCCACGTCTTACTGTGCCTGTGCGGATGTCTGCCTCTGCCTTCTCCTTCTCTACAGTGGCCTTCTTGGACTCTGGATCTGCAGGAAATTTTATTTTGGCCTCTCTCGTCAACAGGTTCAACATCCCGGTGACCAGTCTCGCCAGACCCCTCTACATCAGTTGTGTAAATAATGAAAGATTGGACTGTACCATACGTTTCCGCACGGAGCCCCTTCTTATGAGCATCGGATCTCATCATGAGAGGATTGAACTTTTGGTCCTCCCCAATTGCACCTCGGAAATTCTCCTTGGACTTCCCTGGCTTCAACTTCATTCCCCTACCCTGGATTGGTCCACTGGGGAGATCAAGAGTTGGGGGTCCTCTTGTTCCAAGAACTGTCTAAAACCGGTTCCCAGTAACCCTTGCCGTAACTCTGTGGTTCCTCCAGTAACCGGTCTCCCTAAGGCCTATATGGACTTCGCGGATGTTTTCTGCAAAAAACAAGCTGAGACTCTACCTCCTCACAGGCCTTATGATTGCCCTATCGACCTCCTCCCGGGCACTACTCCACCCCGGGGCAGAATTTATCCTCTCTCTGCCCCAGAGACTCTTGCCATGTCCGAATACGTCCAGGAGAATCTAAAAAAGGGCTTTATCCGTAAATCCTCCTATCCTGCCGGAGCCGGATTTTTCTTTGTGTCCAAAAAAGATGGCTCCTTACGTCCTTGCATTGACTACCGCGGTCTTAATAAAATCACGGTTAAGAACCGCTACCCCTTACCCCTCATCTCTGAACTCTTTGATCGCCTCCAAGGTGCCCACATCTTCACTAAATTGGACTTAAGAGGCGCCTATAACCTCATTCGCATCAGAGAGGGGGACGAGTGGAAAACGGCATTTAACACCAGAGATGGACACTTTGAGTATCTGGTCATGCCCTTTGGACTGTGCAACGCCCCTGCTGTCTTCCAAGACTTTGTCAATGAAATTTTTCGTGATCTGTTATACTCCTGTGTTGTTGTATATCTGGACGATATCCTAATTTTTTCTGCCAATCTAGAAGAACACCGCCAGCATGTCCGTATGGTTCTTCAGAGACTTCGTGACAACCAACTCTATGCCAAAATTGAGAAATGTCTGTTTGAATGCCAATCTCTTCCTTTTCTAGGATATTTGGTCTCTGGCCAGGGACTACAGATGGATCCAGACAAACTCTCTGCCGTCTTAGATTGGCCACGCCCCTCCGGACTCCGTGCTATCCAACGCTTTTTGGGGTTCGCCAATTATTACAGGCAATTTATTCCACATTTTTCTACCATTGTGGCTCCTATCGTGGCTTTAACCAAAAAAAATGCTGATCCCAAGTCCTGGCCTCCTCAAGCAGAAGACGCCTTTAAACGACTCAAGTCTGCCTTTTCTTCGGCTCCCGTCCTCTCCAGACCTGACCCTTCCAAACCCTTCCTATTGGAGGTTGATGCCTCCTCAGTGGGAGCTGGAGCTGTTCTTCTACAAAAAAATTCTTCCGGGCATGCTGTCACTTGTGGTTTTTTCTCTAGGACCTTCTCTCCAGCGGAGAGGAACTACTCCATCGGGGATCGAGAGCTTCTAGCCATTAAATTAGCACTTGAGGAATGGAGGCATCTGCTGGAGGGATCAAGTTCTCCTGTTATTATCTACACCGACCACAAGAACCTCTCCTACCTCCAGTCTGCCCAACGGCTGAATCCTCGCCAGGCCCGGTGGTCTCTGTTCTTTGCCCGATTTAATTTTGAGATTCACTTTCGTCCTGCCGATAAGAACATTAGGGCCGATGCTCTCTCTCGTTCCTCGGATGCCTCAGAAGTTGAACTCTCTCCGCAACACATCATTCCACCTGACTGCCTGATCTCCACTTCTCCTGCCTCCATCAGGCAGACTCCTCCAGGAAAGACCTTTGTTTCTCCTCGCCAACGCCTCGGAATCCTCAAATGGGGTCACTCCTCCCATCTCGCAGGTCATGCGGGTATCAAGAAATCTGTGCAACTCATCTCCCGCTTCTATTGGTGGCCGACTCTGGAGACGGATGTTGTGGACTTTGTGCGAGCCTGCACTATCTGTGCCCGGGATAAGACTCCTCGCCAGAAGCCCGCTGGTTTTCTTCATCCTCTGCCTGTCCCCGAACAGCCTTGGTCTCTGATTGGTATGGATTTTATTACTGATTTACCCCCTTCCCGTGGCAACACTGTTATTTGGGTGGTCGTTGATCGATTCTCCAAAATGGCACATTTCATCCCTCTTCCTGGTCTTCCTTCTGCGCCTCAGTTGGCTAAACAATTTTTTGTACACATTTTTCGTCTTCACGGGTTGCCTACGCAGATTGTCTCGGATAGAGGCGTCCAATTCGTGTCTAAATTCTGGAGGGCTCTCTGTAAACAACTCAAGATTAAATTAAATTTTTCTTCTGCATATCATCCTCAGTCCAATGGACAAGTAGAAAGGATTAACCAGATCTTGGGTGATTATTTGCGACATTTTGTTTCCTCCCGCCAGGATGACTGGGCAGATCTCCTCCCATGGGCCGAATTCTCGTATAACTTCAGGGTCTCTGAGTCTTCCTCCAAATCCCCATTTTTCGTGGTGTACGGCCGTCACCCTCTTCCCCCCCTCCCTACTCCCTTGCCCTCTGGTCTGCCCGCTGTGGATGAAATTTCTCGTGACCTTTCCATCATATGGAGAGAGACCCAAAATTCTCTCTTACAGGCTTCATCACGCATGAAGAAGTTCGCGGATAAGAAAAGAAGAGCTCCCCCCGTTTTTTCCCCTGGAGACAAGGTATGGCTCTCCGCTAAATATGTCCACTTCCGTGTCCCTAGCTACAAGTTGGGACCACGCTATCTTGGTCCTTTCAAAATTTTGTGTCAAATTAATCCTGTCTCTTATAAACTTCTTCTTCCTCCCTCTCTTCGTATCCCTAATGCCTTTCACGTCTCTCTTCTCAAACCACTCATCCTCAACCGTTTTTCTCCCAAATCTGTTCCTCCCACTCCTGTTTCCGGCTCCTCGGACATCTTCTCGGTCAAAGAAATTTTAGCTGCCAAAAAGGTCAGAGGGAAAAATTTTTTTTTAGTGGACGGGGAGGGTTGTGGTCCTGAAGAGAGATCCTGGGAACCTGAGGACAACATCCTAGACAAAAGTCTGCTCCTCAGGTTCTCAGGCTCCAAGAAGAGGGGGAGACCCAAGGGGGGGGGTACTGTTACGCCGAGCGCTCCGGGTCCCCGCTCCTCCCCGGAGCGCTCGCTTCACTCTCCCCGCGGCAGCGCTCCGGTCACGTCCTCTGACCCGGGGCGCTGCGATTCCGCTGCCAGCCGGGATGCGATTCGCGATGCGGGTAGCGCCCGCTCGCGATGCGCACCCCGGCTCCCCTACCTGACTCGCTCTCCGTCTGTTCTGTCCCGGCGCGCGCGGCCCCGCTCCCTAGGGCGCGCGCGCGCCGGGTCTCTGCGATTTAAAGGGCCACTGCGCCGCTGATTGGCGCAGTGGTTCCAATTAGTGTGTTCACCTGTGCACTTCCCTATATCACCTCACTTCCCCTGCACTCCCTTGCCGGATCTTGTTGCCTTAGTGCCAGTGAAAGCGTTCCTTGTGTGTTCCTTGCCTGTGTTTCCAGACCTTCTGCCGTTGCCCCTGACTACGATCCTTGCTGCCTGCCCCGACCTTCTGCTACGTCCGACCTTGCTTTTGCCTACTCCCTTGTACCGCGCCTATCTTCAGCAGCCAGAGAGGTGAGCCGTTGCTAGTGGATACGACCTGGTCACTACCGCCGCAGCAAGACCATCCCGCTTTGCGGCGGGCTCTGGTGAAAACCAGTAGTGGCTTAGAACCGGTCCACTAGCACGGTCCACGCCAATCCCTCTCTGGCACAGAGGATCCACTACCTGCCAGCCGGCATCGTGACAGTGGTCAATTGTCACCCAGTGTGGTGTCCTCTACTAATGCTAGGTCTAGGACGTGGTTACACTACAGCGGGTTTCATAGGTGTGGAAATACCAGGTGCAAAACCTGCTCTATTTGTAGTAAGAAATATAGAAGATGTACTACTTAAAGATTGAAAGTCAGAATATTAGAGCATTTAAATTACATAACTAATACATAACTAATACAACTCCTAGAAACAAGTAAGGTGCTTCACAAAATTTTTGGGAAGTCCATGCTGGATTAACAAGTGGTTTGTGTTTATGCCATTGAATAGGTAGTGTCTGGCAAAATAGGGGGGGGGGATTACAGAAACAATTAGGTGACAAGGAAGCATATTAGCAATTTATGTCAAATACCAGCACCCCAGCAGGGTAAAATTTGTGTCATGAATTTCTTTTTCACTATTGAAATACTTAAAATATATTTCTCATTTATATTTTCCTTGTATATACATGCTGCAAAAATGTAATATGCTATAACATAGCAACATAGGTCTACAAAAGTAAAGATCAGAAGCAATCTTACTGACCATCAAGTGGCTGAGCTGCAAAAGAATAAGAAGCTCCAGCATATTAATACTGAATGGCTTGTCTTTTCTAGTTCCAAGCAGTGCACACTTACTTTGGACAGGCCACGCTTAGTAGATTACTACATGCAGTAGATAAATAATTAAAAGAAGATGCCATTCATTGCACACACTGGACTTTTGCATTTGCAATTCATCTTCTTCTCAATAATTTTATGATATTTTTCTTAGCAGAGTTTGTTTTCTACCCAAGGTTTGAACTTTATATTGTGCAAGGTCTTCGAACTCTAGGCCATAATAGGCCACACGCATGTCACGTATCTGCAGTTAACAGTACTAACAGTATTAATCAGTCTTCTACAATCAATGTTCTTGAAAAAAGGCATTTCCTAATTTTATTTTAATTTTTTTAATTAAAATATACATCCTTTCTTTACCCATAATTTGTGTTTATATTCTGCTTGTATGCTTTTACATGAATATGGACTGTAGTCTTGCCAAGAGGTATAATTTGAAGCTCGTGAGCCCCAGAACAAAATCTGTAGCAGTAACCATCACCTTACATGTGCTAATTATAATACTGGAATCTCTGTATGTTGCAGAGAGTCTGTGGTAACTCTGCAGGCATTCCAACACTTTGCCTTGATGTAACACGCATAGGGTGTGTGCTGGGTTAGTGAAATAATACTGTTATTTAGTATGACATGCAGATTAGAGGTATCGCTATTAGAATCACTGTCACAGAGCGGCACAATGACAGAGCCTGGAGGTGGCATCAGTATGAGGAGACCATAGAGTGGCTAAATGACAGAGCCTGGATTTGGCGGAATCATGATGAGACCATATAGTGGCTGAATGGCACAACCTGGAGTTGGCGGCAGCATGAGGAGACCATATAGTGGCTGAATGACACAGCCTGGAGTTGGCGGCAGCATGAGGAGACCTATAGTGGCTGAATGACGAAGCCTGGAGTTGGCGGCAGCATGAGGAGACGATATAGTGGCTGAATGACACAGCCTGGAGTTGGCGGCAGCATGAGGAGACCATATAGTGGCTGAATGACACAGCCTAGAGGTGGCGGCAGCATGAGGAGACCATATAGTTGCAGAATGAGACAGCCTGGAGGTGGAAGCATGAGGAGAACATATGATGGCAGTATGGGTCAGCCCGGATCTGGCATCAGCATGAGGGGAACATATAGTAGAAGTATTAGACAGCCTGGAGGTCGCATCAGCATGAGGAGAACATATGGTGGCAGTATGAGACAGACTAGAGCTGGCAGCAGCATGAGGAGAACATATAGTGGCAGAATGAGACAGCCTGGAGATGGCATCAGCAGCATCAGGAGTCCTGAAAGTGACCCATAATGGGGTGGTGAGTGGCAATACCAGTACCCGGTGACGAAGGTGCAGAATTCTCACCAGCAGAATAGTGAGTACAGCTCTGGAGTATAATACAAAATATAACTCAGGATCAGTACAGGATAAGTAATGTAATGTATGTACACAGTGACCCCACCAGCAGAACAGCTGTTTAGTGCTGACCAATTAGTTGTGGGTGTGGTCATGCTCCAGTTCAGCTGTGTCTGCTGTGCCTCCTGAACTCCAGGGAGTTACCATCTTTTCCACCTGGAGCCTGCTTGCTCCTCCCCAGGGATTAAGTAGGTTTCCGGGGATGAGTGAGGGGGGCGAGGCCCAGGCTTCTGCTCCCCGGAATAGGCCGCAGGGGAGCAGGAGAGGCCAGCAAGCAGCCTGTACATAGGAGGATTTGGGGGTGAGATGCTCCACCCGGAACCGCAGAAATGTGGCTCCGACTCCCTCCCACTGAGGCGAGAAGCCGCAGGGATGAATCCACCTCAGGAAAGCTGAGTGCTACCGGCGGAAAGCTGGGTTCTGCAGAAAGAAGGCAGAGTGCTCATGGAGGTGAAGCCGACCTCAGTGAGGAAGGCTGGGGAATGCTGGGGACCCGGAAGTCTATTTCCACCTATGGCTCCCGGGTAATGAGTCACCTCCGTGAGTATGAAGACGTCTGAAAAGCTGCCAGGAGACTCAGAGAGGAACTGCGGTGTGCCCGTTTCAGGACTGATGTTGCCCCTAAAAACGGAAAAAGGCAGAAATCCAGGCACAGATGAAAAAAACCTAATGTCTGAAGTTGAGGCTTTGGAGGAGAGAAAAGCGATATTACGGGAGATGAGTGGCCCATTTAAAGAAAAACTTGAAAATTAAGACCGCTTCAGGGAGATGGCTGAAAACAAAGAGAGAAGGTTGATGGGGCTGCAACCTGAGTGCCAGGTGGATGATGCGGAGGAGATGGACGGAGAACAACAGCCAAATGCACCTTGTAGCCTGCAGCAAGACCAGCAGGCACCGTACAGTGGGCCCCCTGCACAGCAGCCAGCAGTGTCACCTGCCGACTCAGGGGAGGACAGTGACAGCAGCAGCCAGGGAGGGGCGCTGATGGCCCAGATTAGAATGCTGGAATCCTCAGTGTGTTCTCAGAACCTGGTATTCGGAAATGAACTCACAAATGAGGCACCTGGGGGTAAGAAGAAAAAGAAGACCAGGCCAAAGCAGCAAGAAGTGGTGAGTTACATCGATAGCCCCCTCCCTGTAAATCCTGAGTCGTCCGCACGGTCAGCTCATTGTGCGAGCCCCTTTACCAGGGATATTACCAGGGAAAGTGTTTTTGTGGGAGGTGGTAGTGTTGCTCTTGTTGGGGGTGGTGGTGTCGGGGCTAGAAAAAATGTTGGGGACCATGTTATTGGGGTTGGTGCTGATGTTGTTGTTAGGGATGGTGGGGAGGTTGTCATTGAGGGTGGTGATATGCTTAGAGATAATGTTATTGGGGGTGGTGGTAATGTGACTGAGTATGAGGGTATTGTTAAAAATAGTGGTGTAGGGTTGGGTCCGGTTGCCCCCCCCCCCAGTGGTGACAGACCCTAGGAGTTATGCAAATGTCACTGCTGGGGGAAGTAGGATACTTTCCTTGTCCCCTGACTCTAGGGATGGCTTATTGCAACGTCTCCTGGAAGCTCTGAAAAAGGGGGAAAGGTCAATCAATGTAGAAGGTAGAACAGTTGGTCTGTCATTCTGGATAGAGAGGCATGGTTTCTCTGCCTTCCGAGAGGAAAGAGAGAGGGATACTGTGTGGTCCCTCCCAACAGTTGGGCCAGGTAGTAACCATAGGAATGTGTCCATCAAGGACCAAAGTGGTTGAGCTCTTGCTAAAGATGGGCTTCAAGGTAGTTGATATCTACACCTTGATACATCCCTATGGTTCTCCTGAATTCTATATCAGTTTTGTTCGGCCAGAGGGCCTTGAGCTTTTCTGGTCAAACTACGAATTGGTAAAGAATGAGCCTGGATGGTGAGAGTTCCCCAGAAGAACAGGGACGAGCTTTGCATCTAGTCAGGAGCCTGGATGTTTTTGGTAAAACTTAAGCGTTCAGGAAATAAAGTTACCCATATTCCATCCTCTGCCTTTCTCGGTAGGGATCGTATCCAGGTTTTGTACCAGGGTCAGCCGAAGCTCTGTCAGGAAATAAAGTTAACCATATTCCATCCTCTGCCTTTCTCGGTAGGGATCGTATCCAGGTTTTCTACTGGGGTCAGCCGAAGCTCTGTCACAGGTGTGGTGACCCCACACGCTTCAGAGCAAATTGAAGAAATGGTCTTGTGTGGGGGTATAGGCCATCTTGCTGCATCTTGTGCAGAGATTAAGTGTCACCTGTGTGGGGACTTAGGTCACCCATTCAGTTGTTGTCCTCGTTCTTTCGCTAATGCGATCTTGGCCCCAGCGGATGAAGATCACGAGCCGGAATCTTCTGGGGAGGTGGCTATTAGAGGTGAGGGAACTTAGGGGTCAGTGAGGAACAGCAAGAAAAAGACTCCAACCCATCTAAGACGCCTTGATAAATGCCAAAGGCATAGGGTGTTGGGGAAAGCCCGGGTTACCGGGACAACCTCTAATCCTGTCCCAGAGGCCAACCTTGCTACTGTGACACTGAGGAATGACGAGCTGGATAAGGAGGTCAGAAGGATCTAGAATGAGGAAGGTGCCATCTCCTCAGATAGCGTGGAGGAGGATGATGAGGGATGGCAGAAGGAGACACGAAAGCAGGGTACAAGTAGAAAAAGGGAAAATTTAAGATCTTCTTCCACCCTGGTTGAGGTGCCAAAGGAAGGCAAAACTGACTCCGCTCTGATTGGCCAATCCAATCAATTCCGACCCCTCAAGGACATCTCTTCCTCTTCTTCGGAAGGGGAGGCTGAGGGTAAAGTTCTGAAGGTGACGGTGGGGCTTCCAGGGGGCGCCGAGTCCTCTTTTCCTGTGGAGGTTATGTCCTCGGGGGAAGGGACTGGCCTAGAGTCTGGAGATGAGGAAAGTAAAAATGTGTTTGGTGTGATGGATACTTCAGTATCTCTTGAGAGGCTTAAGATTGCCACTCAGAGGGTGGATCAGTGGAAGGTTTGGTCTTTGACCCTCAGGGAAAGGATTAACCTGATCAAAACATTCCTGCTCCCTTTGCTGATATATCTGGGCAGTGTATGCACGTTGCCAGAACCTCTCTGGACCCGGGTCTACAGTGTGTTCTTCCAAATGTTATGGGGGAATAGACTGAACCTAGTGAAGAGGGAGGTTACTTACCGTATGAGGAGACTAGGGGGGTTGTGTATGGTCAACCCCGTGGTATTCTTATTGAATGCCTTTCTTAAGACAAATATTGCAAATCTCTTGAAAGAGCTCCTCCGTGGGTATCCTTCTGTAGAGGATGGTTTCGTCCTTTCTTCCAGATATGGGAGACAGGTGGGCAAGTGAAGGATCTTTGCACACCACACAGGCATCTCCCGGCTTATGCTACCCTGGCTCTGAAGTTTATATGTCGTGGGGTCTGGGGATGTGGGAGATTAGGACTTTGTCAAGGAAATTCTTTGACAAGAGGGTTCTGTGTTCTCATTTTCAGAGGTCATTGGCGCTCAAGGATTGCCCATCTGGAGATTGGTTTAAGGCTTTTGAATTCTATCAGGATCCCCTTGAAGTTTTGGGACTTGACTTAGCGCTGCTTCCATGGGAAACTGTGTGTGAGGGACAATCTGAAGTGCAGGAGCTCTGAGGACTGGGGATGTCCCAGTGAAGAGTGTGGAAGCATTCTGGAAAGCATGGAGCATTTTCTGTTTCATTGACCCTTTAACACAGAGGTTTACAACAGGGTGGGAGCTTTCATCGGTTGGCCTAGGCTGGCAAGTCTCTCCTATGCGGAATGGGCCTATGGGGCATTCAGAAACCTTGGAGGCTGGGACCAGTGCACTTTATTCCTAGTTAGCTCAGTGGTCAGGTACTACATGTGGAACGCACGGTGTTTAGTGTCGACGCAGCGTAGAATCCTCCCTGTGGATGAGGTGGTTAGGAACATACTGGGTGACCTGGTGAAGGTGTGTTCTCTTGAGTAGGAGAGGTTGGGTGCTGGCAGGGCCTCTCATCTGTGGAGGGGCTCTGCCTTTAAAGTGTCTTAGCCTGTTGTCTCCCCCTGGTGGTGGGCTGATGACGACACATTAGTCTTTTTGTTTTTTTGCTGTAGGTATATGGTAATATAGGGCTTGCAGGCACTGAACTTGAACTTTAGGGGTTTGTATTGTATATATCTGTTTGTGTGGAGGAATGAGTGTGGGGTGGACCAGTGTTGTATTTCATGCTATGGTGTTGGTTTTATGATTCATTATATTGATATGTTCTGTCAGATATGGTATGTTTATGTTTTGTACGTATTTATTGTCATGTTTAAAATTTAATAAAAGATTTAAAGGATATAACTCAGGATCAGTACAGGATAAGTAATGTAATGTATGTACCTAGTGGCCTCACCAGCCTCCAGATGTTGCAAAACTACAACTCCCAGCATGCCTAAACAGCCTTTGACAACCTTTGATTGTCCAAGCATTCTGGCAGTTGTAATTGTGCAACACTTGGAGGAACCCTGGTTGGGAAACACTGATGTAGACCAGTGTTTCCCAACCCAGTCCTCAAGGCACACCAACAGTCCAGGATTTAAATTTTTCCATGTTCTATTCCAATGGAGTAACTGAAAAAAACTGGAATGTTGGTGTGCCTTGAGGACTGGGTTGGGAAACGCTGATGAAGACAGTGACAGAATAGTGAGTGCAGCTCTGGAGCTCACATGTATATACTGTATATTAGTGTCTTCCAACCAGTATGCCTCTAGCCTGCTGGGAGTTGTAGTTTTGCAACAGCTGGAGGCACCCTGGTTAGGAAACACTGCTGTATACAGTGACTTCTCACCAACAGATTGCAGGAAGAACTCCCCACACTACTCTCCTGGCTGCTTCGGGAACTTTAGCTCCACCCCCAAGTCACATGATCGTGACATCACCACAGGTCATCAAATAAATCACCCCCTCCAGCATTCAGAAGGTACAAAGCAGGTCCTGATCGGGCAGTCACTGTCATTATGTTCTGTGTGAAGATCCATGTTTTTAAGTGACTGCCGACCAGGACCTGCATGAAGGACCTGCATGATTCAGAGGGAGCGGGGCCCCCTTTCTTTCCTGGCCATGCGGGGCCCAGAGCCTGAGCAGGTGGAAGGAAACAACGTATTGTCTATTGTAGCAGGTGGGGGTAAAAGATTCCCCTGTAAGGCCCTACTCTCGTCCTATTAATTCCTTTCTTGCCAAGTGTTATTCCCCATAAAAAGGGCGGCACCACACAGGAAACTCTCCCTATTTCCACATAAAAACCCTGTGAAATGGCAGTGTTTGTAGGTGGAAATATGGAGAGGTTCCTGTTTGGGGCTGCCCTTTTTTGGGCGATTAACACTTGCCAAGAAGGGAATTAATATTGCAAGAGTAGGGCCTTACAATTAGGGTTACAATGGACCATAGGTTGTTCCCTTCCCCATTTTAGAGGTCTTTGCATCACATCAATACTTGGTGGTGTAGCTGGCACATTGTGTTTTTTGCACACCTTTCATTTTGTTTTATTTAAAAAAAATGTGAGGTACATATATGTTATCCAAAAAAAAGTTAAGTTTTAGCTAATGCATATCCTCAATGCTTACCTGTGGTCTGATGGCGAGGAATGTCTGTAACTGGGGAGCAGCACCATAATTCTGTTTGCCACTATCCATATTTGTGAAGTGTTGGTGTGGCACCATGGTTAATCTACTCTGATGCATCAGGCATTGGTGGTTGGAAATCCTGGCTGATCCATGCCTGATTCATTTTCACAAAGGTCAGTTTCTCCACATTTTTCGTGGACAGACAAATTCTCCTTGGGGTTACTATGGCCCTAACTGCACTAAACATCCGCTCTCATGGCACAGTACTGGCCGGGCATGACAGCTTTTCCAGGGCAAACTCAGCTAGTTGCAGCCACAAATCAACTTTGGCTGCCCAGAAGGTGTGTTGGCATGGGCATGTCAAGGTATGCCAACACCTGCTGGTTCAGGTCCTGCTCCAGGTCTACCTAAACTAAGGCTACTGCTGATGAAGCTGGTACTGCTCCTGCCACCCCACCCCTGCCCAGCAGCCATGGCAGTGGAAGATGAGCGCAAGCGTGAGGTTGGAATATGACGCAGATAGGCATCGGCCAACTGACTACGTTGGATGTCTCTGTAGTAGGTCAGTTTGTCCTCCTTCTCAGTGGGTGTAAAAAGGCCCCTATTTTGTTCCTGTAGCAAGGGTCCAAGAAGGTGGAGAGCCAGACGTGATCCCGATGCCGAATGGTGACAATTCAGCAGTCACTATGCAAGCGTGCATGCATCGTGCCATTTGTGCAAGTGACTTGGAGGGATTCTCCCTGCCTCCTTCTCCACTGCATACTGCCACGGTGTATCTGGGTCCTCTGTCTTGCCTTCCCTATAACCCTCTAGCTCATCTGGCTTCTCCTGCTCTTCCTCTCCTGTCAGATGACTAGAAAAACCACCCATCTTGTGAAACCTAAACTGTGCTCCACTGTGCCCCTCCCTCTCCTCCTCCTCCTCCAGTTCAGCCCCCACAGGGCTCATGTGGCCATGAGATGTAGGTGCCACGTCTCCAGTGCCCTGACCAGACATAATTTCCAACATGTGTTGTAGTAAATGAAGCAGTGGAATTATGTTCATCCTGTAATCCTGGCGACTGACCAATAATGTGGCTTCCCCACAGGGTCTGAGCAAATAGCAGGTGTAACATGTTGGGACTATGTTGGGGGATACCGTTCTGACGCTACAACTCATGGAGGGTGTGCTTTGCGGTGTATGAGTGGATGGAGTGCATGCAAATTTTTTTTTCCATTGTTAGGATGTCTTGCAGATGGGGGAACACTTCAGGAACCGATTGACAACCAGATTGAACACATGTGCATGTCTCAGGCTTCCTTGTTGCAGCGCAGACAAGTTGTTCTTCCCATTGTCAGTCACCATGGTTCCCATTTTCAGTTTTCATGGAGTAAGCATGCTTTGATTTCTTGATGAATGACTTTTAGCAGTTTCTCCCCTATGTGACTCCATTCGCCAAGGCAAACTATGTGAAGAACAGCGTGACACTGCCGTGCCCTGCATACATGGTATCCTGGAGGGGCACTGAGACTTGTCTGTGCAGTGGAGGCTGAGGACACGGTGGAGCATGAGAAGGCAGAGTCGCACATTGTCACAGAACCAACGGCCTGAGAGTGTGGATGCGGAAGTGGCGTGACGTGTCCAAGTTGTTGTTGTGGCTGTGCAGGAACCACATTCACCCAGTGAGCCATAAAGGACATGTATCGTCCCTGACTGTAGTTACAGCTCTACACATGTGCGCTGTCATGCACATTGGTACACACCGGCAGGTTCAAGGACTGGCCCACCTCCTGTTCCACAAAATTGTGCAGGGCTGGTTTGGGACTATCCATCTTGTCTCGGCACAAGCCATCAGTTCTCTGAAAGGTGCAGAGTCCACCACTTTAAAAGGGAGGGACTGTAGCACCAGCAACTTGGACAGGAGCACATTCAGCTTTTGCGCCGTTGGATGAGTAGCCGCATAATGTTGTCTTTTGGACATGGCTTCGCCGATGGATTGTGGCGGAATGACTGACTCGAAGTAGAAGGAGCATGATAATCTGGAGCAACAGAAGATATGTATGACACACACAGCTCCCTTCGGCTGAGGTGGTGGAGCCTTGGCTGGGTGAAACAGGGAGCGGCGTGCCACCATGGTGCTAACATTGGGACCCTGGCCACCCTTCAACTTCTGCCGACACATCTTGCAAGTGGCCACGTTAACCTTCTCCAGATGCTTGATGAAAAACTTCCACACTACCGAGTAGCTGATTTTCTCACCAACAGTCCACACTGAATGACTGCTACTGCTGCCGACCCCAGGAACCCCTGTTCCACTTTCTTCCGAGAAGGTAGGCTGCCGCGAAGTACCGTATATACTCGAGTATAAGCCGACCCGAGTATAAGCCGAGACCCCTAATTTCAACCCAAAATCCCAGGAAAAGTTATTGACTCGAGTATAAGCCTAGGGTGGGAAATACCTCATCCCCCCCTGTCATCATCCAGACCCGTCATTAACATCCTCATCATCATCCCCTTGTCATCATCCCACACATCCCCCCTTCATCATCCTCTTATCATCCCACACATCCCCCCTTCATCATCCCCTTATCATCCCACACATCCCCCCTTCATCATCCCCTTGTCATCATCCCACACATCCCCCCTTCATCATCCCCTTATCATCCCACACCCCCCCCCTTCATCATCCCCACCCCCCTTCATCATTCCCACACCCCCCCTTCATCATCCTCTTCTCATCATTCGCCCTCAGTGGTCTTCAACCTGCGGACCTCCAGAGGTTTCAAAACTACAACTCCCAGCAAGCCCGGGCAGCCATCGGCTGTCCGGGCTTGCTGGGAGTTGTAGTTTTGAAACCTCCGCTCCGGAGGTCCGCAGGTTGAAGACCACTGCGGCCTTCAACATCATCCAGCCCCCTCTCACCCCCTTTAGTTCTGAGTACTCACCTCCGCTCGGCGCTGGTCCGGTCCTGCAGGGCTGTCCGGAGAGGAGGTGGTCCGGTGAGGAGGTGGTCCGGGCTGCTATCTTCACCGGGGGCGCCTCTTCTCCGCGCTTCCGGCCCGGAATAGAGGCGTTGCCTTGACAATGACGCAGAATTACGTTGGCAATGAACGCACCTCTGCGTCGTTGTCACGGCAACGTGACTATTCTGAGGCCGGGCCCGAAGCGCTTAGAAGAGGCCTCCCCGGTGAAGATAGCAGCCCGGAACCAGTATCCCACCGGACCACCTCCTCACCGGACAGTCCTACAGGACCGGACCAGCGCCGAGCGGAGGTGAGTACTCAGAACTAAAGGGGGTGAGAGGGGGCTGGATGATGTTGAAGGCCGCAGTGGTCTTCAACCTGCGGACCTCCGGAGGTTTCAAAACTACAACTCCCAGCAAGCCCGGACAGCCGATGGCTGCCCGGGCTTGCTGGGAGTTGTAGTTTTGAAACCTCTGGAGGTCCGCAGGTTGAAGACCACTGCGGGTGGGGGAGTTCACTCGAGTATAAGCCGAGGGGGGTGTTTTCAGCACGAAAAATCGTGCTGAAAAACTCGGCCTATACTCGAGTATATACGGTAGGTGGTCTACCCTGGGTACTTTTGGCTCCAGACTTTACACTTCTGCTGCCATGCTGGCTGCCAACCATGCTACCACCTTGCTGGCTCAGCTGCTGCCTCACGGGTAACCTGCAACCTTCTTCTCCTGATGATGATGAAGCCCCTTCTGCACCCGGCTCCCAAGTGCGATCGGCTTCATCATTATCATCGAGTTGTGTCTGAATGTCTCTGATGTCCTCCTCAGGTTCCTCAACAGTGTCTGCATCAGGAGCCTGAACACTCGCAACACCTCCTCCCACCCCACTCTCCTCATCACTTCTTGCCCGCCTAGCGGAGAAAGCGGTGGATGTCTCTTCCACTTCTTGGCTGGGCAGTAGCTGCTGACTGTCCTCCAGATTGTCCTCACTAATAGTGGAGCTGAACCCACAGCATAAGATACTTCTGTGGGGGAGGGAACAGCATAGGACAGAGGCAATGGGAGGACAGGGACTGCCATGTCAACTGAGGGTTGTGTCTGAGGAACCCACCAACTGTTGACTGGAGGCGTCAGATGTCACTTGTGATGAAGTGGATAACCAATCGATGACGGCAGATGAGTTGCTGGTCGAGACACGACCGCTAGATGATACTGTACCTATCAGGCCTCTCACTGCAACTCCTGCTGCCACTCGTCCCTAGTCTGCTGCAACCTCTGCCTGATGAAGTTAGGCCTCTTCCAATGCAGTGTGCACTTCCTGGCACTTCTATGCCTGGCATTCTTAGTGCGTACAGTATATGTGGGGAGTACAATACACTTCACTATGCTTAAAACAGTATTTGTGTACAACACCAGACAGTGTGTACTTTTGGCTGTCCTTTCACAGTAACTAGGCCCTTGAGACTTTAACAAGAACAAAATGGTACAGCACTTAGATGTACATATGTTGTATGCACTTATGAGGGGAGTACAATGCCCTCCAGTATGCTTTAAATAGTATTTGTCTACAACACCAGCAGGTGTGTACTTTTCACAGTAACTAGGCCCTTAAGACTTTAATAGGAACAAAATGGTACACCACCTAGATGTACGCACAGGTTACACTTAATAGAGGACAATATGCTTTTAGTGCTCTGCTCACCCTAACTGGCATGCTATTATTAGCTTTTCAGTTGTTGTATACACCAGTGCTGCAGCACACAGTCACTGTGTACTACACCCAAAATTGCACTTTCTCTCTCAATCTCGCTCCCTTCCCTGTCAGTGCTTCTAGGCTGGATTTGGGCTTGAAGTGAATAACTGCTGTAATACACCCACAATTGGACTCTCTCTCTCAATCTCTCTTCCTTCCCTATCAGTGTTTCTAGGCTGGATTTGGGCTTGAGGTGAATCGCTGCTATAATACACCCACAATTGTAATTTCTCTCTCAATCTCTCTCCCTTCCTTATCTGTGCTTCTAGGCTGGATTTGGGCTTGAGGTGAATCGCTGCTGTAAAGAAAGCTTTTCTGTTCAACACACTACTCTCTGTCCCTCTCTCTCTGCAATAGAATGCTGATGTGAGTGGCCGCAAGATTGCTGCCGATCATTTTAGATGCCCTGGAGCCTGGACCGCACTAAATGGAGTTTAATAAAGCAATTTGCGCAATGGAATCGCGACGATATTTGCATTCATGGCAAATTGAATATTTCCTAAAATTCGTGATGAATTCAGATTCGTCAGATTCGATTCACTAATCCCTAGTAAACAGTAAAAGAGTCCAGCAGGCAATAGACAAAAAGACAAGATCAGGAAATAAACTCAGAAGCTGGGTTGTCAGAACAGCTGACAACTTTAACGTTATATTTATACCTGAATGTTTGGGCAAGGAGGGATCCCTAAGTAATCAGAGGTGACAGATGATTGGCGAAGAACCACTAGACATTCTAGTCATTTAAAGGCGGAGAGTCAATGGAGGAATTTATCATTGGTGTCATTTGGTGCATTTGTTTTGCAAAGTTTTCCAACATCAACCTCAACAGTCATTTCTACAAAACTGACATGTAGACAGTTTTCTCCAGATGTGCTTACAGGGTCATGAATTTATCAACTGCAAATTTTATGAAAATGCTCAAAACACCACAAATGGTCCAAAAAAAATGTACAAATCTACTCAAAACAAGCAGAGCTCTAGAAAAAGACTATTACAAATTTTTAATCTTAAAGCTTTCTTTAGGGTACTTGGGTGAAATTTACCACATGTGCAAACTATCAATAAATTTCCCTGAACTCGTAAATGGTATCATAATTCAACACACGAAAAACACAGTAAAGTGCAACTATACACCAATGATAAATTTCCCCAATGTGTGCATGCGCTAGGAGCGGTAGCAGTGGCCCCACCCAGAAAGCAAATGGACAGCACTGAGCAACAAGGGTTTTTAAACTGTATGTGTACTGTTGGTGGAAGGGGAAGGTACTGCTGTGGTGTTGGTATTGCTATAAAAAAAAAAAAAAAAAAAAAAAAAAAGATCCTTATCGAACTGGAAACATTAGATTATTTTGAAGTTCGACAGTGCAAAAACTGAGAAAATAGTGGCTTGGAAAATGTAAACAAAAATATACCTCCCTAGCTTGCATTGTATAAGTTTTCATTTATAAACAACAAACCCCGCCCATTCCCCAATTGTCTGCAAGTGATACAAGGATATAAACCTTTAATTTTTGTTTTTAGGGTAAGTTTACATATGCTATATTTTTTGTGTGTATTTGCTGCTGCATATTTTCCTACCCATTGGAAAATGGGTAGTGTAATGCCCCACAGGTGTGGACCCACTGTGTCACAAGTGGAAGCCAGTCAAGCTGGCAGAATGGGGCAAACTGGCACTAGAGAAAATGTTGGATGCAGGAAAGCTGATTAAGGCTTTTATTAACAGAGCAGGTACAACAACAACAACAGCTAGCCAAGATAGCTACAGGTGCAGGCTGGCTGGAACAAGCTGCATAGACAGGAATTGTGGTAGACAGTCTAAGTTCATAAATATGAGATGCAGGTCAGAGTCCAAGTGATGAGGCAGAGGCAACATCCAATATTCTGACAAAGATCAGTACACGGGATTAGCAGGCAGACAGAGACCTTCTGGATACATAACCTTGCTAAGGCTAGGAACAGTAGGTGTTGTAGGCTTATATAGGGAGTTCCTGGCTGCGATTGGAGGAGGATAAGTTAGGGAATGCATGCTGGTTGTATAAAACTCAGCCAGTGCTCACGTGTGGCCCCTAGTGGCCAGAGTGGAAACTGCAGCATGAGACACATCAGAGCAGGAAGACCAGGAAATACAGCAGACCCATGACACAGAGAATGTTGCCTGACATTGGTAAGAACCAGGACACATGGTACGCTGGTGGTTGCCAACCAGCAGCGTTACACCTTGTTCCTGGCTTCACAATCAAAAGAAACTCTAAAATAGTTTTCTATTTAATTTTCCTCACAATTTATTTACCTTGTCAATTCTCTGAAGGGTTTGTCTAACAAAATCTTGCAGGTTTAAAAAAAATCTTTTGAATGTACAGGCATGCTTTAACAAGCTTCTAACTAGGCTTTGCTGGGGCAGCTTTTTCAAACAATCAACATCTATTTCTTTGTCGAACAGGTTTGAGGTCCTTGTACAACTTCTTCTCACCAACTGTTCCTGTCTGTCCTCCTAGAGAGACACTCTCCTCACTCCACTGTAGAGTGACTCACTACCTGATTAGTTTGCTCTCGGAGAGAGGCTCAGACACACATAAGCCTCGCCCCTTTAAGAAGGCTTCTGCAACTTTAGTGTGTGGTTAATCCTTTAAGATTAGACATGACAGTTTAAAAAAAAAAAAAGAGAAAAAGAAACAAAAAACACTGCCAGAAAAAGAAACAAAAACATGCAATTTTTTTTGTGTTTTTCACCCTTTGTGGCTTTTTTTGCTCCGTGGCAATTTTTAAAAAATTGCAGCATGCTCTGGCATGCTCAAAGATCTCTAAAGGTGGAGAAAAACACATGAAAAAAATATATGTGTATATGTATGTGGGCATTTTTTCTGGGGTTTCTTCGTAAATGTCTGAACTATAAAAATATATCATTAATTAAACCGCATGGTCAATGGCGTACACACAAAAAAATTCCAAAGTCCAAAATAGCGTATTTTTGGTCACTTTTCATACCATAAAAAAAGGAATAAAAAGCGATCAAGAAGTCCAATCAAAATAAAAATGGTACCGATTAAAACTTCAGATAACGGCGCAAAAAAATTAGCCCTCAAACCACCCTGTACGTGGAAAAATAAAGTTATAGGGGTCAGAAAAGGACAATTTTAAATGTATACATTTTCCTGCATGTAGTTAGAAGTACGACAAAATCAAACCTATATAAGTAGGGTATCATTTTAATCGTATGGACCTACTGAATAAAGATAAAGTGTCATTTTTACCGAAAAATTTACTGCCTAGAAACAGAAGCCCCCAAAATTTACAAAATGGTGTTTTTTCTTCAATTTTGTCGCACAATGATTTTTTTTTCCGTTTCGCCATAAATGTTTGTGTAAAATGACTGATGTCATTCCAAAGTAGAATTGGTGGCACAAAAAATAAGCCCTCGTATGGATTTTTAGGTGCAAAATTGAAAGGGTTATGATTTTTAAAAGGTAAGGAGGAAAAAACGAAAGTGTAAAAACAGAAAAATGCTTGGTCCTTAAGGGGTTAAAAAAGCTCAAGAGCACATTTTCCCCCAACTCATACACAGACTTTGGACCAAAGTCCAAACCCAGACAGTGCCGCCTGGAGTGCTGAGGGGGGGGGGTGTCCAAGCAACAGCATATGGCAGTTTGTGTGAGAGGATCTATGATTGGATGAGGCTGGACCCCCCCCCTCAGCACTCCAGGCGGCACTTCTTGTGTTTGGACTTTGGTCCAAAGTCTATGTATGAGTTGGGGGAAAATGTGCTCTTGAGCTTATTTAAGCACAAATAAAACATAGAAAACTTCATTTTTTTTAAACAAAGTATATTAGAAATATTTTTCATTTACCTTAAGGAGTGCAATAGCAAAAATTAGTTTTAATGAGAGTGACCCTTTAATGCATAGGCATAGGCCCTTATATATTGTGGAAGGTCTGTAAATTTAAAGAAGATATCCCATGCAGCAAAGAAAAAAAATAATACCTAGCCATTCCATAGTATATTCACCTACCACCTCTCTGACATGTTTGTGATTTTTGTTTTCCGGCCCCCATTCACCGGCTATTCAGCTCATAAATTCCAGTTACTTCCTGGTTATGGTGGCTATCCCTGTGATCTCAAAGACTACATTTCCCTGCATGCATTGCTCACATTTCCTACTCTCAGTTGCCTGAGCAGAGAGCTTTTTACCACCCCTAACTTATGTTAGTCACTCCCACAGCTCTGCTAGCTCACTCCCACATAACACTGAGCTCCAATCATAGCCCTATACAGCAGGGTGGCCACGAGGAAACAAAATGTAATCTCAGTGCTCAGAGAGAGGGACCCTGGAGTTGAAGCTGCAGTTTTACACTGTAAAATCACTTCCTCCCCCTCCTCCTCTCAGTGAAACAACTTTACAGTGGCGCGATCACCTCCCCCCTTCTCTGCCCTGCACTCCTCTCTCCCCACTGCTCAGTGTGACAGCTCTATTCTCCTGCTCTCCCTCCCCTCCATTCTCAGTGTGACAGCTCTACTCTCCCTCCCCTCCATTCTCAGTGTGACAGCTCTATTCTCCCTCCCCTCCATTCTCAGTGTGACAGCTCTACTCTCCTGCTCTCCCTCCCCTCCATTCTCAGTGTGACAGCTCTACTCTCCTGCTCTCCCTCCCTCCATTCTCAGTGTGACAGCTCTACGCTGACAGCTCCCTCCCCTCCCCCCTCTCCTCCGTTATCAGTGTATAAACATTAGCAAGGAGAGGGGAGAGAATCAGCCTGTTTGCTGGGGCTGCTATGATTTGAATCAGCCGGCATATAGGCAGTGCTGCTCAGCCAATCACTGCAGAACAGAGGGAGGACAGTGTGAATATTCATCAGAAGGGAGGGGCTAAGGCTGAGCACAGGGAGCTCTCTGCAGCACAGGGGTTTTCTGTGTAATTGTCACGTCACTGCCCCGGGATGCTGCTGATAACAGCCTGAATAGGGGGTCGCAAGTCATGAAAACCTGGAACAGCTGAATTTCCTGTCAGACAGAAGAAGAATGCAGAAAAAGCTTGTTTCTAAGCAGCATTGGTAATGGAAGTGATTTACAAACCTATATAACTTTAACTACTGCACTAAAAGATGAACAATTTTTTACTGTGAGATTTGTCCTTTAAGTTAAAAAAAAAAAGTATGAAATACTTAATGTGAATTGTTTGCCATTTTTTGGTATCTTTTTAGCCTGTGATTTTTCACTTTTAAAAGAGAGACTCTAAAATATTAAACTGTCGTGGGTATTGTGTGAGCAACTCAAGGTAACAGATGTAAATCACCATGACAATTACACATTTAAACCTAATGATTGTGTACATTTGTCTGGTCACAATATGCAAATGGGCATAAATTAAATTAATAATTTGTTTGAGGGTATGATGATGCACAGATACACCTACCATCACAGGGCATGTTATTGTGAGGGAGTGGACAGATGACAGTTGAAGTGGGGGGCGCCTCCTCCACTGTTAGGCAGGGAAAGTATTTTATTGGGGGATTTATTGAGGAAAAGCATGTTTACATAATCCTTATTGTGCACCTGTATTACACCAACTAATTCTTTCATAGTGGCCCTGTACCCCAGTGAAAGTCGCCCTGTCTGCACAAGTCTGTACTTCACTGACCTCAGAAACGTGAGGGTAAAATATTTATATATATTTTTTGCCTGATTTTAGTTCTGTAATAATTTTCCTCAGTGTTTACATGCTTAGGATGTATACAGGGGTGTACCTAGAGCATTTGGCACCCGGGGTGGACCCTTTGTTTGGCACCCAAATCCCCCCACCTGGGGCAGACCCTGTGTTTGCCCCCATCCCCCCAACCCAAGAAAGTAAGAAAACTTGCACAAACTTTTTTCAATGCTTTGAATAATATTTATTGCACAAATGCAGGAGTTTTGCAGAAGGGGGCCATGACAGGGGTTTTGTAGAAAGGGGCTGGTGAAAAACTTCTAAAAAAAAGCTCCTGCCCTGCCCCTGTCTACAGATCCCTGGTCTTCCCCCTTCTAGAAAACCCTTGCCCTATCATTCCCCTTATACAAAAACCCTGCACCCCTATTCCATAAAACTCAGCTCCGGCACCCCCCACACATAAAAACCCTGCACCCACCCTACACATCAAATCCATACCCCCTCCACCTTCACATAAAAACCATGCACCCACCCTACATAATTTAATACAACACCTTAACCCCCCTTAATAAGACGCCTTAACCCCCCCCCTTAATAAAATAAAACCCTGCACCCCCTTAAAAAAAACACTTTACATCTGCACCAAAGAGAAACAAATCCAAATCCCCATCAACAAAATTAATAAATCCTGCACCCCCCTTTAATTACACCCCCTCTTTCCCCCCAATTACACCCCCTCCTCTCCCCCCCCCCCCTTAATTACACCCCCTCCCTTCACATAGAATTGTTTACTTACATTTTGATGATGCCTCCGTCTGACCGCTGGTGATGGATCCTTCCGCTCCGCCGCAACACTCCTCCCCCTGCTGCTCTGAATCCCCAAATGCAGGTGCTGGGCGGAAAAGCGTTGCGGTGGAGCAGTGGATCGGGGGGGGGGGGTCATTGCACCCCCCTAGTGAGTGGCACACGGGTTTATCTATCTATTACCTTGAGTTGCTCATACAATACCCACTATTGTATTGATTGTTAATTATATGTATTTTACCAATTTCTGGGGTTTAATATTTTAGAGTATCTAATAAAATCTATATTTTAAAAGGGTTTTTGTATAAAATTAGTAAGCCAGAACTGTTGCTAGACCCAATATTTTTTTTACATGTACTATGATTGAGTAGCTATTTAAACAGAGATTAAATAAATGAAAACTAGACACATTAATGCATATCAGGAAAACATATTTCTAGTGATTTCGAGTAGAATACAGACATAGCGCACATCTACAATCTTGTATAATGATCTGATTGCTTCTCAGCACAATATCAAAAACTAACAGGTTGTTAGTATACATTTTTGATCAAAAAGTACAAGCCCACTCGCCACGTCAAGGCCACCTATTCAGAGTGGGTCCCTAACGTCCCTAGCATAAAATGGCGTAGCACCGGGCGGCGACCACCACCGCCGCGACACAGATGCCCACGGGGGGAGGGAGCGACCCACTGGCAGAGCGGCCCCAATGCCTCTCAAACCAGTCTATGGGCCGCACCCGCCCGCAGACACAGCGCCACGGCAGCAACGGACGCCGCCCCGCACCACACCAGTGTGAACAAGGTGTAAAGGCTCACTTACCTTGCTCTCCCAGTCAGACTGGGAGGCTGCTAGGAGTGAAATGGCCCTACTGTGGCTAATTACCACCTATATAGGTTTGGACTGAGGGGGTGGGGAAGAGTGCAGTACATGTTCAAAAAAAAAAAAAAGAAAGGATAGAAATCACAATATGAATTCGAGTAGAATAGTGAGTGGCACACGGGTTTATCTATCTATTACCTTGAGTTGCTCATACAATACCCACTATTGTATTGATTGTTAATTATATGTATTTTACCAATTTCTGGGGTTTAATATTTTAGAGTATCTAATAAAAGCTATATTTTAATAGGGTTTTTGTATGAAATTAGTAAGCCAGAACTGTTGCTAGACCCAATATTTTTTTTACATGTACTATGATTGAGTAGCTATTTAAACAGAGATTAAATAAATGAAAACTAGACACATTAATGCATATCAGGAAAACATATTTCTAGTGATCTTTTTATACTTATGCCTATAACTAGAGATGAGTGAATTTTTGAAAAATTTGATTCGGCCGATTCGCTGAATATTCCGCCAAAATTTGGTTCGGTCCGAATTTATTTGTGGTGAATCTGTATTAAAACCGGCAATTTCTGGCCTACAAAGAGCCTCATTTGGGGTGTAGAATACTTTGCCTTGATGTTACACACATAGGGTGTGTGCTGGGTTAGTAAAATTATATTGTTATTCAGTATGAAATGCAGATTAGAGGCATCGCTATTAGAATCATTGTCGCAGAGTGGCACAATGACAGAGCCTGGAGGTGGCATCAGTATGAGGAGAACATACAGTGGCTGAATGACACAGCGTGGAGGTGGCGGCAGCATGAGGAGACCATGTAGTGGCTGAATGACCCAGCGAGGAGGTGGCAACAGCCTGAGGAGACCATAGGGCCTCACAATTAAAAATATTTTTATTTAATGTGCCAGAAGCATGAGGAGACCACATGGTGGTACAGTGACACAGCTTGGAGGTGGCAGAAACATGTGGAGACCATATAGAGGCTGAATGATACAGCCTGTAGTTGGCAGCAGCATGAGGAGACCATATAGTGGATAAATGACACAGCCTGGAGTTCGCAGGAGCAAGAGCAGACCATATAGTATCTGAATGTCACAGCATGGAGTTGGCGGCAGCATGAGGAGACATATAGTGGCTGAATGATAGCCTGGAGTTGGCCGCAGCATGCGTAGACCATATAATGGCTGAATGACACAGCCTGGACGTGGCAGAAGCATGAGGAGACCATATAGTTGCAGAATAAGACAGCCTGGAGGTGACCGCAACATGAGGAGAACATATGGTGGCAGAATGAGACATCCTGGAGGTGGCATCAGCATGAGGAGAATATATGGTGGCAGTATGAGAAAGCCTGGAAGTGACATCAGCAGCATCAGGAGTCCTTAAAGTGACCCGGTGACATAGTGAGGCAGTGGGTGGCAATACCAAAACCCGGTGATGAAGGTGGGTGGAAAAAGGAGAACTTGGCATCAGATGTGTGACATCAGGCAGGTGGCAGAATCAGAATAGTAGCTGAGGCAGTTAGGCAGAAGAAAACGGTCTCTTTTCTAAAACTGTGAGTGTGCAGTAAGTAAGTATTGAGGATATGCATTAAGTAAAACTTAACTTTTAATAATATTTTTAGGATAAAATATATGTACCCAAAATTCTTTTGAAATCAAACAAAAGGAAAGGTGTGTGAAAAACACCATGTGCCACCTACACCACCAAGTAATGACGTGATGCAAAGACCTCTAAAAGGTGGAAGGAAACAACGTATGGTTCATTGTAACCGGTGGGGTAAAAACTTCCCCTGTAAGTACTCTTGCATTTTTAATTCCCTTCTTGGCAAGTGTTACTCACCCTAAAAAGGGCAGCCCCACACAGGAACCTCTCCATATTTCCACCTGAAAACACTGCCATTTCCCGGGGTTTTTTAGGTGGAAATAGGGAGAGGTTCCTGTGTGGGGCCGCCATTTTTAAGACGAGTAACACTTTCCTCGAAAAGGTGTCCATTGTAGAAGGTGGGGATAAAAAATTCCCCTGTAAGCCCCTTCTCCCGCCCTATTAATTCCCTTCTTGGCAAGTGTTACTCTCCCTATTTCCACCTAAAAACCCTGTGAAATGGCAGTGTTTGTAGGTGGAAATAGGAAGAGGTTCCTGGAGAGGTTCCTGTGTGGGGCCGCCCTTTTTAGGGTGAGCAACTTTTGCTAAGAAGGGAATTAATAATGTGAAAGTAGGGTCTTACAGGGGAAGTTTTTACCTGATTCATTTTCACAAAGGTCGGTCTCTGCACATTTTTCGTGGACAGATGAGTTCTCCTTGGGGTTACTATGGCCCCCACCGCACTAAACACCCACTCTGATGGCACACATACTACTGGCCGGGCAGGACAGCTTTTCCAGGGCAAACTCTGTAAGTTGCGGCCACACATGAAGTTTGGCTGCCCAGGAGTCCGGCGGATCTTCAAGGTGTGTTGGCATGGTCATGTCAAGGTATGCCACCACCTGCTGGTTCAGGTCCTGCTCCAGGTCTACCTGCTGCTGATGAGTTGCTTCACTATGCGGGTGAAGAAAGCTACTCATCAGTGACTGTAACCTCAGGCTGCTGCTGATGGAGCTGGTACTGTTTCCACCCCACCCCTCCCCAGCAGACATGGCAGTGGAAGGTGAGTGCAGAGGGCCCCCTGAGTCAGACCTGCTAGAGGATGGATGATGGCGCAGATAGGCAACGGCCAACTGACTAAATTTTGTCCTCCATCTCAGTGGGTGTAAAAAAAGCCCCCATTTAGTAACATAGTTAATAAGGTTGAAAATAGACCAGAGTCCATCAAGTTCAACCCATATCCCTATTGAGTCCCTACTGAGTTGATCCAAAGGAAGGCAAAAAAACACTCATACTAGAGGTAAAAATTCCTTCCCAACTCCAAATATGGCAGTCAGAATAAATCCCTGGATCAATGTTCTGTCGCTATAAATCTAGTATACATAACCAACAAAGTTATTACTCTCCAAAAATGCATCTAGACCCCTTTTGAATTATTTTACGGAGGTCCCCATGACCACCTCCTCTGGCAGAGAGTTCCATAGTCTCCCTGCTCTTACAGTAAAGAACCCTGTCTGTGCTGGTGTAGAAACCTTCTTTTCTCAAGACGTAGGGGATGCCCCCTTGTTATAGATACAGTCCTGGGTATAAATAGGTCGTGGGAGAGATCTCTGTACGGTCCCCGGATTTATTTAGTTATTAGGTCACCCCTAAGCCTTCTTTTTTCTAAACTAAATAACCCTAATTCTGATAATCTTTCTGGGTACTGTAGTCCTCCCATTCCCCGTATTACTCTGGTTGCCCATCTTTGAACCCTCTCCAGCTCCACTACATCTTTCTTATACACTGCTGCCCAGTACTGTACACAGTATTCTATGTGTGGTCTGACTAGTGATTTGTACAGTGGTAGAATTATTTCCTTGTTGTGGGCATCCATACCCATTTGTCCTCTATAGTGTTTACCGCTTTACAGAGTTTAGTATCATCTGCAAAGATTGCTACTTTACTATTCAACCTCTCTACAATGTCATTAATGAATATATTAAATAGAACAGGACCCAAGACTGACCCCTGTGGTACCCCACTAGTAACAGTCACCCAATCAGAATAAATAATATTAATAACCACCCTATCACTGAGCCAGTTACTTACCCACTTACACACATTCTCCCCCAGCCCCATCCTTCTAATTTTATGCACCAATCTTTTATGTGGCACCGTATCAAATGCTTTGGAAAAATCCAGATATACGACATCCAGTGATACCCTTGGTCTAGTCTGGAGCTCACCTCCTCATAAAAGCTGATTAAGTTAGTTTGACAGGACCGGTCCCTCATAAAGCCATGCTGATATGGAGTCATACATTTATTTTTATCAAGATACTCCCAAAATAGCATCTCTTAGAAAACCCTCAAACAATTTACATACAACCAAGGTTAAACTAACAGGCCTATAATTCTTGGGGTCACTTTTTGACCTTTTTTTTAGATATTGGCACCACATTTGCAATGCGCCAGTCCCGGGGAACAGTCCCTGTCACTATAGAGTCCCTGAATATTAAAAATAGGGTTTTGTGCCGGTAGTGAGGGTCCACTAAGATGGAGAAGTCATCCCGCTGCCAAATGGTGACAATTCAGTGGTCACTACGCAAGCAAGTGAGCGTGCATCGTGTCATTTGTGCAAGTGACTCGGAGGGATTCTCCCTGCCTCCTTCTCCACTGCATACTACAACGTTGTGTCTGGGTCCTCTGTCTCGCCTTCCTTATAACCCTCTAGCTCCTCCGGCTGCTCTTGCTCTTCCTCCCCTGTCAGATGACTAGAAAAACCACCCATCTCGCGAAACCTAAACTGTGCTCCACTGTGCCCCTCCCCCTTCTCTGCCTCCAGTTCAGCCCCCACAGGTCTCATGTGGCCGTGAGATATTGGTGCTACGTCTGCAGTGCCCAGAGCAGCCATCGTTTCCAACACGTGTTGTAGTAAATGAAGCAGTAGAATGATGTCATTCATCCCGTAATCCTGGCGACTGACTAATAATGTGGCTTCCTCAAAGAGCCTGAGCAAATGGCAGGTGTCACGTATGAGCTGCCAATGGTTGACATTGAAGTTACACATCGGAGTACCCTATACGCTTGGATCATCAAGAAATTGGTGATGGCTTTTCTCTGTTCATTTAGTTGGTCCAACATATGGAGGGTGGAATTCCAACGATTGGAAACTTTGCAAATCATGCTATGTTGGGGGATACTGTTCTGACATTGCAGCTCAAGGAGCGTGTGCTTTGTGGTGTACAAGTGGCTGAAGTGCATGCAAAGTTTCCTTCCCATTGTTATGACGTCTTGCAGATGGGGGAACACTTCAGTAACCACTTGACAACCAGATTGCAGGGCGCATGTCTCAGGCTTCCTTGTCGCAGCACAGACAAGATGTTCTTCCCGTTGTCGGTCACCATGGTTCCCATTTCCAGTTTTCAAGCCATGATTCGATTTCTTGATGAATGACTTTTAGCAGCTCTTCCCCTCTGTGACTCCGTTCGCCAAGGCAAACCATGTGAAGAACAGCCATGCCCTCCACACATGGCATGCTGGAGGGGCACTGAGACTTGTCCGTGCAGTGGAGGCTGAAGACACGGTGGAGGATGACAGGCAGAGTCGCACACTGTCACAGGGCCAACGGCCTAAGAGTGGGGAGGGAGACCTGTCCAAGTTACTGTTGTGGCTGTGCAGGTACCACATTCACCCAGTGGGCTGTAAAGGACATGTATTGTCCCTGACCGTAGTTACAGCTCCAGACGTCGGTGCTGCCATGCACTTTGGTACACACCGACTGGCCCACCTTCTGTTCCACAAAATTGTGCAGGGCTGCCAAGAAAGAAATGGATGCTAGATATGCTAATATATACAGATGCAATACTCAAACAACCAATCAAAATGTAACATGATGATTTTGACGTAATAACTAAACCTCCTCTTTTATTCAAATGTAAAAACTAATGTGATTTTCTAATAAACGGACAGAACTCCTTGGGAGTCAGTGCTGAGAAGGGGATTTATAACAACATTGTCTGGTGTGAATTTGCTTATGTCGACACTCAGCAAACTAGCACAGCGGTAGTCACTCACAGTTTAAGGCCTCACTTGAAGGCATCCTTGACACTACCACCTTGCTGGCACAGCTGTTGCCTCACAGACAACCTGCAACCCTCTGCTCCTGATGATGATGAAGCCCCTTCTGCACCCAGTTCCCAAGTGCGATCAGCTTCTTCATCATCTAGTTCTGTCTGCACGTCACTGATGTCCTCCTCAGGTTCCTCAACAGTGTCTGTTTCAGGAGCCTGAACGCTCGCAACACCACCTCCCACGCCACTCTCCTCATCACTTCTTGCCCGCCTAGTGGAGGATGCGGCGGATGTCTCCTCCACTTCTTGGCTGGGAAGTAGCTGCTGACTGTCCTCTAGATCGTCCTCACTAAATAGTGGAGCTGAACACACAGCATAAGATACTTCTGTGGGAGAGGGAACACCATAGGACAGAGGCAATGGGAGGACAGGGACTGCTCCTGGGCCATGCCAACTAAGGGTTGTATCTGAGGAACCCACCGACTGTTGACTTGGGGGCGTCAGATGTCACTTGTGATGACCGTGTTAACCAATCGATGAAGTCAGATGAGTTGCTGGTCGAGACCCGACCGCTGGCTGATACCAGGAGCTCAGGCCTCTCTCTGCAACTCCTGCTACCACTTGCCCCTAGTCTTACGGACATCTGTCTGATGAATTTAGGCCTGTGCCACTCCTCCGTGCACCTCCTGGCACTTCTCTGCCTGACATAATTAATGCGTATATGAGGGGAGTACAATACGCTCCACTATGCTTAAAATAGTATTTGTCTACAACACCAGCAGGTGTGTACTTTTGGCTGTCCTTTCACAGTATCTAGGCCCTTAAGACTTCAACAGGAACAAAATGGTACACCACTTAGATGTACATATGTGGTATGCACTTATGAGGGGAGGACAATGCGCTCCAGTATGCTTAAAACACTATTTGTCTACAACACCAGAAGGTGTGTACTTTTGGCTGGCCTTTCACAGTATCTAGAACCGTAAGACTTTAACAGGAACAAAATGGTACACCACTTAGATGTATGCGCAGGATACACTTAATAGAGGGCAATATGCTTTTAGTGCTCTGCTCACCCTAACTGGCTGGCTACTATTAGTTTTTCAGTTGTTGTACACACCAGTGCTGCAGCATACAGGCGCTGTGTACTACATCCAAAATTGCACTCTCTCTCTTAATTTCACTCCCTTCCCTATCAGTGCCTCTAGCCTGGATTTGTGCTTAAGGTGAATCGCTGCTGTAAAAAAGCTGTTCTGTCCAACATACTACTCTCTGTCCCTCTCTGCAATAGAACGCTGATGTGACTGGTAGGTGAATCGCTAAAAATGTTTTTCTGTGCAACACACACTGCTCTCTGTCTCTCTCTCTCTGCGATAGAACACTGATGTGACTGGAAGATGAATCGCTGCTGTAAAAATGCTTTTCTGTTCAACACACACTGCTGTCTGTCCCCCTCTCTCTTTAATAGAACACTGATGTGACTGGTCGCAAGATGGCTGCCAATTATATAGGGCTGCGACATAACAGGGGTGGCAGGCTGCATCCTGCATGTGATTCAGGGTCATCCCCCCGACCCTTGTTCCCGTCTTCCCAGGATTCCTTGCCCCATGTTCTCACATGCTGATCTGCCATTTTAGATGCCCGACCCCTGGAGCCTGGACCGCACTAAATGGAGTTTAATTAGGCAATTTGAGCACTCAAATCACGGCGATATTTGCATTCTTTAGGAATCAAATTTTTCCTGAAATTTGAAACGAATTTGGATTCCTCAGATTCGATTCACTCATCCCTACCTATAACCATGACACCTTGCCTTTATTGTAAGAGCAGTGAGACTATGGAACTCTCTTCCACATGATGTTGTGATGTCTGACTCAACAAACAAGTTCAAGGGGGGCCTGGTTGTTTTTTTGGAAAAATATAACATTACAGGTTATGGATACTAGATTTATGGGGATAGAACGTTGATCCATGGATTTATTCTTATTGCCATATTGGAGACGGGAAGGATTTTTTTCCTCTATCATGGGGCAATTGGCATCAGCCTCATGGGTGGGTTTTGCCTTCCTCTGGATCAACACAGTAGGGTTCTAGGTAGAACTCAATGGGCTCTTGTCTTTTTTAAACCTTATAAACTATGTAAGGCTGGGTTGACACCACGTTTTGAACTTACGGTTCCGTATACAGCTGGGGGGAGGGGGGGCGGGGGGGGGATTGTGGCGCCCGCACTCAGCCGTATTCGGGAACCGTATTTAATGCATGACTATGAGCCGACCGGAGTGAACCGCAGCCTCCAGTCGGCTGCGTTTTCGGCCGTATGCGGTTTCCCGACCCCAGGCAAAAACGTGGTCGACAGCGTTTTTGCCTACTGTCGGGAAACCGCATACGGCCGAAAACCCAGCCGACCGGAGGCTGCAGTTCCCTCCGGTGACATGCCGTATACGGAACCGTAAGTACAAAACGTGGTGTGAACCCAGCCTATGTAATTAATTAAAAAAAATCACTATAAAACAAGGAAAAAAGGGGGAAACATGACACATAGTGTCAAAGTATAAAATATTTTTAATTACATTTAGCAAACAGGACAAGAGAAGTGGTACTGCATATTGTCCATATGTACAAAGTGAGAGAAGACACTTAGACTTGAACTCAGCATATAGGACAAGAGAAGTGGTACGTTGCAGTTGTCATACATACAAAATAAGAGCAGAAACCAAGAATTAAACCCAGCACACAGGACAAGAGAAGTGGTACTGGGCAGAGTCTATCTATATACTGTAGAATAATACTGAAGATACTGAGAGTTACAACCAATATAAAGGACAAGAGATGTGGTACAGTATAGTTTACATATATCTAGCATTTAAAACATATATGGACTATTACACTTAGTATAGAGAACAAAGACAATTATCTTTTCAATCACATCAGTTCTCGACACTATCAATTACCACAGCCACATGCAGGAGATGCTATTCAGTATGTGTACAGACAGTGTGTCAATGAAGTATTTCTCACAGAAAAAGATTGCAGTAACACATGTTTTGCTATACACATGTTTATTCGCTTTGTGTGTATTGGAACTAATCCAAAAAAGGGAGGAAAAATAGCAAAATGGACATAATGTCACACCAAACTCCAAAAACGGTCTGGACAAAATTATTGGCACCCTTTCAAAGTTATGGAAAAATAAGATTTTTTAAACTCACCTGGGGCAAGTAGTAACAGGTGTGGGCAATATAAAAATGACACCTGAAAGCAGATAAAAAGGAGAAAAGTTTGCTTAGTCTTTGCATTGTGTATCTGTGTGTGCCACACTAAGCATGGACAACAGAAATAGGAGAAGATAACTGTCTGAGGACTTGAGGACCAAAATTGGAGAAAAATATCAACAATCTCAAGGTTACAAGTCAATGTCCAGAAATCTAGATTTGCCTTTTTCCACAGTGCGCTACATTATCAAGAAGTTTGCAACCCATTGCACTGTAGCTAATCTCCCTGGGCATGGACGGAAGAGAAAAATGGTGAAAAGAGAAAAAAGGTGTCAATGCACGGTAGTCCGGATGGTGGATAAGCAGCCCCAAACAAGTTCCAAAGATATTCAAGCTGTCCTGCAGGCTTAGGGAGCATCAGTGTCAGCGCGAACCATCCGACGACATTTAAATGAAATGAAGCGCTATGGCAGGAGACCCAGGAGTACCCCACTGCTGACACAGAGACATACAAAAGCAAGACTACATTTTGCCAAAATGAACTTGAGTAAGCCATAATCCTTCTGGGAAAACGTCTTGTGGACAGATGAGACCAAGATAAAGCTTTTTGGTAAAGCACATCATTCTACTATTTACCGAAAACAGAATGAGGCCTGCAAAGAAAAGAACACAGAACCTACAGTGAAATATGGTGGAGGTTCAATGATGTTTTGGTTGTTCTGCTGCCTCTGGCACTGGGTGCCTTGAATGTGTGCAAGGCATCATGAAATCTGAGAATTACCAATGGATTTTGGGTCGCACTGTACAGCCCAGTGTCAGAAAGCTGGGTTTGCGTCCGAGAACTTTGGTCTTCCAGCAGGACAATGACCCCAAACATACATCAAAAAGCACCCAGAAATGGATGGCAACAAAGCACTTGAGAGTTCTGAAGTGGCCAGCAATGAGTCCAGATCTAAATCCCATTGAACACCTGTGGAGAGATCTTCCGGCTGAGAGGTGTAAGAAGCTTATTGATGGTTATAGGAAGCCACTGATTTCAGTTATTTTTTCCAAAAGATGTGCAACCAAATATTAAGTTAAGGGTGCCAGTAATTTTGTCCAGCCCATTTTTGGAGTTTGGTGTGAAATTATGTCCAATTTGCTTTTTTTCCTCCCTTTTTTGATTTAGTTCCAATACACACAAAGGGAATAAACGTGTATAGCAATACGTGTGTTACTGCAATCCTTTTCTGTGAGAAATACTTCATTTTCGAGAAAAATTTCAGGGGTGCCAACATTTACGGCCATGACTGTATATCTATCTATCCATATATATAAAAAAGAGAATATCCGCAGCACACATCCAATAGGTGAAAAATCTAAGGTGGTTTATTCCATTAAACAGAGTGTCCAGAGCAATGTTTCAACCAGCTCTCCTGGTCTTTTTCAAGCTCAGTATGTCTAGTGTCTCACACATCTTATATAAGGGCATTCATCAAATGCCATCAGTGACAATAATCATACAAGTAGTGTAAAAATATACAAAATTTCTCAGACAAAAAACTGCAAACAACATGCATATATTGTGTTCATATGTAACAATAAACGTGCAAAAATTCAAATGTATTTTTGCACGTTTATTATGTATAATACATATGAACACAATATATGCATGTTGTTTGCAGTTTTTTGTATGCAAAATTTTGTATATTTTTACACTTATTGTATGATTATTGTCACTGATGGCATTTGATGAATGCCCTTATATAAGATGTGTGAGACACTAGACATACTGAGCTTGAAAAAGACCAGGAGAGCTGGTTGAAACATTGTTCTGGACACTCTGTTTAATGGAATAAACCACCTTTGGATGTGTGCTGTGGATATTCTCTTTTTTGTTTAAAAATGGATCCCTGACCCAGGTCTGGACCTGCGAGCACCATAACATATTTTGGCTTTTTTTTGGATGTGCTGTTTTCCTATAACACATATACATACATATACATATACATATATATATATTTTTTTTATATATATATATATATATATTTATTTATTTATTTATATAATTATTAGTTTTTATAGTTATTAAAGTAGCATATAACAAACACAATTTTGTACTTTTTATTTAAAGGGGTACTCCGGTGGAAAACAGTTTTGTTTTACAAATCAACTGGCTCCAGAAAGTTAAACAGATTTGTAAATTACCTTTATTAAAAAATTGTAATCCTTCTAAGACTTATCAGCTGCTGTATGCTCCAAAGGAAGTTGAGTTATTTTTTTCAGTCTCATCACAGTGCTCTCTGCTGATACCTCTGTCCATGTCAGGAATTGCCCGGCGCAGGAGGTTTACTATGGAGATTTTCTCCTACTCTGGACAGTTTCTGACATGGACAGAGGTGTCAGCAGAGACCACTGTGATCAGACTGAAAAGAACAACTCAACTTCCTCTGTAGTATACAGCAGCTGATAAATACTGGAAGGATTAAGATTATTTAATAGAAGTAATTTACAAATCTGTTTAACTTTCTGGAACCATTTGATTTTTTTTTTTTTCACCGGAGTACCCCTTTAAGGAATTCCTATAAAAGAATGAATTTGCCTCAACTGTTCTTTATAACAGCAAAGTCAATATATAACTCATAAAGGTAGCAATGCCATAAAACTGTTTAAAGAGTAATTTAAAGAAAAACACTTCTTTAGTAATTACATCTCATAAAATATAGAGGGTGATTCCCAAAGTGGAATCATAAAGAGTTAGCTACAGCCACTTGAAAATTGTTTTATTGCTAGTAGCCCTTTTTAGTTTTACATTTGTAAAACTTTGTACTTATATGTAAGTTAGAGTCCAAGTGATCAATGAACCTGCGAACACATGTCAGCAAGAAAGTCTTTCCATGTGGGATCCAAGTATTCTCTATACAAAAGAAAGAGAACGGTACAAAGGTACAAAATAAAAAAAAGAACGAACAGCATTCAGATAAAATAGAAATTTCGGTGTGCAAGATGCTTCACAGTGGAATACAGAGTCCCATGTGTCTTCATAATATGTGTGAGGCCTTAGAAACCAGTAGCTGGAATTTATATTTTTCAAAAGTTGTTTTAGAGTACATCCACACCACGTTTTTGCAATACAGTTCCCGTATCAGGTTTTTGATGAAAAACTGATTCCTAAAAACCGGACTAAACTGTATCATAACGTGTGTACAAATTTTAACCCATATACGGTTAAAAACTGTATATGGTTTAAAAAATGATGTCCGGTTGCATCCTTTTAAAAAAAAAAAAGTCGTATATGTTTTTAACTTTTCACTCCATTACGAATAAAGTTTCACTTGTTTTATTGAAATTCCAAGAAAAAAAACTGTGCAAAGTCAAAAACCGGATGGTGAAAACCATATGGAATCGTATGCACATTCAGTTCTCTACGGTTCCCATTGACTCCCGTGTTTTAAAAAAAAAAACATATACGGTTTAATACAGTTTTTCACCGGGACCAAAAACTGACAAAACCTTACAGGATGCAAAACGGACACAACCTGATGCATCTTTTGACATACAGTTTTCAAAGGAGAGTCAATGCATACGGTTTTCAATACGGTTCCATACAGTTTTCACATTGAAAACATATACGGGAACTGTATTGCAAAAACGTGGTGTAAATGCACCCTTAGGATGGTCCAAAAATGCTCCAGAAAGAGTCTATAATATGTTGATAGTAATTTACTGAATAGTTGTGCAGATCACTAACAACTTTAGGGTCTTGGGAAGAAAAAGGGTTAATTACGCTACCCTAAAAGTCTAAGGCAGTTTGTCAGTCTAGGTAAAATGAGGAGTTAATGGCCCTGATTTATCAATCTGTCTGAGACAGAAACTGGAATGATTTTCCCAAGCAACCAATCACGGCTAAGCTTTCATTTTACCAGAGCTCCATAAGATATAAAACATGAGCTGTGATTGGTTGCTTGGGAAAATCACTCCAGTTTCTGTCTCAGACAGATTGATAAATCAGGGCCAATGTTTGCATTCTTGGTGATATAGGGAACTGAGGAAACACATCATACCTCATGTGTGGTCTATGAGAATGATATTTGCATCAATTGTGATCTAAGAAAAAATGAATTAACCTCTTAAGGACTTAGGGCGTACCTGTACGCCCTAAGCCCGGTCCCGGTGTGAAAAACGGGGTCACGCCGGGACCCTGGGCTAACAACGCGCGGCACAACGAAAATAAAAGGTTCCCGGCAGCTCAGTTGGGCTGATCGGGACATCGCGATAAAATCGTGATGTTCCGATCAGCTGGGACGCAGGCGGAGGTCTCCTTACCTCTCTCCGCGACGTCCAATGGGGGATTGATTGCTCCAAGCCTGAGCTACAGGCTTGAGCAATCGAGCCCCTATCTGACTGATCCCTGCAAAGCTATGGCTTTGCAGGGATCAGCATAGGAGATCAGTGTGTGCAGTGTTATAGGTCCCTTTGGGAGCTATAACACTGCAAAAAAAAGGGGAAAAAAAAGTTAACAAAGGTCATTTAACCCCTTCCCTATTAAAAGTTTGAATCACACCCCTTTTCCCATAAAAAAAAACTGTGTAAATAAAAATAAAAATAAACATATGTGGTATCGCTGCGTGCGAAAATGTCCGAATTATAAAAATATATCGTTAATTAAATTGCATGGTCAATGGCGGGCGCGCAAAAAAATGCCAAAGTCCAAAATAGTGTATTTCTGGTCACTTTTTATATCATGAAAAAATAAATAAAGAGCGATCAAAAAGTCCGATCAATACAAAAATGGTACCGATAAAACCTTCAGAACACGGCGCAAAAAATGAGACCTCATACCGGCTCGTACACGGAAAAATTAAAAAGTTAGAGGGGTCAGAAGATGACAATTTTAAACGTTTAAATTTTCCTGCATGTAGTTATGATTTTTTTCCGAAGTACGACAATATCCAACCTATATAAGTAGGGTATCATTTTAACCGTATGGACCTACAGAATAAAGATAAGGTGTTATTTTTACTGAAAAATGCACTGCGTAGAAATGGAAGCCCCCAAAATTTACAAAATGACATTTTTTCTTCAATTTAGTTGCATGATTTTTTTTCCATTTTGCCGTGGATTTTTTTGTAAAATGACTAATGTAACTGCAAAGTAGAATTGGTGGCGCAAAAAATAAGCCATCATATGGAATTTTAGGTGCAAAATTGAAAGCATTATGATTTTTAGAAGGTGATGAGGAAAAAATGAAAATGCAAAAATGGAAAAACCCTCAGTCCTTAAGGGGTTAAGTAGAGTCACATTTATGTCCCTTTTGGCTAAAAACGCTGCTTACTTGTACCCCAACATTTTTACATTTTTACCTACAAAAATCGCCAATGACATCTGGGATGAGTAGCATGGCATGCACTGCCAATTACTACAAATCCCATAAGGATACCACCAATGACCTTTGCAGCTGTCCCTCCCTCCTTTCCTCATCCCCACCAAAACAGCAGTTTTTATGTTGTTTTACCACACAGCTACAGTGTGTGACATCCACATGGGGATAGCTCCATAGCTCTACTCTCAGCGAAGCCTCAAAGCATTGCAAGAACTGGACTGTGAAGGTGCAAGAGGGGCTAACTTGAATCAGCACAGTGAAGTAAGCCAAACCTCGTATGACGACACGGAATGCTGACAGCATGTCCCAAAATTATGTAATGTCAAAATCTCTGGTGGTCAACAACAGAGAAGCAGTTAATGTTCATATTCCAGGTGGCAGCAGAAAGGTTCCAGCACTGATTTCCTGTTTCTGTGGGTAACTTGATCGTAGACAATTACAGGGAGGTGATACAGGGAACTGTGCAGCTGTAAGCACACATATCAGAACACCCATTTTATATTCTCTAACTGTGGTGCCACGGGGTGCTCAGGATTCTGGTTAATTCGTGACGGCAGGGCACCATTAGTCTATACACGTCCGAGGTGAAGACAGCTTCTGCTATGCTAGACAGGGGGTAAGAAACACACTGATGTCAGGTTACGGATAGCTGCCTTTCCCTGAGCAGGTGTAGATGGTACAACACACAATACGCAGCAGAGTAGAAGGGATGCAGTCTAACCCTTCAGAGCCCTGTTGCCTTGCTGGGACTTATGGCGCTTTTCACCCACTTGAATTCTTTAGACGAGATATGAGACTTGAAGATATCCCACGCCGACTAGGGTTCTGACAAGGGCCAATTATTAACTTCGTGAGGGCTGGACTCACCACTGTATGGGGAACACTTGCAGAATGGCGAGGCAGACTTGAGAAGATATTTTCTTTAGGCTTTTCTCAGGATTCTCCACACACGACTTCCTTCTCCTTTCCACACTGAAGCTCAGACTAGAACTGGGGCAACTCCTCCCCCCTACACTATATAATTGAGAATTTGGGGGTTCCCAATGGGCAGAAAGTGTCACCTGATTATTACTGCATGTCTCTATCTTAACCACTTAGTGACCAAAGGGGTACAGGTACACCTTCGGTACTTAAAGACCAAGGATATACCTGTACGCCTATGGGAATTTTGGTCCCCGCCCCACGCCTGGCGGGGACCGGACCAGGGTTACTGCTGATATCTATAAGCAGGCACCCCGTGCACATGCCCAGAGGGGTCATTAGACCCCCCCATTTCAGCGATTTGTGCAGATTCCGGGTCATACGGGTCTCTGGTGACCCGGAAAATAAGGGGGATCGGGGTTGTCTAAGACACTCACGATCCCCCTGAAGGTATAGGAGGGAAGTGGCGGTGTTCGGCGGCAGAAGAGGACGGCGATGCGGCTCCCTTGATCCTACGGAAGCCGGTGAGTTGCCTAGCGACATCTGGAGGGCTACAGTTTGAGGCCACTATACAGTGGTCTCTAAACAGTAGCCCTCCAGATGTTGCAAAATTACAACTCCCAGCAAGCCCAGACAGCTGTTTGGGCATGCTGGGATTTGTAGTTTTGCAACAGATGGAGGGCTACAGTTTGGAGATCACTGTGCAGTGATCTCTAAACTGTAACCCTCTAGATCTTACAAAACTACAACTCCTAGCATGCCCACACAGCAGTTTGCTGTCTGGGCATGCTGGGATTTGTAGTTTTGCAATATCTGGAGGGCCACAGTTTGGAGATCCCTGTGCAGTGGTCTCTAAACTGTAGCCCTCCAGATGTCACAAAACTGCAAATCTCATCATGCCCAAACAGCTGTCTCGGAATGCTTGGAGTTGTAGTTGCGTACCTCCAGCTGTTGCACAACTACATCTCCCAGCATGCCCTTTGGCGATCAGTACATGCTGGGAGTTGTAGTTTTGAAACAGCTGGAGGCACATTGGTTGTAAAATACTGAGTTAGGTAACAGAACCTAACTGAAGGATTTACAACCAGTGTGCCTGCAGCTGTTGCAAAAGTACAACTCCCAGCATGCACGGTCAGTACATGCTGGGAGTTGAAGTTTTGAAACAGCTGGAGGTTTGCAACCACCCCGCCCCCCCCCCCCCATGTGAATGTACAGGGTACATTCACACGGGCAGGTTTACAGTGTGTTTCCTGCTTCAAGTTTGAGCTGCGGCAAATTTTTTGCCGCAATGCAAACTCCTAGCGGGAGCCTCGGCCAGTGCGAATGTACCCTAAAAGCACTACACTACACTAACACATAGTAGTTACATAGTTACATAGTTACATAGTTAGTACGGTCAAAAAAAGACATATGTCCATCAAGTTCAACCAGGGAATTAAGGGGTAGGGGTGTGGCGCGATATTGGGGAAGGGATGGGATTTTATATTTCTTCATAAGCATTAATGTTATTTTGTTCCATAAATGTATCTAATCCTGTTTTAAAGCTGTTAATTGTTCCTGCTGTGACCAGTTCCTGAGGTAGACCGTTCCATAAATTCACAGTCCTCACGGTAAAGAAGGCGTGTCGCCCCTTTTTCTTCTCCAGACGGAGGGAGTGCCCCCTCGTCCTTTGGGGGGGTTTAACCTGGAACAGTTTTTCTCCATATTTTTTGTATGGGCCATTAATATACTTATATACGTTTATCATATCCCCCCTTAAACGTCTCTTCTGAAGACTAAACAATTGTAACTCCTTTAATCGCTCCTCATAGCTAAGATGTTCCATGCCCCATATTAGTTTAGTCGCGCGTCTCTGCACCCTTTCCAACTCCGCAGTGTCCCTTTTATGGACAGGTGCCCAAAACTGAACAGCATATTCCAGGTGAGGCCGTACCAATGCTTTATAAAGGCGGAGTATTATGTCCCTGTCCCTTGAGTCCATGCCTCTTTTGATACATGACAATATCCTGGCGGCTTTGGAAGCAGCAGCCTGACATTGCATGCTATTCTGTAGTCTGTGATCTACAAGTACACCCAGATCCTTCTCTACCAGTGACTCTGACAGTTTAATCCCCCCTAAGACATACGATGCATGCAAGTTATTAGTACCAAGATGCATAACTTTACATTTATCCACATTGAACCTCATTTGCCAAGTGGATGCCCAGACACTTAGTCTATCCAAGTCATCTTGTAACTTATGCACATCCTCTATAGACTGTACCGTGCTACAAAGCTTGGTGTCATCTGCAAAGATAGAAACAGAGCTGTTAATACCATCCTCTATATCATTGATAAATAAATTAAACAACAGCGGGCCCAGTACTGAACCTTGGGGTACACCACTAATTACCGGGGACCAATCAGAGTACGAATCATTGACCACCACTCTCTGGGTACGATCCATGAGCCAGTGTTCAATCCAGTTACAAACTAAAGTTTCCAAACCCAAAGACCTTAACTTACCTGTTAGACATCTATGAGGGACAGTATCAAACGCTTTAGCAAAATCCAGAAACACTATATCCACAGCCACTCCTCTGTCAAGGCTTCTACTCACCTCTTCATAAAAGCAAATTAGATTGCTTTGACAACTTCTATCCTTAGTAAACCCATGCTGGCTATCACTTATAATACAATTATCCCCTATGTATTTCTGTATGTAATCCCTTATAAGTCCTTCAAACAATTTACCCACAATGCACGTTAAACTTACCGGTCTATAGTTTCCTGGGGAAGACCTAGAGCCCTTTTTGAAGATTGGCACCACATTCGCCTTGCGCCAGTCCCTTGGCACAATACCAGACACCAGAGAATCTCTAAATATCATGAACAGGGGTACAGATATTACTGAACTTACCTCTCTAAGAACTCTTGGGTGTAGTCCATCCGGCCCTGGGGATTTGCTTACATTTATATCACTTAACTTACCTTGTACCATCTCTACATTAAGCCAGTTCAGTACATTACATGATGTGTTACCAGCACTGACCTGGCCAATGTCAGCTCCTTTTTCCCTAGTATATACAGAACTAAAGAACCCATTCAGTAGCTCCGCCTTCTCTTGATCGCCCATGACAACCTCCCCATTATCATTATTAAGGGGTCCTACATGCTCTGTCCTTGGTTTTTTTGCATTTATATATCTAAAAAAATATTTAGGATTAGTTTTGCTTTCTTTGGCCACCTGTCTCTCGTTTTGAATTTTTGCTGTTTTTATTACATTTTTGCAGATTTTATTAAGCTCTTTGTACTGTTTAAATGTTATCGCTGACCCATCAGATTTGTATTTTTTGAAGGCTATTTTTTTGTTGTTTATTGCTCTTTTAACATCATGTGTCAGCCATGTAGGATGTAGTTTTGATCGTTTATATTTGGTATATATTTAGATGTATAGTTATTTAGAGTTGATTTAAAGATGTCCCATTTACCTTCTGTATCAGTATTTGACAACACCTCCCCCCAGTCTATGTACTGTAGTGCAGCCCTCAGCCCAGGGAAGTTTTCCTTTTTAAAGTTATATGTTTTTGCCTTCCCCGCCTGTCTTTGTTTTCTACATTTTAAGTCAAAAGTAACTATATTGTGGTCGCTATTACCAAGGTTTTCCCGCACAGTTACATTACCAACCAGCTCTGTGTTGTTGGAAATGATCAGATCCAACAAGGCATCACTTCTTGTTGGGTCCTCCACAAACTGGCCCATAAAATTATCCTGCAATAAATTTAGGAATTGTCGCCCCTTTGTAGTTTTAGCCAACCCCGGACCCCAATCTATATCTGGATAGTTAAAATCTCCCATTATTACCACTGTACCTGCCCGGGCGGCCCTCTCTATTTGTTTATGAAGCCGAACTTCTATCTCTTCAGTGATATTAGGGGGTCTGTAGATTACCCCAAATATTATTTTTTCAGTATTTCCCTCCTTTTGTAATTCTACCCACATTGATTCCACCTCCTCAAAATCATCACACACTATGGCATCGTTCACACTGACTTTCATACCACTTCTTACATACAGACAGACTCCACCACCTTTTCTGTTCATTCTATCCTTGCGAAACAATGTAAACCCATGCAGATTGACAGCCCAGTCATGCGAGGAGTCCAGCCATGCCTCAGTGACCCCAACTATATCAATATGTTCCTCCAGTATCAAGGCCTCAAGCTCCCCCATTTTATTTGCTAGGCTTCTGGCATTTGTGAACATACACTTTACATTTCCATCCTTTATGTTATTGGGGTTAATGGGATTCAAGGCTGTAAGTTTTATTTTCCTATGAAGCCTATTCCTATTAACTATTCTAACCCCTCCCTCCGCTCCACCCCCAGGTACATTTATAATTCCCACCTCTCTATCTACACTATCTTCCCCCTCTTTGCTGTAGGTTCCCTCCCCCCAAGTCCCTAGTTTAAACACTCCTCCACCCTTCTAGCCATCTTCTCCCCAAGCAAAGCTGCACTCTCCCCATTGAGGGGCAGCCCGTCCCTACGGTAGAGCCGGTAACCGACAGCGAAGTCAGCCAAGTTCTCCATGAACTCAAACCCTTCCTTCCTACACCAGCTTCTGAGCCACTTGTTTACCTCCCTGATCTCCCGCTGCCTCTCTGGTGTGGCTCGTGGTACTGGTAGTATTTCAGAAAATACTACCTTGGAGGTCCTTGCCTTAAGCTTGCGGCCTAAGTCCCTGAAATCATTTTTAAGGACACTCCACCTACCTCTTACTTTGTCATTGGTGCCAATATGTACCATGACTGCTGGGTCCTCTCCAGCCCCGCCCAGCAACCTGTCAACCCGATCCGCGATGTGCCGAACTCGTGCGCCAGGCAGACAACACACTGTTCGGCGATCCCGGTCTTTGTGACAGATTGCCCTGTCTGTCCCCATAATAAAGGGTAAAACACTACATATACACCCCTTACACTGCCCCCCCCCCAATAAAAAATAAAAAACGTATTGTAAGGCAGTGTTTCCAAAACGGAGCCTCCAGCTGTTGCAAAACAACAACTCCCAGCATTTCCTGACAGCCACTGACTGTCAAGGCATGCTGGGAGTTTAGCAATAGCTGGAGGCACCCTGTTTGGGAATCACTGGCATAGAATACCCCTATGTCCACCCCTATGCAATCTCTAATTTAGTGCTCAAATGCGCATGGAGCTCTCTCACTTCAGGGCCCTGTCGTATTTTAAGGAAACAGTTTAGGGCCACATATGGGGTGTTTCCATACTCGGGAGAAATTTAACTAAAAATGTTGGGGGTCTTTTTCTCCTTTTACCCCTTATGAAAAGGAAAAGTTGGGGGCAACACCAGCCTGTTAGTTTAAAAAAAGTAAAAAATTATACACTAACATGCTGCCCCATACTTTTTAGTTTTACAAGCGGTAAAAGGTAAAAGGCTCAGGAGTGAGAGCGCACTATGTACATTTGAGGCCAAAATTGGTGATTTGCACAGGGGTGGCTGATTTTACAGCGGTTCTGACATAAATGCAAAAAAATAAATACCCACATATGACCCCATTTTGGAAACTACACCCCTCACTGAACGTAACAAGGGGTATAGTGAGCCTAAACACACCACAGGTGTTTGACGAATTTTCATTAAAGTTGGATGGGAAAATGGAAAAAAAAATGTTTTCACTAAAATGCTAATGTTACCCTAAATTTTTCCTTTTCACAAGGGAAAATAGGAAAAAAGCTCCCCAATATCTGTAACCCCATTTCTTCTGAGTAAGAACATGCCACATGTGTGGATGTAAAGGGCTCTGCTGGCAAACTACAATGCTCAGAAGTGAAGGAGCGCCATTGGGATTTTATAGAGAAAATTTGTCCGGAATTGAAGGCCACGTGTACAAAGCCCCCATAGTGCCAGAACAATGGAACCCCCCCCCCCGACATGTAACCCCATTTTGTAAACTATACCCCTCATGTAATGTAATAAGGGGTACAGTGAGCATTTATGCCCCACAGGTGTCTGACAGATTTTTGGAACAGTGGTGCATGAAAATGAAAAATAAAATTTTTTATTTGCACAGCCCACTGTTCCAAAGATCTGTCAAACGCCAGTGGGTTGTAAATACTTACTGCACCCCTTATTACATTCTGTGAGGGGTGTAGTTTCCAAAATGGGGTCAAATGTGGGTGGTCCACTGTTCTGGCACCACGGGGGGGCTTTGTAAATGCACATGGCCCCCAACTTCCATTCCAAACAAATTCTCTCTCCAAAAGCTCAATGGCACTCCTCTTCTTCTGAGCATTGTAGTGTGCCAGCAGAGCACTTGACGTCCACATATGGGGTATTTCCATACTCAGAAGAAATGGGGGTTACACATTTTTGGTGTAATTTTCTCCTATGACCCCTTGTAAAAATTAAAAATTTGAGGAAAAACCAGCATTTTAGTGAAATTTTTTTTTCATTTACACATCCAACTTTAACAAAAAGTTGTCAAACACCTGTGAGGTGTTAAGACTCCCTGTACCCCTTGTTATGTTCCTTGAGGGGTGTAGTTTCCAAAATAGTATGCCATGTGGGTATTTTTTGCTGTTCTGGCACCATAGGGGCGTCCTAAATGCGACATGCCCCCCAAAAACCCTTTCAGCTAAATTTGCTTTCCAAAAGCCAAATGTGACTCCTTCTCTTCTGAGCATTGTAATTCGCCCGCAGTGCATTTTACGTCCACACATGGGGTATTTCCATACTCATAAGAGAAGGGTTTACATATCTTGGGGGGCATTTTATCCCATTATCCCTTGTAAAAATTGTAAACTTGGGAAAATAACTGCACTTTAGTGAAAAAAAAATTCTTTTTTCATTTACACATCTGAATTTAACGAAAATTCGTCAAACACCTGTGGAGTGTTAAGGCTCACTGGACCCCTTGTTAGCTTCCTTGAGGGGTGAAGTTTCCAAAATGGTATGCCATGTGGGGGTTTTTCTGCTGTTCTGGCACCATTGGGGCTTCCTAAATGTGACATGCCCCCAAAAAAACATTTCAGAAAAACTTCCTCTCCAAAATTCCAATGTCGTTCCTTCCCTTCTGAGCCCTCTACTGCGCCCGCCGAACACTTGACATACACATACTTACTCAAGAGAAATCGGTTTACAAATTTTGAGAGGATTTTTCTTCTCTTACCCCTTGTAAAAATTCAAAAACGGGGTCTACCAGAACATGCGACTGTAAAAAATGAAGATTTTGAATTTTCTCCTTCACTTTGCTGCTATTCCTGTGAAACACCTAAAGGGTTAACACACTTACTGAATGTCATTTTGAATACTTTGAGGGGTGCAGTTTTTATAATGGGGTCATTTGTGGGATATTTCTAATAAGAAAATTGTAAAATTGCTGCTGTACTTTGAAGCCCTCTGATGTCTTCCAAAAGTAAAAACATGTCAACTTTATGATGCAAACACAGTAGACATATTGTATTTGTGAATAAAAATATTATTTATTTGGAATGTCTATTTCCCTTACAACCAGAGAGCTTCAAATTAGAAAAATGCTAAATAAATTTCATCAAATTTTGAACATTTTCACCAAGAAATGATGCAAGTATACACAAAATGTTACCACTAATATAAAGTAAAATATGTCACGAAAAAAACAATCTCGGAATCAGAATTAAAAGTAAAAGCCTCCCAGAGTTATTGATGCTTGCTAATGTGCAAAAAACGCTCTGGTCCTTAAGGCCAAAATGGGCCTGGTCCTTAAGGGGTTAAAGGTACAGAACATAAATAACAGAATACACAGTGAATATAGTAAATATATAAGTGCTTGAACATGCTGAACATAGTAAACATTTCACAGTGCGCCCAAAACAAGAGCAGCAGGCATGCCCGAGGAGATCCGCAACCCACAGGACAGCCTTTGGTGCTGAGATACCACATAACGTATAGAGCAACATTTGCCAGTGTACAAAGTACACTTCTAAGGCTAAGTTTCCACTTGTTTTTTTTTCTGGCAGTTTTTGGAAAACTGCCACTGCAGTTTTTGAGCCAAAGCCAGAAGTGTATTCAATAATAAGGAATAAGGAATAGGACATATAAAGGAAGGACTTCTACTTCTCCTCCCTTATGGATCCACTTCTGACTTTGGCTCAAAAACTGCAGTGGCAGTTTTCCAAAAACTGCCAGAAAAAAAAACAAGTGGAAACTTAGCCTAAGGAAACATTTACATCATAATTAGTGTCTCTAGGGCACAGATCTGTTGGGATAAGCTCAAAATCAACTGCTAACAATGACCCAAATGGAGAGACTTAGTGACTCAATTCGGGTTATTTTTTGATCATATCCGACTTTTGGCTTGTATTGAAAAATATAGCAAACCAAGTTTTTTAGTCCCAGACAAAAGTCGAAGATAACATAGTTCATGAGGTTGAAAAAAGACAAGAGTCCATCAAGTTAAATCAATATCCCTACTTTGTTGATGCAGAGGAAGTCAAAAACCCTTAGACTCCAAATATATAAATCACTGGATCGACGTTTTGTCCCTATAAATCTAGTATCCATAACCTGTAATATTATTACTCTCCAGAAATGCATCCATACCCCTTTTGAAATATTTCATTGACTTCATTATGACCACTTCCCCTGGGACAGAGTTTCATAGTCTCACTGCTCTTACAGTAAAGAACTCCCGCCTGTGCTGGTGTAGAAAAGTTCTTTCCTCGATCAGTGGTCCTTAACATTGTTGGAGGTACTGAACCCCACCAGTTTCATATGCGCATTCACCGAACCCCTCTTAATTGGAAAAATAAAATATTATTTTTTCAAATTCAAAACATAGGAGGTATATATTTAAGTATATATTTATACATAGGTGCACAAAATGAAAAAAAAACATTAAAAAACAAAAGCATTAAGACACATTAGGCGCAGGCAGTGTTCCCCCACACATTAGGCGCATGCAGTGTTCCCCCACACATTAGGCGCATGCAGTGTTCCCCCACACATTAGGCGCAGGCAGTGTTCCCCCACATTAACCTGTTCAGGACCCTGGTACTTAAGGACATATGCATACGTCCTGAGTCATTCCAGTCTCCGCCGCTCGCCGGGCAGAGATCGGAAACGGATGCCTGCTGAAATCGTTCAGCAGGCATCCAGGGCAAACGCCAAGGGGGGCCATGTAGGCCATGTAGTGCTGAAATCACAACAGCAATCTGCGGCGATAACGGGCTTATCGGGTCTCTGGGACCCGACCGCCCGGTAATTTTGCATGATCCCGGTTGTCACAGACAGACAGGACCATGCTGGAGTATAGGAGCGAGGTGGAAAGCCTGCCACCTCCTCCTATCCACTGCGATTCTTCGGTTAGCTAACCGACCAATCGCAGGGGGGGCGGTTACTTCCTCCCGCCCTGCCCGGCCCCTGGAAGTCCGGGGAGAACGGAAGGAAGACCAGAGCACGCGACGGGGGACGGGGGGGGGGGGATGCTGGGGCCCGACCCCGGTACTTACCTCTTCCCTGAAGACCCGGATCCCGGCGGCAGGGACGGCGGCGGTGGCGACAGGTGAGTTGATCTTCGGCGGCGGCGCCGGACCTTTGCAGCAGTCCAGACCGCCGTAAAGCGATCTGGACTGCTCCATCTGATACCCTTACACTACAACTCCCAGCATGCCCAGACAGTCCTTGGCAGTTTTGCAACATCTGGAGGTCCAAAGTTTGGAGACCACTGTGCCCTTCCAAATGTTGCAAAACTACACATCCTCAGCATGCCCTTACTGTCCAGGCATGCTGGGAGTTGTAGTTCTGTAACATCTGGCCCTTTAGATGTTGCAGAACTACAACTCCCAGCATGCCTGGACAGTTTTGGCATACCGGGAGTTGTAGTTTTGCAACATCTGGAAGGGCACAGATTGGGAACCACTGTATTAGTGATCTGCAAACTGTAGTCCTCCAGATGATGCAAAATTACAACTCCAAGCATGCTGGGAGTTGTAGTTCGGCAACATCTGGCTCTAAAGATGTTGCCGTACTACTACTTCCAGCATGCCTGAGAATGTTTGGGAGTAGTGGTTTTGCAACAACTGGAGGCACACTGGTGGGGAAACATTGTCTGTTTCCTAACTCAGTGTTTCCCAACCCGTGTGCCTCCAGCTGTTGCAAAACTATAGCTACCAGCAGGCACTGATAGACAGTGCATGCTGGGAGTTGTAGTTTTGCAACAGCTGGAGGTCCCCCGTCCCCCCCTTGTGAATGTACAGGGTACATTCACATGGGCAGGGGGCTTATAGTGAGTATCAGGCTGCAAGTTTGCGACGCAGCAAATTTTGTGCGGCAGCTCAAACTCACAGCGGGGAACTAGCTGTAATCCCCCGCCCGTGTGACTGTACCCTAAAAACACTACACTACACTAACATAAAATAAAAAGTAAAAAACACTACATATACACATACCCCTACACAGCCCCCCTCCCCTCCCCAATAAAAATGAAAAACGTCTGGTACACCACTGTTTCCAAAATGGAGCCTCCAGCTGTTGCAAAACAACAACTCCCAGTATTGCCGGACAGCCGTTGACTGTCCAAGCATGCTGGGAGTTTTGCAACAGCTGGAGGCACCCTGTTTGGGAATCACTGGCGTAGAATACCCCTATGTCCACCCCTATGTAAATCCCTAATTCAGGCCTCAAATGCATATGGCGCTCTCACTTTGGAGCCCTGTCGTATTTCAAGGCAACAGTTTAGGGCCACATATGGGGTATCGCCGTACTCGGGAGAAATTGCCTAACAAATTTTGGGGGCTTTTTCTCCTTTGACCCCTTATGAAAAGGTGAAGTTGGGGTCTACACCAGCATGTCAGTGTAAAAAAAAAATTTTTTTACACTAACATGCTGGTGTTGCCCTATACTTTTCATTTTGACAAGAGGTAAAAGGGAAAAAAGCGCCCCAAAATTTGTAATGCAGTTTCTCCTGACTAGGGTTCAAAGTGCTCTGGGAGCGCACAATAAGGCCCAGAAGGGAGAGTGCACCATGTACATTTGAGGTGATTTGCACAGGGGTGGCTGATTGTTACAGCGGTTTTGACAAACGCAAAAAAAAATAAAAAAAACCCACATGTGACCCCATTTTGGAAACTACACCCCTCACGGAATGTAATGAGGGGTGCAGTGAGAATTTACCCCCCACTGGTGTCTGACATTTACAATTTTGTACAGCCCACTGTTCCAAAGATCTGACAGACACCAGGGGGGGGGGTAAATGCTCACTGTACCCCTTGTTACGTTCCTCAAGGGGTCTAGTTTCCAAAATGGTATGCCATGTGGGGGTTATTTTGCTGCCCTGTTACCATAGGGGCTTTTTAAATGTGACATGCCCCAAGAGCAAAATTTGCTCTCAAAAAGCCAAATATGACTCCTTCTCTTCTGAGCATTGTAGTTCGCTCGTAGTGCACTTCAGGTCAACTTATGGGGTACCTCCATACTCAAAAGAGATGGGGTTACAAATTTTGGGGGGTATTTTCTGCTATTAACCCTTGCATAAATGTGAAATTTGGGGGGGAAACACATTTTGGTGATTTTTTTTTTTTTTTTTACATATCCAAAAGTCGTGAAACCCCTGTTGGGTATTAAGGCTCACTTTATTCCTTGTTACATTCCTCAAGGGGTCTAGTTTCCAAAATGGTATGCCATGTGGGTTTTTTTTTTTTTTTTTTTGCTGTCCTGGCACCATAGGGGCTTCCTAAATGCGACATGCCCCCGAGCAAAATTTGCTCTCAAAAAGCCAAATATGACTCCTTCTCTTCTGAGCATTGTAGTTCGCCCGTAGTGCACTTCAGGTCAAATTATGGGGTACCTCCATACTTATAAGAGATGGGGTTACAAATTAGGTGGGGTATTTCCTGCTATTAACCCTTGCAAAAATGTGAAATTTTGGGGGAAACACATTTTAGTGAAAAAAAATTTTTTTTTACATATGCAAAAGTCGTGAAACACCTGTGGGTATTAAGGCTCACTTTATTCCTTGTTATGCTCCTCAAGGGGTCTAGTTTCCAAAATGGTATGGCATGTTGTTTTTTTTTTTTTTTTGCTGTTCTGGCACCATAGGGGCTTCTTAAATGCAACATGCCCCCCAAAAACCATTTCAGAAAAACGTGCTCTCCAAAATCCCCTTGTCGCTCCTTCACTTTACATAGACATATGAGGTATATGCTTACTCGAGAGAAATTTGGCTACAAATATAAGTATAAATTTTCTCCTTTTACCCCTTGTAAAAATTCAAAATTTGGGTCTACAAGAAAATGCGAGTGTAAAAAATGAAGATTGTGAATTTTCTCCTTCACTTTGCTGCTATTCCTGTGAAACACCTAAAGGGTTAAAATGCTGACTGAATGTCATTTTGAATACTTTGTGGGTGCAGTTTTTATAATGGGGCCATTTGTGGGGTATTTCTAAGATGAAGACCCTTCAAATCCACTTCAAACCTGAACTGGTCCCTGAAAAATAGTGAGTTTGAAAATTTTGTGAAAAATTGGAAAATTGCTGCTGAACTTTGAAGCCCTCTGGTGTCTTCCAAAAGTAAAAACATGTCAACTTTATGATGCAAACATAAAGTAGACATATTGTATTTGTGAATAAAAATTTTTTGGGGGAATATCCATTTTCCTTACAAGCAGAGAGCTTAAAAGTTAGAAAAATGTAAAATTTTCAAATTTTTCATCAAATTTTGGGATTTTTCACCAAGAAAGGATGCAAGTTACCACAAAATTCTACCACTATGTTAAAGCAGAATATGTCACGAAAAAACTATCTCGGAATCAGAATGATAACTAAAAGCATTCCAGAGTTATTAATGTTTAAAATGACAGTGGTCAGATGTTCAAAAAACGCTCTGGTCCTAAGGTGTAAAATGGCCTGGTCCTTAAGGGGTTAATCAGGCAGTGTTCCCCCACATTAGGCAGGCAGTGTTCCCCCACATTAGGCCGACAGAGTTCCCCCACATTAGGCATACAGTGTTCCCCCACATTAGGCATACAGTGTTCCCCCACATTAGGCAGGCAGTGTCCCCCCACATTAGGCAGACAGAGTTCCCCCACATTAGGCATAAAACAAGACTTCAGGGAGAAACCAGGATTTTCGGCGCTGACCAAAGAGAAGGTATCGGAGCCCAGGTAAAGGAAGGAGGTTTATTAGCAACGCGTTTAACCGCGCTTGCGCGGCTTCATCAGGCTTAAAACACGGCAGTTGTACCAGGGTTATATACCCCCACGGGATTAACCCATGAAGTGCATAATTAAAATATATTCCAAAACAACAATATAAAATGTATAAATAACAATGAGTATAAATATACATTTATAACACTCAGCACTGATCTTAATGAAATATTATATAAATTACAACTATAAAATTAAGAGGACATATATAAAGGTAAAATTTGAAAAAAATGAAAAAATAGCCGCATAGTGTGAATTTGATGAAAGATAAGGACAAGAACAAGGTTCCCATCGGGCGTAAAAAGTTTAACCAAATGGTTGGTAGAAGGAGTTGCATGATTCATACCAAGAACATCAAATAAAGGAAGCACATTTTTATAGAAACTTGGCGAAAAACGCAACATCAGAACAGGTTCCAAAAAACTATTAAAATAAAAAATAAATAAATAAAAAATATATATTGATGAAAATATGAATGACAAATAGAACAAAATCAACGAGTATTTTCAATTGTCTCATTCAAACCGTGCGGAAATAAAGTTACCAACTTATGAATCCAAAAACTCTCACGGTTAATTAAACGTTGGAATCTATTGGAAATACCCTTTGGAACCGATTCCAAAATAATCAAATTTAAAGACTCTATGCAACTATTGTGTTTTAATGAAAAATGTTTAGAAATGCTATGTAGCATATACTCGTGTCTGATATTCCATCTATGGCGATTCATACGTGCCCGAACTGTTTGTACAGTGAGGCCCACGTATTGTAAACCGCACTGACAAGACAGTAAATATATGGCAAAATTAGTGTCGCAGGTAAGATTACCTTTGACTTTGTATTCTTTATGTGTATACGCTGATTTAAATACAGTTGTAGATTTAATTAAATCACAGCACATGCAGCGAGACCGGCCGCATGGAGAGCTGATGACAACCATCTGAACTGTGTCTACAACTATAGGTTTCAATTTACCAGGGGCAATAAGATTTTGTAAATTACGAGATATTCTAAATGTAATATTAGGAGTAGTAGGGAGAAAACTTTTGAGAATTGGATCATTACACAAAATGGGCCAATGTTTGGATAATATTTTTTTAATGATAGTAGCTTCGTTATTGAAATTAGTAATAAAATTATATTTGTGATTAAATGTTTTCAAGAGTGACATATTATTTAGGGACGGTGACTTAGGTGTGACCAATTCTAATTGTGTTTTTCCTTTTCCTTTTTTATAGGCATCGGAGAGTAATTTATTGGGATAACCTTTTTCACGAAAACGCCCCCTAAGGACAGCGGCCTGCGCATCAAAACTGTCATCTGATGTACAGTTCTTTCTGACGCGCAGGTACTGACCATAAGGGACACCACGGAGCCAGATAGGATAATGTGCACTTTCATAGCTAAGAAAGCTATTAATATCAACTTTTTTGAAAAAAGTTTTGGTACTTATGTGTCCCAAATCTGATCTGGATATTTCCAGATCCAAAAATTGGATTACGTGAGTGGAATGTTGCATAGTAAAATTAAGCCCCCAAGAATTTTGATTTAATTCACCGACAAATTGCTCTGCCTGCGAAAAAGAGCCACTCCAAATTGTGAATAAATCGTCAATATATCTCCGAAAAAAGCAAACAAACTCAATAAATGCAGGGGACTGTGCCATAACTAGGGACTCGAATCGCCCCATAAATAGATTAGCATAACTGGGGGCGAAACGAGTCCCCATGGCACAGCCCCTGGTCTGCCTGTACAAAACTTCATTAAATGTAAAAATATTATGATCCAAAATAAAACGAATAGAATCTAACAAAAATGCAGATTGGTCAGTGCTGAGTGTTATATCATTCGAAAAGGTATTTTGTATGGCTGATAGACCCAAGTCTGTTTGGATATTTCAGTAGAGAGAGCAGACATCCAGGGTTAAAAAAGAAAATGTCAGAGGTAAACTAATATTATTTAATTCATAAATTAACTGGGTTGAATCACGTAAATACGAAGGTAAGTTTAAAACATAAGGTTGTAAAAAAAGGTCAATAAAATGGGACAAGTTGGCTGTAAGAGAGCCAACACCTGAAATTATAGGACGACCAGGGGGTTTACTAGGATTCTTATGTAGTTTAGGTAAATAATAAAAATGGGGAATATTATAATGTTTAATATTAAGAAAAGTATGCTCTCTCTTATTCAACAGACCAAGGTCGGCAGCTTTCTGTATTAATGCTGAATACATGTTAAAATAAATCATGGAAGGGTCATTCAATAAAATCGAGTAATAACTCGTATCAGAAAGAATATTCATGGCTTCTGCTATATAGTCATCACCATCAAGTAATACAGTACCACCCCCCTTATCAGCAGGGCAGATAACTAGTTTGCTATTATTTTGTAGTGATCTGATGGCATTCCTTTCTGCTGTAGAAAGATTATCTTTATCTTTATATATAATAGATCTCTCACATAACAAATTAAAATCTTTGGTTACCATAGAATAAAATGTTTCTAAATAATTTCCTCTGTGATGTAAAGGATAGAAGTTAGAAACAGGATTTACCTGGACATGTTTGGCCTCGGTATTAGAAGATATTGAAGCTGAATAATCCTGGTATTCTGCTAAGGAAGCTTTATTTTTTTCTATTAAAGAAAAATGACGATTTAAGGTTAATTTCCGTATATAGTTATTCAAATCTAAAAATAATTGGAAATCGTCAGGGCGAGTGACTGGACAAAAAGACAAGCCTCTGGAAAGTAAACTGGTTTCGCTTTCAGACAACAAATATTTGTTAAAGTTTGTTAAAGTTGTTAAAGTTAAAAAAATTTCTTTTTTCTTTTTCAATTCTTGTTTGTGAAGAGGGGATAAGGTTGGGGGATCCCCTAGTTTTAGAGGATCTACCACCTCTACATCCTCTGAATTTATTTTTCTTTTTTGTGATTTTTTGTGACATGGTTTGTCCAATAGAGGTGGAAAGTATTGAGTGATGAGGGCGTGTTGGGGATTTTTGTGATCTGGAAATTGGACGGTGTTCAAACTGTGCGTTAAAATCACAGTGGGTGGTATTTGAGAGGAGGTTGTCATCCCGGGTATTGTGTGAACAACATGGGCAGGAGACGGGCATGAGACTAAAAAAGAGGAAGAGGAAGAAGAAACAGAGGATAATGTAGGGGCTTCAAAAATATGTTCTTCAACGACAGTAGTATTAAGATGTGAAATATCATGTATAGTGAGAAGAGATGTATCTAAGGATATATCTACTTGATCAGGCACTATGGAAGGAGGTGTATTATTTTGTGTAATAGTGGAGAGAGAAGAAGGTTGATTAAGTGGAGGAAGTAGAGGACAGACCATGTTAGGAGCTGGAGTTTCATTAATGATTGGTATCATCTTATCAATATTTGAATTGGTTATTTGTTTGAATGAATTTATATGTGACACTATATTATGTTTAGCAGGTATTACACTCTGTCTTTTCAGAGGCTACGTTGGGGACCTTGCCCCCAAATGTAGATCTTAGAGTAGTGGGAGGTTTATATGGCTTTTTATATTGTTTGTGAAGTGTGGAGTTCATTATGGTACGTGGAAATTCAAATTTGCGTTCTGAGTTAGTTGTAGCAAGTTTATATATCTGTGGAGTAGTAGGGTTGCGTGGACCCTCAATGGTGGTATCAATTGGTTGGTCAGGTGTAAAAACATCAATTGTATTGTTATTCTTATGTATATTCGGTCTAGGCCATTTATGTACTTGTCCACATTGATAATCATTTCTATCGCGATAAAATTTTGAGACCTTTTTGTTAATGGTCTCAATTTCTAATTTTTGCAATCTGTTAAGAATAATATTGTCTAACCTCTGGTACTGCGCATGTCCAGAGAATTTAGACAATGGTATCCTCAATTCATTAGCTCTGATTTTGGCTTCACTGGCAGCAGTATCCCTTTTTGTAACGAGACGTTCCATAAGACCCTGGGAACAGATTTCTGTGAATTCATCCCAGTCTCTTGTGAACGTTTCATCCTCGGGAAAGGAGGATTCAAAAGGTAATCTAAGACCACGAGGAGTGAACTTATTTGATAAATATCTACGTAAAAAAAGTACATCTATTGCATGTTGTAATTCAATCTTACAATATTTTTCATATTCAAAAAACATGTCCGACATAATCTTTAGATCTTTTTCTGAAATATCATCAGTCCCCTTCGGTTCTGTGCGAATGGGATTAACATTAGTTGATCCAATAAGTTGATTAATCAAAGAGTCCCGCACTGTATTGCGATTAAGAAGATATTCCATAATGCAATATTAATATACAACCTAGTTAATAGGTATAAGAAACAGTCACCGTTCCTTGGAGAAGATGGTATTTTTGATCTGGTTGGCAGAGTATTCGTAGGCACAATCCAGGGAGCTGCACTATTTCAAATGATTCCAGCTCCGGAATCCAGACTGAAGTCACGTCTGTAAATCTAAAAAAGAGAAAAGGCGCTCCCTGTGTAAGGCAGACAGAGTTCCCCCACATTATTAGGCCGACAGAGTTGCCCCACATTAGGCAGGCAGTGTTCCCCCACATTAGGCAGGCAGTTTCCCCCCACATTAGGCAGGCAGTGTTCCCCCACATTATGTAGGCCAGTGGTCTTCAACCTGTGGACCTCCAGATGTTGCAAAACTACAACTTCCAGCATGCCCGGACAGCCAACCTGGAGGTCCAGAGGTTGAAGACCACTGATGTAGGCAGTGTTCCCCCACAGACATACAGCCTCCAGCCATATACAGTGTATGGCTGGAGGCTGTATGCCTGTGTACTGCCCACTTCAGTGCTCCAACCACCGCTCCTGCTATAGCAGTAGGTCTGGGGACCGGTAGTCGGAGCACCGAAGATGACGTGCTGCTGGTCACTTACCAAGCTGGCGCGTCTTCCTCCTTCTCTATCCTCCGGTCCTCGGCGCCTTCGTTTCCATGGGTGCACGCACGGGACGTCAGTGACGTCCCGGCCTGCGCTATGTCCCGGCGGCCCTGCGTTTTTAAACTTAACGTGGGGCCGCAGGGAGTTAATAGTCGCTACAGGACGGGCATTCACTCCTGTCCTGTTGCGACCTCCCCCGCCGAACCCCCGGGACTGACTGACCGAACCCCTGGGGTTCGATCGAACCCAGGTTAAGAACCACTGCTCTAAATGTAGAGGAGTAGAGGATGCCCTCTTGTTATAGATACAGTCCTGGGTACAACTAGACCATGGGAGAGATCTCTGTACTGCCCCCTGATATACTTTTACATAGTTATCAGATCGCCCCGAAGGCGTCTTTTATAAAACAAAATAATCCTAATTTTAATAATCTTCCTTGGTACTGTAGTCCTCCCATTCCATTTATAACTCCAGTTGCTCATCTTTAATCCCTTAAGGACTGAGCCCTTTTTCACCTTAAGGACCAGAGCATTTTTTGAACATCTGACCACTGTCACTTTAAACATTAATAACTCTGGAATTCTTTTACTTATCATTCTGATTCCGAGACTGTTTTTTCGTGACATATTCTACTTTAACATAGGGGTAAATTTATGTGGTAACTTGCATCCTTTCTTGGTGAAAAATCCCAAAATTTGATGAAAAAATGTAAAATTTTGCATTTTTCTAATTTTGAAGCTCTCTGTTTGTAAGGAAAATGGATATTCAAATAAAAAAATTTTTTGGTTCACATATACAATATGTCTACGACATGTTTTTACTTTTGGAAGACACCAGAGGGCTTCAAAGTTCAGCAGCAATTTTCCAATTTTTCACAAAATTTTCAAATTCAATATTTTTCAGGGACCAGTTCAGTGTTGAAGTGGATTTGAAGGGTCTTCATATTAGAAATACCCCATAAATGACCCCATTATAAAAACTACACCCCCCAAAGTATTCAAAATGACATTCAGTCAGTGTTATAACCCTTTAGGTGTTTCACAGGAATAGCAACAAAGTGAAGGAGAAAATTACAAATCTTAATTTTTTACACTCTCATGTTCTTGTATACCCAATTTTTGAATTTTTGCAAGGGGTAAAAGGAGAAAATTTTTACTTGTATTTGTAACCCAATTTCTCTCGACTAAGCACATACCTCATATGTCTATGTAAAGTGTTCGGCGGGCGCAGTAGAGGGCGCAGAAGGGAAGGAGCGACTAGGGGATTTTGGAGAGAACATTTTTCTGAAATGGTTTTTGGGGGGCATTTCACCTTTAGGAAGCCCCTAGGGTGCCAAAACAGCAAAAAAAAACACATGGCATACCATTTTGGAAACTAGACCCCTTGAGGAAGGTAACAAGGAATTAATTTAGCCTTAATACCCCACAGGTGTTTCATGACTTTTGCAAATGTAAAAAAATAAATAAAAATTTACCTAACATGCTTGGTTTCCCAAAAAATTTACATTTTTACAAAGGGTTCAAGCAGAAAATACCCCCCAAAATTTGAAACCCAATTTCTCTCGATTCAGAAAACACCCCATATGGGGGTGAAAAGTGCTCTGCTGGCGCACTACAGGTCTCAGAAGAGGAGTAGTCACATTTGACTTTTTGGAAGCAAATTTTGCTCTGGGGGCATGCCGCATTTAGGAAGCCCCTATGGTGCCAGGACAGCAAAAAACTTCCCACATGGCACACCATTTTGGAAACTAGAGCCCTTGGGGAACGTAAAAAGGGGTAAAGTGAACCTTAATACCCCACAGGGGTTTCACAACTTTTGCATATGTAAAAAAAACATTTTTTTAACTAAAATGCTAGGTTTCCCCAAAAAATTACATTTTTACAAAGGGTTAAAGCAGAAAATACCCCCCAAAATTTGAAGCCCAATTTCTCTCGATTCAGAAAACACCCCATATGGGGGTGAAAAGTGCTCTGCTGGCGCACTACAGGTCTCAGAAGAGGAGTAGTCACATTTGGCTTTTTGGAAGCAAATTTTGCTCTGGGGGCATGCCGCATTTAGGAAGCCCCTATGGTGCCAGGACAGCAAAAAAAAACACATGGCATACCATATTGGAAACTAGACCCCTTGGGGAACGTAAAAAGGGGTAAAGTGAACCTTAATACCCCACAGGGGTTTCACAACTTTTGCATATGTAAAAAAAAAATGTTTACCTAAAATGCTTGGTTTCCCAAAAAATTAACATTTTTACAAAGGGTTAAAGCAGAAAATACCCCCAAAAATTTGAAGCCCAATTTCTCCCGATTAAGAAAACACCCCATATGGGGGTGAAAAGTGCTCTGCTGGCGCACTACAGGTCTCTGAAGAGAAGGAGTCCCATTTTGGCTGTTTGGAAGCAAATTTTGCCCTGGGGGCATGCCGCATTTAGGAAGCCCCTATGGTGCCAGGACAGCAAAAAAAAAAAAACACATGGCATCACATTTTGGAATCTAGACCGCTCCGGGAACTTAACAGTGTTACAGTAAATACTCACACCTCACAGGTTTTTTGAACAGTGGGCCGTAAAAGTGAAAAATTTGATTTTATAGTGTTACCCCAAATGTTTCATTTTCACATTGGGTGATAGGGCAAAAGGCCCCCAAAATTCGTAGAACAATTTTGCCTGAGAAAAAACAAATACCCCATATGTGGATGTAAATTGCTCTGTGGACGCACTGCAATGGTCAGAATAGAAGGAGTGAAAATTTTGTTGAAATTGAAGTCGGGGGTAATGTGCATTTATAAAGCCCCCTAAAGCAAAAATAAACCCACATGTGACACCATTTTAGAAACTACACCCCTCAATGAACGTAACAAGGGGTACAGTGGGAAAGAACACCTCACAGGTTTTTTGAAAAGTGGGCCATAAATTGGAAAATTAGATTTTTTTACACTAAAATGCTGGGGTTACCCAATTTTTAACATTTTCACAAGGGGTAATATGAGCAATTGGGTTACAAATTTTGGAGGGCTTTTTCCCCTGACTATAAAAATACATCCACATATGGGGTAACATGCTGGGCAGGAGCACAACAAGGCTCAGAAGTCATAGAGGTCAGTTTGTATTTGTGGCCTATGGCATATCAATAGCTGACGGTTACATACATTCCGAGGAAAATACAAAAATGAAACACCCACATGTGGCACCATTACAGAAAGTACCCACCCTGAGGAATGGGTATGGGGTAAAGAGGACATTTTGAAAGCACAGGTGTTTCCTAAATTTATTTTCCAGGAATAGATGAAGGGTGGCTTTTGAAAATTGCAATTTTCAACCTATGCTCTGCTTAATTTTTCTGGGAACAACTAACATGTGACCCCGAATTGTCGCCTGGAAATACGACAGAGCTCAGCGAGAACTCTTCACATTTGAGGCGGATGTTTGTTACGGACCTAACAGTTACATACATTCGGAGGAAAATACAAGAAAGGAGCACCCACATGTGAACCTATTACAAACAGTACACCCCCTAGGGAAGGTGTATAGGGTGAAGTGGAGATTTGGAATAGATGGGTGTTCCCTTCATTTATTTTGCAGGAATGGATGAAGAGTACTATGGGGGGAAGAAAATTGCAATTTTAGTACTGATATGCCAATTATTTTCCCAGAATGATGACACAGAGTACAGCCAAAAGTAAAAATGATGCCCGCCCCAAACCCTATACTCTGAATCATCATTCTGGGAAGGGGATGTGTGGGGCCGTCCCTATTCTGTTACCTCAAATGCGCAACCAGCTTAGGGAGGGAGAAAGCATTGCGTATTTGAGGCAACTGCAAACCTCCAATGCTGTTGACTCTGTGTTCCATGACCCATTTTTTGGGGGACAAAGATATTATGAGGGGCATTGGGAAATAGGTTTTGGGTTTGATTTTTTTGGGGGGTAGGGTATTTTGGTATAAAATTTGGAAGACAATGTACCCTGGACTGGTACGTTGGAGCCGAATTCTGGGGAATTAAAATCAGGGAAAAGGATAAAAAATGTAGTACTCCATGGACGTGTGATACTCCCTGAAGCAGTTTTTAATGCAGAGTCCCGGATGATCGGGGCAAGTGTCCCACTAAGTGGTGGTGTCCTTCCGAATCCCCCTCTTGTGACACATTCTGCATTTTTTCTGAGATCGTCCCCTCTTTCCAGTGTGGGGGACCTCATCTGGAAAGTGTTGGCCGGGGACGATCCAGGGCACTGAAGTTCCAGAGGTGCTCTGACCCGCTCTTTGGGGTCACCAAAGATGAAGGCCCTTAGAACTACCTCTTGAAACTCCAGGTATGTTCCTGTGTTGCCAGCGTACTTGTACTGTATAAAAGAGTTGTACATGGCAACCTGTACCATGTAGACCGCAACCTTTTTATACCATACACGTGTTTTCCACATTTCATTATATGGTTTGAAAACTTGATCAGAAACATCAACTCCTCCCATATACCGATTGTAGTCCAGAATACAATCGGGCTTGAGGACCGGTCCCGCGGTACCTCACACAGGGACAGGGGTGCTGCCATTCCCATGAATTGTGGTGAGCATAAGGTCCAACAACAGGTTCTCATGGGAAAAGGCACGGGACTCACCCCGGGGGATAGGAGCATGTAGGGGATGGGGCGCAAGGCCTCTTTGATTCTTCCGGACTGTCCCACAAGCGACCGTGGATCTGGCAGCGAGGGATGTGAAGAGAGGGATACTAGTATAAAAGTTATCCACATAAAGGTGGTAACCTTTATCTAGCAATGGGTGCAAAAGGCCCCACAATGGGTGGAAAAGGAACCACATTTACCCAAAGGGCCATAAAAGACAAGTATTGTCCCTGCCCTTAGTTACAGCTCCACACGTCGGCACTGCCGTGCACTTTTGAACACACCGACAGGCTCAAGGACTGGCCCACCTTCTCTTGTACAAACTTATGCAGGGCTGGTACTGCCTTCTTAGCAAAGAAATGACGGCTTGGGACTCTCCACCACGGCTCGGCACAAGCCATTAATTCTCTGAAAGGTGCAGAGTCCACCACTTGAAAAGGGGAGGACTGCAACACCAGTAACTTGGACAGGAGAACATTCAACTTCTGCGCCGTTGGATGAGTGGGCGCATACTGTTGTCTCTTGGACATGGCTTCGCCGATGGATTGTTGGCGGAATGGCTGACTAAAAGCGGGAGAAGCAGGAGCGACAGAAGGAGGGTTTGACACACAGCTCCCTTTGCCTGAGGTGGTGGAGCCTTGGCTGGATTAAGGAGGGAGCGGATGGCCACTGGGTGATGCAGCAGGCAGGACCACTACATCGGAGCCATGGTTCTCCCAGGCCGCTTTATGATGGTGAAGCATGTGTTGACGCAAGGCCGTGGTGCTGACATTGGGACCCTGGCCACGTTTCACCTTCTGCCGACAGATCTTGCATGTGGCTACGTGAACCTCCTCCGGATGCCTTATGAAAAACTTCCACACCGTAGCTGATTTTCCCATCCGCAGTCCGCACTAATTGACTGCTACTGGCGCCGTCTCCAGGAACCCCTGTTCCATTACCTCCCGGAAAGGTAGGCAGCCGCGAAGCAGGTGGTCTCCCCCGGGCACGTTTGACTCCTGAATTTCCACTCCTGCCACCACGCTGACTTCCAACCGTGCTACCACCTTGCTGCCTCAAGGGCAACCTGCAACTCTCTTCTCCTGATGATGATGAAGCCCCTTCTGCACCCGGCTCCTAATTGCGATTGGCTTCATCATCATCAACAGTTGTGTGCACGTACGTCACTGATGTCCTTCTCAGGTACAATACTTGGATGTACGTATGCGGTATGCACTGATGAGGGCAGTAATATGCCTAACTATTAGGAGAAAAAAATTATCTGTATTTTTGTAAAACACCAGCCGGTGGATACTATTGTTTGGACTTTGACGGTATGGAGCACCTTGACAGCTTAACAAGTACTAAATGGTACAATACTTGGATGTACCTATGCAGTCTGCACTCATGAGGGCAGTAATAAGCGTAACTATATGCAGAAAAAACTCTGTATTTTTGTAAAACACCAGCCGGTGAATGCTATTGTTTGGACTTTGACGCTATGGAGCACCTTGACAGATTAACAGGTACTAAATGGTACAATACTTGGATGTACCTATGCGGTATGCACTGATGAGGGCAGTTATATATGCGCACAATTCTGAGCAGCAGATGATTTGTGGAGCAAAAAAAATAAACTCAATTGGGCTGAGAAATCAGGAGATAAGATGCTTCAGAAAGTTCAGGCAGCTTGGAGATCTGTATGAGGCAGCTGACAGCTATCTGCCCCTCTCTGCTGCAATGCTCAGTAACGTGAATAGGAGGTTTAGCTATCAATGATCCTTCTCAGTGTAACAGCAAAGCACTCTGCACTCCTGTCTTTCCCTAATGCTGATGTGACTAGCAGTTGCAGTGTAACGCTGTGGTATGAGCTATTCACACACACACACAGTCCCGTCCTCTCCATCTGAGTGCATAGATGAAATGAAGAGAGGCAAGATGGCCGCCGATTATATAGGGGTTGTGACATCACAGGGGTCAGTGGACACTGATAGGCCGCATCTTAGATGTGATTCAGGGTCAGCCCGCCTACCTTCATTCCCGCCGCTGTTTCCGTCCTCCCATAATCCCCTGCCCCATGTACTCACATGTGGATCCGCCATCTTAGGTCTCCAATAGCCTGGTACGCTGTAAAATGGAATTTAATGAAGCGATTCACGCGATCAAATTGCAGCGATATTCGCATTCGTTGCAAATCGAATTTTTCATGAAATTCGTAATGAATTCGGGTTCGTCAACTTCGATTCGCTCATCTCTAATTGCAACCATAAAACGGACTTGTAAAACAAAAAAATGTATTCAACATAAAATGAATACGGACAACGCGTTTCGAGAGGCGGGATGCCCACTTCGTCAGGTCCAGTGATTGGATAGTATGAGCAATGATGGGTTTTATACCATTTTTGCCCATGAATAATCATTTTCCATTTAGCACAATTATAATAAACATTCTCAATAGACATAGTTTGCTACATATATAATGTGATATTACATACACAAAAATAATGAAACATATGTTAACATAAAAGATATCGGGTATATATATAAATAAGCACTGATTCAGATTTTCAATTAATGGAACATGTTTTCGCCTATGCTCTCAGTGTCTGTGTGATTTCCAAATGTAAATTTGTTCTCGGTGTTCCCGAGTCCAGAGTATGGTGCAGAGGCAACAAATAGTCACCTGTCTCAAGGAGGATGGGAGACTGTGCAGGGCATCGTATCAGCTCGCTATCTTTTCTTTTTTATAGGCTTTTTTTTACTGCATCGTGTGGAATAACAGGTAATAGCATACGACGAAAAGAACAGGGAAGACTAAGTAGAATATAAGGGGACAACAAATATATATATATATGCTATTAACGGCGCAAGGTTACATCATTATCAAAATCATTGTAGCCGCATTTTATCTAACGGTCAGATCTATTATAGATGTACCAATAGCTTAAAGTAGTATTTTATTTTTTTATTTATACTGATAGCATAAAATATATATTGTTATTCTAACTCTAAAAATAGTTATAGCCGCATCCTATGGAGCGGCGCGACCAATTATGATGATACCTTATCATATGGCATATTACAGCGTTAAATAGTGCAGTAATTTCTAGCTGCACAAGATTATGTTATTACTGAGGTTGTTATAGCTGCATCTCACAGGGCAGCAGGGTAGATCATATAGTGGTGTTTGCTAATATAATTCAGTATTACCTACTTAGTAATTACCTACTTATAATTCAGTATTACCTAACATTAATAGCGGCTTCGACTTATAACTTTAATAAAATCATTCTAGCCGCATTTCACATATAGCAGCAGAATAGAAACATTAAATAGTGCAGTTAAATAATTAAATGATTAAATAGTTAATAAATAATTAATTTTGTAGGAAACTAATTAAAATAAATTAAAACATAGGAGGTAGTATTTTTATAGTTTACTCCATATTAAATAGGGGATTTTTTTAATATGGTATCCGGTTATAATATATATATCTGAATCAAAGGAATATTAGACATTCTCATAAAGTGCATGGAGCGGGGAACTGGGATGTTTCCAAACATGGCTTAAAATGGTCACCTCTTGAGACATTTCTATTACAAAAAAAGAAACAACAAATCTATGTAATGTAAAAATAATAATTAATCAACTAATACAGTGTATAAATTGTTCTAATAAATTACTTCTGTAACCTCATTCAAACCATGAGGCTGTAGTGTTTGAGGCGAATTAATACAGATCATTTATTTTTTAGCTTATGCTTCGGCTCTATTTGTAACATGTACTGGTATGTGATCAATTGGTAGAATGGAAACCAAGTTATTTTCTTTATGTTCTAACGTAATATGCTTAGATAAGCCATGATACATGAAATTTCTTTTTATTTTACATCTATGTTGGTTGAGCCTCTGGTGGAGTTTTTGTGAGGTCCTCACAACATATTGTTTTCCACAGTGACGGGTTATTAGATATATGACATAAGAGAATTGACATGTCATATGGTGTTTTATGGGGAAATGTTCCCTTGTGTATGTGCTGCTGAACGTAGTGCTTTGGTGTTGTATAATAGAACAGCAAAGACATGTTTTCTTTTGGCATTTAAAGGGGTACTCCCGTGGAATACTTTTTTTTTAAATCAACTGGTGCCAGAAAGTTAAACAGATTTGTAAATCATTTCCATTAAAAAATCTTAATCCTTTCAGTACTTTTTAGGGGCTGTATAAAGAGAAATCCAAAAAAAAGAAATGCATTTCCTCTGATGTCATGACCACAGTGCTCTCTGCTGACCTCTGCTGTCCATTTTAGGAACTGTCCAGAAAATCACCATAGCAAACATATGCTGCTCTGGACAGCAGAGGTCAGCAGAGAGCACTGTGGTCATGACATCAGAGGAAATGCATTTCCTCTTTTTTATGAATGTGTCAAAAATGACCCCTTCCCAAAATTACAATCTAAGATTTTAGCAATTTTAGAAAAGGGCCTGAGAAATAATATAATAACTAAAAAAGAGAAAAAGTTTTTATACATACAGAAACCCTTTATTACCAGTTACCAAAAATACATAAGGAGCCCCCCCCGGAAGACAAATTATTTCAGGAATAAACAGTGCTTCTTACAATATTTCACATTACCTATACCTCATACTTCAAGAACATGTATGGAGCTACCAAGCGTTTTGAAAATCTCGGACCAACTAATTTCCATACTCAAAAATACCAAATGGGAGGAAGACATGCTACTAGTGACACTAGATTTCACTGCACTATACTCAAATATAGTTTTTAGGGATTACTAGCACAAAAACATGTTTAGATACAGATCCAAATATTCCTCCGTACCAGTCAGTTTTTTTAATAGAATGCCTTGAGCTCATTTTAAATAATATTTTTTTTTACCTACAATGGAAATACATACCACCTGATAAAAGGAACAGTGATGGGGACCCGTGTGGCCCCCTCTCATGCAAATCTTTTTATGGGGAGTTTTGAGGAAAAAAATCTAACCAATAACCCACTGTTTTGCAAACATGCTGTGATCTATAGAAGATATATAGATGATCTTTTTTTTATTATGGAAGGGCACAAGCGACACAATACAACAATTTGTACAGGAAATTAACGATAATGACTGGGAAATTGTTCTGACTCCCAATTATTCTGATACCTCCATTGAATTCTTAGACCTACAGATAACCCATTGTGAAAATACCATTTTAACATCCACTTATTTTAAATCTGTAGACTCCAATAGTTATGTCCCCTTTTTAAGCGGACATTACTGGAAGTGGAACTATACAAAAATATGCCATATGGACAATTTAGGAGAGTGAGAAAAAATTGCACAGATATAAATATGTTCACAGAGCAAGCAAAGATCCTAAAAACATGGTTCCACGCAAAGGGCTACCCTAAAAAAATTTATAGAAGATCCTCATAATAGAACCAAGTACTCACCCAGGAGGAATGCAGACACAAGAACACAAAAATGCTCCTGAAAACAAAAAAAACAAAAAAATTCGGAGAAGAACAAGGAAAAAGAAAAAATATCCAAACCACCTAGGACAGATTCCCAAACAAAGAAATTTCATACGAACTTTATTACTACTTATTCCACGGGACAGCAAAGTATAAGAAAAATTTTGAAAAAAAACTGGGGAATATTAACTTCCGACCCTTGCCTGAAGAGTATATTGCCAGCAAACCCGGGAATAACTTTTAGATGGGCAGCCTTTTTGCGGAACATTGTCGCTTCAAGTCGTTTGAGAAGACAAAGGAAAATGAAAACTGGATCAAACAAAGGTCTTCTGAAAAAGAGTTTTTAAATGCCAAAAGAAAAGGTGCCTTTGCTGTTCTATTATACAACACAAAAGCACTACGTTCAGCAGCACATACACAAAGGAACATTTCCCCATAAAACACCATATGACATGTCAATCCTCTTATGTCATATATCTTATAACCTGTCACTGTGGAAAACAATATGTTGGGAGGACCTCACAAAAACTCCACCAGAGGCTCAATCAACATAGATGTAATATAAAAAGAAATGTCATGTACCATAGTTTATCTAAGCAAATTACATTAGAACATAAAGAAAATAACTCTGTTTCCATTCTACCAATTGATTACATACCAGTACATGTTACAAATAGAGTCGAAGCATTAGCTAAAAAGACATTTTCTGGATCTATTCGCTTCAAACACTACATTCTCAGGGTTTGAATGAGGTTACAGAAGTAATTTATTAGAACTATTTATACACTATATTAATTGATTAATTATTATTTTTATATTACATAGATTTGTTGTTTCTTTTTTTTTTTGTAATAATCAGACACAAAACTCCCCAAGGGAGTCAGGGACCACCTTTTAACTAAATTAATTCCAAAACCTGGGGCCCAGGGCACAAGATCCCTATATGGGAAAAATAAACTCCCTTAAAATTTAACTTTTATTAATTAATAACTTAAAATGTATATTGGTGACAAAAAATGTTAAAACTTTAGCATCAAAAGGCTCCAGATGTAACTATTCATTGGGAAACCCCATAGTGTACAATATAGGGTCCTGCAGATTCCCTTTATAGCTGGAATGCCTTGGTGCTGTTTAAAAACAATAGAATTTGCCTCCCTCTACTAGTTTTGGTGCTTTAGCACCGTCCTCAGGAGGAACTATCGGCAAACACCTCTCCTCGTGGTCTGCCAGTCCTTTTATGTCCTACCCTTATGCTGTCATCAGACACAATAAAAACATCAGGGATAGGTGTTATATTGTGGCGCTGTCTGATGACAGCATAAGGGTAGGACATAAAAGGACTGGCAGACCATGAGGAGAGGTGTTTGGCGATAGTTCCTCCTGAGGATGGTGCTAAAGCACCGAAACTAGTAGAGGAAGGCAAATTCTATTGTTTTTAAACAGCACCAAGGCATTCCAGCTATAAAGGGAATCTGCAGGTCCCTATATTATACATTATGGGGTTTTCCCAATGAATAGTTACATCTAGAGCCTTTTGATGCTAAAGTTTTAACTATTTTTGTCACCAAGATACATTTTAAGTTATTAATTAATAAAAGTTAAATTTTAAGGGAGTTTATTTTTCCCATATAGGGATCTTGCGCCCTGGGCCTTTGTGCCCCGGGTTTTGGAATGAATTTTTTTGTAATAGAAATGTCTCAATAGGTGACCCTTTTAAGCCATGTTTGGAAACATCCCAGTTCCCCGATTCATGCACTTTATAAGAATGTCTGATATCCCTTTGATTAAGCTAAATATTATAACCGGATACCATGTAAAAAATCCCCTATTTAATATGGAGTATACTATTAAAATACGAGTATGTTTTAATTTATTTTAATAAATTTCCTACAAAATTAATTATTTATTAACTATTTAATCATTTAATTATTTAACTGCACTATTTAATGTTTCTATTCTGCTGCTATATGTGAAATGCGGCTAGAATGATTTTATTAATGATATAAGTCAAAGCCGCTATTAATATTAATTAAGTAGGTAATACTGAATTATATTATCAAACAACACTATATGATCTACCCTGCTGCCCCGTGAGATGCAGCTATGACAACCTCAGTAATAACATAATCTTGTGCAGCAAGAAATTACTACACTATTTAACACTGCAATATGCCATATGATAAGGTATCATCAGAATTGGTCCCGCCGCTCCATAGGATGCGGCTATAACGATTCTTGGAGTTAGAATAACAATATATTTTTTATGCTATCAGTATAAATAAATAAAATACTACAATAAACTATTGGTACATCTATAATCGATCTGGCCATTAGATAAAATACGGCTACAATGATTTTGATAATGATGTAAACTTGCGCTGTTAATGGCACATACAGGTATATTTGTTGTCCCCTTATATTCTACTTAGTCTCCCTTTGTTTTCCTTGTATGCTCTTACCTGTTTTTCCACACGATGCAGTAAAAAAAAAACTATAAAAAAGAAAAGATAGCGAGCTGATACAATGCCCTGCACGGTCTCCCATCCTCCTTGAGACAGGTGACTATTTGTTGCCTCTGCACCATACTCCAGACGCGGGAACAACTAGAACAAATTTACATTTGGAAATCACACAGACACTGAGAGCATAGGCGAAAACATGTTCCATTAATTGAAAATCTTAATCAATGCATGTATATATATATATATATATATATATATATATATATATATCCGATATCTTTTATTTTAACATATATGTTTTATTATTTTTGTGTATGTAATATCACATTATACATGATACAAACTATGTCTATTGAGAATGTTTATTATAATTGTGTTAAATGGAAAATGCTTTTTCGAGGGCAAAAGCTGTATAAAACCTGTAATTGCTCATACTATCCAATCACTGGACCTGACGAAAAGGGGGTCCCGCTTCTCGAAACGCGTTGTCCATATTAATTTTATGTTGAATAAATTTTTTTTGTTTTAAGTTACATTTAATTTTTCAGTTTTACGGTTACAATTATTCACTTGCTCTGGAGAGCGCCCAAAGGAATCGGTTACGACCTGTGCTCACAGCGTTTTTGATCCACCATCTCTGACCATCAGAAGAACAGGTGTGATGCCGGCTGCACTCCAGATTTCCCAAGCCACCTTCATTGGCTATATGCGCTAATTGGTGTTTTGCCCACAGTACAACACATCCAGGTGAGCGTACCCAGTTACAGTACATTATCTAACCTGCCCAAGGAAATAACGGCACATAGTTGTGCTTTGTCTCTTCTGTTTTTTAATGCAGACAGCTGTTTGGGATTTTTGGTTTTGCAACTGGAACAGTGGTCCGTGAAAATAAAAAATGTAATTTTTCATTTGCACAGCCCACATTCCAAAGATCTGTCAAATGCCAGTGGGGTGTAAATGCTCACTGCACCCCTTATAACATTCCGTGAGGGATGTAGTTTCCAAAATGGGGTCACATGTGGGGGGAGGGTCCACTGTTCTGGCACCACTTTGGAAATGCACAAGGCCCCTTACTTCTATTCCATCCAAATTCTCTCTCCAAAAGCTCAATGGAGCTCCTTCTCTTCTGAGCATTGTAGTGCGCAAGCAGAGCACTTGCCATCCACACATGGGGTATTTCCATGGGGCTACAAATTTTGAGGGGGCATTTTCTCCTATTACCCCTTGTAAAAATGTAAAAAAAAAAAAATTTTTTTTGGGGGGGGGGGAATGCATTTTAGTGAAAACAAAATTAATTTACACTTCCGACTTTAACAAAAAGATGTCAAACACCTGTGGGGTGTTAAGGCTCACTGTACCCATTGTTACATTCCTTGAGGGGTGTAGTTTCCAAAATAGTATGCCTTGTGGAGGGTTTTTTGCTGTTCTGGCACCATAGTGGCTTCCTAAATGTGACATGCCCCCCAAAAACCATTTTAGCAAAATTCACTCTCCAAAATCCCAATGTCGCTTCTTCCCTTCTGAGCCCTCTAGTGAACCCACAGAGCACTTGACATACACATATGAGGTATTTCTTTACTTGAGAGAAATTGGGTTACAAATTTTAGGGTGATTTCTCTCATTTTACCCCTTGTAAAAAAAAAAAATCAAAAACTGGGTCTACAAGAACATGCAAGTGTAAAAAATGAAGATTTTGAATTTTCTGCTTCACTTTGCTGCTATTCCTGTGAAACACCTAAAGCGTTAACACACTTACTGAATGTCATTTTGAATACTTTGAGGGGTGCAGTTTTTATAATGGGGTAATTTATGGGGTATTTCTAATATGTAGGCCCCTCAAATCCACTTTAAAACTGAACTGGTCCCTGAAAAATTTTAATTTTGAAAATTTTGTGAAAAATTGGAAAATTGTTGCTGAACTTTGTAGCCCTCTGATGTCTTCCAAAAGTAAAAACATGTCAACTTTATGATGGAAACATAAAGTAGACATATTGTATATGTGAATCAATATATATATTTATTTGGAATGTCGATTTTCCTTACAAGCAGAGAGCTTCACAGTAAAAAAAAAAATGCAAAATTTTCAAATTTTTCATAAAATTTGGGAATTTTTCACCAACAAATGATGCACCAACAATGAACGAGGTAAATTTACCACTAACATAAAGTAGAATATGTCATGAAAAAACTATCTCGGAATCAGAATGAAAAGTTAAAGCATCCCAGAGTTATTTATACTTATAGGGGTATTCCAGGCCAAAACTTTTTTTATATATCAACTGGCTCCGGAAAGTTAAACAGATTTGTAAATTACTTCTATTAAAAAAATCTTAATCCTTCCAATAGTTATTAGCTTCTGAAGTTGAGTTGTTGTTTTCTGTCTAACTGCTCTCTGATGACTCACGTCCCGTGAGCTGTGCAGTTCCTATGGGGATATTCTCCCATCATGCACAGCTCCACTGGTGCCACCTCACGATCGCCCTGATTCGTCGGCCGGTTTACAAGCCGACCAATCAGCTCCACTGGTGCCACCTCACGATTGCCCTGATTCGTCGGCCGGTTTACAAGCCGACCAATCAGGGCACCTGCTGCAGGTGTCACTCCCGCAACCCGCTCCGCCCCTCTTCCGGAGGACGTGAGCGGGTGCGGGAAGCTGACCCCGGCAGCTGGAGACCCCGATCTCCGGCGTCAATGTTGGGACCGGGGCCCCAGGAGTGGCGGCGACGACGACGAGGGACTGACCTGTGTGCGGCGGCGTGGAGCAGCAGTTGGAAATGATTGACAGCCTCCTGCTGTTGCTTAGCAACAGATCCCAGCATGCAAAAAGGGCATGCTGGGAGCTGTAGTTAAGCAACAGCAGGAGGCAGACCACCACAACTCCCAGCATTCCCTTATGGGCATGCTGGAACTTATAGTTTTGCAACAGCTGGAGGCACATTTTTTCTATGGAAAAGTGTACCTTCAGCTGTTGTATAACTAAAACTCCCAGCTTGGATCAGCTAAAGTGCATGCTGGGAGTTGTAGTGGTGCATCTGCTGGTTGCATAACTACAACTCCCAGCATGCCCGTTGGCTGTCGGTGACTGCTGAAAGTTGTAGTTTTGCAACAGCTGAAGGCACACTGGTTGTGAAACAATGAGTTAAGTAGCAAACCAGTGTGTCTCCAGCTATTGCAAAACTACAATCCCCAGCATCGCCAGCCAAAGTAGTATGCCTCCAGCTGTTGCATAACTACAACTCCCAGCATGTACGGTCTATCAGTGCATGCTGGGATTTGTAGTTTTGCAACAGCTGAAGGCACAATGGTTGCAAAACACTGAGTTTGTTAGCAAACTCGGTGTTTCACAACCAGTGTGCCTCCAGCTGTTGCAAAACTACAACTCCCAGCATGCACTGATAGACCGTACATGCTGGGAGTTGTAGTTTTGCAACCGCTGGATGTTTCTCCCCCCCAATGTGAATGTACAGGGTACACTCACATGGGCGCAGGTTTACAGTAAGTATCCAGCTGCAAGTTTGAGCTGTGGCAAAGTTTCTGCCGCAGCTCAAACTGCCAGCGAGAAACTACTGTGAACCCCTGTCCGTGCACTGTACCCTAAAAACACTACACTACACTAACACACAATAAAATAAAAAGTTAAAAACAGTACATATACACATACCCCTACACAGCCCCCCTCCCCTCCCCAATAAAAATGAAAAACGTCTGGTACACCACTGTTTCCAAAACGGAGCCTCCAGCTGTTGCAAAACAACTACTCCCAGTATTGCCAGACAGCCACTGACTGTTCAAGCATGCTGGGAGTTTTACAACAGCTGGAGGCACCCTGTTTGGGAATCACTGGTGTAGAATACCCCTATATCCACCACTATGCAAGTCCCTAATTTAGGCCTCAAATGTCGTATTTCAAGGCAACAGTTTAGGGTCACATATGGGGTATCGCCGTACTCGGGAGAAATTGGACTTCACATTTTTGGGGGGTATTTCCTGCTATTACCCTTTTTAAAAATGTAAAATTTTTAGGAAAACAAGCATTTTAGGGAAAATTATAATTTTTTTTTACATATGCAAAAGTCGTGAAACACCATTGGGGTATTTAGGTTCACTTTACCCCTTGTTACGTTCCCCAAGGGGTATAGTTTCCAAATCAGTATACTATGTTTTTTTTTTTTTTTTTTGCTGTTTTGGCCCCATAGGGTCTTCCTAAATGCAGCATGCCCCCAGAGCAAAATTTGCTTCCAAAATGCCAAATGTGACTCCTTCTCTTCTGAGACCTGTAATGCGCCAGCACTTTTCACCCCCATATGGGGTGTTTTCTGAATCGGGAGAAATTGGGCTTCAAATTTTGGGGGGTATTTTCTATTATTACCCTTTTTAAAAATGTTAAATTTTTGGGAAACCAAGCATTTTAGGTAATGTTTTTTTTTTTTACATATGCAAAAGTCGTGAATCACCTGTGGGGTATTAAGGTTAACTTTACCCCTTGTTATGTTCACCGAGGGGTCTAGTTTCCAGAAAAGTATGCCATGTGTTTTTTTTTTTTTTTTGCTGTTCTGGCACCATAGGGGCTTCCTAAAGGTGACATGCCCCCCAAAAAACATTTGTCGCTCCTTCCCTTCTGAGCCCTCTACTGCGCCCGCCGAACAATTAACATAGACATATGAGGTATGTCCTTACTCGAGAGAAATTGGGTTTCAAATACAAGTAAAAATTTTCTCCTTTTTACCCCTTGCAAAAATTCAAAAATTGGGTCTACAAGAACATGCGATGCAAAAAATGAAGATTTTGAATTTTCTCCTTCACTTTGATGCTATTCCTGTGAAACACCTAAAGGGTTAAAACACTTACTGAATGTCATGTTGAATACTTTGGGGGGTGCAGTTTTTTCGTGGGGTCTTTTATGGGGTATTTCTAAAATGAAGGCCCTTCAAATCCACGTCAAACCTGAACTGGTCCCTGAAAAATAGGGAGTTTGAAAATTTTGTGAAAAATTTGAAAATTGCTGCTGAACTTTGAAGCCCTCTGATGTCTTCCAAAAGTAAAAACTCATAAATTTTATGATGCAAGCATAAAGTAGACATATTGTATATGTGAACCCAAAACAAATGTATTTTGAATATCCATTTTCCTTACAAGTAGAGAGCTTCAAAGTTAGAAAAATGCAAAATTTTCATTTTTTTCATCAAATTTGGGGATTTTTCACAAAGAAAGGATGCAATTTCCCACAAAAATTTACCCCTATGTTAAAGTAGAATATGTCACGAAAAAACATTCTCGGGATCAGAATGATAAGTAAAAGCATTTCAGAGTTATTAATGTTTAAAGTGACAGTGGTCAGAATTGCAAAAAATGGCTGAGTCCTTAACCCCCTAAGGACTGAGCCCTTTTTCACGTTAAGGACTTAGCATTTTTCTAATTTTGAAGCTCTCTGCTTGTAAGGAAAATGGATATTCCAAATAATTTTTTTAAATTCACATATACAATATGTCTACTTTATGTTTGCATCATAAAATTTATGTGTTTTTACTTTTGGAAGACACCAGAGGGCTTCAAAGTTCAGCAGCAATTTTCCAATTTTTCACAAAATTTTGAAACTCGCTTTTTTTCAGGGACCAGTTCAGGTTTGATGTGGATTTGAAGGGTCTTCATATTAGAAATACCCCATAAAAGACCCCATTATAAAAACTGCACCCCCAAAAGTATTCAAAATGACATTCAGTAAGTGTTTTAACCCTTTAGGTGTTTCACAGGAATAGCAGCAAAGTGAAGGAGAAAATTCACAATCTTCATTTTTTACATTCGCATGTTTTTGTAGACCCAATTTTAGAATTTTTGCAAGGGGTAAAAAGGAGAACATTTTTACTTGTATTTGAAACCCAATTTTTCTCGAGTAAGCACATACCTCATATGTCTATGTTAATTGTTCGGCGGGTGCAGTAGAGGGCTCAGAAGGGAAGGAGCGACAAATGGTTTTTGGGGGGCATGTCACCTTTAGGAAGCCCCTATGGTGCCAGAACAGCAAAAAAAACCCACATGGCATACCATTTTGGAAACTAGACCCCTCGGGGAACATAACAAGGGGTAAAGTTAACCTTAATACCCCACAGGTGATTCACGACTTTTGCATATGTAAAAAAAAATAATAATAATAATTTACCTAAAATGCTTGGTTTCCCAAAAAATTTACATTTTTACAAAGGGTTAAAGCAGAAAATACCCCCCAAAATTTGAAGCCCAATTTCTCCCGATTCAGAAAACACCCCATATGGGGGTGAAAAGTGCTCTGCTGGCGCACTACAGGTCTCAGAAGAGAAGGAGTCACATTTGGCTTTTTGAAAGCAAATTTTGCTCTGGGGGCATGCCGCATTTAGGAAGCCCCTATGGTGCCAGAACAGCAAAAAAAAAAACACATGGCATACCATTTTGGAAACTAGACCCCTCGAGGAACATAACAAGGGGTTAAGTGAACCTTAATACTCCACAGGTGTTTCACGACTTTTGCATATGTAAAAAAAATAAATTGTTTTTTACCTAAAATGCCTTTTTCCCCAAAAGTTTACATTTTTAAAAAGGGTAAAAGCAGAAAATACCCCCCAAAATTTGTAACACAATTTCTCCCGAGTACAGCGATACCCCATATGTGGCCCGAAACTGTTGCCTTGAAATACGACAGGGCTCCAAAGTGAGAGCGCCATGCGCATTTGAGGCGTAAATTAGGGACTTGCATAGGGGTGGACATAGAGGTATTCTACGCCAGTGATTCCCAAACAGGGTGCCTCCAGCTGTTGTAAAACTCCCAGCATGCCTATACAGTCAGTGGCTATCTGGCAATACTGGGAGTAGTTGTGTTGCAACAGCTGGAGGCTCCGTTTTGGAAACAGTGGCGTACCAGAGGTTTTTCATTTTTATTGGGGAGGGGAGGGGGGCTGTGTAGGGGTATGTGTATATGTAGTGTTTTTTACTTTTTATTTTATTGTGTGTTAGTGTAGTGTTTTTAGGGTATGGTCGCATGGGCGAGGGTTCACAGTAGTTTCTCGCTGGCAGTTTGAGCTGCGTCAGAAAATTTGCCGCTGCTCAAACTTGCAGCCGGATACTTACTGTAATCCTCCGCCCATGTGAGTGTACCCTGTACGTTCACATTGGGGGGGGGAACATCCAGCTGTTGCAAAACTACAACTCCCAGCATGTACGGTCTATCAGTGCATGCTGGGAGTTGTAATTTTGCAACCGCTGGAGACTCCGTTTTGGAAGCAGTGGCGTACCAGACATTTTTCATTTTTATTGGGGAGGGGAGGGGGGCTGTGTAGGGGTATGTGTATATGTAGTGTTTTTTACTTTTTATTTTATTTTGTGTTAGTGTAGTGTAGTGTTTTTAGGGTACAGTCGCACGGGTGGGGGTTCACAGTAGTTTCTCGCTGGCAGTTTGAGCTGCGGCAGAAAATTTGCTGCAGCTCAAACTTGCAACCGGATACTTACTGTAATCCTCTGCCCATGTGAGTGTACCCTGTACATTCACATTGGGTGGGGGGAACATCCAGCTGTTGCAAAACTACAACTCCCAGCATGTACGGTCTATCAGTGCATGCTGGGAGTTGTAGTTTTGCAACAGCTGGAGGCACACTGGTTGTGAAACACCGAGTTTGGTAACAAACTCAGTGTTTTGCAACCAGTGTGCCTTCAGCTGTTGCAAAAGCTACAACCCCCAGCATGTACGGACAGCGGAAGGGCATGCTGGGGATTGTAGTTATGCAACAGCTGGAGACACACTGGTTTGCTAAATAACTCAGTGTGCCTTCAGCTGTTGCAAAACTACAACTCCCAGCAGTCACCGACAGCAAACAGGCATGCTGGGACTTGTAGTTGTGCAACCAGCAGATGCACTACTACAACTCCCAGCATGCACTTTAGCTGCTTGTGCAAGCTGGGAGTTGTAGTTACACAACAGCTGAAGGTACACTTTTCCATAGAAAAAATGTGCCTCCAGCTATTGCAAAACTATAAGTCCCAGCATGCCCATAAGGGCATGCTGGGAGTTGTGGTGGTCTGCCTCCTGCTGTTGCATAACTACAGCTCCCAGCATGCCCTTTTTGCATGCTGGGAGCTGTTGCTAAGCAACAGCAGGAGGCTGTCACTCACCTCCAACAATCCACGCCGCGCAGGTCAGTCCCTCGTCGTCGCCGCCGCCGCCGCCGCTGCTCCTGGGGCCCCGATCCCAACATTGACGCCGTTACATTACAAGTTATCAGACAGTTCCTGTACATGCCATGTACCCATTCCATCCATCAGATTTTGCTTCCAATGAGAAGTTCTGTGGTATTAATTAAGTTGTTACATATTTAGGCAGAATAAAAAGAAAGCAGTGTTTCAGGGAGCATAAAGAACTGCATACAGTGGGGATCAAAAGTTTGGGCACCCCAGGTAAAAATCTGTATTAATGTGCATAAAGAAGCCAAGGAAAGATGGAAAAATCTCCAAAAGGCATCAAATTACAGATTAGACATTCTTATAATATGTCAACAAAAGTTAGATTTTATTTCCATCATTTACACTTTCAAAATAACAGAAAACAAAAAAATGGCGTCTGCAAAAGTTTGGTCACCCGGCAGAATTTATAGCATGCACTGCCCCCTTTGCAAAGCTGAGACCTGCCAGTGTCATGGATTGTTCTCAATCATCATCTGGGAAGACCAGGTGATGTCAATCTCAAAGGTTTTAAATGGCCAGACTCATCTGACCTTGTCCCAACAATCAGCACCATGGGTTCTTCTAAGCAGTTGTCTAGAAATCTGAAAACAGTTGACGCTCACAAAGCTGGAGAAGGCTATAAGAAGATAGCAAAACATTTTCAGATTTCAATATTCTCTGTTTGGAATGTAATTTAGAAATGGCAGTCATCAGGAACAGTGGAAGTTAAAGCAAGATCTGGAAGACCAAGAAAATATCAGACAGAACAGTTCGCAGGATTGTGAGTATGAAGTTCAAAACCCACGTTTGACTGCACAATCCCTCCAGAAAGATCTGGCAGACACTGGTGTTGTGGTACACTATTCCACTATAAAGAGATACTTGTACAAATATGGTCTTCATGGAAGAGTCATCAGAAGAAAATCTCTTCTACGTCCTCATCACAAAAATCAGCGTTTGAACTTTGCAAATGAACATATAGACAAGCCTGATGCATTTTGGAAACAAGTTCTGTGGACCGATGAGGTTAAAATTTAACTTTTTGGCCGGAATGAGCAAAGGTACGTTTGGAGAAGAAGGGCAACAGAATTTAATGAAAAGAACCTCTGTCCAACTGTTAAACATGGGGGTGGATCAATCATGCTTTGGGGTCGTATTGCAGCCAGTGGCAAAGAGAACATCTCACAAGTAGAAGGAAAAATGGATTCAATAAAATAGCAGCCAGCTTGAATGCTTGGCTCCCGCCACTGCGGGTTACACACACATCGTCAGGATTCATCCTAGATAGACGCCAGAACTGTTGCGTTTGGGTCCCGTTATCTATATGCTGTGTAGAGTACTAGTGCATGACATCAAAAACGCTCTTCTCAGGGGTCGCTACTGTATCAGCTACCCCTGATGTTATTTACTATATGTAATGACTGTACTTCTTTATGCCTGTCAGCCCCTGATGAGGTCACATGTAACAATGTGCTGAAAGGCATTGGGCAGAGCTAGTAGTTCTATTTAATAATTTTAATACCAGCATACAATCTAATTAGGCTTTTGCATCTGTGGGGCAATCTCTACACATGCAATTTTAACAGCCTTGTTTGTGTCTATCCTTAGTTACAGGGCTGACATTTTTGCCCTGTCACTATCTATACATCACTTTGTTCAATCAGTGTGTTTTAATCTATACATTAAAAGCTATGTTTTAACTAGCACCTCAATATTTTCTCCCCCTACTATTTTCTTTATGCTCTTTGGGAGTTGTTTAAATTAGGGAGTGGACACTAGTATTAGTCCACAATACTAGTATCTTCAATAAAATTTCAGCAAATTTTGGATGCTAACTTGATGCCATCTGTGAAAAAGCTGAAGTTAAAGAGAGGATGGCTTCAACATATGGATAATGATCCTAAACACACCTCGAAATCCATGGGGGATTACATGAAGAGGCATAAACTGAAGGTTTTGCCATGGCCTTCACACTCTCCTGACCTCAACATAAATGAAAATCTTTGGATAGACCTTAAAAGCGCAGTGTGTGACCGGCAGCCCAGAAATCTCAAAGAACTGGAAGACTTTTTTAAGGAAGAATGGGCAAAGATACCTCAAACAAGAATTGAAAGAATCTTGGCTGGCTACAAAAAGCCTTTACAAGCTGTGATACTTGCCAAAGGGGGCAGTACAAGATATTAACTCTGCATGGTGCCCAAACTTTTTCAGACACCATTTTTTCTGTTATTTTGAAAGTGTAAATGATGGAAATAAAATCTAACTTTTGTTGACATATTATAAGAATGTCTAATCTGTAATTTGATGCCTTTTGGAGATTTTCCATCTTTCCTTGGCTTCTTTACGCACATCAATACAAGTTTTTAACTGGGGTGCCCAAACTTTTGATCCCCACTGTAAGCTATATAAGTGATAATTGCAAATTAAAATTAAACATGCAATTCAGTCCAAGACCAAACCTATTCACACACACACACACACACACACACATATATATATATATATATATATATATATATATATATATACAGTAGAATCTCCCAATAGCGGACACTCACAGGGAATAAAAAAGTGTCCGTTATTGAGAGATGTCCCCTATTGGGAAAAAGGCTCAAAAATCTTTCTAAATGACCGAATACTGTACTGCACTCAGTCAAGAGTGTAATTACCTGTAAAACATGATAAAAAGCAATATTACAGTTGAATCTCAAAGTGCCATATAATTACCCTTTATTCCTCGTATCATTTAATCTCCCCCCCCCACACCCTTTACACCCTCTGCCACCTTCTACCTTGTGCCAAATTATCATCCCATTACCCCTGTGCCACATAATTTACCCTTGATCCCCCTGTGGCATTTCATTCCCCCTTTATTTCCCTCTGTGTAAATTCATCTCCCCTCATTATGAAGTGGCACAGGGGGATAAACAGGGAATTGCATGGCACAGGGGTAGAAAAGGGGGGGGGAGGGTTGATTTGGCATAGAGGAAATAAAGTGGCATGAGGGGGATCAGGGAAGAAGAGGGGTGAATGATGTGGCTGGCGGAAGTACAGAAGCAGGAGACCACTGTTTAAACGGCAGTCTTCTGCTTCTGTGCTGGGGCTTCTGCAGAGGGGTGCATTGGGGGCCTGGGCCTCCAGGTCCCTTACTGGGGTATTGGTTGTACCCCCTGACGACGGCCCAGTGTACAAGGTAGGGCCAGCATATAAGCCTGATTGGGAGTGATTTGTCCCATAATAGGAGTGTTTTGTCTCCTACTGTCTCCTATTGGGTGTGTTTTGTCCTCTTTCGAGTGTGTCCGCATCTGCTATTGGGAAAGATCCCTATTCGGAAGCTGAAAATACATTAAGTCTTATGGGACTCTGCCAGGGAATTTAAAACTGTCCCCTATTGGGAGGTGTCCGCTAAGGGAGATTTTACTGTATATATATATATATATATATATATATATATATATATATATACATATATATATATGTATATATATATATATATATATATATATATATATACAGTAAAATCTCCCTTAGCGGACACCTCCCAATAGGGGACAGTTTTTAATTCCCTAGCAGAGTCCCATAAGACTTAATGTATTTTCAGCTTCCGAATAGGGAACTTTCCCAATAGCAGATGCGGACACACTCGAATATATATATATACCGTATTTATCGGCGTATAACACGCACTTTTTAGGCTAAAATTTTTAGACTAAAGTCTATGTGCATGTTATACGCCGATACACCCCCAGGGAAGGCAGGGGGAGAGAGGCCATCGCTGCCGGCTTCTCTCCCCCTGCCTTTTCTGGGGTCTAGAGCCCTGCTGCCGGCCCTTCTCTCCCCCTGGCTATCGGCGCCGCTGCCCGTTCTGTCCCCCTGACTATCGGTGCCGGCGCCCCATTGCCGGCGCCGATAGCCAGGGGGAGAGAAGGGGAAGCGGCACCCATTGCCAGCGCCGCTGCCCCGTTGCCTCCCCCCATCCCCGGTGGCATAATTACCTGTTGCCGGGGTCGGGTCCGCGCTGTTTCAGGCCTCCGGCGTGCGTCCCCTGCGTCGTTGCTATGCGCTGTACGGCGCGGCGTATGACGTCAGTGCGCCGCGCCGTGCAGTGCATAGCAACGACGCGGGGGACGCACGCTGGAGGCCTGAAGCAGCACGGACCCGACCCCGGCAACAGGTAATTATGCCACCGGGGATGGGGGGAGGCAACGGGGCAGCGGCGCTGGCAATGGGTGCCGCTGCCCCTTCTCTCCCCCTGGCTATCGGCGCCAGCAATGGGGCGCCAGCACCGATAGTCAGGGGGACAGAACGGGCAGCGGCACCGATAGCCAGGGGGAGAGAAGGGCCGGCAGCAGGGCTCTAGACCCCAGGAAAGGCAGGGGGAGAGAAGCGGGCAGTGACGGCCTCTCTCCTCCTGCCTTTCCTGGGGGCGTATCGGGGTATACACGCGCACACACGCACCCTCATTTTACCATGAATATTTGGGTAAAAAACTTTTTTTACCCAAATATCCTTGGTAAAATGAGGGTGCGTGTTATAGGCCGGTGAGTGGTATACCCCGATAAATACGATAAATACGGTGTATATGTATATATATATTCTTGTTTCTTGAATTCAATCTGTAAATTACAAGAAATGAACTAACCTTGCCTGTGGCCCTGCATGTCTCATGACCAGCAGAACGTGTCATGTTTGGAAAAAAGTAGCATATACCAGTTTACAATGCTGCCTCTAGTTAAACACGCCTGACTTGTAATTTTTTTGCTCTTTACAGTCATATGATTGAGGTTATTCTTTCCTAATCTGCACTCAAGAGCAAAGAATAATGCAGTCTATCTACTGTATGTAATTGCATAAGTACATTCTGTCATTGTGCCCACTGAAAAATGACAGTGATGTCAGACAATACATATTTAGTGATGATGTTGGCAGTATTCGTAGGATTTTTTCTTAAGTGCCCAAGCAACAGATGTGGAAAGTATTTTTTAATTCAAAAGATAGCACATGATTATCAAAACATTCAAAACAATGCATCAGTCGGAGGGTGGACATACATAAGTGCATCATGTGGAACTACACAAGGGCCCTGCAGAGAAGAGATCTATTTCTTAAATATAATAGCACTCACTACAGTCTATTAGTCTAAACACAGGAACTATGCTAATGAATCCCATCTATGACTCACATTTACTGTTAAATAGGCAGTCTAAGGGCAAACCAAATGGACCTATGATCCTAGTCCAGTTAGGTACTTTCTAGAGAACCTTGAAGAAGGTGCTCCCTTACTAGTACCTCACTCCAATCAAATTAGCCATTATAAAATAAAGGGTACTAACATGGTTCCCAGTCACATACGGACCTATTGCTGTCAGTGTCCACGCTTGCAATAAACTGCACAAGAGACATTTTTATGTGTCTGTGTTTTTAGTGAAAGGGAATCTGTCACCAGTGTCAACTGCACTAGCCTGTTGGCACAGGCTGGTAGTGCAGGTGAAACTGATGGTAATCATACTTACCTATCCCCAATCCGTGGCCCCGTTCACCTGTTATCTTCCTTATTTGGGCAACAGGCTTAGTGCACGAGCAGAGCTCAAGGAACATGCTGCAGTGACTTTTGCGTTGTCCTGGAGTGCTGCCTTTGCACCAAGCCTGCCAACCAAAAAAGGAAGTCATTAGTGTCACCCGCACTACCAGCCTGTACCAACAGATTAATAATCCCTGCCAGTAGGTTGGCAGTTCTCCCCATTAGGCAGGTAGTCCCACAATTATTCTGTAATCGCCCCCCCCCCCCCCCCCCCCCAGTTGTAAGGAGGTAGTCCTCCACAGAAGGTCTAATAAGTAAGTAGCTAGTCTCCTCAGTAGGAAGGTAGTTCTTCCCATTAGGCAGGTAGTTCCAAATTAGGCTGGTAAACAGCCAACCCTCTTTCCTGTGAACGAAGGTAGCCACCATCTGTTAAAATATTTTTTTAAAACATACTTACCTCTCCTCTCCTGCGAAGATGGGTTGCCAGGCTTCCTCCTTTTTCCCTTTTGTCATTGACAGCAGTGACGAATGGCATCACTGCTTGAGTTTTTAAAAATGTCATATATTTTGGTAGCTTTATGTGATCCATGTTAACTTAAAGGGGTACTCCGGTGCTTAGACATCTTATCCCCTATCCAAAGGAATGGGGATAAGATGCCTGATCGCGGGGGGCCCACCGCTGGGGACCCCGTGATCTTGCACGCCGCACCCCGTTTAAAATAAGTCCCCGGAGCGCGTTCGCTCCGGGTCTGATTACTGTCGATCACAGGGCCGGAGCGTTGTGACGTCAAGGCTCCACCCCCTCAATGCATGGGAGGGGGCGTGACAGTAATCAGACCTGGAGCAAAGACGCTCCAGGGACTGATTTTAAACAGGGTGCGGCGTGCAAGATCACAGGGGTCCCCAGCGGCAGGACCCCCACGATCAGGCATCTTCTCCCCTATCCTTTGGATAGGGGATAAGATGTCTAAGCGCCGGAGTACCCCTTTAAGCAATATTTACTAAAGACCATTAGCATGAAACAAAATCACACATAAACTACACTGTTGGCGATGAGAGGCCACAAGTGAATAATAAACTAACTTTTGTGCCTATATTAAGCCCAAGTGTTCAGACTGCAATCTTGTAGTCTGAATGTGACATTTAAAGGGGTTGTCCAGGAATAAAAAATGTTTTAATGAACACATTGCTGGGAGAGGTTACAAAAAAAGGTAACCTATACTCACCTCTCCCAGCTTCCTTCAGCTGCAATGTTGATGTGCCTGGTCCTTGGTTCTCACAGCTACTTCTTTCCTTTTTTCTGTTGATGTGTTGTCTTGGCAGGTACTTTCACGATAATAAAAAATGAAGAAGGAAGAAGCAGTGAGGACAGGAGCATCAACTTGCCAGCTGGGATAGGTGAGTAAAACTAAAAAAGATCATATACTATGTATTCTGCAAAGGAAGGTATACTAATCTACAGCTGCCATGACAGTGCTCCCAGTTCCAGGTTCCTTTGGCTACTTCTTGGTTCTTGATGACATGTTGTCCAGGAACTGCCCGCTCATCCAGTCACTGACTGAGGCAGAATACCACTGTGGTCAGTGATTGCCTGAGAAGAGCAGTTCTTGTGGAGAAGACATGTCATTCATGAGGAACAAGGAAATAACCTAAAAAATCAAGGACTTGGTAGGTGAGTATAACCTCTTTTTACTATACCAGGCATCTCCTCAAAGTGTTGTTTTTTGTTTAGCTAAACTTTAGCCATGTTTTGGGCCCAGTGACCCTTAATCATGGCTAAAGTTTAGCTAAACAAGGTATGTATAAAAAGATTCCCAATAGTCAAAAACTGGAAAAACATAATGTGTGCTGCAATGTTACGACAATTAAAATTCAAATACAATTACAAGAACACGTTTCAAGTACATAGAAATCATACATTACTGATGCTGAAAAAAGTTACTACCATTGCTTGATGTATATGAAATCATGAGGTCAAACTTTACATGATAAGCATATAAATCTCACGAAAAGACAACAACATGTCATTCAGATAAACATATTTTATATTACATATTTTATATTACATGACCTTATAAAGCTCCTCCATGGCCTGAAAAGTATCCTAATTGATTTATCAGCAAAAAATGTGCCCAAGCTAGTTAAAAAGACAAAAAAAAATGTGGTCAAAGACTAAAGCAGAACACGTACAGCTGGAAAGCAAATCATAAAGCTTATCCTGAATTCAATAATTTAATAACTAGCCATATTTTTTTTTTTAACTCATTGGGGTAAGGAGCTTTTTTGCAAGGTCCCCTTCCTTCAAAGGTAGTGTAATACATTGTATAACCTGGGCATAAATACCATATAACAGTATGATGGACTGTAGAAAAGTAATAAAACAGTGCAAATATTTTACGTGATGTGCTGGTGATAACCAAGAGATGTCATCTAATGAGGACTTTCAGATCACAGCTTGTGCATCCAACATAATGTAACCCACACTGTCTGCAGATAATTCAATACACAACAAAGAATGCGCTGAAGTCCATATGCTGCTTGATGTTGTTATTTTTGCCTGCTCTAAGTGACGTCAATAAACTGGTAGGAGAATATCGTTACAGTAGGCACTTTTATTGTGTCTACTAGGGATGAGTGAATCGAATCTGATGAATCCAAATTTGTTACGAATTTCAGGGAAAATTAGATTCACAACAAATGCGAATATCGCTGCAATTCTATTGCGTGAATCGCTTCATTAAACTCCATTTAGTGTGGTCCAGGCTCCAGAGTGTCTAAAATGGCAGATGCACATGTGAGGACATGGGGCAAGGAATCCTGGGAAGGCGGGAACAAAGGTAGGCAGGATGACCCTGAATCACATGCAGCATGGAGCCTATCAGCAGCCAGTCACCCCTGTGATGTCACAGCCCTATATAATCGGCAGCCATGTTGCGGCCAGTCACTTCAGCCTAGGACAGATAGCGCTGTGTGATTCCACTCCTAGTCAAGTCAGCATTCTGTTGGAAAGAGCAGTGCGTGTTTCACAGAAAAGCATTCTTACTGCAGAGATTCACCTCCCAGTCACTGTCTACAGTGTTCAAATGCAGAGAGGGACAGAGAGCAGAGTGTTGCACAGAAAAGCAACGATTCACCTCAAGCACCAATCCAGCCTAGAAGTACTGATAGGGAAGGGAGTGAGATTGAGAGAGAAAGTGCAATTTTAGGTGTAGTACACAGTGACTGTGTGCTGCAGCACTGGTGTGTACTTCTGGTGTTGTGCACAAATACTTTTTTTAGGCGTACTGTAACGCATTTTTGTCCCCTCATTAGTGCATACCACACACGTACATCTAAGTGGTGTACTATGTTGTTCCTGCTAAAGTCTCAAGGGCCTAGATACTGTAAAAGGTAAGCAAAAGTAATCACCGGCTGGTGTTGTGCACAAATACTGTTTTTAAGCGTACTGTAGCACATTTTTCTCCCCTCATAAGTGCATACCACAAACATAAATCTAAGTGGTGTACTATTTTGTACCTGTTAAAGTCTCAAGGGCCTAGATACTGTTAAAGGCCAGGCAAAAGTACTCACTGGCTGGTGTTGTACACAAATACTTTTTTAAGCGTACTGTAGCGCATTTTTCTCCCCTCATAAGTGCATACCACAGACATAAATCTAAGTGGTGTACTATTTTGTACCTGTTAAAGTCTCAAAGGCCTAGATACTGTGAAAGGCCAAGCAAAAGTACTCACCGGCTGGTGTTGTACATTAATACTTTTTTAATACTTTTTTAAGCGTACTGTAGCATATTGTACTCCTCTCATATACGCACATATTGTACTCCTCTCAAGTACGTTAGGCAGAGAAGTGCCAGGACGTGCACCGAGGAGTGGCAGAGGCCTAAATTCATCAGGCAGAAGTCACAGAAGACTAGGGTTGAGTGGCAGCAGTAGTCGCAGCGACAGGGGCCTGAGCTCCCGGTATCAGCTAGCGGTCGTGTCTCAATCCACAACCCATCTGCCGTCATCGATTTGTTAACACGGTCATCCACTTCATCACAAGTGACATCTGACACCCTCAGTCAACAGTTGGTTAGTTCCTCAGACACAACCCTCGGTTGGCATGGACTAGGAGCAGTCCCTGTCCTCCCATTGCCTCTGTCCTATGGTGTTACCTCCCCCACAGAAGTATCTTATGCTGTCGGTTCAGCTCCACTATTTAGTGAGGATGATGTAGAGGACAGTCAGCAGCTACTGCCCTGCCAAGGAGTGAAGGAGAAATCCGCCGTTTCCTATCCTAGGCAGGCAAATAGTGATGAGGAGAGTGGCGTGAGAGTTGGTGTTGCGAGCATTCAGGCTCCTGTAGCAGACACTATTGAGGAACCTGAGGAGGACATCAGTGATGTGCAGACACAACTTGATGATGATGATGAAGCCGACCGCACTTGGGAGCTGGGTGCAAAAGGGGCTTCATCATCATCAGGAGCAGAGGGTTGCAGGTTGCCCGTGAGGCAGCAGCTGAGCCAGCAAGGTGTAGCATGGTTGGCAGTCAGCATGGTAGTAGAAGTGGAAAGTCTGGAGCCAAACGTGCCCGAGGGAGACTACCTGCTTCGCGGCAGCCTGTCTTTCCGATATGTAGTGAAACAGGGGTTCCTGGAGTCAGCGGCAGTAGCAGTCAATCAGTGCGGACTGTTGGTGAGAAAATAAGCTACTTGGCAGTATGGCAGTTTTTCATCAAGCATCCGGAGGAGGTTAACCTAGCCACATGTGTCAGCAGAAGGTTTAGCATGGCCAGGGTCTCAATGTTGGCACCATGGCCCTGCGTCAACATATGCAACAGGACCATAAAGCGGCCTGGGAGAACCGTTGCTCCGATGTGGTGGTCCAGCCTGCTGCATCACCCAGTGGCACGCCGCTCCCTGTTTCAGCCAGCCAAGGCTCCCACTCATCTTATGTTGCTCCAGATGCTCCTGCTCCTCCTACTTGGAGTCTGTCATTCCGCCAGCAATCCATCGGCGAAGCCATGTCAAGAGACAACAGTATGCGTCCACTCATCCAACGGCGCAGAAGCTGAATGTGCTCCTGTCTTAGTTGCTGGTGCTGCAGTCCCTCCCTTTTCAAGTGGTGGACTCTGCACCTTTCAGAGAACTGATGGCTTGTGCCGAGCCGAGGTGGAGAGTGCCAAGCCCTCATTTCTTTGCAAAGAAGGCAGTACCAGCCCGGCACAATTTTGTGGAACAGAAGGTGGTCCAGTCCTTGAGCCTGTCAGTGTGTACCAAAGTTCACAGCAGCACTGACGTCTGGAGCTGTAACTAAGGTCAGGGACAATACATGTCCTTTAAAGCCCACTGGGTGAATGTGGTTCCTGCACAGCCACAACAACAGCAACTTGGACAGGTCATGCAGCTTCTGCCTCCACGCTCTCAGGCTGTTGGTCTTGTGACAGTAGGTGACTCCGCCCCCTGCAGGGCACGCTGGTGTCACATTGTTCTTTACATGGTTTGCCTTGGCAAATTGAGTCACCCAGGGGAGGAACTGCTAAAAGTCATTCATCAAGAAATCGAATCAAGGCTTACTCCACGAAAACTGGAAATGGGAACCATGGTGACCGACAATGGGACGAACATCTTGTCTGTACTGCGACAAGGAAGCCATAGACATGCGCCCTGTATGGCACACATGTTCAATCTGGTTGTCAAGGGGTTCCTGAAGTGTTCCTCCCCCATCTGCAGGACATACTAACAATGGGAAGGAAACTCTGCATGAACTTCAGCCACTCGTACACCACATAGCACACCCTCCTTGAGCTGCATTCCCCAACATAGTCTGATTTGCAAAGTTTCCACACGTTGGAATTCCACCCTCCATATGCATATCCTCAATACTTACTTGTGCATACTAACACTTTTACAAAAGAGACTGTTTTTTTCTTCCTACCTGCCTCGGCGACTATTCTGATCCTTCCACCCACCCAATGCCACACATCTGATGCCAAGTTCTCCTTTTTCACCCACTTTCGTCACCGGGTACTAGTATTGCCACCCACCGCACCACTCGGTCACCGGGTCAATTTCAGGACTTCTGATGCTGCTGCCACTTCCTGGCTGTCTCATTCTGCCACCATATGTTCTCCTCATGCTGATGCCCGCTCCAAGCTGTCTCATACTGCCACCATATTTTCTCCTCATGCTGCCGCTACCTCCACTCTGTGTCATTCAGCCACTATATGGTCTCCTCATCTTCTGCCACCTCCAGGATGTGTCATTCAGCCACTATATGGTCTCCTCATGCTGCCACCACCTCCATGCTGTGTTATTCAGCCACTATATGGTCTGCTCATGCTGCTGCAAACTCCAGGCTGTGTCATTCAGCCAATATGTTCTGCCGCCACCTCGAGGCTGTGTCATTCAGTCACTTTATGCTGCCACCAACTCCAGGCTGTGTCATTCAGCCATTATGTGGTCTCCTCATGCTGCCGCCAACTCCAGGCTATGTCATTCAGACCCTATATGCTGCCGCCACCTCCACGCTGTGTCATTCAGCCACTATATGGTCTCATCATGCTGCTGTGACATTACCTACAAATCTGACTCGCTGGTTGATAACTCAGGAATAACCTCAATCATGATGCAGCAAAGGTAAATGCACTCATTGACAAAAAAAATCTGCAAGTAGTACCCTGTAGGGCCACCAATAACCTGGATACTGGATAAGATACACACGGTTTGGCATGGAGGCATACAGGTTCCGTATGGCATCCTGCATCGCATTAGCTCATAGATGTTGCAGCTGGGCCTACAGACCATGCTCACACATTGTCACATAAATGCTCAATTAGCGATAAATCTGGCAACTGCACAGGCCAAGGAAGTGTTTCAGTCTGGCAGAGACATTTCTGTAAAACCCTTGGTGTGTGTGAACATTATCCTGCTCTAAATTGCCATTCGTAATCCATGCCATAAAAAGTGGCTGACCTGTCATTGTCCCTCGCATCACTCCTAGGAATGATTGACTTTTGTATGTGATGGCTTCCCAGATCCTTTCACCAGCAGTTAGGACAGTGTGTTGCCCCACAGCAAAGGCAGGATTAAAGCACTCCCCACATGGTTTCCAAACTGGAACCTGTTGGCATCGGATCCCAAGTAGAACCTGGATTTGTCGCTAAAGATGATTTGGTCCAAGTCAGACTTTATTTTCAGACACTAGAGGATATGTAGGCATGCTGGCTAAAGGAAGGAAAGGGCTGTAGACATGGTGAGAAGTCTAAGAAGTTTTTTTAAGATGGCGGTGCAAAGGAAGACTTTTGGTTTGTCTGACTGCTTTCATCTTCCCCTGTGCAACACAGGGTGATGTCTGGTGGTTCTTCCTCGTTGCATGCAGAGAAAAGTGTTGGAGCCAAGTGCTGGTGGGCAGTTTTGCACTGCTGGAACACGCAGAAAAGTCCTAGGAAAAAGTTCACCCCGATGTGCCACTCAAGCAGCACCTCATAACAAATTGCAATCTTGACACATTTCTTTAGCCTGTGTAAGTGTAATGACTAATTCAGAATAAAATATGTTTTCTGGTTTTCAAGTTCTAAGTCCAAAATTACTGAAACTACTGATAAGGATCAGGTTAGTTCATTGTGGTGCAAGGTGCAGAATGTAAACTTCACTTTACTCCCCAGCAGTGGCTTGTGTGCTCAACACATGGAAAGACACATCCAAGAAATTCTTCCTGATGTGGCAGGCAGGCTGCACTAACCTGACCATAGGTCAACAAAGAAACCAGCGTAATTCAGAGAGGCCCATGTTCAGCATACTCCTCTCTTACAAAGATGAGCGTGTAGAGCAATATCCTTAGAGCGTGAACAGGAACATGAACAGGAATAGTCACTTTCTTGTAGACCTAGGCAGAGCAAGGCAGACTGACAACATTCAGGGCTCCAGGATCAAATAAAGCAAAGGGCTCCTGCAAGACTACGCCCCTGATTACACCTTTGCCCCATCCCTAATTACCCCAAATTTGTCCTCATGCCCCACCCCTACACAAAAAAGTGTGTGTATATATATATATATATATATATATTTGTGTCCAGGGCTTCACACTCGTGCTCTTAATTACAGCAATACATATGTACCTGTATGAAAAAACATTACACTAAACCTAACGGTCAGATTTGCGCCCAATGACAGCCTTTAGTGGGCAAAAAGTGAACCTGGTAGGAATAAGAGGGTTTATAATCATGAACCAACACCACAAACCCTAACACGAACCCCAATTTTTAGCCTCTGATACAGACTGAAAATAAAGAATCTGAGAACTAGCTAGCCTAGTAATTGATGCCTGGTACCGAAGCGCAGTGGTAGACTTTCTTATTCTGTAATAATCAAGTCGGCATTGACAACAAGTTCAAAGTGACATACAAGCAGATAAATGCCTCTTTAACATACTTGCTTATGACATTGTGGTAAGAGGCAAACCAATAGATACCTGTCAGGCATAAAATGAAACTATCCAGTCCCTACTGTTAGGCGGCAAAAATAAACTGTTAGAAAGTGACACACAACACGCTACCTGACCGACCTTGTTGATGATAACCTTGTGGCGCCATGTCTCCTGTAAGTCAAACTACCCTTAAATAAGCAACTTGCCTGACTAAACCATACCTTCAACTGACAAGCTACCCACTCAAAATGATGTTAGGGGTGACGTCCCGCTGTGATTTACCGATCCCTTCATGAACATCATGCCTGTAGACATGACTGGTCTTATCGCAACCAACATACCTATAGACGTGTGTTGTGGTTCGTGGCTTTGGGGTAAGCCATGTCCTCAGGGGTTAACAAAGTGTCTGCAAATCATTTGGTGGGTGTAGACCCAAAATGTCCGACCAAACCATGTGGTCAGTGAATACACTATTACAAAACCCAGGTAAATTAGACACTTTAAGCAGAATTAGTGGAGCCTAAATGAATTCATAAGCACCCAAAGCCAACCTATTAATATGAGGAATTCTGGCAGAGTTATATCCTAACAGTTAACAAACAATATTGACAATCACTCAGAATGTAGCGAAAGATAATAATGTTTAATAATTAATGGCTATAAAGGCATATCAAGGCTATCCAAGGGATTTCATCTAGACAAATATAAAATGCACAGAAATGATACAGTTTTATACTCAGCATTCCAGGATCTTAGATGAAAAATGTAGATGGAAGTTTCAGCTGTTCTGGCAGATGGATCGGCATTTGTTGACCCATGAGGCCTACATCTTGGAAAATGTTCCAGCCACAACCAGAGTTGGAAAAGGAAAAAGACCCCCATCAATGACCAGCAAAGTCTTTTATCTAAAAGAAGCCCCTCCCAGATTCTACACCCTCCAGGTTATTCCCTGCCCATAAAACACCTTGTAGAAGCAGTCAGGCAGGTCTATAACAAAAGACAAGATGTTACATTGAAATTAACCCTTCTTGTGGTGAAAAGGTGGCATTTAACTCTGTGAAGCTTATGGGCATAAAAACACAAATATAGCAAATAAAATGTTTGTCATATTCATATCCATAACAACGTGACAGTTCTGTACGTGAACCATCGTGTCTGTAGACTAAACAGATTTTGCGTATCATCATGCCTATGGATGTGCCAGGTCTTACTTAACCCTCCTGGTTATGGACGTGAGGCTCTTTTTAGTTTTTTCATTCTTTGCAACCACCTGTGTCATGAAATTATTTCTGAGAGACGTGTCCGTGACAATAACTTTGCAGTGTATCCTCCTGCAGGCGTGGCAGATATGAAGGTTGTACCACCAACTATGTGTTGTGATGTTGTTGCTCTGAATACATGTCATTAGCAACCACTGCGCAGCGTATCCCACTGCAGATGTGACAGGAATAACAGGTATACAACCGCCTATGTGATGTTGTTACTCTGAAGATATTTCAGATAACAACAACTGGGCATTGCATCCCCCTGCAGACATGGCAGGTATGAAGGGTATACAACCGCCTATGAAGCGTGATGTTGTTGCTCTGAAAACCGTGTCAGTAACAATAACCTATGTGGTGCTTCCCCCTGCAGACGTGGCAGCCATAAAGGGTAAACAACCACCTCTGTGACATAAAGTTATTGCTCTGAAGATATGTCAGTAACTATATCCTACATGGTGCAGACGTGGCGCAGCGTATCCCACTGCAGATGTGACAGGTATAAAAGGTATACAACCGTCTATGTGATGTGATGTTGTTGCTCTGAAGATATGTCAGATAACAACAACTAGGCATTGCATCCCCCTGCAGACATGGCAGGTATGAAGGGTATACAACCGCTTGTGAGTCGAAATGTTATTGCTCTGAAAAACGTGCCAGTAACAATAACCTATGTGGTGCCTCCCCCTGCAGATGTGGCAGGCATAATGGGTAAACAACCACCTATGTGTCAAAATGTTATTGCTCTGAAAAAATGTGTCAGTAACAATTACCAGTGTGGTGCCTCCCTCTGCAGACGTGGCAAGCATAATGGGTAAACAACCACCTATGTGTCGAAAGGTTATTGCTCTTAAAATGTGTCAGTAACAAAAACCTCTGTGGTGCCTCCCCTTGCAGACGTGGCAGGCATAATGGGTAAACAACCACCTATGTGTCGAAACGTTATTGCTCTAAAAAACGTGTCAGTAACAATAACCTGTGTGGTGCCTCCCCCTGCAGACGTGGCAGGCATAACGGGTAAACAACCACCTATGTGTCGAAAATGTTATTGCTCTGAAAAAAATGTGTCAGTAACAATATCCTACATGGTGCCTCCCCATGCAGATGTGGCAGACATAACGGTTAAACAACCACCTATGTGTCGAACTGTTATTGCTCTGAAAAATGTGTCAGTAACAATAACTTGCGTGGTGCCTCCCCCTGCAGACGTGGCAGATATAATGGCTAAACCACTATCTGTATGTTGTGATGTTGTTGCTCTGAAGGTGTATCGGTAACAACAACTATTAGTGCATCCCTCTGCAGATGTGGCAGTTGACGGGTATACCACCACCTATGTATTGTGATGTTGTTGCTCAGAAGAAACGTAACAGTAACCACAACTGCGCAGTGTATCCTCCTGCAGACAAGGCAGGTATGAAGGGTATAATACTGCCTATGTGTCGTGATGTTGTTGCTCTGAAAAATGTGAGTAACAACAGCAGCGTACTGCAAGCTCCCTGCAGACGTGGCAGGTATGTTTGGAGAACCGCTTATGTGTCATGATGATATTTGTAGGAGACTTGTCTGTGACAATAACATGGTGTGTGTCCTTGGACACAATAATTAAAAGTTAGAGGCCGACTGTCAGATGTCAACGTACAGTGCTAATGTGTGATTGTGATACTGACTTAGTGAATACCATGTGGTGCAACTACTACCGTTACCTGTATGACCTATCAGCTGCAGGAACTAAAGGCAGTTTTATCATGACGTGACGTGTGCGCTTGATACGAACTGTACCATGTGAGGTAACTAACGTGCGTAGTGAGCTGATCCAATCCTAGCAATGAGTGAGACTGACTTGGTGGCGTACATGACACAATTAGAATTGCTGGGACATGCAGACTCCGCTGTAAAGTATTTGAAATCCGGAACTTCAGCTGGACTAACAGACATGTAGAGAGACTGGAAACCAAACATCAAACACATGCGAGGGGTGACTGCTATGATAGTGTGAGTGTACTATTGAATGTATCGAAAAAATTAAACTATGCAGAGTATGACTGTAAATTCTAGCATCAACATTTGTGTACGACCTTTCTATGCACCGTACGTGGTCATGGACGTACAACTGATATGAAAGCTAATAACCTGTGTACAGTAAAGGCTGCGAATGACTTCACAGTGTAAAACAATGAAAATTGCTAATGAAACTTTACAGCATAGTATTGTAAATCTTAAGGATGTATGCCCGGAGAGAATGCTATGCAGTTATGTGCCATGAATACTATGAGCCTATAACATAGTATGAATGCTTTGAGCGTATGTACCGTATAACGCTGTGTACGTGTGTACCAAGATGCGTGAAAGTACTGTATAAGCTATGACCAAATGTACAGTGATACTATAGCGTGTGCCTAATGTGACTACGAGCGTATAAGCCGTATGCAATTAGAATATGTAATTGTAAATTCTGAGAATGTATACCGAGCATAGATGCCGATACTGTGCATAGTAATACTATGAGCGTGTATGAGCGTCCGGACAGCACAAACACCATAGGCACAGGAACACAGGATGCCACAAATGCACCCGCAGCACCAATGCTATGGGCATGTGAACATAGCTAAGAGTGCATTTGCAGCACCAAAACCGCCATGGATACATGTGCCACATAAATACTAAGAACGTGTGAACAAAGAGCGTATGAGCCATGTAAATGCCAAGAACTTGTGGATGGTGTAAGTGCCATGATCGTGGGAACAGGAAAAGGTCAGAAACGAATGACCAGAAAAAGCCATGAGTGATGACCATGTGGAAGCTATGAACATATGACAGTGTAAATGCCATGAGTATAAGGACAGTATAAATGCCATGAGCGTAAGGACCATAACCCCACAAACGTATGAATCTGTGTGATACTATAAGCGTGTGAACCGTCTAAACCCTGAGCATGTCACCGAAATAAAAGCCATGAGCGTGTGCACAATATGACTGCCATGAGCGTATGAACCTTATAAATGCCATGGGCATTATAAAATACCATTAGCGAATTAACAATCTGCCAACCTTGAGCATATGTTATGAATATCAAGAAATGTGTGAGGCATGTGGCTGCCAAGAATGATAACACCGTATGGAAGGGACGTTCAAAAATGTAAATGCTAAGGACATTATGAACAGCATGAATGACATGAGTTTGTGGATTGTACGAACTGTGCGCGTATGGGAGTACAAATACCATGAGGTGAAACAGAATGAATGAGATTGAAAAGTATGAAAGCTATGAAGGTATGGCGTATAGAACCAATAAGCGTGAACTGTAGAAATACTATGAGCGTACGGGCAGTGCACCATGCGCGTATGATAAATAAAGGCCATGAGCGTACGGACGATAAGCAAGTCATGAAGATGTGAAGATGCCCTACTCGTGTGAACAGTATAAAAAGTGCGTGTATAAGACCAGTATAGAGCCAAGAGCGTATGAATAGTATGGATGCCATGATCGTACAAACAATAAAAATGATTAGCACATACTGTGCAGTATGAATACTATGAGTGTACGTGCAAGGTAAAGCTGTGAACATTATGAGTGTACGTGTGGAGTAATACCATGAGCGTGTGTGCAGCGAAAGCATTGTGGGTGTGCATGCAGTGAGACTCTTATGAGCCTGCATGCATATGCTGAATGCGTGGGTGCCGTGTACTATGCTAAGAACGTGCGTGCAGTACAAGTGCTATGGGCATGCGTGATTTTTTTTCTTCTTGGAAGCACAGCCACAATACTATGAAATGAAAGCACAGTGAAAATGCACCATATAAGCTATGAATAAATGTACGCAATAAATGCTATGAGTGGATCCAAAGAAAAAGCTGAGAGCGAAACACAGTATGCTTGGTTTCAATGAACCATATGAAAGCTGTGAGTGAAGCAAGGTGTGACGCGATGAGTGAATGCATGTTATGAATATGGTGATCAAATGCACAGTATAAATGCATGGTATAATGTAATGAATTAATGCACTTGTGTGAATGCATGGTATAACTGCTTCAAATGAACATACAGTATAAATGCACTGTTAAATGAAAGCATGGTATGACACAACGGGTGAGTGCAAAGTAGGAGTGGGAACAATTATAAATACTTTTAAGGTTATAAGAATGTGGCAGAGACTTTCTTGATACAGCAAGTGGAGATAGAACTTCATCCTGATAAAGGGAAGTTGTCTTAAGCCAATCGCAAGCTTGTATTCTGAACCGCTGCAGTCCTCGGGACCAGAGCCCTCAGTGGAACTCTGGTTGCTAGTGATGCGTCGCTAGGGCTCCCGGACACGTGGTTACCAAGAACCAATGGGATTACAGGAGAGTGTAAGTGATTCCACTGAAACGGAGCACATAGAGAGTAGACACAGTTTAGTGTGTCTGCAGCGCTTCAGCTATTATAACTACATCAGGAGATAGATAGTATGCAGTTAGTGACAACTCTTACAAGACATTTCTATACATTTCTGTACCTTAAACCCGCCAGAGACTTGAACACATCGGACGGCGCGCAGCCAGTCATCCCGCGAAAGCAGCCAGTGGGGCTCTACGAGACATCAGACCGCCCTACCCGCAGTATGCTCCGGACAGCGTGGCTCCAGGTGAAAGTGGTGGGAGATACAAATCCTAGTCCCTACCAAACCATCCGCAAAACGTCACTTACACCCCTCCCATAGGAGCAGGGGCGTTATATACCCCTGCCCCTACCCACAACTACTTGATGCCCCGCCTGGACGTGTGGGGGGTGGAGATACTCCCGCCCCTCACACAAATACAGCCATAAATAGGCTTTAAACAAATAAATATACACATACGTCAGTAGCGTGGGGTGTATTCCACTGCGCATGTACATGTAAACAATAGTCACATGGCTGGTGACGTGGGCGGCATCCCGCGATACCCGGTCAGCTAACTGAGAATCCCGTCCCACTCACGTCATGTCCTCATGATCGCGAGTCCGAACAGGAGATCCAGGCCGGCCCGATCACTTGACCTGTCCACATCACCAATGTAAACAAACAAACTAGCAAGTAAAGCATAAGATCATGGCAGGACATCAGGAGTAAAGGACACGGGCACCAATGGACATCCATCTCAATTAAATAACCCAAAATAAGACCTTCCCTGTGATATATAATCACCCCAAGGAAGGAAAGGAAAAAAGTGTGTTTAAAAACTATATATAGAAAATGCATATAAAAAATACATATATACAACTACATACACATATATATATATATATATATATATATATATACATATATACAAAACTATATATATGTATAAAAAAGAGTTCCCTAGAGAATCAACCCCTGATGGATTCCCTAACCAGAAACATTCCCCTCGAAAATTGTTAAATCAATTATCACCCTAAACAAAATAATTAACATAAAATAATTAAACATAAAATAAAATAAATAAAAAATATAAATAAAAAATAATAACAAAATGAATAATAAATGAATAAAGAATAAAATATCAAATAAAAAGTAAAAAATAAATAATAAATAAAAAATAATTAAAATATATATATATTTTTAAAAGATCCTGTCTCACCCTTTGCACGGTGCAGACATGGCCTGTATATGTGGAGAGAGTTCTACCCCAATAATATCAGGGGACCCTGGAACACTCTCCTCATTCTCATGGTAGGAGAGGATCCACGTCACAGGGGAGGTTACTGTGGCCGTCAAGCTGAACCAGTCTCGACCGGTCTCAGACCCCCCTCACCCCAAATTCCATGGGGGCGCCCGCCCTTTCGGTGGCGCTTTACTCCATACGTAGCCAAAGAAAGGTCATACATTATAAAATAAAATAAACAAAAGTTGAAAATAAATAAAGACCAAATAATATGAAAACCAAAATAATTGCCGAGGGGGATATCTCTGAGGGGATAATTTACCTCAAAGGGGGAGCTCTCTCCAAAGAACTACCTAAAGTGTGAGATACTAAACCCTTTATATAATTAAGATGTCCACAAGTGCGCCGTCAATCATCTCAATGTACGCCATGAAATCTTACTGCAGAAATTTTTTTTGTTATTGTTTTATTTTATTAAACAACTGGAGCTATTTTCAAAAATGATTATATGATGAATGTAGTCAAGGCCACAGAGCTGGTGGTGCATCCATCTCTCACAAGTTGTTCCAATATATAGATCTATAAAGAAAAAGAAAATTAATATTAAAATCAGTCAAATGTTATATAAATATACTGTATGTATCTAATACTGCCAAGGAAGAAAAGTAGGAGAGTATTCAAGGGGGTCAAATTGGGGGATCCATACCCTAAAGCTATCTTTATGTTAAAGTGAAATCCACATTTAGTCCGTGTGGACGTAATGTTTTTAGTTCGTGTATCCACCATAGTTCACGTCTTTTCAATAGAGCCAGACGATCCCCTCCTCTAGGTGGGACCAAAATCTGGTCTATTGCCATAAATTTAATATCTTTTTCCGAATGTTTAAAATCCACACAATGTTTAGAAACAGGTAGATCTAATTTGCCCTTTCTAATGCTATACCTGTGATTGTTCAGTCTGGTTTTTAGGCTCCATGTGGTCTGACCCACATAAAGCTTTTTACATGGGCATATAAGCACATACACCACCCATGTCGAGTCACATGTTAAATGATGTTTTAAATTGTACACTTGTGATGTTTGTGGGTGTACAAATTGACTGCCTCTCACCATTGAGGGGCAGTTGACACATGAGAGACACGGATAAGATCCGAATCTCCGAGGCGTCAAAAATGTCTGTCCCATCACTATATCAGATTTGGTTTCTGTATGTACCAATTTATCTTTGATGTTTTTACTTCTCCTGTAAGACATTAATGGTTTCACTTCAAATTCTCTAATAGTGGGAAAACTAGCTTTCAAAATTGACCAATGTTTATTCAAAATCTTGGAGATGGCATATATATGAAACGCTTTAAAATAGGTGAGATATTTTTCCATGACCAATGATACCAGTATACAAAGAGAAAATATACACCACCACACTATCACTGGATAATACTATATATGGGGGCAATGTGAGGGGCAATACTTATATGGGGGCAATGTGATGGGGCATTATAATCTATGGGTGTAATGTAAGGAGGCATTATTATATATGGGGTCAATGTGAGGGGGCATTATTATTATTGGGGAAGTGTACGGGGACATTATTATATATGGGGGCAATGTGAGGGGTCATTGCTATATATGAGGGCAATGCACAGTGGCATTATATTATACGTGGGCAATGTGAGGGGGCATTATAATGTATCAGAGCAATGTATTGGGGCATTAGAATGTATGAGGCCAATGTTGGGGCCTAATACTCTACAGGACACAGAAGGGACTACTATATGGGGCAGTGTAATACATATAGGGGTTTTGTATAGAGTTGAGGACTTTGCTGTAGCGAGAATCCTAAATTGTTTGTCTGGCAGGTTCAGTGAAGACGAGTTGTGATCGGGAGAAATCTTCATGATGACTAAGGACAGATGGAGAAGAAAGAGAAAAGTTAATGACTCAGATCAGAGAAGTCCCTGTGAGTATGTAACTACAATGACTTTTATGGTCCGCAGCACCTGTGTGCAGCTCAAATGTACCTCTATATAGGGGTTATTGATCTTTTGTATAGTGGTTTTTATCTCTCGCTGTCAATCAAGTAGACCCCGTGGTACAGACTTCTTAACCAATAGGTATAAATGGCCTCCCCAGGACAGAGGAAGATCCTCCCCCCCCCCCCCCCACCGTGACAGTACTGTGCAAATTCCCCTGCAGATGGTGCTATGCAGTACCCATCTACAGGAAAATTACCAGTGACCACACAGATATAATGGATGTGTGACCTCTACCAGTATGTTAACAACAGTCATATATTTTGGCTTTGTTAGACGATATTGGCCTCCTGGTCTCATTTATCGTGAGATCTGGCTGTAATCTTTAGATTGGTTTGGAACTTTCTCATTATCAGCCTTTTGTTATTGTAGAAATGGGAATATGCTGGAATCGATGTCATCATAGTCCAAGTTACACAATTTAATGTTTTAAAGCTCATCCCTGAATGAAGCAGTTTACACTTCATATATAGTGTTGACTTGTCAGAGACAAGATGGAGTCTTACATGTTGAACTTAGCCCAATATGTCTGACAAATCCCCCCTTCCATTCCAGTGAGTCAACAGGAAGCTGACTCGTCTGAAATGTAAGTAAGAGGGCTAAGTACTCCAACTCATTTCAGTTTGGAGAACTTAAATTTTACTTATAATAAATAGACCACAACACAATGGGGGAGATTTATCAATACCTGTGCAAAGGAAAAGTTGCCCAGTTACCCATAGCAACCAATCAGATCCCTTCTTTCATTTTGCAGAGGCCTTGTTAAAAATGAAAGAAGCAAGCTGATTGGTTGCTGTCACGATGCCGGCTGGCAGGTAGTGGATCCTCTGTGCCAGAGAGGGATTGGCGTGGACCGTGCTAGAGGATCGGTTCTAAGTCACTACTGGTTTTCACCAGAGCCCGCCGCAAAGCGGGATGGTCTTGCTGCGGCGGTAGTGACCAGGTCGTATCCCCTAGCAACGGCTCAACCTCTCTGGCTGCTGAAGATAGGCGCGGTACAAGGGAGTAGACAGAAGCAAGGTCGGACGTAGCAGAAGGTCGGGGCAGGCAGCAAGGATCGTAGTCAGGGGCAACGGCAGGAGGTCTGGAACACAGGCTAGGAACACACAAGGAAACGCTTTCACTGGCACTAAGGCAACAAGATCCGGCGAGGGAGTGAAGGGGAAGTGAGGTGATATAGGGAAGTGCACAGGTGTAAACACTAATTGGAACCACTGCGCCAATCAGCGGCGCAGTGGCCCTTTAAATCGCAAAGACCCGGCGCGCGCGCGCCCTAGGGAGCGGGGCCGCGCGCGCCGGGACAGAACTGACGGAGAGCGAGTCAGGTACGGGAGCCGGGGTGCGCATCGCGAGCGGGCGCTACCCGCATCGCGAATCGCATCCCGGCCAGAGGCGGTATCGCAGCGCCCCGGGTCCGTGGAACCGACCGGAGCGCTGCGGTGAGAGGAGTGTAGCGAGCGCTCCGGGGAGGAGCGGGGACCCGGAGCGCTCGGCGTAACAGTACCCCCCCCCTTGGGTCTCCCCCTCTTCTTGGAGCCTGAGAACCTGAGGACCAGACTTTTGTCCAGGATATTGTCCTCAGGTTCCCAGGACCTCTCTTCTGGACCACAACCCTCCCAATCCACTAAAAAGAAGGTTTTCCCTCTGACCTTTTTAGATGCTAAAATTTCTTTAACGGAGAAGATGTCCGAGGAGCCGGAGACAGGAGTGGGGGGAACAGATTTGGGAGAGAAACGGTTAATGATAAGTGGTTTAAGAAGAGAAACATGAAAGGCATTAGGAATACGAAGAGAAGGAGGAAGAAGAAGTTTGTAAGAGACAGGATTAATCTGGCGCAAAATCTTGAAAGGACCAAGATAGCGTGGTCCCAACTTATAGCTAGGGACACGGAAGCGGACATATTTGGCGGAGAGCCATACCTTGTCTCCAGGGGAAAAAATGGGAGGAGCTCTTCTTTTCTTATCCGCGAATCTCTTCATGCGTGAAGAAGCCTGTAAGAGAGAATTTTGGGTCTCTCTCCATATGATGGAAAGATCACGAGAAATTTCATCCACAGCGGGCAGACCAGAGGGCAAGGGGGTAGGGAGGGGGGGAAGAGGGTGACGGCCGTACACCACGAAAAACGGGGATTTGGAGGAAGATTCAGAGATTCTGAAATTATACGAGAATTCGGCCCAAGGTAGAAGATCTGCCCAGTCATCCTGGCGGGAGGAAACAAAATGTCGTAAATAGTCACCCAAGATCTGGTTAATTCTTTCTACTTGTCCATTGGATTGAGGATGGTATGCAGAAGAAAAATTTAATTTAATCTTGAGTTGTTTACAGAGAGCCCTCCAGAATTTAGACACAAATTGGACGCCTCTATCCGAGACGATCTGCGTAGGCAACCCGTGAAGACGAAAAATGTGTACAAAAAATTGTTTAGCCAACTGAGGCGCTGAAGGAAGGCCAGGAAGAGGGATGAAATGTGCCATTTTGGAGAATCGATCAACGACCACCCAAATAACAGTGTTGCCATGGGATGGGGGTAAGTCAGTAATAAAATCCATACCAATCAGAGACCAAGGTTGTTCGGGAACAGGCAGAGGAAGAAGAAAACCAGCGGGCTTCTGGCGAGGAGTCTTATCCCGGGCACAGATAGTGCAGGCTCGCACAAAGTCCACCACATCAGTCTCTAGAGTCGGCCACCAATAGAAGCGAGAGATGAGTTGCACAGATTTCTTGATGCCCGCATGACCTGCGAGATGGGAGGAGTGACCCCATTTGAGGATTCCGAGGCGTTGGCGTGGAGAAACAAAGGTCTTTCCTGGAGGAGTTTGCCTGATGGAGGCTGGAGAAGTGGAAATCAGGCAGTCAGGAGGAATGATGTGTTGAGGAGAGAGTTCAATTTCAGAAGCATCTGAGGAACGAGAGAGAGCATCGGCCCTAATGTTCTTATCAGCAGGCCGAAAGTGAATTTCAAAATTAAATCGGGCAAAGAACAGAGACCACCTGGCCTGACGAGGATTCAGCCGTTGGGCAGACTCGAGGTATGAGAGGTTCTTGTGATCGGTGTAAATAATAACTGGAAATCTTGATCCCTCCAGCAGATGCCTCCATTCCTCAAGTGCTAATTTAATGGCTAGAAGCTCTCGATCCCCGATGGAGTAGTTCCTCTCCGCCGGAGAGAAGGTCCTAGAAAAAAACCCACAAGTAACAGCATGCCCGGAAGAGTTTTTTTGTAGAAGGACAGCTCCAGCTCCCACTGAGGAGGCATCAACCTCCAATAGGAAGGGTTTAGATGGGTCAGGTCTGGAGAGCACGGGAGCCGAAGAGAAGGCAGACTTGAGTCGTTTAAAGGCGTCTTCCGCTTGAGGAGGCCAAGACTTGGGATCGGCATTTTTTTTGGTTAAAGCCACAATAGGAGCCACAATGGTAGAAAAATGTGGAATAAATTGCCTGTAATAATTGGCGAACCCCAAAAAACGTTGGATGGCACGGAGTCCGGAGGGGCGTGGCCAATCTAAGACGGCAGAGAGTTTATCTGGATCCATTTGTAGTCCCTGGCCAGAGACCAAGTATCCTAGAAAAGGAAGAGATTGGCATTCAAACAGACATTTCTCAATTTTAGCATAGAGTTGATTGTCACGAAGTCTCTGAAGAACCATACGGACATGCTGGCGGTGTTCTTCTAGATTGGCCGAAAAAATTAGGATATCATCAAGATATACAACAACACAGGAGTATAACAGATCACGAAAAATTTCATTAACAAAGTCTTGGAAGACAGCAGGGGCGTTGCACAGGCCAAAGGGCATGACCAGATACTCAAAGTGTCCATCTCTGGTGTTAAATGCTGTTTTCCACTCATCCCCCTCTCTGATGCGGATGAGGTTATAGGCGCCTCTTAAGTCCAATTTAGTAAAGATGTGGGCACCTTGGAGGCGATCAAAGAGTTCAGAGATGAGGGGTAAGGGGTAGCGGTTCTTAACCGTGATTTTATTAAGTCCGCGGTAGTCAATGCAAGGACGTAGAGAGCCATCTTTTTTGGACACAAAGAAAAATCCGGCTCCGGCAGGAGAGGAGGATTTACGGATAAAGCCCTTTTTTAGATTCTCCTGGACGTATTCAGACATGGCAAGAGTCTCTGGGGCAGAGAGAGGATAAATTCTGCCCCGGGGTGGAGTAGTGCCCGGGAGGAGGTCGATAGGACAATCATAAGGCCTGTGAGGAGGTAGAGTCTCCGCTTGTTTTTTGCAGAAAACATCCGCGAAGTCCATATAGGCCTTAGGGAGACCGGTTACTGGAGGAAGCACAGAGTTACGGCAAGGGTTACTGGGAACCGGTTTTAGACAGTCCTTGGAACAAGAGGGCCCCCAACTCTTGATCTCCCCAGTGGACCAATCCAGGGTTGGGGAATGAAGTTGAAGCCAGGGAAGTCCAAGGAGAATTTCCGAGGTGCAATTGGGGAGGACCAAAAGTTCAATCCTCTCGTGATGAGATCCGATGCTCATTAGAAGGGGCTCTGTGCGGAAACGTATGGAACAGTCCAATCTTTCCTTGTTTATACAATTGATGTAAAGGGGTCTGGTGAGACTGGTCACTGGGATGTTGAACCTGTTGACGAGAGAGGCCAAAATAAAATTTCCTGCAGATCCAGAGTCCAAGAAGGCCACAGAAGAGAAGGAGAAGGCAGAGGCAGACATCCGCACAGGCACAGTAAGACGTGGAGAAGCAGAGTGGACATCAAGGATTGTCTCACCTTTGTGCGGAGTCAGGGTACGTCTTTCCAGGCGGGGAGGGCGGATAGGACAATCCCTCAGGAAGTGTTCGGTACTAGCACAGTACAGGCAGAGGTTCTCCATGCGGCGTCGTGTCCTCTCTTGAGATGTCAGGCGAGACCGGTCGACCTGCATAGCCTCCACGGCGGGAGGCACAGGAACAGATTGCAGGGAACCAGAGGAGAGAGGAGCCGAGGAGAAGAAACGCCTCGTGCGAACAGAGTCCATATCTTGGCGGAGCTCCTGACGCCTTTCGGAAAAACGCATGTCAATGCGAGTGGCTAGGTGAATAAGTTCATGAAGATTAGCAGGCATTTCTCGTGCGGCCAGAACATCTTTAATGTTGCTGGATAGGCCTTTTTTAAAGGTCGCGCAGAGGGCCTCATTGTTCCAGGATAATTCAGAAGCAAGAGTACGGAATTGTACGGCATACTCGCCAACGGAAGAATTACCCTGGACCAGGTTCAACAGGGCAGTCTCAGCAGAAGAGGCTCGGGCAGGTTCCTCAAAGACACTTCGAATTTCCGAGAAGAAGGAGTGTACAGAGGCAGTGACGGGGTCATTGCGGTCCCAGAGCGGTGTGGCCCAAGCCAGGGCTTTTCCAGACAGCAGGCTGACTACGAAAGCCACCTTAGACCTTTCAGTGGGGAACTGGTCCGACATCATCTCCAAGTGTAATGAACATTGGGAAAGGAAGCCACGGCAAAGCTTAGAGTCCCCATCAAATTTATCCGGCAAGGATAGTCGTAGTCCAGAAGCGGCCACTCGCTGCGGAGGAGGTACAGGAGCTGGCGGAGGAGATGGTTGCTGGAGCTGTGGTAGTAACTGTTGTAGCATAACAGTCAGTTGAGACAGCTGTTGGCCTTGTTGCGCAATCTGTTGTGACTGCTGGGCGACCACCGTGGTGAGGTCAGCGACAACTGGCAGAGGAACTTCAGCGGGATCCATGGCCGGATCTACTGTCACGATGCCGGCTGGCAGGTAGTGGATCCTCTGTGCCAGAGAGGGATTGGCGTGGACCGTGCTAGAGGATCGGTTCTAAGTCACTACTGGTTTTCACCAGAGCCCGCCGCAAAGCGGGATGGTCTTGCTGCGGCGGTAGTGACCAGGTCGTATCCCCTAGCAACGGCTCAACCTCTCTGGCTGCTGAAGATAGGCGCGGTACAAGGGAGTAGACAGAAGCAAGGTCGGACGTAGCAGAAGGTCGGGGCAGGCAGCAAGGATCGTAGTCAGGGGCAACGGCAGGAGGTCTGGAACACAGGCTAGGAACACACAAGGAAACGCTTTCACTGGCACTAAGGCAACAAGATCCGGCGAGGGAGTGAAGGGGAAGTGAGGTGATATAGGGAAGTGCACAGGTGTAAACACTAATTGGAACCACTGCGCCAATCAGCGGCGCAGTGGCCCTTTAAATCGCAAAGACCCGGCGCGCGCGCGCCCTAGGGAGCGGGGCCGCGCGCGCCGGGACAGAACTGACGGAGAGCGAGTCAGGTACGGGAGCCGGGGTGCGCATCGCGAGCGGGCGCTACCCGCATCGCGAATCGCATCCCGGCCAGAGGCGGTATCGCAGCGCCCCGGGTCCGTGGAACCGACCGGAGCGCTGCGGTGAGAGGAGTGTAGCGAGCGCTCCGGGGAGGAGCGGGGACCCGGAGCGCTCGGCGTAACAGTTGCTATGGGCAACTCAGCAACTTCTCCTCTGGACAGGTTTTAATAAATCTCCCACAATGTGTATACTTTTAGGACACAAACCCGACGTACAAATATGGTTATACCAAAACTTCAAATACGTTCATTTACGGAGTAATTAGTTGTGGGCTGTAAATTACTATAATGTGTTTTAATTATAGCAAAGGGATTTGGATGATCATTGTAGTAAAGAATCGTTTCGGTCACTGATTTAGAGGAAACGTGTCTCTGGTGAACTTTCCTTGGGCCCTCTAACAAACGTAAAGGCTCTCAGGTGCTAGTCAAGCATTTGGCAACTCGGATGTACGAGTGGTGCTTTTGCATCAAGTCTCTAAGTCTGCAACCTCGGTGAGTCATGCTGAATCTCCCTTCTGTGATGGATTGAGGGTATGGCACAGGAAAGAAATCTTCTGGGCTTTGCCTACTTGTTTCTCCTGGATAATCATTGCTGTGTCAGCTCCGATCCTTCTTGGCTTGCTCGATCCTCAGTCTTACACGACACCATCTGCCATTCTGTCACACATCAGCCATCTTGGGATTTACACATAGGGCTGCATCTAGGCGTGAGAAAACAACAAGACAGTATGAGTAACCATACACTTAGACTGTAAAACATTTGCACCTGCGAAGGCCGTGGGACATAGCTATATATTGGCTGGGTAGAGGATACTTAATGTTACTGCCAAAGAAAAGAACTACTGGAGCGGTCATGAACAAATTTAAACTATTTATCTACTGCAAGGCCAAGGATATCTCGAAATTTACTTTTATCCATGACAGAAAATCATATTGGAGATATCTTCTAGCGGAGTAATATGATACATAGAACATGGTGACAATTTTTGTCACGGATGAAAACAATTAAACATGGATTAGTACAACTGATCAGTTATATGATACCACTCCAAATCTGGGTTGCTTTTGATGTTTTCATCCTCCGCTTTGGAACTCTGCTCAAGACCTTTTTAAACCTGAGATAATATAAAACTACACACAAGATTATTTTTATCCTGTGGAGATGTTAATTAGTAGCCAATAACAATTGAAATCTTTATTGTAAGAGCGTCCGTAATTCTGCACTGAAATTGCAAGGAAAAAGAAAAATATTAATTAATCAATAATAATTGATGATCAATAATTGATATTGATAATTGGTATTCAATACTATATTAATCAATAATTCGTATCTCAGCATGTTCTAGCTTGACTTAAAATTTTATAGCTTTAGCTGAAATTGTTTATAGCTTCTACAGTTGTTTAACTTCTTAAGGAAGCAGGGCGTACCTGTACGCCCTGCGCCCGGTCCCGGTTCATACTGGGTCGGTCCTGGCGGCTAATGAAAGCTGGGACCCTGGGCTAATAGCGTGCGGCACCGATCGTTCTGCCGCACGATGTCCCGATCAGTTAGGACACAGCAGGAGGGTCTCTTAACTGCCTTCGTCGCCTCCAGGCGTAATCCAGGCTTGAGCAATCGACCGCCGATAACACTGATCTTTGCCGTGCTAATGCACGGCAATGATCTGTGTATGAGATCGGTATGTGCAGTGTAATAGCCACCAGGGGGGTTATAACACGAGTAAAAAAAAAAAAGTATAAAAATAAAAGTGAATGAAGATCATTTAACCCTAATAAAAGTTTGAATCACCCCCCTTTTCCCATTTAGAAAAAAAAACTATGTAAATAAAAATAAACATATGTGGTATCGCCATGTGCGGAAATGTCCGAACTATAAAAATATATTGTAAATTAAACTGCATAGTCAATGGTGTATGCACAAAAAAATTCCAAAAATTTACGCAAAAAAAAATTCCAAATTCCAAGATAGCCTATTTTTTGGTCACTTTTTATTTCATGAAAAAATGAATAAAAAGTGATCAAAAAATCCCATCAATACAAAAATGGTACCGATAAAAACTTTAGATCACAGTACAAAAAATAATCCCTCATTCTGCCCCATGCGCAGAAAAATAAAAAAGTTATAGGGGTCAGAAGATAACAATTTTAAACGTATAAATTTTACTGCATGTAGTTATGATTTTTTTCAGAAGACAAAATCAAACCTATGTAAGTAGGGTTATCATTTTAATTGTATGGACCTACAGAATAAAGATAAGGTGTCATTTTTACCAAAATATGCACTGCGTAGAAACGGAGGCCCCCAAAAGTTACAAAATGGCATTTTTTCTTCAATTTTGTCGCACAATGAATTTTTTTCCTGTTTCGCCATGGATTTTTCGGATAAAATGACTGCAAAGTAAAATTGGTGGCTACAATATGTTATTTTAGGTGCAAAATTGAAAGTGTTATGATTTTTAGAAGGTGATGAGGAAAAAGTGAAAATAAAAAAAATGGAAAAACCCTGCGTCCTTCAGGGGTTAAACTTTGTTTACAATACACGCTAGGAACCTCACTGATAACACTTCACAGTGAGGTGAAAAATAATCTGCTAGTCTCTTAGCTCCTGGCTAAGTCCCCTTTCACACTATAGAATTATCTGTGCAAATTTAAAGATTTGTTATAATGTTCCGTTAACAAAAGCCTTAAAATGAATGTTAAACGGCCATTACAAAATCCCATTATAGTCTATGGGATATTTACATTATCCGTTTTAACTGGTCATAGCCCGTTATTAATAACGGATGTTATTTTGTGACAGGAGAAAGAATGGAAGAAATAGTGCATGCATGGGAAAGTTTATATTACCAACTGCAATGACCGATTTAAACACACCCTACAGCATACTATACAATGTAATGTGATGCAATAGAATTGGAATTACATGGTGTTAGTTTACATTAGTCACACAAGTTATGATATTGCAAATTTACTCTTGCTCAATCTGATTGCGGTAAGTTACCCTCCATTTTAATAGCAATAATCTGATCTCGGTAAGGGACCTCCACTAAAATGTCAGTATTACTGATCTGATTTACAATTGGACCTACCAAATAATGTCAGTGTTTTCTGATCTCGGGAGGGCCTACCAAATATATAACAGATTGTTGATCACACACGATGGTGACCCAAGTACAGACTTCCTTAAATTTCTGGGAGGAGATTATGCATGGTGAGGCCACTATTCATATGTAAATCATCCCTGTGGGTAACTTCCTAAATATAGGATTAGTTTTCCCCACAAGGATGACCCCCATATGAATGTTGGTCTATACCGCTATGGCTGGTGGTCATTACGTCATTGTGACATCATGACCTACTGTCACCAGTAATTTAATACATGTGATTTTATGAACTGCTTAAATATCTATAATGCAATTCATATCTCCATGACTATTTACCCAGAATATTTAAAAGCTCATTGATTTACGCTATGGCAGTATGTTTTGCAATATCATGAAATAACACACAGCTATTATTAACCATTAGTGATGAGTGGCAGGGGCCATATTCAAATTTGTGATATTTTGCGAATATATGGACCTATGTTCACGAAATTCGCTATGTTAGTTCTCTTTTTTTTTTTCCATGGGAAAATTTGCATGAAATTCGTATAGTGCGCATGTGCGATTATATCTTTCACCTTAATGAAGGGAGGGATCAGTGTTCTCTGACTGGAAGTGCCGATATTCGCGAATATTTTAATATTCTCATTTTTGCTACAGAAGTACAATAGCTACAAGTGACTGTGTTGTACACACATCAGTCATCACACGATTAGCAAATCAAATTTACGGTATCACTCCCCGAGAGAATATTATACCAAGATGAATACAGAACGGACAACCCTACTCTTCAGATATAGGAAATACAAGTGACACAATCATTAAGACTATTGGGGGATATAAGTGACGCAATCGTTAACACTAGCCCGTCTGCCTAACCACACAAACCCGGAACAACAATTTAGATACAGCACAAGATACATATATATATATATATATATATATATATATATATATATATATACACTAAACGATACTAAATTTGACAGGAGCTCCTACAAGGAACTGCGTGGATATATTTTTATTTATGACAAATAAGGTAGCGAAGGATCGGTAACTATGCTAAATGTGCACTAATGTTAATGTATTGATACACATAGGCCATGCCCTTTCTCTGCAGAGGAAAGTTGGATGATCGCTATGTACTAAAACCTACTACAATCTCACCTGGAGATTTAATAGATCTATTCGCTATCTCAATTGCCACAATGACATCCATGTCATAACTCTGATTCTTACCATCTAAGAACTTGTTGTTACTAGTGATGAGCGGCAGGGGTCATATTCGAATTCGCGATATTTCGTGAATATATGGACGAATATTCATCCTATGTTGGCAACATTTGCATATTCACTATATCTTTCACCTAAAAGAAGGGAGGGATCAGTGTCCTCTGGAAGTACCAATATTCACGCATATTTGCATATATGAAACATTCGCGCTCCACACCAACTGACAGAGTAAATAATATTGGAGCCTTCTTTGGACCACAAGCTGAAAGCAGGGAAGGATGATCACTTTTTTTTTTTTTTTACACAGTACACGTCATTGTTGTGAGGTGTACTGTGAAGAAAAAAAAACGAATATTCGCCATTACAAATATATCGCTATATTCTAAATATTAGCGAAATTGTGAAGTCCTGATATTCGCAGTAAAAATTCCATTTTGAATATTCACACTCAAAACTAGCTGTTCCCAGTTGCATTTAACAAAGTAGCAATTGTATATAGAAACAAAAAGGAAAAGTCTAACATGTAACTATAATGTTACCAGGTATCTCTCTAATCTCTCCATGACACACAGCAGCACCAGGGATGGTTTCTCAGGGCCCTCATCCTGGCATGCGCCCCCCACTCTACCCACTACCTCATGACATCTTCCCATCAACCACCTTACTTTAGTGCTTTAATGATCTCTCGTTGTCAATCAAGTAGACCCCGTGGTACGGACTTCTTAACCATTGGGTATAAATGGCCTCCCCAGGACAGAGGAAGACCTCCCACCCCCCCTCCGTGACTGCACTGTGCAAATTCCCCTGCAGATGGCGCTATGCAGTACCCATCTACAGGAAAATTACCAGTGACCACACAGATAAAATGAGGCGTGTGACCTCTACCAGTATGTCAACAACAGTCATATATTTTGGCTTTGTTAGACGATAGCGGCCACCTGATCTCATTTACCGTGAGATCTGGCCGTAACTTTCTCATTATTGGCCTTTTGTTATTGTAGAAATGGGAATATGCTGGAATTGATGTCAGCATATTCCGGGTTAGGCTGGGTTCACACTACGCTTTCTCCCATACGGGAGCGCATACGGCAGGGGGGAGCTAAAAGCTCGCGCTCCCGTATGTCACCGTATGCGCTCCCGTATGTCATTCATTTCAATGAGCCGACCGGAGTGGTCAACCACGGTTTTAGGTCCGGTTGTAAAAGCGCATACGGCGCAAAAATGAGCCGACCGGACCCAACGTTTCACTCCAGTCGGCACATTGAAATGAATGACATACGGGAGCGCATACGGTGACATACGGGAGCGCAAGCTTTTAGCTCCCCCCTGCCGTATGCGCTCCCGTATGGGAGAAAACGTCAGCCTTATAGAGTTTTGTGTCTCTTCTAATACCAGCTAATAATAATGTAGATGTGTTTTCTGTTTGATTTGCTGCATTTTGTTTTGCTTGCTTTATTTTTACCTACTTTTACCTCCCATTGTAATTGGCACCATTTTGTCACCATATATACCATGTTTGACCATAAATGTATAATGATCTAAAGAAGGAGGTTTTCACTCCCGAAACATGTTATCCTTTTGCTGTACCCTTCATGTGTTTTTTTTTATTTTATACCTCTTTAATAAAATCACTTGGTTTACCATACACTAACCAATGGATTGAATTTTATTCTCCACAGAAACAGCAGCACTATCTATGCAAGGTACCCGGTTTTCACCACATCTCTACATCAAGCATAGGTTAACTTTGGCACTGCAGATGTTTTAGACTACATCTACCATGATGCTCTTACAGGAGGTACCTACTCTATCACAGCCTCTCTATTATGAGAAAGATGACATTGAGTCAGTTGCAGACTCTCCCACCATGTGCACATTGTAATCTGCCTTATAGTCTGATGATTACACACCTCTTGTTTGAATAGTTATTGTGTAATTTTATGTTTGATACTTGTCTTTGTTTGTACCCCATAATTATAAGCGCTTCGGAATCTGTAGGAGCTATATAAATAAAATAAATAAATAAAATGATTTGTGTGTGTCAGCTCCTGCAGATCTTATCCTGGAGTATTATCATAGACCATGTTTCTGAGGAAGAAGACAGTTGTAAATTTTACTGGGAGACAACTATTGAGCATATACACCTCAGAAAGGAAACATTGGGACAAAAGTTTCATGTCAGTGATAGAGAATAGTGTTGAGTGCGAATACTCGAAATGGGAATATTGGCACTTTGCAATTTGGCAAATATTTTTAATATAGTGATATATTCCTAATGACGTATATCCATTTTTATGCAAATGTATCTGCAAATATATATGCAAATATTTATGCAAATATTTTTGCGAATATCGGAACTTCCAGACTGGACACTGATCCCTCACTTCTTTTAGGTGAGATATAACTGCGCATGCGCACTGTGCAAATTTCATTACAAATTTTCGCATGGAAAAAAGAAGAGAACGAACATAGCTAATGGGAATTTCTCGAACATATATTCATCCATATATTCGCAAAATATGGCGAATTTGAATATGGCCCCTGCCGCTGATCATTAATAGAGAAGCATAAGAGTTACTGGAACCACTAATTCCTACCTCATACTTTCGGGGATTCCCCTTGCTAAAGCCATTTGTTAGATGGTTATGTTTACAAGACATTGCACTCCTATTTTAACCCCTTGGGGATGGAGCCCATTAAGACCCTAAGGACATGAGCATTTTTTTCAAATCTGACCACTATGACTCTATGCATTAATAACTCTTGGATGCTTTACTTATAAATTTGACTACAAGTTAGTTTTTTCGTGTCATGTTCTACTTTATGTTGGTGGTAGATTTTCGTCAATTCTTGCATTATTTCTTGGTGAAAAATGCAAAAATTTTAGGAACAATTTTAAAACATTGGGCTTTTGGATAGCGAATTTTGCTGAAATGGCACACTATTTTGGAAACTACACCCCTCAAGGAATCTAACAAGTGGTAGAGTGAGCCCCTCAGGTGATTGACGAACTTTTGTTAAAGTGGGACGTAAAAATTAAATGATGGTGTTACCCCAAATTTTTCATTTTCACAAGGGGTAACAGGAGAAAAAGCCCCCAAAAATGTGTAACCCCATTTCTTCTGGGTATAGAAATATCCCATATGTGGATATAAAGTGCTCTGCGGGTGCACTACAATGCTTAGAAGAGAGAAGGAGCGCCATTGGGCTTTTGGAGAGAGAATTTGGTTGGAATGGAAGTCGGGGGCCATGTGCGTATACAAAGCCCCCATGATGCCAGAACAGTGGACCCCCCACATTTGACCCCATTTTGGAAAATACACCTCTCACGGAATGTAACAAGGGGTGTAGTGAGCATTCCCCCCCCCCCCCAAGTGGCATTTGACAGATCTTTGGAACAGTGGGCTGTGCAAATGAAAAATATATATATTTTTTTTCATTTTTACGGACCACTGTTCAAAAAATCTGTCAGACACCTGTGGGTTGAAAATGCTCACTGTACCCCTTGTTATATTTTGTGAGGGGTGTAGTTTCCAAAATGGGGTCACATGTGGGAGGGGTCCACTGTTCTGGCACCATGGGGGCTTTATAAATGCACATGGTCTTCAATTCCAGCCTAATTCTCTCACCTAAAGCCCAATGGCGCTCCTTCTCTTCTGAGCCATGTAGTTCACCAGCAGAGCACTTTACATCCAGATATGGGGTATTTCCTTACACAGAAGAAATTGGGCTAAAAATTTTGGGGGGCTTTTATCCTATTACCCCTTGTGAAAATGAAAAATTTGAGGTAACACCAGCATTTCAGGGGGAAAAAAAACAATTTTAAATTTTCAATTCCAACTTTAACAAAAATTAATCAAAGACCTGTTAAGGCTACACCTCTTGTTAGGTTCCTTGAGGGGTTTCCAAAATTGGGTCACATGTGGGTGTTTTTTTTTTGCGTTCATGTCAGAACTGCTGTAACTATCAGCTACCTCTGTGCAAATCACCAGATTAGGCCACAAATGTACATGGCGCTCTCTCTAGAACCAGGACGCGAGGGTGTTCCTGTACGCCCTCTGTCTCCAACAGGTTAACGGAAGATTTGTTTGCCAAGTAAACAATATATTATCATTCCTCTGTCTCTGTGCCTGGCTCATTGTCAGCACCAGTAACATCATTGGCACTTCACATTCCATCCATTTGGACACTTAGCAGGGTGTGTACTAGGGGAGTTATCACATTGATCACCACAGTAATACATACAGCATGAATGGCAGCAACAATCAGAAAATAAAAACAGATTTGAAAAAAAACTTTTTTCAGTATCTGGCTCCAATAAGGGCGGCATTTGCACCTGTGGGCTTGTGCCTGGGGCAACAGTGATGAATGATCAGTGAGTAAAAAAAACTAAAATACTTGTTGTGGACTTGTGATTGATTTCCCCACATTCCGTCTGTAAAAGTAAGATCCATAATGAATCTGCAAAAAAATCTACATATAACACTTTTTTTTGCTGCTTTTTTGTTATAGATCGGCATGAACAAATTACAACCTTAACAGGGTGTATTTGATCCACATACTTTGGTGGCATGATCTATAAATACAGTTCTGTCTCTGATCAGTAAAAAAAAAATCTAGACGGCACATTCATTTGTAAGGGTGGTTTTGAGAGTAATTAGTTGGAGTTTTTTTTTCTTAGACTAATGAGGTACGAGGCTAAAAATGAGTATCCCTGCTCTACAAAATATACTCAGTACTTGTCTTGATGGATTGATGGCATGTGAATGCATCCCCAGACTATTGGTAATATTAATCTTCATAAGAATCTTTTTCTAAACAACTAATGTTTTTTTTCAAAAGAAGAGTCCAGAAGTCGAAATGATGTGTCACATCTTATCTTTGATAACAAAATAGTCACCTTTCTGATCTCTACAAGATAAGAGTACATATCCTTCTTCAATAAAAGTTTGTAGATGTACCGTAATTCTACTCACTTATAGTTTAACACTTTGTTATCTGTACTGCTAGCTAATATAATCAGGAGATGAAGTTAGGATAGCTTATTTAATATCACTTAACCTTGTGCATTACTATTACTAACAAAATATGCTGCATGTATAATCTAAAAGAAGAAAGTATTTAATATATCAAGTTAACAAGGAAAACTCATGAAACCAGTACACATGAAAGATTAGCTGCGTTAAGCAAAGGTATCTAGTCAAGGCCAACAGATTTAATTAATGTAAATCACCACAAAACTACAATGTCAGTAATCATTAATTCATGTGACCATCAAAATAACATATATGCAGTAGTACCACAAATTTATAAAGAAAAACATGGCCGCACATACACGTTATACATTTAAAAAAACAAACTATACAATTTTAACAATTAACATTTGAGCGTTAGTATATGTGTTGATTAAACTGTACAGGCTCACTTGCCATTTCATGGCCACCAGATTCAGGTGGGTTTCTAACCTACATAGTGTAGAGCTAGGTGGCGTCCATCACCACAACACCTGTATCCATAGGAGGAGCACCCAGAGTAGGCATCCCTGTTGGTACTAGACCAAGCCCATTGACCCTTGGCCACACTACTTCACAGTAGTGTTGAGCATGAATATTTAAAAATGCTAATTGTCACAGCAAATATCGGCGATTTCACAAATATTTAGAATATAATTATATATATTCGTAATGACGAATATTCGAGGGTTTTATGTGAATTTATGTGAATATTTATGCGAATATCGGCATTTCCAGACTGGACATTGATTCCTCCCTTCTTTTAGGTGAAAGATGTCATTGCGCATGCGCACTATGTGAATTTCATTACAAATTTTCACATGAAAAAAACGATCATAGCGAATATGCGAATTTTGCGAACATAGGACGAATATTCGTCCATACATTCGCTAAATATCGCCAACTCAAATATTGTCCCTGCCGCTCATCACTACTCCACAGACACAGCTCCTCAGCAACAATAGCCGCCATGGTCAGGGGGCTTAGGGGGAGATTTATCAAAACCTGTCCAGAGGAAAAGTTGCTGAGTTGCCCATAGCAACCAATCCCATTGCTTCATTCATTTTTCATAGCCTTTTTAAAAAAATGAAACAAGCGATTTGATTGGTTGCTATGGGCAACTCAGCAACTTTTCCTCTGGACAGGTATTGATAAATCTTCCCCTTAGTCTTTTAACAGTGGGGTTACCTGACTACTAGATTGCTTCCCCAATGGGCACTGGGTACTGCGACCCTGATCCTATTTGGTAGTATCAGATATTGCATGAGAAGGATTCATTCTACAGAAAAATTTGTAAAACAAAAAACAATCTTACATATATACATTGGTGTTTGAAAGTTTGTGAATCCTTCAGAATTATCTATATTTTGCCATCATTTTGGCCTGAAACTACATCAGAGTATCGTACAAGTCCTTAACCCCTTCATGACCCAGCCCATTTTCACCTTCAGGACCTGGGCATTTTTTGAAAATCTGACCACTGTCACTTTAAACATTAATAACTCTGGGATGCTTTTAGTTATCATTCTGATTCCGAGATAGTTTTTTCGTGACATATTCTACTTTATGTTATTGGTAAAATTTCACTGATATTTGCATCCTTTCTTGGTAAAAAATCTAAAAATTTCATGAAAATTTTGAAAATTTGGCATTTTTCTAACTTTGAAAGTCTCTGCTTGAAAGGAAAATGGATATTCCAAATAAATTACATATTGATTCACATATACAATATGTCTACTTTATGTTTGCATAAAAAAATTGACAAGTTTTTACTTTTGGAGGACACCAGAGGGCTTCAAAGTTCTGCAGCAATTTTCCAATTTTTCTCAAGATTTTCAAAATTGTACTTTTTCAGGGCCCAGTTCAGGTTGGAAGTGGATTTTAAGGGTCTTCATATTAGAAATACCCCATAAATTACCCCATTATAAAAACTGCACCCCCCAAAGTATTCAAAATGACATTCAGTAAGTGTTTTAACCCTTTAGGTGTTTCACAGGAATAGCAGCAAAGTGAACTAGAAAATTCTAAATCTTCATTTTTTACACTCGCATGTTCTTGTAGACCCAATTTTTGAATTTTTACAAGGGGTAAAAGGAGAGAAATCACCCTAAAATTTGTAACCCAATTTCTCTCGAGTAAGGAAATACCTCATATGTGTATGTCAAGTGTTCGGCGGGCGCAGTAGAGGGCTCAGAAGGGAAGGAGCGACAATGGGATTTTGGAGAATGAGTTTTTCTGAAAGGGTTGGGGGGCTTGTCCCATTTAGGAAGCCCCTATGGTGCCAGAACAGTGGACCCCCCCACATGTGACCCCATTTTGGAAACTACACCCCTCATGGAATTTAATAAGGGGTGCAGTGAGCATTTACACCCCACTGGCGTTTGACAGATATTTTAAACAGTGGACTGTGCAAATGAAAAATTTTATTTTTCATTTTCACAGACCACTGTTCCAAAAATCTGTCATACGCCAGTGGGGTGTAAATGCTCACTGCACCCCTTATTAAATTCCGTGAGGGGTGTAGTTTCCAAAATGGGGTCACATATGGATATTTATTTTTTGCGTTTGTCAGAACTGCTGTAACAATCAGCCACCCCTGTGCAAATCACCTCAAATGTACATGGCGCACTCTCCTTTCTGGGCCTTTTTGTGCGCCCCCAGAGCACTTTGCGCCCACATATGGGGTATCTCCGTACTCGGGAGAAATTGCATTACAAATTTAGAGGGTCTTTTTTTCCTTTTACCTCTTGTGAAAATGAAAAGTATAGGGCAACACAAGCATGTCAGTGTAAAAAATTTTTTTTTTTTACACTAACATGCTGGTGTAGACCCTAATTTCACCTTTTCATAAGGGGTTAAAGAAGAAAAAGCCCCCCAAAATTTGTAAAGCAATTTCTCCCGAGTACGGCGATACCCCATATGTGTCCCAAAACTGTTGCCCTGAAATACGACAGGGCTCCATAGTGTGAGAGCGCCATGCGCATTTGAGGCCTAAATTAGGGATTTGCATAGGGGTGGACATAGGGGTATTCTATGCCAATGATTCCCAAACAGGGTGCCTCCAGCTGTTGCAAAACTCCCAGCATGCCTGGACAGTCAATGGCTGTCCGGCAATACTGGGAGTTGTTATTTTGCAACAGCTGCAGGCTCCGTTTTGGAAACAGTAGCGTACCAGTAGTTTTTCTTTTTTTGGGGGGGAGGGGGGCTGTGTAGGGGTATGTGTATATGTAGTGTTTTTTACTTTTCATTTTAGGTTAGTGTTAGTGTAGTGTAGTGTTTTTAGGGTACAGTCACATGGGCAGAGGTTCACAGCAAGTTTGCCGCTGGAAGTTTGAGCTGCAGCGCAAAATTTGCGCCATCTCAAACTTGCAGCACTCACTGTAAACCTCCGCCCATGTGAGTGTACCCTGTACATTCACATTGGGGGGAGGGGGCAAACATCCAGCTGTTGCAAACTCCGAGCATGCCCTTTGGCTGTCCGTGCATGCTGGGAGTTGTAGTTTTGCAACAGCTGGAGGCACACTGGTTTGGAAACACTAAGTTAAGTAATAAACTTTCAAGTGTTTTGCAACCAAACTTAGTGTTTCCAAACCAGTGGGCCTCCAGCTGTTGCAAAACTACAACTCCCAGCATGCATGGTCTGTCAGTGCATGCTGGGAGTTATAGTTTTGCAACAATTGCAACAGCTGGAGGCACTGAGGTAGGAAACGGACAATGTTTCCCAACTAGTGTGCCTCCAGTTGTTGCAAAACTACAACTCCCAGCATGCCCAGACTGCCCAGGCATGCTGGAAGTTGTAGTTCGGCAATATCTGAAGGATCAGATGTTGCCGAACTACATCTTCCAGCATGCTTGGGCAGTCTGGGCATGCTGGGAGTTGTAGTTTTGCAACATCTGGAGGTCCACAGTTTGGAGACCACTGTATAATGGTCTCCAATCTGTGCTCTTCCAGATGTTAGAGAACTACAATTCCCAGCATGCCTGGACAGACTGAGCATGCTGAGATTTGTAGTTTTGCAACATCTGGAAGAGCACAGATTGGAGAACATTATACAGTGGTCTCCAAACTGTGGACCTCCAGATGTTGCAAAACTGCAACTCCCAGCATGCCCAGAAAGCCAAAGGCTGTCTGGGCATGCAGGGAGTTGCAGTTTTGAAACTCCCAGAGGCAGCAGTGAGATCGCTTTACGGCGATCTCAGTGCTGCCAATGAAGATGCCGCACTGCTGCCGGAAACTCACCGCCGGGATGCAGCGCCGCCGGGACCACCTGGACCGCTCGGGACACCGCATGGCCGGGTAAGTGACGCCGGGGGATGGGTCAGGGACACTTAGCAGAGCGGTGTGTGTCCCGATCCCCGTGATCGGGACTCACACACCGCGCTGCTAAGTATTTTCATAGAGAAACGCTGCTATCAGCTAGTCAGATTTGACCAGCTGATGGCAGCGATCGCTGGGCGTGGGGTGGGTGATGATACCCCCCGTGGTCGCATGGTAAGATGGCTGGATATCAGTGATAGCCACCATCTTACCGGGCGCTGCGGGATGCCGCGAGTAGCGGCAAAAATGTTCATGACTTACCTGTATGTCATGGGTCGGGAACACCTTGCCACTCATGACGTACAGGTATGTCATAGGTCGGGAAGGGGTTAAAGTAGATATAGAGAACTAAATCAAACAAATGTATCACAAATATTGGTCATTTATTTATTGAGAAAACTGGTCTAATATTGCATATCTGTGAGTGACAAAATATGTAAACCTTTGCATTCATGTGGAATGACCCCCTTGTGCAGCATAACTAAACTTTTCTAATAACTGTTGATTGGTTCTGCACATTGGATTGGAAGAATTTAAAGGGGTTCTCCGGTGGAATTTTTTTTTATTTAAATCAACTGGTGCCAGAAAGTTAAACAGATTTGTAAATGACTTCTAATTAGAAAATCTTTACCTTTCCAGTACTTTTTAGCAGCTGTATGCTACAGAGGACATTCTTTTCTTTTTTAATTAATTTTTTGTCTTGTCCACAGTGCTCTCTGCTGACACCTCTGTTCGTGTCAGGAACTGTCCAGAGCAGCATAGGTTTGTTATGGGGATTTTCTCCCACTCTGGACAGTTGATATGGGCATCTGGTGTTAGCAGAGAGCACTGTGGACAAGACAAAAAATAAATTCAAAAAGGAAAGAATTACCTCTGTAGCATACAGCTGCTAAAAATAACTGCAAGGGTAAAGATTTGTTTAATAGAAGTGATTTATAAATCTGTTTAACTTTCTGGCACCAGTTGATTTAAAAAAAAAAAAATTTCCACCGGAGTACCCCTTTAAGCAACTTGGACTTTGTTATGCTGGTGGGGTTCCTCTCATGGACTGTTCATTTCAGGTCCTTCTACAACATTTCTATTGAATTTGGGACTTTGACTTGGTCAATGAAAAACTGTATATTTATTTTTCTTTAACCATTCTTTATTAAAAGGAGTAGGACTTGTGTGTTTAGTGTCATTGTCTTGCTACATAACATATCTTGCAGACAGATATCCTGACATTTTCCTTTAGATTTTGCTGGTATATTTCAGAATTCCTTGTTCTAATAATGATTAGTGTTGCTCGCGAATATTCGCAATACGAATTTTATTCGCGAATATCGCATATTCGCGAATTCGTGAATATTCGCGAATATAGCACTATATATTCGTAATGACGAATATTCGTTTTTTTAATTTTTTTTTACAGTACACATAACAGTGATCATCCCTCTCTGCTTCCAGCTTGTGTGGTGTAAAGAAGGCTCTAATACTACTGTGTGAGACTGGTGTGCGAGTTTTTGCTTGTGCTGATTTTTTTATATGCAAATTTTCGCATATGCTAATTTTCGCATACGCGAATTTCTGCATATGCGAAAATAAACGCGAATATTCGCGGATATATGACGAATATTCGTCCATATATTCGCGAATATTCGCGAATTCGAATATGGCCTTTGCCGCTCAACACTAATAATGATGGAAAACTGTTCTGACTCAGATGCAGTATAACAGACCAAAACCATTATACTGCCACAAACCATGATACTGCCGCTGTATATTAAAGGAGGTATTGGAAATATCTTATATGCTGAAATGTTGTGTCTTCTATTCTCCAAACGTAAGACTTCTCATGTAAACCAAAAAGCTCCATTTTGGTTTTTTCCATCCAACATTGTTCTAGTAGCCTGATGGCTTGTCCATGTGATTAAGTAAACATCAGACAGACAGCAATGTTCTTTTTTGAGAACAGCAGCTTTCTACTTGCATTCTTACCATGCATGCTATTGTTATTTAGAGGTAACCTTAGAGTCCTTTGTGACCTTACAGACTATCATATGCCTTGTTCTTGTCATGATCTTTGTTGGTTGACCACTCCTAGGGAAGGTAACAATGGTCATATATCAACTATAAATCCCAGCAAGGCGATAAGCTTCCCTAAGTTCACCCTAAAACTCCTTCACGCTAAATTGAGTTGTAACGAATTGTACCATCTTTTGAACCTCACCAAAGCAAGCCAGTTTACTGTAACCTTGCGTCAGAGTGATTATTTGCCCCGTGCCTGGCACAGGTGAAGCTGGCCTACCTTGGGTGGTGTATAGGTCAACCACGCTCTGGGATCACCAAACGGTTAATCCCACATTACCCCGTCTGACACCAGGATACAAACAGGATATGTGCCTTATGCAAAGGAAACCCCCCAGTCAGAACTGTGCTCAAAATTGCAGAAAACCGCATGTCCGTGTGACAAAAATTGCACCAGTGTTGTACAGGACTTTGTGAAAACAGTTATGCGAAGAGGCGCTTGTGAAATAGAGGGGGAGGAGAAGATTTTATTTTCTGCCACTGTGAAAAGTACAAGTCTGTGTCCGTCAAGTGTAAAGTGCGAACAAAAGCCATGTGGTGCAAAACAAGATGTCCGGTTAAAAGGGTTGAAGAAGTCGGAGAAAAGCCCAAGAAGAAGGCCTGCAAAAGTCTGCATCCCGCCCCTGGATGTGGAAGCCAGGGCTCCGTGCCGAATCCAAGGTGGGACTCAAAGGGCCTGCCCCCTCTTGCCCAGGGTTTGGCTGAAGAGGGAGCACCACTCACATGTTTCCGGCCGTCAGCCATCTTGCTGAAGACCGGTATAAAAAGCTGAGCGCAGCAGGACCTCATCAGACCACCGGAAGTTTGCCAGAGTGATAAGATGGCGGAGCGACATGTGAGTGAGCAACCCAGCATGGCACACAGCGCTCTTGATGTAGCAGCCGTGGCAGCAGAAGCCTTCCAAATGCTGGCGGAACATCTCCAGAAGCTGTTCCTGGATGAACAATGTCTCCAAACTCCACTTCCAGAGAGCGACAGCAGCTGGCCACCAACCCCAGTCGGTGGAACGCCAGCATCGTCCCGAGGGGCATCACCGGTGCTACTGTCATCACATCATCGGACCTGGGGATCATGGGTGTAGATCCATACGGAAGGAATCTGAAGTGAGTACCCCGGCAGAAGCTGCTTTTTCTACTCCCTCTACTCCATCAAGCCCAGAGTCTGCACCCCAGGTTCCACAGCCTGCACCAAGGCCCAAATCACCCCCACTGCCCCAATGGGTGTTTGGCGATGATCCCGAAACATAAGATATGTGCATCAGTACCTCCTGCCCCTGCCCAGAAAGCAGCACCCCACAAATCCTTCAACAGTGTCAGAAAGGCCCGAAAAGGAGTCCCGAATGGCTGCAATAATCGAAGAAATGAGGGAGCAGAGTAGGCGTGAATTTGGCCCAAAAGAGCTTCCATACGAAGTGCGCCAAGCGCAAAAAAGGACACTAAATATCTGGAGCATGTGTACATCCGGAGGCTAGATCATCCTGAGCCTTGAGAGCCACCCCTGGTCAGAAGAAGGGCCATAGTCATTAAGTTTGAAAAGGTCAGGGGGCTCGGCACATTGATGGACTGCCACCATTTTGGCACTATCCTGGTCAGCAGAAGAGCGGTTAAAAGGAACTATCTCCTATCCCACCTACACTGCCTAAAGAGCAGGAAGATTGTTGAGTACACTCCCATCCAGAGTGCACGAGGGGAGTGGGCAGCGGCTGTGACCTGACCAAAACATCCCACACAGCTACTCTTCGTGTATTTTGCATCCGAAGACTGGAATGCAGATCCATTTGGCCAGCTGTCTCCAAAAGTCAAAGATCAAGGTCGTGAAGAAGAGTGTCTGCCCGAGATGCCTGTCATGGCACCCAGGTATGCAACCAAACAGAAGAAACCGTCTACAGATGTGCCTCGGCATCCTCGAGGCACCAACTAAAGATGTGCCTTGGCCTACTCCTGTGCCCAGCAGGCACAAACTCTCTTTTTCCCAGTGGTGCAAGCTGCTGCTGTCCAGATGGTGGTCACAGTGAGCCCCACCATTACTCATTCCAGTTTTTCTCGGGTTTCGTGGAACACCACCTTTAACCCCATGGAGGTGGTCCAGTCCAGACGGCCCTGCTTCATATCCCAGTCCAAGAAGCTGGGGTGGAAAATATCCCATTTGAAAGAAGTCCTGAAGGCAAAAAGCGCTTACCAGTTATATATCTTGTGTCTACTTTGTTCTATACCTAGTGTGGTGTGATATGTTTTTGGTTTTTCCAGTTCCAGTAACCATTTAAGCAAATGTGCCTGGCAACCATGCCAAGAACTATAACTGCTAGGGATGAGCAAATTGAATCTGACAAATCCGAATTCGTTACGAATTTCAGGAAAAATGTGATTCGCAATGAATCAGAATATTGCTGCGATTCGTTGAAACTAATCACTTCATTAAACTCCATTTTGTGCGGTCCAGGCTCCAGGGCATCTAAAATGGTTGATTCACATGTGAGGACATGGGGTAAAGAACTCTGGGAAGGAGTGAAGGCGGGATGACCCTGAATCACATGCAGCCATCCCTGTATTGTCACAGCCCTATATAATCATCAGCAATCTTACGGCCAGCCATACCAACGTTTTATGTCAGAGAGAGCGTTTTATTGCAGAGAGATTCAGCAATGTGTGTGTTGCACTGAAAAACAGCTTCCCAGCAGCGATTCACCACAAGCCCAAATCACTGCAGAAAAGCACTGACAGGGAAGAGAGAGGGAGAGAGCAAGTACACTTTTGGGTGTACTACACAGAGATTCTGTACTGCTAAAGTGGGGTGTACAACAACTCTAAAGCTTATAGGGGCCAGTTAGGTTGAGCACTAAAAGCCATTGTCACCTGCTATTAGTGCATAATAATACTGTACTCAGCTGTACTGTACAGCGACTCTATACTGCTGCAGTTGGGTGTACAACAACTCTAAAGCTAACAGGGGCCAGTTAGGCTGAGCACTAAAAGCCACTGTCACCTGCTATTAGTGCATAATAACTCTGTACTGGGCTGTACTACACAGCAACACTGGGCTGCAGCACTAGTGTGTACTACAACTCTAAAGCTAACAGGGGCCAGTTAGGGTGAGCACGAAAAGCCATAGTCACCAGATTTCAGTGCCTAATACAGGTTGCGTAGCAGAGGGTATTTTCCTGTCATAAGTGTAACCTGTGCGTACACAGGTGATGTACATTTTTTTTTCCTGTCAAACTAATTTGGGCCTACTTACTGTGAAAGGCCAGCCAAAGCTGCACACTTGTTTCTGTAGTCTAATATAGTTTTAAGCGTAGTAGAGCGCATAGTCCTCCTCTCATAAGTTTAAACTGTGGCCGAAAGAAGCACACCCCTACTGTGCGAAAACGGCTGTTTGCCTCTGAGTACCCCGCATCACTGAAGTCTCCCTGCCGGAACGAAATTACTGTATGAATTACTCTACAGGAACGGTGAGTTCAAGCTTCATCATTTTTAATACTGGATTTTAAACTGTACATACACCTACGTGGTGTACGTTTTTTTTCCTGAAAAACTAATTTGGGCCTAGTTACTGTGAAAGGCCAGCCAAAGCTAGACACTTGTTTCTGTAGTCTAAAACAGTTATAAGCGAAGTGGAGCACATAGTCCTCCTCTCATAAGTGTAAACTGTACGTATACCTACGTGATGTTCTTTATATATATTCCTGTTAAACTAATGTGGGCCTAGTTACTGTGAAAGGCCAACCAAAGCTACAAACTTGTTTCTGTAGTCTAATGCAATTTTAAGCATAGTGAAGCGCATAGTCTTCCTCTCATAAGTGTAAACTGTATGTACACCTATGTGGTGTCCTTTATATATTTTCCTGTTAAACTAATTTGGGCCTAGTTACTGTGAAAGGCCAGCCAAAGCTACACATTGTTTTTGTAGCCTTATACAGTTTGTATTGGAGCGTATAGTCCTCCTATCATAAGTGTAAACTGTATGTACACCTACGTAATGTAAGATTTTGTTTCTGTTAAAGTCATAGGGGCCTAGTTGCTGTGAAAGGCCAGCCAAAGCTACACACTTGTTTTTGTAGTCTAATACAGTTTTAAGCCTAGTAGAGCGTATGGTCATTCTCTCATAAGAGTAACATATACGCACTCAGCTGGTGTATAAGTATGTCAGGCTGAGAAGTGCCAGGACATGTACAGAGGAGTGGCAGAGGCCTAAATTCATGAGGTGCAGGCAGAGGTCGCAGCAGAGTAGGGACGTGTGGCAGCAGGAGTCGCATCGAGAGGTCTGAGCTCCCGGTGTCAGCTAGCAGTCGTGTCTCGATCAGTAACCCAGCAGCCGTGACTGATTGGTTCACTCAGTCATCCACTTCATCCCAAGTTACATCCGACACCCCCAGTCAACAGTCAGTGGGTTCCTCAGACTCAACCCTCAGATGGCATGGCCATCATGCTGCCACCTCCAGGCTCTGTCAATGTGCCGCCATATGGTCTCCTCATACTGATTCTGCCACCTCCAGGCTCTCTCATTGAGCCACCATATGGTCTCCTCATGCTGCTGCTGCCACCTCCAGGCTCTCTCATTGTGCTGCCATATGGTCTCCTCATACTGATGCTGCCACCTCCAGGCTCTCTCATTGTGCTGCCATATGGTCTCCTCATGCTGATGCTGCCACCTCCAGGCTCTCTCATTGTGCTGCCATATGGTATTCTCATACTGCTGCCACATCCAGGCTCTATCACAGAGCCTCCCTATGATCTTGTCATGCTACTGCCACCTCTAGTCTCTGTCATTGTGCCAACATGTGATATCCTTGTTATATTCATCTTATAGTTTGACAGTATTTTTCAAAGTAAATGCTTCCGGCCCCTGGGACACTCAGTCATAAGCATGGGGGAGGGTTAAGTTAAAGGCCGGAGCTGGGACAGGTGGTAGCTGGCCTCGCGGTGGACCGCCAGCTCGATTTTAACCCCTTGGGGATGGAGCCCATTATAACCCTAAGGACGGGAGCATTTTTTGCAAATCTGACCTCTATCACTTTATCCATTAATAACTCTAGGACACTTTTACTTTTAATAACTCTGGGATTGTTTTTTCGCAACATATTCTACTTCATGTTACTGGTAAATTTACATCGATACTTGCAAAAAATTCCAATATTTCAGCAAAAATGTGAACATTTTGCATTTTTCTAACTTTGAAGACCTCTGCTTGTAAGGAAAAGGGACATGTCAAATAAATTACATATATTATTAACATATACAATATGTCTACTGTCACGATGCCGGCTGGCAGGTAGTGGATCCTCTGTGCCAGAGAGGGATGGCGAGGACCGCGCTAGTGGACCGGTTCTAAGCCACTACAGGTTTTCACCAGAGCCCGCCGCAAAGCGGGATGGTCTTGCTGCGGCGGTAGTGACCAGGTCGTATCCACTAGCAACGGCTCACCTCTCTGGCTGCTGAAGATGCTGAAGATAGGCGCGGTACAATGGAGTAGGCAGAAGCAAGGTCGGACGTAGCAGAAGGTCGGGGGCAGGCGGCAAGGATCGTAGTCAGGGGCAACGGCAGGAGGTCAGGAACACGGACTAGGAACAGACAAGGAATGCTTTCACTAGGCACAAGTGCAACAAGATCCGGCAAGGGAGTGCAAGGGAAGTGAGGTAATATAGGGAAGTGCACAGGTGATTACCAATTAAGCTAATTGGGAAGATTGGGCCAGGCACCATCATTGGTGCACTGGCCCTTTAAATCGCAGAGACCCGGCGCGCGCGCGCCCTAGGGAGCGGGGCCGCGCGCGCCGGGACAGGACCGAGGGAGAGCGAGTCAGGTACGGGGACCGGGGTGCGCATCGCGAGCGGGCGCTACCCGCATCGCGAATCGCACCCCGGCTGAAGGCGGGACCGCAGCGCACCCGGTCAGTGGATCTGACCGGGGCGCTGCAACAACGAAGATGAGGCGAGCGCTCCGGGGAGGAACGGGGACCCGGAGCGCTCGGCGTAACAGTACCCCCCCCCCTTGGGTCTCCCCCTCTTCTTGGGGCCAAAGAACCTGAGAAAAAAAAACTCAATTTTTCCGTGAAGAGGTCCGATGCAAATTAGGAGGGGTTCAGTGTGGAAACGTACGAGACAGTCCAATCTTTTATTGTAAAAACAATAGATGTAGAGGGGTCTGGCGAGACTGGTCACAGGAACGTAGAACCTGTTGATGAGAGAGGCCAAAAAAAATTTTCCTGCAGATCCGGAATCCAAGAAGAGCATAGTAGAGAAGGAGAAGGTAGAGGCAGATATCCGCACAGGCACAGTAAGGCGTGGAGAAGCAGAGTTGACATCAAGAACTGTGTCACCTTCGTGCGGAGTCAGCGTGCGTCTTTCCAGGCGGGGAGGACGGATAGGACAATCCTTCAGGAAGTGTTCGGTACCGGCATAGTACAGGCAAAGATTCTCCATGCGGCGTCGTGTCCTCTCTTGAGGTGTCAAGCAAGACCGGTCAACATGCATAGCCTCCGCGGCGGGAAGCACAGGAACAGATTGCAGAGGACCAGAGGAGAGAGGAGCCGGAGAGAAAAAACGCTTCGTGCGAACAAAGTCCATATCCAGGCGGAGCTCCAGACGCCATCCGGAAGAACGCATGTCAATGCGAGTGGCTAGATGAATGAGTTCATGTAGGTCAGCAGGAGTCTCTCGTGCGGCCAGAACATCTTTAATGTTGCTGGATAGGCCTTTTTTAAAGGTCGCGCAGAGAGTCTCACTATTCCAGGACAACTCGTAAGCAAGAGCACGGAACTGAATGGCGTACTCGCCAACGGAAGAAACACCCTGGGCCAGGTTCAGCAGGGCAATCTCGGCTGAAGAAGCTCGGGCAGGTTCCTCAAAGACACTTCGAATTTCCGAGAAGAAGGAGTGTACAGAGGCAGTGACGGGGTCATTGCGGTCCCAGAGCGGTGCGGCCCATGACAGGGCTTTTCCAGACAGAAGGCAGAACACGAAAGCCACCTTAGACCTTTCAGTAGGAAACTGGTCCGACATCATCTCCAAGTGCTGGGAACATTGCGAAAGAAAGCCACGGCAATACTTAGAGTCCCCATTAAATTTGTCCGGCAAGGACAGGCAGAGGCTAGGAGTGGCCACTCGCTGCGGAGGAGGTGCAGGAGCTGGCGGAGGAGATGATTGCTGAAGAAGTTGCGAATGTTGGTGCAAAATGGTGGACACTTCCGACAGCTGGTGGGTTAGATGGGCGATCTGTCGGGCGATATCAGAGACAACTGGCAGGGGAACCTCAGCGGGATCCATGGCCGGATCTACTGTCACGATGCCGGCTGGCAGGTAGTGGATCCTCTGTGCCAGAGAGGGATGGCGAGGACCGCGCTAGTGGACCGGTTCTAAGCCACTACAGGTTTTCACCAGAGCCCGCCGCAAAGCGGGATGGTCTTGCTGCGGCGGTAGTGACCAGGTCGTATCCACTAGCAACGGCTCACCTCTCTGGCTGCTGAAGATGCTGAAGATAGGCGCGGTACAATGGAGTAGGCAGAAGCAAGGTCGGACGTAGCAGAAGGTCGGGGGCAGGCGGCAAGGATCGTAGTCAGGGGCAACGGCAGGAGGTCAGGAACACGGACTAGGAACAGACAAGGAATGCTTTCACTAGGCACAAGTGCAACAAGATCCGGCAAGGGAGTGCAAGGGAAGTGAGGTAATATAGGGAAGTGCACAGGTGATTACCAATTAAGCTAATTGGGAAGATTGGGCCAGGCACCATCATTGGTGCACTGGCCCTTTAAATCGCAGAGACCCGGCGCGCGCGCGCCCTAGGGAGCGGGGCCGCGCGCGCCGGGACAGGACCGAGGGAGAGCGAGTCAGGTACGGGGACCGGGGTGCGCATCGCGAGCGGGCGCTACCCGCATCGCGAATCGCACCCCGGCTGAAGGCGGGACCGCAGCGCACCCGGTCAGTGGATCTGACCGGGGCGCTGCAACAACGAAGATGAGGCGAGCGCTCCGGGGAGGAACGGGGACCCGGAGCGCTCGGCGTAACATCTACTTTATGTTTGCATCATAAAGTTGACACGTTTTTACTTTTTGAAGTCAGCAGAGGGCTTCAAAGTATAGCAGCAATCTTCACATTTTTCCCGAAAATTTCTAAATCAGAGTTTTTCAGGGACCAGTTATGTTTAGAAGTCAATTTGAGGGTCGTTATGTTGGAAATCCCCTAAAATGGACCCCATTTTGAACACTGCACCCCTCAAAGTATTCAAAATGACATTCAAAAAGTTTGGTAACCCTTTAGGTGTTTCACAGGAATAGCAGCAAAATGAAGGAGAAAAATCTAAATCTCCATTTTTTACACTAAAATGTTATTGTAGCCCCATTTTTTTCATTTTTACAAGAGGTAAAGGGTTAAACCCCCCCCCCCCAAACTAGTATTTAATTTTCTCTCAAGTAAGGAAATACCTCATATGTGCATGTACAGTGTTCTGTGGGTGCACTTTGAGGGCTCAGATGGGAAGGAGTGACAATGGCATTTTGGAGAGCAAATTTTGCTGAAATTATTTTTGGGGGCATGTCCCATTTAGGAAGCCCTCATGATGCCAGAACAATAAAAAAAAAAAAAAAAAAACACATGGCATACTATTTTGGAAACTACACCCCTCATGGAACGTAACAAGGGGTATAGTGAAGGCTCACCCCACAGGTGGTTGACGAACTTTCGTTAAATTGGGATGTAAAAATAAAAAAATATATATTTTATTCAATAAAATGGTGGTATTACCCCATATTTTTCATTTTCACAAGGGCTAATAGGAGAAAAAGCCCCCAAAAATTGGTAACCCCATTTCTTCTGAGTATGGAAATACCCCATATGTGGATGTAAAGTGCTCTTCGGCGAACTACAATGCTCAGAAGAGAAGGGAATGGGCTTTTGGAGAGAGAATTTGGTTGGAATGGTAGTCTGGGGCCATGTGCGTTTACAAAGCCCCCCCCCCGTGGTGCCAGAACAGTGGACCCCCCCCACACGTGACCCCATTTTGGAAACTACACCCCTCACAGAATTTAAGAAGGGGTGCAGTGAGCATTTACACCCCACTGGTGTTTGACAGATATTTGGAACAATAGGCTGTGCAAATGAAAAATAAAATTTTTCATTTTTACGGACCACTGTTCAAAAAAATCTGTCAATGCTCACTGTACCCTTTATAACATTCGGTGAGGGGTATAGTTTCTAAAATGGGGTCACATGTGGGTGTTTTAATTTTTTTGCATTTATGTCCGAAACGCTGTAACGATCAGCCACCTCGGAAGAAATTTTGGGGGTCTTTTTCTCCTTTTACCTCTTGTGAAAATGAAAAGTATGGGGTAACACCAGCATGTTAGTATTAATTTTTTTATTTTTTTGCACTAACATGCTGGTGTAGCCCCCAACTTTACCTTTTCCATAAGGGGTGAAAGGAGAAAAATCCCCCAAAATTTGTAGTGCAATTTCTCCTGAGTAGGGAAATACCCCATATGTGGCCCTAAACTGTTGCCTTGAAATATGACAGGGCTCTGAAGTGAGAGAGTTCCATGCTAGTTTGAGGATTAAATGAGGAATTTGCAATAGGGGCGGACCCAGATACAAGGATGGGGCTTGTCTCCACCAAAACCCTACAGCAGTGTTTCCCAAACAGGGTGCCTCCAGCTTTTGCAAGACTCCCAACCTGCCAAGACAGTCAATGGCTGTCTGACAATACTGGGAGTTGTGGTTTTGCAATAGCTGGAGGCTCCGTTTAGGAAACTCTGCCGTATCAGACGTTTTTCATTTTTATTGGGGGTGGGGGACGTGCAAGGGGGTGTATATGTAAATGTAGTGTTTTACTTTTTATTATGTGTTAGTGTAGTGTTTTTAGGGTACAATCATACGGGCGAGGGTTCACAGTGAGTTTTCTGCTGGGAGTTTGAGCTGCTGCAGAAAATTTGCCGCAGCTCAAACTTTTAGAAGGAAACCCACTGTAAACCCCCGACCGTGTGAATGTACCCTGTACATTCACATGGGGGGGGGGGCACCCCAAACCTTCAGCTGTGGAAAAACTACAACTCCCAGAATGCACTGACAGACCATACATGCTGGGAGTTGTATTTTTGCAACAGCTGTAGGTACACTGGTGGGGAACCAATGAGTTAGGAAATACTCTAGCTCAGTGATTCCAACCCGTGTGCCTCCAGCTGTTGCAAAACTAAAACTCTCAGCAGGTACGGTCTTTCAGTGCATTCTGGGAGTTGTAGTTTTGCAACAGCTGGAGGCACACGGGTTGGAATCACTGAGTTAGGAAACAGACTCTAGTTCAGTCTTTCCCAATCATTGTGCCTACTGCTGTTGCAAAACTACAACTCCCAGCATGCACTGACAGCTGAAAGGCATGCTAGGAGTTGTAGTTATGCACCCATAGCAAAGGGGTGGGATACTTTCTTATTGGTTGCTGGGTATGTTGCTAATCTCTGACAACTGTATTTGCATCATTCTCATTGGCCCATAAGCAAAAAGAAAGGAGGGATCAATATTCGCAAATATTCGCATATGCGAATATTCACGCGCCAGTCTCACACAGTAGTATTAGAGTCTTCTATAAACCACACAAGCTGGAAGCAGAGAGGGAAGATCACTGTGATGTGTACTGTGAAAAAAATATATAATTGCGAATATATAGTGCTATATTCATGAATATTCACGAATTTGCGAATATGCGATATTTGTGAATAAAATTTGCATTGCGAATATTCGCGAGCAACACTTTACAGGATGAACAACATGATTCCACTGCTTCATTTCCTACAACACGTGTTGGAAACAATGGCTGGTCAGAGCACTAGAGACGTGGCGCCTACATCTCACGGCCACATAAGCCCTGTGGGGGTTGAACTGGAAGAGGAGGGGGAGGGGGAAGTGGAGCAAAGGCAAGGTTTTGCAAAATGGGTGGTTTTTATATTGCAATCAGACAGGAGAGAAGGAGCAGGCTGTGAAGCTGCTGGGTGATGAGGAAGACAAGATAGAGGACCCAGACACACCGTGGCCATGTGGTCTCCTCATGCTGCTGGCACATTAAATAAAACTTTTTATGTTAATCTATTTGAAATCTTCAATGTAAATTTAAAAAAATATCTTTAATCTTTTCAATTGTGAGGCCCTATGGTCTCCTCATGCTCCTGCAACCTCCAGGTTGTGTCATTCTGCCACCATATTGTCTCCTCATGCTGTAAGCACACTAAATTAAACTTTAAAAATTTTAATCTATTTAAAATCTACCAACCCGTGTGCCAGGAGAGGAGGAGCAGGAGCAGGCTGTGGAGCTGAAGGGTGATGAGGAAGACGAGACTGAGGACCCAGACACACCATGGCCATGTGGTCTCCTAATGCTGCTAGCACATTAAATAAAACTTTTTATGTTAATCTATTTGAAATTTTCAATGTAAATTAAAAAAGTATCTTTAATCTTTTCAATTTTGAGGCCCTATGATCTCGTTGGTCTGCTGCCACTTCTAGGCTCTGATATTGTGCCGCCATGTGACTCCTTGTTACATTGGGTTTTGTGGTCATACAGTATAAATGTGCTCTCTGCTGACAACTCTGTCCATCTCAGGAACTGTCAGGAACTGTCCAGATCAGGAGAAAATCCCCAAAGCAAACATATGCTGCTCTGGTCAGTTCCTAAAATGAACAGAGGTGTCAGCAGAGAGAACTTTGGTCATGACAGAAAATAAATCCCAAAAGAAAATAATTTTCTCTGTAGTATACAGCCGCTAATAAGTACTGGAACAATTAAGATTTTTCAATAGAAGCACCCCTTTAAACTTATGAATCTAATCTAAAAAAAAATCTTCAATTTAATTAAAAAAAAATCTCTTCAATCTATTTAATTGTGAGGCCCTATGGTCGTCATCATATATTACCTGTGGAATTACCACAAGAATCCAATGAAACAGGATGGAGCGATAACAATGTACCATAAGTGATTAAATTAAACATTTGCAGTTTCGACGTTGAGAGGCAAGGGCTGAAACATGTGGTAGCTCGCCCTTGCAGAGGACTGCCAGCTCGATTTTAAGATACAAGTACAAGCTTTTTCCCTGCAGCAACTACTAGCAGTATGTGCCCACTTATCCAATGGCACAGAAGCTGAATGTGCTCCTGTCCAAGTTGCTGGTACTGCAGTCCTTCCCTTTTCAATTGGACACTAGAGCATGGGGGTGCGCTGAGAGGCAGGGGCTGGGACAGGTGGTAGCTGTCCTCGCGGCAGACCGCCAGCTCGATTTTAAAATACAACTAGGAGCTTTGCCATAATTTACACTGCAGCAATTATACACTATTGGAGCTGGAATTACGACGGCTGCTGGCACCAGACTTGCCTTTCAATGGGTCCTCAAAAAAGGATTTAAAGTTTTCTCATTCCAATTGCCAGGCTCTGTCATTGTGACGCCATGTGATCTCCTCATGCTGCTGGCACATTAAACTTGTGAATCTATTCAAAATCTTCAATTTAAATTATCTATGTAATCTTTTCAAGACTGAGGCCCTATGGTCGTTGTCATATATTACTTCTGGTATTACCACAAGAATCAAATGAAACAGGTTGGAGCGATAAAAATGAACCATAACTGATTAAATGAAACACTTGCAGTTCCACACACGCTGAGAGGCAGGGGCTGGAACAGGTGGTAGCTCAACTCGCGGCAGACCGCCAGCTCAATGCTCACCAGAATGGGTCCTCAAAAAAGGATTTTAAAAAATGAAAATAAATGAAAATTAAATAAAAATGTAATTTAAAAATTTCTTTAATCTCTTCAATTGTGACGCCATATGGTCTCCAGACCCTGCTGCCACATCCAAATGCTCTGCGGCCTGTGTTATACTGAATAACAGTATTATTTCACTAACACAGCACACTCCCTATGCGTGTCACGACAAGGCAAAGTGTTCTACACCCCTATTGAGTATCTCTGTAGCCCAGAAATAGCCATTTTTATTAGCGATTCGCCTCAAATAAATTCGGACTGAACCAAATTTTTTCTGGAAATTTGGCGAATCGCCCGAATCGAATTTTCCAAAAATTCGCTCATCTCTAATAACTGCAACCATATTTGCAAGCATGTGCCTGACTTCGGCTGTTAACTTCTAAATACTACAGTACCCAGAACTTTTGTAGGGTGCTACATTAAATCACAGAACAGAAGATGTTGATGAAGAACTGTTATGGGCCTAATGAAAAAAAAAAATGTGATGGTAATGATGTTGGAAGAGGTACTAATGGGCTAGAATTGTACAAAATGTATATATAAAAGTGTTTTTATATTGACCTATACTGTGCCTTATGTCTTTCTTTCCACACGATTGGTCGTGCAAAAGGTATCCTGACCAAGGATAGCAGTACCTTGTAGCTACAGGTTGCACACAAAAACTAATGTACATATTTCTAGTCAGTAATAAAAATATATATATAGCATTACAATAGGATTGTATAGCCTGCAAGAGAAGTATACATATAAAAAATTTATATATTGCATAATGTGTACAGATAGTGAGTTAATGTACAGTACTAAAAATGTCTCAAGTCAGGACTGTTACCTTATGTATGTATATACTCCAGTCCATATCAATACTAAAATGTGTATTGTCAGTATTAATTGTTTTTCCTGTCCACTGTGCACAGGGTTCTCTAAGTGGCAACAGAGAGCACCTGGTAAGTATAAACAGCACCTTAAAGGGGTTCTCCGGTGCTTAAACATCTTATCCCCTATCCAAAGGATAGGGGATAAGATGCCTGATCGTGGGAGTCCCGCCGCTGGGGACCCCCGGGATCATGCACGTGGCACCCCGTTTGTAATCAGTTCCCGGAGGGTGTTCGCTCCGGGACTGATTACCAGCGACTACAGGGCGGGCGGCATGTGACGTCACGCTCTGCCCCGCAATGCAAGCCTACGAGATAGCTATCACGCCCCCTCCCATAGGCTTGTATTGACGGGTGGAGCGTGACGTCACACGCCGGTGCAGGCGTGACGTCACACGCCGCCCGCCCTGTAGTCGCCGGTAATCAGTCCAGGAGCGAACATGCTCTGGGGACTGATTACAAACGGGGTGCCGCGTGCATGATCCCGGGGGTCCCCAGCGGCGGGACTCCCGCGATCAGGCATCTTATCCCCTATCCCTTGTTCCTATCTCAACTTGTTAAAAAATGTCAATGTTTCGGGGAGAAGTAGCAAAAAGCTGATGGACCCTGTAGCACAGGAATCTGGGTAGAAAGCCTCTGGCATCCCAATCCGAGATATGTCTAGTGTGTATATGGCTTCATTAATGTATATGCTATTGTCAGTATCAACAGATGTTTATAAGCTTTAAAATGACAGTAATATCAGGGTTAAGTGTTGGTACAAAGGTACAAATGACCCCTTTATAACAAACCGTTACAACAACCGTTACTACTTTGTTTACAGTCTATTGGAGTATGAAAGGACATTGGAAAAAATGCCACATGAACTCTTTCAGTTGTTTAACACTCTGTGAAGGACATTTGGATTAATGCCCCAGGAAAAATTTACATAGCCCTGTGATGTACGCTTTCATTAATGCCCCAGGAACTATTTAGTTTGCTCTAACCAAGGCCCATTAGGCCATTTTATTACATCTGCCCTCAAGGGCATGATGCCGAGGACTTCTTCACTCTACAGGGGGAGTTTGTGGTGACCCAGTACAGAATCACATGTTCTTCTGTACTCCTGCCCATCCTATGTGGCAGATGTTGCTTCAATGTATGTCATTGGCCCACTCTCATCAGAACTCTCTATAATGCACTATATAATGTACTGTCATATAAGGGTTAATGCATTTGTATTTACTATGCACTTGTTGCCTTAAATCTCCTGTTGTTAAGGGGAGTATGCAGAGGTAAACATGTGACTTATCCGGCCGATTGGAAGGCTCTAAATTATCTTCTTATATACTGTAGCTATAGTTCAGGGTTCACATAGTTCTCTGCTGAGGTACAGTTTGGGGGGGAGGGAAGTCTGCCTGTGAGGTGGATCTGAAAGAAGGCCTGAGGCCTAGTCCAGCAACCACACATCAACTACCAGTTCACCCCACTACCCAGGTGAAAGTCAAAGCCTTGCAGTAAGCCTACAGTCTTGGGGAATTTAATACAAGTCAAGTCCAGCAAGTTAGTCAAGTCCAACTCCCTAAAGTATAGTGTGGGCTGCAACACAAGTCAAGTCATTCATATGCAGCACAATCAACTATAAGTCCCAGCAAGCCGATAAGCTTCCATAAGTTCACCCTGCAACTCCTTTATGCTAATCTGGGCTGTAACGGATTGTACCATCCTTCCATCCTCAGTAAAGCAAGCCTGTTAACCTTAACCTTTGCGTCGGAGTGATTATTTGCCATGTGCCTGGCACAGGTGAAGCTGGCTTACCTCCGGTGGTGTATAGGTCAACCATGCCCTGGCATCACGAAACTGTTAACTACACATTACCCCGCCCTACACCACACACTTCCACAAACATGTGTTGTGAAGATCAGACCTTTAGAGCAGGTTTTTGACATTTACTTTCTGTATTTGAAACCCCCTCAATCTTACATTATCCCCTATGCTGCAGATAATAAGTAAAATGAAATCAAAATACCCCTTTAAAAGTACATACTCTTACATATATTGTGTATAATCATGCATTCTAAGGTTGTAATGGCAGTTTGTGAGAATCAGCACCATAGGAAGGTCTCTGGAGATACTTCTTTACATCCAGCTAGTACTAAAGTCAACTTTCAGTATTTGCATTCTTGCTTTCTCCACTTCTCTTCTAGAATACGAACAGTAAAATGCTGAATTGAATACTTTCTCTTACAGTGTCAATGACCAGACATCAAAGGCAAAAATTGCCAGCTGTAATTACATGACATGACATTTTGTCCATATTTTACTGGTATGATTACATAAGCAGGTTTATTTTCAGAGACACACGTCCTGCATGCTTGAAAGTACAACCTTGTACCAGAAATGTCGGAAAAGGACTTTAGAAATCTTCATAGTTGTAAAAGAAAAGTGCATCAATTGCTTTTTTTTTTTTTTTTTGTACATATCAAATGCTATATGTGACAGATTTCCAGTTTGTTTGAGTTTTTTTTTTTTTTATTGTGTAATGTGACCCAACCTTTAAGGTATATCCTTTAGGACAGATGTTTATGGATATTTTACTGTAAACTGTTAAATATCTTTGCTATGCAAACATATGTATAAACTGTAATGTGTTATAATATGTAGCCAGGGACATGATAGTGTTGCCGTGTGTCAGCGCAACATCTTCAGCACTGGCTACAGTAAACTGCTCTAAACACTCTGTAGACCTTACAGGGTGACCTTACAATAACCCTGGGGGAAGAAATGACCCTCTGCTGAAATGTAGGGTAGTGCACCGCTTGTATAAAAGTGTTTAATGTTGCTGCCCCCTCAAAATAACTCAACAGACAACCATTAATGCCTAAATCTTAGCAATAAAAGTAATGGAACAGCTCTGTTTCAGGGTCTTGGCAACCTTCTCATAGTCTAGGCCATCTTTATGTAGAGCAAAAAATCTTTTTTTCTGATTCTTATAGTTTTTTTTTGCCATGGGGTGCCATGATGAGTTTCCAGTGACCAGCATTAGAAAGCGTGAAAGCAATAACAACAAATTTAAGACACTTTCTCCCCATTCACACATGAGACCTTGTAACACTAACGAGTCACATTACTCCGGGGAGGGCAAATGGCTACTTGGGCCCATTTCCACTTAGGGGTGTACTCACTGTTGTTAGACATTAAAGGGATATTCCAGTTAAAAACACTTTTTTTTCATATCAACTGGCTCCAGAAAGTTAAACAGATTTGTAAATTAAACTAAAAAAGTAGCCAACCCCTCTAGGCTAGCATCAGTTGCCTGATACAGTGATGTAATGGTAAAAATGATGACTGGAGCATACTGAGGAAAGGGCCATGTATAAAGCACATGTGAGCCCAGAAACAAGTCTAGGTATAAGAATATTATACATCACCGCTACCTGACTATTCAAAGGCGAACTCCGATCCAGTTCTGCTAAGCAGTACACCATTCCCGGAATCATCTTCCAGGCAGCATTGCCCAAGCGCCTGTGACGTCACCCACCATCGAGTTACTTAGAAGTCCGCACCTGCTTCATCGTGTGGTTACCATCTGCAGCGAAACATCAGCAAGCGGTTATTATTACAGCTGGTCTGTGGCAGGCAGACCGCCGTGAGGACGCATGCCAGCGTCTGGTACCACCTAATCGTGCGGACTCCACATTTCAACTCAAGGTGACTTTCTATCGGGATGTATTGCAGACTGGTAACTATAATTTACCTATTCTACATTTAAAATCTGGAATCTATATCCTATATGGGACTTTACCTTATGTATAATTGGAATCCATATCTTTTAAGGGACATTTAACCCATTTGAAATATCGGAGGCCGGATTTAAAGTACTATTGCATTGTTAAAAAATTCTCAAAAAAATTCTCAATGCTAGCTATTGGTGTGTGTATAAGTTTTATATTGTAATTTTTCCTCGGCACAAGGGCCCTTGTGTTTCGAGGAGTTATTGTTTATATTTTATATGTATTTTATATTGTGTAATAAATTTGCACTTTCATATTATAATTGAAGCACGATCCAGTCATCATTTTTACCATTACATCACTGTATCAGGCAACTGATGCTAGCCTAGAGGGGTTGGCTACTTTTTTAGTTTAGTTTTAGTTTTAGTTTTGTTTCCCTTATCACAACACCAGGTGTAGGTGTACAGCCCTCTTACCTCGGCTAGTTAATTGTGAGCTGCACATCCCCAGTTTTTTTTACAGATTTGTAAATTACTTCTATAAAAAAAAAAAAAAATCTTAATCTTACCAGTACTTATCGGCTGCTTAAGTTGAGTTGTTCTTTTCTGTCTGACAACAGTGCTCTCTGCTGACACCTCTGTGACCAAAAATGCACAATTTTGGACTTTAGTATATGTTTTTTTTACGTTGACGCCATCGACCGTGCGGTTTAGCTAACCTTATATTTTAATAGTTCGGACATTTACGCACGCAGTGACACCACATATGATTATTTTTATTCTTTATTACATTATTTTATTTAAAAAAAATGGGAAAAGGGGGTTGATTTAAACTTTTAATAGTGAAGGGGTTAATGAACTGCTATTAACTTTCCTTTTACACTTTTTTTTTTTTTTTTTTAGCCCCCATAGGCATGGATCAGTAGATCACCAATCGGATGATGGAGAGTCAGTTAAGCACCCTCCCGTCGTCCTCTCAGCTGATCTGGTTATCGTGATTTTGTCACGATAGTCCAAATCAGCTCCGCTGAGCTGCCGGGACAGTTTTAGTTTTGCTTTAGACGCTGCCCATCTAAGGGGTTAATGCTGGGCATCTGCTCGATCGGCAGAGCCCGGCATTAGCTGTGGGTCCTGGCTGCCGGTAGCAACCGGGACCAATGGGGTTTAACCCGTTCTTCACTGGTCAAAACTGTTTAAACCTCGTTAACGGGATCAGGGCGTACAGGTATGCCCTGCGTCATTAACCCCTTAAGGACCGGGGGGTTTTCCGTTTTTGCATTTTCGTTTTTTGCTCCTTGCCTTTAAAAAATCATAACTCTTTCAATTTTGCACCTAAAAATCCATATGATTGCTTATTTTTTGCGCCACCAATTCTACTTTGTAATGACGTCAGTCATTTTGTCCAAAAATCTACGGTGAAATGGAAAAAAATAATCATATTGGGACAAAATTGAAAAAAAAAACGCCATTTTGTAACTTTTGGGGGCTTCCGTTTCTACGTAGTAAATTTTTCGGTAAAAATGACACCTTATCTTTATTCTGTAGGTCCATACGATTATAATGATACCCTACTTATATAGGTTTGATTTTGTCGTACTTCTGGAAAAAATCATAACTACATGCAGAAAAATGTATACGTTTAAAATTGTAATCTTCTGACCCCTATAACTTTTTTATTTTTCCGTGTATGGGGCAGTATGAGGGCTAATTTTTTGCGCCGTGATCTGAAGTTTTTAACGGTACCATTTTTGCATTGATAGGACTTATTGAATTTTTTTGCGCGTACACCATTGACCGAGCGGTTTAATTAACGATATATTTTTATAATTTGGACATTTCCACACGTGGTGATACCATATATGTTTATTTTTATTTACACTGTGTTTTTTTTTTTATGGGAAAAGGGGGGTGATTCAAACTTTTAATAGGGGAGGGGTTAAATGATATTCATTCACCTTTTTTTTTTTCACTTTTTTTTTGCAGTGTTATAGCTCCCATAGGGACCTATAACACTGCACACACTGATCTTCATCATTGATCACTGGTTTCTCATTAGAAACCAGTGATCAACGATTCTGCCCCATGTCTGCTAATGCCTGGATCTCAGGCACTGAGCAGTCATCGGTGATCGGACAGCGAGGAGGCAGGTAGGGGCCCTCCCGCTGTTCTGTAAGCTGTTCGGGATGCCGCGATTTCACCGCGGCTATCCCGAACAGCCCACTGAGTTAACCAGCACTTTATACTTTCGCTTTTAGCCGCGTGGCTCAGCTCTGAGCGCGCGGCTAAAGGGTTAATAGCGCGCGGTGCTGCTATTAGCGGCGGGTCCCGGCTTCACTATGACGCCGGGCCCGCCGTGATATGATGCGGGGTTACCGTGTAACCCCGCGTTATATCACGGGAGCAGGACCAAGGATGTACTGGTACGTCCTTGGTCCTTAAGGGGTTAAGGACTCAGGATACAGGGCGTACCTATATGCCCTGCATCCTTAACAGGTTAATGGCCATGGGTTGAGGTATTGTAAAGGGACAGCAACATCAAAAAGGTTTTTCAATAAAAAAATATTTTTCAAAATGTATATTTTTTGCAATTTTTTTATTTTATTTAACTTTGTTTATGGCATTCCCTGTGCGGTACAAATTATGTCATCTTCATTTTTTGTTGCCATATCCTGACTGCCATAACTTTTTATGTTTTGCCCAACCACATTGTGCTAGGGCTTTTTTGCAGGACAAGATGTAGTTTTTATTGCTAGCATTTTTGCGCTACCTTCTACAGTTTGATTATTTTATTCCACTTTTTTGAAATTGGACCTGGATTATTATATTTTTTTTAAGGCGTTCACCGTGAAAGATAATTTGCATTATCATTTGATTCTATAATGTATAGGTTTGCTTCTGTTTGTTTTTTGTGATAATATAGGGCTTTATTGGGAAAGGGGCAGAATTCTCAATTTTGGAGTTTTTCATGAAAAATGCTGCTTGTATCAACAAAACAATACCTTATAACATGTAATGTACAATATGTCACATAAAAACAATCTCAGAATTGTTTCGCTTAGTAAAAGAATGCCAAAGTTAATACCACCTAAAAAGACGTATGAAAGATTTGAAATATTAGGCTTGGTCATTTAGGTAAAAACAGGCTGCATCCTTAAAGGGTACTCTTTTTTTAAACCTCTTTTTGTAAATTACTTCTATTAAAAAATCTTAATCTTTCCAGTATTTATCAGCTGCTGTATGATCCACAGGAAGTTCTTTTCTTTTTGAATTTCCTTTTTGCCTGACCACAGTGCTCTCTGCTGGCACCTCTGTCCATTTGAGGAACTGCCCAGAATAGGAGTAAATCCCATAGAAAACCTCTCGTGCTCTGGACAGTTCCTAAAATGGATACAGGTGTCAGTAGAGAACACTGTGGTCAGGCAGAAAGGAAATTCAAAAAGAAAAGAACTACCTGTGGATCATAAAAGCAGCTGATAAGTACTGGAAGGATTAAGATATTTTAATAGAAGTAATTTACAAATCTGTTTAACTTTCTGGCACCAGTTGATAAAAAAAAAATGTTTTCCAGTGGAGTACCCCTTTAAGGAGTCCTTAAACATTACTATGATTATGAATAAACTTTTGATATGGGCATGAAAATTGTAAGTTCAAGTATTTAAAAGCCTAATTGCAATAACTACAATAAAACTCAGCACTGACCAATATAGTAAGGGGACCTACCAAAGTAAGTTTTGCTCCATTTAAGTGCTGTACCTAAGTGTATTTTGCAGCCATCACGCTTACTGTGCCACCATGAGTTTGTAACCATCAAGCGCGTGGCTCCTTTACCTAAAATAAAGACTGTCATCAATCCCTACATTCTGTGCCCATTCTTTAATAGAAACTCAGAAAACAACTCTTACATTCAACTGCAATGGGCACATGTGTATATGGCATGCGACTATGGCACTATCAGCGCCGGAGCATCTGGTTATTTCAAAGGTGAGAATATCACACCCTGGTCTAAAAGCAGTACAATTAAAAGGGTACTGCAAAGAAGAGAATCCAAAACGAGATCATCACTCACCATTCACAGACTTTATTCAGCAGAGTATAGGCATGGACAAGCGGAGGCAGGGGCACACCGGGACAAGTTGGCAAGTTGTTTCACGCTGGTTTGCACTTCTTCTGGCCGGAGTGTAAAATCTGTCCATTAAACTCTGAGTGCATGGGGCATAAGTTTTATAACACTGGAAATCCCCAGGGGTATTCCAGGCAAAAACTTTTTTTTATATATATCAACTGGCTCCAGAAAGTTAAACAGATTTGTAAATTACTTCTATTAAAAAATCTTAATCCTTTCAGTACTTATGAGCTTCTGAAGTTAAGGTTGTTCTTTTCGGTCTAAGTCCTCTCTGATGACACCTGTCTTGGGAAACGCCCAGTTTATAAGCAAATCCCCATAGCAAACCTCTTCTAAACTGAGTGTTTCCCGAGACAGGTGTCATCAGAGAGCACTTAGACAGAAAAGAACAACCTTAACTTCAGAAGCTCATAAGTACTGAAAGGATTAAGATTTTTTTATAGAAGTAATTTACAAATCTGCTTAACTTTCTGGAGCCAGTTGATATATATAAAAAAGTTTTTGCCTGGAATACCCCTTTAAGCATGGTCACATGGGGCGCTTCCACAGCATATTTCATTGTGAGCGCAAGCTCTCTCATGCCAGTTCATAAAAAAATAACTAAAAGAAAAGAGGAGTAGGTAATTATTTGGTATTTTACACCACCATTACTTACCAGTTTTTGTTAATTTTTTTATAACTTGGAAAATTCAAACAGACATGGTTTAATAATAACACCTTGCACTGTGTTGCTATGCATTTACCATTACCCCTAGCCCCCCAGATGTCCCCTTCCCCTCAGTGGTAAATGACTTATAGTATCAGTGACCAGAGACATTATAGACAGAGGATATCTGGTCAATATTAATGATAACACTGCTCAGATATCATGTGGCCAGGGTTAACTTCAGTTGCTGCTACTACATATATAACTGAAGAGAGGACAGAGGTGATGAGATGATGGGACAATGATATGATTAAAAACATGTTAAGAAACTGATTGTGTTATCATTATGATCCCTCTATTGCATTATTGCTATAATAAACCTTGAGCTCTGGCTGGTAATGAAACAAGATCAACTACTTTACAAGGCCATGTCTATAATATGTTCAGCAAACAAATATATTCATAAACACGCCAAATTGTCAGTTTTATCTGAGAACCTTATGGCTTTCACAATTACCTACAATATCATTTTAGAAGACCTTCTGCAATGTTAGACTAGGGTAGTCCCAAAAGTAGAAGTGCCTCTAGAAGCCCACTATCTAGTGACATGGAATTCTTACTAACTCGGTTTTAGGCATTCAGGATGCAGCATTTTTATTACTATTTTTACTACTACTTTTTTTTTTTTTTTTTTTGCAACAGCATTCCAATAGCCATAACCATAACTTTTTATTTTTCAATTGACATAGCCAAATCAGGACTTTTCAATGGCACCATTTAGGAGTAAATGTCATTAAAAAAAATTTCAGTAAAATTTTTGTGGAATAATGGGGAAATATTTGTTCCATAAAAGTATTACACCTGAGTTAGATTTGGCTTCCAATATTATCTCTATGTTTTTTTTAATATCATTTTTATAATTTCTTTAAATAAGAGACATGTCATTGACAGTGTATGGCATACTCAAATAAAATTGTGAACAACCACGTCTCTCGGAAATACCAATATTTAAAGAGAGTAACTATGTATGCGATATGCATTGGATTGTTAATAACCCAAATACAGTAACAATAAACCAAAATTAGAAAAGTGTGTGTACAGCAGTTAACCCCTTAAGGACCGGGCCATTTTACACCTTAGGACCGGAGCGTTTTTTGAACATCTGACCACTGTCACTTTAAACATTTATAACTCTGGGATGCTTTTACCTATCATTCTGATTCCGAGATTGTTTTTTCGTGACATATTCTACTTTATGTTATTGGTAAAATTTGGTCCATACTTGCATCGTTTCTTAGTGAAAAATTCCAAAATTTGATGAAAAAATTTAAAATTTTGCATTTTTCTAACTTTGAAGCTCTCTGCTTGTAAGGAAAATGGATATTCCAAATTAAAAAAAATTTTATTCACATATACAATATGTCTACTTTATGTTTGCATCATAAAATTGACGTGATTTTACTTTTGGAAGACACCAGAGGGCTTCAAAGTTCAGCAGCAATTTTCCAATTTTTCACAAAATTTTCAAACTCACTATTTTTCAGGGACCAGTTCAGGTTTGAAGTGGATTTGAAGGGTCTTCATATTAGAAATACCCCACAAATTACCCCATTATAAAAACTGCACCCCCAAAAGTATTCAAAATGACATTCAGTCAGCGTTTTAACCCTTTTGGTTGTCACGATTCGGCTTACGGGTTGCGGATCCGCTGTGGACCGTGGACCGTGCTAGTGGACCGGTTCTAAGAGGCTACTGGTTTTCACCAGAGCCCGCCGCAAAGCGGGATGGTCTTGCTGCGGCAGTAGCAACCAGGTCGTATCCACTAGCAACGGCTCAACCTCGCTGACTGCTGAGAAGGCGTGGGACAGAAGGACTAGGCAGAGGCAAGGTCAGACGTAGCAGAAGGTCGGGGGCAGGCGGCAAGGTTCGTAGTCAGGATGGATAGCAAAAGTTCAGGTAACACAGGCTTTGGACACACTAAACGCTTTCACTGGCACAAGGCAACAAGATCCGGCAGGGGAGTGCAGGGGCAGTGATCAGATATAGTCTGGGAGCAGGTGGGAGCCAATTAAGCTAATTGGGCCAGGCACCAATCATTGGTGCACTGGCCCTTTAAGTCTCAGAGAGCTGGCGCGCGCGCGCCCTAGAGAGCGGAGCCGCGCGCGCCAGCACATGACAGCAGGGGACCGGGACGGGTAAGTGACCTGGGATGCGATTCGCGAGCGGGCGCGTCCCGCTGTGCGAATCGCATCCCCGACGGCCATGACAGTGCAGCGCTCCCGGTCAGCGGGACCGACCGGGGCGCTGCGGGGAGAGAGACGCCGTGAGCGCTCCGGGGAGGAGCGGGGACCCGGAGCGCTAGGCGTAACAGTACCCCCCCCCCTTAGGTCTCCCCTTTTCTTTGTCCGGTAACTGCCTCCCCTGGGATGAGGGCACCGGGAAAGAATGGAGGGTTTCCTCAACGGCAGGCAGCACAGCAGGAGTGGGAATGGGGAGGGAGGGCAGAGGGCGAAGCCTGGCACGGGGCAGTGTGACACCAGGACGGGGTCCATGAGGAGGCACTGAGGCTTGCCTGACGGGACTGGGAGGGGGGGAGAGGCACTTCCTATGGCAGGCAGAGTCCCAGTTCTTGATCTCCCCGGTGGTCCAATCAAGGGTGGGAGAATGAAGCCGGAGCCATGGCAGATCGAGGAGGACCTCAGAGGTACAGTTGGGAAGGACGAATAACTCAATCCTTTCGTGGTGGGGTCCAATAGACATCAGGAGGGGTTCTGTGCGGTAACGCACGGTGCAATCCAATCTGACTCCGTTGACCGCGGAAATGTAGAGCGGCTTGACGAGACGGGTCACCGGGATGCGGAATTTATTCACAAACGACTCCAAAATAAAATTCCCAGAGGCACCAGAGTCCAAGCAGGCCACGGCTGAGAGGGAGGAGTTGGCTGAAGGAGAAATCCGCACGGGCACCGTGAGACGTGGAGAAGCAGACTTAGAACCAAGAGACGCCACACCCACGTGAGCTGGGTGCGTGCGTGCGTTTCCCAGACGTGGAGGACGGATAGGGCAATCCACCAAGAAATGCTCGGTACTGGCACAGTACAGACAGAGATTTTCTTCCCTACGGCGATTCCTCTCTTCCTGGGTCAGGCGAGACCAATCCACTTGCATGGCCTCCTCGGCGGGAGGCCCAGGCGTAGACTGCAAAGGATGCTGTGGGAGAGGTGCCCAGAGATCTAAGTCTTTTTCCTGGCGGAGCTCTTGGTGTCGCTCAGAAAAACGCATGTCAATGCGGGTAGCCAAATGGATGAGTTCTTGCAGGTTGGCAGGAATCTCTCGTGCGGCCAGCACATCCTTGATGCGACTGGATAGGCCTTTTTTAAAGGTCGCGCAGAGAGCCTTGTTATTCCATGATAACTCGGAAGCAAGAGTACGAAATTGGATGGCGTACTCGCCCACTGAAGAATTACCCTGGACCAGGTTCAACAGGGCAGTCTCGGCAGAAGAAGCTCGGGCTGGCTCCTCGAAGACACTCCGGACTTCAGCGAAGAAGGACTGGACTGTGGCTGTGGCAGGATCATTGCGGTCCCAGAGCGGTGTGGCCCAAGACAAGGCCTTTCCTGAAAGAAGGCTTACTACGAACGCCACCTTAGACCGTTCTGTAGGAAACAAGTCCGACAACATCTCCATATGCAGGGAACACTGAGACAAAAATCCACGGCAGAGTTTAGAGTCCCCATCAAATTTGTCCGGCAGGGACAGGCGGAGGCTAGGAGCGGCCACTCGCTGCGGAGGAGGTGCAGGAGCTGGCGGAGGAGATGGTTGCTGCTGTAGCAGAGGCAGAAGTTGCTGTAACATGGCGGTCAACTGCGACAGCTGCTGTCCTTGTTGGGCAATCTGCTGCGATTGCTGAGCGACCACCGTGGGAAGGTCAGCGAGACTTGGCAGCGGCACCTCAGCGGGATCCATGGCCGGATCTACTGTCACGATTCGGCTTACGGGTTGTGGATCCGCTGTGTCAGCGAGGGATTGGCGTGGACCGTGCTAGTGGACCGGTTCTAAGAGGCTACTGGTTTTCACCAGAGCCCGCCGCAAAGCGGGATGGTCTTGCTGCGGCAGTAGCAACCAGGTCGTATCCACTAGCAACGGCTCAACCTCGCTGACTGCTGAGAAGGCGTGGGACAGAAGGACTAGGCAGAGGCAAGGTCAGACGTAGCAGAAGGTCGGGGGCAGGCGGCAAGGTTCGTAGTCAGGATGGATAGCAGAAGTTCAGGTAACACAGGCTTTGGACACACTAAACGCTTTCACTGGCACAAGGCAACAAGATCCGGCAGGGGAGTGCAGGGGCAGTGATCAGATATAGTCTGGGAGCAGGTGGGAGCCAATTAAGCTAATTGGGCCAGGCACCAATCATTGGTGCACTGGCCCTTTAAGTCTCAGAGAGCTGGCGCGCGCGCGCCCTAGAGAGCGGAGCCGCGCGCGCCAGCACATGACAGCAGGGGACCGGGACGGGTAAGTGACCTGGGATGCGATTCGCGAGTGGGCGCGTCCCGCTGTGCGAATCGCATTCCCGACGGCCATGACAGTGCAGCGCTCCCGGTCAGCGGGACCGACCGGGGCGCTGCGGGGAGAGAGACGCCGTGAGCGCTCCGGGGAGGAGCGGGGACCCGGAGCGCTAGGCGTAACATTGGTGTTTCACAGTTTTTGGTTTTTGGGGGGCATGTTGCATTTAGGAAGCCCCTATGCTACCAGAACAGCAAAAAATCCCCACATGGCATACCATTTTGGAAACTAGACCCCTTGGGGAACGTAAGAGGGGTAAAGTGAACCTTAATACCCCCCAGGTGTTTCACGACTTTTGCATATGTAAAAAAATATATTTTTTTTTCACTAAAATGTGTGTTTCCCCCCAAATTTCACATTTTTGCAAGGGTTAATAGCAGAAAATACCCCCCAAAATGTGTAACCCCATCTCTTCTGAGTATGGAGGTACCCCATAAGTTGACCTGTACTATGGGTGAACTACAATGCTCAGAAGAGAAGGAGTCATATTTGGCTTTTTGAGAGCAAATTTTGGTCGGGGGACTTGTCGCATTTAGGAAGCCTTATGGTGCCAGAACAGCAAAAAAAAAAAAAACACATGGCCTACCATGTTGGAAACTAGACCCCTTGAGGAACATAACAAGGAATAAAGTGAGCCTTAATACCCCACAGGGGTTTCACGACTTTTGGATATGTAAAAAAAAAAAATAATTTCACTAAAATGTGTGTTTCCCCCAAATTTCACATTTTTGCAAGGGTTAATAGCAGAAAAGACCCCCCAAAATTTGTAACCCCATCTCTTCTGAGTATGAAGGTACCCCATAAGTTGACCTGAAGTGCACTATGGGCGAACTACAATGCTCAGAAGAGAAGGAGTCATATTTGGCTTTTAGAGAGCAAATTTTGCTCGGGGGGCATGTTGCAGTTAGGAAGCCCCTATGGTGCCAGGACAGCAAAATAACCCCAACACGGCATACCATTTTGGAAACTAGACCCCTTGAGGAACGTAAAAAGGTGTACAGTGAGCATTTACCCCCACTGGTGTCTGTCAGATCTTTGGAACAGTGGGCTGTACAAAATTTTTAATTTTCACAGCCCACTGTTCCAAAGATCTGTCAGACACCAGTGGGGTGTAAATTATCACTGCACCCCTCATTACATTCCGTGAGGGGTGTAGTTTCCAAAATGGGGTCACGTGTTTTTTTTTTTGCGTTTGTCAAAACCGCTGTAACAGTCAGCCACCCCTGTGCGCCCCCAGAGCACTTTGCGCCCACATATCGGGTATCTCCGTAGTCGGGAGAAGTTGCATTACAAATTTTGGGGGGCTTTTTTCCCTTTTACCTCTTGTCAAAATGAACAGTATAGGGCAACACCAGCGTGTTAGTGTAAAAATTTTTATTTTTTTACACTAACATGCTGTTGTAGACCCCAATTTCACCTTTTCATAAGGGGTTAAAGGAGAAAAAGCCCCCCAAAATTTGTAACACAATTTCTCCCGAGTACGGCGATACCCCATATGTGACCCTAAACTGTTGCCTTGAAATACGACAGGGCTCCAAAGTGAGGGCGCCATGTGCATTTGAGGCCTGAATTAGGGATTTGCATATGGGTGGACATAGGGGTATTCTACGCCAGTGATTCCCAAACAGGGTGCCTCCAGCTGTTGCAAAACTCCCAGCATGCTTGGACAGTCAACGGCTGTCCGGCAATACTGGGAGTTGTTGTTTTGCAACAGCTGGAGGCTCCATTTTTGAAACAGTGGCATACTAGACGTTTTTCATTTTTATTTGGGAGGGGGGCTGTGTAGGGGTATGTGTATATGTAGTGTTTTTTACTTTTTATTTTATTTTGTGTTAGTGTAGTGTAGTGTTTTTAGGGTACAGTCACACGGGCGGGGGATTAAAGCGAGTTTCCTGCTGTGAGTTTGAGCTGCTGCGCAAAATTTGCTGCATCGCAAACCTGCAGCCGGATACTTACTGTAAGCCCCCTGCCCATGTGAATGTACCCTGTACATTCACGGAGGGGGGGGGGGGGAACTCCAGCTGTTGCAAAACTACAACTCCCAGCATGCACAGTCTATCAGTATTGCAGTATGATAAAATCTGAGAATTACCAATGGATTTTGGGTCGCACTGTACAGCCCAGTGTCAGAAAGCTGGGTTTGTGTATGAGATCTTGGGTCTTCCAGCAGGACAATGACCCAAACATATGTCAAAAAGCACCCAGAAATGGATGAAGTGGCCAGCAATGAGTCCAGATCTATATCCCATTGAACACCTGTGGAGAGATTTTAAAATTGCTAGTGGGAAAAGGCGCCCTTCCAATAAGAGAGACCTGAAGCAGTTTGTAAAGGAAGAGTGGTCCAACATTCCGGCTGAGAGGTATAAGAAGCTTATTGGTGGTTATAGGAAGCGACTGATTTCACTTATTTTTTCCAAAGGGTGTGCAACCAAATATTAAGTTAAGGGTGACAATAATTTTGTCCAGCCCATTTTTGGAGTTTGGTGTGACATTATGTCCAATTTTATGTTTTTTTTTGTTTTGTTCCAATACACACAAAGGGAATAAACATATGTATAGCAAAACATGTGTTAGGCTGGGTTCACACTACGTTTTGTCCCATACGGGAGCGCATACGGCAGGGGGGAGCTAAAAGCTCGCGCTCCCGTATGTGACCGTATGCGCTCCCGTATGCCATTCATTTCAATGAGCCGACCGGAGTGAAACGTTCGGTCCGGTCGGCTCATTTTTGCGCCGTATGCGCTTTTACAACCGGACCTAAAACTGTGGTCAACCACGGTTTTAGGTCCGGTTGTAAAAGCGCATACGGTCACATACGGGAGCGCGAGCTTTTAGCTCCCCCCTGCCGTATGCGCTCCCGTATGGGACAAAACGTAGTGTGAACCCAGCCTTACTGCAATCCTTTTCTGTGAGAAATACTTCATTTTCTTGAAACATTTCAGTGGTGCTAACATTTACAGCCATGACTGTATGTGTGTTATATTATTGGATGTATACTTTAGGATAGGTTCACATTTACGTTGGAGCTCCTTTTGGAGGACTCAGTCGCAGATTGCTTTTACTTGGCAGGACTAAATTTAGCACTAAAGTTATTTAAACCTATTTAGCAGAAGATTGCTCGCCACCTACCAGCAGCCCACTGCACTCCCTTGCAACAGCAGTCTCCTGCTCCTGTACATACGTCATGCAAGTAGCATACATAAAGTATGAACAGGAGAACAGCCTTACACTGCAGGCCACATGATGACATAATTTCATCACACAGCCTGCCAACCTACTGGGGGCTTCTACTTCATGGGAGAATTTTCAGTATAAAGGATTTGTGAGAAACAGTATGATGATAATATGTATGGTGATAATATTCCACCTTGTCGATTGATATTATTGGGCAGTATGATGGCTCAGTGGTTAGAACTGTTGCCTTGCAGCACTAGGGTCCTGCGTTCAAATTACACCAAGGAAAACATCTGCAAAGAGTTTTTATGTTCTCTCCGAATTTGTGTGGGTTTCCTCTGGGAACTCCAGTTTCCTCCCACACTCCAAAACTTACTGATAGGTTTAGATTGTGAGCCCCAACAGGTACAGGGACAAATTTGAGTGTACAGCGCTGTGGAGTCTGTGTGCGCTATATTAACCCCTTCCAACAAATGGACGTTTATGAACGTCCATTTTTCCTGTCACTTAAGGCAAATGGACGTTCATAAGCGTCCAATACATTTTCTATCACTATGTCCATTGGCATGGTGATAGAAACGTCATTGCAGCTGTTCTGAACAGCTGACCGATGACACTATGCAGCTGGGGACCAATCAGAATGGTCCCCTGCTGCTGATCGTTGTCATTAGTCAGTCAGTTAGTGACTGACTAATGACAAGGACTTGCGGGGTTCCGGGCTGATCGGGTCTCTGGCGGAAAATAGGGATATTCAGAGCTGTCAGAGACAACCCGATCATCCTGAGAGATAAGAGCGAGTTGCCAAACTACAACTCCATGCAAGCCCAGTCAGCTAAAGACTGTCTGGGCATGCTGGAAGTTGTAGTTTTGCAACATCTGGAGGGCCACAGTTTGGAGACCACTGTGAAGTAGTGTCCAAACTGTAGCCCTTCCAGATGTTGCAAAACTACAACTCCTAGCATGCGCAGACAGTTCAGACATGCTGGGAGTTGTAGGTCTGTAACATCTGGCCCTTCAGATGTTGCAGAACTACAACTCCCAGCATGCCTGGGCTGTCTGGGCATGCTTGGAGTTGAAGTTTTGCAACATCTGGAGGGCTACAGTTTGGACACCACTGCACAGTGGTGTCCAAACTGTGGCCCTCCAGATGTTGCAAAACTACAACTCCCAACATGTCCTTCGGCTGTCTGGGCATGCTGGGGGTTGTAGTTTTGCAACAACTGATGGCACACTGGTTGGGAAACACTGAGTTAAGTAACAAACTCTGTGAATTGCAACCAGTGCGCCTCCAGCTGTTGCATAACTACAACCCTCAGCATGCACGGACAGCCAAAGGGCATGATGGGAATGTTAGTAGTATGCCTCCAGCTGTTGCATAACTACAAGTCCCAGCATGCCCTTCAGTTGTCACGTCATGCTGAGAGTTGTAGTTTTTGCAATGGCTGAAGGCACACTGGTTGCAAAGTTTGTTAACTAACTCAGTGTTTCGCAACCAGTGTGCCTCCAGCTATGACAAACTACTGATAGATCATACATGCTGGGAGTTGTAGTTTTGCAACAGCTAGAGGCACACTGGTTGCAAAACACTGAGTTAAGTAACAAACTCTGTGTTTTGCAACCAGTGTGCCTCCAGCTGTTGCATAACTGCAACCCCCAGCATGCACGGACAGCCAAAGGGCATACTGGTAGTGGTAGTTTTGCAACAGCTGGAGGTTTGCCCCACCCCCCATGTGAATGTACAGGGTACATTCACACGAGTGGGTTTACAGCGAGTTTCTTGCTACAAGTTTGAGATGCAGCAAATTTTCTGCTACAGCTCAAACTCCCAGAGGGAAACTCGCTGTGAACCCCCACCCGTGTGAGTGTACCCTAAAAATACTACACTAACACATAATAAAGGGTAAAACACTATATATATCCCTACACAGTCTCTCCCCCCCCCCCCCCAATAAAAAAAATTCTCAGATTTTGTTTCCAAAACGGAGCCTCCAGCTGTTGCAAAACAACTCCCAGTGTTGTCGGACAGCCATTGACTTTCCAGGCATGCTGGAAGTTTTGCAACAGCTGGAAGCACCCTTGGGAAACACTGCTGTAGGGAATTTTTGGTATCGGAGGCAAGTGTAATTCTTGCATCCGGGTCTGTCCTTATGCAAATCCCTTATTTTGGCCTCAAATGCGCATGGCGCTCTCTCACTTCGGAGCCCTGTCGTATTTCAAGGCAACAGTTTAGGGCCACATATGGGGTATTTCTGTACTCAGGAGAAATTGCCTAAAAAATTTTGGGGGGCTTTTTCTCCTTTTACCCCTTATGAAAAGGTAAAGTTGGGGTCTACTCCAGCATGTTAGTGTAAAAAAAAAAACACTCACAAGAGGTAAAAGGAAAAAAAGACCCCCAAAAATTGTAACGCAATTTCTTCTGAGTACGGAAATACCCCATATGTGGACGTAAAATGCTCTGTGGGTGCACAACAAGGCTCAGGAGTGAGAGCGCACCAAGTAATTTGAGGTGATTTGCACAGGGGTGGCTGATCGTTACAGCGGTTATGACATGAACACAAAAAAAAACACCCACATGTGACCCCATTTTGGAAACTACACTCCTCACGGAACGTAACAAGGGGTATAGTGAGCCTTAACACCCCACAGGTGTTTGACAAATTTCCGTTTAAGTCGGACGTAAAAAATGAAAATTTTGTATTTTTTCACTAAATGCTGGTGTTATCCCAAATGTTTCATTTTCACAAGGGGTAATAGGAAAAAAGCCCCCCAAAATTGGTAACCCCATTTCTTTTGAGTATATAAATACCCCATATCTGGATGTAAAGTGCTCTGCCGGTTAACTACAGGGCTCAGAAGAGAAGGAGCGCCATTGGTCTTTTGGAGAGAGAATGTGTCTGGAATTGAAGGCTATGTGTGTTTACAAAGCCCCCATGGTGCCAGAACAATGGGCCCCCCACATGTGACCCCATTTTGGAAACTACACCCCTCAAGGAATTTAATAAGGGGTGCAGTAAGAATTTACACCACACAGGTGTCTGACAGATTTTTTGAACAGTTGTCCATAAAAAATGAAAAATTAAATTTTTCATTTGCACAGCCCACTGTTCCAAAGATCTGTCAAAGGCCAGTGGGGTATATATGCTCACTGCACCCCTTATTACATTCTGTGAGGGGTGTAGTTTCCGAAATAGGGTCACATGTGGGGGGGGTCCATTGTTCTGGTAGCAGGGGTGGCTTTGTAAACGCACATGACCCCAGACCTCCATTCCAAAAAAATTCTCTCTCCAAAAGCCCAATGGCGCTCCTTCTCTTCTGAGCATTGTAGTTCACCCACAGAGCACTTTACAATCACATATGGGGTATTTCCATACTCAGAAGAAACTGGGTTAGAAATTTTGGGGGGGTATTTTTTCTCCTATTACCTCTTGTAAAAATGGTAAGTTTGGGAAAAAATTAATTTTAATGAAAAAAAAATTTCATTTACACATCTGACTTTGACAAAAAGTCGTCAAACATCTGTGGGGTGTTAATGCTCACTGTACCCCTTGTTACGTTCCTTGAGGGGTGTGAAAAACGCTGATTTTGCATTTTCTCCTTCACTTTGCTGCTATTCCTGTAAAACACCTAAAGGGTTAACACACTTACTGAATGTCATTTTGAATACTTTGAGGGGTGCAGTTTTTATAATGGGGTCATTTATGGGGTATTTTTGATAAGAAAGCCCTTCAAGTCCACTTAAAAACTGAACTGGTCCCTGAAAAATTCTGATGCTGAAAAATTGGAAAATTGATGCTGAACTTTGAAGGCCTCTGATGTCTTCCAAAAGTAAAAACATGTCAACTTTATGATGGAAATATAAAGTAGACATATTGTATATGTGAATCAATATATAATTTATTTGGAATGTCTATTTTCCTTATAAGCAGAGAGTTTCACAGTTAGAAAAATGCTACATTTTCAAACTTTTCATGAAATTCTGGAACTTTTCACGAAGAAATGATGCAAGCATCGATTAAAATTTACCACTATGTTAAAGTAGAATATGTCACGAAAAAACAGTCTGGGAATCAAATTCATAAGTAAAAGCATTCCAGAGTTATTAATGCTTAAAGTGACAGTGGTCAGATGTGCAAAAAATGCTCTAGTCCTTAAGGTGAAAATGGGCTTGGTCCTTAAGGGGTTAATTAAGAGTTATTATATTGGTCTCAATATACAAGATTTAGTCAGTATGATGATAATAAGTATGCAGATAACATTTAATCCTTCCTTCCTCATTGAACTAAAGGGCTCTTGTTTTTCTTGTCCTGTGTTTCAAAATATTATACGCCGCCTGTTTTTACCTCAAAGACCAAGCCCTGTTTTTCAAATCTGGCATGTGTCTCTTTAAGAGGTAAAAACTTTGAAATGTTTTTTGATGAGATAGTTTTTCGTGACATATTGTTATTATATTAGTGGTACATTTTTGTTAATATACGCAGCATTTTTTGTGAAAAACTCCAAAATATAGTGAAAATGTGGTAAAGGTTATGTTATCTTTACTTTGTGGATCAGTAAAATTATGGTGATACACAATTTATGTAGCTTTTTTTCTCTCTCTTTTTTTGTGTAGCAATGTTCCAACAGCCGAAAGCCAACTTTGTTATTTTTCGTTCTACCACATTGTAAGGGGCTTATTTTTAGCAGGATAAGCTGCACTTTTTATTAGTACCATTTTTGCGATACATTCTACCTTTTGATCATTTTTATTTCATTCTACCTTTTGATCATTTTTATTTCATTTATTTTTAATTTATAAATTAGCAATTCTTGCACTTTTTTTTTTTACTGTGTGGGATAGACAACGGGACCAAGCGGGATTGACAGCCGAGGCCTGTTGCTAATCTCCTCCAGCGCATGGCATACCTCGCGCCACGCCTATCCGACCGTCAGTGGCTTTGAATAAAAGCATTTTTTGCAGTCATGAAAGCCTGAAAATATTAGGTAAAAATATTGCTATACCCACCACATGCACACAGTACAAAGGCTGTGTGCAGGTTATTGCACCAAAATTTCATGAGAGTTGCGCTTTAAATAGACTTTGAACCTGTAATGCAGACATGGTTAGATATAGCCGGGAGATGTGTGCGGCAGTGCGCTTTACTTCTCCGCTCAGTAACCAGTCCAACTGATTGCAGGGCAACAATAACCGGGTTTACTCAGCTGGTCTAACAAAGATAGTTAATAAGTGACAGCACATTACACTGTATATGAACTTCTGTAGGAGAGCAAAACTTCGGAATATTTTATCTTGAAGTACAAGGCCAGCTATTTTGAGCAAATTTGGGCCATGAAGTCACATCAACACAGGTGTGCCTAGACCATGAAGGTATAGATTTCTTTATATAAATAACAGTCTAATGACATTGCTTGTGCATCGTACAAGTTAGATAATGTTATTTTGTAAAAGTCAACATTATAGGAGGTATGATTTGTCTATTTCATATCCTCCTTTTTATTAATAAATACATATAAAGATCTATATTTGTTTCCCCACTCTTACTTTCCAGAATCTGCAGTTATCACTAAATGTACCTCTCCTCTAAGGGTACGTTCACATGTACAGGATCCTGCGCAGGATTTGTATCTGCAGATTAGTATCTGTGCTCAGTCATTCAGTTTACATTGAAATCTGTAGCAGAAAATTCTGTGCATCAAATCTGCGTATGTGTGAACGTACCCTAAATGGAGATGTGCCCCTGAGCTACTGGGAGCTAAAGCAGATGTTATGTGTGTCATCCTGGTATTTACACTTATGTATTGGAAAATGTGCAAAGAAGTATCAACTGTATCTATCATATTTCCCAGCAGCATTTGAAATCCATTGCATCATTGTACAATTCCATCCAAATATAACATGAGTGAACATCATCCATAGTGAACAGTTGCTTCATTTAACATAGCTTACCATGTTTTTTTTCCACACGGCAGAATTTCTGCAGTAGAAAAATGTGCCATGGAAATTCGAATTTCAGACATTAGAGAAAGAATGAACATGTCAATTCTCTCTGCTGAATCTGCTCGGAAATGCTCTGCCATCTATAGACACGGCGCATTTCTAAGCAGTCCTATCGCTGGCTTGTTCTACCAGTGCCTTCCAACTGCGGAATGTCAGGGCATAATTTTATCAGCCAAAAATTCCCCCTTCTGAATGGGGTCTAAGGGTTCTTATAGATGAGTAATAGTGCAAATGTTCATTGCAAGGACAAATTGTATAAGGCAATTGTAGTAAAATGCTGACCGAAGGATCGTTCATTCATGAGTGTGGCCCTACACTTCCATAAACGTTTACATGAGGAGATGTGCTCTGCAGCAGACATAAAAAGAGTTTTATGCATGCACAAAAGATGCAATGAGATGTCCAAATGCTTCAGAGTTTAGAGATCTAAAGACAAACTCGTAGGGGTATGATAAATGTCCGTGCAATGGGTCATCAATCCTGGTCTTTACTGACTGAAATGTTATCAGATTGAATTCCAATATTTTTCTATCCGTCTTACTTATCAATTTATGCTTAGTCTTCAGTATATTAACACTAATAGGAAGCAAACCATGCATGATGAAGAAAAAAAAAACTGAACAAATCTTTGTGAAAAAATTCATGAATAAAATACAATAATAAGACAATAATCCAAAAACTAGAACAAAGTAAATGACGCACTCACCCTTATTGCTGTAAATCAGAATTTGCGTTTATTCCTGAGCATACGGCAGAGCAGGTAACACTGACTCTAAGGGGCATACAAAATATACCGTATATACTAGAGTATAAGCCGAGTTTTTCAGCACAATTTTTCGTGCTGAAAACACCCCCCTCAGCTTATACTCGAGTGAACTCTCCACCCACAGTGGTCTTCAACCTGCGGACCTCCAGAGGTTTCAAAACTACAACTCCCAGCAAGCCCGGGCAGCCATCGGCTGTCCGGGCTTGCTGGGAGTTGTAGTTTTGAAACCTCTGGAGGTCCGCAGGTTGAAGACCACTGCGGCCTTCGACATCATCCAGCCCCCTCTCACCCCCTTTAGTTCTGTACAGTACTCGCCTCCGCTCGGCGCTGGTCCGGTGCTGCAGGACTGTCCGGTGAGGAGGTCGTCCGGTGGGATGGTGGTTCCGGGCTGCTATCTTCACCGGGGAGGCCTCTTCTAAGCGCTTCTGGCCCGGCCCCAGAATAGTCATGTTGCCTTGACGACGACGCAGAGGTACGTTGATTACCAACATACTTCTGCGTCATCGTCAAGATAGCAGTGAAGATAGCAGCCCGGAACCACTATCCCACCGGACGACCTCCCCACCAGACAGTCCTGCAGCACCGGACCAGCACCGAGCAGATGCGAGTACTGTACAGAACTAAAGGGGGTGAGAGGGGGCTGGATGATGTCGAAGGCCGCAGTGGTCTTCAACCTGCGGACCTCCAGAGGTTTCAAAACTACAACTCCCAGCAAGCCCGGACATCCGATGGCTGCCGGGCTTGCTGGGAGTTGTAGTTTTGAAACCTCTGGAGGTCCGCATGTTGAAGACCACTGAGGGCGGATGATGACAAGAGGATGATGAAGGGGGGGGTGTAGGATGATGACAAGGGGATGATGAAGGGGGGTGGGGACTATGACAAGGGGATGATGAAGGGGGGGGTGTGGGATGATGACAAGGGGATGATGAAGGGGGGTGGGGATGATGACACGGGGATGATGAAGGGGGGGTGTGGGATGATGACAAGGGGATGATGAAGGGGGGGTGTGGGATGATGACAAGGGGATGATGACAGGTGATGATGATGAGGGTCTGGATGATGACAGGGTGATGATGATGAGGATGTTAATGATGGGGGTCTGGATGATGACAGGGGGGGATGATGTATTTCCCACCCTAGGCTTATACTCGAGTCAATAACTTTTCCTGGGATTTTGGGTTGAAATTAGGGGCCTTGGCTTATACTCGGGTTGGCTTATACTTGAGTATATACGGTAAGACAGTGATAAAAAGGGAAGAACTACAAGAATGGACAGATCACACTGATAGCAAGTGTAAGTGACAAATTCATGAGCCAAAACACAAGTTGAATGCACTGGGTGTCCCCATACAAAGCTCTTCAGCAAAAGGGCGTTGGGGTTGCAGGGATCACTGTATATAAGTGTTCATGGAATAAGTGCAATGTGGATTTGATACATCTAATACCTGCTGTTACCTTATATGAATATTTTATCATACACATTGCACTTGTTTTTTGGTTCATGAATTTTTTACTTGCACTCGCTATGAGTGTGATCTGTTCCTTTTTTGTAACTAGCTAAGTACCCGGCGTTGCCCGGTTTTCCTTCCTAATACTTGTTGGGGAGGAAAATAAACAAAGGAGGAAGGTTTTGACTTCATATGCCATCCTCATATATTGTTGTCATATCGCAACCCCACATCCCGACCTCCTATCCCGTCCTCCTATCTCGACTAGTGTTGAGCGGCATAGGCCATATTCGAATTTGCGAATATTCGCGAATATATGGACGAATATTCGTCATATATTCGCGAATATTCGCATATTCGTAATATTCTCGTTTTATTTTTTCATATGAGAAAATTCGCGAATGTGAAAATTAACATATGCGAAAATTAGCATATACAAAATTAGCATAAGGGAAAATGCGCATATGCGAAAATTAGCATATAAAAATATTCGCATATGCGAAAATTCGCACACCAGTCTCACACAGTAGTATTAGAGCCTTCTTTACACCACACAAGCTGGAAGCAGAGAGGGATGATCACTGTGATGTGTACTGTGAAAAAAAAAAACACGAATATTCGTAATTACGAATATATAGTGCTATATTCGCGAATATTCGCGAATATATGATATTCGCGAATAAAATTTGCATTGCGAATATTCGCGAGCAACACTAATCTCGACCTCCTGTCCCGACCTCCTATACCATCCTCCTGTCCCATCCTCCTATCCCGACCTCCTATCTCAATCTCCTATCTCAACCACCTATCCCGTCCTCCTATCCTGTCCTCCAATCTCGACCTCCTATCCCGACCGCCTATCCCGTCCTCCTTTCTCAACCTCCTATCTCAACCTCCTATCTTGACCTCCTATCCCGACCACCTATCCCGTCCTCCTATCCCGTCCTCCTTTCCCAACCTCATTTCCCGTCCTCATATCTCGACCTCCTATCCAGACCTCCTATCCCGTCCTCATATCACGTCCTCCTATCCTGTCCTCCTACCTGACCTCCTATCCCAATCTCCTATCCCGTCCTCATATCCCGACCCGTACCTCCTATCCCGTCCTCCTATCTCGACCTCCTGTCCCGACCTCCTATACTGTCCTCCTATCCCGTCCTCCTATCCCTACCTCCTATCCCGTCCTCCTATCCTGTCCTCCTATCTCGACCTCCTATCTCGACCTCCTATCCCGTCCTCCTATCTCGTCCTCCTATCTCGACCTCCTATCTTGACCTCCTATCCCGTCCTCCTATCCCGTCCTCTTATCCAGTCCTCCTATCCCCACCTCCTATCCTGTCCTCCAATGTCGAGCTCCTATCCCGACCTCCTATCCTGTCCTCCTTTCTCGACCTCCTAACGCGACCTCCTATCTCGACCTCCTATCCCGACCTCCTATCCCGTCCTCCTATCCAGTCCTCCTTTCCCAACCTCCTTTCACGTCCTCATATCTCGACCTCCTATCCAGAGACCTCCTATCCCGTCCTCATATCCCGTCCTCCTATCCCGTCCTTCTATCCTGACCTCCTACCTGACCTCCTATCCCGACCTCCTATCCCGACCTCCTATCCCGACCTCCTATCCCGTCCTCCTATCCCGACCCATAATATGTGTACCAGGTATTGAAATAGCTCCAGCCGTACGGAAATGTTATGGGAACATACATTTCCCAATGATTTGCATGGGACTTTAAAGAAAACCCCGACCCTCACAAATGGGGGTAGTTAAGGGTTAAATTAACTATCCTATATTTTAAGTGGACATATAAGTAACATGTGACCAAGTATTATCGAAATATCTCCAGCCGTTTTGAAGTTATGCGGTAACATATATTTCCCATTGACTTGCATGGGACTTTAAACATAAGCCCCGCCCCTGGCAAATGGGGGTGAGTAAGGGTTAAGTCACCTATCCTTTGTTTGTTGCTGACATATAAGTAACATGTGTGCCAAGTGTCATGTTAATATCTTTAGCCGTTTGAAAGTTTTTGTGGAACATACACACATACATACACACACACACACACACAGATTGAGTTTTATATATATAGATATTGGCCTTTTTATTATTGTCTTATATAGAGATGAAGCTGGCAAACCCAAATTCGTTACGAAATTCAGGAAATATTCGATTCGCAACAAATGCGAATATCGCGCAAATCGCTTCACTAAACTCCATTTACTGCGGTGCAGGCTCCAGGGCCTCTAAAATGGCGGATGCACGTGTCAGTACATGGGGCAAGGAACGCTGGGAAGGCAAGGCAGGAAGGGAAGTAAGCAGGATGACCATGAATCACTTGCAGGATGCAGCCTATCAGCAGCCAGTCACCCCGGTGATGTCACAGCCCTATACAGTATAATTGGCAGCCATAATTCCGGCTCCTCACTTCATAAGTAGTGTACTATTTTGTACCTGTTAATCTGTCAAGGGCCTACATACTGGTAAAGGACAGACAAAAGTAATCCCCGTTTGGTGTTTTTCAAAAATACTGAGTTTTTAAGCGTACTGTAGCACAGTTTTCTGCCCTCATAAATGCATACCACATACCTACATCTAAGTAGTGTACTATTGTGTACCTGTTAATCTGTCAAGGGCCTACATACTGTAAAAGGACAGTCAATAGTGCACACCTGCTGCTGTTCTAGACAAATACTGTTTTAAGCATGGTGAAGTGTATTGTACTCCCCTCATATACGCAATAAGTATGTCAGGCAGAGTAGTGCCAGGATGTGCACAGAGGTGTAGCAGAGGCCTAAATTCATCAGGCAAAGGCAGAGGTCGCAGCAGAGTAGGGGTGTGTGGCAGCCAGAGTCGCAGCGAGAGGACTGAGTTCCCGATGTCAGCTAGCAGTCGTGTCGCGACCAGCAACCCAGTAGCCACGATTGATCGGTTTACTCGGTCATCCATTTAATCCCAAGTGAGGTTCAAACGGTCATCCACTTCATCCCAAGTGACATCCGACACCCCCAGTCAACAGTTGGTGGGTTTCTCAGACTCAACCCTCAGTTGGCATGGCCCTCATGCTGCTGCTGCCATCTCCAGGCTCTGTCATTGTGCTGCTTTGTGGTCTCCTCATGCTAATGCTATGACCTTCAGGCTCTGTCATTGTGCTGTTCTATGGTCTCCTCATGATAATGCTACTGATATACGCAATAAGTATGTCAGGCAGAGTAGTGAAATTTAAATTTCATAATCCTTAATTTAAATTTCAAAATTTTACATTCAAATTTCAAAATCATAAATTTCTATGGTCTCCTCCTGCTGCTGCCAACTCCAGGCTGTGCCATTCAGGTAATATATGGTTTACTGATGCTGCTGGGCCTGGGTCTGGGAGTAAAAATGTTGTTATGGTAGCACTAGCTACCCAAAATCTTCAGTTTAAATTTCAAAATTAATCTTAAAATTTTAGGGATTGTGAAGCCCTAGTGTTTACTCATGCTGCTTCCAGCTCCAGGCTGTGTCATTCAGCCACTATATGGTCTCATCATGCTTCAGCCTCATCCAAGCTGTGTCATTCAGCCACTATATGGTCTCCTCATGCTGCCAACATCTCCACACTGTGTCATTCAGCCACTATATGGCCTCCTCATGCTGCCAACACCTCCACGCTGTGTCATTCAGCCACTATATGGTCTCATCATGCTTCAGCCTCATCCAAGCTGTGTCATTCAGCCACTATATGGTCTCCTCATGCTGCCAACACCTCCATGCTGTGTCATTCAGCCATTATATGGTCTCCTCATGCTGCCAATACCTCCACACTGTGTCATTTAGCCACTATATGGTCTCCTCATGCTGCCAACATCTCCACGCTGTGTAATTTAGCCACTATATGGTCTCCTCATGCTGCCAACACCTCCACGCTGTGTCATTCAGCCACTATATGGCCTCCTCATACTGATGCCACCTCCAGGATTTGTTATTGTGCCACTCTGTGACAGTGATTCTAAAAGCGATGCCTGTAATCTGCATGTCATACTGAATCACAGTATTATTTCACTACCCCAGCACACTCCTTATGCGTGTTAGAACACAGCAAAGTGTTCTACACCCCTATTGAGGCTCTCTGTAGGCCAGAAATAGCCATTTTTAACCCCTTAAGGACCTAGGGCGTATGGAGACGCCCTGGCTTTCTGGTACTTAAGGTCCCAGGACGTATCCATACGCCCGTGGGAATTTTGGTCCCTGCCGCGTGCCGGGCGGGGACCGGACCGGGATGCCTGCTGATATCGTTCAGCAGGCATCCCGTGCAAATGCCGAGGGGGGGTCATCAGACCCCCCAGTGTTGGCGATCGCGGCAGATCGTTAGTGAATTCACACTAACGATCTGCAGTGATTCGGGTCATACGGGTCACGTGTGACCCGATGACCCGGAGATACAAGGTGATCGGGGGTGTACAATACACCCCCTATCACCCACTGTATCTATGGGGAGGTGGCGATTTTGTCACCCCCCCCAGGAGCGCTGCTATTGGCAGCCGGCAGGGGAGGGGTTAACTGCATAACTGAGCTCAGTCAGCGGGCAAAGCTGCTCGAAGGTGCCAGGTACCCCCCCCTCTGTACGATCAGAGCCCCCTCAGGGAAGAAGATCTGCAGGGACAGAGCAGGGAAAGAATACACTCCAGGGCAAGGTAGGAGTGAGCGTAAATAAGTTTAAAAAAAGCTTTAATAAAAAATAAAACCCTGACCCCCTAATAGGTCCCCAAGGGTCCACCGCAAATTGTTCAGTGTGACCCGGGCCCTATTGGGGGTTCAGGGCACTGCATTTGCCCGTACATTTTTTTTTGGTCCGCAATTTTTTTCCCTCCCTTATATAATTTCTAATCACACACCGTTATATCTAATAGTTACACCAAGCACTCACTACATACATCCCCCCCCACCCCCCCCCCCCCCGCCACCGTAAAAAAAGGCGATGGCTCACCAGGCATTTTCGTCAGCAGGGGCATATGCTTTTCTTGCCTCCGACTCCGAATCTGTCAGTGAGGACGATGAATGTCCAAGATTTCTGTGTTCTTCATCGTCCTCCTCATCATCTAGTACTGATGATGAGCCCCCTGCACGGCGGAGACGCCGCCAGGCGAGGCCACGCACCCCCCATGAAAGTGGCCCAGTGGCCGGCACTACTACGAGCGACAATGCCGCTCGTACTAGGAGTCCGACCCCCCAGGCGATTTTACCGGAGCCCCCTTCTGGTGAACCTGTCTGGAGACCCCCAAAGGGTTATCAGCCACGGGTTCCGGAGTTTGTTGGCGACTCCGGAATCCGGATTGACACGGCTGGGTTCACTGAATTTGACTTTTTCAGTTATTTTTTTCAGTGACAGCCTGGTCAATCTAATGGTGGAGCAGACGAATCTGCACGCCAGGCAGTTCATCGCCCACCACCCTAATTCTTTTTTGACCAGGTCCAATGAATGGTACGCCGTCAGTGCAGCCGAAATTAGGACATTTTGGGGCCTCGTGCTGCACATGGGCCTGGTCAAAAAGCCAAGTGTCAGGCAGTACTGGAGCGGGGACATCCTATACCAGACCCCGCTGTACAGTATGGCCATGGCACGGAAGCGGTTCAAGGCCATTCGGAATGCCTTCATTATGCAGATAATGAGGCATGTCCACCCCGAGGTGATCTCGCCTATGACCGGCTTTACAAAGTGAGGTCGGTCATCGATCACTTTGGGGCCAAATTTTTGGAGGCCTACGTACCGCTCAGGGACCTCTCTGTAGATGAGTCCCTCATCAGTTTTAAGGGGAGACTCATATTCCGCCAGTATATTCCCTCGAAGCAGGCGCGGTATGGCGTGAAGCTTTATAAACTTTGTGAGAGTACCACTGGGTACAGTTACAAGTTTAGGGTGTATGAGGGACGAGATTCCCGTATTGAACCCCCAGATTGTTCCCCCACTTTGGGTGTTAGCGGGAAAATCGTTTGGGACCTTATGTACCCATTGCTGGATAAGGGTTTCCACGTGTACGTGGACAACTTTTATACCAGCATCCCTCTCTTCACATCCCTTGCCGCCAGATCCATGTCCGCTTGTGGGACTGTGCGGAAGAATCAGAGAGGCCTCCCTCTAAATTTTCTGCAGACACCTATGCCCAAGGGTGAGTCCCATGCCCTTGGCCATGAAAACCTGTTGCTGGTCAGGTATAAGGATAAGAGGGATGTCCTTATGCTGACCACTATTCATGGCAACGGCAGGTAACCTGTCCCTGTGCGAGGTACCTCAACAACAGTCCTCAAGCCCGATTGTATTCTGGACTACAATCGGTATATGGGGGGAGTTGATCTTTCTGATCAAATCCTGAAGCCATATAACGCCATGCGGAAAACATGTGTATGGTACAAGAAAGTTGCGGTCTACTTGGTACAGGTTGCCATGTACAACTCTTTTGTACTGTACCAGAACACTGGCAGCACAGGGACATTCCTCCAGTTCAAAGAAGAAGTCCTAAAGGCCCTGATCTTTGCTGACCGGGAAAGAGCAGGCCGGAGTTCAGAAGGAACTGAAGTAATACGTGCCAGGATCGTCCCAGGCCAACACTTTCCAGGTGAGATCCCCCACACTGGAAAGAAGGGACGATCCCAGAAAAAATGTAGTGTGTCACAGGAGGGGGATACGGAAGGATACCACCTATCAATGTGACACTTGCCTCGATTATCCGGGCCTCTGCATTAAAAACTGCTTCAGGGAGTATCACACTTCCATGTGGTACTAAATTTTCCCTTTTCATTTAAATTTTCCTTAATTTGACCCCAATGTACCAAGTCCAGAGTACATTCCAAATTTTAACCCCATAAAACCACTAAATTGCCCCAAAAAATTTTCCAGCAAAAAATAAATAAATAAACGGATAAGACCTCTGGGGGTATTTTTTCAAAAAAACGGGTCATGGGTCACTGAGTCACTATCATTGGGGACTTTTTATGTTGCCTCAAATGCGCAGTGCTCTCCCTCCACCTGATCGGGGTGCGCATTTGAGGCAACATGTTAGGGATGGCCACACACATCACATTCCCAGAATGATGATTCAGAGCATATGGTTTGGGGTGGGCATATTCTTTAGTTTTGGCTATGCTCTGGGTCATCATTCTGGGAACATAACCTGTTTTATAATTTTATGTCCCACTGTACCCCATTTTAGTAACTTACCCCATGTAACATTTATAATTACCCCATGTAATGCCCCTTGAGGGGGGGTCCCACTGCTCTGGCTCCACAGGCAGCGATTTTGAAGCTCAAGGCCCCTGACTGCACTCCTGTTCTTCTGTGACCGGTCCAGATATGAGGTATGTCCTTATTCCAAAGAAATGTATTTACAAATTAAATTTTTTTTGCTGTTCTGGCACTAAATGCGACATGCCCCCCCATATCAGCAAAATTTGCAAATGTGACTCCTTCTCTTCTGAGCATTGTAGTGCACCTGCAGTGCACTTGACGTCCACACATGGGGTATTACCATACTCAGAAGAGATGGGGTTACAAATTTTGGGGGGCATTTTCTCCTATTACCCCTTGTAAAAATGTAACATTTTGGGGAAAACCAGCATTTTAGTGAAAAAAAATTTTTTTTTTCATTTACACATTCAACTTTAACAAAAATTCAACAAACACCTGTGGGGTGTTAAGACTCACTGTATCCCTTGTTACGTTCCTTGAGGGGTGTAGTTTCCAAAATAGTATGCCATGTGTTTTTTTTTTTTTTACTGTTCTGGCACCATAGGGGCTTCCTAAATGCAACATGCTCCCCAAAAACCATTTCGGCAAAATGTGCTTTCCAAAAGCCAAAAGTGACTCCTTCTCTTCTGAGCATTGTAGTGCGCCTGCAGTGCACTTGACGTCCACACATGGGGCATTACCTTACTCAGAAGAGATGGGGTTATACATTTTGGGGGGCATTTTCTCCTATTACCCCTTCTAAAAATCTAAAATTTGGGGAAAAAACTGCATTTTAGTAAAAAAAAAAATTTACACATCCAAAGTAGTCAAACACCTGTGGGGTGGTAAGGCTCACTGGATCCCTTGTTACGTTCCTTGAGGGGTGTAGTTTCCAAAATAATATGCCATGTGTTTTTTTTTTACTGTTCTGGCACCATACGGGCTTTCTAAATGCGACATGCCCCCCAAAAACCATTTCTACAAAATGTGCTTTCCAAAAGCCAAATGTGACTCCTTCTCTTCTGAGCAGTGTAGTGCGCCCGCAGTGCACTTGACGTATACACATGGGGTATCACCATACTCAGAAGAGATGGGGTTACAAATTTTGGGGGGCATTTTCTCCTATTACCCCTTGTAAAAATGTAAAATTTGGGGGAAAACCAGCATTTTAGTGAAAAATATTATTTTTTTCATTTACACATCCAACTTTAACGAAAAGTCGTCAAACACCTGTGGGGTGTTAAGGCTCACTGTACCCCTTGTTACGTTCCTTTAGGGGTTTAGTTTCCAAAATAGTATGCCATGTGGGGTTTTTTAACTGTTCTGGCACCATAGGGGCTTCCTAAATGCGACATGCCCTAGAAAAACCATTTCAGCAAAATGTGCTTTCCAAAAGCCGTATGTGACTCCTTCTCTTCTGAGCATTGTAGAGCGCCCGCAGTGCATTTAACATCCACATATGGGGTATTACCATACTCAGAAGAGATGGGGTTACAAATTTTGGGGGGCATTTTCTCCTATTACTCCTTGTAAAAATTTTAAAATTGGGGGAAAACTAGCATTTTAGTGAAAAAAAAAAATTATTAACACATCCAACTTTGACATAAAGTCGTGAAACACCTGTGGGGTGTGAATGCTCACTGTACCCCTTGTTACGTTCCTTGAGAGGTGTAGTTTCCAAAATAGTATGACATGTGTTTTTTATTTGCTGTTCTGGCACCATAGGGACTTCTTAAATGTGACATGCCCCCCAAAAACCATTTCAGAAAAACTCACTCTTCAAAATCCCATTGTCGCTCCTTCCCTTCTGAGCCCTCTACTGCACCCGCCGAACACTTGACATACACATATGAGGTATTTCCTTACTCGAGAGAAATTGGGTTACACATTTTAGGAAGATTTCTCTCCTTTTACCCCTTGTAAAAATTCAAAAACTGGGTTTCCAAGAACATGCGAATGTAAAAAATGAAGATTTAGAATTTTCTCCTTCACTTTGCTGCTATTCCTGTGAAACACCTAAAGAGTTATCACACTTAATGAATGTCATTTTGGATGCTTTGAGGGGTGCAGTTTTTATAATTGGGTCATTTGTGGGGTATTTCTAATATGAAGGCCCTTTAAATCCACTTCAAAACTGAACTGGTCCCTGAAAAATTCCAATTTTGAAAATTTTGTGAAAAATTGTAAAATTGCTACTGAACTTTGAAGCCCTCTGATGTCTTCCAAAAGTAAAAACTTTTCAACTTTATGATGCAAACATAAGGTAGACATATTGTGTATGTGGATCAATGTATAATTTATTTGGGATGTCTATTTTCCTTATATGCAGCTTCAAAGTATAAAAATGCAAAATTTTCAATTTTTTCATCTAATTTTGGAATTTTTCACCAAGAAATGAAACAAGAATCGACAAAATTTTACCACTAACATAAAGTGGAATATGTCACGAAAAAACAGTCTCTGAATCAGAATGAAAGGTAAAAGCATCCCAGAGTTATTAATGCTTGAAGTGACAGTGGTCAGATGTTCAAAAAATGGCCGGGTCCTTAAGGTATATTTGGGCTGGGTCCTTAAGGGGTTAAATGGGTATTCCAGGCAAAAACTTTTTTTTATATATCAACAGGCTCCGAAAAGTTGAACAGATTTGTAAATTACTTCAATAAAAAATCTTAATCCTTCCAATAGTTATTAGCTTCTGAAGTTTTCTGTCTAACTGCTCAATGATGATGTCACGTCTCGGGAGCTGTGCATGATGGGAGAATATCCCTTGCATGATGAGAAAATATCCCCATAGGAGCTGGACAACTCCCGGGACATGAGTCATCAGAAAGCAGTTAGACAGAAAACAGCAACTCAACTTCAGAAGCTAATAACTATTGGAAGGATTAAGATTTTTTAATAGAAGTAATTTACAAATCTGTTTAACTTTCCGGAGTCAGTTGATATATAAAAAAAAGTTTTTGCCTGGAATACCCATTTAATATAGATTCGCTGCAAATAAATTCGGATCCAACTGATTTTCTAATTTTTTCGAAAATGTCAAAAGTCCGCTCATCTTTAGTCTTATATATATTTTATTCATGATTTTTTTTAAAATAAAGATTTATTCAGTTTTTTCATTATGCATGGTGTGATTTCTATTAGTGTTTACATTTTGTATTTGGCACTCCATACAATGGATGTATTAGCCCCTATTTAGGAGATTGTTTGTTTGTCTTTCAAATGTAGATTTAGCATGTTTTTTCATTTGGACTGGTTTTTGGCGCTTTCTTTGCAACTTTTTTTAACTGTATCTTAGACATTTTTATGTTTCAGCAAAATATATAGCCCAAAATACATTCCATATATTAGGGCACATTGAGTTGCCCAAACAAAGTTCCTGGGCCTTTCGAATTGAATAGACATTTCAAGATATAAAACTAAAATTTTTGGCACACTTTATGGCACAAAAAATTGATCAGCGTGATGGTGTTCATCCAGGTGCAGGTTTTGTGATGTAGTTTTTGAATCTAAGTATGAATCATAATTAAAGAGAAAGTATCATAAAACCGTAACAAAACCTGACTTATAAGATCAGGTTTTATAAGGGAAGGGGCCCAGTCTCAGATAGTGATGAGGTAGTAGGAACCCCCCCCCCCCCCCAAAAAAAAAAAAAATCTTCAGAACTTGGCCCCAAGTGTTTGCTATGAATAGAACAGTGAGTCACACAAATGCACCACTGCGATATGAATGTATTCCAACATTTCAATGGGGAACCCACCATAGGGAAGAGTACACCACTGCAATTTGGGCCTGGTGGCCAGGGGGGTCACACCCCCAAATCCACCTGACCCAGTGGTTTAACCCCTTAAGGACCACAGGTTTTTCCATTTTTGCACTTTCGATTTTTCCTTCTCACCTTTTAAAAATCATAACCCTTTCAATTTTTCACCTAAAAATCCATATGATGGCTTATTTTTTGCGCCACCAATTCTACTTTGTAGTGACATCAGTCATTTTACCCAAAAATCTACGGCGAAACGGAAAAAAAAATAATTGTGCCACAAAATTGAAGAAAAATGCCTTCCGTTTCTACCCAGTAAATTTTTCCTAAAAAAATGACACCTTATCTTCATACAATTAAAATGATACTCTACTTATACAGTGGTCCCACAACATACGATGGTAAATTGTTCCAAATAAACCATCGTATGTTGAGGGATCCGTGCAATGTTAAAGAAGAACTACGGGATTGAAAAATGTATCCCCTATCCTAAACATAGGGGGTAAGTTTCAGATCGCGGGGGTTCCGACCGCTGGCCCCCCCCGCGATCTCCCGTACGGGGCCCCGGCTCTCTGGTTAGAGAGGGCGTGTTGACCACCGCACGAAGCAGCGGCCGACACACCCCCTCCATACACTGCTATGGGAGAGCCGGAAATTGCCGAAGACAGTGCTTCGGCTCTCCCATAGCAGTAAATGGAGGGCGCGTGTCAGCCGCCGCCTCGTGCAGTGGTCGACACACTCTCCCTATGCAGAGAGCCGCGGCCCCGTACGGGAGATCGTGGGGGGCCCCAGCGGTCGGCCCCCACGCTATCTGAAGCTTATCCCCTATCCTTAGGATAGAGGATAAAATGTTAAATCCCGTAGTTCTCCTTTAAGTAAAGGAAGTTATAATCACCTGTCCCCGCCACTCTAGACCATCACCACTACCCTGGATTTCGCCCTCCATCGCTTTCGTCGCGTCCCCGGGGTGTCCCCGCCGCTCCGGACCATCTCTGCTGCCTGGGATCGTTGCTCTTCATTGCCGTCATCAAGTCACCGCGCATGCCGTTCCTATTTGATGACGGGACGGCATGCGCAACAATGTGATGACGACGAAGGAGAGCGACGGCGATGCAGGGGATCCTGAAGAGAACAGTCCGGAGCGTCGGGTACAGGTGAGGGATCATCACCCGATCACACAGGGAACCTTAAACGGCTATCCGGCGGCAGCTGAAGCAGTCTGCGCTGCCGGATAGCCGTTGATGCGATGGCCCCGACATACAAAAGCATCGTATGTTGATGCTGCCTTCAACATGCAATGGCCTCTGAGAGGCCATCGTATATTGAAATTATCATATGTCGGGGCCATCGTAGGTCGGGGGTTACAATATAGGTTTGATTTTGTCGTACTTCTGGAAAAAATCATAACTACATGCAGGAAAATGTATACGTTTAAAATTGGCATCTTCTGAACCCTATAACTTTTTTATTTTACTGTGTATGGGGCAGTATGAGGGCTTTTTTTGCACCGTAATCTGAAGTTTTTAGCAGTACCATTTTTGTATTGATCGGACTTTTTGATCGCTTTTTATTTTTTTATTCATTATATTAATAGTGACCAAAAATACGTTGTTTTGGACTTTGCTATTTTTTTACGCGTAGGCCATTGACCGTGCAGTTTAATTACTGATATATTTTTAAAGTTCGGACATTTACGCACGCGGCGATACCACATATGTTTATATTTATTTTTATTTGCATGTTTTTTTTTATGGGAAAAGGGGGTGATTTGGACTTTTATAAGGGAAAGGGTTCAATCACATTTATTAACTTTTTTTACACTTTTTTTTTGTTGCAGTGTTATAGCTCCCATAGGGGGCTATAACACTGCACACGCTGATCTTTTACACTGATCACTGCAAAGCCATAGCTTTACATTGATCAGTGTTATCGGTGGTTGATTGCTCAAGCCTGCATCTCAGGCTTGGAGCAATCAATCACCGAACGGACGCGCCAGAGGAAGGTAAGAGGACCTCCGCTCACGTCCTAGCTGATCAGGACACCGCATTTTCACTGAGCAGCCGGGAAGCTTTTACTTTCGTTTTAGACGCAACGTTCAACTTTGAACGCAGCGTCTAAAGGGTTAATATCGTGTGGCACCGCGTTCGCTGCAACGCACTATTAGCCCCTGGTCCCAGCATGAGTTACCGCGTGACCCCGCGTTATATCGCGGGAGTCGGCCAAGGACGTAAGTATACGTCCTTAGTCGTTAAGGGTTTAAAATGTGGGGGATTGGGCGTCCTGCCAAACCGCTTACTTTATAAATCACTTGCTAACTCAGGAATAAAGGATACTTTCCCCAGATTCCCAGGCCAGCAAGCACACATGCGCATACAGTTGAAAGCTGTTGGTGTAGGCCACAGACAGCTTCAGACTGTGGCATGAACCAGAAGCGGAGCGTGACCTTTGTCCTGGAACAGGCAGTAAGGTCACTCATCATCACTGCCTGTGGAAGAAGAAAGAGGTGGCCTGATTAAGGAGAAGAAGTAAGTATGTATTTTGTAGGCTATTTGCCTACTTGAGGGGGTTACCTGGCTTATGGTGGAGAGACTGTCTACTGGGGTGCTACGTGCTTACTGAGGAAACTATTTGCCGATTGGGGGGGTAAAAACCTGCTTACTTGGGGGACTACCGGCCTATGGGGGGAACTATCTGCATACTGATGAGACATATTTGCCTTATGGGAGGACTTGCTGCATAATGGGTAAAATACCTATGGACATATCTATCAAATGGGGAACTACTCCCAACTTCTGTGTGAGACATACCTAATGAGGGACCTACATATCTACCCATTCAAACTGTGCGGGGCACTAAGGGGAACATTAATACTGGGGAGAATGTACAGAGGTGGGGGTGTGACTTGGAAAGGGAAGGAGTCTAAAATCTTTTTTTGAATGGAAGAACTAGTCACAGAGGCTTAGAGAAGAAGAAGGAAAGAGAATGAGCCCAAGCAGATGTTACCTCTGATTTACATTTTGACATACATGCAGCCAAAAATCAGCCTAAAAAATGTATTTAACCCCTTATGTGTTTTTTTTGTTGCGGTCCCTAAAGGGCTTTAGGCCAGGCTGCTGTCTTGTTTTTGTGCCAGGATTGCAGGAGCTCAGCTGTCATACTGACAGCCAGGCCCCTGTGCTAACTGTCAGGACCAGAGAAACCTCTGAACCTGGCACTTTAACCTCTTACACATCGTAGTGAAATCATGACTACAATGTGTAAGGGATCTGTGGGGCTTTGTGACCCTATTTGCAGTCCAAAATAGACTCCAAAACAGCCATATTTTTTAGCCAAAAAGACCAAAAAAAAAAGGACATGCCTTTTCATTTTATGGCCTTGAAGTTAATATATGTGTAAATAAAGGTCTGTTTTTCTATTAGGCCCTTTTTGGGCTTTTTTTGGGGGGGAAAAACCCTGCTGTTTAACAGTTCAACAATAGTTGAACATAGTTTTAACCCCTTAAGGACTCAGCGTTTTTTCGTTTTTGCATTTTCATTTTTTCCTTATCACCTTCTAAAAATCATAACGCTTTAAATTTTGCACATAAAAATCCATATGATGGCTTATTTTTTGCGCCACCAATTCTACTTTGCAGTGACATTAGTCATTTTACCAAAAAATCCACGGCGAAATGGAAAAAAAATCATTGTGCAAAAAAATTGAAGAAAAATTTCCTTTTGTAACTTTTGGGGGATTCCGTTTCCGTGCATTTATTGGTCAAAATTATACCTTATCTTTATTCTGTAGGTCCATACGGTTAAAATGATACCCTACTTATATAGTTTTGATTTTGTCGCACTTCTGAAAAAAATCATAACTACATGCAGGAAAATGTATACGTTTAAAATTGTCATCTTCTGACCCCTGTAACTTTTTTATTTTTCCACGTACGGGCCGGTACGTACGGGCCGGTATGAGGGCTCATTTTTTGCGACGTGTTGTGAAGTTTTCATCGGTACCATTTTTGTGCTGATCGGACTTTTTGATCGCTTTTTAATAATTTTTTTATGATATAAAAAGTGACCAAAAAGACGCTATTTTGGACTTTGGAATTTTTTTGCGCGTACGCCATTGACAGTGCGGTTTAATTAATGATATAATTTTATAGTTCGGACATTTACACACGCGGTGATACCACATATGTTAATTTTTATTTTTATTTACACAGTTTTTTTATGGGAAAAGGGGGGTGATTCAAACTTTTATTAGGGAAGGGTTAAATGACCTTTGTTAACTTTTTTTTTCACTTTTTTTTTGCAGTGCTATAGCTCCCATAGGGAGCTATAACACTGCACACACTGATCTCCTATGCTGATCCCTGCAAAGCCATAGCTTTGCACGGATCAGTCAGATAGGGGCTTGATTGCTCAAGCCTGTAGCTCAGGCTTGGAGCAATCAATCGATCATCGGACGCTGCGGAGTCAGGTAAGGAGACCTCCGCCTGCGTCCCAGCTGATCGGAACATCGCGATTTTATCGCGATGTCCCGATCAGCCCGACTGAGCTGCCGGGAAGCGTTTACTTTTGTTTTCAGACGCGGCGGTCAACTTTGATCGCCGCGTCTGAAGAGTTAACAGTGCGCGGCAGAATGATTGGTGCCGCGCGCTGTTAACCCAGGGTCCCGGCTATCGTTAGCAACCGGGACCGAGCCGGTGTGATGCGGGGTCACGGTCTGACCCCGTTTTTCACACCGAAACCGGGCTCAGGGTGTACAGGTACGCCCTGAGTCCTTAAGAGGTTAAAGAGGGCTTGTAGGCACTATCCTGTTGGAGGACCTATGACCTTGGGTCATTATCCTGATGAAGGAGCTATGACCTTGGGTCATTATCCTGTTGGAGGACCTATGACATGCAACTGAGACCAAGCTTCCTGAAACTGGGCAGCAAATTTTGCTCCAGAATGTGTTGATAATCCTAAGATTTAATTGTACCCTGTATGGATTCAAGACACCCTGTGCCAGATGCAGTAAAGCAGCCCCAAAACAAAACTGAGCTTCCTCCATGCTTCACAGTAGGCAAAGTGTTTTTTTCTGTATCTACGAGAAAATAACTGATGTGACTTGCCAGAAAACTTCCGTTTTGTCTCATCTGTCTACTTTACAGGACTGAAGGTTTGTGGCTTCACAATATACATTTTGGCAAATTCCAGTTTAAACTTTTTATGATTTGCTTTTAACAGTTGTGTCCTACTTGTTCATTCTTTCAAGTCCACTTTTGCTCAATTAGTGACTTATGGTGCAATCTGACTCTGATGTACACCTCCAAGTCACTAATTGAGCAAAAGTGGACTTGAAAGAATGAACAAGTAGGACACAACTGTTAAAAGCAAATCATAAAAAGGTTAAACTGGAATTTGCCTTGGAGTTCACCTCTAATGACTTTGGAAGTTGTTCTTGGCTCTTTGTTTCCATTTGTGTTATCCATCTCTTCGATTTGTCATCAGTTTTCCTCTTGAGGCCACAAATCCATTCTTTCGAACATTAACTATTTGCTACTTTACTTGTAGGTAAATAAGTGTGTGAATAACACTTTTACATATTATGTTTTATGACTACATATATGCCAAAATATGTAAAAAATCATAAATTATATTTCCAAAGCAGCAATTTTTTAGATGTCTAAACCAAGTACTTGAATCAAGTAAACTCAAAGATGTAATTTATCCTTGGAGAGGAATATTGCCTAATACATTATGATTTGATCATTAGCTCAATACCACCATAAATTGTTAAAAACTTCCTTGCAACATAGTGACTGGATTAAAGTCAATTAAAGGGGTATTCCGGCTTTAGACATTTTATCCCCTATTCAAAGGACTGGAGACGTGACCCCTCATGACATCATGTCTCGCCCCCACCATTCATGTCAATGGAGGGCTTGTAATGGCCGTGAAGGGAGACATTAAGGAATCGGGAGTGACGTCACGTCACGAGGGGGGCGTGGCATTAAGTCACGTCTCCAGTCCAGAAAACTTCCGGGTTCCGAGCCTGGAGACGCAGCTCCACACATAATGCAAGTGCTTCAAGGAGATCGCGGAGGGTCCCAGTGGCATGCCCCCCACGATCATACATCTTATCCCCTATCCTTTTATTCTTTGGATAAGGGGATAAAATGTCTAAAGCCGGAATACCCCTTTAAGATATTATATACACATAAATCACATATATATATATATATATATATATATATATATATATATATATATATATATATATATATATATACCGTATATACTCGAGTATAAGCCGACCCGAGTATAAGCCGAGACCCCTAATTTCAACCCAAAATCCCAGGAAAAGTTATTGACTCGAGTATAAGCCTAGGGTGGGAAATACCTCATCCCCCCCTGTCATCATCCAGACCCGTCATTAACATCCTCATCATCATCCCCTTGTCATCATCCCACACATCCCCCCTTCATCATCCCCTTATCATCCCACACATCCCCCTTCATCATCCCCTTGTCATCATCCCACACATCCCCCCTATCATCCCCTTATCATCCCGCACATCCCCCCTTCATCATCCCCTTATCATCCCACACATCCCCCCTTCATCATCCCCTTATCATCCCGCACATCCCCCCTTCATCATCCCCTTATCATCCCACACATCCCCCCTTCATCATCCCCTTGTAATCATCCCCCCCCCCTTCATCATCCCCACCCCCCTTCATCATCCCCACACCCCCCCTTCATCATCCTCTTCTCATCATTCGCCCTCAGTGGTCTTCAACCTGCGGACCTCCAGAGGTTTCAAAACTACAACTCCCAGCAAGGGAGTTGTAGTTTTGAAACCTCCGGAGGTCCGCAGGTTGAAGACCACTGCGGCCTTCAACATCATCCAGCCCCCTCTCACCCCCTTTAGTTCTGAGTACTCACCTCCGCTCGGCGCTGGTCCGGTCCTGCAGGGCTGTCCGGTGAGGAGGTGGTCCGGTGAGGAGGTGGTCCGGGCTGCTATCTTCACCGGGGGCGCCTCTTCTCCGCGCTTCCGGCCCGGAATAGATGCGTTGCCTTGACAATGACGCAAATGACGCACCTCTGCGTCGTTGTCACGGCAACGTGACTATTCTGAGGCCGGGCCCGAAGCGCTTAGAAGAGGCCTCCCCGGTGAAGATAGCAGCCCGGAACCACTATCCCACCGGACCACCTCCTCACCGGACAGTCCTGCAGGACCGGACCAGCGCCGAGCGGAGGTGAGTACTCAGAACTAAAGGGGGTGAGAGGGGGCTGGATGATGTTGAAGGCCGCAGTGGTCTTCAACCTGCGGACCTCCGGAGGTTTCAAAACTACAACTCCCAGCAAGCCCGGACAGCCGATGGCTGCCCGGGCTTGCTGGGAGTTGTAGTTTTGAAACCTCTGGAGGTCCGCAGGTTGAAGACCACTGCGGGTGGGGGAGTTCACTCGAGTATAAGCCGAGGGGGGTGTTTTCAGCACGAAAAATCGTGCTGAAAAACTCGGCTTATACTCGAGTATATACGGTATATATATATATATATATATATATATATATATATATATATATATATATATATATATATATATATTCTGTTGATTATGATTTCATTCTTTGTATTTTAACAAAATCAAGGCGCATCGTCTATTGACAAAGATTATTATAAAATTATTTTCTTGTCAATTTATGATTATTACTAGAGATGAGCGAAATTTTCAAAAATTCGATTCGGCCGATTCGCCGAATTTTCCCGAAAAGTTTGTTCGATCCGAATTTATTCGCGGCAAATCGATGTTAAAAAAAGGCTATTTCTAGCCTACATACAGCCTCTATAGGGGGGTATAGAACACTTTGCTGTGTCCTAAAACGCATATGGAGTGTGCTGGGGTAGTGAAATAATACTGTTATTCAGAATAGCATGCAGATTACCGGCATCGCTCTTAGAATCACTGCCACACAGCAGCACAATGACAGAGCCTAGTGGTGGTGGCATCAGTGTCAGGAGACCATTTAGTGACTGAGTGACATAGCGTGGACATATTTGCAGCAAGAGGAGACCATTTAGTGGCTGAATTTCACAGCGTGGAGTTGGCTGATGCACTAGTACACTACACACCAGGGCTTCACAATCCCCCCCCCCCTCCAAAAAAAACAACACAATATATGACATTTTTGACAAAGATTTCTCATTGGTAGCACCCTCTATCCAAAAATTAGAAATTTCCAGACAAAGGCCCCACCTCTGCGGCATCAGTAACCCATATATTGCCTGTAGGACACAGCCTGGAGTTGGTTGATGCACCAGTACACAACAGGGCTTCACAATCCCCCCTCCAAAATCAACACAATGAGAATTTTTTGTCAAAGATTTCTCATTGGTAGCACTCGCTATCCAAAAATTAGAAATTTCCAGAACCAGGCCCCCCCCCTGTGGCATCAGTAACCCATATTTTGCCTGCATGACACAGCCTGGAGTTGGCTGATGCAAGAGTACACACCAGGGCTTCACAATCCCCCCCCCCCCAAAAAAAAACAACACAATATATGACATTTTTGTCAAAGATTTCTCATTGGTAGCACCCGCAGCCTGGAGTTGGCTGATGCACCAGTACATACCCGGGCTTCACAATCCCATCCAAAAAACAACAACATTTTAGAATTTTTTTAAAGAAATACCTTTGTGTAAGAACAAGCACATATCCAACAGTTCACAAGACTCTATAATGCAGGACAGTGGACCACCCAAAGACATTCTTCTCAAAAATAATAAACCACACAATGTTTTAAATTTTTTTACAAAAACTAATTCAATATGTGTGTAAGCGCATCTGTCTCCAAAAGATCAGATCACCAAAGGACTTTTTTCACCCAAAATGATGAAGCAGAGTTAATCCCTGTCAGTATTTATTTATATTTTTTTTTCATTAAAAAATCACACGCAACAAGCGTTCTGTTGTGTAACGATTAGCATTCTGGAAAATTCAATTTTATTACTAATAAAATTATCAGTAAATAAAAAAAAAAACACTACCCAAGAGTGTTTAATTACCCCATACATTGCACCAGGAGCAGTCAAGAGTAGGCCTCAGCAGTGCCCAAGAGGCTTTAATAACCCCTACCTTTGCACGATCAATTGCGAGATCGAGCAATACCAGGTGTGTTATGCCCTCTGATTAGCGTGTCTCTATCTTTCATCGACCGGTGCTGGTAACCCGCTAACTCCGGGAAAGGTAAGCTGCCGCGAAGCAGGTGGTCTCCCCCGGGCACGTTTGGCTCCAGAATCTCCACTACTGCCACACCACGCTGAATGCCAACCGTGCTACCGCCTTGCTGACTCAAGGGCAACCTGCAACTCTCTTCTCCCGATGATTAACCCCCTTCTCCTGAGATCGAGCAATAACAGGTGTGTTATGCCCTCAGATGTCCGGGGCTGCAGGCGAGCTTCACTGAACGGATTAGGGTGTGTCCATCTTTTTTTGTAGCACCCGCAATCCAAAAATTTTTAATTCCCAGACCCCACCTCTGCGGCATCAGGAACCCATTTATTGCCTGAAGGACAAAGCCTGGAGTTGGCTGATGCACCAGTACACACAGGGCTTCACAATCCGCCCCAAAATCAACAAAATTGTATACATTTTTTTTTTATTTACAACTTTGTGTAAGCACATGCGCATATCCAACATTTCAGAAGACTCTATAAGGCAGGACGGTGGACCACCCAAAGACTTTCTTCTCAAAAATAATGAACCACACAATTGTTGAATTAAAAAAAAAAATTTGAAATTCTTAGACCCAGGCCCCACCTCAGCTGCATCAGTAACCCATAGATTGCCTGAAAGACACAGCCTGGAGTTGGCTGATGCACGAGTACACACCCGGGCTTCACAATCCACCCCCAAAAAAACGCAATTTTTTTAAAAATTGTCTGACAAAATACCTTTTTGTTAAAACAAGCGCATATACAGCAGTTCAGAAGACTCTATAATGCAGGACAGTGGACAACCCAAAGACATTCTTCTATAATATAATAAACCACACAATATGTCCAATTTTATTTAAATAATTGAAATTCCAAGACCCAAGACTGCTGCATCAGTATCCCATATATTGCCTAACGGACACAGACTGGAGTTGACTGTTGCACGAGTACACACTACACACCCGTCACCCGGGCTTCACAATCCACCCCAAAAAAACACAATTTTTTTTCTAAATTGTCTGACAAAATACCTTTTTGTTAAAACAAGCGCATATACAGCAGTTCAGAAGACTCTATAATGCAGGATGGTGGACCACCCAAAGACATTCTTCTATAATATAATAAACCACACAATATGTTAAAAAATTTTTAAATAATTGAAATTCCAAGACCAAGGCCCCACCTCTGCTGCATCAGTAACCCATATTGTTACGCCGAGCGCTCCGGGTCCCCGCTCCTCCCCGGAGCGCTCGCTACACTCCTCTCACTGCAGCGCTTCGGTCGGTTCCACGGACCCGGGGCGCTGCGATACCGCCTCTGGCCGGGATGCGATTCGCGATGCGGGTAGCGCCCGCTCGCGATGCGCACCCCGGCTCCCGTACCTGACTCGCTCTCCGTCAGTTCTGTCCCGGCGCGCGCGGCCCCGCTCCCTAGGGCGCGCGCGCGCCGGGTCTTTGCGATTTAAAGGGCCACTGCGCCGCTGATTGGCGCAGTGGTTCCAATTAGTGTTTACACCTGTGCACTTCCCTATATCACCTCACTTCCCCTTCACTCCCTCGCCGGATCTTGTTGCCTTAGTGCCAGTGAAAGCGTTTCCTTGTGTGTTCCTAGCCTGTGTTCCAGACCTCCTGCCGTTGCCCCTGACTACGATCCTTGCTGCCTGCCCCGACCTTCTGCTACGTCCGACCTTGCTTCTGTCTACTCCCTTGTACCGCGCCTATCTTCAGCAGCCAGAGAGGTTGAGCCGTTGCTAGGGGATACGACCTGGTCACTACCGCCGCAGCAAGACCATCCCGCTTTGCGGCGGGCTCTGGTGAAAACCAGTAGTGACTTAGAACCGATCCTCTAGCACGGTCCACGCCAATCCCTCTCTGGCACAGAGGATCCACTACCTGCCAGCCGGCATCGTGACAGTAGATCCGGCCATGGATCCCGCTGAAGTTCCTCTGCCAGTTGTCGCTGACCTCTCCACGGTGGTCGCCCAGCAGTCACAACAGATTGCGCAACAAGGCCAACAGCTGTCTCAACTGACTGTTATGCTACAACAGTTACTACCACAGCTCCAGCAACCATCTCCTCCGCCAGCTCCTGTACCTCCTCCGCAGCGAGTGGCCGCTTCTGGACTACGACTATCCTTGCCGGATAAATTTGATGGGGACTCTAAGCTTTGCCGTGGCTTCCTTTCCCAATGTTCATTACACTTGGAGATGATGTCGGACCAGTTCCCCACTGAAAGGTCTAAGGTGGCTTTCGTAGTCAGCCTGCTGTCTGGAAAAGCCCTGGCTTGGGCCACACCGCTCTGGGACCGCAATGACCCCGTCACTGCCTCTGTACACTCCTTCTTCTCGGAAATTCGAAGTGTCTTTGAGGAACCTGCCCGAGCCTCTTCTGCTGAGACTGCCCTGTTGAACCTGGTCCAGGGTAATTCTTCCGTTGGCGAGTATGCCGTACAATTCCGTACTCTTGCTTCTGAATTATCCTGGAACAATGAGGCCCTCTGCGCGACCTTTAAAAAAGGCCTATCCAGCAACATTAAAGATGTTCTGGCCGCACGAGAAATGCCTGCTAATCTTCATGAACTTATTCACCTAGCCACTCGCATTGACATGCGTTTTTCCGAAAGGCGTCAGGAGCTCCGCCAAGATATGGACTCTGTTCGCACGAGGCGTTTCTTCTCCTCGGCTCCTCTCTCCTCTGGTTCCCTGCAATCTGTTCCTGTGCCTCCCGCCGTGGAGGCTATGCAGGTCGACCGGTCTCGCCTGACATCTCAAGAGAGGACACGACGCCGCATGGAGAACCTCTGCCTGTACTGTGCTAGTACCGAACACTTCCTGAGGGATTGTCCTATCCGCCCTCCCCGCCTGGAAAGACGTACCCTGACTCCGCACAAAGGTGAGACAATCCTTGATGTCCACTCTGCTTCTCCACGTCTTACTGTGCCTGTCCGGATGTCTGCCTCTGCCTTCTCCTTCTCTTCTGTGGCCTTCTTGGACTCTGGATCTGCAGGAAATTTTATTTTGGCCTCTCTCGTCAACAGGTTCAACATCCCAGTGACCAGTCTCACCAGACCCCTTTACATCAATTGTATAAACAATGAAAGATTGGACTGTTCCATACGTTTCCGCACGGAGCCCCTTCTAATGAGCATCGGATCTCATCACGAGAGGATTGAACTTTTGGTCCTCCCCAATTGCACCTCGGAAATTCTCCTTGGACTTCCCTGGCTTCAACTTCATTCCCCAACCCTGGATTGGTCCACTGGGGAGATCAAGAGTTGGGGGCCCTCTTGTTCCAAGGACTGTCTAAGACCGGTTCCCAGTAACCCTTGCCGTAACTCTGTGCTTCCTCCAGTAACCGGTCTCCCTAAGGCCTATATGGACTTCGCGGATGTTTTCTGCAAAAAACAAGCGGAGACTCTACCTCCTCACAGGCCTTATGATTGTCCTATCGACCTCCTCCCGGGCACCACTCCACCCCGGGGCAGAATTTATCCTCTCTCTGCCCCAGAGACTCTTGCCATGTCTGAATACGTCCAGGAGAATCTAAAAAAGGGCTTTATCCGTAAATCCTCCTCTCCTGCCGGAGCCGGATTTTTCTTTGTGTCCAAAAAAGATGGCTCTCTACGTCCTTGCATTGACTACCGCGGACTTAATAAAATCACGGTTAAGAACCGCTACCCCTTACCCCTCATCTCTGAACTCTTTGATCGCCTCCAAGGTGCCCACATCTTTACTAAATTGGACTTAAGAGGCGCCTATAACCTCATCCGCATCAGAGAGGGGGATGAGTGGAAAACAGCATTTAACACCAGAGATGGACACTTTGAGTATCTGGTCATGCCCTTTGGCCTGTGCAACGCCCCTGCTGTCTTCCAAGACTTTGTTAATGAAATTTTTCGTGATCTGTTATACTCCTGTGTTGTTGTATATCTTGATGATATCCTAATTTTTTCGGCCAATCTAGAAGAACACCGCCAGCATGTCCGTATGGTTCTTCAGAGACTTCGTGACAATCAACTCTATGCTAAAATTGAGAAATGTCTGTTTGAATGCCAATCTCTTCCTTTTTTAGGATACTTGGTTTCTGGCCAGGGACTACAAATGGATCCAGATAAACTCTCTGCCGTCTTAGATTGGCCACGCCCCTCCGGACTCCGTGCCATCCAACGTTTTTTGGGGTTCGCCAATTATTACAGGCAATTTATTCCACATTTTTCTACCATTGTGGCTCCTATTGTGGCTTTAACCAAAAAAAATGCCGATCCCAAGTCTTGGCCTCCTCAAGCGGAAGACGCCTTTAAACGACTCAAGTCCGCCTTCTCTTCGGCTCCCGTGCTCTCCAGACCTGACCCATCTAAACCCTTCCTATTGGAGGTTGATGCCTCCTCAGTGGGAGCTGGAGCTGTCCTTCTACAAAAAAACTCTTCCGGGCATGCTGTTACTTGTGGGTTTTTTTCTAGGACCTTCTCTCCGGCGGAGAGGAACTACTCCATCGGGGATCGAGAGCTTCTAGCCATTAAATTAGCACTTGAGGAATGGAGGCATCTGCTGGAGGGATCAAGATTTCCAGTTATTATTTACACCGATCACAAGAACCTCTCATACCTCGAGTCTGCCCAACGGCTGAATCCTCGTCAGGCCAGGTGGTCTCTGTTCTTTGCCCGATTTAATTTTGAAATTCACTTTCGGCCTGCTGATAAGAACATTAGGGCCGATGCTCTCTCTCGTTCCTCAGATGCTTCTGAAATTGAACTCTCTCCTCAACACATCATTCCTCCTGACTGCCTGATTTCCACTTCTCCAGCCTCCATCAGGCAAACTCCTCCAGGAAAGACCTTTGTTTCTCCACGCCAACGCCTCGGAATCCTCAAATGGGGTCACTCCTCCCATCTCGCAGGTCATGCGGGCATCAAGAAATCTGTGCAACTCATCTCTCGCTTCTATTGGTGGCCGACTCTAGAGACTGATGTGGTGGACTTTGTGCGAGCCTGCACTATCTGTGCCCGGGATAAGACTCCTCGCCAGAAGCCCGCTGGTTTTCTTCTTCCTCTGCCTGTTCCCGAACAACCTTGGTCTCTGATTGGTATGGATTTTATTACTGACTTACCCCCATCCCATGGCAACACTGTTATTTGGGTGGTCGTTGATCGATTCTCCAAAATGGCACATTTCATCCCTCTTCCTGGTCTTCCTTCAGCGCCTCAGTTGGCTAAACAATTTTTTGTACACATTTTTCGTCTTCACGGGTTGCCTACGCAGATCGTCTCGGATAGAGGCGTCCAATTTGTGTCTAAATTCTGGAGGGCTCTCTGTAAACAACTCAAGATTAAATTAAATTTTTCTTCTGCATACCATCCTCAATCCAATGGACAAGTAGAAAGAATTAACCAGATCTTGGGTGACTATTTACGACATTTTGTTTCCTCCCGCCAGGATGACTGGGCAGATCTTCTACCTTGGGCCGAATTCTCGTATAATTTCAGAATCTCTGAATCTTCCTCCAAATCCCCGTTTTTCGTGGTGTACGGCCGTCACCCTCTTCCCCCCCTCCCTACCCCCTTGCCCTCTGGTCTGCCCGCTGTGGATGAAATTTCTCGTGATCTCTCCATCATATGGAGAGAGACCCAAAATTCTCTCTTACAGGCTTCTTCACGCATGAAGAGATTCGCGGATAAGAAAAGAAGAGCTCCTCCCATTTTTTCCCCTGGAGACAAGGTATGGCTCTCCGCCAAATATGTCCGCTTCCGTGTCCCTAGCTATAAGTTGGGACCACGCTATCTTGGTCCTTTCAAGATTTTGCGCCAGATTAATCCTGTCTCTTACAAACTTCTTCTTCCTCCTTCTCTTCGTATTCCTAATGCCTTTCATGTTTCTCTTCTCAAACCACTTATCATTAACCGTTTCTCTCCCAAATCTGTTCCCCCCACTCCTGTCTCCGGCTCCTCGGACATCTTCTCCGTCAAAGAAATTTTAGCATCTAAAAAGGTCAGAGGGAAAACCTTCTTTTTAGTGGATTGGGAGGGTTGTGGTCCAGAAGAGAGGTCCTGGGAACCTGAGGACAATATCCTGGACAAAAGTCTGGTCCTCAGGTTCTCAGGCTCCAAGAAGAGGGGGAGACCCAAGGGGGGGGGTACTGTTACGCCGAGCGCTCCGGGTCCCCGCTCCTCCCCGGAGCGCTCGCTACACTCCTCTCACTGCAGCGCTTCGGTCGGTTCCACGGACCCGGGGCGCTGCGATACCGCCTCTGGCCGGGATGCGATTCGCGATGCGGGTAGCGCCCGCTCGCGATGCGCACCCCGGCTCCCGTACCTGACTCGCTCTCCGTCAGTTCTGTCCCGGCGCGCGCGGCCCCGCTCCCTAGGGCGCGCGCGCGCCGGGTCTTTGCGATTTAAAGGGCCACTGCGCCGCTGATTGGCGCAGTGGTTCCAATTAGTGTTTACACCTGTGCACTTCCCTATATCACCTCACTTCCCCTTCACTCCCTCGCCGGATCTTGTTGCCTTAGTGCCAGTGAAAGCGTTTCCTTGTGTGTTCCTAGCCTGTGTTCCAGACCTCCTGCCGTTGCCCCTGACTACGATCCTTGCTGCCTGCCCCGACCTTCTGCTACGTCCGACCTTGCTTCTGTCTACTCCCTTGTACCGCGCCTATCTTCAGCAGCCAGAGAGGTTGAGCCGTTGCTAGGGGATACGACCTGGTCACTACCGCCGCAGCAAGACCATCCCGCTTTGCGGCGGGCTCTGGTGAAAACCAGTAGTGACTTAGAACCGATCCTCTAGCACGGTCCACGCCAATCCCTCTCTGGCACAGAGGATCCACTACCTGCCAGCCGGCATCGTGACACATATATTGCCTAACGGACACAGACTGGAGTTGACTGATGCACGAGTACACACTACACACGCATCACCCGGGCTTCACAATCCACCCCAAAAAAACGCCAAATTTTATCGAAATTGTCGGACAAAATACCTTTTTTTTTAAAAAACAAGCGCATATAGAGCAGTTCAGAAGACTCTATAATGCAGGATGGTGGACCACCCAAAGACATTCTTCTCAAAAGTAATAAACCACACAATGTTTGAAATTTGGTTAAAAAAATTATTACATTTGTGTAAGTGCATCTGTCTCCAAAAAATCAGATGGCAAAAGGATTCTATTCGCCAAAAATGATTAAGCAGAGTTAATCCCTCTCCATCTATTTTTTTTTTCATAAAAAAATCACACGCAACAAACGTTCCATTGTGTAACAGTTAGCATTCTGCAAAATTCAATTTTATTACTGATAAAATTACCAGTAAATTTAACAATAACACTACCCAAGAGTGTTTAATTACCCCATACATTGCACCAGGAGCAGTCAGGACTAGGCCTCAGCAGTACCCAAGAGGCTTTAATAACCCTTTACCTTGCCCGATCAATTGCGAGATCGAGCAATAACAGGTGTGTTATGGCCTCAGATGTTCTGGGCTGCACTAGCGCTCCACTGAACGGATTAGCGTCTCTCTATCTTTCAAGGACAGGTGCGTGTTGCACGCTGAAACCAGTTCGTGATAGGGATCTATGATTGCAATTATTTAATCTTAAAACAAAGAATTACCAGTAAGTGAGGGTCATAAGCTGGCGTTTATTAAGTCCCTGCCCTTTGTACACACCGCCCGTCGCTATAATCTATTAGATTAGTTAGTGAGTTGGTTAGTAAGGTCCTCGGATCGGCCCAGGCAGGGTAGGAGAAGGCCCTGGCAGAGCGCCGAGAATTTAACGATCATAGTTGAAATTTGCATTAAGCATGTATTTAGCTACTGCTAAACATCCAAAAATTTAAGGCCCAAGGCCAGAGGCACCAGGGAGGCAAGTAGTTCCTGAAAGACACAGAATGAATCTGGAGCATGCATTTGCAGTACCCCAGAGGTTTTCATAACCCCTTACATTTAAAGATCAATGTTGACATTTGCATTAAGCATGTATTTAGCTACTGCTAAACTTCAAAAAATTATAGGCCCAAGGCCAGAAACTTCAGTTTTCCCCATATTAGGAGCATAGTTGTCCCCCGGATTAGGCAGCATAGATGTCCCCCAGATTAGGACCATAGTTGTCCCCCAGATTAGGCAGCATAGATGTCACCCAGATTAGGCAGCATAGATGTCCCCACGAGTAGGCAGCATAGATGTCCCCCAGATTAGGAGCATACTTGTCCCCCAGATTAGGCAGCATAGATGTCACCCAGATTAGGAGCATAGTTGTACCCCAGAGTAGGCAGCATAGATGTCACCCAGATAAGGCAGCATAGATGTCCCCCAGATTAGGAGCATACTTGTCCCCCAGATTAGGCAGCATAGATGTCCCCCAGATTAGGCAGCATAGTTGTCCCCCAATCAGCGCGGGCCGGTCAGAGCCAATCAAAGGGCCGTATGTGTCAAGCGGGCCGTACAATCCCCAGGTCTGCCCCAGAGGGTTTCATAACCAACCACAATAGAGAAAATTTTGTTGTAGGAGCATCGTCAATCTACTCAGACCCATCTGTCATTGGTGGCTGGAAATCCTGGCTGATCCATCACTGATTCATCTTGACAAACGTCAGTCTCTCCACATTTTTAGTGGACAGACGAGTTCGCCTTGGGGTGACTATGGCCCCTGCCGCACTAAACAACCACTCTCATGGCACACTACTGGCCGGGCAGGACAGCTTTTCCAGGGCAAACTCTGCTAGTTGAGGCCATAAATCGAGTTTGGCTGCCCAGAAGTCCAGCGGATCTTCAACGGTTGTTGGCAGGTTCAGGTCCTGCTCCATGTCCACCTGCTGCTGATGAGTAGCTTCACTATGCGGCTGAAGGAAGCTACTCATCAGTGACTGTAGACTCAGGCTGCTGCTGATTGAGCCGGTACTGCTCCTGCCACCCCGCCCCTCCCCAGCAGCCGTGGCAGTGGAAGGTGAGCGCAGAGGGCCCCCCGAGTCAGACCTGCGAGTGGATGGACCATGTGGCATCGGCCAACCGACTACGTAGAAGCTCCCTGAAGTAGGTCAGTTTGTCCTCCCTCTCAGTGGGTGTAAAAAAGGCCCCCATTCTGGGCCGGTAGTGAGGGTCTAATAAGGTGGACATCCAGAAGTCATCGCGCTGACGACTTTTGACAATTCAGGGGTCACTACGCAAGCAACTCAGCATGCATCGTGCCATTTTTGACAGTGACTCACTGGGACTACCTGCCTCCATCTCCACTGCATACTGCCACGGTGTGTCTGGGTCCTCTGTCTCACCTCCCTCGTAATAACCCTCCAGCTCCTCTGGCTGCTCCTGCTCCTCCCCTCCTGTCCAATGACCAGAAACACCGGCCATCTCATCCACCGTAAACTGTGCTCCGCTCTGCCCCTCATCATCCTCCTTCAGTTCATCCCCCACAGAACTCATGCAGCCTTCTGATGTAGGCGCAACATCTCCATTGCCGTGACCAGCCATGTTTTCAATCATTTTTTGGAGTAAATGTAGGAGTGGAATTACGTCGTTCATGGCGTAATTCGAGCGACTAACAAAAAATGTGGCTTCCTTAAAGGGCCTCAGCAAACGGCAGGTGTCACTTATGAGCTGCCACTCGTTCACATTGAAGCTACACAGGGGAGTACTCCTATCTGCTTGTATCATGAAAAAATCCGTGATGGCTTTTTTTTGTTCGTATAGTCTGTCCAACATATGGAGGGTGGAATTCCAACACGTGGCAACGTCACAAATGAAACTATGTTGTAGGATACCGTTCTGACGCTGCAGCTCAAGCAAAGTGTGCTTGGCGGTGTACGAGTGGCTGAAGTGCATGCACAGTTTCCTTGACATTGTCAGGACGTATTGCAAATGGGGTTAAGACTTAATGAACTTCATGACAACCAGATTCAACACGTGTGCCATGCAGGGCGAATGGTTCACACTTCCTTGTCGCAGCGCGGCCACAATGTTCTTCCCATTGTCGGTCACCATGGTTCCCATTTCCAGATTTCGTGGAGTAAGCCATACTCGGATTTCTTCCCTAATGAACTTCAGCAGTTCCTCCCCTGTGTGACTCCGTTCGCCAAGGCAAACCATGTGAAGGACGGCTTGACACCGCTTTGCCCTACACACGTGGTACGATGAAGGGCCACCGAGATTTGGATGTGCAGTGGAGGCCGAGGACACGGGGGGGGGGGGAGGAGGAGGAGGCGCACACTGTAAAAGGACCAACTGCCTGGGAGCGAGAGCGTGGAGGAGGAAGTGGTGTGACCTGTCCAAGTTGCTGCTGTGGCTGTGCAGGAACAACATTTACCCAGTGGGCCGTAAAAGACATGTATTGACCCTGCCCGTAGTTACAGCTCCACATGTCGGCGCTGCCGTGCACTTTTGAACACACCGACAGGCTCAAGGACTGGCTCACCTTCTCTTGTGCAAACTTATGCAGGACTGGTATTGCCTTCTTCGCAAAGAAATGACGGCTTGGGACTCTCCACCTCGGCTCGGCACAAGCCATCAATTTCCTGAAAGCTGCAGAGTCCACCAGTTGGAAAAGGAGGGACTGCAACACCAGCAACTTGGACAGGAGCACATTCAACTTCTGCGCCGTTGGATGAGTGGACGCATACTGTTATCTCTTGGACATGGCTTCGCCGATCGATTGTTGGCGGAATGGCTGACTACGAGCGGAGGAAGAAGGAGCGCAAGAAGGATGGTTTGACACAATGCTCCCTTCGGCTGAGGTGGTGGAGCCTTGGCTGGATGACGGAGGGAGCGGATGGCCACTGGGTGATGCGGCAGGCTGGACCACTACCTCGGAGCCACGGTTATCCCAGGCCGCTTTATGGTGGCCAATCATGCGTTGACGCAGGGCCGTGGTGCCGAGATTGGGACCCTGGCCACGCTTCACTTTCTGCCCACAGATTTTGCATGGGACTACGCTAAGGTCCTCCGGATTCTTTATGAAGAACAACCACACCGCAGAGTAGCTGATTTTCTCACTCGTAGTTCGCACTATTGGACTGCTATTGGCGCCATCTCCAGGAACCCCTGTTCCACTACCTCCCAGAATGGTAGCTTTGCCGTGAAGCAGGTGGTCTCCCCCTGGTACGTTTGGCTCCTGAATTTCCACTACTGCCACCACCACGCTGATTGCCAACCGTGCTACCGCCTTGCTGCCTCATAGACAAAGAGCAAATCTCTTCTACTGATGATGATGAAGCCCCGGCTTCTGCACCCGGCTGCCAATTGCGATCGGCTTCATCATCATCAAAAGATGTGTGCATGTCACTGATGTCCTCCTCGTGTTCCACAACAGTGTCTGCCTCAGGACCCTGAGCAATTGAAACACCGCCTCCCACGTCACTCTCCGCATCACTACTTGCCCGCCTTGCGGAGCAAGGGACGCATGTCTCCTCACATTCTTGGCTGCCCATTAGATGCTGACTGTCCTCTATTACATCGTCCTCGCTAAATAGTGGAGCTGAACCAAAAGCATGAGATACTTCTTTGGGAGAGGGAACAGCATAGGACAAAGGCAATGGGATTACGGGGACTGCTCCCGGGCCATGCCAACTGAGGGTTGTGTCTGAGGAACCCACCGACTCTTGGCTGGGGTTGTCAGATGTCGCTTGTGATGATGGGGATGAGTGTGCAAACCAATTGACGAGGAGAGATGGGTCGACGACATGACCGCTGGGTGTTAACAGGAGCTCAGGCCTATTGCTGCGACTCCTGCTGCCACTCGCCCCAAGTCTGCTGCCAACTCTGCCTGACATATGTAGGCCTCTGCCCCTTCTCTGTGCACGTCCTGGCACTTCCCTGCCTGAAATACTTAGTGCGTTTATGAGGGTATAGAACAGCAGCAGGCGATTACTCACGGCTGTCCTTTCAAAGTATATAGGCCCTAGACAGAATAACAGTTACTAAATAGTACACTCCTTTGTTGTATGTATGCCCTTTGCACTGGTGAGCGCACTGTTAAGCGTATTTATACGCAGAAAAAAACAATTTTTTCGTTGTATACACCAGCCAGTGTATACTAATGTGTGGAATAGCACTGAATTTAGCACTGAGACAGAAATACAGGTACTAAATAGTACACTACTTGGTTGTATGTATGCCCTTTGCAATGATGAGCGCACTGTTAAGCGTATTTGTACGCAGTAAAACCTTTTTTTTTTTCTTTAATACACCGGCAGGTGTATAACGTGTGGTTTAACACTTAATTTAGCACAGAGACAGAAAAAAAGGTGGTATATGGTACACTATTTGCTTGAATTTAGGCACTTTGCAATGATAAGGCCACTGAAAAAGCATATTTTTACGCAGAAAACCTTTATTTTTCTTTAATACACCGGCAGGTGTATAACATGTGGTATAAAACAGAAATACAGGTACTAAATAGAACGCTATTTGCTTGTATGTAGGCCCTTTGCAATGATAAGGCCACTATTAAGCGTATTTTTACGCAGGAAAACCTTTTTTTTTCTTTAATACACCGGCAGGTATATAACGTGTGGTATAACACTTAATTTAGCACAGAGACAGAAAAAAAGGTAGTATATGGTACGCTATTTGATTGTATTTAGGCCCTTTGCAATGATAATGGCACTGAAAAAGCGTATTTGTACTCAGGAAAAACTTTTTTTTCTTTAATACACCGGCAGGTGTATAACGTGTGGTATAACACTGAATTTAGCACAGAGACAGAAAAAAGGTAGTATATGGTACGCTATTTGCTTGTATTTAGGCCCTTTGCAATGATAAGGCCACTGTTAAGCGTATTTTTACTCAGGAAAAACTTTCTTTTCTTTAATACACCGGCAGGTGTATAACGTGTGGTATAACACTGAATTTAGCACAGAGACAGAAAAAAAGGTAGTATATGGTACGCTATTTGCTTATATTTAGGCCCTTTGCAATGATAAGGCCATTTGTACTCAGGAAAAAAAAACATTTTCTTTAATACACCGGCAGGTGTATAACGTGTGGTATAACACTTAATTTAGCACAGAGACAGAGGTGAAAAATGGTAAAAAGGCACTGAAGTCCACACTAATATGACTTATTTCTGAACAGCAGCAGGACCCAACAGTGCAGCACCACAAAAAAAAAAATCCAGGGATTAAACCCTAAATTGCACTCTGTCACACAATTCGGAGCAGCAGAAGTTTTGTGGAGAAAAAATAATTAAACTCAATTGGGCTGAAAAATGAGGAGATAAGATGCTTCAGAAAGTTCAGGCAGCTTGGAGATCTGTATGAGGCAGCTGACAGCTATCTGCCTCTCTCTGCTGCAATGCTCAATAACGTGAATAGGAGGTTTAGCTATCAATGTTCCTTCTCAGTGTAACAGCAAAGTACTCTGCACTCCTGCCTTTCCCTAATGCTGATGTGAGTAGCAGTTGCAGTGTAACGCTGTGGTATGAGCTATCCACACGCACGCAGTCCCGTCCTCTCCATCTGAGTGCATAGATGAAATGAAAAGAGGCAAGATGGCCGCCGATTATATAGGGGCTGTGACATCACAGGGGTCAGTGAACACTGATAGGCTGCATCTCACATGTGGTTCTGGGTCAGCCCGCCAATCTTCATTCCCGCCGCTGTTTCCCGCCCTCCCATAATCCCCTGCCCCATGTACTCACATGTGGATCCGCCATCTTAGCTCTACAATAGCCTGGAACGCTGTAAAATGGAGTTTAATCAAGCGATTCGTGCGATAGAATCGTTGCGATATTCGTATTAGTTGCGAATCGAATTTTTCATGAAATTCGTAACGAATTCGGGTTCGTCAAGTTCGATTCGCTCATCTCTAATTATTACGCATAGTTTCGTCCTGTTATCTGAATTTCAAAGCAAGGTTGCTGATGAAGGGATCCAACTCAAGGCTACCACAAAGTTTTGACGTAGTTTCAAGGACACTAATACATAACATTTTCTAAGTTACTGCCAATAAATATATTACTCATAGCTCTGCTTGTGTTGTAAAAGGGCTACAACTAATAGTATAGGATATAATGCTTAACAACAGTTAAAAGACTGATAACAGAGTGTTGTACAATAAGTGGCATTAAGTGAGTGGCAGACGCTTATCTTTTAGGTACTACTACTGCATAGAATCTGGATTTTTCTAAAACAGATTACAAAGAAGGGCATAGTTTAAATATTCTGATGTAATATTAAAAAAATAAACTTTTACAAGCAATGGTATGGTACATTGTCAATCGGATTTGCCAAAATATGAAGTCTAAAGAGATGGCTTTTTTACCACAATCTAGAAGACATAGAAGGGCATTTATCATTGTTGCTGTTGTTGCATGAGTTCTGTAGTCCCTTTTTTTTTTGCTTTAGTTTTGCTTATGTGTGACATATTTACTAGAGATGAGCGAACTTACAGTAAATTCAATTCGTCACGAACTTCTCGGCTCGGCAGTTGATGGCTTTTCCTGCATAAATTAGTTCAGCTTTCAGGTGCTCCCGTGGGCTGGAAAAGGGGGACCTAGGAAGTTCGTGACGAATCGAATTTACTGTAAGTTCGCTCATCTCTAATACTCACCATACTATCACAGGGGGTTGATAAATTTGGCTCACATAAGCAAAAAAAAAAAGCAAAAACAACAAACAAACAATATAACACCTTTGAATATAGTTTATTTAACACACATATGCAAAAAACAATAAATGACTTCAGAACACCAATTTGTATTCCCCTCCTAAAGTCGCAGCTGTGGAAAAAAAATTGTGCCACTTAAAAAGATGAGAGAGGCCTGTAATTTTTATGAGAGGCATACCTCAACTATGAGAGACATAATGAGACAAAAAAAACTACATAAAATCACATTGACTGATTTTTAAAGAATTATTTGCAAATTATGGTGGAAAATAAATATTTGGTAACCTACAAACAAGCAAGATTCCTGGCTCTCACAGACCTGTAGCTTCTTCTTTAACCCCTTAAGGACCCAGCCATTTTACACCTTAGGACCCGGCCATTTTTTGAACATCTGACCACTGTCACTTTAAACATTAATAACTCTGGAATGCTTTTAGTTATCATTCTGATTCCGAGATTGTTTTTTCGTAACATTCTACTTTAATATAGTGGTAACATTTTGTGGTAACTTGCATCCTTTCTTGTGAAAAATCCCAAAATTTGATGAAAAATTTAGCATTTTTCTAACTTTGAAGCTCTCTGCGTGTAAGGAAAATGGATATTCCAAATATTTTTTTGGGGCCTACATATTAGAAATACCCCATAAATTACCCCATTATAAAAACTGCACCCCCCAAAGTATTCAACATGACATTCAATCAGTATTTTAACCCTTTAGGTGTTTCACAGGAATAGCAGCAAAGTGAAGGAGAGTAAGCACAGACCTCGAAGGAGCGACAAGGGGATTTTGGAGAGTACGTTTTTCAGAAATGGTTTTTGGGGGGCATGTCGCATTTAGGAAGCCCCTATGGTGCCAGGACAGCAAAAAAAAACACATGGCATACCATTTTGGAAACTAGACCCCTTGAGGAACGTAACAAGGAATTAAGTGAGCCTTAATAGCCCATAGGTGTTTCACGACTTTTGCATATGTAAAAAAAAAAAAAATAATGTTTCACTAAAATGTGTTTCCCCCCAAATTTCCCATTTTTGCAAGGGTTAATAGCAGAAAATACCCCCCAAAATTTGTAACCCCATCTCTTCTGAGTTTGGAGGTACCCCATAAGTTAACCTGAAGTGCACTACGGGCGAACTACAATGCTCAGAACAGAAGGAGTCATATTTGGCTTTTTGAGAGCAAATTTTGCTTGGGGGCATGTCGCATTTAGGAAGCCCCTATGGTGCCAGGACAGCAAAATAACCCCCACATGGCAATCATTTTGGAAACTAGACCCCTTGAGGAATGTAACAAGGGGTACAATGAGCATTTACCCCCCACTGGTGTCTGTCAGATCTTTGGAACAGTGGGCTGTACAACATTTTTAATTTGCACAGCCCATTGTTCCAAAGATCTGTCAGACACCAGTGGGGTGTAAATTCTCACCGCACCCCTCATTACATTCCGTGAGGGGTGTAGTTTCCGAAATGGGAGTCACATGTGGGTTTTTTTTTTTTTTTGCGTTTGTCAAAACCGCTGTAACAATCAGCCACCCCTGTGCAAATCACCTGAAATGTACATGGTGCACTCTCCCTTCTGGGCCTTGTTGTGCGCCCCCAGAGCACTTTGCACCCTCATATGGGGTATCTTTGTAGTCAGGAGAAACTGCATTACAAATTTTGTGGGGCTTTTTTCCCTTTTACCTCTTGTCAAACTAAAAAGTATAGGGCAACACCAGCATGTTTTTTTTACACTAACATGCTGGTGTAGACCCCAACTTCACCTTTTCATAAGGGGTGAAAGGAGAAAAAGCCCCCCAAAATTTGTTAGGCAATTTCTCCCGAGTACGGCGATACCCCATATGTGGCCCTAAACTGTTGCCTTGAAATACGACAGGGCTCCGAAGTGAGAGAGCGCCATGCGCATTTGAGGCCTGGATTAGGGATTTGCATAGGGGTGGACATAGGGGTATTCTACGCCAGCGATTCCCAAACAAGGTGCCTCCAGCTGTTGCAAAACTCCCAGAATGCTTGGACAGTCAACGCCTGTCCGGCAATACTGGGAGTTGTTGTTTTGCAACAGCTGGAGGCTCCATTTTGGAAACAGTGGCGTACCAGACGTTTTTCATTTTTATTGGGGAGGGGGGCTGTGTAGAGGTATGTGTATATGTAATGTTTTTTACTTATTTTATTTTGTGTTAGTGTAGGGCCAGATGTTACAGAACTACAACTCCCAGCATGCCTGGACAATAAGGGCATGCTGAGGATGTGTAGTTTAGTAAAATCTGGAAGGGCACAGTGGTCTCCAAACTGTGGACCTCCAGATGTTGCAAAACTGCAACTCCCAGCATGCCCAGACGCCAAGGGCTGTCTGGGCATGCTGGGAGTTGTAGTACACAGGGTCCCATTACAACAATGCATGTCGCTTTACGACGACGTGCATTGCTTTAAAGGGCCCGACCGCGGCTGAAGATCCACTCACCTATCGCCCTCGCCGCCGTCTCCGCCGCGGGGATCCGGGTCTTCAGGGACAAGCTAAGTACTGCGGCCGGGCCCCATCACTCCCCCCCGCATCCTCCGGTCTTCCTCCCGCACTTTCCGGACTTCCAGGGGCCAGGCAGGGCGGGAGGAAGTAACCGCCCCCCCCCCCCCTTGCGATTGGTCGGTTAGCTAACCGATGGATCGCAGGGGATAGGAGGAGGTGGCAGGCTTGCCACCTCGCTCCTAGCCTCCAGCATGGTCCTGGCTGTCTGTGACAACCGGGATCATGCAAAATTTCCGGGCGGTCGGGTCCCAGAGACCCGATCAGCCCGGTATCGCCGCAGATCGCTGTTGTGATTTCAGCAGCGATTTGCGGCGATCGCTGACATGGGGGGCCTACATGGCCCCCCTCGGCTTTGCCCTGGATGCCTGCTGAACGATTTCAGCAGGCATCCGGTTCCGATCTCTGCCCGGCGCGCGGCGGGGACCGAAATGACTCAGGATGTATGCATACATCCTGGGTCCTTAAGTACCAGGGTCCCAAGATGTATGTATACGTCTTGGGTCCTGAACAGGTTAAGAGTCTCCTCTGTCTTCCACTCGTTACCTGTATTAATGGCACCTGTTTCAACTTGTTATCAGTATAAAAGACACCTGTCCACAACCTCAAACAGTCACACTCCAAACTCCACTATGGCCAAGACCAAAGAGCTGTTGAAGGACACCAGAAACTAAATTGTAGACCTGCACCAGGCTGAGAAGACTGAATCTGCATTAGGCAAGCAGCTTGGTGTGAAGAAATCAACTGTGGGAGCAATTATTAGAAAATGGAAGACATATAAGTCCACTCATAATCTCCCTCGATCTGGGGCTCCACGCAAGATCTCACCCCATGCTGTCAAAATGATCACAAGGACGGTGAGCAAAAATATCAGAACCACATGGGGGGACCTAGTGAATGACCTGCAGAGAGCTGGAGCCAAAGTAGCAAAGGCTACCATCAGTAACACACTACGCCGTCAGGGACTCAAATCATGCAGTGCCAGACATGTCCCACTGCTTAAGCCAGTACATGTCCGGGCCCGTCTGAAGTTTGTTAGAGAGCATTTGGATGATCCAGAAGCATATTGGAAGAATGTCATAAAGTTAGATGAAACCAAAGTAGAACTTTTTGGTAAAAACTCAACTCGTGTTTGGATGAAAAAGAATGCTGAGTTGCATCCAAAGAACACCATACCTACTGTGAAGCATGGGGGTGGAAACATCATGCTTTGGGGCTGTTTTTCTGCTAAGGGACCAGGACGACTGATCTGTGCAAAGGAAAGAATGAATGGAGCCAAGTATCGTGAGATTTTGAGTGAAAACCTCCTTCCATCAGCAAGGATATTGAAGATGAAACGTGGATGGGATTTCAGCATGCCAATGATCCCAAACACACTGCCCAGGCAACGAAGGAGTGGCTTCATAAGAAGCATTTCAAGGTCCTGAAGTGGCCCAGCCAGTCTCCAAATCTCAGCCCCATAGAAAACCTTTGGAGGGAGTTGAAAGTCCATGTTGCCCAGCGACAGCCCCAAAACATCATTGCTCCAGAGGAGATCTGCATGGAGGAATGGGCCAAAATACCAGCAACAGTGTGTGAAAACCTTGTGAAGACTTACAGGAAATGTGGAAACTCTGTCATTGCCAACAAAGGGTATATAACAAAGTATTGAGATGAAATTTTGTTATTGACCAAATACTTATTTAACACCATAATTAGCAAATAACTTTTTTACAAATCAGATAATGTGATTTTACAGAATTTTTTTTCTCATTCTGCCTCTCATAGTTGAGGTATAACGAATATGAAAATTACAGGCTTCTCTCATCTTTTTAAGTGGGAGAACTAGCACAATTGGTGGCTGACTAAATACTTTTTTGCCCCCCTAAATATATATTTAATACATTTTTATACCACTTTTTTCACCCTAAATGTACTAACTCATTTAATTTTTTTTTTATCTCATTTCAGATCCATGTATCCTGTGGACTACTTCAGATTTGGTGGAATACTACGATAACCAGTGTTTTTCTTTTTTTGTTTAATATTAATAAAATGGTTAGCGAGGGCATGTAGGGGAGTGTTTTTTTTTAAATAAAGGTTTTATAAACATGCTATGTTTTTCTTTAATTTACTTAACAGGCATAGTAGTGGAAGCTGTCTTGTAGACAAATCCATTACTAAGCCAGGGCTTAGCGTTATCCCCCATTATTACTCCGGTACCTACTGTGGTGCCGGGAAGAGCTGGTACCAACAGGCCCAGAGCATCAAAAATGGTGCTCCTTGGCTTAGGCAGTAACAGGCTGGTGTTATTTAGGCTGGGGAGGGCCAGTAACAATGGTCCTCGCCCACCCTAGTAATGTCAGGCTGTTGATGCTTGGTTGGTATCTGGCTGAAAATGAAAATATGAGGAACCCCACACGTTTTATTTAATAAATAATTAAATATAAAAAAAAACGCATAGGGTTCCCCATATTTTCATTCTCAGCCAGAGACTAACAGCAACAGCGTGACGTTACCAGGGTGGGCAAGGACCATTGTTACTGGCCCTCCCCAGGCTAAATAACGCCAGCCTGTTACCACCTAGGCACAGGAGCACCATTTTTCATGCTCTGGGCCTGTTGGTACCAGCTCTTCCCGGCACCCCTGTGGTGGTGGGTATCAGGGTACTAATTGGGGGTTACGGAAGCGGTTTTTGGTGCTAACACTAAGCCCGGGCTTAGTAATGGATTACGCAGTCCACAGGATACACGGATCTGAAATGAGAAGAAAAAAACCACAGAAAATAGGTTAGTACATTTATTGTCATCCGTCTGCACATCTCCCTCTCACACTGCATGACTGCAACTTCCAGCATGTCCTCACTGTAAGGGCAAGCTGGGAGTTGTAGTCATGCATCGGCATGCTGGTGGGAGATGTGCAGGCGGGTGACAAGCAAGTCAGGGAAGCTTGTCACCCGCTTGCACATCCCCTGCCGTCTGCACCACACGACTATAACTCCCAGCATGCCCTTGAAGTAAGGACATGCTGGGAGTTTTAGTCGTGCGGCATGGGCGGTAAATGTGCAGCTTGTCACCTGCCCACACATCTTACACCCACCCGCCACACTACTACAACTCCCAGCATGCCATTACAGTGAGGACATTCTGGGAGTTGTAGGGGTGCAGTGCGGGCAGAAGATGTGCGGGCGGGTGACAAGCTTGTCACCTGCACCGCAGGACTACAACTCGCAGCATGTCCTTACAATAAGGACATGCTGGGAGTTGAAGTGGTGCAGCTTGTCACCCGCCCGCACATCTTCCGCCCGCCTATGCTGCATCAGTACAACTCCCAGCATGTCCTTACTGTAAGGGCATGCTGGGAGTTGTAGTAATGCTGCGCGGGCGGGTGACAAGGAAGCCAGGGAAGCAGGCGGCTTGTGCTCCACTCCCTGGCTTCCCAGCGGGAAAATGAAGGTAAGGCACTTGATTGGCCAGGAGGTCTGGACCAATCCCAGGTCTGCCTGGGAAATATGAAATTACAGTGCTGTAATTTCATATTCCTGTTGGCAGGCTCCGCTCCCCAGCCACCAGCCCACAAGCTGTTGGGACTACCACTCCCAGCATGTCCTCACTGAAAGGGCATCCTGGGACTTTTTGTAAGGCTCAGCTCCCTGGCCAACCACCCGCATCTACCACCAACCCGCTAGCTACTGCAGGACTACAACTCCCAGTAGGCCCTCACAGTGAGGACATGCTTGGAGTTGTAGTCCCCACAACTTGCGGACGGGTGGTAGATGTGAGTGGGTGTCGGGGAACTGAGCTGCGCAAAAAATTGTCGCATGTGTGACTTTCGCACTGCAAAGTGAAAACTGAAAATTGTTTAGGTAGGGCTGACTGGTATTTTTTGCTTACCCACAAAAGTCGCACAAAAAATTGCTTACGCGCACGTGCAACTTTTTGTATGACTTTTGTAAGCAAAAGAAACCCTCTAAATCCCTTGATAAACCTCCTTTACAGGTATTGAGATGTGTCTTCTAGTAATTTAGGGGAAATTATATCAAGGGTTTTTAAATGTAGTTTTGCATAACTTTGTAAATGTTTGTGCAATTGCTTTATTGTGTAAAAATGCATTACTTTAATTTCTTTACAGATCCAAATAAACGCTACATGGAAGTATTCTTTGACAAGCCAGTATCATTTATATACTGTGACCTTTTTTTTTTTAACCCCTTGCCGCAAAACGCCGGGTTTATACGGTGCTGCGGCACGGGAGGGTTATGAAGCAAGCTCAGGAGCTGAGCTGGCATCATACTCGCACAGTCCCGGCTGGACTCATAGCTAATGCCGGACATCGCCGTTCCGGCAGATGTCCTGCATTGACTCTTTAGATGCGGCGATCACCACGTCTAAAGTGAAAGTGAAAGCTTCCCGGCTCCTCAGTAGGGCTGATCGGGACCATCGCGGTAAAATCGCGGTGTCCCGATCAGCTAGGACACAGCAGGAGGGTGCCTTACCTTCTTCTTGCGTGTCTGATCAGCGATTGATTGCTCCAAGCCTGAAATCCAGGCTTGAGCAATCAACCACCAATAACACTGATCAATGCATATTGAATTGTATTGTATCAATGTACTGCATGTTATAGTCCCCTATGGGAGCTATAACATTGCAAAAAAAAGTGGAAAAAAAGTTAATGAAGATGATTTAACACCTTCCCTAATAAAAGTTTGAATCACCCCCCCCCTTCCCCCCCCCCCCCCCCAAAAAAAACTGAGTAAATAAAAATAAACATTTGTGGTATCACCGCATGCGTAAATGTCCAAACTATAAAGATATATTGTTAGTTAAACCACACGGTCAATGGCGTACGTGCAAAAAAAATTCCAAAGTCCCAAATAGCATCTTTTTGGTCACTTTTTATGACATAAAAAAATGAATAAAAAGTGATAAAAAAGTCCAATCAATACAAAAAGGATACCAATAAAAACTTCAGATCACAGCGCAAAAAATTTAAACGTTATAGGGGTCAGAAGAGGACAATTTTACGTATAAACGTATAAATTTTCCTGCATGTAGTTATGAATTTTTTTCAGAAGTAATACAAAATCAAACCTATAAAAGTAATGTATCATTTTAATCGTATGGACCTACAGAATAAAGATAAGATGTCAGAAACGGAAGCCCCCAAAATTTACAAAATGGCATTTTTTCTTCCATTTTGTCGCACAATAATTTTTTTCTCCATTTCGCCATAGATTTTTCGGTAAAATGAATGATGTCAATACAAAGTACAATTGGTGGCGCACAAAATAAACCATCATATGGATTTTTAGGTGCAAAATTAAAAGGGTTATAATTTTTAAAATATAAAGAGGAAAAAACGAAAGTGCAAAAAGGGAAAAACGCTATGTTCTTAAGGGGTTAAAGAACTTGCACATATTTTGAGCAATGTGGCTTCATCTCAAAGAACACTTACAGCCAACAGAGAAATTCAAGACTAGATAAGCATACTTAGATGTGACAAATTCATGGGTACTCTCCTGGAAAACATTTTTGTTAAATCAACTGGTGCCAAAAAAGTTAAACAGATTTATCTTATTCCTTCCAGTACTTATCAGCTTCTGTATACCCCACAGGAAATTATATATTTTTTTTAATTTCCTTAGCCTCACCACAGTGCTCTCTGCTGACACCTTTGTCCTTTTTAGTAACTGTCCAGAGTAGGATAGGTTTGCTATTGGGATTTGCTCCTACTCTGGACAGTTTGTATAACATACAGAGGTGTCAGCAGAGAGCACTGTGGTCAGACGGAAAGGAAATTCAAAAAGAAAAGAACTTCCTCTGTAGCATACAGCAGATGATAAGTACTGGAAGGATTAAGACTTTTAAACAGAAGTAATTTGCAAATCTGTTTAACTTTCTGGCACCAATTGATTAAAAAAAAGAAATTCCAGTGAAGTACCCCTTGAACTCCTTAACGACGCAGAACGTATATTTACGTCCTCCGCCGGCTCCAGCGATATGCCGCGGGGTCACACGGTATCCCTGCGTCATATCAGGTTGGTCCGGCGACTATCAATGGCCGAGACCCGCGGCTAATACAGACATCACCGATTGCGGTGATGCCCTGTATTAACCCTTCAGACGCGGCGATCAAAGCTGACCGCCGCGTCTGAAGTGAAAGTATCCCTGCTGCTCAGTCGGGCTGTTCGGGACCGCCGCGGTGAAATCGCGGCATCCCGAACAACTTACAAGACACCGGGAGGGCCCTTACCTGCCTCCTCGGTGTCCAATCGACGAATGACTGCTCCGTGCCTGAGATCCAGGCAGGAGAAGTCAAGCGCCGATAACACTGATAACAGGCGTGTTAATACATGCCAGTGATCAGCATGAGAGATCAGTGTGTGCAGTGTTATAGGTCCCTAAAAATTGTACCGATAAAAACTTCAGATCACGGCACAAAAAATTAGTCCTCATACCGTCCTGTACGTGGAAAAATAAAAAAGTTATAGGGGTCAGAAGATGACATTTTTAAATGTATAAATTTTCCTGCATGAAGTTATGATTTTTCCCAGAAATACGACAAAATCAAACCTATATAAGTTGGGAATCATTTTAACCGTATGGACCTACAAAATAATTATAAGGTGTCATTTTTACCAAAATATGCACTGCGTAGAAACGGAAGCCCCCAAAAGTTACAAAATGGCGTTTTTTCTTCAATTCTGTCGCACAATGATTTTTTTTCCGTTTCGCCGTGAATTTTTGGGTAAAATGACTAATGTCAGTGCAAATTTGAATTGGTGATGCAAGAAATAAGCCATAATATGGATTTTTAGGTGGAAAATTGAAAGGGTTAAGATTTTTAAAAGGTAAGGAGGAAAAAACGAAAGTGCAAAAACTGAAAAACCCTGAGTCCTTAAGGGGTTAAACATTGTGCAAACTTATGATAAATTTGTTGCATGTAAGTACAATAATTACAAGCATAAGAAACAAATAATGCAAGTGATAAATTCCCCCTAGTGTCCCCCAAAACACTCTACAGAGGTTGATGGTTCCACATTGGTAAAACTGTACATGACCAGTACAGGCATTTTGGCTGTACCTTAGTTGTGCTGTGGCTGTTGCATTAGAACCTAGCCTTAACTTTTCCAGAGTACAAGATTTAAAGTGAATACTGCTGGCAGCCTATCTGTGTATAACTTTAGGGCCAGATGAATCAGGTGCTGTGTTAGCTCACACTTTAACGATAAGTCAAGTCTTATGAATGCAAACACAGAAAGGCATTTCTCCTGATTTGACATTGTCGTCTTTCCACTAGTCACCAGCTGTAGGCTGTAAAACATTTTCTAATATTCTCATGCATCTTTATTGTCCTGTTCATATCACATTGCACACGTCCACAGCCAGTGGCATACCTTCCATAGAGGCAGGTTACACCATTGCTATGGGGCCTATTGGACTGTGGGCTTGGTCAGGGACCAAATGGCCTTCCCCTTAATCCACCTGCCTCAGCAGATGATAATGTGGACAGTTCTGACAGCCATCAAAACTGTTCATTTTATAAGCCCCTTGCTAAACGGGGAATCCAGGACATTTGCTCCGGATCCCAAAGTCAGTGAGCACCACCAAGTTGTTGGTGTAGGCTGCAGCCTGAAGACACCTTATATGCCTGATGAAGCGGTATTACCACGAAACACATTGTATTGTGTGTAATAAATGTGCAATACTCATACCTTGCTCCCAGCGCCCTTTGTAATCCAAGCCTTTTCTCTGGAAGTTCTTTGTTTATATGCTGCACACGAGGCTTTGGGTGGCTGCAGGGTCTGGCTACAGCTTACACGCTATTTCCAATGTTGTACTTGGTTGGGACAACCCACATCGGAGAGCAGTTACCGTATTGAAAAATATCATCCTTGGTATTTAACTATATCCCACCATGGAGCACTGTATTTCTTTTTTATTGTAGTTGATCTTCAGGTTGTGGCCTACACCAGGAGCAGAGTGTGATTGCTGCCCCAGGTGCAGACAGTGATGTTACTCTTGGGGGAAGCCACCTACTGAGGGGACTACCTGCCTTATGGGGGAGATATACCTGCAGTGGCATAGCTATAGAGGTCGCAAAGGTCACAATTGCAACCGGACCCCTATACCATGTCTCCTCCTTGCTGCCCATAGCTGCATCACTTGGTCACACAGACCCATTAATGCAGCTCTGGATGGCCTGTGTGGAAGGAGGAGGAGCAGTGTTGGAGATAAAGATGAGGGCCCGGGAAGTGTTGGGGTCACTCACTCATGTTGAGGCTCTTGATTGGGAAACACTGTGTAACCCCTGTGGAGTTGGCTGCATTATCTGAAATGCCAGGTAGATGGTGGATGGAGACCACAAATAAACTAGTATGCTGTTAATAAAGACTGGAGCTGTGATCACATGATTAGTAGCCATTTCATGAGAGATAATGCTGATTGGTGGAGACTTCGGCCACATGATTGTGACATCACACAGGTCCTGTGCCCTGAGGATTTGCTCAGACGACAACAAGCTTAGCCAGAGGAAAAGCTGTGAGAGACTGCACCACAGAGACAGCACCTAGCTGAAAGAACTTGCTTCACACAGGACCACACTAACTGAGAGAGAAACCTGCTGGCAGAGACAAGCACTGAGTCCAGATGTCTGGTGAATACAGTGAGAGGAGACTGCTGCTTGATTGACCTAGTTAATGGTGTTGTGAGGGTAAGCCTAAAGCCTCTTCCTTGTTCCACTACAAGGTATCTGTCTCCTTACTTAAAGTAAAAATTCTGAGGTCCAGTAGCGGGATGCTGCAGAGCAGGACTTATAATGGCCCCAACACTCCTATGTGCACCAACGGCCATTAGGGCGAAGATAAGAGGGTGGGCCGCAGGTGTGCTAGTGGATGGGTGAGGAAAATACACATTGCATTCCTATCTGTGTTACACTATTGTATTATCCTGTGTATGTCTTTCAAATGCTATTTACTATATAAAGTTAGTTCACATTAGGCTCTGTCAGTCTCATTGTACCAAGTATGTTCCCAGTGGGACCCTACATCCCTGCCCCGGATGCACCACTGGGTGGAGGCACTGCCTCAGACATGTACCCCAGCTCCAAGATAGCGGAGGCTCAGGATCCACCTGTTGGGCATAGTGAGGAAGCTAGGGTAAGGGACCCCAGAGACACTAGGGGGTGCTCCCAAAAACCCGCTAAAACTGATATGGAGAAATGTGGGACATGCTAAGGAGGGGCAGGGGACACTGTGTGAAAGAATTGGGGACATGTTGAGGAGGGGATAACTAAGTGGAGCAGTGTTTTCCAACCAGGATGCCTTCCCATGTTCAAAAACTGGAACTCTCGGCATACCCGGACAGCGTTTGGCTGTCCAGGCATGCTGGGAGATGTAGTTTTGCAGCAGCTGAAGGCACCCTGGTTGGGAAACACTGATATGTAGGCATGGGGGACATGTTGGGGAGGGGCGTGGGACTTCGTGTGGAAGGAGGAGGGACTTGAGGAGAGGTGGACATGTATAGATGGGGACATGCTGATGGGGGGGCACTGAGCGGGAGTATGAGGAACATGCTAATTGGGGGCTGGTGTGGATGGATAGGAACATGCTGCTAGGGGAGCTAGTGTGGATAAATGGGGGACATGGTGATGGTGGCTGGTGTGGAAGTTTAAGGAACATGCTGATGGGGGGCTGGTGTATATGGAGGGAGACATGCTGATTGGGGGCTGGTGTGTGTGGAGGGGCACATGCTGATTGGGGGCGGGTGTGTATGGAGGGGGACATGCTAATGTGGGGGCTGGTGTTGATGGATGGGGACATGCAAAAATATGTCATGGTGCCCATATGTCTAGTTAGGCCCCTGATTCTGATGGTACCATATGTGACAGGGTTATATTAATTATTGTCTACACATATAGGATAAGGATCTGCTTACAAAGTGAGGAGCCAATGATCTCCGGACTTAAGACTGCCGAGGGAAGTCACCTCGGTCTGGACCAGATAAAGAAGAAAGAAGACTACAGAGAAGAAGTCACCTGTGAGTCATTTATATCATCATATATTCTCCTGACTGAGTCCCATCGGTGCTGTAGTCACTGATATCTTTGTGCGGCTGAATCTGTGGGAAGGGGAACATCGGGGGGAGGGGGGCCCCTGTGGTTTCTAGCTACGTCCCTGTATGCCTGCATAATGAGGGAGACATGACTGCCTAATAGGAGAGACATATCTACATAATAGTGGAGATTCAAAGTATTGCGTACCAGCAATAAAATCGGGACTTCATCCAGGCACTTCCCCTCAGATGTAGAGATCACAGAACAACCGGTTGGTTATAACGTGGTTCATTTAATGGGTGCAACATAAAAGTTTCGAGTCCTTGGATGAACTCTTCATCAGGCATGCGCGCACCTGTCTTTTTTCTTTTTCCTCTCCATATCTACATAATAAGGGAACTACTTACCTACAGACATACTACAAAATGGGCGAACTATCTAACTGCTGTGGGAAACATACTTAATGGGGAGCTTATCTACCTAATGGGGAACCTTATAACCATTTGGGGGACTACAGATGGGAAAACTGTATATATAGGATACATGTTGGAAAAGGAAGAAGTCTAGGATTTTTTTCTGGCACATTCTTCAGAAAAGAGTCATGGCTGGAAGAAGTCATCATGGTGGCTTGGAAAAGAAAATTCAGAGAAATTTACTCCAAGAAGACATCACATGTGAGTCACTGCGGGTATCTACTGCTATACGGTCACTATATGGGGTAATACTAGTCTGGGTGGCAGACTAATATTGGGGGGGGGGGGCAATTCTAATTTTTGTCTGCCAGAGAGCGGACCATAAGCCTCATACTCTGCCAAGCCATACCCCAATAGACAGAATAACTAGGGTAGCACTGAAGAGAATACAATTCTAGGCCTTCACTGCACAGAAAACTGGATGATGCTTGCCTCCTGGTCCAGTCACACACCTGTTCAATCAGTGCAGAAGTAGAAAGTAGTGATGTGGGGATCCAACAAGTGTTCCTCAGTCCACCCCGGGAAGATCCAAGTCAGTTTGCACGCAAAATGGACTTAAACTAGAGCCTCATCAAGTAACCTACCCCAAAGCTAATACCATACTACAGCCAGTCTGTACCTCAAAATATATACTATAGACCAGGTACAGAGAAAGTGCTGGAGTAGATAAGACACTGCCAAGCCAAAGTCCCAGGAAGTTAAGCAATAAAAGTGACATACTGTAGCAGCACCTCTTCTCTTCTCTGCTCTGCATGTACATGGGTAACTTTTTCACCAGTCATCAATTGGAAGTAAGCCTTAGGGAGTTTTACATGTGACTGCAAAACCACTTAAGCCACCTGTGACACATTAGTTGTGAAACTACAAGTACCAGCAGACTTACAGTAACAGTAATGTGCACATTAGACTTACAGTAACACTGTACTCCCCCAGGTTGCCACAAGGCTACCACACATTGGACAAATAATTGGTGCATATTGTGTCTAGTTAAAGTGCATATCCATTTATATAGTCTTTTACTCATAGTGCAACATGCAGAAATTGATAGATGCAAAATGATTAAATCATTTTCTCCAAGTAATAGAAATGTAATCAAGGCACCACATCAAATTTACATAAACATATTTCTGTAGCCTTTATGTAAGTTGTGCAATGGCCACTTTGTTGCTAATGTGGTGGCCCAGTACGGGAGGTGTTACCCCGTGCTCCTAGTGTCCTGTCAGGCAGCCTCCTTCAGTGTCCCTAAGTCCCCCTGCACTTGTTTCTCCATTGTACATATGTTTTACCATGTAAAGTGTTACAAAATGTAATGTTTCTTAAAGAGTTATACCATGTGATTGATATGTCATGTGATTGTTACCCAGGAGGTACCGATAAGGATGACCACTGCAATTTTGATTACTGATCAATATATATATATATATATATATATATATATATATATATATATATATATTAAAAATAGATATATATATATATGATAATGTGCTGCAGAAAAACATTATTTTCCTTATGAGACATATCAGCTTGCTATTTGCTTGTGACTAAGAAAAAGCCCTTGGGATGAGGCCAGAAGACCCGAGATAAAGAAGAGGTTGGAAGTTGGAAGACAAAACATTTGAAGAAATATAGACTGTGCATCCGGAATTTTCTGGTAGAATAGGGAGAAGGCAACATAAGTCACCTATGGCTAAGAAAGAAATGAATATTTAATATGCTAATATATACAGGCGCAATACCCAAATAACCAATCAAAATATAGCATAATGATTTTGACGTGATGACTAACCTCTCCTTTTTGTCAAATGTTAAAAACCAATGTACTTCCGTATAATAAACAGAACTCCTTGGGACAGCTCCTTAGCCAGTATGTCTGATGTTTATTTCTTGTGTCGACACTCAGCAGTAAACAGCGGCAGCCATGCACATTTTAAGGCCTAAAAAGCCAACCTTAACAGTACCAGTGACCAGGTGATACCAAGAGTGACCTATGGGCTCCCTGCTAGTCTCCCCCATATAAGCCCTGGGTGGAGCTAGCTCTCTCCCTTTCCTTACATCTTTGCTGAGGTCCAGTGCAGTCATGCGTCAGTGTGTGTGTCCAGAGTGTTGGAGACAGGTCCAGTACAGTCCTGCAGCCACCATTAATTCAAGTAAGCTAAAGTCACAGCTTTAAGAGTCAAGTCAAGTCAGTCCTTGTCATCTGTCAAGTCAGCGTGGCCAGGGCCGGCCTTAGGTGTTCAGGCGCCTTGTGCGGGCAAACCTTGTAAACATACACAAAGAGGAAAAAAATCTTTGTAACAACAAACACTGGGAGTTGTAATTCATACACCAGTGTTTCCCTGGCATACACACAAATAACAGGGACTACAACTCCCAGCATGTGTCATTCAGGAGTCCCCCCTCACACATAGAAATCATCCCCAGTATGATATTTATTCCCCTTCAGTCTATACATACCCAGCCCATGTAATATGTCTCCTTCACACACAGAAATCATCCCCAGCTTTCATGCTGCGATGTCCCCCCCCCCTCATCCCCAGCTCATGCATTGCAGTATGCCCTCCTTCACACATACAGTAGAAGTCTCCCCTCCCCCTGCTCTGTGTTTTCCCCGTGCAAACTTGCAACCTCTCATGGTAAGTTAGGTCCTCTGGAGACAGAGCAGAGGGAGGGAAGGGAGCTGTATACATCCTCTCTCCCCTGCTCTGTCTTCTTGTCTAATGCAGTGCTGCACCTCCATCCTCTGGGAGGGGGAGATAAGGGGACGTGGCTTAATTATCTCATAAAGACATGCGACCTCGGGCTTTGCCCTCACTCCTCCCTGCTTTAGCTTTGGAAAACTTCGCGGAGCGGAGTGGTCCGACTTTTGCATGGGTTTGAAAATCTTACCTCACACCGGCCTGTTGCGAGCTGTGTCGGCCGCCCGGCGCCTCTGTTGCTATGGTGCCCTATGCAGCCGCACAGCTCGCACACCCCAAAGGCGAGCGTGCCCTGCATTCAATTGTCCAGTCCTACTAGAAGTCCAAGCAAGCCCTTAAGGTCTCTGTGTCACTGGTCCCCTCCTTGGGCCCTGGCTGAACTGTATAGACTTTACCAATAGTGATGAGCGGCATAGAAATATTCGAATTTGCGATATTTCGCGAATATATGGATGAATATTTGTCATATATTCACGAAATTCGCATATTCATTTTTTTATGTGCATATGCGAACATTTTTGCGCATATGCGAAAAAATTGATGAGCATATGCGCATATTTGCGAATATTGAGCCCTCCCTTCTTTATAGGGAACTAATGGGCTAGTGCATTAACTCTGTGATTTTTTGTTTCAATGGGCCCATTGTGGTCTATGGGGATCTCGTGGTATGTAAAACTGTAAGATAAGCAAGAGGGTCTTGGCAGCACAGTGTATGGGAGACCCGTGCGGTAGTTCAAGTCCACCAGTGGGACACAGTGTTGTGGTTAAACTTTACTTTCCTGGAAAAGCTGCTGAGTTGCCCATAGCAACCAATCTGATCGTTTCTTTCATTTTTCACAAGGCCTCTGCTAAATTAAAGAAGCAATCTGATTGGTTGCTATGGGCAACTCAGCAGATTTTCCTGGAAAAGCTAATGAGTTGCCCATAGCAACCAATCAGATGGCTTCTTTCATTTTTCACAAGGCCTCTGCTAAATGAAAGAAGCGATCTGATTGGTTGCTATGGGCAACTCAGCAGATTTTCCTGGAAAAGCTGCTGAGTTGCCCATAGCAACCAATCAGATTGCTTCTTGCATTTTTCACAAGGCCTCTGCTAAATTAAAGAAGCTATCTGATTGGTTGCTATGGGCAACTGGACAACTTTTCGTTTGCACAGGGGGAGATTTATCAAAACCTGTGCAGAGTAAAGGTTGCCCAGTTGCCCATAGCAACCAATCAGATTACTTCTTTCATTTTTCAAAGGCCTTGTTAAAAATGAAAGGAGCAATCTGGTTGTGGTTTTGATGAAACTCCCCCTATGTTCTTTAACCTCCCATTCATTCATTCATACCCAGCCTTACACATTACATCCAGTTTCAATTAACCCCAATACCCATATTTGGTACCACATTAACCTAGTTCCCATGGTTCAAACACTCAGTTAATTGCCAATTAACCTAGTTCCCACAGTTCAAAGGCTTTCTTAATTACCAATTGACCTACATTTGTCAATCACGAGTAAAAAATGTTAAACCACAACACTGTAACACTCCATCCCACCCTGGGACTCGAATCACCACACGGGTCCCCCATACACTGTGCTGCCAAGTACCTCCTGCTTATCTTACAGTTTTACATCCCATTAGATCCCCACAGACCACAATGGGCCTATTGGTTTCAATGGGCAAAAAATCACAGAGTTAAGGCACTAGCCCATTAGTTCCCTATACCATTAAAGAAGGGAGGGCTCAAAATTCGTGAATATGCGCATATGCGAAGAGCAGAGAGGGATGATCAGTGATCACTGTGATGTGTACTGTGAACAAAAAAAAAAAGCAAATATTCGTAATTGCAAATATATAGTGCTATATTCGTAATATTCGCAAATTCGCGAATATGCGATATTCGCGATTAAAATTCGAATTGGGAATATTCGTGAGCAACACTATTTATCAACTGTCTACCCTCAGTAAAGCTACCATTGTCTGTAACTTGGCATCTGAGTCTTTATTGCCCCCAGTGCCTAGCCAAGGATCCAGCAGTATACCTTCGGGTGGTTAAACCACGCCCTGGCATCATGAATACAAGAGGTTAATGCCATCTGCCCCTAGGGTAACAACATCTGCCCTCATCACACCCCGCTACCACACTAATAAAAATAACCATCTAATATATGTCTGGTAATAATGACACTAGCCCAATTATTGCATTATCCCAGCAGTGGCATACCGGGACACACACCCGGGGGGGTTGCAGGCCACCAAAGCGTAGGTCCACCCCTGACTAAGGGTCTGTGGCAGAGAAGGGGCCTGCCCAGCATAGACAGACACTTGTCCTGGGTCCTCAGGCAAGCAAGCGAGATTTAAGCTGTATGCACACAAGATACAGTTAAAAGCTGTAGCTGCAGAACATGCAGCCTACACTGAGAGAAGACTTTGACTTTTGCCCTGATGCAGTGAGAAAGACAATGCCTGCCTGTGCTGCATGGGACATAAGGTAAGCATACGTTTTTGTTTAGTTTTTTTCCTCTTTTATCCTGGCATCCTGGGGCTGGGGCTAACTCCCTACCTGGCTAGCCTCCTGGCTGCCAACTTGGCTACCTGGCTGCCTATATAGCTACATGCCTTCCTACTTAGCTACCTATCTGCCTACATGGCTACCTATATAGCTAGTATATATAGTATATAGCTATATAGTACCTACGAACTTATCCAATTTAATAGTGCAGGTCACCATGAGGGAGCATATTACAGTTTGGGGGCCTACAGATGTGTAGACTGTTTTGAATCCCCAGCTACCCCCAGCCCAGTCAAAACTGTCCACCACAGCAGGAATCTTGGCGCAGATATATTAATGCACTATTGGGGAAGACCTACCTACTTGCCGTATGTGGGAGGACCTACCTATGTTACCTTAACTGAGTGAACAATTGATGCAAATGGGCACTATTGCAGAGGGACCTACCCACTTAACTTATGTGAGTGAAAATTGCAAAGATGGGCTATTGGGGGGCTACCTAATGAAGGCATCTGTCTATTATAAATTAACCATATGGGTAGTCTACTTATGTTCTGCTTCGAAACAAAAGAAAACTATCCCTGTATGGAGCATAAAATGGAAATATCACTGCATGGTGGTACAAAGTGGGAATATCTGTGTGAAAAGCAACAAGAGGAATTTATTACTGTGTGGGATTCTTTTTTGCCACTATGGATGGAGAGGTTGTATAGAGGTAGGGCAGGTGCTGAAAAAGTGCGGCGTCTAAGATGTTTGTCTGAACAATTTAACAGAGATGAGTTGTGGCTTGGAGAAGTCTTGATGGCCTGGATCAGATGGAGAAGAAATGGGAAAGCGGTCAACTCCAATCAGAGGAGACCTGTCTGTCCAAACCTTTCCCAGTTACTGTGCTTTAAGGCTGCTTTCACACTCTAAAATTCATCCGTTTTAAAGATCCTTCTGATGCAAATCGGCTGTTAAACGGCCGTTAGAAAATCCCATTATAGTCTATGGGATTTTTACATTATCCGTTTTAATCCATTATAGTCTGTTATTAATAACGGCCGTTATTTTGTGACGGAAGATGGTAACAGGAGAAATAGTGCATGACTATTTCTTCCGTTCATTCTCCTGTCACAAAATAACGTCCGTTATTAAAGGGGTATTCCAGGCAAAAACTTTTTTTTTATATCAACTGGCTCCGGAAAGTTAAACAGATTTGTAAATTACTTCTATTAAAAAATCTTAATCCTTCCAATAGTTATTAGCTTCTGAAGTTGAGTTGCTATTCTCTGTCTAACTTCTTTCTGATGAGTCACGTCTCTGGAGCTGTCCAGCTCCTATGGGGATATTCTCCTATCATGCAAGGGATATTCTCCCATCATGCACAGCTCCCGTGACGTGACATCATCATTGAGCAGTTAGACAGAAAACTTCAGAAGCTAATAACTTTTGAAAGGATTAAGATTTTTTAATAGAAGTAATTTACAAATCTGTTTAACTTTCCGGAGCCAGTTGATATATTTTTGCCTGGAATACCCCTTTAATAACAGACTATAACGGATTAAAACGGATAATGTAAAAATCCCATAGACTATAATGGTATTTTCTAACGGCCGTTTAACAGCCCATTTGCAGGGTTTTCATGACGGAACATCAGAAGGATCCGTTTTTGCATTTTCGTTTTTTTCCTCCTTATCTTTAAAAAATCATAACTTTTAATTTTGCACCTAAAAATCCATATGATGGCTTATTTTTTGCGCCACCAATTCTACTTTGTAATGAAGTCAGTCATTTTACCCAAACGGCGAAATGGAAAAAAAAATCATTGTGTGACAAAATTGAAAAAAAAAAAACGCCATTTTGTAATTTTGGGGGCTTCCGTTTCTACACAGTACATTTTTCGGTAAAAATTACACCTTCTCTTTATTCTGTGGGTCCATACAATTAAAATGATACCCTGTTTACATAGGTTTGATTTTGTCGTACTTCTGGATAAAATCATAACTACATGCAGGAAAATGCATACGTCTTCTGACCCCTATAACTTTTTTATTTTCTTCGTATGGGGTGGTATTAGGGCTACTTTTTTTTGCGCCATGATCTGAAGTTTTTAGCGGTACCATTTTTGTATTGATCGGACTTTTTGATCGCTTTTTGTTAATTTTTTCATGAAAAAAAGTGACCAATATGCTATTTTGGACTTTGGAATTTTTTTGCGTGTACGCCATTGACTGTGCGGTTTAATTAATGATACATTTTTATAATTCTGACATTTCTGCACACGGCGATACCACATATGTTTATTTTTATTTACACAGTTTTTTGGGTTTTTTTAATGGGAAAAGGGGGGGGATTCAAATTTTTATTAGGGAAGGGGTTAAATGATCATTATTCACTTTTTTTGCACTTTTTTTTGCAGTGTTATAGCTCACATAGGGGGCTATAACACTGCACACACTGATCTTTTACATTGATCAGTGGTTTCTCATAGAAAACCACTGGTCAATGATTCTGCCGTTTGACTGCTCATGCTTGGATCTCAGGCACTGAGCAGTCATTCGGCGATCGGACAGCATGGAGGCAGGTAGGGACCCTCTGGCTGTCCTGTAAGCTGTTCTGGATGCCATGATTTTGCCACGGTGATCCCTAACAGCTCCCTGAGCTAACCGGCAAAATTTTTGTTTCACTTTAGATGCGGGGATCAACTTTGAACGCCGTGTCTAAATGGTTAATAGCGCGCGGCACCGCGATCAATGCTGCGTGCTATTAGACACGGGTCCCGGCCGGGCCTGACGCGCATTATAGAACGGGAGGTCATGGGTCCTTAACAGGTTAATATTTCAAAGTCTTTTTGAAAGAAGCAATCTGATTGGTTACTATGGGCAACTGCTGCACTGTTCTACTACATAGGTTTTGATTAATCTCCCCCATACACCTTTTCAAAAGGCACATACATTTTTACATGCAGTTTTCTAAATATGCTTTTATGGGTTTAAACACACTACAAAACAGTAGGGGAGAGCTTCATCAAAACCTGTCCAGAGGAAAATTTACTGAGTTGCCCATTGCAACCAATCAGATCGCTTCTTTCATTTTGCAGAGGCCTTTTCAAAAATGAAAGAAGCAATCTGATTGGTTGCTATGGGCAACTTTTCATTTGGACATGTTTTGATAAATCTCCCCCTAGGTGCTAAACGCTAATGTGTCTCTGTATACAGTAGATGGGGTGCTCACTCATGAAAACCTTGCGCTATGCCCACCAAAGTGTTGACAAAATCCTTGCAGTGGCCCTGATCTCAGGAAATCATCAGGGAGCATTCACATCACGATTTTACCATCCTACTTCTCACGATGTTTAACGTTGAAATCGTACAAATCTGTATGCCAAGTCGTATCCATTGATTTCCATTCATTAATAATAGACAACAAATGCATCAGTTTTTATCCGTATCCGATTTTGCACGATTTAAGATCGGAGGTAAAATCGTGGTTGACCGTGATTTTTTGTCCAGATTCAAAATCGGTTTGAAATTGTGTCCGATTTTCTTCATTATTGATGTCTATGTAAATTACATGGAATTGTGTGACTGTGCAATTCTATCAAATTAATCACACACGATTTTTTTTGTACGCATGCACAGTAGACTTCAAAATACACACACTTCAAATATTTAACTCCTTAACGATGAAGGACGTATATTTACGTCCTCCGCCGGCTCCCGCGATATGCCGCGGATCAAGGGGTGACCCCGCGTCATATCGGGTCGGTCCCGGTGGCCATCAACGGCCGGGACCCGCGGCTAATACAGAACATTACTGATCGCGGTGATTCCCTGTATTAACCCTTCAGACGCGGCGATCAAAGCTGACCGCTGTGTCTGAAGCGAAAGTGAAACTATCCCGGCTGCTCAGTCGGGCTGTTCGGGACCGCCGCGATGAAATCGAACAGCTTACAGGACACCGGGAGGGCCCTTTCCTGCCTCCTCGGTGTCCGATCGGCGAATGATGGCTCCGTGCCTGAGATCCAGGCAGGAGCAGTCAAGCGCCAATAACACTGATCACAGGCGTGTTAATACACGTCAGTGATCTGTGTAAAAGATCAGTGTGTGCAGTGTCATAGGTCCCTATGGGACCTATAACACTGCAAAAAAAAAATAAAAAAAAAAGTGTTAATAAAGATTTAACACCTTCCCGAATAAAAGTTTGAATCACCCTCCTTTTTCCCATTAAAAAAATAAAACCGTGTTTATAAAAATAAACATATGTAGTATCGCCGCGTGCGTAAATGTCTGAACTATAAAAATATATTAATTAAACCACATGGTCAATGGCGTACACGTAAAAAAATTCCAAAGTCCAAAAAAGCTTATTTTTGGTCACTTTTTATACTATTAAAAAAATTATAGAAAGTGATCAAAAAGTCAGATCAAAACAAAAAAGGTACCGATAAAAACTTCAGATCACGGCGCAAAGAATTAGCCCTCATACCGCCCTGTATGTGGTAAAATAAAAAAGTTATATGGGTCAGAAGAGGACATTTTTAAACGTATACATTTTTTCAAGAAGTACGACAAAATTAAACCTGTATAAGTAGGGTACCATGTTAACCATATGGACCTACAGAAAAATGATAATGTGTAATTTTTACCGAAATATGCACTGCGTAGATACGGAAGCCCACAAAAGTTACAAAATGGCATTTTTTTTCCCGATTTTGTCGCGCAATGATTTTTTTTCCGTTTCGCCGTGGATTTTTGGGAAAAATGACATATTTCACTGCAAAGTAGAATTAGTGACGCAAAAAATAAGCCATAATATTAATTTTTAGGTGGACAATTGAAAGGGTTATGATTTTTAAAAGGTAAGGAGGAAAAAACGAAAATGCAAAAACTGAAAAACCCTGAGTCCTTAAGGGGTTAAAAATTTATTGCCATTAGCATACATATTCATTTTAAAAACATGATAAGAATTTCATTGAAAATCGGATGGAATTTTCATCCGTACGATTTTTGGATACGATTTTAAGTCGGATAGCAAAGAAATTTTTACATACGATTGCGTACGATTTTTTGCAATCCAATTTCGCCTGATTTTACGGTCCGATAATCGGATGGTTAAATCGTTATGAGAACCTAGCCTCAGTCATGGCACAACTATGGAATGGAAGGTCTACACTCAAGGAAATGCTTAGCAATCTTAAGAAGATATTGTGAAACAGGTACCTGCTCATTTTGATGCAGAAAGACCCAACTAAAGGCCAAACATTTATTAAAAGGAAATGAATCATGAAATGAATGGAAAAGTATCCACAGCTGAGAGTTCTGACCATCAAAAATGCTTTTTGCATTTTGCATTTTTCTAACTTTGAAGCTCTCTGCTTGTAAGGAAAATGGATTTTCCAAATAAATAAAAAAATGTATTCACAAATACAATATGTCTACTTTATGTTTGCATCATAAAATTGACGTGTTTTTACTTTTGGAAGACACCAGAGGGCTTCAAAGTTAAGCAGCAATTTTCCAATTTTTCACAAAATTTTCAAACTCACTATTTTTCAGGGACCAGTTCAGGTTTGAAGTGGATTTGCAGGGTCTTCATATTAGAAATACCCCACAAATGACCCCATTATAAAAACTGCACCCCCCAAAGTATTCAAAATGACATTCAGTCAGCGTTTTAACCCTTTAGGTGTTTCACAGGAATAGCAGCAAAGTGAAGGAGAAAATTCACCATCTTCATTTTTTACACTCGCATGTTCTTGTAGACCCAATTTTTGAATTTTTACAAGGGGTAAAAGGAGAAAATTTATACTTATATTTGTAGCCCAATTTGTCTCGAGTAAGGACATACCTCATATGTCCATGAAAAGTGTTCGGCGGGCGCAGTAGTGGGCTCAGAAGCGAAGGAGCGACAAGGGGATTTTGGAGAGTGTTTTTCTGAAATGGTTTTTGGGGGGCATGTTGCATTTAGGAAGCCCCTATGGTACCAGAACAGCAAAAAATGCCCACATGGCATACCATTTTGGAAACTAGACCCCTTGGGGAACGTCACAAGGGGTAAAGTGAACCTTAATACCCCACAGGTGTTTCACGACTTTTGCATATGTAAAAAAAAATATTTTTTTTTTCACTAAAATGTGTGTTTCCCCCCAAATTTCACATTTTTGCAAGGGTTAATAGCAGAAAATACCCCCCAAAATTTGTAACGCCATCTCTTCTGAGTATGAAGGTACCCCATAAGTGGACCTGAAGTGCACTACGGGCGAACTACAATGCTCAGAAGAGGAGTCATATTTGGCTTTTGGAGAGCAAATTGTGGTCGGGGGGCATGTCGCATTTAGGAAGCCCCTATGGTGCCACAACAGCAAAAAACCCTCACATGGCATACCATTTTGGAAACTAGACCCCTTGAGGAACGTAACAAGGAATAAAGTGAGCCTTAATACCCCACAGGGGTTTCACGACTTTTGCATATGTAAAAAAAATATATATTTTTTCACTAAAATGTGTGTTTCCCCCCAAATTTCACATTTTTGCAAGGGTTAATAGCAGAAAATACCCCCCAAAATTTGTAACCCCATCTCTTCTGAGTATGAAGGTACGCCATAAGTGGACCTGAAGTGCACTGCGGACAAACTACAATGCTCAGAAGAGAAGGAGTCATATTTGGCTTTTGGAAAGCAAATTTTGCTCGGGGAGCATGTCGCATTTAGGAAGCCCCTATGGTGCCAGGACAGCAAAATAACCCCAACATGGCATACCATTTTGGAAACTAGACCCCTTGAGGAACATAACAAGGGGTACAGTGAGCATTTACCCCCCACTGGTGTCTGTCAGAACTTTGGAACAGTGGGCTGTACAAATTTTTTTTATTTGCACAGCCCACTGTTCCAAAGATCTGTCAGACACCAGTGGGGTGTAAATTCTCACTGCACCCCTCATTACATTCCATGAGGGGTGTAGTTTCCGAAATGGGGTCACATGTGTTTTTTTTTTTTTTTTTGCGTTTGTCAAAACCGCTGTAACAATCAGCCACCCCTGTGCAAATCACCTCAAATTGACATGGTGCACTCTCCCTTCTGGGCCTTGTTGTGCACCCCCAGAGCACTTTGCGCCCACTTATGGGGTATCTCCGTAGTCGGGAGAAATTACATTACAAATTTTGGGGGGCGTTTTTCCCTTTTACCTCTTGTCAAAATGAAAAGTATAGGGCAACACCAGCGTGTTAGTATAAAAAATTTATTTTTTTACACTAACATGCTGTTGTAGACCCCAACTTCATCTTTTCATAAGGGGTTAAAGGAGAAAAAGCCCCCCAAAATTTGTAACACAATTTCTCCCGAGTACGGCGATACCCCATATGTGACCCTAAACTGTTGCCTTGAAATACGACAGGGCTCCAAAGTGAGAGAGCGCCATGCGCATTTGAGGCCTGAATTAGGGATTTGCATAGGGGTGGACATAGGGGTATTCTACGCCAGTGATTCCCAAACAGGGTGCCTCCAGCTGTTGCAAAACTCCCAGCATGCTTGGACAGTCAACGGCTGTCCGGCAATACTGGGAGTTGTTGTTTTGCAACAGCTGGAGGCTCCATTTTGGAAACAGTGGCATACCGGACGTTTTTCATTTTTATTGGGGAGGGGAGGGGGCTGTGTAGGGGTATGTGTATATGTAGTGTTTTTTACTTTTTATTTTATTTTGTGTTAGTGTAGTGTAGTGTTTTTAGGGTACAGTCACACGGGCGGGGGATTACAGCGAGTTCCCGCTGCGAGTTTGAGCTGCCGCGCAAAATTTGCTGCATCGCAAACTTGTAGCCTGATACTCACTGTAAGCCCCCTGCCCATGTGAATGTACCCTGTACATTCACAGGGGGGAGGGGACCTCCAGCTGTTACAAAACTACAACTCCCAGCATGCACAGTTTATCAGTGCATGCTGGTAGTTATAGTTTTGCAACAGCTGGAGGTGCACGGTTGAGAAACACTGAGTTAGGAAACAGACAATGTTTCCCAACCAGTGTGCCTCCTGTTGTTGCAAAACCACAACTCCCAGCATTCTCAGGCATGCTGGGAGTAGTAGTTCGGCAACATCTTTAGAGCCAGATGTTGCCGAACTACAACTCCCAGCATGCTGGGAGTTGTAGTTTTGCAACATCTGGAGGACTAGTTTGCAGACCACTAATACAGTGGTTCCCAATCTGTGCCCTTCCAGATGTTGCAAAACTACAACTCCCAGTATGTCAAAACTGTCCAGGCATGCTGGGAGTTGTAGTTCTGCAACATCTGAAGGGCCAGATGTTACAGAACTACAACTCCCAGCATGCCTGGACTGTAAGGGCATGCTGAGGATGTGTAGTTTTGCAACATCTGGAAGGGCACAATGGTCTCCAAACTGTGGACCTCCAGATGTTGCAAAACTGCAACTCCCAGCATGCCCAGACGCCAAGGGCTGTCTGGGCATGCTGGGAGTTGTTGTATACAGGGTCCCATTACAGCAATGCATGTCGCTTTACTGCAACGTGCATTGCTGTAAAGGGCCCGACCGCGGCTTAAGATCCACTCACCTGTCGCCGCCGTCGCCATCTTCCTCGCCGGGATCCGGGTCTTCAGGGACGAGGTAAGTACCGGGGCTGGTCCCCAGCACTCCCCCGTCCCCCGCTGCGTCCTCCGGTCTTCCTCCCGTCCTCTCCGGACTTCCAGGGGCCGGGCCGGGCCGGGCGGGAGGAAGTAACCGCCCCCCCTCCTGCGATTGGTCGGTTAACTAACCGACGGATCGCAGGGGATCGGAGGAGGTGGCAGGCTTGCCACCTCGCTCCGATACTTCAGCATGGTCCTGGCTGTCTGTGACAGCCAGGATCATGCGAAATTACCGGGTGGTCGGGTCCCAGAGACCCGATCAGCCCGGTATCGCTGCAGATCGCAAGGGCGATTTCCCTTGCGATTTGCGGCGATCGACGACATGGGGGGCCTACATGGCCCACCTCGGCGTTTGCCCTGGATGCCTGCTGAAGGATTTCAGCAGGCATCCAGTTCCGATCTCTGCCCGGCAAGCGGCAGAGATCGAAAATACAACAGGACGTTCTCTAACGTCCTTGGGCATTAAAGCCCAGGTAGTGGGGACGTTGGAGAACGTCCTATGTCCTTAACAGGTTAAAATAAAATGTCATGGATCTTGCATGATGAATTCTATAAGGCTAAGTTTCCACTAGTTTTTTTATTTTCTTGCAGTTTTTGGAAAACTGCCGCTGCAGTTTTTGAGCCAAAGTCAGAAGTGGATCCATAAGGGAGGAGAAGTATACGTTCTTCCTTTATATGTCCTATTCCTTTTGAATACACTTCTGGCTTTGGCTCAAAAACTGCAGTGGCAGTTTTCCAAAAAAGTGCCAGAAAAATGTGGAAAAGTGGAAATGAAATGAAAAATATACCAAATGCCAAAATTGCATATTTGTGGTCACATTCCAGAAAAAAAATGAAATAAAAAGTAAGCAAAAAAGCTTACTGCAATTTTTTTGGGTTTCAAATTTTTTTGAAATAGTAAAACAGAACATAAATTATATAAACCAATTGTATATCAATTTTACAACACAAATGGTTTAAACCATTTTTTGTCTCAACATAGTTTATTTATTTCACATAGTGGAACGGTAAAATGGTGAATGCATTTACTACAGAAATCTGTTCTGACAAATGAAACAACACTTACATGGATTATATTCGTCATTGTAATGACTTTACTAACTGTAATGCATGGTTAAAAAACTTTGGTACAACAGTGAAAAAGACAATAAAAGTTGGTATTTATTTGTTGTTGTTGGTGTTTTTAACCCCTTAACCTCTTCCGGACGTGGGGCGTATGCATACGCCCTGCATCCTGAGTCCTTAAGGTCGTAGGGCGTATGCATACGCCTGTGGGAATTCCGGTCCCCGCCGCTAGCTACCTGCTGGAATCATTCATTCAGAAGCCCTCTAATATATTTCAAAAAGTAAACATATGTCCATTTTATGATGCCAACATAAAGTGGACATATTGTATTTGTGAATCAATATACCATTTATTTGGAATATCCATTTTCCTTACAAGCAGAGAGCTTCAAAGTTAGAAAAATGCTAAATTTTAAACATTTTCATGAAATTTGGGGATTTTTCCCCATGAAAGGATGCAAGTAACGACGAAAATTTATCACCAAATTAGAGTAGAATATGTCACGAAAAAACAATCTCAGAATCAGAATATTCGGTGAAAGCATCTTAGAGTTATTAATGCTTAAGGTGACGGTGGTCAGAATTGCGAAAAAGGGCTCAATCCTTAAGATGAAAAAGGGCTGCGTCCTTAAGGGATTAAGGTCTCAGGGTTTTTCTATTTTTGCATTTTCATTTTTTCCTCATCATCTTCTAAAAATCATAACGCTTTAAATTTTGCACCAAAAATTCCATTTTATGGCTTATTTTTTGCGCCAACATATCTACTTTGCAGTTAAAACAGTCATTTTACCAAAATATCCACGGTGAAACGGAAAAAACATTAATTGTGCAACAAAATTGGAGAAAAAATGCCATTTTGTAAATTTTTGGGGCTTCCGTTTCTCTGCAGTGCATTTTTCTATAAAAATGACACCTTATCTTTATTCCGTAGGTCCATACAATTAATATGATGCCTTACTTACATAGGTTTCATTTTGTATTACTACATGCAGGAAAATTTATGCATTTAAAATTGTCATTTTCTGACCCCCATAACTTTTTTATGAGGGCTTCTTTTTTGCGCTGTGGTCTGAAGTTTTTATCGGTACCATTTTTGTATTAATCAGATTTTTTGATCGCTTTTTTTTTCATTATTTAAAAAGTGACGCTATTTTGGACTTTGGAATTTGTTAACCCCCTCTAGTGGCTATAGCACTGCACACACTGATCTGCTACACAGATCATTGCCGTGCATTAACACGGCAATGATCAGTGTTATCGGCGGTCGATTGCTCAAGCCTGGATTTCAGGCTTGGAGCAATCAATCGCCAATTGGACACGACGGAGGCAGGTAAGGCACCCTCCGCTCGTGTTCTAGTTGATCAGGACATCGCGATTTCACCGCGATGGTCCCGATCAGCCTGACTGAGCTGCTGGGAGTGTATTTTTGTTACTTTAGACGCAGCAATCAACTTTGAATGCTGTGTCTAAAGGGTTAATAGCATGCGGCACAACGATTGGTGCTGCACTCTATTAGCCCAGGGTCCCGGCTTTCATTAGGTGTGACCCGTGTTATATACCGGGACCGGGCGCAGGGGGTACAGGTACGCCCTGTGTCCTTATCAGGTTAATATAATCTTTAGAAACGCTACACCTGCTTTTACTCTGAACAATGTATCAATAAGGAATTTTCTATTTGCAAGAAACAGATGTAAGTATCTGGCATGGATATCTTTGGCTGAAATATTTATTTTAAATAGACAACTAGAAATTGTCTAGATCTAGCACAATTCTTAAGCAACATGTATTACATTATTCACAGAAATTTCCACTATAATTTCCAAAAATCTACAAACTCTGTAAGAAATGAAATAATAACCCCAGAAATATTCTTTGAATGGCAGACTATTCTATCACACATTTATAACACTAAGCCAAGACTGATTTTGTAACATGGTGCAGAACACTATGCAATCTTTTTCTCATTTTAGACTGAAGTAATGAACGGCAGACAGCAAAAATGATGACTGTAAAAGCAGCTTCCAATATGCACTGAATATTACATACCACTGAGGCAGGGCAGCTTTAATAACAGGTGCTAATTTTGCTATGCACCCACTTTACAGTGTGGCATTGAAACTTTACACAGATTTTCTATGGATGTTGCATAGTATACTGTGCATAAAAGCTTAACCCCTTAAGGACACAGCCCATTCACCATCACAAAATAAGTATGTTTAAAATTATTTTAACCGCCTACTGTATAACTATAACTCAGGGATCTCTGCATTAACCACAAGGTATGTACTGATTGCTCTTATCTAAAAAATAATAATACGTCCTGCCCTGACTACAATATAGTGTCTCTACTCCAAGGACATCACCGGCCTGGATCAAGAAACAATAATGTGCATTCCCTGCACTAGATAAACTATGAGGTGTTGCAAGACAAATTCACCGAATAGACAGGCCTCAATTATTAACAGTAGACGGCTAAAACATAACCTTTATTAAATAAAGTAAAAATACGAAATTCACCTACAAAAAATGTGTGCACACTACCATAACCACAATAAAAAAGACATGCGCCACCAGATAACGGGACAAGGATGTTTAAAGATGATGATGGTAATAGTTGTTGAGCTGGGAGGGAAAATAGAGATGTAACTAAAGAGCTTATAGTCCCCTGGGATGTAGTTGCTTCGAGAGTACACAGATAAAATAGAAGCAGTAATGAGTAGGGGAAGTGCTCTCTAATACTAGGCCTCCCTCACCAGCAGTCCCTGCCTTTTGTGGGACCCACCTTCTTAACAGCGTGGCCTCATCCACGGTGATGTTCCCTCTCCTGATAAAAAGTAAGGGTAAGAAACCGAGATAGGATGGAAATACACAAAGACCTTGTAGATCACTTAGGCCCGTCACACTGGTGGCACAATGTCACAAAAAAAGTATTTACAGTAAACCTTAACAGCACCTGATTGTCAGCTCTATTGTTTTATATTTAAAAATACTTTGGTCACATGTTCCAATCCGTTTTCCCCATCTATTCAATTGCAGGTTCTTCAGGGAACCAAAAGACCAACAGTTGCAAAATCATGTCATATATACATGACCGTACAGAACCAATAGACAAGTTTAAGATAATAACAATATTTAGACATAGGGCTAAACTGCCCAAATGGTGTTGAACCTAAATACCGACAGAAATTAGAAAATATGATATAATGGTGATGAAAAGTGATGATTTTTGTACCCACTTTATATGATAGTACCCAGATCAGTCAGAACTATATAAGTAGCACCAATGCAATAATACACCAATAACAAAACAGTATCTCAAATGCCATATCTCAAAGCAGAAATTATAGTACGATACAGATACCCAGATGAGTATATATGGTTATCAAATGTGTGATGGTACTGCTGTTATAACAAATCCAGCCACACACTACTATGCATAAACCAGAGTGGTATAGTAAATGCTAAAAAAAACATTGGTTACTGCAAAAACATCAAAGGGTCCAAGTGTGTAATGGCACACACTGGATATACTTATCAACCGAACAACACCAGCGATCATTAGTGGGTCCCCCGGTTATCCCATAGTACTGATGGTAGACTACGGAGAGCAGCGCTGACAATGGCAATCAATCCAGACACTATTTATATAAGGATGCTGCAGCTTGATTACATACCTCATCTGCAGTCATAAAGGTGTGTGTGACTCAGGCGCCAGATGTAGGCACTGAGTGGCGTGCGTGTCAAATGTCGGAACTATTTGTGCTTCAAGTAAATGGTGTAGGCGCCAAATATAGGTGCTCAGTGGCGTGCGTGTCAAATGCCGGAAACACTGCACATTATCACTGGGTGTGTTCCACCTTAAGAGGAGACACAGGATGTCAGCACACACATTATATGCGTGTCAATGACCGAAAATGCGTTCCATAATCGGAGCACGCATGCGCATACATAGTGTTGGCATACATAGCCTTGGTATAGCATAAGCATTAGAGATAGTATAAGCATAGATAGTATTAGCATAGTATAGTATTAGCATAGTGTTAGCATAACAGATATAGTACTTGTATTCAGGGGTCAAGTCCTAGGGAAAAAAAAGTGCAGGAACTCACCCAAGATTTCCACTCAAATGCTGGTCCTGCAGAATTCCTGCTAATGGGAACAGTGTTCCTACTGTGAAAAAAGTTCAGGAACTCAGTTCCTGCGCGTTCCTTCAGGACTTGAACCCTGCTTGTATTAGATTAAATAACCGGCTGATTATATACTTATATATATTTATTTGTGGTAAGGTCACATGTACCGTGAGTAGAGTACCATTTGCATGAATAATTAGGCCTGGGGTGTGCCTGGCCGGTCGTGAAGGGTATCCTAAAGAAAGAGGGCAAAAATACATCAGTTAGGATTTTTGCCCTCTTTCTTTAGGATACCCTTCACGACCGGCCAGGCACACCCCAGGCCTAATTATTCATGCAAATGGTACTCTACTCACGGTACATGTGACCTTACCACAAATAAATATATATAAGTATATAATCAGCCGGTTATTTAATCTAATACATGAATAATAATGCATGAATTAATGGTTAAGCCTAATCTACGTCATGTGAACCCAAGATAACAGACAAAATGCTCCAGTTAACAGCCGGAGGTTGGAACGTGTCAATGGAACAGTGCAGTGATAACAGTGCCCTAACTTACTTAACAAAGAGAAGCCCCTACCCAGAAGCTGGCTCAGCTGTTATGGAGCCGAAGACAAGATGGAATTCTTGATATACCACTTGGCACTACTGGACCCATAGCACCTACCAGAATGGTACTACCAGGGTGCACATGGATAATGGTAACCCAAGTCACAGAGATAGAAAATGTTGGAGAAGTGCTAGATAGACAGAAGGTACAATGAGTCGGTTAGATTGAGAAGTGGCCAAAAAACAGACATCAGTAGGTATTTAGATAAGTAGAAGAGAATAAAAATGTGTCCCATGCTGCACATATAAGTAATTCTATTGAACCATGCCATCCATAAAGTAACAACAACAGACCCGCATAGACAAAACATTAAAGGTTATAACATACTTTACCTGAGGTTTTGTGTACCAGTAAGGCAGTATCCTCATACTTGCAGGTGTAAAAGATTGTTAATGCTGCACCCTGAGGTGCATAGTAACAAACATAAGAGGAACATAGAGATGACAACAACATGATGCTCGTGGACTGACGGTGCAATCTGCCTTGGATTGAATAGTATGTAACGCAGAAACGGAAACAAGATGAGGCTCGTAGATTGTCCAGCAATCTACCACTAACAGGGACGTATGTAACGTACGAAAACAAAATTACGACAAGAGGCTCGTGGATTGATGATACAATCTGCCCCAAACAAGAACGTTTGTAATGTACAAAGGAATGACAACAATATGAAGGCATGAGGATTGTCGGGCAGCCTCTCTGACAGGAGCATGTGACATACGAAAAGCATGTAAAGTGATGGCTTAAAGTGGAATGGCAAGGTCAAACTGGCTGTAACAAGGTGTATATAATGACCAGAAAGGAAACTATAAAGATGAGGCTTTACGGATTGACGACAGCAATCAGCCTCCAACCACACCGAACGTATAGAGCTAAGAGGTAAACCATCCTGGTCATAGAATAATACCTGCTTGGGTATCCTAGGAATGTTGCCAACTTATAATGATGTTTACCATACCTGACCTGCCTACAAGAACAACATGACACTATAACAGCCTAATATACCCGACCTAAGCACATGAAAACCTGAGTGTGATACTATGACCACAGCCTAAGAAACTTGACTAGCGTACAAAATGTGAGCATAACGTGACAGAACTGAAAACAAAAGACCGGGACAATAAACTATGAAACGTACACTGTAAGGAATTGTATGCGTCTTACCCTGTAAGGGAATGTATGTATGTCACACTGTAGGTAATCATACGTATGTCACACTGTATGGAACCATATGGGCAGAGGCAGAGTCTATTGGAAGCTGAATTCGTCTCTCTTGGAAGAAGTGGAGATAAGACAGTCCTTTGAGGATTTTCTTCAGAGTCAGGTACCTTTTACTGGATCTTTGTAGTAGTGTCAGAGTGGTGGGAGATATTCAAGAAGCGGGTTGTGGGGTTCTTCCACCAGCTCTCGAGCCTTGAGCTTCTTGTCTCGACTGGAAGTAGCCGAGAGGATGTCTCCAGAGTGAAGTCCTTGCTGATGAGGTGTCAGTAAGATTGGCACACATCTTTGGTTTTTGAGAGGGATTTTGGGAAGTACCGTTCGCCCGACCCTTACAGAAACTGTAAGATGTCAGTGAGTAGTAAAGTAATTTCAGGACTGGTTGATAGTACAGGATCTCTGAATTGGTCCAGATCAGGGATCTTGGAGGTCATCAGATGCTTCTACTCGCACCTCTTGGGAAGGAAGGATCTAGATCAAGACAAGATGTCGGCTTACCACCTGGCTGAAACAATTCCTGAGCCAGGTTTAGACCCCTCTCTTGATTATTTGGCATCAGGAAAGAGGAAGTGAGACTGGCGATCGAGGGGCTTGCCCCTAAGAAGTCGCCAGGTCTGGATGGCTTAACATCCGAGTGGTACAGGACCTTTAAGGAGTCCTTAGCTCCACTCTTGACTGAGGTATTCAATGAGTGTCTCTCCTCGGGCACTCTGCCCAAGTCAATGAGGAGCCCTGATTCGTCTCTCATAGGGTAAAGATCCAAGCCGTATTGAGAATTGGAGGCCCATAGCTCTTTTCAATACAAACAGGAAGCTTCTAGCCAAGATACTGTTTAATTGGCTGGTGAAGTTTGCACCCCGGCTCCTTTCGGGGGCCCAGCATTGCTCGGTTCCAGGCCACAGCACCTTAAGTGCTGTTCTCGGTGCCCGGGAAGCAGTGGAGCGGAGTAGTGCAGGTCTCTGGAAAAGGTACTTGCTGTCCCTGGATCAGGCCAAAGCATTTGATCGAGTGAACCATGACAACCTCTGGTCTGTCCTCCTGAGATATGGCTTACCGTGTACTTTTGTTAATTGGCCTAAGATCTTGTATGCCGGGGCAGAGAGTTTCCCTCTGGTGAACAGGTGGTCTGGCCGCTCTTTTGAGGTGGGGTCTGGAGTCTGTCAGGGTTGTCCTATGAGCCCGCTTTTATACGTGTTCGCAATCGATCCCTTAATCTACCGGAGGGTAGATTGTGGGCCGTTGGCGGAAGTTGGGATGAGTTTGCTGATGATGTCACCATTTTCGTGTCTTCGAGAGAGAGGAGGTCGATGTGGTGATGTCGGAGGTGGAACGCTACTAGGAGGCATCCGGGCCTAAGATCAACCGGGATAAGTGTGAAAGTCTCTGGCTGGAAGGGGGAGATTCCATGTTTAATCTACCGGAAACCCTTCCAGGTCCCCAAGAGTCAGCAAAAATTCTGGGCATCACATCGGCCAGGATGATTATACCACCAGAAACTCGGATGGTAAGCATCAAGGATGCCACTCAGAAGGTGGACCAGTGGAAGGGTTGGTCTATGACCCTCAGGGAAAGGGTACACCTGCTCCTCTTGTTTATCTATCTGGGCTGCCTATGTACCTTGCCAGAGGCTTACTACACTAGGATCTACAGCCTGTTTTTCCAACTGTTATGGGGGAACAGGATGAACCTTGTCAAGAGGGAGGTTACGTACCGCACGAGGAGACTAGGGGGTTTATCTATGGTAAACTCTGTGGTGTTCTTAACCAACACTTTCTTGAAAGCCAACATCTCCAACCTCTGGTCAGAGAGGGCTCCTGCGTGCGTACTCTCATGCAGGGAATGGTTTCAGTCTATCTTCCAGGAATGGGAGACAGGAGGTCAAGTGAAGGACCTCCGTATGCCCCATGGATATCTTCCGGCTTACGTTACCCTTGACTCTGAAGGCGATATTTCGATGGGGTCTGGGAGTGTGCAAGTTCAGGACCCAGTCAAGGCAGTTTCTTGACAAACGGGTTCTGTTGACCCACTTCTAGAAGCCTTTGGCGCTCAGGGACTGCCCAGGTCGGGATCTGAGGGTGGGGTTGTATCTTTTAAACATGAAAAGGATCCCACAGAAGTTTTAGCACTTGGCCTGGTGCTGCTTTCAGGGTAAGCTATATGTGAGGGACAATTTGAAGTGTAGGAGATCTGATGACCGGGGATGTCCCCGAGAAGAGTGCGGGGGCATGCTGGAAAGCATGGACCATTTCTTGCTTCATTGTCCCTTTAATATAGGGGTCTACAACCAGATGGGCACTTCCATTGGCTGGAGTCAACTTGCAGGCCTTACCTATACGGATTGGGCTTATGGGGCATTCAGGAACCTGGGTGGCCGTGATCGGGGCACTTTATTCTTAGTCAGTTTAGTAGTTAGGTACTACAAGTGGAATGCACGGTGTTTAGTATCTACACAGCAGAAAGTCCTCTCCGAGGTGGAGGTCTGTAGGAACATCACCGGTGACCTCGGGAAGATCAGGTCTTTGGAGTATGGCCGTCTTGGTACCAGTAGGTCTTCTCTCCTATGGAGAGGGTTTTGTTTTGATGTGCCTTAGGTACTAGACCTTTTGGGTAGAGTACCCTTGTTTTGGTTAGGGACAGTGATGTAGCGACAGGGTTAGGGTGATAGTAGGGTCAGTTTATTTTTAGGGATAATGGTAGGGTGGAGTTAGGGAAATAATGTAAATTTTGTATGTATCAGTATTGCCATACTTCTTCCTGGTGGTGTGCTAATGCATGTGCACCATAGCTTTTTGTTTTCTTTTCAGATGTTAAGGTTATGAAGGGCGTACAGGCACCGAACTTGGGCCTAAAGTGGGAGTATTGTTTGTTTTATATGTGTTATAAAGCTGATAATGGTAAAAATGGTTGGAAGGAGTTCTAGGTTGGGAGGGTGAATTTGTGGGTGGTGGTGGTTGTTTGTTTTGGTGGACCTGGCATGGATCAGTTAAGGACTGGACATTGAGAACTATGAACTGTATGGACTCTGACCCATGTACAGGAGGGTGGGTGGTGTGGGTGAAGGGACAGTTTAGAATAGGTTGTTTTATTGTATTTGTAGGTGTGTTTTCTGTAAATTTAGGTGAATATAGTGTATATAGTTTATATGTATAATATGTTATATTTTTGTTTATTTTATATTATGGCAGTCAAACCAGTTGCTATTTTTGTAGTAATTTTTCTTTGGTATTTTTGTATCCCGTTGTTGATTTAGTTTTCTTTGGTCTAGGTCGTAAGTAAAATGTAGTTAAGATAAGTATATGTGTGTGTGTGCGCATGTGGTATGGTATTATTAACCTCTTAAGGACATAGGGCATATGCATACGCCCTGCATCCCGAGTCCTTAAGGACGTGGGGCGTATCCATACGCCCATGGGAATTCCGGTCCCCGCCGCTAGCCGGTTGGGGACAGGACCGGGATAACTGCTGATATCTATCAGCAGGCATCCCGTGCATATGCCCAGGGGGGCCGTGAGACGCCCCCCCCCCCCCCATGCCGGCAATTCAGACCAACGATTTTCGGGGGATCCGGGTCATACTGGTGTCCGGTGACCTGGTGACCCGGAAAATCAAGGGGATCGGGGGTGTCCAAGACACCCCGGGTCTCCCTGAAGGGATAGGAGTTAGGTGGCAGGGGTGCCACCCCTCCTATCCCTGCTATTAGTCGTCAAGATGCGACGACCAATAGCAGATCGGGGGCGGGGGGGTTAATGTTCGGTTCCCCCGTCCTGCCCACCGACGGTACTCCGGGCAGAATGGGGGAACTGTAGCGTGACCGGCGGCGGGGACAGTGGAGGTCCCTTACCTGATCGGCGGCGGCGGGCAGCAATGATGCGCGGCTCCCTCGAGGCTCCCTCATGAAGACTACGGAAGCCGGTGAGTAGTTGCCTAGCAACATCTGGGGTGGGCTAAACTTTGGAGACCACATACAGTGCTCTCTAAACTGTAGCCCCCCCCCAGATGTTGCAAAACTACAACTCCCAGCATGCCCAGACAGCCGTTTAGGCATGCTGGGATTTGTAGTTTTGCAAGATTTAGAGGGCTGCAGTTTGGAGATGACTTTGCAGTGATCTATAAACAGATCTTGCAAAACTACAACTCCGAGCATGCCCATACAGCAGTTTGCTGTCTGGGCATGCTGTGATTTGTAGTTTTGCAACATCTGGAGGGGCACAGTTTGGAGATCACTCTACAGTGGTCTCTGAACTGTGGCCCTGCAGATGTTGCAAAAGTGCAAATCCCAGCATGCCTAAACAGCAAACAGCTGTCTCGCCATGCTGTTAATTGTAGTTGCACACCTCGAACTGTTGCATAACTACATCTCCCAGCATGCACTTCGGTGATCAGTACATGCTGGGAGTTGTAGTTTTGCAACAGCTGGAGGCACCCTGGTTGGAAAATACTGAGTTAGGTAACAGAACCTAACTGAAGGTTTTCTAACCAGTGTGCCTCCAACTGTTGCAAAAGTACAACTCCCAGCATGCACGTTCTGTCAGTGCATGCTGGGAGTTGTAGTTTTGCAACAGCTGGAGGTTTGCCCTCCCATGTGAAGTACAGGGTACATTCACACAGGCAGGTTTACAGTAAGTTTCCTGCTTCAAGTTTGGGTTGCGGCAAATTTTCTGCCGCAGCACAAACTCCTAGCGGTAAGCTCACTGTAAACCTGCGCAAGTGTGAATATACCCTAAAAACACTGCACTACACTAACACAAAATAAAGGGTAAAACACTACACTTACACTGTCCCCCCCAATAAAAATAAAAAACATTGTACGGCAGTGTTTCCAAAACGGAGCCTCCAGCTATTGCAAACAACAACTCCCAGCATTTCCAGACAGCCACTAACTGTCCAGGCATGCTGGGAGTTTAACAGCAGCTGGAGGCACCCTGTTTGGGAATCACTGGCGTAGAATAACCCTATGTCCATCCCTATGCAATCCCTAATTTAGTCCTCAAATGCGCATGGCGCTCTCTCACTTCGGAGCCCTGTCGTATTTCAAGGAAACAGTTTAGGGCCACAGTTTAGGGCCTCCGTACTCGGGAGAAATTGCACTACAAATTTTGGGGGGCTTTTTCTCCTTTTACCCCTTATGCAAAGGAAAAGTTGGGGTCTACATCAGCCGGTTAGTGTAAAAAAAAATTTTTTTTTTACACTAACATGCTGGTGTTGCCCCATACTTTTTATTTTCACAAGAGGTAAAAGGAAAAAAAAGACCCCCAAAATTTGTAACGCAATTTCTCCTGAGTACGGAAATACCCCATATGTCGGTGTAAAATGCTCTGCGGGCGCACAACAAGGCTCAGGAGTGAGAGCGCATTATGTACATTTGAGGCCTAAATTGGTGATTTGCACAGTGGTGGCTGATTTTACAGCGGTTCTGAAATAAACGCAAAAAAATAAATACCTACATGTAACCCATTTCGGAAATCACACCGCTCACGGAATGTAATAAGGGGTGCAGTGAGCATTTACCCCCCACAGGGGTCTGACAGATTTTTGGAACAGTGGTCTGTGAAAATGAAAAATGTAATTTTTCATTTGCACAGCCCACTGTTCCAAAGATCTGTCAAATGCCAGTGGGGTGTAAATACTCACTCCACCCCTTATTAAATTCCGTGAGGGGTGTAGTTTCCAAAATGGGGTCACATGTGGGGGGGTCCACTGTTCTGGCACCACAAGGGGCTTTGTAAATGCACAAGGCCCCCGACTTCTATTCCAAACAAATTCTCTCCAAACAAATCTCAATGGCGCTCCTTCTCTTCTGAGCATTGTCATTCACCATCAGCACTTGACGTCCACACATGGGGTATTTCCATACTCAGAAGAAATGGGGTTACAAATTTTGGGGGGCATTTTCTCCTATTACCCCTTGTAGAAATGTAAATTTTTTGGGAAAACCAGCATTTTTGTGCAAATTTTTTTTTTATTTTACACGTCCAACTTTAACGAAAAGTCGTCAAACACCTGTGGGGTGTTAAGGCTCACTGTACCCCTTGTTACGTTCCCTGAGGGGTTTAGTTTCCAAAATAGTATGCCATGTGGGGGTTTTCTTGCTGTTCTGGCACCATAGGGGCTTCCTAAATACCCTGATACAGTCCGAGTCATCAGCCACACAGGTAGAGGATCCACATCCAGTTTCGTGACAGCCCGCATTCAGGTGTGTGCCAGCACATCTCCTTCCTATTCTCACATTCAAAAAGCAGAGTTCATCACGATTAATTTTGTAGGTAAATTTGAGACCCAGATTATTTATATTTAGAGTGTCAACAAAATTCTTAAACTCAAGTTTTGTCTCTGACCAAATTATGGCCATATCATCCATGTTTCTGCCCCTAAAGGTGGTGCAATCCTGGAAGTTCTTATCATCCTCACCAAACACAAGGGTACCCTCCCACCAGCCCAGGAGCACATTTGCGTAAGATGGTGCTATGGGACTGCCCATGGCAGTGCCCCTGAGCTGGTGGTATACCCATGTGTCAAAGATGAAATAGTTTTTGGTGAGGACAAATTCCAGTAACTTCAGAATTAATTTATTATGGGCATGATGACACTCCAACTGCTGAAAAAAAATGCCACAGCTTTCAATCCCACATCATGCGGGATTGAGCTGTAGAGTGCCTCTATGTCTATAGAGAACAACCACAAATTGTCCTCCAGTGTGATATCTTCCAACTTGAGGAGCAAATAAGTTGTGTCTCTAATGTAAGACGGAACGGACAGAACAAAAGGACATAAAATCTAGTCCAAATATACCATGACATTTTGCGTGAGATTGTTCACTCCGAACACTATGGGGTGGCATTTTAGGGGCGACAACTCCTTGTGCACTTTTGGTAGCCCCTAAAATTTCTTACATTTTAACAGTACGCTTAAAAGCAGTATTTGTGTTCAACACCAGCTGGTGATTACTTTTGCCTACCTTTTACAGTATCTAGGCCCTTTAGACTTTAACAGGTACAAAATAGTACACCACTTAGATCTGCGTATGTGGTATGCACTTATGAGGGCAGAAAAATGCTCTACAGTACACTTAAAAAGGTATCTGAGTACAACACCAGCCAGTAAGTATTTTTGACTTGACTTTCACAGTATCTAGGCCCTTGACAGATTAACAGGTACAAAATAGTACACTACTTAGATGTACATATGTGGTATGCACTTATGAGGGCAGAAAAATGTGCTACAGTACACTTAAAAATGTATCTGAGTACAACACCAGCCGGTGAGTACTTTTGTCTCGACTTTTGCAGTATTTAGGCCCTTGACAGATTAACAGGTACAAAATAGTACACTACTTAGGTGTAGGTATGTGGTATGCACTTCTGAGGGCAGAAAAATGTGAAATAGTACACTTAAAAAAGTATCTGAATACAACACCAGCCGGTGAGAACTTTTACCTGGACTTTCACAGTATCTAGGCTCTAGACAGATTAACAGGTACAAAATAGTACACTAATTAGAGGTAGGTATGTGGTATGCACTTATGAGGGCAGAAAAATGCGCTACAGTACGCGTAATAAACGTATTGGAGTAAAACACCAGCAGGTGATTACTTTTGGCTGTCCTTTCACAGTATGTAGGCCCTTGAAAGATTAACAGGAACAAAATAGTACACTACTTAGATGTACGTATGCGGTATGCACTTATGTGGGCAGTAAAATGCGCTACAATGCGCCTAAAATCTCTGTATTTTTGTAAAACACCAGCCGGTGATTTCTTTTGGCTGTCCTTTCAAAGTATGTAGGCCCTTGACAGATTAACAGGTACAAAACAGTACACTACTTAAATGTATGTATGTGGTATGTACTGAAGAGGGCAGAAAAATGCGCTGCAATACGCGTAAAAACTATTTTTTTTTTTTTTGTAAAACACCATCTAGTGATTACTTTTGGCTGTCCTTTCCCAGTATGTAGGCCCTTGACAGATTAACAGGTACAAAATAATACACCACTTAGGTGTAAGTATGTGGTATGCACTTATGAGGGCAGAAAAATGCGCTACAGTATGCAAAAAAAATTGCCCACAACACTACAATGCTGAAGCTCACAGTCACTGTGTACTAAACCCAAAATTGCAAAAAGACTCTCTCATATACTATTAGGAATGGACTGCTGGGTATGGATTATACCGTCTACAGACTAGTATAACCTTCAGACCAGTTGTTGTGGAACAAAGACACAGATTTGCCCTAAAAAATTATTTCTCCCTCCTCTGAAAACCTTTCTGCAGTTGAGTCAACACACAGCTCTCTGTCCCTCTCTGTAATACAATGCTGTTCACAGTGACTGAGGGGTTAATCGCTGCAGTAAAAATTAATTTACGTGCTAAAATGCTGTGTTCTGTGTCCTACAGAAGGCCGAGGTGACTAAGAGGTGAAACACTGTTGCAACAAGCTTTTCTGTGTAACACACAAAGTGATGTCCGTCCTATCTCTATGCAGTGTAATGAATGATATGACGAGCCGCAAAATGGCTGCCGAATATATAGGGCTGGGACATCACAGGCGTGACTTGCTGCTGATAGGTTGCATCCTGCGTATGATTCAGGGTCATCTTGCCTACCTGCCTTGCCTTCCCACCTTCCCATCGTACTATGACCTTGTATTCTGACCTAAGCTTGTAAACCATTCATCATTTGCTTTTTGATTCTGCACTGCGCTGCAGTCTTGGTTTTTGACTTGGCCCATCTAGCTTCTCTTAATCTGTCTGTTGGTTCATCTGTCTTGTTACTGGTCCTTGTTCTGTGTCTGTTTATATTTAACTCATTGTGTCCTGAGCTCCTCCCTGACATCTGTACAGTGTTTGTTTTATTGCATTTGACTTTGTTTCGCCTAGCACTTAAAGGGGTACTCCGGTGAATTTTATTTTTTTTTTTAAATCAACTGGTGCCAGAAAGTTAAACAGATTTGTAAATTACTTCTATTGAAAAATCTTAATCCTTCCTGTACTTATTAGCTGCTGAATATTACAGCGGAAATTGTTTTCTTTTTGAAACACAGAGCTGTCTGCTGACATCATGAGCACAGTGCTCTCTGCTGACATCTCTGTCCATTTTAGGAACTATCCAGAACAGCATATGTTTGCTATGGGGATTTCCTTTTACTCTGGACAGTTCCTAAAATGGACAGAGATGTCAGCAGAGAGCACTGTGCTCATGATGTCAGCAGACAGCTCTGTGTTTCAAACGGAAAAGAATTTCCACTGTAGTATTCAGCAGCTAATAAGTAGAGGAAGGATTAAGATTTTTTAATAGAAGTAATTTACAAATCTGTTTAACTTTCTGGCACCAGTTGATTTGAAAAAAAAAAAAAAAGATTTTCACCGGAGTACCCCTTTAAGTAGGGTAGGGATTGGCACCATGGTTGGGGCCATCCTATTAACCTGTTGGGGACGACGGGCGTATGGACCCTGGGTCCTGGTACTTAAGGACCAAGGGCGTACCTGTACGCACGTGGGAATTTCGATCCCCGTCGGCAGCTGGACGGGGATTGGAATGGGATGCATGCTGAAATCATTCAGCAGGCATCCCGTGCAAATGTCCTGAGATACCGCATCCACCCCCCCGCCCCCCCCCCCCATGTCGGCAATCGCAGCAATTCGCCGATCAATTCAGATCGGTGATTCGCGGCTATTCCGAGCTGATTGGGTCTCTGATGACCTGATAGCCCGGAAAATAGGGATGATCGGAGACAGCCCGATCATCCTAAAGGATAGGAGCGCCCCCTCCTCCTATCCCTGCGATTGGCCAATCAGGACTGACCGGCGAATCGCAGGGCAGGGGCGGGGGTGGACGTTCATTTCCCCCGCTCTGCCCGGCATAGGAGGTCGAGTTAGGAGGTCAGGAATGGAGGACGGGATATGAGGACTGGATAGGAGGTGGAGATAGGAGGATAGGATAGGAGGACGGGATAGGAGGACTGGATAGGAGGTCGGGATAGGAGGTCGAGATAGGAGGACGGGATAGGAGGACAAGATGGGAGGTCGGGATAGGAGGTCAAGAGAGAAGGTTGAGATAGGAGGTTGATATAGGAGGAGGGGTTATGAGGACGGGATAGGAGGACGGGATAGGAGGACTGGATAGGATGTCGGGGTATGAGGACGGGATATGGGGTTGGGATATGACAACAATATATGGGGATGGGATATGAAGTCAAAAGCTTCCTCCTTTGTTGATTTTCCTCCCCAACAAGGATGAGGAAGGAAAAACCTGGCAACCCCGGGTACTCAGCTAGTAATGTGTTTGCACCACTGATTGTACTTTGAAATTACATAAATAATTTTACCACAAAATCTACGGTTAAACAAAAAAAAATTTTGGGGGGAGTAAAATTGAAAGAAAAAGAACATTTTGCAACTTTTGGGGCTTCTGTTTCTACTTAGTGCCCTTTTCAGTAAAAATTATAATTTATTTTTTTTATTCTGTAGGTCCATACGATTAAAATGATATACAATTTGTATAGGTTTTCTTATATTTACTACTTTTAAAAATGTATAACTTTTTGTTCAGAAATTAGTATGCCTAAAATTGTCCTCTTCTGACCTCTACAACTTTTTTTTATTTTTACGTATACAAAGCTATATGAGGGTTTATTTTTTGCACCGTAATCTAGTTTTATCAGTACCATTTTTGTTGTGATGGGACTTTTAAAAAGCTTTTTATAATTTTTTTTCATGAAATATGAAGCCAGGATTCCATGAAGCGCCATTTGACTTTACTCCTTTACAATTCCAAAAAATACATAGTCTATAACAATATAACTTTGGGCAGCACAGCTTAAGGAGTCAGGAGAAATAGAAATGCATTTTTAGTTCTTTTACACATGTACCTGAATATGTATGATACAGATATAGACAGCTCTGTGAGGCACTAGCTTAAAGCGTTTATCCAGCCATAAAAACGTAGCCCTTATCCACAGGATCGGGAATAAGCATCTGGTCGCTGGGAGTTTGACCGCCAGGAGCTCTGCAATCTCCAGATTTGGACCCCAGCTTTTCAAGCTGCACGGAGCAGCAGACAACATGTGCTAACTGCCATTTCATGCATTGTCTATGGTTGCGCCAGAGATACCCAAGCACAGCACTCAAGTATCTCTGGTGCTCCCATAGACAGTGTATGGAGAACATGCCATTTGCTGCCCCATGCAGCTGGTAGAGTCAGGGCCCTGTTGTGGATCCCAGTAATTGGACACCCTTAGATGAGATGCTTATTCCCTATCCTGTGAATAGAGGATACATTTTGAGGGGGTGCTCATATCCTGTCCTCATATCTCATCCTCATATCCCGACCTCATATCCTGTCCTCATATAATTTCCCAACCTTATATCTCAACCTCATATTCCTACCTCATATCCTGTCTTCATATCCCAACCTCATATCCCATCCTTATATCCTGTCCTCATATCTCGTGCTCATATCCCGTCCTTTTGTCCATTCCTTATATCCCGACCTCATATCCCGTCCCCATATTCTGTTCTCATATCTTATCCTCATATGTCGTTCTCATATCAGACCTTTTATACTGACCTCATATCCTGTCCCCATAACCTGTCCTCATATCTCATCCTCATATGCCATCCTTGTATCCCGACCTCATGTCCTGTCTCCATATCTTGTCCTCATATCCTGTCCTCATAGCCTATCCCCATATCCTGTCCTCATATCTTGTCCTCATATGCTGTCCTCATATTACGACCTCACATCCTGTCCCCATATCCTGTCCTCATATCTCCGCTTCATATACCGTCCTCATATCCTGTCCTCAGTTGGCAAGGCTTTGTGGGAGTGGGTGTGATTTGCAAGCCAGACTGATGCACAAAAAGAGTAGAAAATAAAAGAGGTGTGGCTTAAATGGTAGCCGTGGCATTGTGAAATGGGGTGTTGCATGTGGGGAAGGTAAAGCCACACCCTCCCCAACTGACACACTCACCAAGAGATACAGTATGGAGCTTGTGGTGTACGGTACTGGAAGTCCCCTATACTTGCATGGGACTTGAAACAAAAACCCCATCCTTCACGTAAGGGGATAGGTTAGTGTTGATTTAACTATTCTATATTTTTATTTGACATATAAGTAACATGTACTTGCACTTGGGTGATTTGAGAGCACGTACCTCGGCTTTCAATAAAAAAAAAATAAAAAAAATAAGTAACATGTGTACCAAGTATTATCAAAATATCTCAATATCACCAGCCTTACAGAAGTTATGCTGGAACATACATTTCCCATAGACTTGCATGGGACTTTAAACAAAAACCCTGACCCTCACAAATGGGGGTGGTTTTTAGACAGATGACTGTCACAAAAGAAATCAAACCATAAAGATGAAATAAGAGGTCTCTGCCTGAATCTACGAGGGAAGGTGTTCTTATTATTTTTCCTTTTTGATCTTGAGTCTTCCTTCGCAGAACATTTTTTCTCTTTAGATTTTATTATCCTAAAAGTCATAAATGTAGACATCTATACAGGAAGAGGCCTCTTAAGCAGTTTAATGAGACTTAGTTGGACTATTGCCAGCAATTATGGGCTTCATGTACAACTTTGGTGACAACTATTACGTTAGACAAACAGAAGTAAGTTGTTTAAAGAGTTGTTACCAAATCTTGTAATGGATTCTAAGGTTGATGACCAAAGGCACACTGACTTACAGCCATAGCTAAACAGTGATGAAAAGAAACACCTTAGTTGAATATTTAAAAGTGCTATATGCAGTATAGAATAAGGATGGACCTTGTACGTTAATAAATCCTCCAGCAAGGAAATGATCTTGGTCTAACAAATAGATGTAAATAAAAATAAGCATATCATAGAGAACTGGGAGGAGCTAAGTGCTGTACAGCTCCATCATTCCTCCATGTACTATGCGATGTTGGGCTGAATTCACAAACCGCTGTATTTGCTTTTCTTTTGGCACATTCATTTACTTTTTTCACAGTGTTTTTTAAGGTCAAACATGCTTCAGCCACATGTTACTGTAAAGTCTATAGCAACAAACTGTCAACAAACACAGAAGATAATTTATTGACTGGCACCCCTCCTGCTAAGCCTTCCACTTTTTTGAAAAGTGACATATAGTAGGTGGCATAAAAAGTAACAAATGACTGCGCAAAATGTGGCTTGCGCAAACATTTCAGACTTTTATAAACCAGGAAACTGACATACAACCATAATAACTTCTCCCACATTTTTTTTTTTGCCAATTTTGTGGTGTTTTTTTACATTTTTTTTTTTTATTTGTTTGTTTTTTTAAATCAATATGTTCTAGGTTTGGTATTTTTCTGATGTTTTTGGTTGCAGAAAACCAAAAAAGCACATGTACACAAAATCGTATTGTACCTTGTATATAAAAACTAAACCAAGCAAGAACAAAAAGAAAAATGATTTCATTCCAAAAATACTTTATTTTTTGGCTTTTTTTTACAATAACCTTGGACAATCTTCATGTTTAAAGATATGAAAAAATATACTTTGGTATGTATAATTTAAAAAAATACAAACAACATTCAGTAAAAAACAAAAAACAAACAATAAATTATCAATAAATAACATTGCATAAATATGTATTTACACTTAAAATAATATTATTAATAATAATAACATTAATAATAATAATAGTAACAACAAAACATTCATAAATAAGTACTAAGTAACATTTCTTATCTGAAGTAAGACAAAATTTTTTGTCATCCTTTGGCCAGTTCCATGCACCCTAATTTTAATGTTTGTATTAAAGCTACAACACCTAAATCCCACCACTGTTCTGCAGAACCAAACTCAGATGATAATCAAACAATAGGGACTTGCAGCCATAACATGGAACCTACAGCCACTTGAAACTGGAATTATAATTTAGACCATCAAATAAACTTAAATGGCAATTGGCAAGCTTAAATTCTTAAATTGAAAAACAGCATAAAGAAGTAAATGTCTTCTTTCTCAAATAAGGATAGTACATAGTCCCAGGGTAAACCTTTTGCTCCATAACAAATGTATCTTGTAATCAGTAGTCATGTAGCAGTCATAAGTGATAAGATTGGCTATCAGCAAAGCAATAAGCTAGAATGACATAGATGCAACGCTGTCAGCCACAGAATCTGGGTGGCTAGAAGATAAATAGAAGCCTCCAGCAGAGGGATAGCTAGTCTAACATAAAATATGTTAAGATTAGCTTTACCAGTATATTAGGCCTCTATTTGTTGTCTGGATTACTCACACTGTGAATGCATAGTTTTTTTTTTTTTTTTTGCTTATTCATTGCATTCAGCAATTTCTACATCTTCCTATTGTAAATTCCCCAGGAAAACTGACTGAGACATGCAGAGATAATAAGAAGCTCACATTTGTCTGTTCAGCAAAACTGCATGCTGGATCATGCCTCAGGATCTGTCCGACCAATTGTTGGGTGAAATTAGATACAAATATGGCATCATCAGGGCACAAGCAGTAAATGGAGTAGAACAAAATAGTGGGATAAGAAGGAAACACTGTATGGTCTCAATTTAAGTAAATAAAGGTTCAGTTCTTGTCATTGCAGTTGTTGCATAGCTATGGCAATTTTTCACTTATATTCTATGGCGGTTCTGTTCATTTGCAATAAGTCCGAATATGTCTCTGGTCATTGCACTTGCAGTTACAGCCATAAAGGCAAAATATTTTTTTTTATAAAGTATAACATAATTATTGTAAAGAAGGTTTTTGACAATTAAGAGGAAACATTTCGGTGATTAAAGTGGACCTGTCAGCAGGAAAACAGGTGCACATAAGCCCCTGGCTAGATTGAGCTAGCTATTAGAATTCTGGGCATACTATTTTTATCTCCATTGACCCGCAATGAGATATAAGGGTTTTGTGTTGATATGGAAATGAGACTGAAATGTCTTGGTAGTCTTTCCCCAGTGCAGCAGGAGCCTATGTAAATCCAGCCAATGTTCTCTTTCTCTGGTGGCTTTTAGTAAAACAAGCCATGGGGCAGTGATAAGGAGGCTGGACTTACCTGGTCGGGCTCTTGCCATGCTGAAAACACAAGGGACACTTAAAGGGAATATCCAGCAAAAGCTTAGGCTGTGTAATAACATTAAAAACATCCTATATTTAACTTGCTCCCCTGCAGTCTCCGGTATAACAGTGCCCGTTCTCCACTGAACTTTGTTTCCCGAAGCTGCAGCAAATATGTTACATCATCACTTAGCCAATCACTTGCCACCTCAGCCATCATTTACATAATAAACAACCAACATTTACATAATAAAATAATTAGAACAGACACATGAAACTACGCAATCTGATCCCATTGACTACTTATAATCAGTCCACTGGTTTTGATTTGATCATCCATCTATTCATATAAAAATGATAAATAAATATGTAATAGTGCAATAAAATTACAATAGTGCCAAGAAAAATTACACTCCATCTTACATTCCAATCCTGAGCAGGACATTAAATTGACCCCCCGACCTACGATGGCCCCGACATATGATCAAATCGACATACGATGGCCTCTCAGAGGCCATCGCATGTCGATGTCAGCATCGACATACGATGCTTTTTTATGTCGGGGCCATCGCATTAAGTGCTATCCAGCAGCGCAAAATGCTTAAGCTGCTTCCGGACAGCAGCTTAATGTTCCCCGTGTGGTGCGGTAAGTATTACTTACCCCTCCACGATGCTCCGGGGTGCCCTCCGGGTCCAGCGCTGGTCTTCCGGTGTCTTCTCGGCCCTCTCCGATGACGTCAATACGCTGCTGCGCACGTCATCCAATAGGAATGGCGTACACAGCGGCGTAATAACATTGCTACGCAGGCCCAGTAAGGCCTTGCGGAAGACAGCGGAGGACCGGAGAAGACAGCAGAGGACCGGAGAAGACAGCAGAGGACCGGAGAAGACAGCGGAGGACCGGGGATGACCAGGAGAGCCCAGCGGAGGCCCGGGGTCACCATCGCGAGCGGCGGGGACAGGTGAGTACAGCTTTCTATACTTTACATTGCACGGATCCCTCAACATACGATGGATTCGACAAACGATGGCTCATTTGGAACAAATTACCATCGTATGTTGAGGGACCACTGTACTAATATCAACAGAGTGGGGAAGAGAGATAAAACATTAGCTGAAAGTTGGGTTTTCACATTGGACTAATGTTGTCCAAACTAACTCATTTAGCAGGATCAGTTGATTATCTATAATGTTTGGTTCACCTTTACTCTCCCCAGATGGCAGATGTTGGGGCACAGAATGGTCAGGCATGTTGGATTTAAACCCATCTAAGCTTACTGTTGTCTGATATTAGATTAGGTTTTTCTAATAAGAGTAGGATAGCCTATAAGAAACCTGTATGTAGTTCATGATAATATGACAATTCAGAGTAGCCAATCAGTTATCAGCTGGGTAAAACCAATAATAATAATATAATAATAATAATAATGTTCACTCCTTCTATTTGTATATTGCTCCTGTAAGGAATTGCTCTAATCTGAATTTATATATAATGAACATTATGAATCTCAAATATAGCCACAAGAGTCAACCAAGTATTAAGAGAAAACCACCCACAAGTGTTTCTTCTTCATGTGACTTGAATCTAAATAATATTTAGACAGTGCAAACTAAAGCTAAAAAGATTACAAGTCAAGTTTCTCAGTATTCTTTTCTTTCATTGGACTAAAAAGATTTGTAAATATTGGGAGTTTATTTAGATTCAATTTTAAAGAAGCACTCCAGCACTCCATATGGTGCTAACTCCCCCTCCCCTTCGGTATTCTATCTATGTAGGGACTTGTTAACATCACGTATGTCAGCAAACTATCAGTGTATATGTGCACATATGGGCATGGGCCTAACTGACTTTAATTTCCTGAATGTAGTTAAGTAGTGACTACGCTTGGGTCATATCCTTTACGTATACATAAATGTTCTGGGACTCAAAAACACAGAAGATCATGCAGCAGATGCTGCACTATTTAAGAAAAAATGCCCAGAGTGCTTCTTTAACGAAAAATGTAATCTCTATGGCACAAAATAAGTTGTACTGTTAGAATGTCTGAATGTAGAAACAAAACCTTGACTCATTCCTTCTTTAGGCACAGTGACATTTTCTTACAATCATGTCCTCAAAGACTGTGAAGACCAATTTGCGCTCAGCATTGTAATGCATAAGTACCATAGGATCATAACTCCCAGGGACGCAGCAAGGGGCCGGAGTGTCTCCATTTAGGTGATGCATTCTGTATTTTATTTGAGCATGCATGCTTGCTGGCTTGTAGTTGTGTGGGCAGGATCCATCACAAAACCGCATTTCATAGGTGGATGGATGAACAATCCAATCACTCCAGCCAATCTGTTCAAAAGACACTAGTAAGGACTTACGACAGCACTTCTTCTCACTCTTTTTGCAGTCCTCATCTGCAGCAAGTGACCTGCTTTTTCTTGTTTTAAAATGTGTTTTTTCCTGAGTTTCCACTTCTAATATGAGGGCATCATCTGCTTCTATTTGTTTGCTGCCGCCATCATTTATAGAAGGGATGTCCACTGTGATGACCAGCTCCAGCCTGAGGCATTTCTCTGAACTTGCCAACCACTGCTGCACAGCAGAATTCACGTTTAATGTCAATGTATCTTTGTTTACTGGTTTAGAATCAAGTAATTTATGCGCTTGCCTTCCATTGGCATTCCTTGATTCTACAACTTTGTAAATGTTCACCATAGGCTTCGAGGTTGAGTTAGCTGCTGCAGGTCGCAACGCAGCCAAAATGTGTTTACATAGCTTGAGCTCAGCTCTCATGACATTGAGCTTCTGATGGAATGTCTGAGTTCTAGAGAAGACCAGATTATAATGATGACTGCTGCTTTTCACCATGTCACATTTCTTTGAGCTACGCTCTACTGCAATGAAGAATGAGATAGATATTGTTAGGTTATGCATACAAATCAACAAAAAAAAAACTTGACAGTCAATTTTTAAGTGAGAAATAATTATATCATTTAGGTCATATATATATATATATATATATATATATATATATATATATGACCTAAAAGTCAGTAAAATGATTGACCATTTACATTTCACATATAACATCTAAAAAAAAATGTGTAATTCTATTTCTTGTCAACAAAATATCTAGGCAATGTTATCCCTATTATATGAGGTTCTTGTTGCAATTGTTCATTTAGGGCGTTCTTCAGCGTTTACTTGGTAGGTCCTGAATGAGTGGGTGGCTGTCTAAGGCCCTAATATCAGATCACTCACTATGCTTTCATGCTATATCGTGGTAATCTGTTATGTTGTGTAATTGCAGATTGTGAATACTACTGATGTTACCAGCAATCTTCCACTCCCTTTTTATTTCATTCCTGAGGCAGTGCTAAAGATATTAGAGGAGACAAATGGGGGAATTTAACAATCATTTTACTACACATTCTAGGCATATACTACACTAAAATATTGGCGTATAACATATTATACATATTAATGATATAATTACCCCAGAAAAGGATGCAATATGCTACACTCTAGACAATTTCCCATTTCTGCATAAAAAGGTGTGTTAATGTAATGTCTAAGTTTAAGAAACATTTATCTTCCAGTGAAAGCTCCCTTCTACCTTAAATTTTTGTCTCAAAGTAAACCATAATGAAATTGTCTAAACAGATAATACAATTTGACAAGATTACTGGTGCACATCATCTAATCAAATAGGCCAGCTTTATTAAAGGGGTACTCCGGTGGAAAACTTTTTTTTAAAATCAATTGGTGCCAGAAAGTTAAACAGATTTGTAAATTACTTCTATTAAAAAATCTTAATCCTTCCAGTATTTATTAGCTGCTGAATACTACAGAGGAAAAATTATTTTCTTTTTGGAACACAGTGCTCTCTGCTGACATCTTTTAGGAACTGTCAAGAGCAGCATATGTTTGCTATGGGGAATTTCTCCTACTCTGGACAGTTCTTAAAATGGCACTGTGCTCGTGATTCAGCAGAGAGCTCCGTGTTCCAAAAAGAAAAGAATTTCCTCTGTAGTATTCAGCAGCTAAGAAGTACTGGAAAGTTTAAGATTTTTTTATATTAGTAATTTACTAATCTGTTTAACTCTCTGGCACCAGTTGATTTAAAAAAAAAAAGTTTTCCACCAGAGTACTCCTTTAAGTGACGTGGACAAGAATAACATATATGTCTAAAACAGGGACAGTCTTAAAGAATGACAGAGCAAGGATCGACAAAATTGATCAATTCTGCCAATGTCTCCAGAGAAGCTGATCTTAGGTTTTAATCTAAAATCTTTCTTGGTTTAGTAAAACCCATTTCATGCTTAAGCCCAGTAACTGTCTAGGCATTAGTCACAATACTACTATGGCAAGTTGTCAGTCTTGACTTTTATATTAAAACAAATTATTTTTTTAACCTCTTAATGACATACATTTTCAACATGGCCACCTAAGTCAGAAAACATACTTAATTCCTCTATCTTAGACAGGTCAAGACTGAACATTTATATTAAGTATGGGAATTATTTTCCAAATTGATTTTTATCTATCTACTCCTATTATAGTATCACTTAAAAAAAAATTCACCTAAAGTTACAAAATAACTGATATCTTTATTAATGGAAAATATGAGAAGGTTAAGAAGGGGATCTATAACATGGGGCATGTTGGGCAATAGTTAATTGTAAAGTGCAAAAAGTTGTTCTGGTCGAAAAACCAATCATCCATAAGTCTAAATGAATGGTGTACATAGGATATACAATGTAAATTACAGAATAAGTGCCACAACACAATCATTATAATCAGTGTAATACATACATAAGATGTATTGCACATATTCCCAAAATATACTATACCACAGCGATAAATGTCTCAACGGTTTTGGTCTCCATCTCAGCATTTCATGTCAAGCATCCCACTATATGGATACTATAGGGCAGAAGTGAATGAGACTGACTTAGTGTGCTGGTCATATGTTCCATACAAGTCAATCTCTGGAAATGCATCAGTGACCTTCAGATAAGTTTATTTTATCTGCACCGTCATTTACCGACTCATGACTATCTGAAAGTAGATGCTAATAGTCAAAACGAACGGCAATGGCACTGTAAACATTAGTGTTTAACAGATATGTTATCATGTAGTGAAAGACTGCAATAACTGCACTTGAAGACCTATGGTGTTTTATCAACAAAAGCTTTTCAGAGATGTATCTGTTAGTTATGGTCTTTCGTTTGTCCAACAAAGACAGAGCACATGGGTCTGTGCCAAATCTTATGATGCATAAGCGAAATCAGATTGCCAAAAAAACTTTGACTTAAAGTGTACCTCCAAAGTCTAAATTGGCGCATGAATACCTAAACAGAGCGCCATGTTTCCCTACTCCCTGATGCACATAACTGCATTAGGAGACCAAGACTCCTGTGTAGTCTCCGAAGTAACAATAGATAGCACAATAAGACCCAAAGTAAAGTGTTTCTTTGCACTATCTTCAGGTATTTATGTGCCGATTTGAACATGAAAGTAATATTTACAGTATCACTGTAGTAAAGTACTCTTTAAATTATTTACTCTTTGGTGGAGCCTTGAGGGCTCATTCACACAAGTGGAGTTCATTTCAAACCCACAACGGATCTCCTGCTTCGAGTTTGAAAATGGGCGGAGTCTCCATGTGCTACCCGCAGCAGATTTTCGACAACGGAATCTCCGCTGTTTAAAATCCGCTGCAAACCCCTTTGAAGTCGATAGAGTCTATGGCATATTTTCAACAACAGACTGCTGCGAGTTTGAAAAGAAATCCGCTTGTGTGAATGAGCCCTCAGGGTTTATTCAAATGTACAATATCCTGCGCATATATGATGCACAGGATTTTAAAGGAGTAGTCCAGTGGTGATTCAGTGGTGAGCAACTTATCCCCTATCCTAAGGATAGGGGATACGTTGCAGATCGCGGGGGGTCCGACCCCTGGGGCCCCCCACGATCTCCTGTACGGAGCCCCGACAGCCCGCTGGAAGGGGGCGTGTCGACCTCCGCACGAGGCGGCGGCCGACACGCCCCCTCAATACAACTCTATGGCAGAGCCGAAGCGCTGCCTTCGGCAATCTCCGGCTCTGCCATAGAGATGTATTGAGGGGGCGTGTCGGCCGCCGCCTCGTGCGGGGGTCGACACCCGCTATCTCGGCGGAGAGCCGGGGCCCCGTACAGAGAGATCGCAGGGGGCCCCAGCGGTCGGACCCCCCGCGATCTCAAACTTATCCCCTATCCTTAGGATAGGGGATAAGTTTTTCACCACTGGACTACCCCTTTAAGCTAAAGATTTGATTTTCATTTAGTTTCCATTAAAATCTGGAGCATGGAATCTCTGAATATCAAATATGAGCAGGATACTGTACTTGTTAATGCACCCTTGATGTGTTGGATTTTTTGGGGCATTTTTTTGGCTGGTGCAACTATTACATTGTGACCTGATCAACGTTCACTGCTTCAGTACAGATACACAGGCAGAGATTGATCAGTGCAAGTATTTTTTAACATACATGTTATGCTGTGTTTATGTGGTGTTGTGCCATGCACTGAAGGAGCACCTTGAGATCATGGGTCCCTCAAACTGGTGCATTCCAGTACCTAGCAGCTCCACCATATATACTGTATGTGCATGTGATGCATGTTATGTCGCAATGCTGACAGGAGAGGCAGAGAGGAGCTAAAAAAAAGTTTTGGTTTAGCAGCAAGGAGTGCATGAGGTGCCTGGAAGACTTGTGAGGGTCCTGTGCTTTGAATTGTCCACAAGGGGCATAACAGTGAGCTGGAAGCAGAAGTAGCTTGTTTATCGATCATGGGAGCATCAGTGGGCTGGAGACCATTGTGCTACATCACAAGAAAGGCAAAAGATCAGAGTCAATGATGAGAAGCCTGCCGCAGCTTTGCATTGCGGGTCACCTAGTGTTCTTTTTGTACCCAAAAGTGAGATGTATTATATAATACCTTAGCAAGGCCTGGGGAGCTGATAGTGAGCTGACAGACGCAACAATGGCCGCTTCAGAGCAAAGAGAATAGCTAAGGAAACTTAGATTGGCAGAGGCTTTATCCCTAGGAGATTGCTATAGCTTGGAATGGGAGATAACTGTGTTTAACAATTATCTAAGAAAGGATTTAGGCCCCTCATATAGCGGGAGATGGGCTTCTGGTGACCTGTAACATTAGCAGTAAGATTCAGTCCTGTATATTAGGCTTAAGACGGGCTTCCAGGAATAAGATTGGGTGTGTAGAGAGGTTTGTAGAATGGTCTTCCTTTTTTTGGTGTGGGGTTAGTGTGAAGGCAACCGTGTGAAGCTAACAGAGTTATAGTTGTTGCATGAAAAAATAAAAATAAAACATTTTATATATCAATTTTAATAGAAAGGGATCCAACAGGATCTTCATATCTTGGCTAGAGTGGAAAGCAGCTTTAAAGGGCATCTCTCACTCGGAAGGACCTGTCCTGATTTATACAGCTGCAGATGAACCAATCACGAGTTTCCCTAAATATTACAGCTGATCACTGGGGGCCCCAGAAGGTGGGCACTCCAATCAGTTGAACATCCTCTTTAGCAAGCAGGGCCTTCTATATCAGAGAATCTTTTAAAGTAATGTCTTCTGTTAAACCATTACCATATGAAACTGTGCCTTCACATGGGAAACTTTGAACCACTACTATACATAAAACTGCAAACGTAATTGTCTTCTACATGTGCAGAAATATATAGGGCATATCATCTCTATATGTAAATTGTACATTTGGGGATCTTTGTCATTGACTCTATATTTTAAGATGTTGCCTTACATAAACATTATTGAACGGTTTCTTCTGTATTAGGTAGCTTGTCATTTACTTGTGATTTTTTTGGCTCATCATCATGCATTCCCTTTTTAACAACAAAAAAACTGAACTATTGGCAAGGCATATCTTTTGTTATTTCTATTATCGGTGCCAAAATTTCTGGCGTACTTCTGTTTTTTATTTAGTATGATTTATGCTTGTATCTATTAACAAAAATATGTGAAAACATGGCTAATCCTTAAAGACAATTGTTACGTAGTAAATACAATCTACAATGTGCTTGACTTACGTTTTGGTGTTAGTAGATGTACTCTCCTTTCTGAAGTCCCATCCTTCGTTAAATTTCCCCTGAGCTCCATTAACTTCTCCTGGTATAACCAATGCATTTTGCGCAGTTCGTCCCTGTCCAGTTTTTCCCTAATAACTGGAGGTTTGTGCAAGCCCAGACGATCCAAAATGCTCTTCTTCACCGCTTCAAGCTGAATCATTTTCTCCTGGTCACCCAAGGGCTTGAGCTGAACCCCAGTGATGGATAAGAGTGCGAAGCAGAGAGTAGCACACCTGACCTTCCAAGGAGATCTCTGCATTGTGTGCATGTAGCACAGTTTCACAGTGCGAGGCTTGTTCAGCACACAGTTTGTGAGCTGGCTGAATGAATGAAATTCCCCAGTCCCTGTCTTTTATAGCTTTGTGAACTGCACGCCCCCACAGATACACACACACACTCGCTCACTGCTAGCTTTATGGAAGTAAACACTGCAAATTCCATATGCGCATTTGCCAATACTTTGGATGCCTTCATGCTTTAGGAACTTTAGGAAAAATTGACTTGATAAATAATCGTATAAGAATGTTCAAATCAAATTACCTGTCTTACACAATTAGATTTGATCACAGCAAAAACACATTAGCATGTTGTATTCCATATTAGTACATTCACATTTGTTTTTGATACTTAAGTTTTGTGTTTCCCCTTATTAATATTTTGTACGTACAACTTGTATTTAAATCAGGTTTTGCAAATACTATAATAAAAGAAAACATAATAATACAGCCATGATTTTATAAGCCATGATTTATATAAATAGGAAATAAAACATTTCTTATGAAGTATATCAGAAAGGTTAAAGGGGTACTCTGGTGCTTAGACATCTTATCCCCTATCCAAAGGAAACGGAAGCCCCCAAAAGTTACAAAATGGAATTTTTTCTTCAATTTTGTCGCACAATGAATTTGTTTTCCGCTTCCCGGTGGATATTTTGGTAAAATGACTAATGTCACTGCAAAATAGAATTGGTGACACAAAAAATAAGCCATAATATGGAATTTTTGGTGCAAAATTGAAAGCATTATGATTTTTAAAAGGTGATGAGGAAAAAAAATGAAAATGCAAAAACAGAAAAACCCTGCGTCCTTAAATGGGCACTGTCACCAACTTTATTTTTTGATATGTTGTAGTACTTATGTACTACAACATATCTCTAATATTCTTTTATTATTATTTTTTATTTTTTTATTAAAAATGTTTAATTTACATTTGAAAACCGGCCACTAGGGGTCTACCTCCTAGTGGCCTGCTGCAGCCTGGTGTGACGTCATGCCTGAAAAAGGACTGATGCGGCCGGGCATCGGTCCTTTTTCATTCAGCCTGCGCTCGCTTCCTGCCTGTCAATCAGACAGGCAGGGAGCTAGCGCATTGGCTCCCCGGTCACTGGCTGGGAGGCCACCCCTCCGCCGCTGCTTCGTCGCCGCCGCTGTCCCTGCAAATCGCTGCCGGACTTTGCAGTAAGTGTAATGAGGGAACGGGGTATGCGGGAAGGGGGTTTGTGATGGAGGGAACGGGGTATGGCGCCGGGGGAGGGGGGGTGGAGGGAGACGGAGGGGACGGCTCAGCGCCGCATGTAACTAACTAATAGTTTATCTACACAGGGTGCCTCCAGCTGTTTCAATACTACAACTCCCAGCATGCCCTGACAGCCAATAGATGTCAGGGCAAGCTGGGAGTTGGAGTGATGAAACAGCTGGAGGCACCCCGTGTAGATGAACTAAGGGCAGAAGTCCCCTCCAGCAGGCATCAGTGACGTGGTGCCTGCTGGGGAAGTCTGCCTGGTAGTGAGCACACTGCCAGGCAGACAAAAGGTATTTTTAATATAGTAAAATTAAAATTAAAAGCAGGGAGGGGGTTAGGGATAGATTGGCAATGGGCAGGGACAGAAAAAAAAATAGGATGGTGGGAGCTACCCTTTAAAGGGGTATTCCAGGCAAAACCTTTCTTATATATATATATATATCAACTGGCTCCGGAAAGTTAAACAGATTTGTAAATTACTTCTATTAAAAAAATCTTAATCCTTCCAATTGTTATTAGCTTCTGAAGTTTTCTGTCTAACTGCTCAATGATGATGTCACGTCCCGGGAGCTGTGCATGATGGGAGAATTTCCCCATAGGAACTGCACAGCTCCCGGGACGTGAGTCATCATTGAGCAGTTAGACAGAAAACAACAACTCAACTTCAGAAGCTAATATCTATTGGAAGGATTAAGATTTTTTAATAGAAGAAATTTACAAATCTGTTTAACTTTCCGGAGCCAGTTGATATATAAAAAAGAGTTTTGGCCTGGAATACCCCTTTAAGGGGTTAAGGATCGGAGATGCAGGGCGTATGCATTCGCCCTGCATCCCCAAGAGGTTAAGAAGGCCTCTGAAAAATAAAAGAAGCAATCTGATTGGTTGCTTTGAGCAACTGGTCAACATTTTGTCTACCCTGGTTTTGATGAATCTTTCCAAGTCCCCATGGCATACCTTTTTGTAGGCAATCTTGTGTTTCTAAAAAATAGGATTTCTTCTGTATTCTGTGTGTATGGTAACCCGTTCACGGACTGCAAGTAATATTTTTACAGGTAGTGAGTGCATAACAGTAGAAAATGCTTTTGTTTAGCATATTTATGTAACAAATACTCAAGTGGACAGTAACCATCAGAAGCCTTGCCATGACATAGTACTCTAGGACACTACAGATAGAGACTTTGGGGAGATTTATCAAGTTGTCTTATAGTAAGATTCCCTTTGTTGCCCACAGCAACCAACCACAGCTCAGCATTAATTTTAGAGCAACATGAGAAATCAAAGTTGAGCAATGATTGGTCGTTATGGGCAACAAAGGGTATAAGACAGTCTGATAAATCTCACCATCTGTTATTCAACTCCATGCATGTAAGTGAGAGTCACCAAGTATTTTGAACTTGCATATAAGTTTATTGAAACTGCCACATTTGAAGTGCTTCTGTTCAGTGAAATATTTCACAGGAAAAAAAGTCTGTGTCTGTCATGTTATTGCTGCATCATGACAACCATGAGGTGGTTACTGCTGGACCCCTTGCCCATTATCCAGTGCCCGCAAACAACAGTGCAAGGGTTCCATGAGTGCCCCTTCACTCCTCCCCTCTCCCAATTCCAGTCTATTCCAGAGACAATATTAAAGGTTTACTGCTTGGATAAAACCCTATGCATTTTTATAAGCTGTGACGGTATTTACACAACTCTAATTGGTGAGTGGTTTCTGCACTTTCCACTTTATCTATTTTTATTACTGGAGGTTCTACACATGAGAGCACTCTTGTTTGATATTTGTTTTTAGAGGCAATTTTAAGACATTGTAGTGCACTATTACATGTAGCGTTTTGTAGTGCACTCTAAAACCAATAACACACATTTAGAAAACTGCTTGTAAAAATATGTATGTATTTCGAAAAGGCGTATGTGTTTTTGTGTTTGTTTAATTACAATGATTACACACAAGTATATGTGTTTACAGAAAATGCACATTTTTACATGTGCACTGCATGCAATAGCACCCTTACTGATTAAGATTTGGACTCACAAATGAGTAGAAAGGGAGAACCCCATGAAGCAGATAGGCATGCCACCCCCTCAGTAGGTACATAGGCAGACAACACCCCAATCTCAATGCAAATCTAACTTATTGCAAGGTAGATGGTAATCTTCAAAACAATCAATGACCCAGTGGGGCTTCATGGGATAGAAAAAAAACACCTTAAAGAAGATCTGTAGTGCAATATAACTTATCCCCTATTTGAAGAATATGGGATAAGTCATAGATCGCAGGGGTCTGAGCACTGGGGCCCCCGGGATCTCCTGGACGGGGCCGCAGCAGTATGCTGGAAAGGGGGCATTCCGTCCCCACATGACGTGGCGGGCCGACATGCCCCCTCCATGTACCCCATAGAGATACATGAAGGGAGCATGTCTGCCGCGGCATTCTGCTGGGGAAGAAACTTCACCTCCTGCAGACTGCTGCGGCCCTATCCAGGAGATCCCGGGGGGCCCCAGCGCTTGGACCCTTTGGATAGGGGATAAATTATTTTGCGCTGGAATACTCCTTTAATGGTCTATTCACACGTACAGTATTCTGCGAAGATTTGGTGTGCAGGATGTTCTGCTGCAGATTTCAATGTAAACAGAATGACTGAACATAGCTTGAAATTCTGTGCATCAAGTATGTGCATCAAATCTGCGCAGAATACTGTAAGTGTGAATAGACCCTAAAGGTGAAAAATAACTTGTCCCCTATCCAAAGGATAGGGGATAAGTTATAGATCAAGGGGGTCTGATGCTGGGACCCCCCATGATCTCCTGGAAGGGGACATGCCAACCCACGCATGGAGCGGAAGCCCACATGCCTTTTAGCTGTATCCCATAGGAATGTATGGAGGGGGTGCGTTGGCCACAGCTTCCTACGGGGGTCGGATTGCCCGCTTCATGCGGACTACTGGGAAAGACAAATAGAAGGATAATGAAATGGAGAAAATATATAGTGTAGATAGAAACAGAGACAGATAGAGTAAATTTAGTTAAAGAAGATGTCCCGTTTAGCAATTTTTATTCCATTATGCCCGGGCTACTAGCATCTAAAACAACAAACTCAACTCACCTGCCGCCACTCCCTTGATGCCCTGGTATTCAGTCCTCCACTGCTGTCTTCTTCCTGGTTGCCGGGGCTTAATGTATCACACTGCTGCTCAGCCTATCACCAGGTGAGGCGGGACATTGCTGCGGCTGGTCAGCAGTGTGACGCGTTGACCACGGGCCACCACGAAGAAGACAGCATGGGAGGACTGAAGCAGGGATATCGGGGCATAGAGGTAGTGGCACTAGTTAAGTTCAGTTTGCTGTTTTAGATGATCGCAGCCAGGGCAAAATAGCACAAAAAAGTGCTCAACAGTACCTCTCCTTTAAGCTAGGCTGTCTGACTATCTTTCTAGGTCACCATGTGATTCCTTTTTAGTGTCTTAGAAAACTACTTTCCTTTACTTTTATGTATTGATAAATGAAAATGCATCTCATACAGGTATCATGTTAAACTGCAGTTTATGACAGCAGTGTTATAGCACATGTGACTAACAAAACCCAAGGACTCTATAAATACTATTTATGCTGTGTTGTGCAGCTATGGATACCAGGGCTTTTAGAGGTAAATGCTTGTGCAGGCTTTTAAGAGAGGTTGGGGAACTGTAGTATATAAAAGCAACCAAAGCTGTTATACATGTCCTGTATACTGTATAGTGTGGAAGGATTATGTAAACTATGCATCAAAGCTGTCTGTCAAACATTTCAATGTTTAGCATTAAGCTATTGGAATTGTCCGAGTTTATTAAGTGGTAAAAGTAGGGAAAATTATCTACTTACAAATCTGTACTCCCAACACACCTATCTTTGTCAGGGACACACTTTGCATGGGCATCTTACACTCTTGTAATAATGCATTTAGTAATAATACCCTTGTAATAATGCCCCTCCATTTTAGCAATAACTGAGGGGGGGGGGACTTTTGTAATAAGGTGCTTGGTATTTTGAACAATTGTTTTACTGGAATTGTTTTACTGGAATTGAGCAAGCCTCCAACGCCTACTAACGTGAGATGCTTAAAAAAACCTAGACATCAACAATATACATAACATGAGTGATGCTGACATCCAACTGGTACAAAGTGACATGTCCTTGGCAAATGAAATACTGTATATGCTAGAATCAGAACACACATCTTATACTTATCAGTCGGTTGCCAGGAAAACAAGAAAGTCTGTTTGAGAGAGATACTTTACTTTCGTTTACTTTCGGGAAGGTAGATGTGGATTCATAATTCAGACAGATTTCCACAAAAATCAAGAGAGGAAGGAATGTGGAATGATGACAAAAATACTGTAACCAGCCATCCACAAAGCATGGGCATCCATATTTTCTTTGCCTGTCAGTGGTATGTTCTCTAGCAATAACAGTATACAATATTTAGCATATTTACCACTATATGTATGCAGCCTATGATTAGACCAGGATAGAATTACAGTGTTACATGCACCAAATTTCCCAAGTACTGTATGTCTATTCCGCAATATGGCAGAGATACTGAGCATCTGATCCAAGGCCTACAATAACAGATGGGGATCCCCTGGTTTGTAATGGATTTAGCTTAGGTCCAACCTGAGGAGTAAAGTCTAAGGGATTCCTAGGTTTTCCCCCTTAGACCTCTATTCAGGCATCTGGACTTGCCTAAAGGCAATCCTAGGGTCTCTACACAGAGTATTCTCCATTAGCAACAGCTGATGACTAAAGATTCAGAAAGATTTTAAAGACATAAAAATGTATTCAGAATGGCTGAGGTCTGAACAAACAGGGTACAGGAAGGCAGAGTTCTCTCGTAATGGTCAGATGGTCAAGAAACGCAGAAAGCAGACAGATGTGGTCATAGAAATAAGCCACGTCAGAAAAAAAGAATTCCAAAAATGCTGTGTCCTAACTTGTTTATTTCTTCTCTGGAACTGGTGAGTGAACAATGCTTGTACTGCTCTCTTGTACTTCCTTTCCCCTACTTCCCATACTGAGTATAGTCCAAACAAGAGTGTATTATCAGCATAAGACCGCATACTATCCAGATCACCTTCCTTTTGCATACCTATCTGGCCCAGACCATCATGATGATTTCTTTCAGCCACAATTCATTGCTGCAGAACCTGCCAGACAACCTTTTTAGGCTTTGCACTTTCCAGCATCCCCTTACCCTTTTCCCACCTAAAGGATCCTAAACAGTAATATTTCAGCTATTAGGTGGTGCCACACACAGTAAAGTGTGTGGGTAAGTCGGTTGGTCGGGCCGTGTAGGTCCATTAAGGAGGAGTAGGTAGATCCCCCTGTAGGAACCCAGGAGGAAGTCCCTTGGAGGCAACGTAACGCAAGGACTCTCATGGGGTACTCATCCGTTAACTTTATACCTTCAGTACTACTCCATTTGGTCTGCCGTTGCTGCCTTAGCCAGTGTTTTCCTTTGCTTTTTGCTTAGGTTTTGGATTAGGTTTGTCCTACTTCTTTTTTTCATTGTTGTGATGGTACAGTACTTAGGTACATATAGAACCAACGGGTAGTGTGTATTATTTTATTTGTGGATAAGTACCACTTATATGGTGTCCATGGCCTCTTCTGTTTGTGGAAGTAGCTCAAACTCTGAGCTTTTTAAATGTAAGAGGAGTTTCTTTGTATTATTTTGTCCATGTTATGTCCTAAAAATGAATTTTTTGTACTGTATATTTAGATGTGCACCATTTTTGGTGTTTTATTTTCCGCTTGGTTTTGATAGGACCCCCTGTATGTAGGATCCCCTGTAGGTAGTTTGCCCCTTCTCCCTTGTAGATAGGACTGTCCTGTAGGTAGCTTGTCTCTGATCAGTAGGAATATGCAAAAATAAAACGCGAATATTACGAATATGCAAATTTAGCGAATATATGACGAATATTCATCCATATATTCTCTAAATATCGCAAATTCGAATATGGCCTATGCCGCTCAACACTAGTCATAGGTAGGTAGGAAGTTTGGTAGATAGGTAGTAAGTTTGACTGCTAGGTAGGTAGGTAGTTTGTTTGGTAGGTAGGTTGTAAGTTTAGATGATAGGTAAGTAGTATGTTTGGTTGGTAGGTAGTAAATTTGGCAGGTAGGTAGGAAATTTAGTAGGTAGGTGGGTCCCCCCGAAGTCCACATACTTTAAATTTTCAAAAAGTTTATTTGTCTTTATATAAAGTGCACAAGACAGGTATCAGAATACTGAATACATACAGACTGATATGGAATCAACACAAGGTTATTGTTCATGTGTGGTCATCCTGTATAGTAATATTCACTATGAACAAGGCCTTTTAGTGATTTTATTTACAAAGGGACCTTTTTATGTCTATTCAACAAAAAGACCAAAATTTGCCCCTTACTATGACAATTTGTTGATGTGCACTAAAAGCCTCAATTTTTGGACCAAGAGTGCTGCTGCAATCTTCTTTTTTTTATACTCTGTTCCAAAATTAGTCTTTGGTCACAAGATGCCAGGCTCTGAACCTGTACCAAGCTATCAATATGCTAACCTCAGATAGACTCTTGCTCTTATCATCTGCTGGACTGTGAATAGACCACTCAAAAAGACTCTACAGCAGCACCACCACAGTTCTACTGTTTAGCCCCATGCTCACAATATACACCACTTTACCAGGCAAGCACTCTGCCTGCTCACTAAATAAGTGTTCGGGGGATCTGTCACTGCTCGTCTCCATGATTTTGGGCTATAAAATGTAGGGACTTTTAGCAAGATCCCTTTTTATACAAGATTATAAAGCGGACCTGTGGTCTCTCCTGACCTATCTGTTTTAGTAAACAAATTACCCATTAAATTATATTTTTTTCTTGTAGCTAATACCAGATTATATAGGGACACAATCCCAATTGAAAATACCCAGTTGGCTATTTAGTCATACATTTCTAGTAAGAATGACAGGTGAATTGCCCAACACAATCCTATAAGAAAAGATGTTCTAGAATAGTTATTTCATGTGAAATATATGTATTTATTAAAACAGGTTAGAAGAGGTCACATGTCTTGTGTAAACAGTTTAAAGCTTAACTAAAGTTAAAGTAGATTTGATTATTATAAAAATCAAAAGATCTTGAAAAAGCATTGGTAAATTCTCCTTTGTGTCCATTTTTTAAAAGATGTCCTATTGCAAAAATTGGTATTTCTAGCACTTTTCTTTTTTTTAACCTTTTTTTTTTTTTTTTTTTTTTTTAAACAAAGATACTGTAGAGCCTGCCAATCTGATAGGGAAAAATAATATAAATGTGTGAATTTGTGACATGACTTTCCACAAAATAAGTGGATTTAATAAAGGTAACAAGATTTTTCTGGTAAAACAATTTCTAATTTGCCCTAACATATTTGTGTCACTGTTGCAGGTCAGATGTCACTAGTAGAGTTCACATAAGACAAATATTTGCTTATATTTTGCACTTTTCCATATCCTTATAGAGAACATATCGAATAGGAAAGGACTTCAGAAGAAAGCAGGATCAACCGGCGCTGAGATCCTGCTTGCTTCTGAAGTCCTTTCCTATTCGATATTATCTTCCAACAGGACGGCTGCAGTACTATGCTCTTCCCATTGTTGTAACACAACCAACTGTGGTAAGAGGCCATCTCCCATCCCCCCTCCTCCCTGTGGGATTTCTTGGAGTCCTGCACATGAAAGTGCCTTCTCCCTTTTCTAATTTCAGACTTATAGAGGACATGGCACTAAATAGCTTAGGGTGCCCTAATCAAACACCTTTTTACAGTTTCTTGATATGTCCTTCCATTCCTGAGATGTTTTATGGTTTGTCAGGTGATGGGTGAGATTGTACAGTCAATGGGGGTAGAAGTTATACAGTGAGGGGCTTGTATGCCTAATACACTTCCCTGGCTGTATAATCCCACCCATCACCTGATATTCACTCATTATTAAAAGTTCACACCCATCTGACTGATTCCCTGAATTGTCAGATAAATTATAAACTCACACAGCTCAGGAACAGAAGGGCGTATCAAGAAAAACTTAAAAAAGGTTTGGGATCATGCAATCTCTTTTTGAATGGGTTGGCCACAGGCCTTCTTTAATGTTCTATCTATAGGTCCTTAGGCTTGGGCTTAACCCGATAACGACCATGGACGAGTATAGACGTCCAGGTTGGCGGGCGTTCCCGCACCTGGACGTCTATACTCGTCCATTATTCTCGTGGGTGCTGCCCAGTGCACCCACGAGATCGCGGTAGGGACTCGGCTGTATCACACAGCCGGGACCCTGCTGCACTGCCAGGACCGAAGTAAACTTCGGTCCCGGCAGTTTTAACCCTTACAGCTGCGGTCGGAAGTGACCGCGGGCTGTAAGAGTTATGACAGAGGGAGGGGGCTCCCTCTGTCTCCTCTGCAGCACCCCGCATCGCGATCGCGGGGTGCTGCGTGTAAAATGCGGCTGGCCGGGGCCTGCCGCACTGCCGGGAGTGAAGTTCACTTCACTCCCGGCAGTTTAACCCCTACAGCCGTGGTCAGAAGTGACCGCGCGCTGTAAGGAGTTCTGACAGAGGGAGGGGGCTCCCTCTGTCTCTCCTGCAGCACCCCGCAGCGCAATCGCGGGGTGCTGTGTGTGGCCGCACTGCCGGGAGTGAAGTTCACTTCACTCGCGACAGTTTAACCCCTACAGCCGCGGTCAGAAGTGACCGCGCGCTGTAAGGAGTTCTGACAGAGGGAGGGGGCTCCCTCTGTCTCTCCTGCAGCACCCCGCATCGCGATCGCGGGGTGCTGCTGCATACCTGGGCTGCCGGGGGTCCTACAAAGACCCCCAGGTCTGTCCTGGGTATTGCCTGCCAGTGAAATATGCTGCCTGCTAGTGAAAACTGGCAGGCAGCATATAACTGCAATGCTTTGGAATACTAAGTATTCCAAAGCATTAAAAAGTGTAAAAATAAATAAATAAAATAAAAGTGTAAAAATAAATAAAAATGTAATAAAAGTGTAAAAAAAATATATATTAAAGATACATTTATTAAATGAATCTAATAAAAAAAAAAGCATAATGTGTAGGATCGCATTGGCGGACATCCGCAGCATGTAATATGCTGCGGATGTCCGCCACGTGATCCTACACATTATGCAGCAGTCACGGTAATGAGCTCGCTGCTGCGGCTGGGTAGCTTTGTGCGTCCACTCATAGCAGCGGATTTTCCGCCAGCAGTCATGAGCGGACACACTGAGCTACCCAGCCGCAGCAGTAATGGATATATTCGCCATGAGCGAGTGCTCATTCCCACAACATGGCGGATATATCCATCAGGAGCCTTAACTGTCACAGACAGACGCGCTATACTGCCAGCCGACCAGCCAATAACTTGTAGGGGTGCGGTATATAAATGGGGTCACTTGTGGGGGTGGGGGTACTGTTCTGCCCTGAAAGCCAAATGGCGCTCCTCTCCTTCTGAGTCCTACCACGCGGCCAAGGAACCATATATGGCCAAAGCGGGGGTATTTCCGAACATGGGACAAGCAGCTAAATAAAATATAGGGTGCATTTCTTTCAATATCAGAAGTGATGTACAAAAAATATGCCCCCCAAATGATGCATCTGTGAAAAATTGCAATTTTCGAATTTTTAACACTGACTTTGTAATAATTCCTGCCAAAAAACTATGGTGTTAAAATACTCACTGTACCCCCTAGCGAATACCTTGAGGGGTCTAGTTTTTAAAATGGGGTCATTTGGGGGGGTGTTCCTATGTTCTACTACCTTTTAATTTCTGCAAACCTTGCATAGCACATAAAAAAAGATGTACTTTTCAAATTTTCAAAATTTTCTAAATTTCAAGTAAAATTGTTAGGGTTCTAACTAATTTAAAATGTTAATTAAAAACTAAAAAATGACGTCAAAATAAAGTAGACATCTGAAAGTATAAGTTTCATGAACTATTTGGTCAGTAAGTATAAATGTATGCAACCAATTAGTGTTAAAATAGCAAAAAAATCTGAATTTTTTGTAAAAATTTCATGATTTTTTGGATTGTAAAAAGAAACTACAAATGATATCGGCTTACTTTTACTATGTACTATGTACAACTTGTGACAAAAAAACAATGTCAGAAATATCGTGATTGGCAAAACGTTACCAGAGTTATTCTCTAATAAAGACAGACATCCCCGATTTGAAAAAAACAGGCCTGGTCTTTCAGGGGTGTACAGGTTTATTTGCATTGGTCCTTAACCCCTTAAAGACCAAGGACGTACCGGTACGTCCTTGGTCCTGCTCTTCTGATATAACGCGGGGTTACACAGTAACCCCGCGTCATATCATGGCGGGCCCGGCGTCATAGTGAAGCCGGGACCCGCCTCTAATAGCGCGCAGCGCCGATCGCGGCGCCGCGCGCTATTAACCCTTTAGCCGCGCGCTCAGAGCTGAGCCGCGCGGCTAAAAGTGAAAGTGAAAGTTCCCGACTAGCTCAGTCGAGCTGTTCGGGATAGCCGCGGCTAATCGCGGCATCCCGAACAGCTGACAGGACAGCGGGACGGCCCCTTCCTGCCTCCTCGCTGTCCGATCGCCGAATGACTGCTCAGTGCCTGAGATCCAGGCATGAGCAGTCATGCGGCAGAATCGTTGATCACTGGTTTCTTATGAGAAACCAGTGATCAACACAGAAGATCAGTGTGTGCAGTGTTATAGGTCCCTATAAGTGAATAAAGATCATTTAACTCCTCCCCTATTAAAAGTTTGAATCACCCCCCTTTTCCAATAAAAAAAAAAAACACAGTGTAAATAAAAATAAAAATAAACATATGTGGTATCACCGCGTGCGGAAATGTCCGAATTATAAAAATATATCATTAATTAAACCGCTCGGTCCAAAATAGTGCATTTTTGGTCACTTTTTATATCATTTAAAAATGAATAAAAAGTGATCAATAAGTCCTATCAATGCAAAAATGGTACCGTTAAAAACTTCAGATCACGACGCAAAAAATTAGCCCTCATACCGCCCCATACACGGAAAAATAAAAAAGTTATAGGGGTCAGAAGATGACAATTTTAAACGTATTAATTTTCCTGCATGTAGTTATGATTTTTTCCAGAAGTCCGACAAAATCAAACCTATATAAATAGGGTATCATTTTAATCGTATGGACCTACAGAATACATATCAGGTGTCATTTTTACCGAAAAATGTACTATGTAGAAACGGAAGCCCCCAAAAGTTACAAAACAGCGTTTTTTTTTTTCAATTTTGTCGCACAATGATTTTTTTTCCCGCTTCACCATAGATTTTTGGCCAAAATGAATGACGTCATTACAAAGAAGAATTGGTGGCGCAAAAAATAAGCCATCATATGGATTTTTAGGTGTAAATTTGAAAGAGTTATGATTTTTTAAAGGCAAGGAGCAAAAAACGAAAATGCAAAAACGGAAAAACCCCCGGTCCTTAAGGGGTTAAGGGGTTAAAGGGGTACTCCGGTGTAAACCTTTTTTCTTTTAAATCAACTGGTGGCAGAAAGTTAAACATATTTATAAATGACTTCTATTAAAAAATCTTAATCCTTCCAGTACTTATTAGCTGCTGAATGCTACAGAGGAAATGCCTTTCTTTTTGGAACACTGATGACATCACAAGCACAGTGCTCTCTGCTGACATCTCTGTCCATTTTAGCAACCATGCATAGCAGATGTATGCTAAGGGCAGCATGGTGGCTCAGTGGTTAGCACTGCTGCCTTGCAGTGCTGGGGACTTGGGTTCAAATCCCACTAAGGACAACAATAAATAAAGCATTATTATTATAATAACAACAACAACAGCAGAGGGAACTGTGCTCGTGATGTCACCAGAGAGCATTCCAAAAAGAAAAGAATTTCCTCTGTAGTAGCAGCTAATAAGTACAGGAAGGATTAAGATTTTTTAATAGAAGTAATTTACAAATATGTTTAACTTTCTGCTACCAGTTGATTTAAAAGAAAAAAGGTTTTCACCAGAGTACCCGTTTAATTTAAATGGGCTATCCAACAAAACAAAAAAAGACATTTAAGCAATGGCTGTCTAATAAAATAAAAGAAACTCTACTTAGCTTCTTTGCTCCCCACAGCCTCTGTCATTACAGTGCCCAGTGTTTGTCATGCTTTAATTCCCATTCGCACTGCCTGCAGACAGTGATTAAAGGGGTATTCCAGGCCAAAACTTTTTTTTATATATCAACTGGCTCCGGAAAGTTAAACAGATTTGTAAATTACTTCTATTAAAAAATCTTAATCCTTCCAATAGTTATTAGCTTCTGAAGTTGAGTTGCTGTTTTCTGTCTAACTGCTTTCTGATGACTCACGTCCCGGGAGCTGTCCTGCTCCTATGGGGATATTCTCCCATCATGCACAGCTCCCAGCATGTGACATCATCATTGGGCAGTTAGACAGAAAACTTCAGAAGCTAATAACTATTGGAAGGATTAAGATTTTTTAATAGAAGTAATTTACAAATCTTTTTAACTTTCCGGGGCCATTTGATATATAAAAAAAAGTTTTTGCCTGGAATACCCCTTAAAGCCACAATATTTGGTTAACCAATGTTTGGTAAACCAATGATTGGTTAAGCCACAATGTGACATATTATCTGCAGCTCTGGGAAATGCAGCTCGACGTACACCAGGTGAAAAGATAATGGAGGCTGTGGGGGAGCAAGAAAGGTAAGTAGAGGCTTTTTAATGTTACCAGACAGCCTGGGAACATTGCTTAAAAAACATTTTGCTGGAAAACTCCATTAATTAGTTGGATCCAGGATGGTGAGTTCTATCAGACCAGGTCATATACAGTGAACCCCCGACCTACGATGGCCCCGACATGCAATCATTTCAACATACGATGGCCTCTCAGAGGCCATCGCATGTTGAAGGCAGCATCAACATATGTTGCTTTTGTATGTCGGGGCCATCGCATAAACGGCTATACGGCAGCGCAGACTGCTTCAGCTGCCACCGGATCGCCGTTTACGGTGCCTAGTGTGGTCTACTGATGATCACTTACCTGTCGTCGGGGCTCCGGCGCATCCTCTTCGGCATCCCCTGCATCGTCGTCGCTCTCCATCGTCGTCATCACGTCGCTGCGCACGCCGTCCCGTAATCCAATAGGAGCGGCGTGCGTAGCGACGTGATGGCGGCGACAGAGAGTGAGGATGCTGGGGAAGCAGAGGCCTTGCTGGAGCGTCGGGGACACCCCAGGGATGCGGCAACAGCGATGGAAGGCGACATCCAGGGCAGCGGTGATGAGCAGTGACGGTCTGGACCAGCGGGGACACGTGAGTATAACCTCCAATACCAGTGGTCTTCAACCTGCGGACCTTCAGATGTTGCAAAACTACAACTCCCAGCATGCCCGGACAGCCTTTGGCTGCCCGGGCATGCTGGGTGTTATAGTTTTGCAACATCTAGAGGTCCGCAGGTTGTAGACCACTGTCCTATACTTTACATTGCACGGATCCCTCAACATACGATGGTTTCAACAAATGATGGCCCATTTGGAACGGATTACCATCATATGTTGAGGGACCACTGTACAACACAAAGGTATAAACTTGCCTTGTAAATGACTAAAACTACTTTTATTGAACTGCCCATACTATCTGCTAGAAAGATCTTATAAAAAATGTTGATTTTTGTGGTTTGACATAGTTACATTGTATTTTTTTCTGTACAGTAAGGGCCAGGAAATTAGCATGATTTGGATTAGATAACCTAACATATGAAATACAGCAATCACAGCACTCCAATGGTAAACAAAAATGATTTTTCTTAAGGAAACAGCAGTTATCAGTCTGGCCAAAAGCTGGATATGGATGGAAAACACTCATCATTACTGATGATTTAGACTGTGTGTTATTTACATGTGGTGTTACCGATTGTCCTGAATGTATTGTCTGTGTATTAAGGAAAAAAGTTTAAAGGGTACCTCTCATCAAAAAAACTTTTGATATATTACAATTGCATGTTATTAAAAAATATGCTTCTTTCTATTTAATTTTCCACTTTGAAGAAATGACCACTAGGGGTCTCCCTACCAGTCCTGGCAGCAAGCATTTCAGACTCATGCTGGAGTCCTAAACACTACGAGCTGCCAGTCTGCTTTGTTCACAAAGGAGAACACTCAGAGCTGCCAGCCTGCTTTGTTCACAGCCTGTTTGGCTGTGAACAAAGCAGGCTGGCAGCTCTCAGTGTGTAGGACTCCAGCATGAGTCAGAAATGCTTGCTGACAGGACTGATCGGGAAAAATACAATAGAAAGAAGCATATTTTTCATTAACATGCTATTGGAAAGTTATTCAACATTCATTAATCTAAAATATATCAAAAGTTTATTTGATGAGAGGTACCCTTTAACCCCTTAAGGACCCAGCCCAAATATACCTTATTTGTCATTTTTTGAACATCTGACCACTGTCACTTCAAGCATTAATAACTCTGGGATGCTTTTACCTTTCATTCTGATTCCGAGATTGTTTTTTCGTCACATATTCTACTTTATGTTAGTGGTAAAATTTTGTCGATACTTGCATCGTTTCTTGGAAAAATTCCAAAATTTGATGAAAAAATTGAAAATTTTGCATTTTTTTTTAACTTTGAAGCTCACTGCTTGTAAGGAAAATGGATATTCCAAATAAATTATACATTGATTCACATATACAATATGTCTACTTTATGTTTGCATCATAAAATTGACGTGTTTTTACTTTTGGAAGACACCAGAGGGCTTCAAAGTTCAGCAGCAATTTTCCAATTTTTCACAAAATTTTCAAAATCGGAATTTTTCAGGGACCAGTTCAGTTTTGAAGTGGATTTGAAGGGCCTTCATATTAGAAATACCCCACAAATGACACCATTATAAAAACTGCACCCCTCAAAGTATTCAAAATGACATTCAGTAAGTGTGTTAACCCTTTAGGTGTTTCACAGGAATAGCAGCAAATTGAAGGAGAAAATTCAAAATCTTCATTTTTTACACTTGCATGTTCTTGTAGACCCAGTTTTTGAATTTTTACAAGGGGTAAAATTTGTAACCCAATTCCTCTCGAGTAAGGAAATACCTCATATGTGTATGTCAAGTGTTAGGCGGGTGCACTAGAGGGCTCAGAAGGGAAGGACCGACAATAGGATTTTGGAGAGGGAATTTTGCTGAAATTGTTTTTGGGGGGCATGTCACATTTAGGAAGCCCCTATGGTGCCAGAACAGCAGAAAACACCAACATGGCATACCATTTTGGAAACTAGACCCCTCAAGGCACGTAACAAGGGGTCCAGTGAGCCTTAACACCCCACAGGTGTTTGACGACTTTTCGTTAAAGTCGGATGTGTAAATGAAAAAAAAAATTTTTTACTAAAGTGCAGTTTTTCCCCCAAATTTACCATTTTTACAAAGGGTAATGGGAGAAAATGCCTCCCCAAATTTGTAACCCCATCTCTTCTGAGTAAGGAAATACCACATGTTAGGACATAAAATGCTTTGCGGGCGAAGTACAATGCTCAGAAGAGAAGGAGTCACATTTGGCTTTTTGAAAGCAACTTTTGCTGAAATGGTTTTTTGGGGGCATGTCGCATTTAGGAAGCCCCTGTGGTGCCAGAACGGCAAAAAATACCCACATGGCATACTATTTTGGAAACTACACCCCTCAAGGAACGTAACAAGGGGTCCGCTGAGCCTTAACACCCCACAGATGTTTGACGACTTTTCGTTAAAGTTGGATGTGTAAATGAAATTTTTTTTTTTTTTACTAAAATGCAGTTTTTCCCCTAAATTTTACATTTTTACAAGGGGTAATAGGAGAAAATGACCCCCAAAATGTGTAACCCCATTTCTTCTGAGTATGGAAATACCCCATGTTAGGACGTAAAATGCTCTGCTGGCGAACTACAATGCTCAGAAGAGGAGGAGCGCCATTGAGCTTTTGGAAAGAGAATTAGTTTGGAATGGTAGTCAGGGGCCATGTGCATTTACAAAGCTCCCCGTTGTGCCAGAACAGTGGAACCCCCCCCACATGTGACCCCATTTTGGAAACTACACCCCTCACAGAATTTAATAAGGGGTGCAGTGAGTATTTACACCCCACAGATCTTTGGAACAGTGGGCTGTGCAAATGAAAAATGTTATTTTTCATTTTTACGGACCACTGTTCCAAAAATCTGTCAGACACCTGTGGGGCGTAAATTCTCAATGTACCCCTTATTACATTACGTGAGGGGTGTAGTTTCCAAAATGGGGTCACATGTGTCGGGGGTCCATTGTTCTGGCACTATGGGGGCTTTGTAAACACATGTGGCCTTCAATTCCGGACAAATTTTCTCTACAAAATCCCAATGGCGCTCCTTCTCTTCTGAGCATTGTAGTTCGCCCCAGAGCACTTTAAATTCACATATGGGGTATGTTCTTACTCAGAAGAAATGGGTTTACAAATTTGGGGGGGCTTTTTTCCTATTTCCCGATGTGAAAATGAAAAATTTAGGGTAACACCAGCATTTTAGTGAAAAAATATTATTTTTTTCATTTTCCCATCCAACTTTAATGAAAATTCGTCAAACACCTGTGGGGTGTTCAGGCTCACTATACCCCTTGTCACGTTCGGTGAGGGGTGTAGTTTCCAAAATGGGGTCACATGTGGGTATTTTTTTTTTTTACGTTTGTCAGAACCGCTGTAAAATCAGCCACCCCTGTGCAAATCACCAATTTAGGCCTCAAATGTACTTGGTGCGCTCTCACTCCTGAGCCTTGATGTGCGCCCGCAGAGCATTTTACGCCCACATATGGGGTATTTCCGTACTCAGGAGAAATTGCGTTACAAATTTTGGGGGTCTTTTTTTTCCTTTTACCGCTTGTGGAAATAAAAAGTATGGTGCAACACCAGCATGTTAGTGTAAATTTTTTTATTTTTTTACACTAACAGGCTGGTGTAGACCCCAACTTTTCCTTTTCACAAGCGGTAAAAGGAAAAAAAGCCCCCAAAATTTGTAGTGTAATTTCTCTCGAGTACGGAGATACCCCATATGTGGCCCTAAACTGTTTCCTTGAAATACGACAGGGCTCCGAAGTAAGAGAGCACCATGCGCATTTGAGGACTAAATTAGGGATTGCATAGGGTTGGACATAGGGGTATTCTACGCCAGTGATTCCCAAACAGGGTGCCTCCAGCTGTTGCTAAACTCCCAGCATGCCTGGACAGTTAGTGGCTGTCCAGAAATGCTGGGAGTTGTTGTTTTGCAACAGCTGGAGGCTCCGTTTTGGAAACCCTGCCGTACAAGACGTTTTAAATTGTTTATTGGGGGGGGGACAGTGTAAGGGGTGTATATGTAGTGTTTTACCCTTTATTAGGTGTTAGTGTAGTGTAGTGTTTTTAGGGTACATTCACACTGGCGGGTTACGGTGAATTTCCCGCTAGGAGTTTGCACTGTGGCAAAAAATTTGCCGCAGCCCAAACTTGAAGCAGGAAATTTACTGTAAACCCGCCTATGTGAATGTACCCTGTACGTTCACATGGGGGGGCAAACCTCCAGCTGTTTCAAAACTACAACTCCCAGCAGCATGTACTGACAGACCATGCATGCTGGGAATTGTAGTTTTGCAATAGCTGGAGGCACACTGGTTGGAAAACCTTCAGTTAGGTTCTGTTACCTAACTCAATATTTTCCAACCAGTGTGCCTCCAGCTGTTGCAAAACTACAACTCCCAGCATGTACTAATCACCGAAGGGCATGCTGGGAGATGTAGTTATGCAACCTCTGGAAGTGCCCAACTACAACTCCCAGCATGCCGAGACAGCTGTTTGCTTTCTGGACATGCTGGGAATTGCAGTTTTGCAACATCTGGAGAGCTACAGTTTTTAGACCACTGCACAGTGATCTCCAAACTGTGGACCTCCAGATGTTGCAAAACTACAACTCCCAGCATGTCCAGACAACAAACAGCTATGTGGGCATGCTAGGAGTTGTAGTTTTGCAACATCTGGAGGGATATAGTTTAGAGACCACTGTATAGTGGTCTCAAACTGCAGCCCTCCAGCTGTTGCAAAACTACATATTCCAGCATGCCCAAACAGCTGTCTGGGCATGCTGGGAGTTGTAGTTTTGCAACATCTGGAGGGCTACAGTTAGAGACCACGGTCTCAGACTGTAGCCCTCCAGATCTACTTACCGGCTTCCGTAGGATCCCGGCAGCCGTCCTCTTCAGACGCACGTGACGCCGCCCGCCGATCAACGTCGCCGCAGCCTCCGGACGGGTAAGTGGACGTCGGCGCCCGGTCCCCTTCGGTTCCCCGTTCTGCCCCGCCTATTGTGGGTGGGCAGGACGGGGAAAACGAAAGTTAACCCCCCCGCCCCCGGTCTGCTATTGGTCGTTGCCTCTGACGATTAATAGCAGACCAATAGCAGGGATAGGAGGGGTGGCAACCATGCCACCTCACTCCTATGCCTACAGGGGGATCGTGGGTGTCTTAGACAACCGCGATCCCCCTTCTATTCCGGGTCATCGGGTCACAATAGACCCGTATGACCCGGAATCGGCGCAAATCGCAAGTGTGAATTCATCGCCGACGTGGGGGGGTCTGATGACCCCCCTGGGCATTTGCACGGGGTGCCTGCTGATTGATATCAGCAGTCACCCCGGCCCGGTCCCCGCCCGGCGGGGACCGAAATTCCCACGGGCGTATGGATATGCCCTGGGTCCTTAAGTACCAGGACGTCAAGGCGTATCCATACGCCCTAGGTCCTTAAGTGGTTAAGGGCTTTACTTGCTGGACTGGATTGACTTTTTCCCAAAGGTTTATGTTTGCAGAAAGTTCTGTCACAGCCAAAAGACCATTTCATACGGGTAATATGACACTATTCATCCTGTTGGGTTTGACTTTTATTTGACAAAATATAGGATCCATCTGGACAGTAAAAAGGAACCTGTATAATTTTTAGAAAAATTTTGTGTGACATCAAATAGCATCCATTTTTGCAATCTGATTAACATATCCTTTTTTCCTAAAAAAAAAAACTTTTTTTTAATGCAAAAGCCCTACCCCATGATCCTGCTGAAAACATTTTATAAAATATTTACTTTTGTACACGTTTTTGCTTAATTTGATCCAGCAAATAATACTGTAGAACTGATAGTTCTGATAGTAACTGATAGTAACTGATGGTAACTGATGGTAACTGATAGTGTTCCGGATTTACCAAAATGTTATTTTGGGCTCCTTATTTCCCAGAAATAGCATGTAATGCTATGGCTAGGTTCACATTGCATGTGACCCATTTAGGGTCTGACCTGCTCTTTTTTTTTTTTCTTGAGCTGAACGGATCCTGTAACAGGTTGGATGAAAACAGCTAATGCTGGGTGCCAACGGACCCCTTTAGCTTGCATGGGGTCTGTCGGTGATCCAGTAATTTTACAGGAGTTTAGTAGAGAAAAAATTGTGCTTGCGCAATTTTTTTCTCAGCTAAACTTGACATAAGTGCCGATGGAGCTTCACCTAATGGAATGTAAAGGAGCCCTTAATTGATTAATTGCTTTGGTAAACAAATGGCATTGTTGTCACTTGAAAATGGTCTTGTTCACAAATATTCTGATACAACATGTTATGTATAATAAACATAAGTATATTATGCATAATAAATTCTATGCTTCAAAATATTCAAATTATAACATGAGGAGAATAATGAGCAATGCACATTCTGAACTAATATTTTAGGCACCCACTGACAAATTTTATTAATAATTTCCCTGAGTCTTAACAACTAAGTGGAATGCAGAGCTTCATTATTCATAGTTAAATATTTATAGGACAAATTTGCATAACTGTTCAGCTGAAAACAACATATGCCTGTTTAGTTTAACAGTTATAACCACCATATTATAAGAAGTCTCTGGTAGTCTCAAACACCTTCTCCGCCTTATGAGTAGTTTGTGCATATGCTCTATCACTTCCATTATGGGAAGGCTCTAAGATTTTGCTGTTATCAAAATTTGTGAATAAATGAGTCCAGTCCCATATATGAGGCATACGCTCCACTTTTTCAAATGTGACTAATCCCACTTTGAGATAATATTTTCTTTATCAATGGTGCTGTGGAGCACCTATTACTTAATAACAGCAGAAGAAAAATAATCACACCCATGTCCTTCAAATTCTGCAATAATTGAGAGAAGGAATATTTTTATTATAACCCTTCTCCAATGTACTTTAAGAGCACAGAATGGTAATGCAGCCTGTGATTAATGAGAAGACATGAGGTTGATGTACAATGTTAGACTTCAAGTGACAGAAGAAAATAAAAATAGTCAGTGGGGAGGCATTGAGAGCTCCTGGCAGCTATACAACAGCATAAATTAATCAACAGTTCCAGTAATAAGAAATCCAAAGTAAGCACAGTGGGACTTTGTTTCCTTATTCAGATGTTCTGAGATGTAGTATTCATGCATTGGATGTTTCCAGAATACAATTTTACAATAATTGAAAAAGGGAAGTAAAGAGTTTATGTACAATTATTTTGTAGCCACACAGTATGTTGCAGATATTAATTCTCTGCTTTATTTTGCTGTAGATTGTAAATGTTATCTGGCATGGCTAATGGCCTATATTCTTTATAGAAAGATTACTTGAAATGCTATTTGTTTGCTTTTTATAAAGGCACTATAAACATGCTTAAATGGGCACTATCATTAAAAAAAATGTTGCTACTGCACTCCTTATGGTTAATAAAAAATCTTTCTCATGTACTTTGTTAAAAAAAAAGAAAATGATGTTTTCTATGATTTATTTGTGTTTAAAAAAAAGCTTACACTAGTCTCCCTACTTGACCAGAGCATATTTCCCCCTATCTCTTGTACAGACTTTGGACTCCTGCTGGCCTGGCAGAAGTCCAAAATCAGGAAATGCTATCTGGAGTGCTGAGGGGGGGGGGGTGCAGCCTTAGCCAATCATAGCTCATCTCGCACACTAAACTGCTCTGGGCTGTTTGTACCAGAGTGAAGGAGGGAGTTCTCCCCTGTATGGCTTCAGATGATGTTTTACGCCTGCTGGGTAACTCCCCTTTCCAGTTAGTGAATCTGACTGAGACTGAGCAGAAAATACAGAGCAATATCAAGGTAGAAAGCTAAAAAATAATAATAAAGGCAAGGGGTGGTTAATCATGATGGGGCAGTGAACTGGGAGGATTATAAAATTTAACAAGATCATGAGAGTTACTCTTTAAAGGGGTTATTCGAACATCATGGATTTTATCCTCTTAAGCCCTTAACAATGCCGTACGTAAATGTACGTCCTGGTGAGCTGGTACTAAACGCACCAGGACATGCATTTACGTCCTCGGAGCGATGCTCAAGTCATGCGCGGCTGGTCCCGGCTGCTGATAGCAGCCAGGGACCCGCCGGTAATGGCAGACATCCGCGATCGCACGATGTCCGCCATTAACCCCTCAGATGCAGTGATCAATACAGGTCACGGCATCTGCAGCATTGCGTTAACTAAAATGGATGATCGGATCGCCTGCAGCGCTGCCGCAGTGATCCGATCATCCAGAACGGCAAACGGAGGTCTCCTCGCCTGCCTCCGCTGCCTTCCACGGGTCTTCTGCTCTGGTCTGCGATCGAGCAGACCAGAGCAGAAGATGACCGATAATACTGATCAGTGCTATGTCCTATGCATAGCACTGAACAGTATTAGCAATCGAATGATTGCTATAAATAGCCCCCTATGGGGACTATTAAAGTGTAAAAATAAAAGTTAAAAAAGTTTTTTTTAAAAAGGAAAATAAATGTGAAAACCCCCCTCCCCAAATAAAAACGTAAATTGTCCCATTTTTCCTATTTCACCCCCAAAAAGTGTAAAAAAAAACATTTTATATACATATTTAGTATTGCCATGTGCGTAAATATCCCAACTATTAAAATAAAATGTTAATGATACTATACGGTGAATGGCGTGAACGTAAAAAAAAAAAAGTCCAAAATAGCTGCTTTTTATAACATTTTATTCCCAAAAAAAATTTATAAAAAATTTATTAAAATTTATATATAAGCAAATATGGTATCAATAAAAAGTACAGATCATGGCACAAAAAATTAGCCCTTATATGGAAAAATAAAAAAGTTATAGGTCTTCCAAATTGGGGGATTTTAAACGTACTAATTTGGTTAAACAGTTTGTGATTTTTTTAAAGCACAACAGTAATAGAAAAGTATGTTATCATGGGTATCATTTTAAAGGTATTGACCCAAAGAATATAGAACACATGTAATTTTTACCATAAATTGTACGGCGTGAAAACAAAACCTTCCAAAATTTGCAAAAATGCGGTTTTCTTTTTAATTTCCCACCAAAAATAGTATTTTTTTGGTTGTGCCATACATTTTATGGTAAAGTGAGTGATGGCATTACATCGGAAAACTGGTCGCACAAAAAAAAAGCCCTCATACTAGTCTGTGGATGAAAATATAAAAGAGTTATGATTTTTTGAAGGCGAGGAGGAAAAAAACAAAACGTAAAAATAAAATTGTCTGAGTCCTTAAGGACCAAATAGGCTGAGTCGTTAAGGACTAAGCCCATTTGGCCTCATTTTTGCGCTTTCATTTTTTCCTCCTCACCTTCTAAAACCCATAACTTTCTTATTTTTCCATCCACAGAAAGTTGTGTAGTTCTTTTCTGTCTGACCACAGTGCTTTCTGCTGACACCTCTATCTGTGTCAGGAACTGTCTAGAGTAGGAGAGATTTTCTATGAGGATTTGCTCCTATTCTGGACAGTTCCTCACACGGACAGAGGTGTCAGCAGAGAGCACTGTTGTAAGAGAGAAAAGAACTTCCCAACGTCCTCTGGAGCATAGCATCTGATCAGTACTGGAAGGATTAAGATTTTTTAATAGATGGTAATTTACAAATCTGTTTAGCTTTCTAGCACCAGTTGATTTGGAAAAAAATGTTTTCCACCAGAGTACCCCTTTAAGGACCAGAGATTTTTTTGCACATCTGACCACTGTCACTTTAAGCATTGATAACTTTAAGCATTGATAACTTTAAGCATTAATAACAATGTGATGCTTTTCCTAATCATTCTGATTCCGAGAATGTTTTGGTGACATATTCTACTTTATGTTAGTGGTAAAATTTTGTCGATACTTGCATGATTTCTTGGTGAAAAATTCAAAAATTTCATGAAAAATTAAAAAAATTAGCATTTTTCTAACTTTGAAGCGCTCTACCTTATTTTCCAGGAATGGATGAAGTGTACTATGGGGAAAATTAAAATTTTACTACTGACATCTCAATTATGTTCCCAGAATGATGACCCAGAGCATAGCCAAAAGTAAAAAAAATATGCCCCCCTCAAACCCTATGGTCTGAATCATCATTCTGGGAATGTGATGTGTGTTACCATCCCTAACCTGTTGAGGCAACATAAAACCCCACTGATGATAATGACTCAGTGACCCATTTTTTTTTTTTAAGTGTTTTTTGGCCAATTTAGTGGTTTATGGGGTTAAAATTTGGAATGTACTCTGGACTTAGTACATTGGGGTAAAATTGTGGGAAATTAAAATGAAAAGGGAAAATGTTGTACTTCATGGAAGTCTGATACTCCCTGAAGCAATCCTTAATGCAGAGGCCTGGATGATCGGGGCATTTTGATAGGGTCACATTGAGTGGGGGTGTCTTTCCGTATCCCCCTCTTGTGACACATCTGACACCTATAATTCCAGTTCCTTGGGAACCTGGCCTGCTCTTTCCCAGTCACTAAAGATCAAGATTTTTAGGACTTATTCTTGGATCTGGAGGAATGTCCCTGTGTTGCCAGCGTACTGGGACAGAACAAAAGAGAGGTACATGGCAACCTGTACCAAGTACAGCAACTTTTTTGTATCATACCCGTGTTTTCCACATGGCATTGTATGGCTTGAGGACTTGATCAGAGAGATCAACTCCACCCATATACCGATTGTAGTTCAGAATACAATGGTGCTTGAGGACCGTTGTTGTGGTACCTCGCACAGGGACAGGGGAGCTGCCGTTACCATGAATTGTGGTCAGCATAAGGACATCCCTCTTATCCTACCTGACCAGCAACAGGTTTTCATGGATAAGAGCAGGGGACTTACCCTTGGGCATAGGTGTCTGGAGAAAATTTAGAGGGAGGCCTCTCTGGTTCTTCCACACGGTCCCACAAGCAGACGTGGATCTGGCGGCACAGAGGTCCCAAACGAGTTTCATGCTAACACCCAGAGTGGGGGGACATTCTAGGGGTTCAATACAGGAATCCCGTCGCTCTTATACTCTAAACTTGCAAGTGTACCCTGAGGTACTCTCGCAATGTTTGAAGAGTTTCACACCATACCTTGCCCTCTTCGAGGGAAGATGAGTCTCCCTTAAAACTGATAAGAGACTAATCTACAGAAGGCTCCCTTAGGGGTACGTAGGCCTCCCAAAATTTGGCCCCAAAGGGGAGGGTGGGGAATGCTGCATTAACAGAGTAATGCAGGCATTTCTGTATGGCCTCGAACCGTCCCCATGTCATGGCCATACTGTAGAGTGGGGTCTGATAGAGATAGGCCCATATGCAGCACGAGGCCCCAAAACCTCCTCATTTCAGCTGCATCGACGGCGTGCCATCCATTGGGCCAGCAAAAAACTAATCTGGGTGGGCAATGAACTGTTGGGTGTACAAGTTTGTTTGCTCAACCATTAGATTCACAAAGTCGTCACTGAAATAAAAACTAAAAAAGTCCATTTTGTGTACCCGACTATGTCAATCTGGATTCCTGAGTCACCAACAAACTCAGGAATCCGTGGCTGATATCCCTCTGGGGGTCTCCAGACAGGTTCACCAAAAAGGAGCTCTGGTATGCTTGTCTGGGGGTCGTACTCCTATTACGAATGGCATGGAAGCTCGTACTAGTGTCGGCCACTGGGTCACTATCATGGGGGGAGCGGTGGGAAGTGCGGGGGGGGGGCGGGGTAAGTGTATATGGGTCTGTGAAGTCACACACCATTATATTACCCCCCCCCCCCCAAAAAAAAAGGGTGGCAAATCGCAGCGCCCTGAAGCCCTAATAGGGCACGGGTCACGCTAGAAAAAAATTTAGCAGAACTTTAGCAGGTTTTTTTTTACACCTACCTGTCCCTCACTATCACTCTCCCTGCACTAAGGGTGGCAGCAGGCCACTTTCTCTGCCCTGAGGGGAACCTTCTCTCAGCTTTGCCCACGGACTGAGCTCGGTGGGCTGGCAGAGCTGAGAGAAGGGGACATTAACCCCTCCTCTGCCTACTGCTATTGGTCAGACCAATAGCAGCTCTCCTGGGAAGGTGACTTCATCGCCACCTCCCCCCTCCAGCAACAATAGGTGATTGGTGGTGTATAGTACACCACCGATCACCTTCTGATTCTGGGTCATCGGGTCACACGTGACCCATATGACCAGTATCGCCGCAGATCGCTGGTGTGAATTCCCCGGCGATCGCGAACAAGGGGGGGGGGGGGTCTCTGGACCCCCCCAAGCATTGTCATGGGATGCCTGCTGAATGATGAAAGGACCGGAATTCCCATGAGTGTACAGGTACGCTCTGGGTCCCAAAGTCCCAGGACTTCAGGGTGTACCTGTACGCCCTGTGTCCTGGACAGGTAAATAATGGAAGTAATTATCAGGTTATGGGCAGGATTATATAGTCAGCAGGGTCGATATTGTAAATTGAGGGGTGTGTGTGCCTAATATACACTACCTAACTGTATATTTCCACCCATTACCTTATTGTCACTCCCATTATTGAATAAATTATATAAAATTTTTTCAACTGACCACAGCTGAAGAGTTTCCAATCCCCACAGAGTTACATTTATTCTCTTATATCCTCAGCTCATTAGCAGGTTCTTTCATCCTTCAAATCCTTTCTTAAAAGCATTCGCTGGCCTATTGTAATCTTTGTTCTTGGTGTCCTCAACAACATCATCTACAGGTACCATGTACCACGTATGGCTTATAGTTGCTTGTTGCAGCTATGAATATCAACCTATCAAAGAATCTTCGCAACCTTTACAACTTGTTCTAAAACAAATGTCTTGGGTGTGCTCTGAAACGATTTAGAAATACCATTCATTTTGCGTGTAGAAATATATCTGAGATAACCTTATATCTTACCCCATAAGGGCATAAGTAACTTCCCACTTATCTGTCTTATGTTGATACAGTGTCATATCCTCAAAATAATCAATAGGAGCTCTTTCAACAACTCATGACAACATTGCAGAAACTGATAAAAAAGATTATTTATTACAATAGGAATTGTTGATTAATACAATCCTTTGGAGATGGTTTAAAAAGTACTTCTTGGAGTGTATTTACATTTTTGATGCACAGGATTTGAAGTGAAGATTTTATATTACAGAGTTCGATGTAGACTAAATGACTGAACACAGCTTCAAATCTGCAGCTTAAAATTCTGCACATCGAAGTTGCACATGATACTGTACATGTGTATGCCTCCTTAAAGAATATTTATCTCACAAGTACCTTCTATGTTTTGTTCACTTAGGTTTGTCATTCTGTGCTTTGGAAGGGGCATGTCTATCTCTCACCCTCACTCTGCATGACTTATCTTACTCCCTGAGTCTGCGGTGCTGGGTCTCTTCATCCAATCACAGCAGGCTGCTCTGTAACCCCCTCCTCTCTGTTTTCAGACAGGTAAAAGCACAGTGCTAGTAGGGTAGTGCTACTAGTAGAGTAGTGCTAGTTCCACCCACCTGTGCTTCAGCTTGGACAAAGATGCAGCTGTCAGGATTATTGTTATGTTTGGCGCTCCAGCCATACACGCAGGCTGTGAACGCATGGCCCCGTCTTCTGCTGCTGCCGGCAGGGCTGGGATTCGCACCACGGGACACATCTGCATGTGAATCCCAGTCCATCACTCACCACCTGCTCCTCCTGCACTCTCCTCAGCTTCTATGCTCTGGCGTCCGTGTCCCCATCCCTTAGCCAGTGCGCCCATTAATTAAGCAACACCTGTGCTCACTTAATAAATTCCTCCACTTCCCACACTTCCCTGCTGGATCTTTGTTGCCCTAGTGCCTGAGAGAAAGCGTTCCTATGTATTGCCTTGCCGTGTATCTTACCCTTTGCTCCGTGACCTGACCTTGCTTCTTTGCCGCCTGTCTACTAACCACTTGCTACCTTCCTGACTACGCTACTGCGCCACCAGCCCTGACCTTCTGCTATCCTGACCACGAGTTGCCGTATCCTACCAGTGCCTCGAATTCCTCAGCTGCTTGTGTGGTCGAGCCGTGCCAAGGGTAGCGACCTGGGTTCCGCCTGCCGCAGCAAGTCCATTCCGCTTTGAGGCAGGTTCTGGTGAAAACCAGCGGCACCTTAGACTCCGCTCCCTGGTACGGTCCGAGTCATCTGCCACACAGGTCCAGCGGATCCACACCCACCGGTGTTCCTGTCTGCTGTAACGTGAGTGTTAAATAAAACACGTGTGTAGGGCAAACAAATGATGACCGCACACCAAGTAATTCATTGAAAGTGAGTAAAAGAATGAATCATAACTCAAGATTTCTTTGGAAACTTCTTCCGGATTTATTTTCCTTTTTTCATTTTATTCATATTGTACTTCAAATCGTCTTGAAAAGACTAAATAGCAGCATATTTAGCAGCAGAATTAGACCAATTCCAATTCTGCTGCTAAATATGCTGCTATTTAGTCTTTTCAAGATGATTTAAAATGCAATATGAATAAAATGAAAAAAGGAAAATAAATCCGGAAGAAGTAATCATTTACATATCTGCCTGGAACATAACACAGCAACTGGACATTTCTATTTAGGTATGTTATTTTTTTTTGTCAACGAGTGTATCTACCTTATGAATGATAGCCTCTGTAGAAGTGTGGCCGTGAATCATATTATAATTTCTCCTTTGAGATTTGATATTTCAGTTTTTTCCTTTGTAATTTTGAATCAAGCTGAAGCAATGGATGTGTGAACACTGAAAAGATTTGCCTTGATGTTATGTGGCATATGCACTAGAAAGCTCCTAGTGCACATGCCAAATGTGCAAAAATGCAGTCACTATTGTAGGACAAACAGGTGTTCCTTAGGCCTTCTACAGGATGGTATGTATGAAGTATATAACCATTTAACACTGCCTTAAATGGGCACTGTCAGATTCTAAAAACTAATGTTATATGTTGTACATCTTGGCATAACATTAACTCTTCTAATATGCTTCATAATAAAATTGCATTTTCTTTTAATAGAACTCATGGCTTATAAAACACCACTAGGGGTACCTGTACCCTTTAGAACATAATTGTAACTTTCTTTGGAAACTTCTTCCGGATTTATTTTCCTTTTTTCATTTTATTCATATTGTACTTCAAATCGTCTTGAAAACACTAAATAGCAGCATATTTAGCAGCAGAATTAGACCAATTCCAATTCTGCTGCTAAATATGCTGCTATTTAGTCTTTTCAAGATGATTTAAAATGCAATATGAATAAAATGAAAAAAGGAAAATAAATCCGGAAGAAGTTTCCAAAGAAATCTTGAGTTATGATTCATTCTTTTACTCACTTTCAATGAATTACTTGGCGTGCGGTCATCATTTGTTTGCCCTACACACATGTTTTATTTAAGTTGCTTGTGAGTTTATGTGGAGCTCTATGGTGTAGTGGATATCTTGTGAATAAGCTATCTATATTTGGAACTCAATTGTGCTGTATTATTTGTAATGTGAGTGTTACAATTATGTTCTAAAGGGTACAGGTACCCCTAGTGGTGTTTTATAAGCCATGAGTTCTATTAAAAGAAAATGCAATTTTATTATGAAGCATATTAGAAGAGTTAATGTTATGCCAAGATGTACAACATATAACATTAGTTTTTAGAATCTGACAGTGCCCATTTAAGGCAGTGTTAAATGGTTATATACTTCATACATACCATCCTGTAGAAGGCCTAAGGAACACCTGTTTGTCCTACAATAGTGACTGCATTTTTGCACATTTGGCATGTGCACTAGGAGCTTTCTAGTGCATATGCCACATAACATCAAGGCAAATCTTTTCAGTGTTCACACATCCATTGCTTCGGCTAGATTCAAAATTACAAAGGAAAAAATTGAAATATCAAATCTCAAAGGAGAAATTATAATATGATTCACGGCTACACTTCTACAGAGGCTATCATTCATAAGGTAGATACACTCGTTGACAAAAAAAAAAATAACATACCTAAATAGAAATGTCCAGTTGCTGTGTTATGTTCCAGGTAGATATGTAAATGATTACAACTGTGGTTTCATTAGACACTGGGTCTTGCCACAAGACAACATAAAAGTGATTCACCCTCTGCCCTATAAAATGCTCCTAGAGGCTATATTTGGGTAGTGTACCTCTTGAGAGATTGTTGACTGCTAGACATGTCTCTCTGATGCTCTCTAAGACATTTTGTCCAGTTAATCTAAAAAGAAGAGAGGAGAGTGCTCATTGGTGTGATAAAAGAGAGATTCTCAATATAGAACATAGACATGAAAGCCGCTCACCAAAGGTGGTTGTGTAGTAACATTGGTAAGCGCATCTGATGGTATGGTATCCGCAGACCTCCGGCAAAGCAATGGTAGACAGTCGGAATGGCTTCACAGTGGACGCCGGCTCCACATGGCGCAGGATACAATTAGAGATGTCGCGAATTGTTGGCCGGCAAACAGTTCCTGGCGAATTTAGCATGTTCGCGTCCGCATCGCCGGGCGAACATATGTGAAGTTCGATCCGCCCCCTATACTTTAACGTTGCAGTAAACTTTGACCCTGTGAGTCATAGTCAGCAGACACATTACAGCCAATCAGCAGCAATCCCTCCCTTCCAGACCCTCCTACCTCTTGCACAGATGCCATTTTAGCCTCATTCAGCATGCTGCAGGCTTAGGAAGTGGAGGGTTAGAGAAGCTGCTCCTGCTGTATAGGGAAAGCGATAGCCAGGTTGCTGCTAGGTGGTGCATTCTGTGTCCAGTTTACTTCTAAAGCACTAGTGTAACATCTGCTTTAAGGACAGCACCCAAAAAAGCCCTTTTTAGGGCTGAAATATATCAGTCCTGGTTCGGAGGGAACTGCTGGTTAAAAGGGGTACTCCAGAATCAAACTTAAGTTCCTTCAAGCAACTAACTACTACAGTATTCAAAGGGCTGAAAGATATCAGTCCGTTAGTCTTGCAACAGCTGGAGGCACCCTGGTTGGGAGGGAACCGCTGGTTAAAAGGGGTACTCCAGAATCAAGCTTAAGTTCCTTCAAGCAACTAACTACTACAGTATTCAAAGGGCTGAAATATATCAGTCCGTGTGTTTTGCAACAGCTGGAGGCACCCTGGTTGGGGACCACTGCTTAAAAGGGAAACTCCGCTGGCAAGATTTTTTGCTCAATGTCACAATAGTGCAAATCACATTTGGTGTGACAGTTGTGCAAATTAAAAAAAATACCTTTTTTGGCTGTTAAATAAAATCAGTCGTCACTGTCCGTTCACGTCACAGTTGCCATTTTTTTTTGCCTGCAGGGCAAATTGTGTCACTCTAGTGCAAATCACATTAGGTGTGACAGTTGTGCAAATAAAAAAAAATACCTTTTTTGGCTGTTAAATAAAATCAGTCGTCACTGTCAGTTCATGTCACCGTTGCCATTTTTTTTGCCTGCAGGGCAAATTGTGTCACCCTAGTGCAAATCACATTAGGTGTGACAGTTGTGCAAATTAAAAAAAAAAAACTTTTTTGGCTGTTAAATAAAACCAGTCGTCACTGTTAGTTCACGTCACAGTTGCCAGTTTTTTTGCCTGCAGGGCAAATTGTGTCAGCCTGGTGCAAATCACATTTGGTGTGACACTTGTGCAAATTTAAACAAAAAAATGACAGGCAGAGGAACGCCACCCCGCAGGGGCCGTCGTGGTGCTTGGATTCCCTTTGGCCCTAGAATGGCCAGTGTTCAGAGGCCACGTACCCTGAACCCCCAAAGTTCTGAGGACTTAGTTGACTGGCTATCACAAGACACCCAATCTACTACAGCTTCCGCTCGGAACCTTGACGCACCATCCTTCTCCTCCTCTAGCTTAGCTTCGGGCACCTCTCATGCTACCACTTTCCCGCCTGCCGCCAACACTAGCACCACAGCAGCTTTACTTGATCCGTCAGAGGAGTTATTTACACATCAGTTTGAAGACATGAGTGATGTGCAACCATTATTGCCAGAGGATGTAGTTAACAGGGATATGTCTCAGTCAGGCAGCATTACACACATGGACGTACGGTGTGATGATGATGTTGTACCCGCTGCTGCTTCCTTTCTTGAGGTGTCAGATAGCGGTGAAGGTGTTGATGATGACGATGTGTCCGTGGATGCCATGTGGGTGCCCGCTAGAAGAGAAGAAGAGGGGGAAAGTTCAGATGGGGAGACAGAGAGGAGGAGGAGATGAGTTGGAAGCAGGGGGAGGTTGTCGCAAGGAGCTGATGGCACAGTCAGACAGCATGCATCGGCACCCGGCGTCAGCCAGATGGGACGCCAATCAATGCATGCTGTTGCCACCACCAGAATGCCGTCATCACAGAGCTCAGCAGTGTGGCATTTTTTTTGTGTGTCTGCCTCTGACAACAGTGAGGCCATTTGCAACCTGTGCCAGAAGAAATTGAGTCGTGGGAAGTCCAACACCAACCTAGGCACAACTGCTTTGCGAAGGCACATGATGTCACATCACAAACGCCTATGGGATCAACACGTCAGTACAAGCAGCACACAAAGTCAAAGCCGCCATCCTCCTCCTGGTCCAGCATCTTCAGCCAGGTCAACCACTGCAGCCCTCCTTGCCCCCTCTCAACCATCCGCCTCTCCGTCTCTCGCCTTGAGCAGTTCCTGCTTATCTGCCCACAGTCAGGTTTCTGTCAAGGAGATGTTTGAGCGCAAGAAGAAAGAAGACAATGTCTCAAAGTCACCCCCTAGCACGGCGTCTGACAGCTGGCTTGTTGGAACTGCTAGCCCGCCAGCTTTTACCATACAAGCTGGTGGAGTCTGAGTCCTTTAAAAAATTTGTAGCCATTGGGACACCGCAGTGGAAGGTACCCGGCCAAAATTTTTTTGCACAAAAGGCAATCCCCAACCTTTACTCCAATGTGCAAAAGGAAATTATGGCATGTCTGGCACACAGTGTAGGGGCAAGGGTCCATCTGACTACTGATACCTGGTCTGCAAAGCATGGTCAGGGCAGGTATATCACCTACACTGCGCATTGGGTAAACCTGGTGACGGCTGCCAAGCATGGAATGCGTGGCTTTGCATAGGAGTTGGTGACACCGCCACGACTTGCAGGCAGGCCTGCTGCCACCTCCTGTACTCCTCCTACTCCATCCTCTTCCATAACATCCCCGGCCGAGTCCTCTTCCACTGCTGCGTCTTGCTCCACATCACTGGCAACCCCCCCCCCCCCCCAGCTCCCCAGGTGCTATTCCACATCCCAGATACGGCAGTGTCACGTCATCTTGGGGTTGACTTGCCTCAAAGCGGAGAGTCACACCGAACCGCATCTGATTGTACAACGCTTTGTGCTCAAGTACCCAGGCTTACAGGATGTCCTGAAGCAGTCCAGGAAGGTGCGTGGCCATTTCAGGCGTTCCTACATGGCCATGGCGCACTTGTCAGATATCCAGCGGCGAAACAACATGCCAGTGAGGCGCTTGATTTACGACAGCCCGACACGTTGGAATTCAACACTCCTAATGTTCGACCGCCTGCTCCAACAAGAAAAAGCCGTCAACGAATATTTGTATGACCGGGGTGCTAGGACATCATCTGCAGAGCTGGGAATCTTTCTTGCCACATTACTGGAGGCTCATGCGCAATGCCTGTAGGCTCATGCATCCTTTTGAGGAGGTGACAAACCTGGTCAGTCGCACCGAAGGCACCATCAACGACATCATACCGTTTGTTTTCTTCCTGGAGCGTGCCCTGCGAAGAGTGCTGGATCAGGCAGTAGATGAGCGTGAAGAGGAAGAGTTGTGGACACCTTCACTACGGGAAACCGCCTTATCAGCATCGCTTGCTGGACCTGCGGCAACGCTGGAAGAGGATTGTGAGGAAGAGGAGTCAGAGGAGGAATGTGGCTTTGAAGAGGAGGAGGAAGACCAACCACAGCAGGCATCCCAGGGTGCTCCTTGTCACTATCTGGTTCCCGTGGTGTTGTACATGGCTGGGGGGAAGAAGATTATACCTTCCCTGACATCACTGAGGACGAGGAACGGGACATGAGTAGCTCGGCATCCGTCCTTGTACAAATGGGGTCTTTGATGCTGTTGTGCCTGTTGAGGGACCCTCGTATAAAAAGGATGAAGGAGAACGACCTGTACTGGGTGTCCACACTACTAGACCCCCGGTATAAACATAAAGTGCCTGACATGTTACCGCATTACAGCAAGGCGGAAAGGATTCAGCAGGTCCAAAATAAATTAAGAAGTATGCTGTACACAGCGTATAAGGGTCATGTCACAGCACAACAGGGATCTAACAGGGTAAGCGGTGAAAGTAATCCTCCTCCTCCTCCCACGAACACGCCGGCAAGGACAGGATGCTGTACAGACATGCTGTTGATGGAGGACATGCAGAGCTTTTTAAGTCCTACGCATCACCACAGCCCTTCGGGGTCCACCATCAGAGAAAGACTTGACCGACAGGTAGCAGACTACCTGGCCTTAACCGCAGATATCGACACTCTGAGGAGCGATGAACCTCTTGACTACTGGAAGTGCCGGCTTGACCTGTGGCCTCAGCTATCCCAATTTGCGCTCGAACTTCTGGCCTGTCCCGCTTCAAGTGTCCTGTCAGAAAGGACCTTCAGTGCAGCAGGAGGTATTGTCACTGAGAAGAGGAGTCGCCTTGGTCAAAAAAGTCTGGATTACCTCACCTTTCTTAAGATGAATGAGGGATGGATCCCGAAGGGACTGACACTGGGCGATACATTTGCCTGAACAAGGTCTGATCAGTTGAGCTGCCTTGGGCTAAAAATGGTCCACACGCTGCTGTATTTGAACTCTGAATGCCGGATGACTTGCGTGACTTATCCGCCACCAACTAGGGTTCAAGCCCCAATGTTTTAGGGCACTTTCTGCCTGGCGAAACGAACAGAAATTTTTCTGCCCGCTGCTACAGCTGTGGCTGCGACAATACCAAATTTTCCAGCCAGGTGTCCATGCCTAATTTTTCGGGACTCTGCTGCTGCACTTGTTATGGTGCTGCTATTTTTATGGCCGCTGCTACAGCTGTGACAATACCAAATTTTCCAGCCAGGTGTACATGCCTAATTTTTCTGGCCTCTGCTGCTGCACTTTTTCTGGTGCTGCACTTTTTCTGTCTGCTGCAACAGCTGTGGCTGCGACAATACCTAATTTTTCATCCATGTGTACATGCCTAATTTTTCTGGCCTCTGCTGCTGCACTTGTTATGGTGCTGCAATTTTTCTTGCCGCTGCTACAGCTGCGACAATACCACATTTTTCATCCATGTGTACATGCCTAATTTTTCTGGCCTCTGCTGCTGCACTTGTTATGGTGCTGCAATTTTTCTGGCTGCTGCTACAGATGCGGCTGCGACAATACCCAATTTTTCATCCATGTGTACATGCCTAATTTTTCTGGTACTCTCTGCTGACATCTCTGTCCATTTTAGCGACCGTGGATATTAGATGTATGCTAAGGGTAGCATGGTTAGCACTGCTGCCTTGCAGGGCTGGGGCCTTGGGTTCAAATCCCACTATGTGCTGCCTCAAGGAGGGCTCTAACTATGTGCTGCCTAATATGGGGGAATCTTATGTGCTGCCTAAAGGGGAGCTTTAACTATGTGCTGCCTAACATGGGGGAATCTATGTGCTGCCTAAAGGGAGGCTCTAACTATGTGCTGCCTAATATGGGGGAATCTATGTGCTGTCTAAAGGGGGGAATTTAACTATGTGATGCCTAAAGGGGGCTAAAGCACGTTATTCCAAACCATTTAGGAATAATAGGGGATTTATGCCCTTTATGGATTAAAACCAGACTCTGCATCAACTATGTAATTTTCCATGGGAGTTTTGCCACAGTCCAGATGTTAGTCCCCTTGAAACAACTTTTAAATCACTATTGTGGCCAGAAAGAGTCCCTGTGGGTTTTAAAATTCGCCTGCCCATTGAAGTCAATGGCGGTTTGCCCGGTTCGCCAGTTCGCGAACTTTTGCGGAAGTTCGTGGTTCGCAAACCGAAAATTTTATGTTTGCGACATCACTAGATACAATCAGGAAAAGGCTAAATAAAATAAAGGTAGTTCAAATTGGTTTGAATCAGACCAGTGCAGTATTTTTGGTATCTCCTCCATTCATTGATGTGGCAGTGCCACCTGCATCTCTTTCCCTATATATATATGTACTTGGTTGCCTATTGTGGTGTTGAGCCTCTGGTGGTTTTCCCGCATCATCTGTCTATATTTGTATTGTGTTTATATTAAGTATTTCTAGTCATATACAACTTTTATTATATATTTTTACATTCGTTTTTCATGTATTCCTATGTTATATTATCTTCTTGATATAATTATTTCAGTACTACATTATTCTGTAGCCATTTTAAACTCCTCCGCATGTATGTATTGCTTGCTTTTTTTTTTTTTTTTTTTTTTTTTTAAGCTCCGTAATTTTACTGACATGGCTAATTGTTTTCTCTATAAAATAACAACCCATATGCTCCCTGTTATGCCTGATGAAGCTGCTTTCCCTCACCGAAACGCATTGCATCTCGGGAAATAAACTACCTTGATTTTACTTTGCCTTTTCCTGCTTGTATTCTGCACCATGTGGAGCCCACGTCCACTTTGAAGCCATACTGACTGTCTACCATTTTGTCCAGTTGACAAACTTTGAGCTGTTAGTCTTGGGAGCAATGGTTACTTGAGGGTTCTTGAGGATACACACACATGGTGAACAGGCTTCAGATTACCTAATCAGACCACCAATAGAGCAGATCATTTGATCTGCTGATAAGCACAAGCAGCTCACACAGTTTCCTTTTCACGCATCCAGACACAAGTGGCAGCACCCCTGTGTCACTGCACCTACTATGTGTCCTGCCATTGACAACTAGCCACAAGTGCCTTCACTTGCAGTGATGATGTAAAAAGAAAACCTGTGTAACGGTCTGAGTAGAGTCATACGCTGACACAGGTAGTGCAGGAACTAACAAAGTCAGAAACATCATGCTCTAGGTTCGGCCACCAGTAATGACGGGAGATGACAGGACTTCCCTACTCCAGGATGCCCGGCAGCAAAGAAGAATGTTCCCAATTCAACACCTTTAGTCTTAGGCGGGGAGGCACAAAAGACTTCCCTGGGGGAACTTGCTGGAGGTTGACTGGTGCAACCTCAATCAATCGATCTGGGTGCACAACATGCCGTGGGGAGGAGTTCAGGCCTAGAACATCAGAGGACCTAGAAAGAGCATCAGCTTTAACGTTCTTATCCGCTTGTCGAAAATGAATAAGGAAATTAAATCTGGAAAAGAAAAGATACCATCTGGCCTGTCGGGGATTCAGTCATTGAGCGGACTTTAAATAAAGGAGATTTTTATGATCAGAATAAATACTGACAGGATAAGATCCTTCCAGAAGTTGACGCCATTCTTCCAGGGCGAGCTTAATGGCCAAGAGTTCCCAATCTCCTATGGTGTAATTCCTCTCAGCTGGCAAAAACGTCTTGGCAAAGAACCCGCAAGTCACAGTTTTACCCCTGGGAGTCTTATGGGTCAGGACCGCACCAACACCTACAGAGGAAGCATCAACCTCGAGAAAGAACGTTTTTTCTGGGTCTAGTCTCGTCAGAATATGTGCTGAAGCAAAAGCTGACTTCAATCGGGAGAATGCTTCTTCAGCTTCCGTAGGCCAGGATTTGGGATTACCACTCTTCTTGGTAGATGCCACAATTGGCGCAACGAACGTAGAGAAGTGCGGTATGAACTGTCGATCTTGTATCTGCTCTGACTATTGGGCCACGACAGTGGTGAGATCAGCATCACTCGGCAGAGGCACCTTGGCGGGATCCACGGCCGGATCCGCTGTACCACTGGAGAAAGCCGCACCAGGGAACGGAGTATAAGGAGTCACTGGTTTTCATCAGAGTCCGCCACAAAGCGGGATGGACTTGCTGCGGCAGGTGAACTCCCAGGTCGCTACCCCTGGTACAACTAACCCAAGTGGTGGCCGAGGTGAGACATGATGCAATTTAATAAGGAAACTCAGAGTCAGTGTCAGGCAGGAAGGTCAGGACAGGAGGCTAGGTATGTGGTCAGGAAACAGAAAAATGGAACTGTATACGGTATAGACTGGACACAGCAAGGAACGCTTTCTCAATGGCTACAAGGTACAAAGATTCGGCAGAGGTCAAGGGGAAGTGCAGACACTATATAGGGTCAGCACTCAGCAAAGACTAATTAACGGTGCGCTGGCCCTTTAAATTTCAGAGAGCCGGCATGCATGCCCTAGGAGATGGGTATGCACACGCCGGCTGTCAGAGGAAGCAGAGGAGCCAGGAGCGCAGAGAGGTAAGTAACTGCCAGGTGACACAGTGCGCCCGCAGCCTGACATGCAAGCTGCGGCGCTGCTCATCCCTGGAATAGGACAGGGAGATGGGCTGAGGGTGTGCCCGTGGCCAGCATGACCGGCTGCAGAGCGACATATAACAACCTAGACTACAACTCTCCTGGACAAGAACTGTATCGAAAACCAATTTTAGGTTCGGTTTTTGATCCTGCGACAGTCAGGTTCGAGTATGGAGGCCTCATGGTGAGCACTTCAATTCTGCCTTTACTGTGGAGTATCTGGAAAACAAGCGCATAAAATTTTTTGTCACCCCTATTAGTTATATGAGGAATACTAACAGCTCAATGCTATGTGCAGGACATCCTACAGACACATGTTGCTTTTCCGGAATTATTCAGCTGTATAATACTTGCCCACACACACAAAGAAAGGGTTTCCATGATATGTTTGTCAGATTGCAACACATTGTTGCCTGCTCAGTGAACATATATAGTGCCAATCAAGCATTTATGGAGAGCAAGATGCAAGTACCTGCACCTCTGCATCTGGTTGTCATCCCAGAAGAATCTCATTTTCGTTGCCAGCCCAGTGCTCAGGTGAAGACCCATGACAACATATTGTGATAATTCACTTAGGTACACGGAAAAAGAGAGCCAGAAGAAGCGATTATCGTGAAAAATTATTGCTCTGTATTAGTGGAACGCACCTGTTTGTGAATGTTCATCCCTATGTCTCTGTGAATAAAAGAAACATTGGATCATCTGAGTGAGTTGCCACCAGCTTTCCTTTTCTCATTGAATTTAATTGTTATACTACTTAGTTGGGCAGAGCACCACCAGCCAGTGTATAGAGACCTAATTTGTTGGATGTATTGTACATAGTTACATAGTTACATAGTTAGTACGGTCGAAAAAAGACACATGTCCATCAAGTTCAACCAGGGAATTAAGGGGTAGGGGTGTGGCGCGATATTGGGGAAGGGATGGGATTTTATATTTCATCATAAGCATTAATGTTATTTTGTTCCATGAATGTATCTAATCCTGTTTTAAAGCTGTTAATTGTTCCTGCTGTGACCAGTTCCTGAGGTAGACCGTTCCATAAATTCACAGTCCTCACGGTAAAGAAGGCGTGTCGCCCCTTGAGACTAAACTTTTTCTTCTCCAGACGGAGGGAGTGCCCCCTCGTCCTTTGGGGGGGTTTAACCTGGAACAGTTTTTCTCCATATTTTTTGTATGGGCCATTAATATACTTATATACGTTTATCATATCCCCCCTTAAACGTCTCTTCTCAAGACTAAACAATTGTAACTCCTTTAATCGCTCCTCATAGCTAAGATGTTCCATGCCCCATATTAGTTTAGTCGCGCGTCTCTGCACCCTTTCCAACTCCGCAGTGTCCCTTTTATGGACAGGTGCCCAAAACTGAACAGCATATTCCAGGTGAGGCCGTACCAATGCTTTATAAAGGGGGAGTATTATGTCCCTTGAGTCCATGCCTCTTTTGATACATGACAATATCCTGCCGACTTTGGAAGCAGCAGCCTGACATTGCATGCTATTCTGTAGTCTGTGATCTACAAGTACACCCAGATCCTTCTCTACCAGTGACTCTGACAGTTTAATCCCCCCTAAGACATACGATGCATGCAGGTTATTAGTACCCAGATGCATAACTTTACATTTATCCACATTGAACCTCATTTGCCAAGTGGATGCCCAGACACTTAGTCTATCCAAGTCATCTTGTAACTTATGCACATCCTCTATAGACTGTACCGTGCTACAAAGCTTGGTGTCATCTGCAAAGATAGAAACAGAGGTGTTAATACCATCCTCTATATCATTGATAAATAAATTAAACAACAGCGGTCCCAGTACTGAAACTTGGGGCACACCACTAATTACCGGGGACCAATCAGAGTACGAATCATTGACCACCACTCTCTGGGTACGATCCATGAGCCAGTGTTCAATCCAGTTACAAACTAAAATTTCCAAACCCAAAGACCTTAACTTACCTGTCAGACGTCTATGAGGGACAGTATCAAACGCTTTAGCAAAATCCAGAAACACTATATCCACAGCCATTCCTCTGTCAAGGCTTCTACTCACCTCTTCATAAAAGCAAATTAGATTGGTTTGACAACTTCTATCCTTAGTAAACCCATGCTGGCTATCACTTATAATACAATTATCCCCTATGTATTCCTGTATGTAATCCCTTATGAGTACTTCAAACAATTTACCCACAATGCACGATAAACTTACCGGTCTATAGTTTCCTGGGGAAGACCTAGAGCGCTTTTTGAAGATTGGCACCACATTCGCCTTGCGCCAGTCCCTTGGCACAATACCAGACACCAGAGAATCTCTAAATATCATGAACAGGGGTACAGATATTACTGAACTTACCTCTCTAAGAACTCTTGGATGTAGTCCATTCGGTCCTGGAGATTTGCTTACATTTATATCACTTAACTTACCTTGTACCATCTCTACATTAAGCCAGTTCAGTACATTACATGATGTGTTACCAGCACTGACCTGGCCAATGTCAGCTCCTTTTTCCATAGTGTATACAGAACTAAAGAACCCATTCAGTAGCTCCGCTTTCTCTTGATCGCCTGTGACAACCACCCCATTATCATTATTAAGGGGTCCTACATGCTCTGTCCTTGGTTTTTTTGCATTTATATATCTAAAAAAATATTTAGGATTAGTTTTGCTTTCTTTGGCCACCTGTCTCTCGTTTTGAACTTTTTCAGTTTTTATTACATTTTTACAGATTTTATTAAGCTCCTTGTACTGTTTAAATGTTATCGCTGACCCATCAGATTTGTATTTTTTGAAGGCTATTTTTTTGTTGTTTATTGCTCTTTTAACATCATGTGTCAACCATGTAGGATTTAGTTTTAATCGTTTATATTTGTTCCCCTTTGATATATATTTAGATGTATAGTTATTTAGAGTTGATTTAAAGATGTCCCATTTACCTTCTGTATCAGTATTTGACAACACCTCCCCCCAGTCTATGTCCTGTAGTGCAGCCCTCAGCCCAGGGAAGTTTGCCTTTTTAAAGTTATATGTTTTTGCCTTCCCCGCCTGTCTTTGTTTTCTACATTTTAAGTCAAAAGTAACTATATTGTGGTCGCTATTACCAAGGTTTTCCCGCACAGTTACATTACCAACCAGCTCTGCGTTGTTGGAAATGATCAGATCCAACAAGGCATCACTTCTTGTTGGGTCCTCCACAAACTGGCCCATAAAATTATCCTGCAATAAATTTAGGAATTGTCGCCCCTTTGTAGTTTTAGCCAACCCCGGACCCCAATCTATATCTGGATAGTTAAAATCTCCCATTATTACCACTGTACCTGCCCGGGCGGCCCTCTCTATTTGTTTATGAAGCCGAACTTCTATCTCTTCAGTGATATTAGGGGGTCTGTAGATTACCCCAAATATTATTTTTTCAGTATTTCCCTCCTTTTGTAATTCTACCCACAGTGATTCCACCTCCTCAAAATCATCACACACTATGGCATCGTTCACACTGACTTTCATACCACTACTTACATACAGACAGACTCCACCACCTTTTCTGTTCATTCTATCCTTGCGAAACAATGTAAACCCATGCAGATTGACAGCCCAGTCATGCGAGGAGTCCAGCCATGTCTCAGTGACCCCAACTATATCAATATGTTCCTCCAGTATCAAGGCCTCAAGCTCCCCCATTTTATTTGTTTACATGGGTGGTAATAACAGCTTAATACCAGTGGATATAGTTGAGTATTGTCAGCTGCCTTCTCCTGTTGCATATTAGGTATGCTTTAAAAGTTACAACAGTCTAAGAACATGGAAAAGGGTTTTCCTACAATTTTAGAAAAATACAGTGTCCCAAAAAAAAGGAAAAAAACTAAACACCAGGCTTTCTGCAATGCTGTTATGTACATTGTTCAGGTGAGATTGCAGACAAGCCAATTCAGTGACTGGCTGCAGTGTCAGATGGGGACACCACAGTGGCAGTTGTACTGGAGCAATGTACTGGAGGGGTGAATAAATTTTTTGCTTACTTACAACATATATATATATATATATATATATATATATATATATATATATATATATATAGAAAGAGAGAGAGAGAGAGAGAGAGAGAGAGAGATACAGTATATGTTATAGGCATGTTCCCTGCCTCTTCTGGTTAACTAAATAGAATAGTAGTCATTTCTACAGAGAAAGGGGGTACTGCTTTTTATTTTATGTTATTTACATAATTTAAGCGCCTTGACTTTTCTACTGAAAAGTTTGAATTTAGAATGTAAGTCCCATCAGCAGCACAGGGCAGGTGGAAATTTTGATTGACACCTGAATACTATTAGTTCCCCGAACTCGTAGCAGACTAAGAACATTATAGAAATAAAGTCTGGTGCTGCTGAAAGGACTACGGGAAACATATTTACATTCTAAATCCAAACTTTTCTCATGTCCCTTACAGAAACACATTTTAAGGGACGTAAGTGAAGCGAAAATACAATTGCCCTTCTTACAAACAACTTTTCATTCATGGCCTTACTTGTAACCTTTAGCAAATGTTGGTAGGTCTATATGTTTCTCTGGTGACCTATACTTCTGGTTAGTTTACAGTCTAGACATTTCTGAATTGAGCCTGTTTGAAATTACACTTTATAAAAAACACCAGAAGCTGTTTAACCTGCTATTACAACTTTAAGTTTACATAAACAGATGAAAAATAATTTTCTAGGTTTTCTAGGTTCTCTTTAAAACTAGTACCTAAAAATAAGAAAAAGGTATGAAAAGTCCTTAATTCAAGCATGGAACTGGCAACCATTTTCCCTGCACAGTAACACGAAACAAAAATGGCAGGGGATCAAAAAGTGCATGGACATCCACTAGTGCTGAGATTGCAGAAATCCAAAAGAAATAGTCCAGCACAACTCCAGTGTGGATAAAACTTTCTTGACTTTATTGCATCCATTAAAACATGTACATTACAGGTAATACACATGAGCCATGGTAAGTTTTCTCACCCGAATACCTTAATTATGTGTTTCCAATGAAGAGAGAGTTGGGTAAGCCACTGCCACACTTAGTTATCTGTGGCTTATATAAAAAGCATGGGGCTGTTAGAGTCCAACTAACTGCCTAATAGTTATCTCCTCCACAACATCTGCCACGGGAACAGTCGGTAGATCCCCATGCACATGGGGTCCTGCTCATGTAATAATAGGGTAAAGAGGCAGGGACCCAAAGTTTAGATTGGTGGTTGTATTGGAGGACCATCCACCAGGAATGTAACTTTGCCTAGGTAAAGTTACATTATGGGTTTATCTTTCCTATATAAGAAGAACAGTACTAAAAATTAAGCATTATGACTAGAGTCCCTGTTACAGATTTTGCATTAAAGGAAATGGGCAGCCAAAAGTGGTAAAAAAAAATCTTAAATTATATATCTAAGCTCACCATGAGTTCACAAGGCATCTCAGCTCATTTGTTTCAAAATCAGACCCACCATAGCCCCTGTAAACAGCCTTTGAAATCCTGCTGTGTAAGCAAAAAACACCACACACTGGGCTTGTTTCCTGTGTGAGCTGCAGGGAGGGGATGCTATGAGAGTGAGCAGTATGGGGGTAGTGTGCCCTCTAGCCAATCAGAGACACTCAAACACAGCACACTGAAGCTGTCAGCTCTCTGAGCAGGTAAGAAGGGAGTGTGAAGTGTTGTCTATGGTAGATGCTAGTCATCAGTGTGATAAGATCTGCTGGACTTCCTGCATGGAGAAAAACAGGATATGTGCTCAGCACAGATTACACTTCACATTGCAAAGTTATATAACTCTATCATGTGCAGCTATATAAAGGTAATTTCATTTGGCTGGAGTTCTGCTTTAAGGCACACCATCTTACACCACTGCCATCCACACAGTGATTTTAAAATCTTATCATAATTTTTATCTTACCTGATGATCAGTTATTAGCGATTATCTAAGTAGTCATGTACAAGTATTTACACACTGAGACGTAAGCAAGACAGGAGGTATTTTCTTTCATTGCTGGCCTTCTATGGTGATTTGGCCTATTTTGCAAGTGAAGATTTTAAATTGTAGAGATTTCCTAAACTACAGATTGTAGAGGTTTTCTAAACTACAAATGATCAAATACTCTTTAGCATGTCTCATCTCCCATACCTTTTGATTAGTATCCCTTCATTTCTTGACTCCTCAAATTTTCGGATTATATTTTCAAATTCTCGGATTATGGAGAGCACGAGTAGGATGGTAGACAGAGATGAGAGAGGAGGTGTAAGGAGGTTCAGCACTGTGGAAAGCTTTGTGTGTGAGACTGAAGATTTTGAACTCTTTTCTGGACTGAACTGATAACCAATGTAGTGCATGACACGGGGGTAGGATTCAGTGTAACAGCTGGAGAGGAAGATGAGTCTGTCTGTGGCATTGAGGATGGACTGGAGAGGGGAGAGTTTAGAGAAGTGGAGGCCTATTAGTAAAAAGTTACAATATTTAAGGCGGGAGTGAATCAAAACAATAATGAGAGTTTTAGTGGTTTTAATAGTGAGCAACAAGCGGATTCTGGAGATGTTTTTGAGGTGCAGGTGACAAGAACGTGAAAGGGACTAAATATAGGGAATGAAAGACAGATCAGAGTCTAGTATAACTCCAAGATAGCAAGCTTGCTGTCTGGGAGTTATGGTAGTACCATGCAGAGAGAGGGAAATGTCAGGTTTTGGGTACATCAGTTGATAGAGAAAATACAATGCCTGGCATTAAACCTGGGTCCTGGCTGCTGATAGCAGTCAGGACCCACGGGATTTGAAGCAGGCTCAGCTTGTGAGCCTGCTTCAAACCCTGGTAATGGGACCAGGGAGTACATGTACGCCCTCTGTCCTTAAGTAACGGGACGTGAGGGTGCACCTGTATGCCCTCCATCCCCAACTGGTTAAGGAGCAACCAGAGAGGTAGGAGGAAAATCAGGAAAAAGCAGAGTCCTTAACCCCTTGGGGACGGAGCCCATTATGACCCTAAGGACGGGAGCATTTTTTGCAAATCTGACCACTGTCACTTTAAGCATTAATAACTCTGGAATGCTTTTACTAATAAATTTGATTCTGAGATTGTTTTTTCGTGACATTCTGCTTTATGTTAGTGGTAAATTTTCAGCGATACTTGTATCCTTTCTTGGTGAAAAATTCAAAAATTTCATGAAAAATTTGAAAATTTTGCATTTTTCTAACTTTGAAGCTCTCTGCTTATAAGGAATATGGATATTCCAAATAAATTATATATTGATTCACATATACAATATGTCTACTTTATGTTTGCATCATAAAATTGATGAGTTTTTACTTTTGGAAGACACCAGAGGGCTTCAAAGTTCAGCAAAAATTTTCAAATTTTTCGCAAAATTTTCAAAATCGGAATTTTTCAGGGACCAGTTCAGGTTTGAAGTGGATTTGAAGGGTCTTCTGGTTAGAAATACCCCATAAATGACCCCATTATAAAAACTGCACCCCTCAAAGTATTCAAAATGACATTCAGTCAGCGTTTTAACCCTTTAGGTGTTTCACAGGAATAGCAGCAAAGTGAAGGAGAAAATTCAAAATCTTCATTTTTTACACTGGCATGTTTTTGTAGACCCAGTTTTTGAATTTTTACAAGGGGTAAAAGGAAAAAAATCCTCTTAAAATTTGTAACCCAATTTCTCTCGAGTAAGGAAATAACTCATATGTGTATGTCAAGTGTTCGGCGGGTGCACTAGAGGGCTCAGAAGTGAAGGAGCAACAATGGGATTTAGGAGAGTGAGTTTTTATGAAATGGTTTTTGGGGGGCATGTCCCATTTAGGAAGCCCCTATGGTGCCAGGACAGCAAAAAAACCCACATTGCACACTATTATGGAAACGACACCCCTCAAGGAACGTAACAAGGGGTACGGTGAGCCTTAACACCCCACAGGTGTTTGACAACTTTTTGTTAAAGTCGGATGTGTAAATGAAAAAAATATATTTTTCCACTAAAATGCTGGTTTTTCCCCAAATTTTACTTTTTTACAAAGGGTAATAGGAGAAAATGCCCCACAAAATTTGTAACCCCATTTCTTCTGAGTATGGAAATACCCCATGTTTGGACATCAAGTGCTCTGTGAGCGAACTTCAATGCTCAGAAGAGAAGGAGCGCCATTGAGCTTTTAGAGAGATAATTTGTTTGGAATGGAAGTCGGGGGCCATGTGCATTTACAAAGCCCCCCGTGGTGCCAGAACAGTGGTCCCCCCCACATGTGACCCCATTTTGGAAACTACACCCCTCATGGAATGTAATAAGGGGTACAGTGAGTATTTACACCCCACTGGCGTTTGACAGATCTTTGGAACAGTGGGCTGTGCAAACAAAAAAATTACATTTTTCATTTTCACTGACCACTGTTCCAAAAATCTGTCAGACCCCTGTGGGGCGTAAATGCTCACTGTACCCCTTATTACATTCCGTGAGGGGTGTAGTTTCCAAAATGGGGTCACATGTGGGTATTTATTTTTTTGCATTTATGTCAGAACCGGTGTAAAATCAGCCACCCCTGTGTAAATCACCAATTTAGGCTTCAAATGTACATGGTGCGCTCTCACTCCTGAGCCTTGATGTGCGCCCCCAGAGCATTTTAGGCCCACATATGGGGTATCTCCGTACTCAGGAGAAATTGCGTTACAAATTTTGGGGGTCTTTTTTTCCTTTTACCTCTTGTGAAAATAAAAAGTAAAGGGCAACACCAGCATGTTAGTGTAAAATTTTTTTTTTTTTACACTATCAGGCTGGTGTAGACCCCAACTTTTCCTTTTCATAAGGGGTAAAAGGAGAAAAAGCCCCCCAAAATTTGTTAGGCAATTTCTCCCGAGTACGGCGATACCCCATATGTGGCCCTAAACTGTTTCCTTGAAATACGACAGGGCTCCAAAGTGAGAGAGCACCATGCGCATTTGAGGACTAAATTTGGAATTGCATAGGGGTGGACATAGGGGTATTCTACGCCAGTGATTCCCAAACAGGGTGCCTCCAGCTGTTGCTAAACTCCCAGCATGCCTGGACAGTCAGTGGCTGTCCGGAAATGCTGGGAGTTGTTGTTTTGCAACAGCTGGAGGCTCCGTTTTGGAAACACTGCTGTACAATACGTTTTTCATTTTTATTGGGGGGGACAGTGTAAGGGGGTGTTTATGTAGTGTTTTACTCTTTATTATGTGTTAGTGTAGTGTAGTGTAGTGTTTTTAGGGTACATTCACACTGGCGGGTTACGGTGAGTTTCCCGCTAGGAATTTGCGCTGCGGCGAAAAATTTGCCGCAGCTCATACTTGAAGCAGGAAACTTGCTGTAAACCCGCCCATGTGAATGTACCCTGTACATTCACATGGGGGGGGGGGGGGCAACCTCCAGCGGTTTCAAAACTACAACTCCCAGCATGCACGGTCTGTCAGTACCTGCTGGGAGTTGTAGTTTTGCAAATGCTGGAGGCACACTGGTTGAAAAATACTGAGTTGGGTTCTGTTACCTAACTCAGTATTTTCCAACCAGTGAGCCTCCAGCTGTTGCAAAACTACAACTCCCAGCATGCACGGTCTGTCAGAACGTGCTGGAAGTTGTAGTTTTGCAACAGCTGGAGGCACACTGGTTGGAAAATACTGAGTTGGGTTCTGTTACCTAACTCAGTATTTTCCAACCAGTGTGCCTCCAGCTGTTGCAAAACTACAATTCCCAGCAGGTCTGATCACAGAAGGGCATGCTGGGAGATGTAGTTATGCAACAGCTGGAGGTACGCAACTACAACTCCCAGCATGCCGAGACAGCTGTTTTCTGTGTGGGCATGCTGGAATTTGTAGTTTTGCAACATCTGGAGTGCTACAATTTAGAGACCACTGAACAGTGATCTCCAAACTGTGGACCTCCAGATGTTGCAAAACTACAACTCCCAGCATGCCCAGACAGCAAACAGCCTGTGTGGGCATGCTAGGAGTTGTAGTTTTGCAAGATCTAGAGGGCAGTATAGAGATCACTGTGCAGTGGTCTCTAAACTGCAGACCTCCAGCTGTTGCAAAACTACAAATTCCAGCATGCCCACACAGCAAACAGCGGTCTGGGCATGCTGGGAGTTGTAGTTTTGCAACATCTGGAGGGCTACAGTCTAGAGACCACTATAGTGGTCTCAGACTGTAGCCCTCTAGATGTTGCTAGGCACTCACCGGCTTCCGTCGCACTCAACTACTCACCGGCTTCCGTCGCATCCGGGAGCCGTCCTCTTCTGCCGCACGCCGCCGCAGATCTCCGTCGCCGCCGCAGATCTCCGTCGCTCCGCTACCTCTGGAGGGGTAAGTGGACTCCAGCGCCGCTCCTCTTCGTTTTCCCCGTTCTGCCCCGCCTATTGTGGATGGGCAGGACGGGGAAAACGAAAGTAAACCCCTCCGCCCCTGATCTGCTATTGGTGGTCGCGTCTAGACCACCAATAGCAGAGATAGGAGGGGTGGCAACTCTGCCACCTCACTCCTATCGCTTTAGGGGGATCGTGGGTGTCTTAGACACCCGCGATCCCCCTTCTATTCCGGGTCACCGGGTCACCATAGACCCGTAATGACCCGGAATCGGCGCAAATCGCAAGTGTGAATTCACTTGCGATTTGCGCCGATCGCCGACATGGGGGGTCTAATGACCCCCCCTGGGCATTTGCACGGGGTGCCTGATGATAGATATCAGCAGTCACCCCGGCCCGGTCCCCGCCCGGCGCACGGCGGGGGCCGAAATTCCCACGGGCGTATGGATACGCCCTTCGTCCTTAAGTACCAGGACGCAAGGGCGTATGCATACGCCCTTCGTCCCCAACAGGTTAACCCCTTAAGGACCAGGCCGTTTTTTCCTCCTCGCCTACTGAAATCCATAACTTTTATATTTCCATCTACAGACCCAGGCTTTTTTTTGGGGGGTGACCAATTGTACTTTGTAATGTAACCTCTCATTTTACCAAAAAAATGTATGGTGAACCCAAAGAATAATTTTTTTAGGGAGGAAATTTAAATGAAAACCACAATTTTGCACACTTTGGAGGGTTTTGTTTTCACACTGTACACTTAACGGTAAAAATGACATGTGTTCTTTATTCTGTGGGTCAATACAATTTAATTGATACTTATGGCTAGATACTTTTCTATTTTTGTACCGCTTAAAAAAACTGTACTTTTTGTACAAAATCAGTAATATAAAAGCGCCCTATTTTGACCACCTATAACTTTTTCATTTTTCTGTATATGGGGTGGTATGAGGGCTCCTTTTTTGTGCCATCATCTGTAATTTTTATTGATACCACATTTGCACATTTAAAACGTTTAGATCACTTTTTATAAAAGATTTTGGAAACTTTTGCAGATGCCATTTTTTTCTGTTATTTTAAAAGTGTAAATGGAAATAAAATCTAACTTTTGTTGACATATGAGAATGTCTAATCTGTAATTTGATGCCTTTTGGAGATTTTTCCATCTTCCCTTGGCTTCTTTATGCACATTAATACAAATTTTTACCTGGGGTGCCCAAACTTTTGATCCCCACTGTATAAGTGATTATATACATGACAATAAAGAGGTAGATACTAGCTGTACACAGGATCAGTATACCATATAAGTGATTGTATACAGAACCATATAGGGGTAGATATCAGCTGTACACAGGATCTATATACCATATAAGATATTAAAGTTACATTTAGGGACTCACAGAAGACATGTATCCTAATCAGCGGTGTCTTCTTTCCTTTTCTTTCCTATCTGACTCAGACCGCCATGACAAATTCTTCCAGCCAAAACACTCTTCGGGATCTGCAGGAAAGACATGTTAGACTCTGCATTTTTACAGTACCATCCCGATCTCTACACAATCTCCCCATCTATAGGTCCCGAACTGTTATAATGCCCCCCTTGGTGTCACAATAAAAGTGGGAAGGATAGTAGTCACGTAGGTATATCCCCCACAATAGCCAGGTAGTTTCAACATTAGGTAGGTATGTCCCACAGTAGATAGATAGTTTCCTTATTAGGTAGCCCCCCCCCCCCATAAGCAGGTATCTGCTCGGAGAGGTAGCCACTCCCCAATAGGTACATATATCTTTAGGTAGATAGATTGACCCTCCAAGTTGATAAATATGGTGGTTGGTAGGTAGGTAGTTAGCAAGTTGGATAGGTTGTTAGCTAGGTAGGTAGATAGTTAGGTTGTTAAGTATGTAGGTAAGTTGCTTGCTAGGCTTGTTCTGAGCTAAGTAGGTAGGTAGCTATCTAGGTAGGTGGTTAGTTAGCTAGGTAGATAGCCAGGTAGTTAGCAAGGTAGGTAGGGAGCTAGGTAGATAGGTTGTTAAGCAGGTAGGTAGCCAGGTAAGTAGCAACCCAGGTAGGTAGGTTGCTATGCAGCAAGTTGAGTAGCCAGGAAGGTAGCTAGCTGGGTAGGTAGACAGCCAATTAGGTATGTAGCTAGGTAAGGTGCCAGTTGGTTGATAGCCCGGTAGGTAGCTACCTAGGTAGGTTATTAGCTAGGTAGACAGCTAAGAAAACAAAAAGATAACCAGGTAGGTAGGTAGCTAGGTAGACAACCAGGAAGGTGGGTTGGTGGTTGGGTAGGTAGACAGTCAACTAGGTAGGTAGCCAGGAGGGTAGTTGGGTGTGTAGGTAGGTAGACAACTAGTCAGGTATGTAGGTATGTAAACAGCTGGGTAGGCAGCTATCTAGAAATGTTGTTACCGAGCTAGGAGTGTAGCTAGGTAGGTAGACAGCCAGGCAGGTAGGTAGGCAATCAGATGGGTAGGTGGATGGGTGGTTAGGTAGGTAGACGTCCAGGAAGTTAGGGAGGTAGCTAGCTAGACATAGTTCATAATACATAGTAACATAGTTCATAAGGTTGAAAGAAGACCAGAGTCCATCAAGTTCAACCTATAACCCTTATAAGTCCCTATTGAGTTGAGTTGATCCAGAGGAAGGCAAAAAACCCTCATGCTAGAGGTAAAAGTTCCTTCCCGACTCCAAATATGGCAGTCAGAATAAATCCCTGGATCAACCTTCTGTCCCTATAAATCTAGTATACATAACCAGCAATGTTATTACTCTCCAAAAATGCATCCAGCACCTTTTTGAACTCTATTACAGAGTTCACCATGACCACCTCCTCCAAGAGAGAATTCCACAATCTCAATGCTCTTTCAGTAAAGAATCCCCATCTGTGCTGGTGTAGAAACCTTCTTTCCTCTAGACGTAAAGGATGCCCCCTTGTAATAGATACAGTCCTGGGTATAAATAGATCATGGGAGAGATCTCTGTACTGCCCCCTGATATATTTATACATAGTTATTAGGTCTCCCCTAAGCCTTCTTTTTGTAAACTAAATAACCCTAATTCTGATAATCTTTCTGGGTACTGTAGTCCTCCCATTCCCCGTATTACTCTGGTTTCCTGTCTTTGAACCCTCTCCAGCTCCACTATATCTTTCTTGTACACTGGTGCCCAGTACTGTACACAGTATTCTATTTGTGGTCTGACTAGTGATTTGTACAGCGGTAGAATTATTTCCTTGTCGTGGGCATCTATGCCCCTATTGATGAACCCCCATGATTTTATTTGCCTTGGCAGCAGCTGCCCGTCACTGGTCACTACAGCTAAATTTACTGTTAACTAAGACTCCTAAGTCCTTTTCCATGTCAGTCGTCCCAAGTGTTCTCCCATTTAATACATAATCCCAGCCCGGATTTTTCTTCCCCTTACATAAATGTAGCTAGCTAGGTAGGTGAACAGCCAAGTAGATAGGTTGGTAGGTATACAGAAAGATGGGTAGGTGGGTAGACAGCCAGCTAAGTAGGTAGCTAGCTAGAAAGATTGATAGGTAGCCAGGTGGGTAGGTAGACAGTCAGGTGTGTATGTGGGTGGGTATTTAGGTAGGTAGCTAGCTAGGAAGGTAAGTAGCTAGGTAGGTGGACAGTCAAGTAGGTAAGTTGGTAGGTAAGTGGGGGGGTAGGAAGTTAGACAGCCAGCTAGGTAAGTAGGTAGGTAGACAGCCAGGTGAGTGGGCAGGTAGTTAGACAGCCAGGTGGGTGGGTGGGAAGGTAGTTAGGCAGCAAGCTGGGTGGGCAGGTAGTTAGACAGCTAAGTTCAGGTAGATAGGCCACCAGGTGGAAGGGTAAGTAGGTAGGTAGACAGCCAGGTGGATGAGTGGGCAGGTAGTTAGACGGGTGGGTGGACAGGTAGGTAGACAGTCAGGTAGATGGGAATTCAGGTAGGTAGACAGGCCAGTGGGTGGGTGGTCAGTTAGTTAGGCAGTCATGTTGGTGGGCGGGCAGGTAGATAGACAGTCAGGTAGGTAGACAAGTTGCCTCCCTAAACACCCCCCATACATAGAAAATAAAAACAAAAATAAGTACTCACCTAGCCCTGCCGTTCAATCTGGACGCAGGCTCGGAGTGATGTCATTGGCACCTGCCTCAAGGCAGATTTCAAGGCCTGTATGTGTGCCCTCCCCTCCTCTACACAATCTTTCCACAGTAAAAGGGAAAGTAGGTAGGTAACTAGGTAGGTAGATTAAGAAGCCAGATATGTAGGTAGATGACTAGTCAAGTAGGTAGATAGGTAGCCAGGCATGTAGTTAGGTGGCTAGCTAGGTAGTTAGGCAGCTATTTTATGAAGGCCAGGTATGTAAATAGTTAGGTAGTTAGGTAGCCAGGTATGTAGGTAGGTAGCAAGACATGTAGGTAAATAGTTAGGCATCCAGGTATACAATTAGGTAGCCAGGTAGTTTGTCAAGTAGGTAGCCAGCACCCCCCTCCACCCAGTGGTGGATCCAGAGTCTGGTCTCAGGATGGACACTATGAGAGTATTTTGTGTTAGCGGACAGAAAATAAGGTGTTGCTTACGGAAGTTACAGGTAGGTAATGCCCCAAGGTAGGTAGTGTCCCCAGGAGGTTGTGGCCCCTAGTTGGTGATGCTCCCAGGTTGTCCCCCAGGTAGGTAGTCCTGCCCCCTGTAGGTGAATCCCCCTGTATGAAAACCCCCTATATAGGTAGTAGGTAGCTCCCCTATTAGTTTGGTAGTTTGTCCCCATATTATCTAGCAGGAACATAGTAGATAGTCCCCAACGTTAGCTAGGCAGCAGATGTCCCCCACATTCGGAAGGTAGCAGTTCCCCCACATTAGGTATAAGCAGCATTTCCCACACATTAGGTATAGGCAGCAGTCCCCCACATTAGTTATAGGCGGCAAAGTTCCACCACATTAGGTATGGGCAGCAGAGTTCCCCCACATTAGGTATAAGTAGCAGAGTCCCCCCAGCCCCAACAGCCCCCCTCCCCAGGATGAAATTTGTTTTTGCTCACCTGATTATGTCCAACACAGAGATCTCCTCCGGAGCACAGCAGGGGAAAGCATCTTCCATCTTCCATAGTGCAGGCGCTGATAAGTGATGTAATCGGCGCCTGCACTGCGCAGTGGGGGCGAAGGTCACATCTCCTCTCTGTGAAGGCTCACACAGAGAGGAGGCTTTCTGCCGTATGTGTGTGAGCCACGCATAAGGCAGAAAGCAGTGCTGTCTGCCTGGGGATCCAGGACGAGTGTCCTAAATACTCAGTAGCAGCAGCAGTGGTGGCGAGCCCTTTACATAGCTAGGCCCTGGGACCACATCTGAATAGACCGGCCGGTCATCCCGCCCCTGACATCATAACACCCGCAAGCTCATAAGCTCTCTTTCTTTGTTTGCTTTTAAAATTATCCAAAAGCCTCCTTTCTCTTGCAGCAGCTGCACGAAAGCAAATTCGAAGGGCTAGCTGACTGCAAACAGCTGTCATTTTTTCAACACTTCATTAACTACTCCACCCACCTTCCAAATAACACAAATAACAGATACACACTCAGCAAAGCTCACAAATACTCTTTACAGTATTCACCACTTAATCATAAGTCCTCACACTTTGTCTATAAACTCACTTGGTATGAAAACACACACGCAAGCTCACAAACTCGCTTTCTTTGTTTGCTTTTAAAGTTATTTAAAAGCCTACTTTTTGTTGCTGTATGTGCTTGGTGGTGAATGCATATTAGCATACTTGAGGTCGCAAAGCTGTGTAAGGGTTAAATATCTGCATATTGTATCACATTAGTTATCTTTTGGTCGTATGACATGCTCCCAGCTAGTTTCTATGCATATACTTCCAGAAAGGCTGTGGGAAGAGTCCCTTGTCGTCGATCCTCCTCTCCGCAGAGGGCTTTTCATGACCTACTGGGGGGACAGGGAGAGTGAGCCCTTAGCTGTCCCTAATAACACTCTCCCTGCATACTTGCCCATCCGCCTTAAACAGTGCATAGACAACCAAAGTGCCTGTCCCTACCTGAGCTAAAGTGCAGTGGGCGTACAAACAAATAATAATATACATAGTCGGTCATAGGCCAGGAATATAACAGTAAAACTACCAAACAACCAGATATACCAGACAAAAAATAAACATACTAACAGGGCAGAATATAGTGTACTAACTAAACAGTTCAGAAACCGGAATCTAGATAAATGGCAAACATGAATAAATAAACTAGACAAGGTATAGAATGAGTAAACAGCAGAAACCAGAATATGTAGGGGATGAACAGAAGAACTGAATGTCAAACACTAAACTGATCAGAAACATAGGACACTGTTAACACTGGGAAACAGAACAGAAACAAACTGGACACCTCACTCCACAAAAGGAGTAGACAGCAAAAATAACTCCAAATAGACTTCTAGCCAGTGGGCATATTCCAGCATGTGATCAGGATACTGACCTAGAAGGAAACAGACATATAATACATGGAACACTAACATAAACGGATACTAGTTCAGAGGACACAGGTCAGTGGGTTAGCACAGAGGACAATAAAGACCAATGGTAAAGCACAGAGGAAACACTAGATCAGTGCATGTACAATAAACTCTAAAGATCAGCAATCATGAACTCTATAAAAACGGATTCAAGAAAACCCAAACTCCACAACGTGAAGAGACACAGGTCAGGATTCTCACAGTGTGAACACGGACTAAGAAACAAGGCTAAAGCAGAACGGACGTACACTATCCTAAAATCCGACAAATGTAACACAGACTAAAATCTATAATAAACAGGACTATTAACCATGGTTAAAAACTCAGAAATATTACAATATAAACACAAGGTGCATGATTAAGCAGACATCACCAGCAACCAGAGTGCAGCAGAGCTTGGGTTTAAATAGCCACACCTGAGTTGCAATTGGCTCAGAGCATTAACTATTCCCCAGCCATGGAGAATAGCAAACTGCTCAGACAAAAACTAGAGTCTGAACAGACCACTAGACAGAAGAACATAAAAACACAAAAAGGGCTGGATCCAAACCAGTTAGTTCTAGTTTGGATTGCGTACAAGCAAATAATATTATGCATAGTCGGTCACAGGCCAGGAAAATAACAGTAAAACTACCAAACAACCAGCTATACCAGACAAAAAATAAGCATACTAACAGAACAGAATATAGTGTACTAATGTAACGCTGAGCGCTCCGGGTCCCGCTGCATCCCCGGAGCGCTCGCGGCATCCCTCTGCTTGCAGTGCTCCGGTCGGCGCCGCTGACCGCGAGCGCTGTTCCTCTGTCACCGAAGGGGATGCGATCCGCGGGACGGGACGTGCCCGCTCACGGATCGCGTCTCATGTCTCTTACCAGCCACATCCCCCTTCACTTCCATCCCGGCCCCGCTCTCTAGGGCGCGCGCGCCGGCTCTATGAAATTTAAAGGGCCAGTGCACCACTAATTGGTGCCTGGCCCAATCAGTGCAAAACACATAAAAACCCACTTCCCCTTCCTTTCCTTGCCGGATCTTGTTGCCCTAGTGCCCTGAGAAAGCGTTTTGCGTATCCCTAGCCTGTGTATCCAGACCCTTTGCCGTTACCCCTGACTACGAACCTTTGCCGCCTGCCTTGACCTCTTGCTACGTCCGACCTTGCCTTCGCCTTGTCCTTGTGTACCACGCCTATCTCAGCTGTCAGTGAGGTTGAGTCGCTATCAGGGGATACGACCTGGGAGTTACTGCCGCAGCAAGTCCATCCCGCCTTGCGGCGGGCTCTGGTGAATACTAGTAGCTTCTTAGAACCAGTCCCCTGGTACGGCCCACGTCATCGTCTCACTGACACAGAGGATCCAGTACCCGCATACCAGTCCGGTTCCTGACAGTAGATCTGGCCATGGATCCCGCTGAGGTGCCGCTGCCAAGTCTCGCTGACCTCACCACCGTGGTTGCCCAGCAGTCTCAAAAGATTGCCCAACAAGGACAACAGCTGTCGCAGTTGACCGCCATGTTCCAGCAGCTTCTGCATCCACAGCGTGAATCATCTCCTCCGCCAGCTCCAGCTTCCCCTCCACTGCAAGCTGCTGCTTCTACCTCTCGAGTCCGCCTGTCTCTTCCTGAGAAATTTGATGGGGACTCTAAGATGTGCCGTGGGTTCCTGTCTCAATGTTCCCTGCACCTCGAGATGATGTCGGACCAGTTCCCCACAGAACGGTCTAAGGTGGCTTTCGTGGTCAGCTTGTTGTCTGGAAAAGCCTTGTCCTGGGCCACACCGCTTTGGGACCGCAACGATCCTGTCACTGCATCCATCCAGTCCTTCTTCTCCGAAGTATTAGGGTCTTTGAGGAGCCAGCCCGGGCTTCCTCAGCCGAGACGGCTCTTCTGAATCTTGTACATGGGAACTCTTCAGTGGGCGAATATGCCATACAGTTCCGTACCCTCGCCTCTGAACTCGCCTGGAACAATGAGGCCCTCTGCGCGACCTTCAAGAAAGGTTTATCCAGCCACATCAAAGATGTTCTGGCCGCACGAGAAATTCTTGGAGGCACAGGAAGAAAAGGATTTTGTTCGCACCAGGCGGTTTCTTCGCTTGGCACCTCTCTTCCAGAGTCCACTGCAACCTACTCCTGTGCCTCCCGCCGAGGAGGCTATGCAAGTGGACCTCTGCGCGACCTTCAAGAAAGGTTTATCCAGCCACATCAAAGATGTTCTGGCCGCACGAGAAATTCCTGCTACCCTGTCTGAACTTATCCAGTTGGCCACCCACATTGATATGCGTTTCTCTGAAAGACGCCAGGAGCTCCGCCAAGAAAAGGATTTTGTTTGCACCAGGCGGTTTCTTCACTTGGCACCTCTCTTCCAGAGTCCACTGCAACCTACTCCTGTGCCTCCCGCCGAGGAGGCTATGCAAGTGGATCGTCCCGCTTGACCCTAGAAGAGAGGACTCGCCACAGAAATGAAAATTTGTGCCTGTACTGTGCTAGTACCGAACATTTCCTAAAGGACTGCCCTATATGTCCTCCGCGTCAGGGAAACGCGCGCACCTAGTTAACGTGGTTAACCACGTCTGACTATACCTGTGCGGATTTCTCTACCTGCAAGTACCAATACTTCCTTCCCCGCTGTGGCTTTTCTGGACTCAGGTTCAGCAGGAAATTTCATTGAAGCCTACTCTCATCAATAAATTCAATATCCCTGTTACCCGTCTCGTCAAACCTCTCTTCATTTCATCTGTGAATATAGAAAGACTGGTCTGCACCGTGCGTTATCGCACAGAACCTCTGCTCATGAGCGTTGGAGATCTCCATCATGAGAGTATAGAATTTTTTGTATTACCCAACTGTACATCTGAAATTCTTCTTGGTATGCCCTGGCTCCAGCGTCATGCACCTACCCTCGACTGGGCCACTGGGGTCATTAAAAGTTGGGGATCTTCCTGCCAAAAACGATGTCTCAAGACTGTCCCTACCTGTCAAGTCTCCTTCGCCACACCATTGCCAGGCCTTCCTAAAGCCTATCAAGACTACTCTGATGTTTTCTCTAAAAAGCAAGCAGAAGTCTTACCGCCACACAGACCATTCGACTGTCCTATTGATTTGCTACCTGCCACCCCGTGGCAGGATTTTCCCACTATGCGCTCCTGAAACGCAGGCCATGTCTGAATATATACAAGAAAACCTTAAAGAGGGTTTTATCCGAAAATCTTCATCTCCTGCAGGAGCAGGCTTCTTTTTCGTTGCCAAAAAAGATGGATCCCTACGGACTTGCATTGATTACCGCAGTCTTAACAAAATCACTGTAAAGAACCGTTATCCTCTGCCTCTCATCTCAGAACTATTTGATCGCCTGCGGGGAGCAAATTTTTTTACCAAGCTCGATCTCAGGGGTGCCTATAATCTCATTCGTATTTGAGAAGGTGATGAATGGAAAACCGCCTTCAATACTAGAGATGGACACTTTGAGTACTTTTTCATGCCCTTTGGGCTTTGCCAACGCCCCTGTAGTCTTTCAGGACTTTGTCAATGAGATTTTTCGGCACTTGCTGTATTCCTGTGTAGTAGTCTATCTTGATGACATCCTCAGGGAAGATGCTCTATCACGTTCCACCGATGCCTCAGAATCCAAAGCTCTTCCTTAGCACATCATACCTCCAGAGTGTCTGATCTCCTCTGCTCCTGCTTCTCTGGTGCCTATTCCTCCAGGAAAAACGTATGTTCCTCCACGTCTTCGCCTCCAAACTCTCAAATGGGGTCATTCCTCCCACCTGGCTGGTCATGCTGGAATCAAAAAGTCCATACAGTTAATTGCCAGACACTATTGGTGGTCCTCCCTGGAGAAAGATGTGACCGATTTCGTACGGTCCTGTACAGTGTGTGCACGTGACAAGACTCCATGCCGGAAGCCTGCTGGTCTTCTCCTTCCTCTGCCTGTGCCTGAACAACCATGGTCCCATATAGCTATGGACTTCATCACTGACCTTCCTTCATCTCATGGCAACACTGTCATTTGGGTGGTCGTTGATCGCTTTTCCAAAATGGCTCATTTTGTCCCGCTTCCAGGCCTTCCTTCTGCGCCTCAATTTGCAAAACAATTTTTTCTCCAAATTTTTCGTCTCCATGGGCTTCCCACGCATATTGTCTCCGATAGAGGCGTTCAATTTGTCTCTAAATTTTGGAGGGCACTTTGCAGTCAATTAAAAATCAAATTACATTATTCTTCTGCTTATCATCCGCAATCCAATGGACAAGTGGAAAGAGTGAACCAGATTCTTGGTGACTACCTGCGACATTTTGTTTCCTCCCGCCAAGATGATTAGGTTGACCTTCTGCCCTGGGCTGAATTCTCGTACAACTTCAAAAATTCTGAATCTTCCTCCAAATCTCCATTTTTTGTGGTGTACGGCCGTCATCCGCTTCCCCCCCTCCCCATTCCCATTTCATCTGGAGTCCTTGCCTTAGATGAATTGACACAAGACTTCTCCTCTATCTGGAAGGAAACTGTAAAGTCGCTCCTACTGGCCTCATCTCGCATGAAGAGACATACTGATAAAAAGAGAAGAATTCCTCCTGTCTTTGCCCCCGGTGACAAAGTGTGGCTCTCTGCCAAATACATCCGTTTTCCGTGTCCCTAGCTACAAGCTTGGTCCTCGGTACCTCGGGCCATTTAAAATAAAAAATCAAATCAATTCCGTTTTCTACAAGTTCCATCTTCCTTCTTCTCTTCGTATTCCTAACTCTTTCCATGTTTCTCTTCTCAAACCTCTCATACTTTTCAACCGCTTTTCTCCCAAGGTCACTGTTCCTGCTCCTGTCTTCACCGTCAAGGAGATCCTCGCCTCCAAGGTCGTCCTCCAAGGTCGTCCGAGGTAAAAAAAAAAATGTCTTGTTTATTGGGAGAATTGTGGGCCCGAAGAGAGGTCTTGGGAACCCGAGGCTAATATCCTTGACAAGGAACTCATTCGTAGTTTCTTGGGTTCCAAAAAGAGGGGGAGACCTAAGGGGGGGGTACTGTAACGCCGAGTGCTCCGGGTCCCGCTGCATCCCCGGAGCGCTCGCGGCGTCCCTCTGCTTGCAGCGCTCCGGTCGGCGCTGCTCCTCTGTCACCGAAGGGGACACGATCCATGGGACGGGACATGCCCGCTCATGGATCGCGTCCCATGTCTCTTACCAGCTGCATCCCCCTTCACTTCCATCCTGGCGCGCGCGGCCCCGCTCTCTAGGGCACGCGCGCGCCGGCTCTATGAAATTTAAAGGGCCAGTGCACCACTAATTGGTGCCTGGCCCAATCAGTGTATAACACATAAGAACCCGCTTCCCCTTCCTGTCCTTGCTGGATCTTGTTGCCCTAGTGCCCTGAGAAAGCGTTTTGTGTATCCCTAGCCTGTGTATCCAGACCCTTTGCCGTTGCCCCTAACTACGAACCTTTGCCGCCTGCCCTGACCTCTTGCTACGTCCGACCTTGCCTTCGCCTTGTCCTTGTGTACCACGCCTATCTCAGCTGTCAGTGAGGTCAAGTCGCTATCAGGGGATACGACCTGGGAGTTACCGCCACAGCAAGTCCATCCCGCCTTGCGGCAGGCTCTGGTGGCAACCAGTAACTTCTTAGAACCGATCCCCTGGCACGGCCCACGTCATCGCCTCACTGACACAGAGGATCCACTACCCGCATACCAGTCCGGTTCCTGACAACTTACTTAACAGTTCAGAAACCAGAATCCAGATAAACGGCAAACATGAATAAATAAACTAGACAAGGTATAGAATGAGTAAACAGCAGAAACCAGAATATGCAGGGGATAAACAGAACTGAATGTCAAACAATAAACTGATCAGGAACATAGAACACTGTTAACACTGGGAAACAGAACAGAAACAAACTGGACACCTCACTCCACAAAAGGAGTAGACAGCAAAAATAACTCCAAATAGACTTCTAGCCAGTGGGCATATTCCAGCATGTGATCAGGATACTGACCTAGAAGGAAACAGACATATAATACATGGAACACTAACATAAACGGATACTAGTTCAGAGGACACAGGTCAGTGGGTTAGCACAGAGGACAATAAAGACCAATGGTAAAGCACAGAGGAAACACTAGATCAGTGCATGTACAATAAACTCTAAAGATCAGCAATCATGAACTCTATAAAAACGGATTCAAGAAAACCCAAACTCCACAACGTGAAGAGACACAGGTCAGGATTCTCACAGTGTGAACACGGACTAAGAAACAAGGCTAAAGCAGAACGGACATACACTATCCTAAATTCCGACAAATGTAACACAGACTAAAATCTATAATAAATCGGACTATTAACCATGATTAAAAACTCAGAAATATTCCAACATAAATACAAGGTGCATGATTAAGCAGACATAGTCAGAACAGCACAAATCACCAGCAACCAGAGTGAAGCAGAGCTTGGGTTTAAATAGCCACACCTGAGTTGCAATTGGCTCAGAGCATTAACTATTACCAAGCCAGGGAGAGTCTGAACAGACCACTAGACAGAAGAACATGAAAACACAAAAAGGGCTGGATTCAAACCAGTTAGTTCTAGTTTGGATTGCGTACAAGCAAAAAACAATATAAATAGTCTGTCAAAGGCCAGGAAAATAACAGTAAAACTACCAAACAAATAGCTATACCAGACAAAAAATAAGCATACTAACAGAACAGAATATAGTGTACTAACTAAACAGTTCAGAAACCGGAATCCAGATAAATGGCAAACATCAATATATAAACTAGACAAGGTATAGAATGAGTAGAATGTACAATAAACTCTAAAGATCAGCAATCATGAATTCTATTAAAACGGATACAAGAAAACCAAACTCCGCAACATGAAGGGACACAGGTCAGGATTCTCACAGTTTGAACACGGACTAAGAAACAAGGCTAAAGCAGAACAGACATACACTATCCTAAAAACTAGAGATGAGCGAACTTACAGTAAATTCGATTCGTCATGAACTTCTCGGCTCGGCAGTTGATGACTTATCCTGCATAAATTAATTCAGCTTTCAGGTGCTCCCGTGGGCTGGAAAAGGTGGAGACTCTTTCCTGGGACTGTATCCACCTTTTCCAGCCCACCGGAGCACCTGAAAGCTGAAATAATTTATGCAGGATAAGTCATCAACTGCCGAGCCGAGAAGTTTGTGACGAATCAAATTTACTGTAAGTTCACTCATCTCTACTAAAAACCGACAAATGTAACACAGACTAAAATCTACAATAAACAGGACTATTAACCATGGTTAAAAACTCAGAAATATTACAATATAAATACAAGGTGCATGATTAAGCATACATAGTCAGAACAGCACAAATCACCAGCAACCAGAGTGCAGCAAAGCTTGGGTTTAAATAGCCACGCTCGAGTTACAATTGGCTCAATTAACTATTCTCCAGCCAGGGAGAATAGCAAACTGCTCAGACAAAAACTATAGTCTATCCGAACAAAGAAGAAGGAAATGGATAGCTACTCACTCTGTTCCACGGTTACTTTATTCAAAACATCAGGTGCATGGGACAAACCGGCACGTTCACAACAGGAGCGACGTTTCGCGTTTGCATGCTTCTTCCGGCTCACTCAAACGTCGCTCCTGCTGTGAATGTGCCTGTTTGTCCCATCCACCTGATGTTTTGAATAAAGTAACCGTGGAACAGAGTGAGTAGCCGTCCATTTCCTTCTTCTTTGTTCGGATAGACTCTAGTTTTTGTCTGAGCAGTTTGCTATTCTCCCTGGCTGGAGAATAGTTAATGCTTTGAGCCAATTGTAACTCAGGTGTGGCTATTTAAACCCAAGCTCTGCTGCACTCTGGTTGGTAGTGCAGACTTGATTCCTCCCCCTATTGGAAAAACTAGAGTCTGAACAGACCACAAGACAGAAGAACATAAAAACACAAAAAGGGCTGGACCCAAACCAGTTAGTTCTAGTTTGGATTGTGTCAGCGCAATCTCTTCTACCTCTCCTTCTGCTTGGTAGACCAGTCAATAAAAAACTTTTTTCACCTAGTCTAGAGTGTCTCCTAGGTTCAGTAAAATTCAGGGCAGAGAAGAGAGAGAAGTGCTAGTGCTGAAAAAGATATAATGTTGCAACCTATATTTGTAAACACAGTCTCAAGAGTTTGTTGTTAACAAATGTTGTAACAATACTATTCAGTTTTGCATAGTTCTCTTACAAAAGTCTATTTTAGCATAAGAATATGTTCATAAATTGCTCATGTGCAGCACATGATAAAAAAAAATTAGCTATGCCTCTATATAAAGCCAAGGAAAGATAAGGCTTCAAATAGGATGCCGGCTCCACGAGGCACAGGATAAACTCAGACCAGGTAAAATGAAAATGGTTTAATCCCAAAATGCAACACGTTTCACTGCAATCACGCAGCTTCATCAGGCATCATGCAGTGATTGCAGTGAAACACGTTGCAGATAGAAGTGGATATGAAGGGCTGGGAGAGTGAGCGGCATCCCCGCTGAGATCACTCGTGGACTTATTTGATTGACACTTCGGTGGGAAATAGAGGACCACCCTAGGTCCTTTTCTCAGCACCAATAAATATAATGCAGTAAGGGTCTAAGGTGTCGATTTTTTTTATACCTGAAATTCCACCAACTTCACAGGTTCCAACATTCTATCTGGAAACCCAGACTGGATTGGTGACATTGGGGGGAATTTATTATTGGTTTTACCCTGGTTTTGTGCAGTACATCTCACAGTTTGACACTTTTCATTGTGACTTTTGCTTTAGAAGGTTTTTCTAAATAGAACATACCAAGCTGAGATTTAAATTAATATCATGCAGTGGTAAGGAAATATGATGTGTGACTTTACAGTTTGTCGCAACTGCGCTAACTGAGGCAGAAATATACACCAGCCCTGACATGGCTTTCAAAACTGATTGCACACAGCATTTTTAATAACCAGTACATAGACAGCTCTCACCTCCCGATTGGAAACAGGTATGCACGGACTGGCGGAAGCGCAACCGCCCAGTACCGTATCCAGTATCCGTTGCAATAGAGTTTATTGGCGTAAAAACAGGTACATAGAATAAAACAGAGTGTAAGCCTACACGTTTTGGGTAATACTACCCTTAGTCATTGCATAAAACACACCAAATAGTAAAACAATTTATAGTATAACAATTGGTCATGTGACTGCCTCCGCGGATGGATATAAAGCATGGCACTGGATTACAAATATTCTCATTTACATTTATACAGGCAAAGAAAGAGTATTAACATGACAAAACATAAACACTAATTTATCCAAATTAGATTGTATCATAAAAGAATAAACAATACCATAGAGAAGTTTGCATATAAGAAACTCCACACATGGGAGATAGTTCACACTGTGCACCCCGAACACAAAACTCTGATTAGAAAACCGTCGCAACCCATGTATCAACTATGCTAAATAATGTTGCGGTTTGCATTGAAGCATTATGCTATAGGTGCACAGTGTAGTAGAGGACATAATGTATTAATATGTGAGGATGAGATCGTGTGTTAAATTAAGGCCCCCTGGTTGCCATGACTAAGGGTAGTATTACCCGAAACGCGTAGGCTTACGCTCTGTTCTGTTCAATGTACCTGTTTTTACGCCAATAAACTCTATTGCAACGGATACTGTGTGCTGGACATTCTACCTCTGCTAGCATTTTTAATAAGTCGCACATTTTGTTGCAGAGGATAAAAAAGTCGCACAGGGGTAACATACAAAATGGTGTACTGAACTGGTAAATGTGATCTGCACCATATTTATTACATGCCCTGCACAATGTAATACATTTGGTGCAGGTACACAGTTTCTACCACATGAATTAATAGAGTAAAAAAATGTTCACCTACACTACTTTTGATGAATACCCCCTCCCCTTGTAAGTAACCTATAAGGATTAAATCCATCATTTCATTTTATTAAAGAGGTTAAGAACGTTGATCCAGGGATTTATTCTGATCACCATATTGGGGTCAGGATGGAGCTTTTCCTCTGTCATGGGGCAATTGGCATCAGCCTCATGGGGAGTTTTTGCCTTCCTCTTGATCAACACAGTAGGGTTTTAGGTTGAACTCGATGGACTATTATCTTTTTTTTAAACCTTACAAACTATGTTAGGTTAGAATAGGGTAAATTGGGTAAATTGGGTAAATTGTACAATTGTAACCTATTCTAATAGGCCCCACTGTCTAGGAGTAAAAACAAATACCATATATAAATAATTACAATAATATGAATATAAATAAAATGGGAAATCATCTAAAATAGGAAATAAAAATTAATATAAATTTATATCATCCCTGCACTTAACACCACTGGGAGAAATTATGAACAAAAGAGTAATAGGGCTCACAGGGGACCCATCAGGTTATAGGGACATCACTCTGCCTTCTGACATTACCATCTGTTTGGAGGTAGACAGCAACCTAGATCACCCTGGGGCATTCATGTCCTGGACATCCCGAGCGAGCACCACTTTAAACTTTGTGTACGTCTGTAAGAAGCACACAGAGTTTAAAGCATGCTACTGCAGTAATAGGATGGAGCCGCTCCATACTGTCACTGCAGACTGGGATTCTTGTGCGTGTAGCATCGCACACTGCGAACACAGAAAAAATAGGAGGGAGAGAGAAGCCTGGAGCTTTGGGGGGAACATTGAAGAGGTGAGTGGTGAGAGTGACTCAAGTACTCACATGCAACTGGTTGCCATATTGGAAAAGCTTATTATAGTCTAATATGGATTGGTACTTTATTTTAAAAAATGTTTATTTTTTTTTTGGTATAGGGTCCACACCTGATTGTCGTGAGATTTTATATTGATTTAATAAAAGTTATATTTTAGGCACCTCCCCTGTAGTCATACCAAGATTTAGTGTTTGGGGGCAATGTGAAGTGCAGTATGGGGGCAATGTGAGGGGCTATGGCTGGGGCAACGTGCGGAGACATGGCAGGCGACAACCTGAGGAGACAGGGCTGGGGACAAAGTGAGAGACTATGGCTGGGGGCAATGTTAGGGAATATGGCAGGGGCAATGGGAGGGGACATGGCTGGGAGCAATGTGACGGGCTATGGTTGGGGGCAATCTGAGGAAACATGGCTGAGGTCAATGTGAGGGTACAAGTCTGGGGGCAATGTGAGGGAACAAATCTGGGGGCTATGTGAGGGGACGTGGTTGAGGCAATGTGAGGGGAAAATCTGGGGGTAATGTGAGGGGATGTGGTTGAGGCAATGTGAGAGGACAAGGCTGGGGAAATGTAGGGGGACATGGCTGGGGTAATGTCAGGGTACATGGCTGAGGACAATGTGAGGGGCTATAGCTGGGAGCAATGTAAGGGGACCTGCCATATGGGGGCACAAAGTGAGCACTATTACAATTTGTATAAAGGGGAGAATTGTGCTGGAACAAGGAGTCTAAAATGTTTGTCCAGCAGATTCTGCGAAAATGAGACATGGTTGGAGAATTCTACTTGATGATCCGGGCCAGATGAAGATAAAAAAGAAAAGTGACTGAATCTGATCAAAGAAGATGTCACTTGTGAGTCCCTACTAGTAACTATAATCACTTACACTGTCTGCAGAGGCTGTATAGAGCTAATATCTATAACTATATGGTTATTGTTGGATTATTGATCTCTGTATAGTAGATTTTATTCAGTAACAGTACAGTGCAAACAAAGGATGTGTCCAAAGGGGAGGGGGCCAAGGGGCAGCAAAAAGCTCCCCCCCAGCTGCAGAATCTAAATTACTTAACAAAGCACATCACTAAAGCAGTGCAGTCTATAGGACTACTGCCTTTACAGCTGCCATGTTCAGTTGAAATGACTGTAAACATTTGTAGTGTATAGATAAAACTTGGATAGTGTGTTTTTTTTTTTTCCATTTGACTAAATTTGGGTTATGTTCTCTTGGTTATGAATAGAGAGACTATACATATGCACCGTCCTATTTAAATAACAGTTGTTTGTATTAGGATAGGTATATTTTTGGGTGAAAAAATGCTGTATTGTCCCTGCAGTTATTGGACAAGTGGGGCTCTGTGCACTGAGGCTCTGTGACATGCTTTTGGCTCACACATCAGGATGATTGACAAGCCAGGAGCCTGCGCAGAGCCCTGCTTGTCCCCCCTCACTTCCTGTATTTGGTCTCCACACAGACACAAAGGCAGTAGCTGCAGGGACAGCATTTTTTCACCCCAAAAATATTTTTTTTTTAATATAACCAATGTATATTACAAATCTATATATATATGTGTTATTTTCTTCATTCTATAAAAATTATTTACAAACGACAGGTGCACTTTATAACCTTGCAGGGTTGTTATTATTTTACAATTTAACAACTTCCCCTGCTAATTTCAACAGCCTGTATTCTGCATATGGACCACTAGGTTAGGTCCTTTTTCATGCTAAGCAGTCCAGACGTATTCACATTGAACTGACACTGGACTCCTGTCCCCCTTAGCTTTTCAAAGCCTTCCATGATAAGGTAAGTATTTACAACTTCATGCATTATGTACTGTATGTATACAAACTTATCTTTATACAGGTTCCTAGTATAACTTTGTCATTATCTGGGGTAAATGTTAGCTAATGCTTATGACAAGATCTTTCATCATTGTAGCTTCTGCTGTACTTTATCAATAAATGTACCTAAAGGTTAAAGTAAGTTAAATATTACTAATATGTTAATATATGAGTTATGTTTTAAAATTGTATATGAAGAAAGATAAATATAAGTAGAATTATCTGCAGTTCTCAATAATCCAGCAATTCTGCAAAATAAGAAACTGGGAGGTTGAAGGGGTATTCCGGCCTTAGACATCTTATCTCCTATGCAAAGGAAAGAGGATAAGATGCCTGATTGCAGAGGTCCCGCCTGGAATACCCCTGGTATTTGTGACATGTTTTGTCTAAAAATTAACCAGGATGAAAAAGTATCCTTGCCTTTTTATCCAAAAATAGGAGTTTGTTTCAGTTTGGCCAGGATCTATGCAAAAACAAAAGTGTCAACGGAGTCCAATAATTCTTAAATACCTAACCCCTTAAGGTCCAAGCCCATTCTGGCCTTAAAGGGGTATTCCAGGAAAAAACTTTATTTATATATATATATATATATATATATATATATATATATATATATATATATATATGTATATATCAACAGGCTCCAGAATGTAAATTACTTCTATAAAAAAAAAATCTTAATCCTTCCAATAATTATCAGCTGCTAAATTGAGTTGTTCTTTTCTGTTTGGCAACAGTGCTCTCTGCTGACATCTCTGCTTGTCTCAGGAACTGCACAGAGTACAAAAGTCTTGCTATGGGGACTTGCTTCTACTCTGGGCAACTCAACTTCAGCAGCTCATAAGTACTGAAAGGATTAAGATTTTTTAATAGAAGTAATTTACAAATCTGTTTAACTTTCTGGAGCCAGTTGATATAAATATATATATATATATATAAAAGTTTTTTCCTGGATAACCCCTTTAACCCTTTAAGGGCCAAGACCATTTTCACGTTAAGGACCAGAGCGTTTTTTGCACATCTGACCACTGTCACTTTAAGCATTAATAACTCTATGATGCTTTTACTTTTCATTCTGATTCGGGGATAATTTTTTCGTGACATATTCTACATTATGATAGTGGCAAATTTTCGTCGATACTTGCATCATTTCTTGGTGAAAAATTCCAAAATGTTATGAAAAAAAATGTTTTTGCATTTTTCTAACTTTTTTATTTTCGAAAATATTTTTTATTTAGGTTTTCAAATAATTATAATAGGGATACATTTTGACACAAGCCTCCGATGGAGGTAATAGGCATCAAATACAGTGTGGCCAGATAAAAGGCCTGATTATCAGTAACAATATCCCAAACAACAGAACAGAAAAGTATACAATAACATACAACAACTTAGTGGTTAGTAGTAAGGGCCCTTAAAGGGGTACTCTGGCGCTAAGCCTCGGAGGGGGCGTCACGCCCCCTCCATAGGCTTACATTGAGGGGGCGGAACCGTGACATCACACGAGGCGGAGCCGTGACGTCACTATGCTCCGTCCCTGTGATCGCTAGTAATCAGACCCGGAGCGAGCACGCTCTGGGGGCTGATGCTAACGGGGTGTGCGGCGTGGAAGATCACGGGGGTCCCCAGCGGCGGGACCCCCACAGTCAGGCATCTTATCCCCTATCCTTTGGATAGGGGATAAGATGTCTTAGCGCCTGAGTACCCCTTTAAGGTAGATTGTCTGTTTTGAGATATAAGTCTCCAGCAGGAGTATGCAAAGGTAAGTATAAGAGGAGGTGTCATATCAAAGCGGTATCTATAACAACTTAAGGTTTATGAAAGTAATAACGTCATTATGTGGATGATCCTGTGCTATACGCATTTTTCTAACTTTGAAGCTCTGTGCTTGTAAGGAAAATAGACATTCCAAATAAATTATATATTGATTCACATATACAATATGCCTACTTTGTGTTTGCATCATAAAGTTGACATGTTTATACTTTTTGAAGGCATCAGGGGGCTTCAAAGTTCTGCAGCAATTCTCAAATTTTTCACAACATTTTCAATTCTTAATTTTTCAGGGACCAGTTCAGTTTTGAAGTGGATTTGAAGGGCCTTCATAATATAAATACCCCATAAATGACCCCATTATAGGAACTGGAGTCTGTTAACCCTGTAGGTGTTTCACAGAAATAGCAGCAAAGTGAAGGAGAAAATTCAAAATCTTCATTTTTTACACTCCTATGTTCTTGTAGACCCAGTTTTTGAATTTTTACAAGGCGTAATAGGAGAGAAAAAAAATTTGTAACCCAATTTCTCTTGAGTAAGGAAATATCTCATATGTGTATGTGAAGTGTTCGGCGGGCGCAGTAGAGGGCTCAGAAGGGAAGGAGCGACAATGGGATTTTGGAGAGTGAATTTTGCTGAAATGGTTTTTGGGGGGTATGTCGCATTTAGGAAGCCCCTATTGTGCAAGGAAAGAAAAAAAACACATGGCATACTATTTTAGAAACTACACCCCTCATGGCACATAACAGTGAGCCTTAACACCCCACAGGTGTTTGACAACTTTTTGTTAAAGTCAGATGTGTAAATGGAAAAAAAAATTCACTAAAATGCAGTTTTTTCCCCAAATTTTACATTTTTACAATCGGTAATAGGAGAAAATGCCCCCCAAAATGTGTAACCCCATCTCTTCTGAGTATGTAAATAACCCATGTTAGGATGTACCATGCTCTGCGGGTGAACTACAAAGCTCAGAAGAGAAGGAGTCACATATGGCTTTTGGAAAGCAAATTTTGCTGAGATGGTTTTTGGGGGGCATGTCACATTTAGGAAGCCCCTATGGTGCCAGAACAGCAAAAAAAAAAAACACATGGCATACTATTTTGGAAACTACACCCCTCAAGGAACGTAACAAGGGGTACAGTGAGCCTTAACACCCCACAGGTGTTTGCCGACTTTTTGTTAAAGTCGGATGTGTAAATGAAAAAGAAAATTTTCACTAAAATGCAGTTTTTTCCCCAAATGTAAAATTTTTGAGCGGTAATAGGAGAAAATGCCCCCCAAAATTTGTAACCTCATTTCTATGGAAATATCCCATGTGTCGACGTCAAGTGCTCAAGAGGTGGAGTGCCATTGAGCTTTTGGAGAGAGAATTTGTTTGCAATGGAAGTCAGGGGCCATGTGCATTTACAAAGCCCCCCGTGGTGCCAGAATAGTGGACCCTCCCACATGTGACCCCATTTTGGAAACTACACCCCTCAGAAGGGTGGCAGTGAGCATTTAGACCCTTCAGGCATTTTCCAGATCTTTGGAACAGTGGTCTGTGCAAATGAAAAATGAAATTTTTCATTTTTACGGATGACTGTTCAAAACATCTGTCAGACACCTGTGGGGTGTGTAAATGCTCACTGCACCCCTTATTACATTCTGTGAGGGGTGTAGTTTCCAAAATAGGGTCACATGTGGGGGTCCACTGTTCTGGCACCACGGGGGGCTTTGTAAACACACATGGCCTTCAATTCCAGACACATTCTCTCTCCAAAAGCCCAATGGCACTCTTTCTGTTCTGAGCATTGTAGTTTGCCCGCAGAGCACTTTACATCCACATATGGGGCATTTCCATACTCAGAGGACATGGGGTTACAAATTTTGGGGGGCTTTTTCCTATTACCCCTTGTGAAAATGAAAAAATTGGGATAACACCATCATTTTAGTGAAAAAAAATATTTTCATGTCCAACTTTAACAAAAATTCTTCAAACACCTGTGGAGTGTTAAGGCTCATTATACCCCTTGTTACGTTCCGTGAGGGGAGTAGTTTCCAAAATGGGGTCACATGTGAGTGTTTTTTTTTTTTTTTTGCGTTTATGTCTAAACCGCTGTAACGATCAGGCACCCCGGTGCAAATCACCTCAAATGTACATGGTGCACTCTCAGCATTTTACGTCCACATATGGGGAATTTCTGTACTATTTCTGTAAGAAATTGGGTCTTTTTTTCCTTTTACTTCTTGTGAAAATGAAACGTATGGGGCAACATCAGCATGTTAGCGTAAAAAATTACATTTTTTTACAATAACATGCTGGTGTATACCCGAACTTTACCTTTTCATAAGGGGTAAAAGGAGAAAAAGACCCCCAAAATTTGTTAGGCAATTTCTCCTGAGCATGGAAATACCCTATATGTGGCCCTAAACTGTTGCCTTGAAATACGACAGAGTTCCAAAGTGAGAGAGCACCATGCGCATTTGAGGCCTAAATTAGGGATTTGCATAGGGAGGAACCCGGATGCAAGAATTACACTTGCCTCCGATATCAAAATTACCCTACGACAGTGTTTCCCAAACAGGGTGCCTCCAACTGTTGCAAAACTCCCAGCATGCCTGGACAGTCAATGTCTGTCCGGCAACACTGGGAGTTGGTGTTTTGCAACAGCTGGAGGCTCTGTTTTAGAAACCGTGCCGTACCAGACATTTCTAATTTTTATTGGGGGGGGGGGGGTAACTGTGTAGGGGTATGTGTATATGTAGTATTTTACCCTTTATTTTGTGTAGGTGTAGTGTAGTGTTGTTAGGGTACAATCACATGGGTGGGGGTTCACAGCCAGTTAGCTGCATCTCAAAATCTCCAGCTGTTGCAAAACTACAACTCCCAGCATGCCCTTTGGCTGTCCGTGCATGCTGGGGGTTGCAGTTATGCAACAGCTGGAGGCACACTGGTTGCAAAACACTGAGTTAGGTAACAAAATCTCATTGTTACGCAACCAGTGTGCCTTCAGCTGTTGCAAAAACTACAACCCCCAGCATGCACGGACAGCAGAAGGGCATGATGGGACTTGTAGTTATGCAACAGCTGGAGGCATACTACTACAACTTCCAGCATGCCCTTTTGGCTGTCCGTGCATGCTGGGGGTTGTAGTTATGCAACAGTTCGAGGCACACTGGTTGCAAAACACAGAGAGTTTGCTACTTAACTCAGTGTTTCCCAACCTGTGTGCCTCCAGCTGTTGCAAAACTACAACTCCCAGCATGCATGGTCTGTCAGTGCATGCGGGGAGTTATAGTTTTGCAACAGGTTGGGAAACACTGAGTTAGGAAACAGACAATGTTTCCCAACCAGTGTTCCTCTAGTTGTTGCAAATCTACAACTCCCAGCATGCCCAGACAGCAGAAAGGCATGTTGGGAGTTGTAGTTATGTAACAACTGGAGGAGAACAGTTTTGAGACCACTGTGGGTCTGGTGTCCAAACTGTAGCCCTCCAGATGATGTTGCAAAACTACAACTCCAAGCATTCTCAGACTGCCCAGGCATGCTGGGAGTTGTAGTTCAGCAACATCTGAAGGGCCAGATGTTACAGAACTTCAACTCCCAGCATGCCTGGTTAGTCTGGGCATGCTTGGAGTTATAGTTTTGCAACATCTGGGAGGCTGCAGCTTGGGCACCACTGTATAGTAGTTTCCAAACTGTGGCCCTCAAGATGTTGCAAAACTACAACTCCGAGCATGCCCAAACAACCTTTCAATTGGATCTCAATCATTCCAGTACTTATTAGCTGCTGTATGCTCCACAGGAAGTTATTTTCTTTTTGAATTTCCTTTCTGTCTGACCACAGTGCTCTCTACTGACACCTCTGTCCATTTTAGGAAATGTCCAGAATAGGAGAAAATCCCCATAGCAAACCTCTCCAGTTCCTAAAATGGACAGATGTGTCAGCAAAGAGCACTGTGGTCAGACAGAAAGGAAATTCACAAAGAAAAGAACTTCCTGTGGAGCATACAGCAGCTGATAAGTACTGGAAGGATTCAGATTTTTAAATAGAAGTCATTTACAAATCTATTTAACTATCTGTTGATTAAAAATAAATGTTTTCCAGCTGAGTACCCCTTTAATAAACATAGGCAAAATATAGAAAAAAAAACACTGTTCAACTTCACACCCCAATGTTACTGATCCTTTTAAAGCTACATTGCAACTTTTTGTACCCCTAGAAATTTAATCTGGTTATTGAGCTACACTATTGTATACAGCAACACATTGAGCTGTATACAATCTTGTGAAGTGCAGCTTTCGTTTAATAGTTAAAATTGATAAGTAGCACTATGAAAAGTAACATTTTAGCTCTAGCTAGAGATGAGCGAACTTACAGTAAATTCAATTCGTCACTAACTACTCGGCTCGGCAGTTGATTACTTATCCTGCGTAAATGAGTTCAGCTTTCAGGTGCTCCCGTGGGCTGGAAAAGGTGGATACATTCCTAGGAAAGTGTCTCCTAGGACTGTATCCACCTTTTCCAGCCCACCGGAACACCTGAAAGCTGAACTAATTTATGCAGGAAAAGTCAGCAACTGCCGAGCCATTCCCGTGACTGTAGCTCAAGACTAGTGATACACTCATTTCTTCTTTTCTCTGGTGTCTTGCCTTACCTTGATGTAACCTTGGTGCTTTGTATTTTATTTTATTGTTGGTTTAATTCTGTTCTGACTCATCTTGTCTGGAGATCCTGAACTTTGTCTTTATTACCTAACAAGAAACATTCACTGATCTTCTGACCTCTAACCTGTACTACCTGCCCCTGAACTCATGACATGTCTTCTGACCATCTATTACAGTCAGCAATCACTGGGTGGGTGTTGTTCAGCTAGTCATAATAAAAGACTACTACAGAGGACACTCCTATTAGTGTCTATCTAGTGAGACATTGCTACTGATTAATTAAACACAGGGTGTACTCTCTAGGAGCCACTATATTGTATTTTGCTATTTTCATAGCAGCTTTGAAAAATTTACAAATGTCTCTTGAAATACTACTTTAGCCACAGAGGCTAGTAAATGATTCTTTATGGAGTATTGCTTTTTATTTCACTTTGTTTTATCATTTAGAATACAGTGCTATCAGTAATTGTCAGCCCAAGCTTTCATACAAATTAGCTACTGGCCTATTTTTAGGTTCTAAATCATACAAACACTATGCAAATGGTGCCTGGGTAAGTGCTGACAGACACTGATGCCAACGTCTATGCCCCTGTGCTAGAGACTTAGTAGACTCCAAATGCCTGCCATAACCATTGTTTAGTAAAGCATTTCTCTAAACAGTATTAAGCATCTTCAGACATTTTTTTTCAACTATTTAAAAGGTATTTAAGTTTTATATGCAGCTTTGGTGGTCCCTTTTAATTTTTGTCATTTTGTACAGACATTTTCCTGTCAGTTTGGATACCCTATGAAGAAAAAAACCTTAGAAATAAAATCCACAAAGAATGCTGAATTTTTTAAAATATTCCACTGTCGCCCAGATGGCTAGAAAAGGACAAAAAAAAAAAAAACTACTGTATATGTACTGTACAAACAAGAGCAAAGGCCTCAGCAACAAACTAGAGACTTAGTGCTGAGGCCTATTGGTCCCCAAAAGCAAGTGCGGTGTCCCGGTACCGTATTGCATACCGTACCTTGTATGGTGGTCCCCAAAGTCAGAGTTACTACGTTGAGGTAGGGTCCCCCAGGTGGGACAGCCCCTAGTCGCCTCCTCCTTCTCTAATTTTATAGTGTTTATGTGTATATATTTAATAATGTATATTAGTATAATTACCTTTATAGCATCGCAGGACCTTCGGTCATGTGACTGTGTTAATTCCTTTGGGTTATGTTTTAGGACCTTTCAGAGGTCACATGGTGTGGTCACATGTCAGACCATGATCCTTTGTCCAGATAATTGACAGAAGTTTTGGACCAATCAGCAAAAGGCCAGCCCCTGCCCATATAAGGGAGCTGCAGCCAATCCTCACTCTCTTGCTCCTGAGCTGCAAAGCAAGCAGCATTATCTCTTGGCTTCCGGATCATCGGAGAGTTGAGATCTGCGTAACTTGCAAAGACAACCCTAGGCCTGAAGCCTGCCGGCCTCAGCCTGAATCAAACTGTGAGTCCTAAGCTAAATCCCCACTAAAGCTAGCGTGACTACTGGACCAAAAATAAATCCCCTAAATCCAGTGGAACAGCTCATATCAGTCCCCGGACTTTAAAATGCTCAAGGTCCCAACCACTGTCAATATCTAAGAGACTTTGCTTGTAAAGAGACTGTTCCTGTTATTAAGCTTGCATAAAATCTTCAGTAAAAGTTTCAACAGTTTTCAGCAAACTCTCGGTTTGTGAACATTTACTTATTTAATACCTCCCTACCGCTCTTGGGACGGGTGGCAGTAGGACAAGCATTACAGAGGAACTGTCACCCTGGCGTCACGAATAGAAAAGGTTAACCAAGAATCCTTTAGTAACCGCACAGCTACACCCCCTATACCCTACAACCCCAGGCTACCACATAAGTATTAGACTTTATCAAGCAATGCTCCAATTTGTTGCCTTCAGTTTAGTGTTGTGGCCGTGTTGTTGTTTGTATGCATATCTGAATTGGCCATCTGGACAACAATGTGTGCACTGGACAGATCCAGTGCTGTCCCTTATCTCTTCATTGTGTAAATTATATATATTTTTTTATATTTTGCTAAAGACTTTTACATTTGGCTTTGCTGTTCTTGCCTATAAGAAATATGCAAAAACAAACTATGATAAAATCCAAATGTATGTTGTAATAGTAAACTGCATGGACTCAGTTCCCCTTAAAGGGGTACTCCGGTGGGAAAAAAAAAGGTTTTAAATCAACTGGTGCCAAAACGTTAAACAGATCTGTAAATTACTTCTATTTAAAAATCTTAACCCTTCCAGTACTTATCAGCTGCTGTATACTACAGAGGAAGTTGTATAGTTCTTTTCAGTTTGATCACAGTGCTCTCTGCTGACACCTCTGTCTGTCTCAGGAACTGTCAAGAGCAGGAGCAAATCCCTATAGAAAGCCTCTCCTGCTCTTGACAGTTCCTGAAACAGACAGAGGTGTCAGCAGAGAGCACTGTTGTCAGACTGAAAAGAGCAACTCAACTTCCTCTGTAGTATACAGCAGCTGATAAGTACTGGAAGGGTTAAGATTTTTAAATAGAAGTAATTTACAAATCTGTTTAACATTCTGGCACGAGTTGATTTAAAAAAAAAAAAAAGTTTTTTACCGGCATACCCCTTTAAGATTTATCAGCACATTCCTCTTAATGGAGTTTAGTCTGATCAAATCATGATAGTTCCAAAAGGTGTATATATACATACAAAATACAAAAATACCAGATACCAGTTTAGATGTCTGAAAAAAAAGATTGGATTCCACATAACTTGGCAGATACAAGGGTTTTATATTTCATAATAACCTGTGGCGCATGCTGACATCTTTATATGAAGAAAAAAATTCCATTCATATAAAATATGAAAATCAATGTACAATATTGTCTGTGGCATTTCTACTAGTGTTGAGCGGCATAGGCCATATTCGAATTCGCGAATATTCGCGAATATATGGATGAATATTCGTCATATATTCGCGAATATTCGCATATTCGTTATAGCCTCGTTTTATTTTCGCGTATGCGAAAATACGCGCATGCGAAAATTAGCATATGTGGAAATTCGCATATGCGAAAATTAGCATATGCTAATTTTCGCATATGCGAATTTTCGCGCGCCAGTCTCACACAGTAGTATTACAGCCTTCTTTACACCACACAAGCTGGAAGCAGAGAGGGGTGATCACTGTGATGTGTACTGTGAAGAAAAAAAAAAAAAATAAAAATAAATAAAAAAAAATATTCGTAATTACGAATATATAGCGCTATATTCGCGAAATTCGCGAATTCGCGAATATGCGATATTCGCGAATAATATTCGAATTGCGAATATTCGCGAGCAACACTAATTTCTACATTGTTTTGACAGCATTACAGTGATACAGCTGAAAACAGCAGAGGGCTAAACTGTTGAGTAGAGCTTCCAATATTTTATCACAATTCCTAGCAATAGGCAACATTTTCAATTAAAAAAACTTTAACTTCAGATTTTGTTGTTTCACAGCACACACAACAAAGTAGCCATGAGGCAGGACATATATATATGCAGTCATTTAAAAACAATAAATATGAACCAGTCATTCTATTGTACTGGCACTTCTTTGCCATCTAGTGATTGGTCCAGTAACTGCATCTATGGATTCATAAATGACAATTATAAGTGAGATGGCTTTTATTTGCCACAAAATCAAATCTAGTCTCTGGCTTATTTTTGCCATGTAATACCAGTTGAGTATTATTGGTATTGACTACAGTGACAAAAAAAAAAACCAGAGGGCTTCTTTATATCTCAGTTTGCAATATCCAATGTCCTCATTGTACTCATATGGCTGTTGGCAGGGACAGTTTTAGACTTGGCAAGTTAAAGGGTACCTCTCATCAAATAAACTTTTGATATATTTTAGATTAATGAATGTTGAATAACTTTCCAATAGCATGTTAATGAAAAATATGCTTCTTTCTATTGTATTTTTCCCGATCAGTCCTGTCAGCAACCATTTCTGACTCATGCTGGAGTCCTAAACACTCAGAGCTGCCAGCCTGCTTTGTTCACAGCCAAACAGGCTGAGAACAAAGCAGGCTGGCAGCTCTGAGTGTTCTCCTTTGTGAACAAAGCAGACTGGCAGCTCGTAGTGTTTAGGACTCCAGCATGAGTCTGAAATGCTTGCTGCCAGGACTGGTAGGGAGACCCCTAGTGGTCATTTCTTCAAAGTGGAAAATTAAATAGAAAGAAGCATATTTTTTAATAACATGCAATTGTAAAGTTATTCTGCATACATTAATCTATAATATATCAAAAGTTTTTTTGATGAGAGGTACCCTTTAAAGACCAATATTACCAACAATACCATTATAAAAGACCCAAATAATACCAAAACACCAAGACATTACACCACTACCAATGTCCCACTACATAAGTTCCTAGCAGCACCAAAGTTATCTGACAAGTCTCATACACCCTTTCCCCCAATGTCACCTATAAGGCAATACAACAAAGAATATGTTGCCGAGGCCACCCACTGGGAAAATTCAACACCAACAACAAAAGCGTCAGCAACAAGGATGTATGAAACATTACAAAAGTTTATTTATTGAGAATCATATAAAAAATGCATTGTAGCAATTAAAAAGCACAGTGTACACAGCTGGAAGAGAAGGCAGAAACATAGAGGCTCAAAGTAAGGGGTATTTGAATGAAAAGAATACTGACAAACGTTGTATAAACAAGGGACTCACATGAAGAGATGCAAACTATGCAGTAGAGTTCAATAAATTGAGTACAAATACAACAGCGGTCAGCAAGAATAACAGGTGTATATTACCACAACCGAGCCATGTAGTTACCTGCACCTGCCCCAATGCACGTTTCACGCCAATGCGCTTCGTCAGGGGGTGCTCCCTGACGAAGCGCATTGGCGTGAAACGTGCGTTGGGGTAGGTGCAGGTAACTACATGGCTCGGTTGTGGTAATATACACCTGTTATTCTTGCTGACCGCTGTTGCATTTGTACTCAATTTATTGAACTCTACTGCATAGTTTGCATCTCTTCATGTGAGTCCCTTGTTTATACAACGTTTGTCAGTATTCTTTTCATTCAAATACCCCTTACTTTGAGCCTGTATGTTTCTACCTTCTCTTCCAGCTGTGTACACTGTGCTTTTTAATTGCTACGATGCATTTTTTATATGATTCTCAATAAATAAACTTTTGTAATGTTTCATACATCCTTGTTGCTGACCCTTTCCCCCCAAGTTGCACTTTATGGTTTATAATAGAAGTCAGATCAGTTTACAGTAGGGTAGAGAAGTGTAAGAAGTTGAGCAGCTCATCTCTCCCATCTTAGGTCTAGTCTGTTGAATCCATCCTGGGTTATGTGGGACCTCAGTTCAACAAAGACAGACTAACCCGCCGGGAATTTCATGTAAATCCAGTTGATGCTGAATAAAATGTTGTTTACCCTATCTTTCCATATGCCACCATTCCCCAGATATTGTTAAAAGTAAATTAGACTTTGCGCACTTCGGCCAGACATTCAAGCCAGTCCCTTACTCATGCTTCCTAATGAATATTCATACTCTCTGTCTTCTACATGTATCTGCTATGTGCTGAGAACCTACTCACACACTCAGATCTTCAGCACAGCCATGTTATGCACAGGATGTAAACACATAGCAGATACCTATCTCGGGAACAGCGGTGTAGTGCCATATTTTGTGTTTTGCTGTGGAATGTGTTACATGACTCAGCACTTTCCAGTGCTAGACTAAGACAGCTTCATTAGCTGACACGCGCACACCCACCCCCTAAAATTGGTTCCTGGGAGGGGGGGGCTGGGGGGGTGCGAGTCACAAGACCACAAATATGCTGTCTAAAACACCATTCCCTTCAGTTTGAGTTGCAGTGTGAGAACCGCTGCGGCTGCAATGTTATTTGCGCTGAGATCCCCCACGGGCACATGGTCCCCATAGCGGGGAATCAATTAAATTCCCTGCAGTGCTTCCTCTTGCTGTGGTAACCGAACTCACACTGAAGGGAATGGTGTTTGAGACAGCATATTTGTGGTCACGTGACACGCGCACACACACACACACACCCAGCCTCCCAGGAACCAATGGAAGGGGGTGGGTGTGCGCGTGTCAGCCAATGGAGCTGTCTTAGTCCAGCACTGGAAAGTGCTAAGTCATGTAACACATTCAACGGCAAAACACAAAATATGGCACTACAGCGGCACCTAGGAAGATAAGGTAACCATAATTTTGATCAGCATCCAGCAGGTCAGTGTGTATATACTGCTGTCTGTTTTCCTAAATTCATCACCTATCCATGGAATAGATGATACATGTCCGATCAGTGAGAACCAACCACTGAGACCCTCACCAATATTGTGAACAGAGGTCCCTGTCCCCTGGGTGAATAAAGCAGTAGAGTACATGTTCATCTGCCATTCCATTCATTCATATGGGACACTGCTGAGCTCTGAACCTGTCAATTAACTGAGATCCCAAAGAGAATAAATGGAGTGGTGGACAATCATGTGAACTTCTGCTTCATACACCCTGGGACAAGGGAACTCCATTTTCAATATAAAGTGGTCAGATCCCACCGATCAAATGCTTACAGTATCCCCAGTATTGTGGGTTGGATTATATCTTGGGAGAACCCTTTCATTTTACACTTTGGTCTGGTCAATTGTCTATAAAGATAATGGTAGTGGTTATGGTGTGGTGGTATTATATAGGTCTGTAGTGGAGATTATAGTGCGTTTTGTCAGTCTGTCTGCATAAGAGGTCCCCCTAAACTCAAATGACAGGTTGACAATATTATTGCTGTTAAAGTGGTATTCCCAAAAATTTTAATTATATCTAGGTGATTGTGGGGCCTGACTGTTGGGACCAACACTGATCACCAGAATGGAGGAGAATTGCCCCCCAAACTTAAGGGAGAGGAGCAGCACTCCATTCATTCTCAATGGTAGTGCTCAGAGGCAGTGCTCCATTAACAATGAATGGAGTGTTGGGTCCACATGTTGTCATAAATTAACCTGTCCTTTCTCTCACAGTGTGCGTCCACTCCCTGAAGGGAGTTGTAGAAAGCGTCCGAGGGTTTCTATAGCAACCAGCTCTGCACAGTGCAGATCTGCATGCATTTTTATTGCTGACCTGCTAGAAGGTGGAAGGGTCAAGCCAATCAGATGCAGTGCTGCTGCTCAGACCTCATAAGCAGACCTCCTGACCTCACTTTTGCCTGCACCATGACCATTCTTCTGTCCACTGAGTTTGTACTATGTCACTGTCTAGGTTTGACCCATTGCTGGTTTTCTGATGTTGCCTTCTGATTTTGTACCACGCTACTCTCTGGGTTTCACCTATAGGTTGTCCTCCAGGGAAGGAGTGCATGGCTAAGAGAGATTATCACTCCCCCTTACTTGCAATGCAAAAAACACAACCATTTATTTGGGTGTTCACCACCATGGCAAACACAAAATACACAAAAAGGTTGCAGTAGCACTTTATATTTGATCAAAAGTAAAACTGAGGCTCTTTGTGCACTTTTTGATCAAAAAGTGTCCACCATCTATCGTGCAGAGGTGGCTTCCCTTCTGGAACTGGTCCCAGCTATGAAGAACGATTAAAGGAGTTACAATTGTTTAGTCTTGAGAAGGGACGTTTAAGGGGGGATATGATAAACGTATATAAGTATATTAATGGCCCATACAAAAAATATGGAGAAAAACTGTTCCAGGTTAAACCCCCCCAAAGGACGAGGGGGCACTCCCTCCGTCTGGAGAAGAAAAAGTTTAGTCTCAAGGGGCGACACGCCTTCTTTACCATGTGAACTGTGAACTTATGGAACAGTCTACCTCAGGAACTGGTCACAGCAGGAAAAATTAACAGCTTTAAAACAGGATTAGATACATTCCTGGAACAAAATAACATTAATGCTTATGAAGAAATATAAAATCCCATCCCTTCCCCAATATCGCACCACACCCCTACCCTTTGATTCCCTGGTTGAACTTGATGGACATATGTATTTTTTCGACTGTACTAACTATGTAACTATGTAACTATGACTCTCAGTGAGGTACGCACTACATTCATTTCTACTGGAGTGTCAAAGAGTCCCGAGTACAGCAATTAGGCATCTCGGGCGCTCCAGTAGAAATAAATGGGGCCTGTTCCAGAGATCACGGACAGAAGATAAGATAGTTTTCACTGGACAGCCCCTTAAAATATACTACATAAGACAAGTTGCAAATGATAAAACTCTGAATCCTGTGCCATTTTCTGTTGCACATAGACATAAATGTTTTTCCAACTGACATATATTTGCACATCTTACAGGTGTTGTGCCCACATTTGTAGCATCCAGTAGTATTTAACCATGATTTATTTATATTATCATTCCCCCCTGGAAGCAGACTAGGTGACAACTGTTGTCCCATCATTCAGGTCATTTTTTTCTTTTTTAAATAACCCTTACACCAATCAATCAATATTTGTAGGACCACATCGTCCTGATTCAGAATGAGAAGTTTTTTTTCTAAATCTCCTTAATTTTATGGAACTGTATGCTATATGGGGTAATGAAAGCAAAAAATGCCTTTTATTGTTTTTTCTCTTTTTTTCCAAGTAATATCTGATCTTTCTAGGGGATAAGATGTCTAGGGGTGGAGAACCCCTTTAGAAATAATTTCAAAAAGGTAATCTTAGTATATGTGTGCTGAATTTTGAATTAAGGGAGTTGTCATTGATGTACAATACAAAGTCTGGTGTGGCCACCACATCTCTGCCACATATGGATATCCACATCCACAAACAAAAAATGATCATGCATAAACAAATATTTGTGTTACCACCATGCCATATATACAATGGCATAATACAGGAGAACTCTGCTCCCATAGTGGCACCAGCCGTTTGCACATAAAATGCATTGCCAAATAAGAAAAAGATTATGGGGCAGCAAATACTCTACTCCTTACTTTCAGGGGCACAGAGAAATTGAAAAGATACCTCATCAAAGTGACTAAGTTGGGGGGGGAGATACCATATAGCGTAATATAACATACGTCTCAAATAGAGTATCCAATGTGCACACCTCTAGTGCTAAATATACAAAGTAAATCCAACAGTGTCAAGAACAGGGCATCAGTTTGCACAAAATTCTGCTGCATAAAGGTAAGTATCAAATCATAATCCATATGATCACCTCCACATATATATATGAGTCAGGTCAGAGTAGCCACTGCCACCTCCACACATATATGTGTACATACAGGTAGTAATAGACAATGACATCAGTGTTGATATGTATGTACCCTCACAGGTATCTCTTTTAATTAGAATACCCAACGCGTTTCTACCACAGTTGCGCAGCGTCTTCAGGGGTATCTATAGTATCATATATAATTTGTACGTATAATATGCATAAGCAGAGCAAATAAATCAAGCCAGACAGCGTCTGGGGGTACCAGTCTATGATTGCAGAACTGTAAAAGTAGAGCCCTCCAGAGCAGATAAATTAATATAGCTGCGTCATAGGGGTAGCAACCTATGATGCCAGAGCTGCATTAAATGGTAACCCCTCCTTTTATGATGCTTCACCGTTCATCTCCGGGATCCTGCAAATAAAGAAATACATACAATGTGTATACCAATGTTGCAATAATATCCTGGAGACATCAATAGCGGTCAGCCTTGTAAATGTATTCTACTCACAGTCAACCACAGATGGACAGAGCAACCTAGAGAGAAAAGAATACATATAATATGTCTCCAGTCCACATGTTCGCTGTAAAGAAAAGGAGAGGGCTCATGGGGTGTTCCGCTCAGTGGCATACTCACTGTTGAGATGTCTGGCAGAGAGATACGGAGCAGCACAAACCTGCTATGGCAGGGAGCCAGAACCGCCGGCTTCACTGCGCAGACAGCACATGTAGCTGGCGTCTGACGCTATATCCGTCAGCTATTGTGCTACGTCAGTGGAGCTGCGCCCCCTGTCTGACATCAGTCTACGAGCTCGGCTCCAGTACTCAGACGCAGCACTTGATCAGCTGATCGGGTAAACAAACAGCCTGACTCCCGGCACAGATGCATAACGAGCTATCACGGGCGTGTAAGAACCAGCAGATACACATCTATATGGTCTCTAAAGAATATTCAGCCGATTTCTATCATTATAGGGACCTAGTCACGGTCCAAACAATTACTTATTAAGAAGTGGAGCAATTTAGTGCGTGGTAGGGGACCAGGTCAGGTGCACCCGATTCTAAAAGGGGTACACATCGCACAGAGAAATTGCAAGTGTACAGAGAAGACATCACAGCTGAGCCATCTCTAACTGGGAAGCTATGTTACATTTTCCATAAAACCAAAAATGTGCGTAGTGTCTCTCACATATCTAAGGATATTTAATATCAGTGGTTGCAAAAGGCTGTCAACGATGTACCTACACTCTCATATATTGACCCTATTGCTGCCACGATTGGGCACATAGGCAGTGGGAAGACATCTTTGTGCAGTTTGGGCAGGGAATGTGAAACTGGTATTACAGGACTTTCAGGTACCATCAATTCTTTTGACTACAGCATTTGGATTCCTGTCTGATATGTGGATTCATGTCTATGATATGTTTGGGGATTTGCTCGCATATCTTTCTTATCTAGCAGCACCACAGAACAACAGCGTTTACAATAATGGTTAGTTAAACATCATATATGATATAAAGAAGCGGCCAATATCTAATCTCTGGATATATTGAATGGAGGTGACTTGTATGAACCCTCCAGCCCTTTCTAAGTAACCACACAAATCTGGTGGTACATATTAAAATACAGATATAAAAGTGTGTTGTACTAAATTTGAAAGAAATATCTGATAGTACATCTTTAGGTGCAATACCATATTTATCTCTTTTATGGTGCACTGAATTTGGAGTAATACTTAAAGGGGTACTCCGGCGCTTAGACATCTTATCCCCTATCCAAAGGATAGGGGATAAGATGCCTGATCGCGGGGGTCCCTCCCCACGCCCCCTCCCATAGGCTTGCATTTAGGGGGGCGGAGGGTGACATCACATGGGGCGGAGCCTTGACGTCAAAATGCTCCGGCCCTGTGAGCGACAGTAATCAGACACGGAGCGAACACGCTTCGGGGACTGATTTTAACGGGGTGCGGCGTGCAAGATCGCGGGGGTCCTTTGGATAGGGGATGAGATGTCTAAGCACCGGGAGTACCCCTTTAAGTAAGTTTCCTTGTGGATATATTTTTGTTATGTCAATTAGATGGTGAAAGATAAGACTACACTATTTGCAATATATAAATGCACTTATATGCACAGAACATGCCCAGTTCTCTGCAGAAGAAGGGAAGATTTTCCGAATTCTAGAACCTACATTCTCAAACTGGAGAATAGGGAAGATCTGTAAATGATGAGAGTTGTAGTTTTGGGTAAGCTGTAGACCCATAGACTGTTTCAGGGCATGCTCGGAGTTGTAGGAAGTAACTAACTGCAACTCCCAGCATGCCCTGATACAGCTATGGCTCTAAAGATGACCAAAAACTACAACTCCAAGCATGTTGCACTATAACCTATGCTATACTATAGTGCAACATGCTGGGAGTTGTAGTTTAAAGGCATCTGCAGAGCCATAGGCTGTATCAGGGCATTGCAGTTAGTAACTAACTACAACTCCTAGCATGCCCTGATCCAGCCATGGCTCTGCAGATGACTAAAAACTACAACTCCCAGCATGTTGTCCTATAACCTATCCTATACTACTATATGGGGCAACATGCTGGAAGTTGTAGTTTTCAGTCATCTGCAGAGCCTTAGGCTGTGTCAGGGCATGCTGAAACTTGTAGTAAGTAACTAACTGCAACTCCCAGCGCTCTCTGATATAGTCTATGGCTCTGCAGATGATGCAAATTTACAACTCCCAGCATGCTGCACTAGAATTTATCCTATACTACTATATAGTTCAACATGCTGGGAGTTGTAGTTTTGGTTTGGGTCAGCTGCAGAGTCATAGGTTGTATCAGGGCATGCTGGGAGTTGTAGTAAGTAATTAACTGTGTCCCAGCATGCCCTGATACAGCCTATAGCTCTGCAGCTGTCCCAAGTTAAAACTACAACTCCCAGCATGTTGCACTATAACTTATACTATACTACTTGTCACGCCGAGCGCTCCAGGTCCCGCTGCCTCCCCGGAGTGCTCACGGCGTTCCTCTGGCTGCAGCGCTCTGGTCGGCATTGCTGACCGCGAGCGCTGCTCTCTGGTCCCCGGAGGGGACGCGATCCGAGGCACGGCTCGTGTCCGCCCTCGGGTCGCGCCCCGTCACACTCACCTCTTGCCCCCGTCTGCTTCCTCCCGGCGCACGCGGCCCCGCTCCCTAGGGCGCGCGCGCGCCGACTTGCTTAAATTTAAAGGGCCAGTGCACCACTAATTGGTGCCTGGCCCAATCACTTCCTATCACTCCCTAACCTATAAAAACCCACTTCCCCTTCCTCTCCTTGCCGGATCTTGTTGCCTTGTGCCCTGAGAAAGCGTTTAGGTGTGTCCCAAGCCTGTGTACCTAGACCTTCTGCTGTTGCCCCTGACTACGAACCTCGCTGCCTGCCCTGACCTTCTGCTACGTCTGACCTCGCCTCTGTCTAGTCCTTGTGTACCGCTCCAGTCTCAGCTGCCAGAGAGGTCGAGTCGCTACTGGGGAACACGACCTGGTAGTTACTGCCGCAGCAAGTCCATCCTGCTTTGCGGCGGGCTCTGGTGAACACCAGTAACTGCTTAGAACCGATTCCCCAGTACGGCCCGCGTCATCGCCTCTCTGGTACAGGGGATCCACCTCCAGTGTCTTCACCAGCCGCCAGTCCGGATCCTGACAGTAGATCCGGCCATGGATCCCGCTGAGGTACCGCTGCCAAGCCTCGCTGATCTCACCTCCGTTGTTGCCCAGCAGTCCCAGCAAATTGCTCAACAAGGACAACAGCTGTCGCAGTTGACCGCCATGATTCAACAGCTCCTGCCTCCACAGCCTCAACTGCCAGCTCCGGCATCTCCTCCTCTCTGAGCTGCTGCTTCTTCTGCTAGAGTCCGCCTGTCTCTCCCAGATAAGTTTGACGGGGACTCTAAAAGTTGACGGGGATTCCTGTCCCAATGCTCCCTGCACTTAGAGATGTTGTCGGACCAATTCCCCACTGAACGGTCTAAGGTGGCGTTCGTCGTCAGTCTACTTTCTGGGAAGGCCTTGGCCTGGGCCACGCCACTTTGGGACCGCAACGATCCTGCCACTGCCTCAGTCCAGTCCTTCTTTTCTGAAGTCCGCAGTGTCTTTGAGGAACCTGCCCGTGCCTCATCCGCGGAAACTGCCTTACTGAACCTTGTCCAAGGAGACTCTACCGTGGGCGAATATGCCATACAATTCCGGACTTTGGCCGCTGAGTTGGCCTGGAACAATGAGGCTCTCTGCGCGACCTTTAAAAAGGTTTATCCAGCCATATTAAGATTGTCTGGCCGCACGAGAGATACCCTCCTCCCTGACTGAACTAATCCACCTGGCTACCCGCATTGATATGCGCTACATTGAGAGACGTCAGGAGCTCCGCCAGGAGAAAGATCTCGTTTGCACCAGGCGATACCCGCGCCTGGCTCCTCTCTTCCAGCATCCTTTGCAGTCTGTTACTGTGCCTCCCGCTGAGGTGGCCATGCAAGTGGACCGGTCTCGCCTGACCCAACAAGAGAGGACTCGCCGGAGGAACGAGAACTTATGCCTATACTGTGCGAGCTCTGAACATTTCCTAAAGGATTGTCCTCTTCGTCCTCAGCGTCAGGGGAACGCTCGCACCTAGTGATCGTGGGAGAGGCGTCACTGGGTGTAAATTCTTCCTCTTCACGCCTGACTATTCCAGTGCGGATTTCTCCAGCTGATAAAGCCTCCTTCTCTGCGGAGGCATTCTTGGACTCCGGTTCAGCAGGAAACTTCATAAAAGCCTCCTTCATCAACCGGTTTAACATCCCTGTTATCCGTCTAGTCAAGCCCTTCTACATTTCCTCAGTTAACGGAGAACACCTGAATTCTACCGTGCATTAGCGCACGGCCCCTGTACGCATGACCGTGGGGGTTCTCCATCAAGAAAGGATTGAGTTCTTTGTCCTGCCTAACTGCACCTCAGACATCCATCTTGGCTTACCCTGGCTCCAGCTGCATTCTCCTACCCTCGACTGGAGCACGGGGGACATAAAATCCTGGGGCTCTTCCTGCCACTCACGCTGCCTTAAGTCGCTTCCCACTAGCCAAGTCTCTATTGCTTCTCCTTTGCTCGGCCTTCCAAAGGCCTATCAAGACTTTTCTGACGTCTTTTGCAAAAAACAGGCAGAGGTCTTACCACCACATAGGCCCTACGACTGCCCTATTGACTTGCTCCCTGGGACCACGCCGCCCCGTGGCAGGATTTACCCTCTCTCCGCTCCGGAAACGGAGGCCATGACGGAATATATTCAGGAGAATCTTAAAAAAGGTTTCATCAGGAAGTCTTCTTCTCCTGCTGGAGCAGGATTCTTCTTTGTTGCCAAGAAAGATGGGTCTCTACGCCCTTGTATTGACTACCGCGGCCTCAATAAGATCACTATAAAGAACCGCTACCCTCTGCCACTCATCTCGGGACTCTTTGACCGGCTGCGCGGAGCAAAGATTTTTACCAAGCTTGACCTCAGGGGCGCGTACAATCTCATCAGAATTCGTGAAGGAGATGAGTGGAAAACTGCTTTTAACACTAGAGATGGTCACTTCGAATACCTGGTCATGCCATTCGGTCTTTGCAACGCCCCCGCAGTCTTCCAAGACTTTGTCAATGAGATCTTCCGGGACTTGTTGTATACTTGCGTGGTGGTCTATCTCGATGACATTCTAATCTTCTCCTCCAACCTAGAGGAACACCGCCTCCATGTTCGCCAAGTGCTCCAGCGCCTCCGAGTTAACCATCTCTACCCCAAAATTGAGAAATGCCTCTTTGAACGTACCTGTCTTCCTTTCCTGGGATATCTGGTCTCAGGACAGGGCCTTCAAATGGACCCCGATAAGCTCTCCGCAGTCTTGGATTGGCCACGCCCCTTCGGACTCCACTCTATCCAGTGCTTCCTCGGATTCACTAATTACTACCATCAGTTTTTCCCCCACTTCTCCACTATCGTGGCTCCCATTGTGGCTATGACCAAGAAAGATGCGAATCCGAGATCCTGGCCTTCCCAAGCAGAAGAAGCTTTTACTCGCCTTAAGGCCGCCTTCGCCTGCGCACCTGTCTTGACTAGGCCTGATCCACTGAAGCCATTCTTCCTCGAGGTGGATGCCTCTTCTGTTGGAGCCGGGGCGATTCTTTTTCAGAAAAATGCTAAAGGAAAAAACGTCACTTGCGTTTTTTTCTCTAAAACATTTTCCCCTCCTGAAAAAAATTACGCTATTGGTGACCGAGAGTTGCTGGCCATTAAAATGGCACTCGAGGAGTGGAGGCCTCTCCTGGAAGGGTCTCTCCACCCGATCACCTCGCTTGCTTTAATTTCCAGATACATTTTCGTCCTGCAGACAAGAATGTCAGGGCGGATGCCCTTTCTCGTTCCACTGATGCCACGGAGGCGGAAACCTCTCCCCAACACATCGTTTCCCCTGAGTGTCTGATCTCTGCTGCTCCAGCTTCCTTGACACCAGTTCCTCCAGGAAAAACCTTTGTCCCTCCACGTCTTCGCCTCCGGATTCTCAAATGGGGTCACTCCTCCCACCTGGCGGGTCACGCTGGAATCAAAAAATCCACTCAGTTGATTGCCAGACACTATTGGTGGCCTTCCCTTGAAAAAGATGTAACTGACTTCGTACGCTCCTGTACTGTCTGCGCACGTGATAAAATTCCTCGCCAAAGGCCCGCGGGTCTTCTTCTTCCTCTGTCAGTTCCCGAACAGCCTTGGTCACACATAGCGATGGACTTCGTCACTGACCTTCCTGTATCCCATGGCAACACTGTCATTTGGGTGGTCGTTGATCGATTCTCCAAAATGGCCCATTTCGTTCCACTCCCTGGCCTCCCTTCTGCGCCACAATTGGCGAAGCATTTTATTTTGCACATTTTTCGTCTCCATGGACTGCCTACGCATATCGTCTCCGATAGAGGCGTTCAATTCGTCTCGAAATTCTGGAGAGCTCTCTGCACCCAATTAAAGATTAAATTGGATTTTTCCTCCGCCTACCACCCGCAATCTAATGGACAAGTGGAGAGAGCAAACCAAATCCTTGGTGACTACCTGCGACATTTTGTCTCCTCCCGCCAAGATGATTGGGTTGATCTGTTACCCTGGGCCGAATTCTCGTACAATTTCAAAGACTCTGAGTCATCCGCCAAGTCTCCATTCTTTGTGGTGTATGGCCGTCACCCACTTTCCCCCCTCCCTATCCCCACTTCATCTGGAGTCCCTGCCGTAGATGATTTGACCCGGGACTTTTCCTCTATTTGGAAGGAGACTCAAAGGTCACTCTCGCTGGCCTCCTCTCGTAGGAAGAAACATGCGGACTAGAAGAGAAGAATTCCTCCTGTCTTTGCCCCTGGTGACAAAGTGTGGCTCTCTGCCAGATATATTCGGTTCCGTGTCCCTAGCTACAAGCTGGGTCCACGTTACCTCGGGCCATTTAGGGTCAAAAGTCAAATCAACCCTGTCTCTTACAAGCTTCATCTTCCTCCTTCTCTTCGAATTCCTAACTCCTTTCATGTTTCCCTTTTCAAGCCTCTCATTCTTAACCGCTTCTCTCCCAAGGTCACCGTTCCTGCTCCTGTCTCGGGCTCCTCTGACGTCTTCTCGGTTAAAGAAATTCTCGCTTCAAAGATTGTCAGAGGTAAAAAAAAAAATTCTTGTTGATTGGGAGAATTGTGGTCCCGAAGAGAGGTCTTGGGAGCCAGAGGACAATATTCTAGACAAAGAACTCATCTACAGATTCCTCGGTTCCAAGAAGAGGGGGAGACCCAAGGGGGGGGTACTGTCACCAAGGGGGGGGTCCCGCTGCCTCCCCGGAGCGCTCACGGCGTTCCTCTGGCTGCAGCGCTCCGGTCGGCATTGCTGACCGCGAGCGCTGCTCTCTGGTCCCCGGAGGGGACGCGATCCGAGGCACGGCTCGTGTCCGCCCTCGGGTCGTGCCCCGTCACACTCACCTCTCGCCCCCGTCTGCTTCCTCCCAGCGCGCGCGGCCCCGCTCCCTAGGGCGCGCGCGCGCCGACTTGCTTAAATTTAAAGGGCCAGTGCACCACTAATTGGTGCCTGGCCCAATCACTTCCTATCACTCCCTAACCTATAAAAACCCACTTCCCCTTCCTCTCCTTGCCGGATCTTGTTGCCTTGTGCCCTGAGAAAGCGTTTAAGTGTGTCCCAAGCCTGTGTACCTAGACCTTCTGCTGTTGCCCCTGACTACGAACCTCGCTGCCTGCCCTGACCTTCTGCTACGTCTGACCTTGCCTCTGTCTAGTCCTTGTGTACCCCACCAGTCTCAGCTGCCAGAGAGGTCGAGTCGCTACTGGGGAACACGACCTGGTAGTTACTGCCGCAGCAAGTCCATCATGCCGCGCGCTATTAGAGGCGGGTCCCGGCTTCACTATGACGCCGGACCAGCCGCGATATGATGCGGGGTCACCGTGTGACCCTGCGTTATATATCGCAGGACCGGGACCCAGGACGTACCCATACGTCCTGGGTCCTTAAGAGGTTAAATATGCTCTCATCCTTTACTGTGTTGATTCCCTTTATGTATTTAAAAGTCTCTATCATATCCCCTCTGTATAGCTTCTTCCAAGCTATACATGTTAAGGTCCCTTAGCCTTTCCTGGTAAGTTTTATCCTGCAATCCATGCACTAGTTTAGTAGCTCTTCTCTGAACTCTCTCTAGAGTATCTATATCCTTCTGAATATACGGCCTCCAGTACTGCGCACAATACTCCAAGTGAGGTCTCACCAGTGTTCTGTACAGAGGCATTAGTACTTCTCTCTATCTACTGCTTATACATCTCCCTATACATCCAAGCATTCTGCTAGCGTTTCCTGCTACTTTATTACATTGTCTTCCTACCTTTAAGTCTTCTTAAATAATTACTCCTAAATCCCTTTCCTCAGATACTGAGGTCAGGACTGTGTCAAATATTCTATATTCTGCCTGAGGGTTTTTACGCCCCAGGTGCATTATTTTGCACTTATCCACATTAAATTTCAGTTGCCAGAGTTCAGACCATTCTTCTAGTTTGCCTAAATCCTTTTCCATTTGGTGGATCCTTCCAAGAACCTCAACCCTGTTACATATCGTTGTGTCATCAGCAAAAAGACATACCTTACCATCGAGACTTTCTGTAATATCACTAATGAAGATATTAAACAATATTGGTCACCTACCTGGAGACTTACCTAGCTACATACCGACCTGGATGCCTACCTACCTAGCTACCAACCTAGTTACCTGTCTGTCTACCTACCTACCTAGCTACCTACCTACCTAGATAACAACCTACCTGCCTGGCTATCTACAATATCTATCTACTTGACTACATACCTAGCTCCCTAACTGGCCAGCAACCTCTCTACCTGAATAACAACTTACCTACCTGGCTATCTATCTATCTACCTACCTGGCTAACAACCTATCTATCTGGCTAACAACCTACCATCATAGTTACCTACTGGAGGGAGATCAATCTACCTACCTATGTATTTAGTTTCTATTTCCCCATAAATAGGGACTAACTAGAGAAATAGGAACCAACTATTGTGTCACATACCTACCTAATGGTGGAACTACCTGCCTACTGTTACATTATGCACTCCAGCCACACACGCTGCCTGTGAGCCCATGGTCCGGTTACCTGCTGCTGCTGGCAGGGCTGGGACACGCCTGCATGCGAATTCCAGTCCGTCGCTAACCAGGTGCTTCTCCTGCCCCCACCTCTGCCTCTCTGCACCAGCGCGCGTGTCCCCGTTCCCTAGGGTGTGCGGGTGCCGGAGGGTTAAAGGACCAGTGTGTCCATTAGTGTAGTACACCTGTGGCTCATTGATAAATTCCTCCTCCCACACTTCTCTGACAGATCTTTGTTGCCTTGTCCCTCAGAGAAAGCATACTTGAGAGTTGCCTTGCTGTGTATCTGATCCTTTGCTCTGTGACCTAACCTTGCTCCTCTGCCACCTGCCTACTGGCCTCCTGCTATGTCCTGACTATGCTACTGTGCCTCCTGCCCAGACCTTCTGCTATCCTGAGTACGAGCTGCCTTCTCCCTCCTGTGCCTTTCATCTGCTCAGCCACATCTGTGGTCGAGCCATGACAGGGGTAGCGACCTGGTTTCCGCCTGCCTCAACAAGTCCATCCCTCTTTGCGGCAGGCTCTGGTGAAAACCATCGGAACCTTAGACTCCGCTCCCTGGTACGGTCTGAGTCATCTGCCACACAGTTCCAGCAGATCCACCGGTGTTCATGTCCTCTGAAATGTGAGTGTTACACCAACTGTGGGGGATATACATACTTAATGGTGGACTTACTATCCTGCCCACTTTTACTGTGCATGATACCAAGAAGGGCATTATTACAGTTTATTACAGATGGGAAAATTGTGTATAATCTGGAGTCTAACAAGCTCCCCCCCCCACAATATCAGGCAGCTCCCCCCCCCAATATCAGGCAGCTCCCCCCCCCCACAATATTAGGCAGCTCCCCCCCCCACAATATTAGGCAGCTCCCCCACAATATTAGGCAGCTCCCCCCCACACACACACACACACACACACATTTGTAGGCAGCTCCCCCCCACATTAGGTCAGCAGTTCCCCCACCCCACAGACATACAGCCTCCAGCCATATACAGTGTATGGCTGGAGGCTGTATGTCTGTACTGCTGCCCCCACAGTGTTCCGGTCACCGCTCCTCTGGCCCGGGGTCACATCTACTGCTATGGCCTATGGACCATAGCAGTAGGTGCCGGTGCCGGGACCGGAGGAGCGATGACCGGAACACTGAAGAAGATGACGCGGTCACTTACCAGGCCCCGGCCGGCGTGCGTTCTCCTGAGACGATCCTGCGGTCCTCTAACGTCTCTATGGTTGTACGCACGGGACGTCAGTGACGTCCCGTGCATACGACTATAGAGGCGAAGAAGCAAAGGACAGAAGGAGGATCGCGGGAGGATCGCAGGAGGACGCCGGGGAATGGTGAGTGACCGCCGGACATCCTTATGTCCCGAAAAGATTTTTCGGTACACAGGGATGTCCGGGATAGGATTAGGAATACTTCTTTTTATGTGCCCGGGCCGGCTACTGTGTGTGGCTGCAGGCGGGGGCCGGCCAGCGCATATAAAAACTAATACTGTATACTAAAAACCAGGGGGCCTCCAGCTGTTGTGAAACTACAACTCCCAGCATGCCCGGACAGACTTTGCCGGTCCGGGCATGCTGGGAGTTGTAGTTTCACAACAGCTGGAGGCCCCCTGGTTTTTAGTATACAGTATTAGGTTTTATATGCTCGGGCCGGCCCCCGCCTGCAGCCACACACAGGAGCCGGCCCGTGCACATAAAAAGAAGTATTCCTAATCCTATCCCGGAGAGCGCAAAGCCCCCCCCCCCCAGATGTTGCGGCCGGCCCCCCTGCACCCCCCATGAGTGCCTCTGCCACTGGCAGTGTTTGTAACTTGTGCTGTGGGCGGGCAGGGGAGGTGGGTCATTAACGCCAGATTTTTAGTTGTTTCGGCATTTTGCCGAAATAGCTATTTTCGGCCGATATGTATCGGCCGCCGATATATCGGTGCATCCCTAATTATTTGTGAGTCCTTCGATGTAACTTATCACTTATATGATATATAGTCCCTGTGTACAGCTGGTATCTACCTCTACATGGTCCTGTTTAACCCCTTAAAGGGGTAGTCCAGTGGTGAAAAACTTATCCCCTATCCTAAGGATGGGGGATAAGTTTGAGATCGCGGGGGGTCCGACCGCTGGGGCCCCCTGCGATCTCTCTGTACGGGGCCCCGGCTCTCCGCCGAGATAGCGGGTGTCGACCCCCGCACGAGGCGGCGGCCGACACGCCCCCTCAATACATCTCAATGGCAGAGCCGGAGATTGCCGAAGGCAGCACTTCGGCTCTGCCATAGAGTTGTATTGAGGGGGCGTGTCGGCCGCCGCTTAATGCGGAGGTCGACACGCCCCCTTCCCGCGGGCTGTCGGGGCTCCGTACAGGAGATCGCGAGGGGCCCCAGGGGTCGGATCCCCCGCGATCTGCAACTTATCCCTTATCCTTAAGATAGGGGATAAGTTGTAAACCACTGAGTCACCACTGGACTATTCCTTTAAGGACTCAAAACAATCTTAATTTTTCACTTTCGTTTTTTCCTCATCTTCAAAAAATCATAACAAGTTCAATTTAGCACCTACAGACCCATATAAGGGCTTGTTTTTTGCATCACCAATTGTGCTTTGTAATGAAATTACTTATCTTATAACATAATCTGCGGCAAAACAAAGAATAAAATTAGTTGTGGGCTGAAAAGAAAAAAATGCCATTTTGTAAATTTTTCGGGCTTCCGTTTCTACGCAGTGCACTTTTTGGTAAAAATATCACATTATCTTTATTCTGTAGGTCCATACGGTTACAGGGATGCCCAATTTATGTAGGTTTTATATATTTTACTACGTAAAAAAATTATAACTACAAATACAAATGTGGTGCCAATATTTAAAAGGGGGTCAGAAGGTGACCCCAGGAATTATAGACCTGTTAGTTTAACCTCTTTTGTATGTAAATTTTTTGAGGGTTTTCAAAGAGATGGTATTTTGGAGTATCTTGATAAAAAATTAATGTATGACTCCATATCAGCATGGCTTTATGAGGGATCGGTCCTGTCAAACTAACCTGATCAGCTTTTATGAGGACTTGAGCTCCAGACTGGACCAGGGGCAATCGCTGGATGTCGTATATCTGGATTTTACCAAAGCATTTGATACAGTTCCACATAAAAGGTTGGTGTATAAAATGAGGTTAGTTACTGGCTCAGTGATAGGAAACAGAGGGTGGTTATTAATGGTACTTATTCTGATTGATTTACTGTTACTGGTGGGATACCAAAGGGGTCAGTCTTGGATTCTGTCCTATTTAATATATTCATTAATGACCTTGTAGAGGGGTTGAACAGTAAAGTAGCAATCTTTGCAGATGATACTAAACTCTGTAAAGCGGTAAACACTATAGAGGACAGTGCACTGTTACAAAAGGATCTGGATAGGTTGGAGGTTTGGGCTAGGAAGTGGCAGATGAGGTTCAACACTGATAAATATAAGGTTATGCACATGGGGAAGAAAAATCTGGGCTGGGATTATGTATTAAATGGGAGAACACTTGGGACAACTGACGTGGAAAATGACTTAGGGGTCTTAGTTAATTATAAATTTAGCTGTAGTGACCAGTGTCGGGCAGCTGCTGCCAAGGCAAATAAAATCATGGGGTACATCAATAGGGGCATAGATGCCCATGACAAGGAAATAACCGCTGTACAAATCCCTAGTCAGACCACACATAGAATGCTGTGTACAGTATTGGTCACCAGTGTACAAGAAACATATAGTGGAGCTGGAGAGGGTTCAAAAACGGGCAACCAGGGTAATACGGGGAATGGGAGGACTACAGTACCCAGAAAGATTATCAGAACTGGAGTTATTTAGTTTAGAAAAAAGAAGGCTTAGGAGAGACCTAATAACTATATATAAATATATCAGGGGACCGCACAGAGATCTATTCTATGATCTATTTATACCCAGGACTATATCTATAACAAGGGGGCATCCTTTACGTTTAGAGGAAAGAAGGTTTCTAAACCAGCACAGACGGGGGTTCTTTACTGTAAGAGCAGTGAGACTGTGGAATTCTCTGCCTGAGGAGGTGGTCATGGTGAACTCTGTAAAAGAGTTCAAAAAGGGTCTGGATGCATTTTTGGAAAATAATAACATCGCTGGTTATGTATACTAGATTTGCAGGGACAGAACATTGATCCAGGGATTTATTCTGACTGCCATATTTGGAGTCAGGAAGGAATTTTTACCTCGAGTATGTTTTTTTTTTTTTTTTTTTTTTAACTATGGAACTATGTACATGCACCAAAATTAGTATGTTAAAAATTGTCATATTCTGACCCCTATAACTTTTTTATTTTTAAACATATGGGGCTTATTTTTTGTGTTGTGGTTAGTAGTTTTTATCCGTACCATTTTTGTTTTGATGGGACTTTTTGATCACTTTTTATTAATATTTTTATGGTATATGAAGTGACCAAAAATTGACAATTTTGGACTTTGGTATTTTTTTTATCTTATATCTTTTTAATCTTATATTTTAATAGTTCAAACATTTACGCATGTGGCAGTACCACATGATTCATTTTTTTATTACATTATTTTATTTAAAAAATAGGAAAGGGGGGTGATTTAATTTTTTGTTAGGGGGGGCTTATTCACATTTATTCTCTTTTTTTTACCACTTTAGTTTTTTTTAACCCCCTTAGGAGGCTATATCAAGCAATCTTTTGATTGCATACACTGTTCAATGCTATGTCACAGCATAGCATTGATCAGTGTTACCTGCGCTCTTCTGCTCTAACCTGCTGCGCAGGCATGGAGTAGTAGAGCGCCGAACGGACGATGAGGAGGCAGGTGAGGACCCTCCCGTCATCCAGTAAGCTGATCGGGACATCACCATTCTGTTACAATAGCCCTGATCAGCTTCGCTGAGCTGCTGGGATAGTTTTACTTTCAGTTTAGATGCCGCGATCAACTTTGATTGTGGCGTCTAAAGGGTTGACGCCGGGCATTGACCCGATCGGCGGTGCCCGGCATGAGCTGTGGGTCCTGGCTGCTTGTGAGAATGGTTTAAACCCCGTTAACGGGACTCAGGACGAACAGGTATGCCCAGAGTCCTTAAGTACTAGGGAACGGGGGCATACCTGTACACCCTGCATCCTTAAGTGGATATAATCACTAATATGGTATACAGATCCTGTGTGCAGCTGGTATCTACCTCTATATGGTCCTGTATATAATCACTTATATGGTGTACAGATCTGTACACAACTGATAACTATCTCTATATGATTCTGTATATAATCACTTACATGGCATACAGATCTGTTCTACAGCCAACCCCCTTCCATGTGGGCAGGATGGCATCAGACTGCAGCGATGATTTGCAGGAGCTAGAGAGGTCATTGCTGGGGCTAAGCATATGGGGCATTTAGTGCAGAGGAGGTGAGCGCTACCTATCTACATACCTACCTAGTTATCTATCTAATTACCTGTGCCTGGCTACTTAGCTACCTATCTATTGACCTAGCTATGAAACGACGTTGCTAACTACCTACCTACCTAGCTAGCTAACAACCTACCCAGCACCCTACCAACCTGGCTACCTACCTATGTCACACTCTGTGTCGCACATAATGTAAGTTAATTAAGTCACACTGCGACCCACAAATGTCCGCAACCCAGCTGATGGGTAGCAGCCACTTGTGGGCCCCTCAAAATCCTCAGCACCAGGCCCATGATGCTCTTAATCCAGCCCTGATTATAACTATGGCTGGCCTCTGCTCTTCCATGCGCTCCCCTTACTGTGGCCTGGGGATATATTTATAAGCCCTGGTTTTATATGACGTATGTCCCTGGGTATGAAACTCTTGACCAATAGGGACATAGACGGTCCCCCTGGGACAGTGACAATACCATTCCTTCTATACACTGGAATGGTAACACCATATATCATGCCCGGGACTATATTTAGGGATTAAAAGGTTAAATATTACACCTACTAAATATATAAGAAAAATAAGGAGCGATATGACCTTGTAACAACATCTTTGTTTATAGGCAATGTCTCATTATGAATGGCATTATAGTTTAGACCTTTAGAGATACCCCAAACAAAGCTGATATGGTGTTCTGAGAACATTACTTGTTATTGTAAAGAAATGAATGTTTTTGAGAAATGTGTTTGTAGTAAGCTTGGTGGGGTGTAGGGTATATGGGGTGTAGCTGTGCAGTAACTAAAGGGTGCTGGTTTAACCCTTATCTTTCGTGACGCCAGGGTGTGGGCTCCTCTGTATATGCTTGTCCTATCGCCACCCGTCCCAAGAGCGATAGGGAGGTATAATAAATGATTGTCCACAACCGGAGGTTTTAGAAAATTGTCAGAACTTTTACTGCAGGTTTTATGCAGAGTTAAACAGGAACAGTCTTTGTACAATCAGAGTCTATGAGGATCCTGACAATTCATTGGCACCATGGGAGTTTTAAGCTCAGGAGATTTGTATGCGCTGTTCTGCTGGATTTAGGGGATTGAGTTTAGGTCCAGCAGTCACGCGGACTTTAGCCGGGAGTTGTATTATAACTCACGATTTAGTATTATCAGGCTTCGGCCTGATCTTGTCTTTGTAAGTTGCACGGATCTCTTCTCTCTGATAGTCCGGAACTTAAGAGAGAATGCTGCTTGTTTTGCAGCTCAGGAGCAAGAGAGTGAGGATTGGCTGGCAGCTCCCTTATATGGGCAGGGGTTGGCCTTTAGCTCATTGGTCCATACCACCTGTCATTCACTTTACAAGGTATTATGGTCTAGACATGTGACCACACGTGACCTAGGAAGGTCTTTTAACATACCTTAATAGAATAAAAATTAGTCATGTGACCTAAGGTCCTGCGACACTATATTTAACATTAAATATATAATTACATATACATGTAAACATCATAAAATTAAAGAAGGAAGAGGTGACTAGGGGCTATCCCACCAGGAGGACCCTACTGGAAAGAAGTAACTCTGACTTCGGGGACCACCATACAAGGTACGGTATACCATACGGTACCGGGACACCACAAACCCCCTCGACGTCTGTCCCCTAAGGCAGAGGGACGAAGTGCAACCGTTGCTTTTTAACAGTTCTGGACATAATTTTTCAAATGTCCATTATTCAGGCTATATGAACATGTAACAAGAGAGTCTTTGCGTATAATAAATGTCCTTGCAAGCTCTGAAGAAATTAGTATAATTTTACTTTTTAATGTACAAACATAAGTACTGAAAAACTCACGAACAGGATTATGCCGTTCACGAATTAGTAACAGGATGACTGTCACGATTCGGCTTACGGGTTGTGGATCCGCTGTGTCAGCGAGGGATTGGCGTGGACCGTGCTAGTGGACCGGTTCTAAGAGGCTACTGGTTTTCACCAGAGCCCGCCGCAAAGCGGGATGGTCTTGCTGCGGCAGTAGCAACCAGGTCGTATCCACTAGCAACAGCTCAACCTCGCTGACTGCTGAGAAGGCGTGGGACAGAAGGACTAGGCAGAGGCAAGGTCAGACGTAGCAGAAGGTCGGGGGCAGGCGGCAAGGTTCGTAGTCAGGATGGATAGCAGAAGTTCAGGTAACACAGGCTTTGGACACACTAAACGCTTTCACTGGCACAAGGCAACAAGATCCGGCAAGGGAGTGCAAGGGAGGAGATCAGATATAGCCAGGGAGCAGGTGGGAGCCAATTAAGCTAATTGGGCCAGGCACCAATCATTGGTGCACTGGCCCTTTAAGTCTCAGAGAGCTGGCGCGCGCGCGCCCTAGAGAGCGGAGCCGCGCGCGCCAGCACATGACAGCAGGGGACCGGGACGGGTAAGTGACCTGGGATGCGACTCACGAGCGGGCGCGTCCCGCTGTGCGAATCGCATCCCCGACGGCCATGACAGTGCAGCGCTCCCGGTCAGCGGGACTGACCGGGGCGCTGCAGGGAGAGAGACGCCGTGAGCGCTCCGGGGAGGAGCGGGGACCCGGAGCGCTAGGCGTAACAGTACCCCCCCCCTTAGGTCTCCCCTTTTCTTTGTCCGGTAACTGCCTCCCCTGGGATGAGGACACCGGGAAAGAATGGAGGGTTTCCTCAACGGCAGGCAGTACAGCAGGAGTGGGAATGGGGAGGGAGGGCAGAGGGCGAAGCCTGGCACGGGGCAGTGTGTCACCAGGACGGGGGCCATGAGGAGGCACAGAGGCTTGCCTGACGGGACTGGGAGGGGGGGAGAGGCACTTCCGATGGCAAGCAGAGTCCCAGTTCTTGATCTCCCCGGTGGTCCAATCAAGGGTGGGGGAATGAAGCCGGAGCCATGGCAGACCGAGGAGGACCTCAGAAGTACAGTTGGGCAGGACGAAGAGCTCAATCACTTCGCGATGGGGTCCGATACACATCAGGAGGGGTTCTGTGCGGTAACGCACAGTGCAATCCAGTCTGACTCCATTGACCGCGGAAATGTAGAGCGGCTTGACGAGACGGGTCACCGGGATGCGGAATTTATTCACAAAAGACTCCAAAATAAAATTCCCGGAGGCACCAGAGTCCAAGCAGGCTACGGCTGAGAGGGAGGAGTTGGCTGAAGGAGAAATCCGCACGGGCACCGTGAGACGTGGAGAAGCGGACCTAGAACCAAGAGACGCCACACCCACGTGAGCTGGGTGCGTGCGTGCGTTTCCCAGACGTGGAGGACGGATAGGGCAATCCACCAAGAAATGCTCAGTACTGGCACAGTACAGACAAAGATTTTCTTCCCTACGGCGATTCCTCTCTTCCTGGGTCAGGCGAGACCGATCCACTTGCATGGCCTCCTCGGCGGGAGGCCCAGGCGTAGACTGCAAAGGATGCTGTGGGAGAGGTGCCCAGAGATCAAAGTCTTTTTCCTGGCGGAGCTCTTGGTGTCGCTCAGAAAAACGCATGTCAATGCGGGTAGCCAAATGGATGAGTTCTTGGAGGTTGGCAGGAATCTCTCGTGCGGCCAGCACATCCTTGATGCGACTGGATAGGCCTTTTTTAAAGGTCGCGCAGAGAGCCTCGTTATTCCATGATAACTCAGAAGCAAGAGTACGAAATTGGATGGCGTACTCGCCCACTGAAGAATTACCCTGGACCAGGTTCAACAGGGCAGTCTCGGCAGAAGAAGCTCGGGCTGGCTCCTCGAAGACACTCCGGACTTCAGCGAAGAAGGACTGGACTGTGGCTGTGGCAGGATCATTGCGGTCCCAGAGCGGTGTGGCCCAAGACAAGGCCTTTCCTGAAAGAAGGCTCACTACGAACGCCACCTTAGACCGTTCTGTAGGAAACAAGTCCGACAACATCTCCATATGCAGGGAACACTGAGACAAAAATCCACGGCAGAGTTTAGAGTCCCCATCAAATTTGTCCGGCAGGGACAAGCGGAGGCTAGGGGCGGCCACTCGCTGCGGAGGAGGTGCAGGAGCTGGCGGAGGAGATGGTTGCTGCTGTAGCAAAGGCAGAAGTTGCTGTAATGTGGCGGTCAACTGCGACAGCTGCTGTCCTTGTTGGGCAATCTGCTGCGATTGCTGAGCGACCACCGAGGTAAGGTCAGCGAGACTTGGCAGCGGCACCTCAGCGGGATCCATGGCCGGATCTACTGTCACGATTCGGCTTACGGGTTGTGGATCCGCTGTGTCAGCGAGGGATTGGCGTGGACCGTGCTAGTGGACCGGTTCTAAGAGGCTACTGGTTTTCACCAGAGCCCGCCGCAAAGCGGGATGGTCTTGCTGCGGCAGTAGCAACCAGGTCGTATCCACTAGCAACGGCTCAACCTCGCTGACTGCTGAGAAGGCGTGGGACAGAAGGACTAGGCAGAGGCAAGGTCAGACGTAGCAGAAGGTCGGGGGCAGGCGGCAAGGTTCGTAGTCAGGATGGATAGCAGAAGTTCAGGTAACACAGGCTTTGGACACACTAAACGCTTTCACTGGCACAAGGCAACAAGATCCGGCAAGGGAGTGCAAGGGAGGAGATCAGATATAGCCAGGGAGCAGGTGGGAGCCAATTAAGCTAATTGGGCCAGGCACCAATCATTGGTGCACTGGCCCTTTAAGTCTCAGAGAGCTGGCGCGCGCGCGCGCCCTAGAGAGCGGAGCCGCGCGCGCCAGCACATGACAGCAGGGGACCGGGACGGGTAAGTGACCTGGGATGCGACTCGCGAGCGGGCGCGTCCCGCTGTGCGAATCGCATCCCCGACGGCCATGACAGTGCAGCGCTCCCGGTCAGCGGGACTGACCGGGGCGCTGCAGGGAGAGAGACGCCGTGAGCGCTCCGGGGAGGAGCGGGGACCCGGAGCGCTAGGCGTAACAATGACATTATAAGACATTAAATACATCCTAACACTTTTACTTACTTTACTTACTTACTTACTTACTTTTATTTTTCTATTGACTGACTAGAAACATTATATACTACACATTATAAATCTCACTTGACATTTTTATTCACCACATTTGTTACCTGTCTAGTACACTGAAGTTATATTGACTTACTTGTGGCTGTCTACCAATAACTAGCTACTAGGGTCCATTGGCTACACACACTTATCCCTAGAACTCAACAGATAAACCTTACCTAGGTTACCTTTGGAATACGTGTATGCACTTAGGCTTACAGGAGAGCCTTCTGGCCAGGAAGAGCATCCTGAACACGTAAAGAGAACAAAGTTAGTATACATAACAGTGGCAGGAATTGAATACTGACATAGGCTACAATCCCTTAAAGTTTTGTTTCTTTGGTTACTTAGAATGTGAGATATTTTGTTTTGTGTACTAAGTTAGCGTGAGGTAGGTACACTTGAGTGATTATTTGATGTACTATGTGTACATGAATTATTTGGAATGTCAGTCTTGGTATCTTAAGGGTAGGTTACCCTGAGTAGACCTTTGAGAACGACGCAACACCTGATATTTTGTGTACACGTGTACAGAGTGGAATTCTTCGTGTACAAGAACCATTTGCATTTGGTTTGACCTGAAAACAACATTTATTAGAATTACAACAAGTTTTAGGTGCAGTCACCTGATAAGTGCAATTAGACAAGGAAATAATATATTACTATTAGATTATATACATTTGAATAGACACGCAAGGATCATCAGTCAACCTGCACTAGGAGTCCATAGAACACGGCTACCACACTTATGAATCTCCTAATGGCTAGGAGTCCCTTGACCCAAGGGTCAGGCACAAGCTTGGTGGTTGCATGAATAACTTGAACGGTCTTAGCAAGTTCTGCTAGGTGCTTCCTTAAACAATTTTAACAGTCCGTGCAGACAAAACTAAGATTAGGCATGAAGGTTAACCCTTTAAGAGAAGCTCTTTTGGTATCGTCCATTTCGTTTTGCAGAACCCCTGCCCCTCTTGACTGCAGAACTGGGCAAGGGGTTGACGTTGGTCTCCCACACCACATTAGAGAGGGTAGAGTGGGACACTGTAGGGTTAACATTGACCATATAATTAATGGCAGCTGCTGAGGATGCCAGTGGTAGAATGGTTGGTGCCGGTTGGTCAGGCCAAACCTCCTCAGTAGGAGTAGGCCGCGGCACTGTTGTTGGTGCCCGCAGTTTAGGCCTCACCTACTTAGTAGGAGTAGGCCTGGGCACTTCACTGAAGATAGAGGTATCCGGCTGCTGCTGTAGAGTCTCCCTCTCAGTAGGCTCATCAGTGGAGGCTACAGGTGCAGGCCATTTTGTCCTCAGCTAAAAGGGGTCCTCCTCCCAATCGTTGGAGGGGTAGTACTGGAAAGGAAGCTGGGTAGGAGCTGCGGGTCTGGTGACTGCGGCAGCCCACTCTCCTCGCAGACCCTGTACAGGCATGTATTCAACTATTTTGCCTACCTCCAGTGAATGAAATTTCTTGTCTACTCCTCTGCTTGTGGCGCTGTTCGGCACAAGATAGCAGGTTATACAGTAACAATATGGAGGTAGTATATGCCTTGTGGCCTTGCCCTTGTTCCTTTAAGACCATGCTTCTGTTTTGCTTTCCTCGAAATGTATTAAATGTGAACAATAAATGCATACAATGTACAATACTTGAGCATTTGGTGGCCTGTTTTTAATTAAAACTGTGGCCACACTTTAAAAGAAATAGGAGCATCACTTACTGTAGGAGAAGATATAAGACAAGTTATAAAACAATATATATATATATATATATATATATATATATATATATATATATATATTAGCTGAGTACACAGCATTGCCCGATTTTTCCTTCCTAATCCATGTTGTGGAGGAAAATCAACAGAGGAAGCTTTTGACTTCATATCCCGTCCTCATATCTTGTTGTCATATCCCAACCAAAAAAATGGCATCTGCAAAAGTTTGGGCACCCTGCAGAGTTTATGGCATGCACTGCCCCCTTTGCAAAGCTGAGACCTGCCAGTGTCATGGATTGTTCTCAATCATCATCTGGGAAGACAAGGTGATGTCAATCTCAAAGGTTTTAAATGCCCAAACTTATCTGACCTTGCCCCAACAATCAGCAGTATGGGTTCTTCTAAGCAGTTGTCTAGAAATCTGAAACTGAAAATAGTTGACGCTCACAAAGCTGGAGAAGGCTATAAGAAGATAGCAAAACGTTTTCAGATGTCAATAGCCTCTGTCCGGAATGTAATGAAGAAATGACAGTCATCAGGAACAGTGGAAGTTAAAGCAAGATCTGGAAGACCAAGAAAAATATCAGACAGAACAGCTCGCAGGATTGTGAGAAAAACAATTCAAAACTCACATTTGACTGCACAATCCCTCCAGAAAGATCTGGCAGACACTGGAGTTGTGGTACACTATTCCACTATAAAGAGATACTTGTACAAATATGGGGGGACATTTATCAAAGCATTTAGTAGGTTTTTCTTGCTTAAAATTGTCGCAAAAAAGTCGCTCTATTTTCTGCGACTTTTTGCTTGTTCAGTGTCCTAAGCAAAAAAATAAAAATCTTGCTTACCAAAGCAAAAAGTGATTTTTGACTTGCAGTGGTCAGAGATTTATCAAGTGCGAAAGTCACAAAAAAGTCGCATCATGTGAAAAAACCTACTAAATTTACTCCAGCTCAGACATGGAGCAGAAAAAGCCACTACCAAAGCAAAAAAAGAAGTGAATGAAATTTATCAACAGGCTGAAAGCAGATGATAAATAAGTCGCACATAAGCAAAAAAATAGTAAGAAAAAAATAACTAAAAAAAAGGAATACATAAGCAAACATTGGTCTTCATGGAAGAGTCATCAGAAGAAAACTTCTTCTACGTCCTCACCACAAAAATCTGCATTTGAACTTTGCAAATGAACATATACACAAGCCTGATGCATTTTGGAAACAAGTTCTGTGGACCGTTGAGGTTAAAATTGAACTTTTTGGCCGGTATGAGCAAAGGTACGTTTGAAGAAGAAGGGGAACAGAATTTAATGAAAAGAACCTCTGTCCAACTGTTAAGCATGGGGGTGGATCAATCATGCTTTGGGGTTGTATTGGAGCCAGTGGCACATGGAACATCTCACAAGTAGAAGGAAAAATGGATTCAATAAAATTTCAGCAAATTTTGGATGCTAACTTGATGCCATCTGTGAAAAAGCTGAAGTTAAACAGAGGATGGCTTCTACAAATGGATAATGATCCTAAACACACCTCAAAATCCATGGGGCCTTACATCAAGAGGCGTAAACTGAAGGTTTTGCCATAGCCTTCACAATCTCCTGACCTCAACATAATTGAAAATTTATGGATAGACCTTAAAAGAGCAGTGCGTGACAGACAGCCCAGAAATTTCAAAGAACTGTAAGACTTTTGTAAGGAAGAATTGGCAAAGATACCGCAAACAAGAACTGAAAGACTCTTGGCTGGCTACAAAAAGCATTTACAAGCTGTGATACTTGTCAAAGGGCGCACTACAAGATATTAACTCTGCAGGGTGCCCAAACTTTTGCAGATGCCATTTTTTTTGTTTTCTGTTATTTTGAAAGTGTAAATAATGGAAATAAAATATAACTTTTGTTGACATATTATAAGAATGTCTAATCTGTAATTTGATGCTTTTTGGAGATTTTTCCATCTTTCCTTGGCTTCTTTATGCACATTAATACAAATTTTTACCTGGGATGCCCAAACTTTTGATCCCCACTGTATAGATATATCCATCCTGATTAATTACAATTGAGTGACAGTTATAGTCCACAATATTTCATACAACTCTGTGTATTTCTTTGAACTGCAGCTGTAGCTCAACAATAAAAATATTTTATGGAGCAACAAAAGTAGCATTGCAGCCTTTGTTTAACCCCTTAAGGACCGGGTTTTTTTTCCGTTTTTGCATTTTTGTTTTTTGCTCCTTGCCTTTAAAAAATCATAACTCTTTCAATTTTGCACCTAAAAATCCATATGATGGCTTATTTTTTGCGTCACCAATTCTACTTTGTAATGAGGTCAGGCATTTTGCACAAAAATCTACGGTGAAACGGAAAAAAAAATCATTGTGCAACAAAATTGAAAAAAAAAACGCCGTTTTGTAACTTTTGGGGGCTTCCGTTTCTATGTAGTACATGTTTTGGTAAAAATGACACCTTATCTTTATTCTGTAGGTCCATACGATTAAAATGATACCCTAATTATATAGGTTTGATTTTGTCGGACTTCTGGAAAAAATCATAACTACATGCAGGAAAATTAATATGTTTAAAATTGTCATCTTCTGACCCCTATAACTTTTTTATTTTTCCGTGTATGGGGCGGTATTAGGGCTCATTTTTTGCACCGTGATCTGAAGTTTTTAACGGTACCATTTTTGCATTGATAGGACTTATTGATCGATTTTTATTCATTTTTAAATGATATAAAAAGGGACCAAAAATGCACTATTTTGGACTTTGGAATTTTTTTGCGCGCACGCCATTGACCGAGTGGTTTAATTAATGATATATTTTTATAATTCGGACATTTCCGCACGCGGTGATACCATATATGTTTATTTTTATTTTTATTTACACTGTGTTTTTTTTTTTATTGGAAAAGGGGGGTGATTCAAACTTTTAATAGGGGAGGAGTTAAATGATCTTTATTCCCTTTTTTTTCCCTTTTTTTTTGCAGTGTTATAGGTCCCATAGGGACCTATAACACTGCACACACTGATCTTCATCATTGATCACTGGTTTCTCATAGGAAACCAGTGATCGACGATTCTGCCGCATGACTGCTCATGCCTGGATCTCAGGCACTGAGCAGTCATTCGGCGATCGGACAGAGAAGAGGCAGGTAGGGGCCCTCCCGCTGTCCTGTAAGCTGTTCGGGATGCCGCGATTTCGCCGCGGCTATCCCGAACAGCCCACTGAGCTAGCAGGCAACTTTCGCTTTTAGCCGCGCGGCTCAGCTCTGTGATGTGCGCTATTAGAGGCGGGTCCCGGCTTCACCGATCGGTGATGCGCGCTATTAGAGGCGGGTCCCGGCTTCACTATGACGCCGGGCCCGCCGTGATATGATGCGGGGTTACTGTGTAACCCCGCGTTATATCTGGAGAGCAGGACCAAGGACGTACCGGTACGTCCTTGGTCCTTAAGGGGTTAAAACCCATTTAGCTATGTTATTTACAGTACAGTATGCATTATAAATAAACAGTGTTTCCAAATATGCACAGTTTCTACTGCACTGCTGCATTTTGCTAATGGTTATACTATTGCTCAGTTGTAGGAAGGAACTTGAACAATATGACTAAGACATTAATATTCAACTGTACTTAAGAATGATCCACATTCTTTCCATAGTACTTCTGTTTTAGAAAGCAATTTATGAAACAATTTGAGCCTATTACAATTTTCCATAAGGATGTGTTTCCTAATGATACGTCACAACTTGAAAATGTCTGCAAGAGCAAAATTCTAATGTTTGGCTCTGGTAATACCTGAATATTATGCAAAATAGTTTTCATCTTATTTCAAACACATTTCTAAAGACTCATGCTGCTAAGAAAAGCATGGATTTAATAGAGTTTGACTGGTGCCAATGTTATTTAATTGGTCTGCTCTGGGCATTCTTTGCAATAAAGCCTGGACTTTTTTCCAGACTCCTTTTAAAAATATTTTAGTATTATTATACCAAAAGTTGGCTGGCTATAAGATATATTTACCAAAATTTAATGGATGAGCATGTTCAAATGATGTAAAGCCTATGTATAAATTACCCCATAATACAACATACACTTTTTGGTAACTTCTCTCTACTTGTTAATGCATCAGGGCTCTGGCATATCTGCCAGGAAAATCTATGATATTCACAGAAAGAATAGCAGGTCTATCAACAATAGGTCCCAGAATACTAGACTAAAATATAACTTTTATTATTATCCCATAAAACCAAGGAGTACAAACAAAATGCTCAAAGAGCCAAAATAATTCACCAATAAACACAATGAAAAATCAAATTGCTCCTAAACCCAATAATACGACTGATCAAACACATAACACAGTACATATTAATCACCATTATAAAACCAGTGCCACCGATAGATCAATATGTATACACACAAAAGTTAAAGAAAGTATACAAAATGATAGTACTATCGTGCCCTATCCACGGTGGCTCAGGGATTGATGCATGGAGGGACAACTGGGAAGCCTATTACTCCCTATGCTAATCCTGCTCTGGGCACTAAGCCTAGGCGGAATGGTCGCCCTCATAAGGGTGGTCCTGCATCGGAACCACCCTCACCTAGACTGTCCTTACCCTAGATAATGCTAACTTACTAATAGTAAGAACTAGCTCACTAGCCAGTGATTGGTGAATTATTTTGGCTCTGGAGCATTTTGTTTGTACTCCTTGGTTAGTAATAAAAGTTATATTTTAGTCTAGTATTCTATGACCTAGGTAAATCTATGAACATAGACATTAGAAAATAGAACCCCTCCATGATGTACAGCTATTTTATTATTCTTTTGATTTCAGGGGGTGGGACCAGAGCAGGACTGTTTGCCAGTTGTACACATACACAGGGCTTCCTTTGCCTTACTTGTCTAGCAAATCACAGCACATACTCCTCTCTGCTATGATTTGACAAAAAACTAATGAAAGTGTACTGGACTGAACAGGCTGGCATTGTGCTGGGGATGATTTACAGTAGATGGCATGTGAAGGGAGATCAGGTTACTAATGCACTGATTTTTTAAGGTGCTGTGTGAGCAGAAATAAAAGACACAGCAACAAAATAGCAAGGGTTTACATTTAAAGATATACTCCAGCATTTAATAGCTCAGCCCCTATCCACAGGTTTGGGGATAAGTGTCCGATCATTGTACTCATGTATCTCTGGAACTCCCAATCAGAAATACATAGAAAGGGCGTGTTGACCCTAGGCTCTATGCACAGGGAGATAAAGGCATTGTTCAGAAGATCCTGAGGTTAGGGGATAAGGCACTGAACTGCTGCTGAGATGAGAGGAAGGCCTTGATTTACCTTTCTGGGGTAGCTTTGACCCTCTGAAGGAGGCAAACTGCTTTGCTTGCAAGTATACAGCCCAAACTCTCTCAGGGCTGTGTACTTGCAAGCTAAACTAAGCTAAGCCCTGCCCACACTTCTTCTGTTCTGTTCTATTCCTACTAGCTTACAACAAGTAGTAAAATGCAGAGACACCAAATCACCCTCCTTTTCCCATTTTGAAAATAAAATAATGTAAACAAAAATAAACTAAACATAAGTAGTAGTGTTGATTGAGGAAATGTTCGAGCTATTAAAATACAACCTTAATGGAAGGGCGAGGTGAATGTTGTAAACATAAAAGCATTGCTGATTATTGGTCACTTCATCGGTAGTGAATCCCTACCGGGAAGACAGAGATTATCTCCGGCGGGAATCAATGCTCCTCTGTGCCTAGGTGCAGCATTTCTATGCCATCTTTACCTGTAGTATTTAACGTTCAAGGAGCTCCCTTCACATGGTAACCTGGCAAAACAATGTCTCCTCTTCTCCTGTCTCAGGCAGTCCATTAAAATAGAGGCTGAGAATAGACACAGCAGCTACTGATCAAGAAGCTGACCTGGATGTAGATGAAGATCTGCAAGCTGTGAGGATGTTTTTCACTCTATAAATGCTTCTGACTGAGACTAAAGTCACATTGAAGGGAATGTTTAGGCAGTTAGGCACCTCTATTCACACTAGCATTGTTAAAACCCCCCTCAACCTATCCACTCTCCTATACTTAAATGGGCCCTGTCAGATACAAAAACTTTTCATATGTTGTAAAGCATGTATAAACAATAGGTTTTGTAATTGCTTTCACTAGAACATTTTCAATATTTCATACTGAAAAAGCCAGTCAAACAACTGCCCCCCTGAATGCTTGGACACATTCTAGTCCTGCTGTGTCCATGCGTCATCACCTATGTCATGGACACACTTCCTTGATTGACAGCTGTGAGCACAGGGCTCACACTGGAGGAAAAATCCTCCCACTGTCAGCTTGTGTCCCGCTACTGTCAGTGAGGACAAGCTGGGAGTTGTAGTTTTGCTAATTCTAGGGGAGATGTGAACAGACAGCATACTGAGGGAGGAGGCAGAGACCTGCAAAGTGAGTCCACGCCCCCTCCCTTTGAGAGGAATTCAGACTAGGAAGCTAAATTAGAAGTGTAATAAAAATTAAATCAAAGGTGATAGACACATAAAAATTAGATGTACATGGTCAGGATTAGGTACTGAGTGATATATTTAAAAAAAAGGTTTTTATGTTGGATTTGACAGGTACGCTTTAAAGTTGGGCACAGGGTTGGTCATGCTGAAATCTCAGAAATTGCATGCACTCACAATGAGCTTATTGATGCAGAATTTCATGAGGATAGGTCACAACAAAATAATATCAAATTCAGAGGTATACTGAAATCTGTTTCTGCAAAAGAACTTTGTGATTACTTAAATTAAAGAATTCATGAAAGCCATATTGCCTGACAGCACCCCACAGGACCTGCTTATCAACAGGGCACATAGGGTGCCTCAACAAAAACATTTGGCTGATGATGTACCAAGAAATGTGCTTGCTAGAGTACACTGTTTTTATGTTAAAGAGGCACTCATGACCATTGTGACTCTATACCAGATCAATACCAGATCATTTGGCAGTTTACAGACTTGACTGTGGTTACTCTTCAAGCCCGTACAAATCTTGTGCCAATAACCATGGCTTTACTAAACAAAAAGATCCTCTACAAGTGGGGTTAGCCCACCCCCTGCTTATCCTGCTTTACAATGTCTTTCTTGTCATTCGGTCCTTGAAAGGTAGGTTTGCAACCTTACAATCCTGGGATATAGAGATTTCTGTATGAGGGAAAAATTCCTCCTCTTCTTTATTTTGTTTTCAGCTAGGCTGTCAAATCACAGGGTGTCATAATCTGGTTATAGGTGAGGATGGTGCAGGACTGTTCTACCTTTCTTGTTCTGTTTTCTGCTTAGCTGTTTTTAGTTTTGTTGTTCTTTGCTTTTGTTTTTTACATATCTGCAAGACTAATGGGACTTTTCTGCTTTGCCAAGATATGTTGGTCATAGGGACACAGTTATAATATTCTTTGCTTATGTACATCCATGGTTCCGAAAGTTGTTTCTCTTAATGCGAATGGTTTAAAGAGTACCTGTACCAAACTAAACTTATAATATATTGTTCCTGTAATTTTAAGACACTTTGCTATTTACTTGCTGTTACAATTCTCAAACTTTATATGTTTTTAATGTGTGTGAAAAAACGGCCCCTAGGTGGCTCTGTTCTGTTCCCTGCACAAGTCAAACAGTTAGTTTGGACTCCTCCCGGCCTGGCAGGAGACAAAACTCAGGAAGTGCGTGCGGGGCATGGCGAGGCACAGCTCCTTCAGGCTTCAGTGAGGTTGCGCCTGCTGGGGAATGCCCACTTTCTTCTGCCTGGAGCTCACACAATATGAGCAAGGGGAAAGGTATGATACAGAGCTTTCTAAAGCTTTGAAATTTTTGAGGGGTGTTAGTAGTAGTTAGGGAGTATAATCTGATTATCTGAACACATAAGAAAAAGAATTACGGAGCAGCTCACCAGTTCCAGGAGATCAGACCAGCTCACCAGTTCCAGGAGATCAGACATGTAGCATCACGGTCAGGCGGTGGGAGAACGGGGAGGCTAAGATGTTACGGGGGGAATCAGACGTCAGGGCCACAAAGGGTGCGATACGGCTGTGGCCCTGACGTCTGATTCCCCCGTAAAATCTTAGCATCCCCGATCTCCAGCCGCCTGACCGCGATGCTACATGTCTGATCTCCTGGAACTGGTGAGCTGCTCCGTAATTCTTTTTCTTATGTGTTCAGTTATTCACTTGTCTTATCTCAGCGTGAAGCACCCCCTACACTGATCTTTGGACTTATAGCATTAAATCAGCAGCATATGCTTACATTTTGGGAAGGAATCATAACAGTGCCGGATATCTTTTTCTGTTACTCTATAGTGGAACAATAATATGATTATGTTTAGAAAATATGGTTTGATGACAGGTACTCTTTGAATGTGCCCCAAAAAGGTTTTTACATGTGGGCAGAAACAAAATCCTTAGCATGTGATGTCATATGTGTGTTATGTTAGGAATGCACTTTTTCCACACTAATCTACTAAATCTAGGGGACAGGGCCGAACTGATAATCGGGCACACCGGGCATTTGCAAGGTGGGCCGGCCGCCTGCCTTGATTTTTTTTTTTTAAAGTTCGCTCTGGGCAGTGGCAGATCCAGGGAGGGTGTTGCCTGAGTGATTTAATGTAATATTTTTTTCTTTCTGCCTGGCCCCACAACCGCCATCCAGGGGGTACAGCCAGTACACCTCTGCGGCAGCCACAGCAAAGAAGCCAAATACTGCTATGTAAACAGCGGTTTCCTGCTTCTGCATACCTCAGGTGAACCGATTGACAGGGTAAAGAGCCATTGGCTCCTCACCCTGTCTATCATTCACAAGAGGCAGAATCTTCCTCTGCGCTCCTGCGCACAAGTGACATCAGACACCAGAGCACAGAGGAAGAGGAAAGAAGAGGTCTGAGGGAGCCGACTGGGAAGAAGACCAGCAGCAGGAGGTAAGTGTTCTGGAGAAAGGGGGTGGGGCTGGGGGACTTTTGCCTAGCTAATGTGGGGTACATCTGCTGCCTACCTAATATGGGGGAACCACTGCCTACCTAATATGGGGGAACTGCTGCCTACCTAATGTGGGGGACTGCAGCCTAGCTAATGTGAGGGAACTGCTGCTGCCTACCTAATGTGGGGGACATCTGCTGCCTACCTAATGTGGGGGAACTGCTGCATACCTAATGTGGGAGACTTCTGCTGCCTACCAGATGTGAGGGACTTCTGCTGCCTACCTAATGTGTGGAACATCTGCTGCCTACCTAATGTGTGGAACATCTGCTGCCTACCTAATGTGTGGAACATCTGCTGCCTACCTAATATGGGGGAACATCTGCTGCCTGCTGTGGGGGAACCACTGCCTACCTAACATGGGGGCATCTGCTGCCTACCTAATGTGAGGGAACTGTTGCATACATAATGTGGGGGACTTCTGCTGTCTACCTAATGTAGGAGAACTACTGCCTACCTAATGTGGGGGAACTTCTGCCTACCTAATGTGGGGAAACTGCAGCCTACCTAATGTGGGGGAACTGCTACCTATCTAATGTGGAGGACATCTGATGCCTACCTAATATGGGGGAAATGCTGCCTACCTAATGTGGGGGACTGCAGCCTAGCTAATTTGAGGTAACTGCTGCTGCCTACCTAATGTGGGGGGTCATCTGCTGCCTACCTAATGTGGGGGAACTGCTGCCTACCTAATGTGGGGGAACTGCTACATACCTAATGCATAGGAGGTTGTGTGAGCTCACACACAACAAAGGTCAGCGTGAATGAGCAATGAGACCAGGTCTGCAGCCTCCCCAACCAAATAAACAATAGTAGGTTAAGACTTCCAAGGAGGAGGTGGGTTTCAACAGCGTTGACCAGGAACAGGCACGTCAACTGAAGTAGAAGGATTTATTGGATAAAAGAAAGCATTCTTTTATCCAATAAATCCTTCCACTTCACTTGACGCACCTGTTCCTGGTCAGTGCCGTTGAAACCCACCCCTTCCTTGGAAGTCTTCACCTGCTACATACCTAATGCTGGAGACTTCTGCTGCCTACCTAATGTGGGGGATTTCTGCTGTCTACCTAATGTGGAGGAACTGCTGCCTACGTAATGTGGGGGACTTCTGCTGATTACCTAATATGGAGGAACTGCTGCCTATCTAATGTGGGGAACTGCTGGCTCCCTAATGTGGGATACTTCTGCTGCCTTCCTAATGTGGGGGAACAGCTGCCATGGGGAACTGCTGCCTTCCTAATGTGGGAGACGTCTGCTGCCTTCCTAATCTGGGGGAACTGCTGCCTACCTTATGTGGGGAAACTGCTGCCTTCCTAATGTGGGAGACTTCTGCTGCCTTCCTAATGTGGGGAACTGCTGCCTACCTAATGTGGGGGAACAGCTGCCATGGGGAACTGCTGCCTTCCTAATGTGGGAGACTTCTGCTGCCTTCCTAATGTGGAGGACATCTCCTGCCTACCTAATATGGGGGACATCTGCTGCCTACCTAATATGGGGGAAATGCTACCTACCTAATGTGGGGACTGCAGTCTAGCTAATGTTAGGGAACTGCTGCTGCCTACCTATTGTAGGGGGCCGTCTGCTGCCTACCTTATGTGGGGGAACTGCTACCTACTTAATGTGGGGGAACTGCTGCCTACCTAATGTGGGGAAACTGCTGCATACCTAATGTGGGAGACTTTTGCTGCCTGGCTGATGTGAGGGACTTCTACTGCCTACCTAATGTGTGGGAACTGCTGCCTAGCTAATGTGGGGGAGTGGTTGCATAACCAATGTGGGAGACTTCTGCTGCCTACCTAATGTGGGAGATTTCTGCTGTCTACCTAATATGGAGGAACTGCTGCCTACCTAATGTGTGAGACTTCTGCTGCCTTCCTAATGTGGGGAACTGCTGCCTACCTAATATGGGGAAACTGTTGCCTACTTAATGTGGGGGAACTGCTGCCTTCCTAATGTGGGAGACTTCTGCTGCTTTCCTATGTGTGGGAACTGCTGCCTTCCTAATGTGGGGGTGAAGTAGAATGACTTCTTCAGGTATACAGTGCTTATCTATTCCCGACCAAATTGAATATAGGATGCATGCATCGTAGGAGAAATGAGACAGCTGACCCATGGTTCAGATTACCAAATCTCTTCTGTTTATTAAAGCATTTTACAAGGGTTTATAAGGCCTCAAGATTAACATAAATCAACACCCATATTATCGATCATCATTCAATGACGTGTATGTGTACGTGTGTGCGGTTTGCACAAGCTAAGCAGAAATGACTGAATTAAAGTGACAGGCTGTATTGAATTATTAAATATATGATTATGTTTAAATATATTTTCATTCTATATTTTCATTCTATCGCAATTCCCCCGTTTTGATAATATATTTCAACATTCTTGCCATAAAATAAAATAACTATCTATCTGTCCTATGTACTTCTCCAACTCTTTTTCTTCTTGCTGTACGTTAGACGGGTCATGGCTATTCCATGACTCCCCTTGCCACAGACTTTGTACATAGGTTTTCAGATGCTGTCCCTTACATATTTAATGTTTTTTAGCATTTGGGTATTTCTTCAAGGGTGCATGGGGTTCATTTGGGTATTCTTCGTAATCGATGTTTGTCATCAAGGGAGTAGCATTGTACATGGCTTTTTCACACATCTTCTTCAGGTGATAAAAGCTAGAATTGATATTCCTATTTGCTTCAACATTTTCTGCCATCCCCCCATTCCACTATAATATTGGTCCCAGGGGTCTGAAACTCCTGAATTTCTTTTGAGTTCTAATGACAGGCTTCCTAATTTCTTTATGGCTAGGGTTACTTTACCGTTGGGGCTTGTATTATCTGGGATGTATGTACAGCAGGTATCCCCAAACATTTTACACACCCCTCCTTTTTCTGCCAGAATCATATCTAAGGCCATCCTATTCTGGAAGGTCATAGTAGATGTGGCACTAAGCTGTTCAGCTTGTCCTTTAAAGCCTCTATTGAAAAATGTACAAATCTTTGTTAATTATAATATATGTAGTTAATCCAATCTTCATTTTTATTTTTAGTAACTAGGGGCATTAGGAAAGATTCAAATCCTGCTTTTACTTGGTCTCTAGCCTTAAACTTATTTGCTTATTTAAAAGGATCCATTACAACATAAACACTTCCATAAACAACTTCACCCAAAAACATTCACTGGTCATACTCCATGTATTCCTAATTCATTTAATCTACATCACACATATACAACATGCTTTATATCACAAGAACCATTCTATGAACGTCATCACATGACTACATACACCCAACTTTCCCAGAGACCTAGCACATCATCTGCATTTCTTTCATTCATCTTCCTCATTGATCCAGGGGACCCCTACGGTTCCCCCCTGACAGCTTCAGTACATTCCTGAACAAAGTATTGACACTGTTTTACAGTTTCAACAAACTTCTTGGACTATTCTACATTCCTGTACCATAATATTGTTAAGGATGGATTCATCTTTGAGTGACTACTGTTATACTAATTTCCGACGTAAGAGAATTCACACCAGGCAAGGTTGGTATGGGTTCCCTCCTCGGTACCCCGGGGAGTTCTGCTTTAATTTATGAAGAAACAGTTGGTTTTAACATTGTGCAAAGTAGGAGGGTAAATTATGACATCACAATTAGCATATTACATTCTGATTGGTTGTTCAAATATTGCATTAGCATATCTAGTGTCCATTAATTTCTTGGAAAAAGTTCTCTGCTCATCAGATGTTTAGTCTTAATGGTGCCATGACAAGGTCTCGGTCCGGAGTCACAAACAGATAATATTCTGAGTATAGGGTTGAAGGATAAAACTATGCGTCATTCTATATGCTGATAAGTCATTTGTGGCGTAGCTTCTAGCTTAAGATTTCTTCATCTTTCCATAAAGTCATGCTCTAGTCTTAGTGAAAGGGCAAAACAATAGATGAAATGTTTAGTATTTAGCATTTTGGGCTGTCTGGCATTGATCCAAGGTTATTCAGTCATTAGTAGTTTGCAAACTCAGGAAAGAGGTGCATAGTTCAACAAACAGAAATGCATTCAGCATTAGAAATGACATGTAAATATATCAGTATTAATATATATATATATATATATATATATATATATATATATATATATATATATATATATATATTGATTGACAATTGAAAGCAAATAAAAACTGTTTATGGGTTGAGGGTAGCTTAACAAATATTTTCCTTGAGCATCGGCAATGGCATATTGGCATATTAGTATTAAGATATTGAGCAGTCATCAGAAACATAAGGGTCATCCCTATCAATATCACGTGCATAAACACTTTCAGCACTGCTCAACTCCATGGGTCTGCATCTTCTGCAGCATCCTCCTCCTAAACAGCCACAGTCACCTTTACATTTCCCATTGCCTTTCAGCTTATAACTGTATACAAATACTGTATATAACCCTGCTGTATATAAATACCTCTATCCATTAACCATCAGTATATTCCAACTTTTCAACTACTTTAATTTTCACATGCTTTTCCCTTCATAAATCACCTGCTTTTTCACCAAAATGTTGAGTCTCTTTTTCCGACAACAATCCTATCAAGCTATTTACAACAATCTGCTCCTACCACTTGCACACACCGGACCAAAGAACATCAAGGAACATTCTTTAAGAGACACTGAGACAATCAATCCTACTCAACAACTTAATTTACAACACAGACACCATGACATATACAATGTACAATATACTTCCTAGGACAGGTCACAGAGGTATCTTATTACCAGGAAAATCCCTGTGCTTATGCACTTATCCTGGCACTTATCAAATTAACTAATACCTTTGCTCACAGATCTCTATAGGAAGGATTATCAGTTTTCCCTGGAATGCAACCTCTCAGAGAGCATGTCCATACACACACATGCACAGTTTAAAGGGATGGTCACAGGACTGTCTTATAGGCCGAGGGACTCCCGTGTTATACTTCCTTGTATACACGCATGTTCAAGACCGCCTCCAGGGAGATTCTTTGAACCTCTGGCATCAAGCACCTAATCCACTAATACCTTGGGGGCTGACAGAACCGAAGTATCTGTAGCAAGTTATTAGTGCCCTTGGCTTATTCAATTCCCCAGAGGCCCAACCTACCATGCATTCCTGGGAACACATACACACACCCACACGTCAACACACATACCCGGGCAACAGATAAACACTTTTTGTGACAGGTCCAGTAAGTATGAAGCAAATATGTCACTCCCTCTTAAATGGTGATCAAGTAGGAATCCCAATCCTTTAGTACTTGTAAAGAAAATTTGGCACTCCAATGTATAATGCAAAGAGTTTTATTTTCACAGTAATTAACCCCTTAAGGACCAAGCCCATTTTAACCTTAAGGACCAGGCCAATTTTATTTTTACGTTTTCGTTTTTTCTTCCTCACCTTCTAAAATCCATAACTCTTTTATATTTCCATCAACAGACCCATATCAGCACTTGTTATTTGTGCGACCAATTGTACTGCGTAATGAAACCTCTCATTTTACCATAAAATGTATGGCGAACCCCAAAAAAAGTTTTTTTAGGGATGAAATTTTAAAGAAAACCACAATTTTGCACATTTTGGAGGGTTTCGTTTTCACATTGTACACTTTACAGTAAAAATGACGTGTTCATTATTCTGTGGGTCAATACAATTAAAATGATACCTATGGCTAGATACTTTTATATTTTTGTACCGTTTAAAAAAATCTAAAACTTTTTGTACAAAATCAGTAATATCAAATCGCCCTATTTTGACCACCTATAACTTTTTCATTTTACTGTTTATAGGGCAGTATGAGGGCTCATTGTTTGTGCCATCATCTGTACTTTTTATCAATACCACATTTGCATATATAAAACTTTTAGAGAATTTTTTATACATTTTTTTTATAAAATGTGACAAAAAAGCAGCATTTTTGGACTTTTTTAATTTTTTACGTTTACGCCATACACCATACGGGATCATTAACATTATATTTTGATAGTTCGGACATTTATGCACGCTGCGATACAAAATATATTTATTTAAAAAAAATGTTACTCTTTTTGGGGGTAAAATGGGAAAAACTGACGATTTAAATTTTTATTGGGGAAGGGGATTTTTCACTTTTTTTAATTTTTACATTTTTCAACTTTTTTTTACACTTTTTATGTCCCCATAGAGGACTATCTATAGCAATCATTTGATTGCTAATACTGTTCAGTGCTATACATAGGACATAGCACCGATCAGTATTATCAGTGATCTTCTGCTCTGGTCTGCTCCATCTCAGACCAGAGCAGAAGACCCCAGGAGACGGCCGGAGCAAGGTGAGGGGACCTCCGGCAGCCATGCTGGATGATCAGATCGTAGCTCAGAGCGAGGCCGGAGGCTAAAACCGGAAGTAACATCTCAGGCTTGCGCAGTGGAGCAGAATCTGTCAGTGGAACGCAGCCTCGTGTCAAGCCCAGAGCTCCGGGATTGCAATCCAGTATCGGGACTGAAAGTGAGGAGTGGAACGCAAGATGCGTATCACAGGACAGAATTAGAAGAGAAAGTAAGTGAATGATATGGGATAGAAAGAGCAAGGAATATATATGAATCAAAATAAAAACTAAAGAAGGATAATAGTAGATAATAAGAAGAATTAGCATGTATGAGCAATAGGCAAGTAGAAAATAGGAAAATTAAGTAATAGTACATATAGCATGTAATGAGCAAGGAATAAGAAAGTAGAAAATAGGAAAAATACCAATAAGGCAATGGTATAGATCAGTAAAGGATAAAAAAGGAAGTATATGGAATAGAAAGGAGAAGGACAGGAGGAAGTATAGGAAAAGAAAAAGGGCTAAAACACGCTATATGTACTATTACTTAATTTTCCTATTTTCTACTTTCCTATTCTTATGCCTATTGCTCATACATGCTAATTCTTCTTATTATCTACTATTATCCTTCTTTAGTATTTATTTTGATTCATATATATTCCTTGCTCTTTCTATCCCGTATCATTCACTTACTTTCTCTTCTATTTCTGTCCTATGATACGCATCTTTCGTTCCACTCCTCACTTTCGGTCCCGATACTGGATTGCAATCCCGGAGCTCGGGGCTTGATACGCAGCGGCGTTCCACTGACAGATTCCTCTCCACTGCGCAAGCCTGAGATGTCGCTTCCGGTTTAGCCGCGGCCTCGCTCTGAGCTGGATATTTAGACTGGCGTTCCTTCACTACTCACACACCGCTCTCCTGGCTTATGGCCACACTACAACTCAATATTGTACGGCTGTTGGCCGACTTCTCCTGCTCTCCGCACCAGTCCTGGTAAGTATACCCATATCTAGTGCTATATTACATATTGTATGTTACATGCTCTATTGTTCTACTGTTTAGATGTTTTCATTTTTGGGACCCTGGCTGTTCGTTTGTCCTTAACTAATCTTCCTTAGACTGCCTTGGAATAATTAAAGTGAACATACCTCCAATTCATATACATTCCAGATGGTTCTGTTTCAGTATGAAGCTGTACATATGATAAATATGATGTAGAGAATGTGTTTTGCATCTCATTTGTTCCTACTACATATTGTCAGGGATCCATATGATTCTTAATATGAAATCCCTATATTACTTTATAGATATATGATCCTCTTGTTCACAATATTTGTAATACAACTGCTACACCAGTGTACTTATTGTATATTACCTATATCCAATTTTATGTCTGTATTTTTGTTTGTTCTGACATCATCCTCATTATTGTTTTGTCTCTATTATGTTATAGCATAATTCTGATGAAGGTCCTGTTAGGGCTGAAACGTAAATTGATTTAAAGACTGTGAAAATAAAACTCTTTGCATAATACATTGGAGTGCCAAGTTTTCTTTACAGGTCCAGTAAGTAGACCTCGAGCAAAAACTATACCTGTCTTTTTGTGGTCTGTGAGGCAATTGGCTAAGTCATAAGGCAACCTAGCGGGGGAGACAGCGTACTGGCTAGGTTACAATAAAATGTTGTCCTACCGTACTGTGGAGGTGATCAATCCCTCATCTGCATCCGTCCACGGTTGGTTGGCCCAATGCCTCTTTTAGTGCGACTTGCCTCCCAGAGTCAGAACTCGAGGTCCCTGTTCGATGCGCCAACTGAGGTATGACTTCTTCAGGTATAGAGTGCTTATCTATTCCCGACCAAATTGAATATAGGATGCATGCATCGTAGGAGAAATGAGACAGCTGACCCATGGTTCAGATTACCAAATCTCTTCTGTTTATTAAAGCATTTTACAAGGGTTTATAAGGCCTCAAGATTAACATAAATCAACACCCATATTATCATCATTCAATGACGTGTATGTGTACGTGTGTGCGGTTTTGTCATGCCTAAGCTTATAGTCCTGTTTTTTTCTTTAAGCACTGAGTAATCATAATTTTTTTCCTCTTTTCCCCAAAAGGTCAGTCTGACATTCACATTTATTGATCGGTCATTATAAGGCAAACAATATCAAGCATTTGTTCAGGACTTGTATCAACATGTATTTTTGTACAACATCACTATCTATTTGATCGAACAAAGTTAAATCTTGATAGTCAGACCACGCTGGAAGGAAGGTTATAGCCATCTGTGACATATGAGCTAATGTTTGCACATGCTAAGCAGAAGTGACTGAATTAAAGTGACATAGACTGTATTGAATTATTATATATATGATTATGTTTAAATATATTTTCATTCTATATTTTCATTCTATTGCAGGGGAACTGCTGCCTACCCAATGTTTGGGAACTGCTGCCTTCATAATGTGGGAGACTTCTGTTGCCTTCCTAATGTGGGGGACTTCTGCTGCCTACCTAATGTGGGGGACTATCTTCTATGATTCTGCCTAGCAAATAAGGGGACTAACTACCAAACTAATAGGGGGGTTAACTACTACCTACACAGCTTAAATGGGGATTTGTATACAGGGGACAGCTATCTGGGGGATTTACAGTACCTACAGGTGGAATGACTACCTACCCAGGGGACATTACCTACCTGGAATAAAAAGCAGGAGCGCTCTATAGTGTGAATCAAACTTGATACCATGTATCCTTTAGGAATGAATAATCCACACTTATTAAAATTTAGAAGAGTTGTGTAAACCATAAACAAAAGTGGGTCAGGGTGTGAACAAGTAGTATAGTCCCTCAGCAGCCCTCCTGCCAAAACGCAAAGATGCAAATGTGAACAGTTTAAAAAAAGATGGGGCGGAGTGATGGCACTGGAAGGAACAGGTCAGGTAAGATGAACAGAGGGATCTTTAATAGACCAGCATGCAACGTTTTACCTGCCACAAAGGCAGCCTCATCAGGCATTAATGCGTTGCATGCTGGTCCATTAAAGATCACTCTGTTCATCTAACCTGATCTGTTCCTTCCAGCGCTGCCTTCTTTGAAGCTGTTCACATTTGCATCCACTACCTACCTGGGGCCATGACCTACTAGGGGTCACTACCTACTGGGGGCATCACCTACATGGGGCACACTACCTACCTGTAAGTTCTGTAATCCATAACACCTTATTTTCTGTCTGCCAACACAAAACACTCTGATCTCCTCCTCTGTCCCGGCTGATCAGGACTTTAGCAGGAGTCTGTGTAGATGTTGCCACTCCGCTGATGCCGGTAACAAGACTCCCTGGCTGCCCAGGGGCAGATCACGAGTCTAGTCTCGCGGGGGGGGGGGGGAGGGGAATATCGGAATATTTTGTGTTGGAAGACAGAAAATAAGGTGTTGCTCACAGAACTTACAGGTACATAATGCCGCCAGGTAAAGTAGTGTCCCCCAGGTAGGTAGTTCCCCATGTAGTGGCCCCTAGTAGGTCATGTCCCCAAGGTAGGTAAATCCCCCAGATAGCTGTCCCCTGTAGGAAACTCCCATGTAAGCTATAGGTAGTAGGTAGCTTCCTAGTTAGTCCCTATATTAACTAGGCAGGAACATAGTAGATAGTAGATAGCAAGGCAGCAGATGTCCACCACATTAGTTAGGCAGCAGATATCCCCCACATTAGCTAGGCAGCAGAGGTCCACCACATTAGCTAGGCAGCAGAAGTCCCCCACAATAGCTAGGCAGCAGAAGTCCCCCACATTAGCAGGGCAGCAGATGTTCCCCACATTAGCTAGGCAGCAGAAGTCCCCCACATTAGCTAGGCAGCAGATGTCCCCCACATTAGCTAGGCAGAAGTCCCCCACATTAGCTAGGCAGCAGATGTCCCCCACATTAGCTAGGCAGCAGATGTCCCCCACATTAGCTAGGAAGCAGATTTCCCCCACATTAGCTAGGCAGTAGAAGTCCCCCACATTAGCTAGGCAGCAGAAGTCCCCCACATCAGTTAGGTAGCAGATGTCCCCCACATTAGTTAAGCAGCAGATGTCCCCAACATTAGCTAGGTAGCAGAAGTCCTCCATATTAGCTAGGCAGCAGATGACCCCTACATTAGCTAGGCAGCAGAAGTCCCCCACATTGGTTAGGCGGCAGATGTTCCCCCAAAATAGGTTAGGCGGCAGATGTTCCCCAACAATAGGTTAGGCGGCAGATGTTTCCACATAATAGGTTAGGAGGCAGATGTCCCCCCACAATTGGTTAGACGGCAGATGTTCCCCCACAACTGCTTAGGCAGCAGATGTTCGCCCACATTATGTAGGCAGTAGCAAACCCTCCTTCCTCACTTACTAGCTTTCATTAGAGAATCTATTAAACGCTGTACTTAATATATATGTAAAATTGTTAGCATTCCAGATGAACCTACTTATTACATACTTGGCACATCATGACCAAATCATAGTAACATCGTTCATAAGGTTGAAAAAAGACCAGAGTCCATCAAGTTCAACCTATAACCCTAATGAGTCCCTACTGAGATGATCCAGAGGAAGGCAAAAAAAAAACTCATACTCGATGTAAAAATTCCTTCCTGACTCCAAATATGGCAGTCAGAATAGATCCCTGGATCAACCTTCTGTCCGTATAGATCTAGAATCCATAACCTGTAATGTTATTATTCTCCAAAAATGCATCCAGACCCCTTTTAAATTATTTTACCGAGTTAACCATGACCACCTCCTCAGGCAGAGAATTCCACAGTCTCACTGCTCTTACAGTAAAGAACCCCTATCTGTGCTGGTGTAGAAACCTTCTTTCCTCTAAACATAGGGTATACAGACCTGGGTATAAATAGATCATTGGAGAGATTTCTGTAAGGTCCCCTGATATATTTATACATAGTTAATAGGTCTTCCCTAAGCCTTCTTTTTTCTAAACTAAATAACCCTAATTCTGATAATCTTTCTGGGTACTGTAGTCCTCCTATTCCCCGTATTACCCTGGTTGCCCGTCTTTGAACCCTCTCCAGCTCCACTATATCTTTCCTGTACACTGGTGCCCAGTACTGATCACAGTATTCTATGTGTGGTGGGAGTAGTGATTTGTACAATGGTAAAATTATTTCCTTGTCGTGGGCATCTATGACCCTATTGATGCATGATTTTATTTACCTTGGCAGCAGCTGCCCGACACTGGTCACTACAGTTAAATTTACTGTTAACTAAGACTCTCAAGTCCTTTTCCACGTCAGTCGTCCCAAGTGTTCTCCCATTTAATACATATTCCCAGCCCTTACATTTATCAGTGTTGAACCTCACTTCCCAGCCCAAACCTCCAACCTATCCAGATCCATTTGTAACAGTTCACTGTCCTCTATTGTGTTGATTGTATTGAGTTTAGTATCATCTGCAATGATTGTTACTATTCAACCCATCTACAAGGTCATTAATAAATATATTAAATAGAACAGGACCCAAGACTGACCCCTGTGGTACCCCACTAGTAACAGTCACCCAATCAGAATAAGTACCATTAATAACCACCCTCTGTTTCCTATCACTGAGCCAGTTACTTACCCACTTGCACACATTCTCCCCCAGCCCAAACCTTCTCATTTTATGCATCAACCTTTTATGTGGAACCGTATCAAATGCTTTGGAAAAAATCCAGATATATGATATCCAGTGATTGCCCCTGGTCCAGTCTGGAGCTCACCTCCTCATAAAAGCTGATCAGGTAAGTTTGACAGGACCGATCCCTCATAAAGCCATGCTGATATGGAGTCATACATTTATTTTTAACAAGATACTCCAATATAGCATCTCTTAGAAAACCCTCAAACAACATACATCAGAGGTTAAATTAACAGGCCTATAATTCCCATGGTCACTTTTGGACCCCTTTTTAAATATTGGCACCACATTTGCTATGTGCGAGTCCTGGGGAACAGTCCCTGTTACTATAGAGTCCCTGAATATTAAAAATAATTACATTAATTAGTAATTACATTAATTAATTCCTTTAGAACACAGGGGTAAATGACATCTGTACCTGGCAATTTGTCTATTTCGATTTTTTGCAGGCGGCACTGTACTTCTTCCTGGGTTAGACAGGTGACCTGTACTGGGCAGTTTACCTTATCTCGCTGTATTTCACCTGGCATTTCATTTTCCTCGGTGAATACAGTGGAGAAGAATTTGTTTAATATATTTGCTTTTTCCTGATCTGCGTTTATAATTTCTTCCTCATCATTTTTTAAAGGGCCTACACTTTCATTTTAAACCTTTTTGCCATTTATATAGTTAAAGAACATTTTGGGGTTAGTTTTACTCTCTTTGGCAATGAGTCTTTCTGTCTCTATTTTTGCAGCTTTTAGATTTTTTACATATTTTACCTTTTTCTCTATAGCTTTTTAATGCTTCTTCACTGCCGTCCTGTTTTGGTAGTTTAAATGCTTTATTTTTGTCATTTATTGCGGCCTTAACATTTTTATTAATCCACATTGGTTTTCTTTTCTTTTATTCCCATAAGATATATACATCTTACAGTGAGAATTTAAGATATTTTTAAAAGTCTCCTATTTAGTGTCAGTATTCTTGTTTTTGAGGACATTATCCCAATAAGGGCTTCTCTTAGTTGATCAAACTTTGCCTTCCTAAAGTTCATTGTTTTTGTGGCCCCTCGAGAGATTCCCTTATTGAAGAACAAGTTATAATGTATTATATTATGATCACTATTTCCTAGGTGTCCTTCTACTTGCACATTAGTTACTCTGTCAGGACTGTTGGTTAATATTAAGTCCAGTAGGGTGCCCCCTCTGGTCGCGCCCTGCACCATTTTGGACAGATAATTGTCTTTAGTTATAGTTAGAAACCTGTTTCCTTTATGAGATTCACAGGTCTCAGTCTCCCAGTTCATATCAGGATAGTTGAAGTCCCCCATTATTATCACATAATTTTGATATGCTGCCTTGTTTATTTGCCTCAATAATTCATCTTCTGCCTCTTCCATTATGTTTGGTGGCTTATAACAAACCCCCATCAGGATTTTTTTTTTTTATCTCCATATATTTCTATCCACAATGACTCCACATTATCGTTTCCCTCCCATATATCCTCCCACATAAAGACAAACTCCTCCCCCTTTCCATTTTGTCCGATGCTTCCTGAATAGACTATAACCCTGTATGTTGACCGCCCAGTCACAGCTATTGTCCAACCCTGTCTTACTATGTCATAATTTTCCTCAGACATCAACCACTCCAGTTCCTCTGTTTTATTGGACAGACTTCTGGCATTAGTCAACATTCGGCTTATGAAAATACTAGAAGAGTGGTGAACTTACTGCACCATGTGCATAGTTGGGGACCCCATTGGTCTTTTTGTCCATGGATGCAGAGAAGGCATTCAATCACATTCATTTGCCTTATTGGTGCTTCGGGGAAGGGGTTTGCTGGCACATTTTTTGGGAGCAATTATGACTATGTGCTCCTTATGTCAAGGTTTTCACAAAAAGTCTAAGCCTTTCTTGATAGGGCTGCCCACTTTCTTCCCTAATATTTTTGCTTTGTATGGAGCTATTGGCTCTACCCAAATGTTGAGGACATACGGATTGACCATACTGAAATCTTATTTTAGCTAAATGCGAACAATGAAATTTTAACTCCCTGGCAAAGTCCCTATACGTAATGAGTGAATTTAGTAGGTATCCTATCAGTTAAATACACTGAAATCACAGGTCCTATCGATTAATTCACACACCCACATTCAGAGCTCTTTAATGTCTTGTTTCTGACTAGATTAGAGAGATGACTTCATTACGTATTTAGGGTTAAAAATACCATGCTTGTTTTCTATGATCTTCGAGAACAACTGTTTCACATTCTTAAGACTTTAAAAATAATCTTCATGAAGGGATAGGGAGATTCGAAATATGGGTGGGTAGGACTGGGTCCCTAAAAATGCAAATCTTGCCTAAGTTGTTGTATTTATACAGAACGCTTCAGCTACAGTTGCCTAACCGTTACTTCTTTCAACTTAAAGGGGTACTATGCTAAAAAAAACAATTTTTTTAAATAAACTGGTTCCAGAACCTTAAATGTGCACTATCATTAAACATGATTTTTAATATTTGATTCCTTATGCCAAATAAACTTTTGTAATTGGCTTCCATAAAAAAAAAAAAATGTTTTATGTTAGTTTTTCTGCTGTATACTTCTGGCCACCAGGGGTCTCCCTTCTTGGCCAGAACACATTCCGTCTGGTCAAAATCTCAGATTTTGGTCTCCTGCTTGTAATGGCAGAAGGCCAAACTCAGGAAGTGTTTCTCTGCACTGAGCTTGATTGACAGCTGCAAAGAGCCTCACTGAAAGCAGCTGCACAGACTAAGCTGCACAGACTAAAAGCTGAACAGAGCTTCACTGAAAGAAGCACAGACTGAAACCTGCTACACAGAGCTTAAGGTTTTCTATTCATCACAGCGCTGCAACGATGTGAGGGTGGAAGTGCTCCCCCAACAGACTTCACTGATGTCATGCCTGCTGGGAAACGCCCACTTTCTTCTGCTGGGAGATTTCACTATGTGAGCAAGAAGAAACGTATGATACACAGCTTTTTAAAGCTCTGAAATGTTTTCTAAGGGTGGGAGGGGTGTTAGGAGTAGTTAGGGAACATAGCCCAAGTGAGTTTAGAAAAGTTTATATAGTTACAGGTACTCCTTAAACAGATTTGTAAATTGCTTCTATTAAAAAAATCTTAACCCATTCAGTACTTATCAGCTGCTGTATACTACAGAGGAAGTTCTTTTCTATTTAAATTTATGTTCTGTCTGACCACAGTGCTCTCTGCGGACACCTCTGTCTTTCTCAGGAACTGTCAAGAGCAGAAGAAGATCCCCATAGTAAACCTATCCTGCTCTTAAAAGTTCCTGAGACAGACAGAGGTGTCAGCAGAGAGCACTGTGGTCAGACAGAAAATAAATTGAAAAAGAAAAGAACTTCCTGTGGAACATACAGCAGCTGATAGGTACTGGAAGGATTAAGATTGTTAAATAGAAGTAATTTACAAATCTGTTGAACGTTCTGGCTCCAGTTGATTTGTAAAAAAAAAAAAATAATTCACTGGAGTACCCCTTTAAGTCTCTTTTTTCCAATTTTGTTCAGAAAAACTCAAAAATTCTTGGACTGGTTTGCAACGCCCAGCGTACCATGTGTGCTTGTTCTTACCAGCATCAGGCTTTATCCTCTGTGCCATGTGCCTGCTGTGCTTCCTGGTCTTCCTGCTTTGGAGTGTCTACTGCTGGAGTTCCTTCACTGTCCTTTAGGGTCTGTGCACGAGCACTGGCTGAATCTTATAGAGACAGTTTGCACTCACTAATGGATCCTCCTCCAATCCCTGTCTAGTACTACCTATATAAACCTGCTCCAACCTGTTGCCTGATGCCTTAGCAAGGTTGTGTTTCCTGTATTGCTAAAGTCCCTGAGCCCTGTACTTGAGTTCCTGATCCTGTCTGTATGCTGTATCTGTGCTCCTGATCCTGCCCATTTACTGGACTTCGTCTTGGACTGTGTACCACTAATCCTGTCTGCTTGCAGCTTGTTCTAGCCTGCACCTTTAGCCATCTTGGCTAGTTGTTTTCACAGCATCTGCCCAGCTAATAAAAACCTGTTTAGCTCTGCTGCATCTGACGCTATCTTTAGTGGATCCACACCCGTGGGGCATTACATCTATGACTTAATGACTATACATAGCTTAAAAGGGGGACTTGGTCTTCCATGCCTTTACAAATATTATGTGGACACTTCTGTTTCCCAATTGTGTGAATACTGGTCACCTACCTTGGTGATCCCATGGGTACAGATAGAGCGCTCTTGAAGCACCCAAATAGATTTGAGTATATAACAATATAATTTTTACATGCTCGGAGGATTGTCCTTGCTCTAGGCGTATTGCCTCTGACTACAGACAGTTTGCAAGGTTGGTTTTCAGTGCACTTGTTTCAAAAGCCATGCCATTCCCAGTTTTCTCCACACACAGTCCACCTCAAATACTGTCTATTGCCATACCAGTTCTTGACCTTTCTATGTGGAGGGGAGTTCTGTGCTCATTTGAATGCCTTTGCTCCATCTACTTACTTCTTACTTTGGGGGCAATGTGGGACCATTGGGACTATCTGCAATGTTTTTTGGTCATGCTCTAAATTGTCTTAATTTTAGTCCAAAGCGGAGACTATGATATTGGATTCCCTACCCTGCGTTACGCTTGATGCTATCTTTGACTTTGTTTTTGGCAGGACCTTCTATCAATAATAAGTATGTTGTGCAATGTTTTGCAAAATTATCCTGGCCAAGTCAGTCATCTCCAGATATTGGAAATCCAGTACATCTCCATTAATTCCTAAACTGATTTCCACACTTCCATAATCCCATACATTTCAAACAAGGGGTTGTGCATACTGTGAGCAATGTACGTTCAGTTTCTAAGATGTGGCGCCCAAGAGCCAACTCTGAATATGCCTACCTGACAGTGTAGTCTGACTTAAAGTGAATATATTCTTGCTTGTACCTTCACAGTTTTTCTTGTTTTTGTTTTCTGCTTTCTTTATGTTTCTTGTTTTCTAATTCTAAATGTTATGAGTAAACAGTTGCTAACTGCTCTGTGAATTTTGTGCAGGCATCCTGTTTTGTGTAATGTTTCACTTGCCTTATGATATGCCTTATGATATTGCTCAAATGCCTTATGATATTGCTCAATCTCAAAAGTCAAAAGTTATAATTTTTTAAAAGTAGTAAAATAAAACAAAACCAATATAGATGTAACGTACCGGCAGGACTGGTAGTGGATCCTCTGGACCAGAGAGGCGATGACGCGGGTTGTACCAGAGGACCGGTTCTAAGTGGTTACTGGTTTTCACCAGAGCTCGCCGCAAAGCGGGATGGACTTGCTGCGGCAGTAACCACCATGTCGTATCCTCCAGTAGCAACTCGACCTCACTGGTAGCTTATATGGCGTGGTACACAGGGGGCAGGCAGGAGCGTAGTCGGACGTAGCAGAGGTCAGGGCAGGCGGCAAGGGTTCAAAGGCGAGTAGACGGTAGCAAGGGTACGGCAACAGGCAGGACAGTATACACAGTATGGAACGCTTTCTCAAAGGCACTAGGGCACAAAGATCTGGCAAGGGCAGGAAGGGGCAGGAGACTTTATTAGGGAAGGAGGCAGGGATAATTAGCCAGCACACCAATCAATGGTGCGCTGGCCCTTTAAATTTACAGAAGGTGGCGCGCGCACCCTAGAGAGCGGGGCCGCGCGTGCCGGAAGGCAGAGCCAGTCTGCGCCTGGAACGAGGAGCCAGGTAAGTCAGACAGGGACACAAGGGATCCCATGCTCCCGGTCAGTGTGACTGTGCGGGAGGCACCGGGATCCCGGGAAGGGGGAGCGGGGAAGCGAGCACTCCGGTCCGGAGGCGGGGACCAGAGCGCTAGCTGTGACAATAGATTGGGTATCGTTGTAATCATAGGTACTTACAAAATAAAGATTAAGTGTAATTTTTACCGAAAAGTGCACTGTGTGAAAATGAAACCTCCCAAAAAATTGTGGGGGATCTTAAAATTTTGCCCCACAAATATTTTCTGATTCCCTGTATATTTTGTGGCAAAATGAGTTATGTCATTACAAAGTGCAATTGGTTGGAAAAAAAACAGGCTCTTATGTGTTATCTAATATTTTATCTTTATTCTGTGGCTCAATACAGTTAAAATGATATTCATGGTTACACACTTATATCATGTGACCAAAAATCAGCAATTTTGGACTTTGTTTTTTTTTATGTTAACACCGTTCATGTATCAACCATAACCAAACCAAATATGTTTTATTTTCTTATTCCCCACAGTTCCCACTGGGGACTATTTATAGAAATATATTGACTGCTATTACTGTTTAGTGCTATGCATTGGCAAAAACTTGTATAGTCTGCCAGAAGGCAGACCATACCAGTGGATGACAACAAAACAACGTGGAGCAGGTAAGCAAAGCTCCGGATCCCATCTTGACTCATGGGACCCCCGTAATCATGCTGTGGGTTGTCTGATGAGTCTCACAAAGCCTCTTTCATGCTTTAGTTTTCATGATCAATATTATTTATGGAATCTAAAAGGTTAAAGACGGTCATTCGCAGGATCGCTGTTGTCCACCATTATCCATGGTGGAAAAACTCTATGCACTGGGTTTCCTATGACTTAATGATTATACATAGGCTATGAGAGGGACTTGGTCATACAGACCTTTCCAAATATTATGTGGCCACTCTTGTTTATCAATTGCGTTAATACTGGTCCCCCATCTTGGTCACCCAATGGGTACCGATAGAGCGCTCTTGGAGCACCACAATAGATTTGAAACATTATTTTTTAGATGCTAAGAGGATTGCCCTTGCTCTAGGCTTTATCACCTCTGACTACAGCCAGTTTTCAATGTTGGTCTTTAATGCACTTGTTTCAAAAGCTATGCCATTCCCAGTTTCTTCCACACACTCCACCTCAAATCATATCTAGTGCCATACTAGGTCTCAACTTATCAATGTGGATTCACAGGTGGCTAGCTGATTTATCATGACTATATGTCAGGGTGGTCCTGTGCTCATTTGAATGCCTTTGCTCCATCTACTTACTTCCATCTTGCACATATGTGACTTTTTTATCACTTTTTCATAAATTTTCTCTGGGATGTGATGTGACCAAAAATCAGCAATTTGAGGGTATCAGAACCTTAAAACTTAGAAAAGAACTGACTTGTCAGATTTTACTTTGTCTGGCTCTACTTGTCAAATTCCAGCGAAAAAGAAGACATCCATAAACATGCACTATTATTTTTATGTGCTGTTTTTTGTGTTTTTTGCCATAACTGTGTATTAAAATTTACACCTTGTTGTCGTTTTCTATTCCTTATAGTTGCAGCTGATTGTGCTTATGTTTAGCAGTTGTTAAATATGCCTATATCGGATTCAAGCTCTTGCAATCTAAAAAAACTCTGATCTAATTTGCTTGACATGACATGCATGCTGCATCTATTCACCTCTTTGCATTCAGTCGAAACAATGACACAAATCTTAAAATAACAATGTATGACTATAATATTCCATTATTTACTTTTTTAATGTTATGATAGCTAATTCAAATACATTTGGAGCCCAACACGCAATTTCTTGCTGGCTAGTTTAGGAAATTATGAGTACATATTTGAAGAGGTATATATAATTCATAAGATTATCTCATAGGTCAACAAGAATCTTCAAATAGGTAGACTTGTCTGAAATGCTTAAAGCTATGCAAATACTAATGTCAAAGTAGAATCTCCCAATAGCGGACACTCACGGGGAATAAAAAAGTGAGTTGTCCCCCGCTTTTGAGAGATGTCCCTTAATGGGAAACCTATAAAACACAATAAAAAGCAATATTACAGTAGAATCTCCCAGTGTCTTTTAATCTTCCCTTACCCCCCCCCCCCCTGTATCATTTCTTCCACCCTTTTATACCCTGTGCCATCTTATTACCCTGTGCATTGTGTCAAATTGTTCCCCCCACCCTTACCCCCTGTGCCACATTTCCCCTTTAACCCCTTCCCCTCCTCATACCTTTTAATTCCCCATTCATTACCCTCTGTGTAAATTCATCACCCCCCTTTTTATGAAGTGGCACAGGGGCATAAAGGGGGAATAAAATGGCACAGGGGCTGGTAAAGAGGGGGTGATGAATTTGCACAGAGGGCAATAAAGAGGGAATTAAATAGCACAGGGGGATCAAGAGGAAATAATGTGGCACAGGGGGTAAAAAATGGAGGGATGATTTGACACATGGGGTATAAAGTGGCACGGGGGATCAGGGAAGGAGGGGGGGTGAATGATGTGGCTGGTGGACATACAGGAGTATGAGACCACTGTTTAAACATCAGTCTTCTGCTTCCGTGCTGGGGCTTCTGCAGGGGGGTGCAGCGGGGGCCTGGAGTATTGGCTGTACCCCCTGATGATGGCCCTGTGTGCAAGGTAGGGCCGGCACATAAGCCTGGTTGTTGCCTATTGGGAGTGTTTTGTTCCCTATTGGGAGTGTTTGTCCCCTAATGGGAGTGTTTTGTCCCCAATTGGGAGTGTTTTGTCCCCTGATGGGAGTGTTTTGTCCCCTATTGGGTGTGTCCGCTTCCTCTATTGGGAATGTCCCCTATTTGGAGGGTCCAAATACATTAAAGGGGTTCTCCGGTGCTTATACATCTTATCCCCTATCCAAAGGATAGGGGATAAGATGCCTGATCGAGGGAGTCCCGCCGCTGGGGACCCCCAATTTTGCACGCGGCACCCCATTTGTAATCAGTCCCTGGAGCGTGTTCGCTCCGGGACTGATTACCGGCAACTACAGGGCGGGCGGCGTGTGACGTCACGCCCCCGCCCCCGTGTGATGTCACGCTCCGGCCCTCAATGCAAGTCTACGGGAGGGGGCGTGACAGCTATCAGAGCCAGGATGAGGGGGGGCAATGATGATGATAAGAGCCAGGATGGGGGGGGGGCAACGGGGATGATAAGAGCCAGGATGGGTGGGCAATGATGATGATGATAAGAGCCAGGATGGGGGGGGGGGGCAATGGGGATGATAAGAGCCAGTATGGGTGGGCAATGATGATGATGATAAGAGCCAGGATGGGGGGGAGCAATGATGATGATAAGAGCCAGGAGGGGGGCGGCAATGATGATGAGGGTGTGTGTGCTGGGGATGGGCGTGCTACAGGGGGGGTGCAATGATGATGATGAGGAGTCTGAGGATGAGGTGCAGGGTGGGGGGAAAGACAACAGAGAAGATGTCACTTAGGTCAGCGATATCATTGTGTATTCTCCTGACTGTCCCATCAGCTGGAGTCACTTGTAAGTTCTGCAGTGATGATGGGTGACACTGTACTCCAATCTGTGGCTCTGCAGCTGTTGCAAAACAGCAACATCCTTAATTCCTGATGCTCTTCAGACACGATGGGAGTTGCAGCTTTGTAACAGCTGGAGAGCCACTTGAACCAAGGGGATTGGTGGGGGTCCCAGCAGTCTGCCCCCACCATAAAAATGGGCTGCTTATTTTAAAATGCCCGGGCCTATTTTTGGTCCCAGTCCAGCCCTGCCTTCATGTCCCTTAATTCACTGTGTATTCTTCTGACTGTGTCCCATCAGTGCTGTAGTCACTAATACCTTTGTGTGGCCAAGTAAGGGGGTCATCAGGAGGTAGGGGGGCCCTTGACAATTTTTCGCATCGGGGCCCTGTGGTTTCTAGCTACGCCCCTGATTGGAAGCACACGAATTTAGACATGAAATCCACATCAAACTCTGTGTAAAAATAATTAATGTTCCAACATTATAGAAAAATCTAATATTGTCTATTTGTATATAATATCTGATGTTTAGCAATACAATGTAAGTGCTTCTGTAAAGCTGTCTAAATTCCACATCTTAGAAAGTGCTGCATTTTAAAAGTTTTATTAGAAGTTTTTATGATAAAGCAGTAGGGCCTGGATGAGCATAAATAACTTACTTAAAAAAAAACTAATTCCAAAAAGTGAGTAAATAGATTAAATTATGAATTTAGTAAAGCAATAAGATTTTCAAATCTATCCTACAAGGCTCGGTGTAAACCAAGTGTTGGTGACTGTACACATATTCCATATTTGCAGCTAAGAAATTTGAAAGTGTGGGCGTAAAGCAGGCATGTAATCACTGAACACGTTAGGACGGTGGCATGTGCTGAGAACATACTGTATTGCGGCTTTAGATTCTCTCCACTCCTTTGTTAGTTTAGAAAACAGTTATTCTGACACATCAAGTCTTTTTTAAGCCGAATATTTATCTGAGATTAGACATAGACCAATGAAGTGAAGTGTTTTACAAAACTGATGGTTTGCAGAAACCTGAATCACTTTGTTTATGGTTTCCTGCACATAACAAAATGTCAGCAGAGAAAATATAGAGTAACATAGGGTTTCATTCCGTTGACACACACAGAAAAAAGTCATACAGACTAATTTCATGCACTTCCATACATGGGATAAAGATGGGTATTGTATTTTATTCCTGAATATGACGCATATATACGCATGCAAGAACTCTGATAACAGCCTATATTTACTTTACAGATAGATACATTTGTACAGCTATTCATCTAGAATCATCCTCTTTTAATTCTCTAATCCTTTGAGGACCAAGGGACGTATTTGTCCCATGTTTTTAATTGCCTAATACAAGCAATTAAAAACATGGGACAAATACGTCCCTTGGTCCTCAAAGGGTTAAATGGTTACTCCGGCCCTAAGACATCTTATCCAAAGGATAGGGGATAAGATGTCTGATCATTGGGGTCCCACCGCTGGGGACCCCCGCAATCTCTCATGCAGCACCCACCTGTCTCAGCTGCATGGAGCAACGATAGCTCCGTGTCTGAAGACTCACGACCACGGGGCCGGAGTATCGCGGGAATAAGATGTTTTAGGGCCGGAGTACCCATTTAATACCTGGTGAAACAAACATACAGTACACTTATGTTTACTGGGGGGCAGGTGCAAAAAATGGCAAAACTACTAATTTAGAGGGTTAAAGGGAGCACAGTTTTTAAATAGGGACCAGAGAGGGCCGAATTACTAAATGGGGGCCAAAGAGGAAGGTTTTACAGTGTGAAGGGCCAAAGAGGACAATATTAATGACTAGGTGCTATAAGGAGGTATCATTGGGTGCAGAGGGAGCATTTATTCAGTATGGGGGCACTAAAAGCAGCACTTGCTATGTGGGGCTTGGAAGGGGTGCAAAAAAAATGTTAATAATACTATGTGCTAAATAAAGTGGGCCTTCTTTTGGAATCTGGGACACTGTCTGGTCCTGAATTGATGGAAGATTTTGTATAGACTTGATGCAAAAGAAAGGAAATGTGAACGACAAGAAGAAAGCCCCTATGAGTCTTTAAAGGGGTACTTTGGTGGAAAACAAATGTTTTTAAATCAGCTGGTGCCAGAAATGTAAACAGATAAAAGTTAAATCCTAAAAGGGAAAAGATGGCGTATCAGTGGTCTCCTGGGGGGGGGAAGTAAAAAGCCTGATAGTATATGAGCTTGGTACTGTGTACCTCTCGGGCGCCTTTCAGGAAAAAACAAACCTGATAACAAACCCTTTAGATGTTTCGTAGGAATTAAAGGGGTATTCCAGGATAAAAACTTTTTTCTATCAACTGGCTCCAGAAAGTTAAACAGATTTGTAAATTACCATATTTTTCGCCGTATAAGACGCACTTTTTCTTCCCCAAAACTGGGGGGAAAAAGTCGGTGCGTCTTATACGGCGAATCCACCCCTATCGCGGCGGTCCCTGCGGCCATCAACGGCCGGGACCCGCGGCTAATACAGGACATCACCGATCGCGGTGATGCCCTGTATTAACCCTTCAGACGCGGCGCTCAAAGCTGACCGCCATGTCTGAAGGGAAAGTGACACTAACCCGGCTGTTCAGTCGGGCTGTTCGGGACCGCCGCGATCTCACCGCGGCGGTCCCGGACAGCCCAACTGAATAGCCGGGTTAGTGCTTACAGGACACCGGGGGGGACCTTACCTTCCTCCTCGGTGTCTTCTCCGTTCAGGGATCCCCTGTATGCCGGCGCTCTCCTTCCTCGTCATCACGTCGTCGCGTACGTCCGTCTGCGTGCGTAACGACGTGATGGCGGTGACGGAGAGCGAGGATAACCCGGCCGGCAGCAGAGACGTTCCGGAGCAACGGGGACACGGCGACAGCGATGGAGCGACATCCAGGGCAGCGGTGACGGGTCCGGAGTGGCGGGGACACGTGAGTATTACCTCCTATGCAGTGGTCTTCAATCTGCGGACCTCCCAATGTTGCAAAACTACAACTCCCAGCATGCCCGGACAGCAAACGGCTGTCCGGGCATGCTGGGAGTTGTAGTTTTGCTACATCTGGAGGTCCGCAGGTTGAAGACCACTATTGGGTTCAAAATCTTAATTTTTTTAGATTTTGCCCCTAAAAATTGGGTGCGTCTTATACGCCGGTGCGTCCTATAGGACGAAAAATACGGTACTTCTATTAAAAAATCTTAAAGGGGTATTCCATGATTTTTTTTTTCATTTGACTATGCTACAGGGGCTGTAAAGTTAGTGTAGTTCATAATATAGTGTCTGTACCTGTGTGTGACGGTTTTCTCACAATTCTTCTGTGATTTTCACCCCAATATTTATTTTTACCAGCATACAAAATGACTGTTGTCTCTGATTTTTCCCAGGTTGCAATGCGGCCGAGACCTGACCTCACTAGTCAGCTGATGACAGGGAGCCTGTCTGCTTCAATGGGTGGAGCGATCGCTTGGTGGGAGAGAGATCAATCTGCAACTAATGCAACAGCTGTAGGCACCCTGATTGAAAACCACACTGATTTGAATTGATGCAGCTCATTTATGTTTCAATGGGTGGGGTGGATGATGTGTGGGAGGGAGGAAGATGGAATTGTGGGATTTGTAGTCAAAAAAATAAAAGTCAAACAGGAAATACTAGTTCCCAAAAAGCTAGCCACAGTGTTATGGTAATCTCACAACATAGCCATTCAGCCCAAAGACAAGTGCAGATCCTTCCTAAGCATGTCCATTACTGTCTGCCAGGTACCTACTAAAATCACCTTATGGTGGATAACCCCTTTAATCCTTCCAGTAGTAGTCAGCTGAGGAAGCAGCATGTAGGGATAAGTGCAAAACATAGGAAAACATTATCAAATACCATGGGAAAATACCTGTCAGGAAACAAAACCCACAAAGAAAACTACACTCCACTCTTAGTAAATCAGGGCCACTGTTTGCACATTTTCTTGACGAGTTAATATTTTTAATATTGTTATGCATATTTTGCTGTAAAAGCTTGAACGCTTTATTTAAGCATGTCAGTTGATGTGTATTTGTGTAAGGAGGGATGGCGTGGCCTAAGGAGATGAACACCCTATATCAGTTTTTCCCAACCAGTGTGCCAAAGATTCGAAAAACAAATCAAATGTGAAGCTACCAGAAATCCAGTATCCTCCAATGTTATCATATTCTAGAACTGCAACCTACCTGGAGTGGCCAGAAGTACAAGATGTTAAGTGATCAGAGATATGACCAAGGTAAACAAGGCTGAAACCTAACCAACACTGAAGACATAAGTTGAAACATTAAAGGGGTACTCCCCTTAAATCAACTGGTGCTAGAAAGTTAAACAGATTTGTAAATTACTTCTATTAAAAATCTTAATCCTTCCAGTACTTATCAGTTGCTGTATACTACAGGGGAAGTTGTGTAGTTATTTTCTGTCTGACCACTGTGCTCTCTGCTGACACCTCTGGTTGTCACAGGAACTGTCCGAAGCATTAAAGGTATGCTATGGGATTTGCTCCTACTCTGGACAGTTCCTGAGACAGACAAAGTTGTCAGCAGAGAGCACTCTGGTCAGACAGAAAAGAACAACTCAACTTCCGCAGCTGATACCTACTAGAAGTATTGAAATTGATTATAATGATTCTAATGGTTGATCAATACATTAATACTTATATGCCATTGCTAATGCTACAGAAAGATACGTGTTACCCTTAACCTATATATCAGCTTGTTATTTGCTTGTAATTAAGATGAAGAGCTTGGGAAGAGGCCAGAAGATGCAAGATAAAGAAGAAGTTGGAAGTTAGAGACAAAACATCTGAAGATATATTGACTGTGCTGAAGGACGGCTACATCCGGAATTTTCTAGAATTAGGGAAATGGCAACATAAGTGACCTATGGTTAAAAAACAAATGAATGCTTAAAATGCTAATATATAGACGCAATACTCAACCAATCAAAATATAACATGATGATTTTGACTCGATGACTAACCTCCCCTTTTTGTCAACTGTAAAAAACTATGTACTTCCATATAATAAACAGAACTCCTTGGGACAGCTCCTTCACCAGTATGCTGAGAAGGAGATATATACCAACATTTTGTCTGGTGTTTATTTCTTGTGTCGACACTCAGCAGTATACAGCGGCAGTCACTCACATTTTAAGGCCGAACCAGCAGCCAACCTTAACAGAAGGATTAAGATTTTTTTAAAGAAGTAATTTACAAATCTGTTTAACTTTCTGGAGCCAGTTGATACAAAATAAAAAAATAAAAAACTTTTTCCTGCAATACCCCATTAAAGCAAAATTAAAGAAAAATGTAGTTGTTTAAAAAAAAAAGATATTCCATTTTAATATATTTTTTCTGTAACATGCCAGGTGTTAAACGGATATTCCGGGTTTATACATCTTATCCCCCATGATCTCAGTGCAGCCCCTGGCACAGAATGCTGGGCGCTGCCTCCGAGATGGGGAGGTGATGTCACGGCCACACCCCCTCCATTCATGTCTATGGGAGGGAGCATTGCGATGATCGCGGGGGTTCCCCAGTGGCGGGACCCCTGCAATCATACATCTTATCCCCTATACTATAAACAGAGTAATGGACTCAACATTTTTTCCCACGAAACTGTAGTGTCTAGAAATATCTTATACATGGTGTAGGTACTCTACATGACTCAACTATGAAGGAGCACAAAGTATTCCAGCACTGTCATTGGATTTTGTTGTTAAAGTGATCACAGTGCCTAAAAAAAGACATAAAGTAAACTTCTGCAGGTCAGTATAATTATGGAGAGATTACATTTACATAGCTATTTTATGTTTACTACTTTAGGTTTACTACTTAGTAAAAACCCTTTTTTATAATGATCATGTGTCCCTATATTCAGAAAGCTGCAGTTTTTTTTCCAATGAATTGAGTTGTTTTTTGCAGAACAAGATGACATTTATATTGGTACCATATTGGGGTACATGTGACGTTTAAATATTTTTTGTTTAATTTTCGGGGGGATGGTGTGGACAAAAAATGTCAAATACATTTATTTCTGTATTAATTTTTTTATGGCATTCTCCTTGTGGTATAAATGACTCATGATTTTTATTCCGTAAGTCGGTACTGTTAGGTTCACCGCAGTCGACTGGCACTCGGGAGGAAGTAGATCTGCTGGACCACAGGTCATAGATCCGCTGGACCTGTGTGGCAGGTAACGCGGGCCTTGCCAGGGAGCTGAGTCTAAGGTGCCGCTGGTTTTCACCAGAGCACGACGCAAAGCGGGATGGTCTTGCTGCGGCAGGCGGCACCCAGGTCGCTACCCCTGGCACGACTCGTCCACACAGGCGGCTGAGGTGATGCGAGGTACTGAAGGGAAGAGGCAGGACATTGTCTGGATAGCAGGAGGTCAGGGCAGGCGGCACAGGAGCGTAAATAGGAATGTAGCAAAAGGTCAGTAGGCAAGCGGCAAGGTACACGGTAAGATCACGCAATACAAGGTCTGGTAGATGGCAAGGAAACACAGTATAATGCTTTCACTAAGGCACTGGTGCAAAAGATCCGGCAGAGGAATGTGGGAGGTGCTGAAACTTATAAGTGTGTTAGGTGCAAACCATAATTACGGGCGCACTGGCCCTTTAAATCTAAGAGCTCTGGCGTGTGCGCCCTAGGAGGCGGGGGCACTCGTGCCAAAGCTGAGAGGAGGAAGCAGAGGACTGAGGCGATGCAAATCCCAGCCCGCCAGCTGGGGAAGGAAGAAGAACAATTTGTATCCTTTTTTTTTGTTTACTACTTTTTTTTTTAACCATTACATTTTATTGAAGTTTTTTCAAGATATAACAAAGTTCCAAAAGTGAAATAAAACATACAATAAAATGAACAAAGTTCCAGGCAGAACGACTTGCGTTAAAGGCAGCATTAATATGTGCAGAGATACATACATGAATGTAAGGTATGGCAGAATACTATCAGATTATTAAGCCATCACCTCATCAGTAGCTCCCTAGTGACTCGACAGCTACTTCCAACTGGATTCACGCGTATACGAGGATAGAGATATTCCACTCGTTGTCCTTGAAAATAGGTAGAAGTGCTCCAGCTATGCCACAGCCAGCTGACTTTAGGATAAAAAGTTCCTTTGTTCACAGCTATAATCTTTTCATAATTGCAAGCCATGTTGATCAAAGAAATAGTTTCAGTGTCAGGAGGGGGAGCTAACGCTTTCCAATGGCAAGTCACCACTAATTTAGCTATGACTAGAATTTTACATAAAAGAGGTCTAAATTCTGCAGGGAAATCCTGCACCCCTATCAATAAGAGGGCCAATTTAGGTGTCAAGTCCGACATGGGGGAATAGATGGAGCGCAGGACATCCCCAATTGCTGACAAGTAGGCTGACAACTTAGGGCAGAACCACAGCACATGTAAAATAGAACCCCTTTGGTTACAATGGGGGAGATTTATCAAAACCTGTGCAGAGGCAAAGTTGCCCATAGCAACGAATCAGCTTGCTTTCAATTTTCACAGGCCTTGTTAATAATGTAAGAAGCGAACTGATTGGTTGCTATGGGCAACTGGACAACTTTGATGCTGCACAGGTTTTGATAAATCTCCCCCATAATGTCTCCAACACATAGGCAAAGAATTTGGATACGTGGCTTGAAGTCTAGTAGGCGGATAGTACAAACACAGTCTGGTTTTAATTGCAGCTTCCACATGAGAGATGCTGCAAAGAGTCTTAAATAGCCACTTAGAAGCCGGTGTCCACTCTAGGGCCGTAATTTCTACTGCTAGTTCCCTCGCCCACCCAGTGAAAGGGGGTTTAGTGTACGGTAATGGATCCAAATCCAGCAATTGATAAATGGCTTTCAAACCTTTAACGTTTAGACAAAACAAGCATAATAAAACATGGGAGAAATACCATTCCTCCATGCCCATAGAGCCAATAAAGTGCCAGATTTGTAAATATTAGTAAAAATCAGAATTGTGAATGCCATACCGCTCATACAAATGTGTGCATATGTACTCCCTCAAACAATTGTGAAACAGTAGTAATACCCCTGTCAGCCCAGGCTTGTAGCTGAAAATTAGGAATACCCTGAGACAGTATGTGAATCGGTATATTTGAAGGGAATGTTCATTGAGCATGGGAATTATTCCGGTGAAACGAGGACCAGCATGAGAGACCCGATATGGGTTATAGGGACATATTGTGAGGAAGTTGCAAACTCCATATGGGAAGAAACAGTAAAGTCCTAGGATTGGAGACTCCACCTAAGGAACTCTCAATGTGTACCCAGGGCATAGTGGGACTCTCCATCCAGAAAGCTTTCAATAGGGTGATCAATGTAGCCGTATGGTATCTACATAAATCTGGAAATTCCAAGCCCCCTTTCATTTTGTCCCTCATCAGTAGAGATTGTGAGATCCTTGGTTTCTTGATACCCCACAAATATTTCAAATGTATGGAGTAGGCTCTTTCAAAGAAACAAGACGGTAAGCTTAATGGTAATGTGCGGTATAGGTAGAGCAATTTTGGCAACACCAACATTTTGAAGACTGCAATTCTACCTAGCCAGGAGACCTCATAATGTTCCAATCTATCTAACTCTATCTGCAGTGTCTGTAAAAAGGGGGCATAATTATATTTGTATAGCATATTGAAGGACCTAGTTAATTTTACCCCTAGATATGTGATTGTATCTTTCTGCCAATCTAGTTTGAAGGTACTGGACAGTCGGTCACACATCGCCAAGGGAAGGTGAATGGGAAGGACTTGGGATTTGGACACGTTTAATTTATAATATTCCCCAAACTTGTTTAGCAAGTCCAAAGTCCTCGGCAGGGAGTGCTCAGAGGTAGACAATGTGATGATAACATCATCAGCATACAATGAAACAATATGTTCCCGATCACCCACTTGTGTACCCGTGATGTAGGGATCTAGTCTCAAAGCCTGAGCCAGATGCTCCATTCATAGTACAAATATCAGTGGGGAGAGTGAGCTCCCCTGCAGAGTCCCGTTAGGTCCAATTAATGCGATCAAACGCCTTTTCGACGTCGAGGAACAAGAATAAGGACAGTAATCCTCTTTTCACCACAATATGTCAAAGATTAAAAACTCGTCTAGTGTTTACATAGGCCTGCCTCTTTTATACAAAACCCACTTGATCTACTGCAACTAATCGGGGAAGGATGGGAGACAATCTAAGTGCAAGTAATTTAGCATATATCTTAAGGTCTACATTGAGTAGCGAGATTAGTCTAAAATTACTGGGAACATTTTCTTTGGGGAGGGAACCTGCAGTAAATGCATCCAGTAGGGAAGCATGTAAATGTGGAGCAAGAATAGGCATGAATTGTTTATAGTAAGAAGTGGATAGGCCATTCGGGCCAGACTCATTGCCTGTAGGGAGAGAAGCTATTATTTTACGTATTTCCTCTAAGGTAATGGGTGAATACAAAGCTGTTAGCTGGGCCTCAGATAAGGTAGGGAGATTTAGATCATGTGGAATCTCAGCTATAGTTTGTTCAGTAGGTTTAGGGACTTGGCTATCAGAAGCTAAGTTATAGAGGGATGTGTAATACTTCTAGCTTATCATCTAGACCTTCACCCCTAAGATACGGAAAACGGGCTGTAATGCGCTTGTCTTTCAAGCGTGCAGCTATTAATTTCCCTGCCCTGTTCCCCGCCCTGTTATCGGCATAAAACATCGACTTAGTCTTCACCAAAGATTTTGCGTATTGAGATATAAGAGTCTCTCTAATTTTTGAACGGCTGGCCATCAATTCTGTGGCCAACTGAGGGGAGGGATGCGTTCTATTTTGCAATTTTAAAGGACGTTGTTTTTGTAAGAGGCCATTAAGAATTTCAGTCTGCTTTTTCTTGTGTACATGTCCCAGTTTTATAAAAGTATCCCTAATGTAGGCTTTGTGTTCATTACAAATGGTAGTGGACGTAACCTCAGAGGTCGCATTAGTAAGAAAGTAAGAAACCAGATCTCTCTCTATCTCACAGCCATTTTGAGTGTGATGCATCAAAAACATGTTACAGCGCCATAAATATGTCGGAGGCATAGAGTAAATTTCATGCAATTCTCATAAAATCGGTGAATGGTCCAACCACGTGGCATCTAAGATTGAGGTAGACTTCAAAAGGTTCAAAAGAGAATGACTAGTTACAAATAAATCTGTACGGGAATAGGTATTGTGCGTTGTGGAGTAAAACGTATAGTCACGTTCGGACGTGTGTAAAACCCTCAATGCATCAAAAAGTTCCTCCCTATGGAGTAGATCTTAAAGAGATACTGGCTTATGTCTACTAGTGGAAGAGGAATCCACATAGGGATCCAATACATCAATAAAATCTCCACATAGGAGAACATTACCTTGAGAGCGAGTGTGCAGGGGAAGCTGGGCTATTGGCACGCACCTGTGATTACGTCACGCCGTTATCCTCCTCCCAGGTCAGCGTGAAGGAGCTCCGGGTCACTCCATCCTCCAGTGTCGGGAGAGAATTGCTGCGAGCCCTCCAAGTGAAGGAGTCATCCTCCTGAGGTGAGCGCTGCCCTCCACTAGAACTGTGCTGTTGTGGCGCTTGTTGCAGTGTAGCATGGGAGCTGCAGAGCTACGCGGCCATCTCAGTCAGCTGCCCCGCCAAGCACCTTCTGTTTAATACTCTTATTAGGAAGAGTTGACTTTTTTGGTGGTACCATTTTTGGATATGTGTGGCAGATATATTACTATTTATTTAGATTTTTTAGGAAATGGATTTGAAAATTTTGACATATTTTTGGCATTTGTTTAAAACATGTTTTATGTTTTTTTCCATGCAGGTTAAATAATGGGATTGTGTTATGGTTTAGGACATTACTTGTTATTTATAAATATTTTTTTTACAATAAAATGGAATATATAAATGGGAATTGTATTTTTTTTATTTAATATAAATAATGTACATTTTATTATTATATTCTAGGGGACTAGACTATGCCATCTGTTGATCACAGGTATAATACAGTGCACTACAAATCTGTAGTGGTGTGTGTTACGCCTGTCAGTGTTACACTGGTAGTACCAAACTCTCTACGGGAGTGCCAGATTTCTGTACTTAGCTGTGTCTACCTTGGTGGTGTGTCAACCTTGCCCAGGGCACAGGGAGATAATGGCACTGTTCTGAAGATTTCAGGGGGTTCCAGCAGCCATACCCACCACAATTAGACACTTATCCCCTATCCTTTGGATAGGGGATAAGTTGTGAAACGCTGGAGTACCGCATTCATTACCAGGATCAAAGTACAGCAGTCTAAGCAGTAGAAACAGGAGTCCAGCTGTATTTAACATCTGTATCTGCTGCGGATAGTTCCATCATCTGGACATACAATGGGGCAAAAAAGTATTTGGTCAGCCATCAATTGTGCAAGTTCTCCCACTTAAAAAGATGAGAGAAGCCTGTAATTTTCATCATAGGTATACCTCAACTATGAGAGACATAATGAGAAAAAAATCCATAAAATCACATTTTCTGATTTTTAAAGAATTTATTTGTAAATTATGGTGGAAAATAAGTATTTGGTCACCTACAAACAAGCAAGATTTCTGGCTCTCACAGACCTGTAACTTCATCTTTAAGAGTCTCCTCTGTCCTCCACTCATTACCTGTTTTCATGGCACCTGGTTGAACTTGTTATCAGTATAAAAGACACCTGTCCACAACCTCAGTCACACTCCAAACTCCACTGTGGCCAAGACCAAAGAGCTGTCGAAGGACACCAGAAACAAAATTGTAGACCTGCACCAGGCTGGGAAGACTGAATCTGCAATAGGCAAGCAGCTTGGTGTTGTCAAAAGTACCTTCGGACAGTACCTTCATATCTCGCTTCTGACAGTACCTCTAGCGTTAAGCAGCTTGGTGTAAAGAAATCAACTGTGGGAGCAATTATTAGAAAATAAGACTACTGATAATCTACCTCGATCTGGGGCTCCATGCAAGATCTCACCCCGTTGTGTCAGATTCATCACATGAATGGTGAGCAAAAATCCCAGAACCACACGGGGGCCTAGTGAATGACCTGCGGAGAGCTGGGACCAAAGTAACAATGGCTACCATCAATAACACACTATGCCGCCAGGGACTCAAATCATGCAGTGCCAGACGTGTCCCCCTGCTTAACCCAGTACATGTCGGGGCCCATCTGAAGTTTCCTAGAGAGCATTTGGATGATCCAGAAGAGGATTGGGAGAATGTGATATGCTCAGATGAAAACAAAGTAGAACTTTTTGGTAAGAACTCAACTCGTTGTATTTGGAGGAGAAAGAATGCTTTTCCAAAGAATACCCTATGTAATGTGAAGCATGAGGGTGGAAACATCATGCTGTCGTGCTGTTTCTCTGTTAAGGGACCAGGACGACTGATCCATGTAAAGGAAAGAATGAATGAGGCTATGTATCGTGAGATTTTGAGTGAAAACCTCCTTCCGTCAGCAAGGGCATTGAAGATGAAACGTGGCTGGGTCTTTCAGTATGACAATGATCCCAAACACACTGCCTGGGCAATGAAGGAGTGGCTTCGTAACAAACATTTCAAGGTCCTGGAATGGCCTAGCCAGTCTCCAGATCTCAACCCCATAGAAAACCTTTGGAGAGAGTTGAAAGTCCATGTTGCCCAGCAACAGTCCTAAAACATCACTGCTTTAGAGGAGATTTGCATGGAGGAATGGGCCAAAATACCAGCAACAGTGTGTGAAAACCTTGTGAAGACTTGCAGAAAATGTTTGACCTCTGTCATTGCCAAAAAAGGGTATATAACAAAGTATTGAGATTAACTTTTGTTATTGAACAAATACTAATTTTCCACCATAATTTGCAGATAAATTCTTTAAAAATCAGGCAATGTGATTTTATGGATTTTTTTTTCTCTTTATGTCTCTCATAGTTGAGGTATACCTATGATGAAACTGGAAGAACTTGCACAATTGGTGGCTGACTAAATACTTTTTTGCCCCACTGTAACTGTTTGTCCATTTGTGGAACTGGGTAGTACAGTTACACAAAATTTAGGAGGCGATATCCTTAATTTCTTTATGCCCGGAGGCATAATAATACTCCTATGATTTCAGTCAGTAGGGGCCTTGATTCTTTCCTGCTTCATGGTGGGTAGGTCAGCATGCACTTTCTGTAGCCACACTTCGAGTAGAGTCAGAGCTTTTTTCTTGAGATAGCAGGGGTCCCAGATGTTGGACCCCTGTGATCAGACACTTATCTCCTATCCTGTGGATGGAAGATAAATTTTAGGGTCTGGAATACTACTTTTAGACGGGCCAATGGGAGCAAGATAACAAAACACAAACCCAATAATCGGTACTGGTTTAATGAACCTTCATATAGCTCATTTGTCAGGGCTGCACAAACGATTTCTGGATTGTTTGTACATCCCTTTGACCTCAAAATTCTTGGCCACATATGGGACATCACTGTGACTACTGATTGACTGAGTGGCAATATGACACACTGGCCCTCAAAGTCACTCTAAGCTCAAGTGTCATGATGTAGCTCAGGAAGAGGATCACAAACGGGGAGTTGAATAGCACACCAAATGCACCGCAGGAGAGTTGGAGGTGAGTACATACAGTATATACAGTAATATGGGCATTGCTCTGAAAAATAAAACTCCCACCAGATAACGCCTTTAATTATGACAAGTTATTCAGGTCCCGCAGAAGCAAAAGCAGCCCCAGACCATCACACAACCTCCACAATGTTTGACTGTTTGAATAATGTTTTTATTGTGGAATGTGGTGTTATATTTACACAACATAATTAACACGTTAAGGATTAAAGACTGAATTTGTTATCCATAATGATAGATCTAGATTAGGAATTGCCCTCATCAAATGGTAAATGGGGGAGCCAGGAGGGAATTTGGTGTGACGGTTGCCCGTCGTCTCATGTAGAGAGGACCAGCAACTCAAACCGGCCAATGTAAGGGGAGAAGCAGTCAATTGCGGGGTTATGCTCCAAGAGGATAGGTACAATAGGGATTTGCTATTTAAGGGTGAACAAAGGCGTGTCTCTAGTTGTGCCCAAGGTGGAAGTGTATCCGAAGTTTGGAAGGTCAGTAGTTGATAAATTAATGTTGCTCTATGATACCTGCTTAAATCCGGGAGGCCAATGCCCCCTCTACCTCTGTGTCTGTTCATTAATGCTAAGGAAACTCTGCACCGACCATCTCTCCAGACGTAGGCAGACATAAGTTTGGAGGCTAGGAGAAAAAATGAAGCTGAGAGGGATATTGGTAGTGCCTCATAAAGATACAATAACTTCGGGAGAACCTGCCCAACCAGGATATCTCGTTTTTGCCTAAGGTGGTTAGATCATTTGACATCCGTTGTAGAAACGGTGCATAGTTGCAATCATATAGCTTGGCAAACGTAGTGGGGATATTGACCCCTAGGTAGGTTATGTGGTCAGATCTCCATTCCAGGCTAAATTTAGCCTTGAGGGATTTGACAAGGTCGCTAGTCAGCAGAATAGGCAAAGCCTGGGACTTGGAGGAATTCAGTTTATAATATGATATTTTATAAGAAAGGGACTCCTCCAGGGACTACCCCGGATCTTCCATGGAGAGAATAATTAATGATTAAATGGGAAGTTTGACCAACTGTTATGCGTTTAATTCTCGGATTTCCCCTGAACGCCAAGGCCAGTGGTTCAATGCAGAGAACAAATATTAAAGGAGAAAGGGGGCAGCCCTGGCGAGTCTCGTTCGTTATAGAGAATTTGTAAGATAAGTTTCCATTAGTGAATACACCGGCATTAGGGGCAGAATATAGAGCTTGAATGGCCTTCAATATTGGTCCCCAGAAACCCATAGCCTGGACCACCAAGAAGGCGAACCGCCAATGAATACAGTCAAACGCCTTCTCAGCGTCCAAGGAGAGGAAAATAGAGGGTGTCTTGTTTCTCTCCGCGTACTGTAAAAGGTTCAATACCCTTCTCGTATTTTCGTATAATTGACGACCTCGTACGAAATCCACTTGATCGTGGAAAAGTAACTGGGGCAAAAGTGTCGCTAGGCGGTTCGCTATGATGGATGCATACAGCTTTATATATATGTTTAACGAGATAGGCCTGAAATTTCCAGGCCTATCCGCTGGTTTGCCAGGGTTTGGAGAGGTTAACTATTAACACCTCTTGATTTTCCCCTGGCATTGTACCTGAAGTGACCGCTTTGTTAAAGAAGGCTATTGTCACGATGCCGGCTGGCAGGTAGTGGATCCTCTGTGCCAGAGAGGGATTGGCGTGGATCGTGCTAGTGGACCGGTTCTAAGCCACTACTGGTTTTCACCAGAGCCCGCCGCAAAGCGGGATGGTCTTGCTGCGGCGGTAGTGACCAGGTCGTATCCACTAGCAACGGCTCACCTCTCTGGCTGCTGAAGATAGGCGCGGTACAAGGGAGTAGGCAAAAGCAAGGTCGGACGTAGCAGAAGGTCGGGGCAGGCAGCAAGGATCGTAGTCAGGGGCAACGGCAGAAGGTCTGGAAACACAGGCAAGGAACACACAAGGAACGCTTTCACTGGCACTAAGGCAACAAGATCCGGCAAGGGAGTGCAGGGGAAGTGAGGTGATATAGGGAAGTGCACAGGTGAACACACTAATTGGAACCACTGCGCCAATCAGCGGCGCAGTGGCCCTTTAAATCGCAGAGACCCGGCGCGCGCGCGCCCTAGGGAGCGGGGCCGCGCGCGCCGGGACAGAACAGACGGAGAGCGAGTCAGGTAGGGGAGCCGGGGTGCGCATCGCGAGCGGGCGCTACCCGCATCGCGAATCGCACCCCGGCTGTCAGCGGAATCGCAGCGCCCCGGGTCAGAGGACGTGACCGGAGCGCTGCCGCGGGGAGAGTGAAGCGAGCGCTCCGGGGAGGAGCGGGGACCCGGAGCGCTCGGCGTAACAGTACCCCCCCCCTTGGGTCTCCCCCTCTTCTTAGAGCCTGAGAACCTGAGGAGCAGACTTTTGTCTAGGATGTTGTCCTCAGGTTCCCAGGATCTCTCTTCAGGACCACAACCCTCCCAGTCCACTAAAAAAAAATTTTTCCCTCTGACCTTTTTGGCAGCTAAAATTTCTTTGACCGAGAAGATGTCCGAGGAGCCGGAAACAGGAGTGGGAGGAACAGATTTGGGAGAAAAACGGTTGAGGATGAGTGGTTTGAGAAGAGAGACGTGAAAGGCATTAGGGATACGAAGAGAGGGAGGAAGAAGAAGTTTATAAGAGACAGGATTAATTTGACACAAAATTTTGAAAGGACCAAGATAGCGTGGTCCCAACTTGTAGCTAGGGACACGGAAGCGGACATATTTAGCGGAGAGCCATACCTTGTCTCCAGGGGAAAAAACGGGGGGAGCTCTTCTTTTCTTATCCGCGAACTTCTTCATGCGTGAAGAAGCCTGTAAGAGAGAATTTTGGGTCTCTCTCCATATGATGGAAAGGTCACGAGAAATTTCATCCACAGCGGGCAGACCAGAGGGCAAGGGAGTAGGGAGGGGGGGAAGAGGGTGACGGCCGTACACCACGAAAAATGGGGATTTGGAGGAAGACTCAGAGACCCTGAAGTTATACGAGAATTCGGCCCATGGGAGGAGATCTGCCCAGTCATCTTGGCGGGAGGAAACAAAATGTCGCAAATAATCACCCAAGATCTGGTTAATCCTTTCTACTTGTCCATTGGACTGGGGATGATATGCAGAAGAAAAATTTAATTTAATCTTGAGTTGTTTACAGAGAGCCCTCCAGAATTTAGACACGAATTGGACGCCTCTATCCGAGACAATCTGCGTAGGCAACCCGTGAAGACGAAAAATGTGTACAAAAAATTGTTTAGCCAACTGAGGCGCAGAAGGAAGACCAGGAAGAGGGATGAAATGTGCCATTTTGGAGAATCGATCAACGACCACCCAAATAACAGTGTTGCCACGGGAAGGGGGTAAATCAGTAATAAAATCCATACCAATCAGAGACCAAGGCTGTTCGGGGACAGGCAGAGGATGAAGAAAACCAGCGGGCTTCTGGCGAGGAGTCTTATCCCGGGCACAGATAGTGCAGGCTCGCACAAAGTCCACAACATCCGTCTCCAGAGTCGGCCACCAATAGAAGCGGGAGATGAGTTGCACAGATTTCTTGATACCCGCATGACCTGCGAGATGGGAGGAGTGACCCCATTTGAGGATTCCGAGGCGTTGGCGAGGAGAAACAAAGGTCTTTCCTGGAGGAGTCTGCCTGATGGAGGCAGGAGAAGTGGAGATCAGGCAGTCAGGTGGAATGATGTGTTGCGGAGAGAGTTCAACTTCTGAGGCATCCGAGGAACGAGAGAGAGCATCGGCCCTAATGTTCTTATCGGCAGGACGAAAGTGAATCTCAAAATTAAATCGGGCAAAGAACAGAGACCACCGGGCCTGGCGAGGATTCAGCCGTTGGGCAGACTGGAGGTAGGAGAGGTTCTTGTGGTCGGTGTAGATAATAACAGGAGAACTTGATCCCTCCAGCAGATGCCTCCATTCCTCAAGTGCTAATTTAATGGCTAGAAGCTCTCGATCCCCGATGGAGTAGTTCCTCTCCGCTGGAGAGAAGGTCCTAGAGAAAAAACCACAAGTGACAGCATGCCCGGAAGAATTTTTTTGTAGAAGAACAGCTCCAGCTCCCACTGAGGAGGCATCAACCTCCAATAGGAAGGGTTTGGAAGGGTCAGGTCTGGAGAGGACGGGAGCCGAAGAAAAGGCAGACTTGAGTCGTTTAAAGGCGTCTTCTGCTTGAGGAGGCCAGGACTTGGGATCAGCATTTTTTTTGGTTAAAGCCACGATAGGAGCCACAATGGTAGAAAAATGTGGAATAAATTGCCTGTAATAATTGGCGAACCCCAAAAAGCGTTGGATAGCACGGAGTCCGGAGGGGCGTGGCCAATCTAAGACGGCAGAGAGTTTGTCTGGATCCATCTGTAGTCCCTGGCCAGAGACCAAATATCCTAGAAAAGGAAGAGATTGGCATTCAAACAGACATTTCTCAATTTTGGCATAGAGTTGGTTGTCACGAAGTCTCTGAAGAACCATACGGACATGCTGGCGGTGTTCTTCTAGATTGGCAGAAAAAATTAGGATATCGTCCAGATATACAACAACACAGGAGTATAACAGATCACGAAAAATTTCATTGACAAAGTCTTGGAAGACGGCAGGGGCGTTGCACAGTCCAAAGGGCATGACCAGATACTCAAAGTGTCCATCTCTGGTGTTAAATGCCGTTTTCCACTCGTCCCCCTCTCTGATGCGGATGAGGTTATAGGCGCCTCTTAAGTCCAATTTAGTGAAGATGTGGGCACCTTGGAGGCGATCAAAGAGTTCAGAGATGAGGGGTAAGGGGTAGCGGTTCTTAACCGTGATTTTATTAAGACCGCGGTAGTCAATGCAAGGACGTAGGGAGCCATCTTTTTTGGACACAAAGAAAAATCCGGCTCCGGCAGGAGAGGAGGATTTACGGATAAAGCCCTTTTTTAGATTCTCCTGGACGTATTCGGACATGGCAAGAGTCTCTGGGGCAGAGAGAGGATAAATTCTGCCCCGGGGTGGAGTAGTGCCCGGGAGGAGGTCGATAGGGCAATCATAAGGCCTGTGAGGAGGTAGAGTCTCAGCTTGTTTTTTGCAGAAAACATCCGCGAAGTCCATATAGGCCTTAGGGAGACCGGTTACTGGAGGAACCACAGAGTTACGGCAAGGGTTACTGGGAACCGGTTTTAGACAGTTCTTGGAACAAGAGGACCCCCAACTCTTGATCTCCCCAGTGGACCAATCCAGGGTAGGGGAATGAAGTTGAAGCCAGGGAAGTCCAAGGAGAATTTCCGAGGTGCAATTGGGGAGGACCAAAAGTTCAATCCTCTCATGATGAGATCCGATGCTCATAAGAAGGGGCTCCGTGCGGAAACGTATGGTACAGTCCAATCTTTCATTATTTACACAATTGATGTAGAGGGGTCTGGCGAGACTGGTCACCGGGATGTTGAACCTTTTGACGAGAGAGGCCAAAATAAAATTTCCTGCAGATCCAGAGTCCAAGAAGGCCACTGTAGGGAAGGAGAAGGCAGAGGCAGACATCCGCACAGGCACAGTAAGACGTGGAGAAGCAGAGTAGACATCAAGGACTGTCTCACCTTTGTGCGGAGTCAGCGTACGTCTTTCCAGGCGGGGAGGACGGATAGGACAATCTCTCAGGAAGTGTTCGGTACTAGCACAGTACAGGCAGAGGTTCTCCATACGGCGTCGTGTCCTCTCTTGAGGTGTCAGGCGAGACCGGTCGACCTGCATAGCCTCCACGGCGGAAGGCACAGGAACAGATTGCAGGGGACCAGAGGAGAGAGGAGCCGAGGAGAAGAAACGCCTCGTGCGAACAGAGTCCATATCTTGGCGGAGTTCCTGACGCCTTTCGGAAAAACGCATGTCAATGCGAGTGGCTAGGTGAATAAGTTCATGTAGATTAGCAGGAATTTCTCGTGCGGCCAGAACATCTTTAATGTTGCTGGATAGGCCTTTTTTGAAGGTCGCGCAGAGGGCCTCATTATTCCAGGACAATTCTGAAGCAAGAGTACGGAATTGTACGGCATACTCGCCAACGGAAGAATTACCCTGGACCAGGTTCAACAGGGCAGTCTCAGCAGAAGAGGCTCGGGCAGGTTCCTCAAAGACACTTCGGATTTCCGAGAAGAAGGAGTGTACAGAGGCAGTGACGGGGTCATTGCGGTCCCAGAGCGGTGTGGCCCATGACAGGGCTTTTCCGGACAGAAGGCTGACTACGAAAGCCACCTTAGACCTTTCAGTGGGAAACAGGTCCGACATCATCTCCAGATGCAGGGAACATTGGGAAAGAAAGCCACGGCAAAACTTAGAGTCCCCATCAAATTTATCCGGCAAGGATAAGCGTATCCCAGGAGCGGCCACTCGCTGCGGAGGAGGTGCAGGAGCTGGCGGAGGAGATGACTGCTGAAGCTGTGGTAGTAACTGTTGTAGCATAACGGTCAGTTGAGACAGCTGTTGGCCTTGTTGCGCTATCTGTTGTGACTGCTGGGCGACCACCGTGGTGAGGTCAGCGACAACTGGCAGAGGAACTTCAGCGGGATCCATGGCCGGATCTACTGTCACGATGCCGGCTGGCAGGTAGTGGATCCTCTGTGCCAGAGAGGGATTGGCGTGGATCGTGCTAGTGGACCGGTTCTAAGCCACTACTGGTTTTCACCAGAGCCCGCCGCAAAGCGGGATGGTCTTGCTGCGGCGGTAGTGACCAGGTCGTATCCACTAGCAACGGCTCACCTCTCTGGCTGCTGAAGATAGGCGCGGTACAAGGGAGTAGGCAAAAGCAAGGTCGGACGTAGCAGAAGGTCGGGGCAGGCAGCAAGGATCGTAGTCAGGGGCAACGGCAGAAGGTCTGGAAACACAGGCAAGGAACACACAAGGAACGCTTTCACTGGCACTAAGGCAACAAGATCCGGCAAGGGAGTGCAGGGGAAGTGAGGTGATATAGGGAAGTGCACAGGTGAACACACTAATTGGAACCACTGCGCCAATCAGCGGCGCAGTGGCCCTTTAAATCGCAGAGACCCGGCGCGCGCGCGCCCTAGGGAGCGGGGCCGCGCGCGCCGGGACAGAACAGACGGAGAGCGAGTCAGGTAGGGGAGCCGGGGTGCGCATCGCGAGCGGGCGCTACCCGCATCGCGAATCGCACCCCGGCTGTCAGCGGAATCGCAGCGCCCCGGGTCAGAGGACGTGACCGGAGCGCTGCCGCGGGGAGAGTGAAGCGAGCGCTCCGGGGAGGAGCGGGGACCCGGAGCGCTCGGCGTAACAGCTATAGTGCACTGTGACAGTAATGGAGCAAATGTCTTATAATAACACGAGGAGAGACCGTCAGGTCCTGGGGACTTGCCGTTGGGGAGAGATTTGGTAACCAAGGTCCATTCCTCAACTAAAATGGGTGAGTTAAGGGATGTAAGTTGGGAATCAGTAATATGTGGAATATGTAAGTGTGCTAAAAAGGAGGAAATGTCTTCCTGTGTAGGTTGGTATGTGTCAGCATCATAAGCTAAGTTGTAGAGGTTGGAATAATAGTCCCTAAAACTATTTGCAATTGATTGAGGTGGGGTCCCAAAGGAAGGGTATCTTAGATTTGGTGTGTTTGGATTTTAGTCTAGCTGCTAAAAACTTGCCAGATTTGTTGTCAAAAGTGTGGTATTGTGATTTTAACCTGCCCAGCTTCTTAGCGTACTGATAGTGCATACTTTTTGGGCAAGCAGAGTACTAGGGGAGCATTTGTTCAGCTCCTCCACCTATCCTTGGTCATGCAATAGCGCGGTTAAACGCTTGGATCTCTCTTTTTTGAGGATGTAGCCAAATTGAATGAAGGAACCCCTAATTACGGCCTTAAATGGCATTCCATATTGTGGTTGCAGACACTTCATAAATAACGTTAGAGAGATAGGACTGCAGTTTAAGCTTTATAAATTGTGTGTCGTAGCAGGAAGTCATTGCTGCACCACAGGTACATAGGCGGAGAGATATCCTTCTTGTTCAGTTCCAGCAGTATATGTGAGTGGTCCGACCATTTTTTGGGGGTTATGGCGGAGGAGCTGACCGAATCCAGCAATGCTCTATTCACTAGGAACAGGTCAATCCTGGAGTAACTGTTTGAAGCAGCTGAATTGTAAGTAAAGTTGCGCTCATTAGCATGTAAGATACGCCATGCATCATATAGAGATTCTTGGGCTAATATTGGTCCAGTTGTTGAGGAGGAACGATCAAAGTCGGCATCAGGGACCGCATTGAAGTCTCCTGCTAAAAGCACGGAGCCCTGCTGGTGTTTATGCGCGATTCTAATGACCTTCCTTAAGAAGCGGACCTGTCGTCTGTTAGGGGCGTATATTGACATAATAGTATACTGGACATTATTAATCAAGCAAGTTAACAATACAAAATATCCTTGCGGATCTATCACAGAGGTGAGTAATTGAAAAGCAACTGTATTTTTGATAGCTATGCAAGTGCCCCTGGATTTACACGTATAGTGTGACTGAAAAATTTAGGAAAATTAGGATGTTTCAACCAAAATCTGTCAGTGGACAGCAAATGCGTCTATTGCAGACATAGAATGTCGCGGGAGGTTAGTTTAGCCTCCGACCACACATAAGAACTCTTTTGCGGTGCATTGAGGCTGTTTGCATTTAAAGATAATACCTTAAGTACCATGGATATACAAGCATAGCATATGAATGAGTCTCTTATATGTATTCCAGCAGTAGCAAAGGATTCCGGTTGCAAGTAGATCAGAGAGGGACGCCGCAGACGTCTGAGAAAGAAAAAACGGGGGGAGGGAGGGAGGAGGGAAAATCAACAAACATAAAAGAAAAACAGTACTCCTAGGAACCGTTGGAGCAAAAAGTTCTGGAAAACATGATGCACAAGAGCCATCATTTCATTTTCTTTGGGGGAACAGGTCACACAGTTAAGCAGAGCTGCTAATGCAGAAGGTCTGGAACAAGTCCATTAGTCTTCAGTGGTAGCCTCCAGTAGTTCCTCCGGCCTTCTTCCATTCTGGCTGCGGTTTAGCAGGAGGGGATCTTGATCTGGGTTCTGGTACGTCCACTGAAATGCCCCATGAACGTAGCAATTTCACCCCTTCAGTCACAGTCCTGATTATGAAGGACGTGGCATCCCTTTGAATAATGAGGCGCGTTGGTTACCCCCATTTGTAGAGCACCTTTTTGCTTCTGAAAGTTGCTGTGATAGGACCTAATTGACGTCTGAGCTGTAAGGTAGCTGCGGATAGGTCCGTGTATAGGGATACCATATTAAAGCAATCTGGAAGGAAATGCTGAGCAGACTCTTGATTTAGCCATCACCGCTTCCTTGATGTGGAAAAAATGCACTCTGGCGAGGAAATCTCTTGGTATGTCGGTTGGTAATCTGTTGGTATGTCATATAAGTGCTTCGGTTGAGGTACTCTATGAGCTCTGTCGAGCAGGAGATCATGCGGTGTAGCATCAGGCAGCAGGCATCCCATAAGCTCACCCAGATAAGTGAGCAAATCCTTGGCAGCAATATTTTCTGGAACGCCCCGAAATTGAATGTTGTTTCTCCTTGAGCGGTCCTCAAGGTCCGAAACCTTCGCCTTTAAATCATAGAATTCCAACTCCATATCGTTATGTGCGTCAATCAAATTATTATGCGATGCTGCAAATTTAGCAATTTTTTCCTCTGCATGTTCTACCCTAGATTCCACTTCAGTTAGTGCAGAGCGGAGGGGCTGGATAGACTGAGCGATATGTGAGGTTATGGAGGAATTCAACAGTAGTAACATACGCTTTAAGGACAGTTCAGTGAGAGTGAACTCAGCTGCAGGGAGCGATCCAAATAAATCAGACGAAAGAGAAAAGGTTTCATCCAAGTCAGGGAAAGGGTTGCCATCTTCCTCACCTCCGGAGACATCTAGTCTCTGATGCTGCTTCAGCGGGCTAGTAGAGGCTGGAGAGTTCGGGGCTGAGGTGCGGGCACCATGTTGGAGATGAGAGGTGTTCGCGAGTCGAGGGCTGTCTCGCTGAGCAATGCCCAATGCCTCCGTTAGTTGCCCCGAGCACAGTGATCGGGGCAGAGAGGAGCTGCGCCAGGGTTCTAGCTGTTTGTGGCGCTTAGTGGCTCCGGTTGCGGCTAATGGGGATAAGCGCGCGTTCGGTGAGGAAGGAGCCGCGCCATCTTGGAAACAGAGTCTGCCTGGGGGAGCTTAGAAATCAGTAAGTTTCTTGGGCTTATTGCCCACTCTACCTTTCCTTCTCGTGGACATAATGTGGAGGAAGGTATCGGAGGTCAGATGTAGTACTGTGCGTGTCAGTCTTGAGGCTCAGGTCGCTGATGATATCGCTTGTAGCCGGAGCTCCGAGATCATTCAGCCGCCCCATTCATTTTTATCTTATCCACTAATATATAACACTATTTTGGCCTTAAGGACACAGCGCTTTTTTTTTTTTTTTTTATTTGCATTTTCGTTTATTTCTCCTTGCTTTTTAAGAACCATAACATTTGATTCTTATTTTTGCCAAAATGTATGGCAAATAAAAGATATTATTTGTGGAAGGAAATTCATAAGCAAACCGCAATTTTGGGAGGCGGAGAGTTACTCTATCAAATCAATCTCATGATACTTTTAAAGAACCCCCAAAAAAAAATACAAGAAAAAATTATATTTAATAGTTATGCACGTGAGGATACCAATTAAGTTTATTATTTTTATGTTATGGGAGGTAAAATGGGGGGAAAAAAGGTGATTTTATTTTTATTTATTTTTTACTTTTTACTTTACACTTTTTAAGTTCCCATATAGGACTTTTATATGCAATCACCAGATTGCATTCACTTTACAATTCTATACCTATGGCATAGCATTAAACAATGTGATCGGTGCTACACTGACACAGCCTGACTGAACCAGGCTGCATCAGTGAATCAGGGATCTGGTGGCCAGGGGCATCCCCATTTAGCTCATAGGTCAGATGAGCCCCCTGAGAAGGTCAGGATGTATGATTTAATCTTTTAGATGCCGTGATCAGCATTGATCATAACATCTAAAGGGTTAATTGCAGGGACGGGCGGTGGCTACTGACAGTAGCCGACATTTACTGGTATGAAGCAAGTGCATTTCCTGCACTCGCTCGAGGGCGTACATGTACGCACTGGTGTGCTTAGTCCCGGATAACAAGTGCGTGTCAGTACACCCGATGTTCTTAAAAGGTTAAACAGTACAGTCACTTTGTTGCCAATCGGCAAGTCTTGATAATAAAAAGAAATAATTAAAATAAATCAATATTGTGAAAATAATGATAAACTGCACTCCTCTGGCTTGTCTCTTAACATACTAACTTTCTAAATGACATCAGTAAATAGCGCATGTATTAGACATAAAGCGAAATGCCAAAGGAAACCACAATTCAGCACATTCAGTTATGAGTGTACTTACCTGGCATGTTAAATCTTTCATCACTTTGAAGAGTTGAAGTTTTTCATTTTAAATATTTACACTGACTGGTCCAGGTGCAGGTAGTGCAGACTGTTCATTGTTGATTTAAATTACTCCCTAAAAAAGGAATAAATAAAACCAGTGATTCTTTTTGCATGTGTCACAATTCAAGACAAAAATTGGGTAGGGTAAGAATTTCTAATGTTTCACTGTACTAGTCAGAGCTTGAAATGAGGTAATCTGGCAATTATGTCTCAAATGTTTTTAAAGATATTTAGAAAATATTTACTAAGGACAACCTTATGAGCCAATTCAGAAAAAGTAAAATTCCATTCTTATTTGGGGGCTTAAAGGGGAATGGGTCATCACAAAAAATATGTTTTTGGTGCTGTTTCACAGGAATAGCAGAAAAGTGAAGGAGAAAATTCAAAATCTTCCTTTTTTACACTTGCATTTTCTTGTAGACCCAATTTTTGAATTTTTACAAGGGGTAAAAGGAGAGAAATCCCCCTAAAATTTGTAACCCAATTTCTCTCAGGTAAGTAAACACCTCATATGTGTATGTAAAGTGTTCGGCGGGCGCAGTAGAGGGCTCAGAAGGGAAGGAGCGACAATGGGATTTTGGAGAGTGAGTTTTTCTGAAAGGGTTTTTGGGGGGCATGTCCCATTTAGGAAGCCCCTATGGTGCCAGAACAGTGGACCCCCCACATTTGACCCCATTTTGGAAACTACACCCCTCATGGAATTTAATAAGGGGTACAGTGAGCATTTATACCCCACTGGCGTTTGACAGATCTTTGAAACAGTGGACTGTGCAAATGAAAAATTTTATTTTTCATTTTCACAGACCACTGTTCCAAAAATCTGTCATACACCAGTGGGGTGTAAATGCTCACTGTACCCCTTATTAAATTCCATGAGGGGTGTAGTTTCCAAAATGGGGTCACATATCAATAATTGCCGTATTTATCGGCGTATAACACGCACTTTTTAGGCTAAAATTTTTAGCCTAAAGTCTGTGTGCGTGTTATACGCCGATACACCCCCAGGAAAGGCAGGGGGAGAGAGGCCGTCGCTGCCCGCTTCTCTCCCCCTGCCTTTCCTGGGGTCTAGAGCGCTGCTGTCGGCCCTTTTCACCCCCTGGTTATCGGCACCGCTGCCCGTTCTGTCCCCCTGACTATCGGTGCCGGCGCCGATTGCCAGGGAGAGAGAAGCGGCGTCATTGCTATGCGCTGAACGGCGCGGTGCATGACGTCAGAGCGCCGCGCCGTGCATAGCAACGACGCTGGGGACGCACGACGGAGGCCTGGAGCAGCGTGGACCGGACTCAGGTAATTATGCCACCGGGGATGGGGGGAGGCAACGGGGCAGCGGCGCCGGCAATGGGTGCCGCTGCCCCTTCTCTCCCCCTGGCTGTCGGCACCGCTTCTCTCCCCCTGGCTATCGGCGCCGGCACCGATAGTCAGGGGGACAGAACGGGCAGCGGCGCCGATAGCCAGGGGGTGAAAAGGGCCGACAGCAGCGCTCTAGACCCCAGGAAAGGCAGGGGGAGAGAAGCGGGCAGCGACGGCCTCTCTCCCCCTGCCTTTCCTGGGGGTATATCGGGGTATACACGCGCACACATGCACCCTCATTTTTTCATGGATATTTGGGTAAAAAACTTTTTTTTACCCAAATATCCTTGGTAAAATGAGGGTGCGTGTTATAGGCCGGTGCGTGGTATACCCCGATAAATACGGTATTGTTTTGCGTTTATGTCAGAACTGCTGTAACAATCAGCCACCCCTGTGCAAATCACCTCAAATGTACATGGTGCACTCTCCCTTCTGAGCTTTGTTGTGCGCCCCCAGAGCACTTTGCGCCCACATATGGGGTATCTCCGTACTTGGGAGAAATTGCATTACTAATTTAGAGCGTCTTTTTTCCCTTTTACCTCTTGTGAAAATGAAAAGTATGCGGCAACACCAGCATGTCAGTGTAAAAAATTTAATTTTTATACACTAACATGTTGGTGTAGACCCCAACTTCACCTTTTCATAGGTGTTAAAGAAGAAAAAGCCCCCCAAAATTTGTAAGGCAATTTCTCCCGAGTACGGAGATACCCCATATGTGACCCTAAACTGTTGCCTTGAAATACGACAGGGCTCCAAAGTGAGAGAGCACCATGCACATTTGAGGCCTAAATTGGGGATTTGCTTAGGGGTGGACATAGGGGTATTCTATGCCAGTCATTCCCAAACAGGGTGCCTCCAGCTGTATCAAAACTCCCAGCATGCCTGGACAGTCAACGGCTGTCCTGCTATACTGGCAGTTGTTGTTTTGCAACAGCTGGAGGCTCTTTTTTGGAAACAGTAGCGTACCAGACGTTTTTCATTTTTATTGGGGAGGGGATGGGGGCTGTGTAGGGGTATGTGTATATGTAGTGTTTTTTACTTTTTATTTTAGGTTAGTGTAAGTGTAGTGTAGTGTTTTTAGGGTACAGTCACACGGGGCAGAGGTTCACAGCAAGTTTGCCGCGGGGAGATTGAGCTGCAGCGCAAAATTTGTGCCATCTCAAACTTGCAGCACTCACTGTAAACCTCCGCCCATGTGAGTGTACCCTGTACATTCAAATTGGGGGGGCAAACATTCAGCTGTTGCAAAACTACAACTGCGAGCATGCCCTTTGGCTGTCCGTGCATGCTGGGAGTTGTAGTTTTGCAACAGCTGGAGGCACACTGGTTGGGAAACACGGAGTTAGATAACAAACTGGTGTTTCGCAACCAGTGTGCCTTCAGCTGTTGCAAAAACTACAAATCTCAGCATGCAGTTACAGCAGAAGGGCATGCTGGGACTTGTAGTTATGCAACAGCTAGAGGCATACTGCTACAACTCCCAGCATGCCCTTTGGCTGTCCGTGCATGCTGGGGGTTGTAGTTATCTAATAGTTGAAGGCACACTGGTTGCAAAACACTTGAAAGTTTATTACTTAACTTAGTGTTTCCAAACCAGTGTGCCTCCAGCTGTTGCAAAACTACAACTCCCAGCATGCATGGTCTGTCAGTGCATGCTGGGAGTTATAGTTTTATAACAATTGCAACAGCTGGAGGCACTGAGGTAGGAAATGGACAATGTTTCCCAACTAGTGTGCCTCCAGTTGTTGCAAAACTACAACTCCCAGCATGCCCAGACTACGCAGGCATGCTGGAAATTGTAGTTCGGCAATATCTGAAGGATCAGTCCACAGTTTGGAGACCACTGTATAATGGTCTCCAATCTGTGCTCTTCCAGATGTTACAGAGCTACAACTCCCAGCATGCCTGGACAGACTGAGCATGCTGAGATTTGTAGTTTTGAAACATCTGGAAGAGCACAGATTGGAGACCTTTATACAGTGGGTCTCCAAACTGTGGCCCTCCAGATGTTGCAAAACTACAACTCCCAGCATGCACAGAAAGCCAAAGGCTGTCTGGGCATGCTGGGAGTTGCAGTTTTGAAACTCCCAGAGGCAGCGGTGAGATTGCTTTACGGCGATCTCCCTGCTGCCAATGAAGATGCCGCCCTGCTGCTGGAAACTTATCGCCGGGATGCACCGCCTGGAGGACGCTGCTCGCGCCGGGACCGCTCGGGACACCGCATGGCCGGGTAAGTGACGCCGAGGGATGGGTAAGGGTCACTTAGCAGAGCGGTGTGTGTCCCGATCCCCGTGATCGGGACTCACACACCACGCTGCTAAGTATTCTCATAGCGAAACGCTGCTATCAGCTAGTCAGATTTGACTAGCTGATAGTAGCGATCGCTGGGGGGGGGGGGGGGGGTGATGAAACCCCCCGTGGTCGCTTGGTAAGATGGCTGGCTATCAGTGATAGCCACCATCTTACCGGGCGCTGCGGGATGCCGCGAGTAGCGGCAAAAATGTTCATGACGTACGTATTAGGCAGCACTGGTTTTATTTCACAGCCAAAAAAGTTTTTTGTTTTTTTTATTTGAACAACTATCACACCAAATGTGATTTGCACTAGTGTGACAATGAGCAAAAAAGGTTGCGGAGTTCCCCTTTTAAGCAGAGGTCCCCAACCTGGGTGCCTCCAGCAGTTGCAAGGCACACAGACTGAACTTATAGCCCTTTTAATACTGTAGTTAGTTGCTTGAAGGAAATTAAGTTTTACACCGGAGTACCCCTTTTAACCAGCGGTTCCCTCCCAACCAGGGTGCCTCCAGCTGTTGCAAGACACACGGACTGAACTTATAGCCCTTTTAATATTGTAGTTAGTTGCTTGAAGGAACTTAAAGGGGTATTTCAGGCAAAAACTTTTTTTTATATATAAACTGACTCCGGAAAGTTGTAAATTACTTCTATTAAAAAATCTTAATTCTTCCAATAGTTATTAGCTTCTGAAGTCTAACTGCTCAATGATGATGTCACGTCCCGGGAGCTGTGCTTGATGGGAGAATATCCCCATAGGAGCTGCACAGCTCCTGGGACGTGAGTATTCAGAAAGCAGTTAGACAGAAAACAGCAACTCAACTTCAGAAGCTAATAACTATCGGAAGGATTAAAATTTTTTAATAGAGGTGATTTACAAATCGTTTTACCCCTTTAAGTTTTACACTGGAGTACCCCTTTTAACCAGTGGTTCCCTCCAAACCAGGGTGCCTCCAGCTGTTGCAAGACACACGGACTGATATTTGAGCCCTAAAAAGGGCGTTTTTGGGTGCTGTCCTTAAAGCAGATGTTAGACTAGTGCTTTAGGAGTAAACTGGACCTTGAATACACCACCTAGCAGCAACCTAGTTATCGCTTTCCCTATTACAGCAGGAGCAGCTTCTCTGTCCCTCCACTTTCTAAGCCTGCAGCATGCCGAATGAAGGTAAAATGGCGTCTGTGCAGGAGGTAGAAGGATCTGGAAGGGAGGGACTGCTGCTGATTGGCTGTAATGTGTCTGCTGACTCTGACTCACAGGGTCAAAGTTTACCGCAATGTTAAAGTATAGGGGGCGAATCGAACTTCACATATGTTCGCCCGGCGATGCGAACATGCTAAGTTCGCCGGGAACTGTTCGCCGGCGAACAATTCGCGACATCTCTAGTAGTGGAACAGGGATTCATGGAGTTGGCGGCAGTAGAAGTCAATCAGTGCGGACTGTTGGTGGGAGAATCAGCTACTCGGCAGTGTGGCAGTTTTTCATCAAGCATCCGAAGGATGTTAACCTGGCCACATGCAAGATGTGTCAGCAGAAGGTGAAGAGTGGCCAGGGTCCCAATGTTGGCACAACAGCCCTGCGTCAACATATGCAGCGTCACCATAAAGCAGCCTGGGAGAACTGTTGCTCCGATGTGGTGGTCCAGCCTGCTGCATCACCCAGTGGCACGCCGCTCTCTGTTTCAGCCAGCCAAAGCTTCCCCACCTCAGCTGAAGGGAGCTGTGTGTCATACCCATCTTCTGTCGCTCCAGATGCTCCTGCTCCTCCTACTTCAAGTCAGTCATTCTACCAGAAATCCATCGGCGATGTCCAAGAGACCAAGAGACAACAGTATGCGCCCACTCATCCAACGGCGCAGAAGCTGAATGTGCTCCTGTCCAAGTTGCTGGTGCTGCAGTCCCTCCCTTTTCAAATGGTGGACTCTGCACCTTTCAGAGAATGGATGGCTTGTGCCGAGCCGAGCTGGAGAGTCCCAAGCCATCATTTCTTTGCGAAGAAGGCAGTACCAGCCCTGCACAATTTTGTGGAGCAGAAGGTGGGCCAGTCCTTGAGCCTGTCGGTGTGTACCAAAATGCACGGCAGCGCCGACGTGTGGAGCAGTATCTATGATCAGGGACAATAAATGTCCTTTACGGCGAACTGGGTGAATGTGGATCCTGCACAGCCGCATCCGCCTCCACGCTCTCAGGCCATTGGTCCTGTGACAGTGTGCGACTCTGCTTCCTCATACTCCACCGTGTCCTCAGCCTCCACTGCACTGACAAGTCTCAGTGCCCCTCCTGCATACCATGTGTGCAGGGCACGGCAGTGTCACGCTGTTCTTCACATGGTTTGCCTTGGCGAACGGAGTCACACAGGAGAGGAACTGCTAAAATTAATTCATAAAGAAAACTGCTCCCCAGTTACAGACATTGCTCCGCCTCAGACCACAAGTAAGTATTGAGGATATGCATTACATAAAACTTAACTTTTAATAATATTTTTAGGATAAAAATTAAATATATTTACCTCCAAAAAAATGTGTGCAAAAAATAAAAAATACACACCACACACCACCTACACCACCAAGTATTGATGTGATGCAAAGACCTTTAAAAGGTGGAAGGGAACAACGTATGGACCATTGTAACTAGTGGGGGTAAAAACTTCCCCTGTAAGGCCCGATTCTCGCATTATTAATTCCCTTCTTGGCAAGTGTTACTCCTCCTAAAAAGGGCAGCTGCCACACAGGAACCTCTCCCTATTTCCACCTACAAAAACTGACATTTCCCAGGGTTTTTAGGTGGAAATAGAGAGAGTTTCCTGTGTGGGGCCGCCCTTTTTAGGGTGAGTAACACTTGCCAAGAAGGGAATTAATAGGGCAAGACAAGGGCCTTACAGGGGAAGTTTTTACCCCCCACCTGCTACATTGGATAATACATTGTTCCCTTTCACATTTTCGAGGAAAGTGTTACTCGTCTTAAAAAGGGCAGCCCCACACAGGAACCTCTCCCTATTTCCATCTAAAAACTCTTGGAAATGGCAGTGGTCGAAATATGGAGAGGTTCCTGTGTGGGGCCACCATTTTTAGGGCGAGTAACACTTGCCAAGAAGGGAATTAATAATGCAAGAGTAGGGCCTTACAGGAGAAGATTTTACCCCAACCGGTTACAATAGACCATACGTTGTTCCCTTCCACCTTTTAGAGGCTTTTGTATCACATCAATACTTGGTGGTGTGGTTGGCACATGGTGTTTTTTGCACACCTTTCCTTTTGTTCGATTTCAAAAAACATTTTGGGTCCATATATTTTATCCTAAGCATATTATTAAAAGTTAAGTTTTATGAAATGCATATCCTCAATACTCACTTGTGCACACTAACACTTTTACAAAAGAGACCGTTTTCTTCTGCTTGCCTGCCTCAGCTACTATTCTGATCCTGCCATCTGCCTGATGCCAAGTTCTCTTTTTCACCCACTTTCATCACCGGGTACTGCTATTGCCACCCACCGCACCACTCTGTCACCGGGTCACTTTCAGGACTCCTGATGCTGTTGCCACCTCCAGGCTGTCTCATTCTGCCACCATAAGTTCTCCTTGTCCTGATGCCACCTCCAGGCTGTGTCATTCAGCCACTATATGGTCTTCTCATGCTTCAGCCACCTCCAGGCTGTTTCATTCAGCCACTATATGGTATCATGTTGCCGCCACCTCCAGGCTGTGTCATTAAGCCACTATATGGTCTCCTCATGCTGGTTCCACCTAAACACTGGGTCATTTAGCTACTATTTGGTCTCCTCATGCTGCCGCCAACACCAGGTTGTGTCATTCAGGCACTATATGGTCTCCTCATGCTGCTGCCACCTCCACGCTGGGTCATTCAGCTACTATGTGGTCTCCTCATGCTGCCGCCAACTCCAGGCTGTGTTATTAAGCCACTACATGGTCTCTTCATGCTGATGCCACCTCCATGCTTGGTCATTCAGCCACTATATGGTCTCCTCATGCTGCCGCCAACTCCAGGTTGTGTCATTCAGGCCCTATATGGTCTCTTCATGCTGATGCCACCTCCACGCTGGGTCAGCCAGCCACTATATGGTCTCCTCATGCTGCTTTCACCTAAACGCTGGGTCATTCAGCTACTGTTTGGTCTCCTCATGCTGCCGCCAACTCCAGGTTGTGTCATTCAGGCCCTATATGGTCTCTTCATGCTGATGCCACCTCCACGCTGGGTCAGCCAGCCACTATATGGTCTCCTCATGCTGCTTCCACCTAAACGCTGGGTCATTCAGCTACTGTATGGTCTCCTCATGCTGCCGCCAACTCCAGGTTGTGTCATTCAGGCACTATATGGTCTCCTCATGCTGGTTCCACCTAAACACTGGGTCATTTAGCTACTATTTGGTCTCCTCATGCTGCCGCCAACACCAGGTTGTGTCATTCAGGCACTATATGGTCTCCTCATGCTGCTGCCACCTCCACGCTGGGTCATTCAGCTACTATGTGGTCTCCTCATGCTGCCGCCAACTCCAGGCTGTGTTATTAAGCCACTACATGGTCTCTTCATGCTGATGCCACCTCCATGCTTGGTCATTCAGCCACTATATGGTCTCCTCATGCTGCCGCCAACTCCAGGTTGTGTCATTCAGGCCCTATATGGTCTCTTCATGCTGATGCCACCTCCACGCTGGGTCAGCCAGCCACTATATGGTCTCCTCATGCTGCTTCCACCTAAACGCTGGGTCATTCAGCTACTGTTTGGTCTCCTCATGCTGCCGCCAACTCCAGGTTGTGTCATTCAGGCACTATATGGTCTCCTCATGCTGCTGCCACCTCCACGCTGGGTCATTCAGCTACTATGTGGTCTCCTCATGCTGCCGCCAACTCCAGGCTGTGTTATTAAGCACTATATGGTCTACTCATGCTGATGGCACCTCCACGCTGGGTCATTCAGCCACTATATGGTCTCCTCATGCTGCCGCCAACTCCAGGCTGTGTCATTCAGGCACTATATGGTCTCCTCATGCTGCCACCACCTCCACGCTGGGTCAGCCAACCACTATATGGTCTCCTCATGCTGCTGCCACCTCCACACTGTGTCATTCATCCACTATATGGTCTCCTCATGCTGCCGCCAACTCAAGGTTGTGTCATTCAGCCAGTATATGGTCTCTTCATGCTGCTGCCAACTCCAGGCTGTCTCATTCAGCCACTATATATTCTCCTCATGCTGCCGCCACATCCAAGCTGTGTCATTCAGCCACTATATGGTCTCCTCATGCTGCCAACACTTCCACGCTGTGTCATTCAGCCACTATATGGTCTCCTCATACTGATATCACCGCCAGGCTCTGTCATTGTGCCACTCTGCGACAGTGATTCTAATAGCGTCGCCTTCTAATTTCACGAACCCAGAACACACACTATGCGTGTTACAGCAAGGCAAAGTGTTCTAAACCCCTATTGAGGCTCTCTGTAGGCCAGAAATAGCCATTTTTAATAGCGATTCACCACAAATAAATTTGTACCAAAGCAAATTATTTTGGAAAATACAGCGAATCGGTTGAATCAAATTTTTCGCTCATCTCTTATTACTACCTATATAAATAAAATCTTACCATTTTCAATCTGGCCTATAAGCATAAAAATAAACTTCTTTTGGGGAGATTTATCAAAACCTGTCCAGAGGAAAAGTTGCTGAGTTGCCCATAGCTACCAATCAGATCGCTTCTTTCATTTTTCAGAGGTCTTTTCAAAAATGAAAGCAGCAATCTGGTTGCTATGGGCAACTCAGCAACTTTTCCTCTGGACAGGTTTTGATAAATCTCTGCCCTTGTTCTGTAGAGGTCACTTGTCAGCAGTTTCATTATCATCAATTGTACTTTGTAATGAACCCTCTAAGTTTACCATAAAATGTACGGCGAACCCAAAGAAAAAAAATTTTAGGGAGGAAATTTAAATGAAAACCAAAATTTTGCAAATTTTGGAGGGTTTTGTTTTCACACTGTACACTTTACGGTAAAAATGATAGGTGTTCTTTATTCTGTGGGTCAATACGATTAAAATTATACCTATGGCTAGATACTTTTATATTTTTGTACCGCTTAAAAAAAATCTAAAACTTTTTGTACAAAATCAGTAATCTAAAATCTCCCTATTTTGACCACCTATAACTTTTTCATTTTTCTGTATATAGGGCGGTATGAGGGCTCATTTTTTGCGCCATCATCTGTACTTTTTTTAGATACCACATTTGCATATATAAAACTTTTAGATCATTTTTTATAAATTTTTTTTTTTATAAAATGTGACAAAAAAGCAGCATTTGTGTACGCCATTCACCGTACGGGATCATTAACATTATATTTTGATAGTTTGAACATTTACGCACGCGGCGATACCAAATATAAATATGTTTATTAAAAAAATTACGCTTTTTGGGGGTAAAATGGGAAAAAGGGACAATTTTCTTTTTTATTGGGGGAGGGGATTTTTAATTTTTTTTAACTTTTTTTTTTTACATTTTTCAACTTTTTTGTTTACACTTTTTATGTCCCCATAGGGGACTATCTATAGCAATCCTTTGATTGCTAATACTGTGCAGTGCTATGCATAGGGCACAGCACTGATCAGTATTATCGGTGATCTTCTGCTCTGGTCTGCTCGATCGCAGACCAGAGCAGAACACGCCGGGAGACAGCTGGAGCTAGGTAAGGAGACCTCAGGCTGTCATGCTGGATGATCGGATCCCCGCGGCAGCGCTGCGGGCGATCCGATCATCCATTCAAAGAGCCGCAATGCCGCAGATGCCGTGATCTGTATTGGTCACGGCATTGGAGGGGTAATGGCGGACATCCGTGCGATCGTGGATGTCGGCCATTACCGGCGGGTCCCCGGCTGCTGCTAGCAGCCGGAACCTGCCATGTATGACGCGAGCACCCTTTGGATGCTCGCGGTCATACACAGGACGTAAATGTACGTCCTGGTGCGGGAAGTCCCGCCAAACCAGGACGTACATTTACGTCCGTGGTCGTTAAGGGTTAATGCTGTGTCCCGCAACACACAGCCATTAATGTCTAATCCTTGGCAACAAAAGTAAGTACACCCCTAAGTGAAGATATCATAATTGGACCTAAAGTGTCAATATTTGGTGTGGCCACCATTATTTTCCAGCACTGCCTTATGCCTCTAGGGCTTGGATTCAAAATGACATTCAGTAAGTGTGTTAACCCTTTAGGTGTTTCACAGGAATAACAGCAATATAAAGGAGAAAATTCAAAATCTTATTTTTTTACACTCGCATGTTCTTGTAGACCTAGTTTTTGAATTTTTACAAGAGCTAAAAGGAGACAAAATCTGTAACCCAATTTTTCTCGAGTAAGGAAATACCTCATATGTGTTTGTAAAGTGTTCAGCGGGCGCTGTAGAGGAATCAGTAGGGAAGGAGCGACAATGGGATTTTGGAGAGTGAGTTTTTCTGAAATGGTTTTTGGGCGACATGTCACATTAAGGAAGCCCCTATGGTGCCAGAACAACAGAAAAAAAAACACATGGCATACCATTTTGGAAAATACACCCCTCAAGGCACGTAACAAGGGGTCCAGTGAGCCTTAACACCCCACAGGTGTTTGATGACTTTTCATTAAAGTCAGATGTGTAAATGGAAAAAAAAAATTGTAACACCATCTCTTCTGAGTATGGAAATACCCCATGTTAGGACATAAAATGCTCTGCGGGCGAACTACAATGCTCAGAAGAGAAGGAGTCACATTTGGCTTTTTGAAAGCAAATTTTGCTGAAATGGTGTTTGGGGGGCATGTCGCATTTAGGAAGCCCCTATGGTGCCAGAACAGCAAAAATAAAACACATGGTATACTATTTTGTAAACTACCCTCAAGGAACGTAACAAGGGGTATACAGTGAGCCTTAACACCTCACAGGTATTTCACGACTTTTTGTTAAAGTTGGATGTGTAAATGAAAAAAAAAAATTTTCACTAAAATGATGGTTTTTCCCCTTTTTTATTTTTACAAGGGGTAATAGGAGAAAATGACCCCCAAAATTTGTAACCCCATTTCTTCTGAGTATGGAAATACCCCATGTGTGGACGTCAAGTGCTCTGCTGGACACACTACAATGCTCAGAGGAGAGCCATTGAGCTTTTGGAAAGGGAATTTGTTTGGAATGGAAGTCAGAGGCCAAGTACGTTTACAAATCCCCCACATGTGACCCCATTTTGGAAACTACACCCCTCACAGAATTTAATAAGGGGTGCAGTGAGTATTTACACTCCAGTGGCGTTTGACAGATCTTTGGAATAGTGGGCTGTGTAAATGAAAAATTACATTTTTCATTTTCACAGACCACTGTTTCAAAAATCTGTCAGACACCTGTGGGGTGTAAATGCCCACTGTACCCCTTATTACATTACATGAGGCGTGTAGTTTCGAAAATAAGGTCACATGTGAGAGGGGTCCATTGTTCTGGCACTATGGGGGCTTTGTAAACACACGTGGCCTTCAATTCCGGACAAATTTTCTCTTCAAAATCCCAATAGAGCTTCTTCTCTTCTGAGCATTGTAGTTCGCCTGCAGAGCACTTTACATCCATAAATGGGGTATTTATATACCCAGAAGAAATAGGATTACAAATTTTGGGGGGCTTTTTTTCCTATTTTCCCTTGTGAAAAATGAAAAATGTAGGGTAACACCAGCATTTTAGTGAATTTTTTTTTCCCATCCAACTTTAATGAAAATTCATGAAACACCTGTGGGGTGTTAAAGTTCACTATACCCCTTGTTACATTCCGTGAGGGGTGTAGTATCCAAAATGGGGTCACATGTGGGTATTTTTTTTTGTTTATGTCAGAACCGCTGTAAAATCAGCCACCCTTGTGCAAATCACCAATTTAGGCATCAAATGTACATAGTGCGCTCTCACTCCTGAGCCTTGTTATGCGTCCGCAGAGCATTTTCACCCACATATGGGATATTTCTGTATTCAGGAGAAATTGTGTTACAAATTTTGGGGGTCTTTTTTTCCTTTTACCTCTTGTGAAAATAAAAAGTAAAGGACAACACCAGCATGTTAGTGTAAACTTTTTTTTTTTACACTAACAGGCTGGTGTGGACCACAACTTTTCCTTTTCATAAGGGGTAAAAGGAGAAAAAGCCCCCAAAATTTGTAGTGCAATTTCTCCCGAGTACAGAAATACCCCATATGTGGCACCAAACTGTTTCCTTGAAATACGACAGGGCTCAGAAGTGAGAGAGCGCCATGCGCATTTGAGGACTAGATTGGGGATTGCATAGGGGTGGACATAGGGGTATTCTATGCCAGTGATTCCCAAACAGGGTGCCTCCACCTGTTGCTAAACTCCCAGCATGCCTGGACAGTCAGTGGCTGTCCGGAAATGCTGGGAGTTGTTGTTTTGCAACAGCTGGAGGCTCTGTTTTGGAAACACTGCTGTACAATACTTTTTTATTTTTTATTGGGGGGGGGGGCAGTGTAAAGGGTGTATATGTAGTGTTTTACCCTTTATTATGTGTTAGTGTAGTATAGTGTAGTGTTTTTAGGGTACATTCGCACTGGCGGAGGTTTACAGTGAGCTTACCGCTAGGAGTTTGCGCTGCGGCAATAAATTTGCCGCAGCTCACACTTCAAGCAGGAAACTTACTGTAAACCTGCCCATGTGAATGTACCCTGTACATTCACATGGGGGGGCAAACCTCCAGCTGTTTCAAAACTACAACTCCCAGCATATACTGACAGACTGTGCATGATGGGAGTTGCACTTTTGCAACAGCTGGAGGCACACTGGTTGGAAAACCTTCAGTTAGGTTCTGTTACCTAACTCAGTATTTTCCAAACAGTGTGCCTCCAGCTGTTGCAAAACTACAACTCCCGGCATATACTGATCGCTAAAGTGCATGCTGGGAGATTAAGTTATGCAACAGCTGGAGGTACACAACTACAACTCCCAGCATGCCGAGACAGCTGTTTGCTGTTTGGGCATGCTGGGATTTGCAGTTTTGCAACATCTGGAGCTACAGTTTAGAAACCACTGCAAAGTGATCTCCAAACTGTGGCCCTCCAGATGTTGCAAAACTACAAATCCCAGCATGTACAGACAGCAAACTGCTATATGGGCATGCTGGGAGTTGTAGTTTTGCAAGATCTAGAGGGCCACAGTTCACTGCACAGTGATCTCCAAACTGTAGCCCTGCAGCAGTTGCAAAACTACAAATCCCAGAATGACAGCTGTCTGGGCATGCTGGGAGTTGTAGTTTTGCAACATCTGGAGGGCAACAGTGTAGAGACCACTATACAGTGGTATCAAACTGTAGCCCTTTAGATGTTGCTAGGCAACTTACCGGCTTCCGTCGGATCCAGGGAGCCAGTCGCTCGCAATGCCGCCGATCGCCGCCGATCGTCACCCGCAGCCTCGCCTGCAGGGTAAGTGGACTTTGTCACCGATCCCCTTCGGTTTCTTCATTCGGCCCCGCCTATTGTGGGTGGGCAGAACGGGGAAAACGAAAGTTAACCCTCCTGGCCACGATCTGCTATTGGATGTCGCTTCTAGACGCCCAATAGCAGGGGTAGGAGGGGTGGCAACCCTGCCACCTCACTCTTATCCCTTCAAGGGGATCGTGGGTGTCTTGGAGAACCGTGATCCCCCTTATTTTCCGGGTCACCATAGACCTGTATGACCCGGAATAGCCGCAAATCGTAAGTGGGAATTCACTTACGATTTGCGCCGAACGACGACATGGGGGGGGTCTGATGACCTCCCCTGGGCATTTGCGTGGGTTGCCTGCTGATCGATATAAGCAGTCACCCCGGTCCGGTCCCTGCCCGGCGCGCGGCGGGGACCGAAATTCACACGGGCGTACAGGTACGCCCCTGGTCCTTAAGTACCAGGGAGCAAAGGCGTACCTGTATGCCCTTGATCCTTAAGGGGTTAATATATAAGCACAATAACTACATATATGAAATGTGTAAAATAAGAAATGTATAGAACATGTTTAGAAGCAGGCTGTAGCTGTATAGAGGCTGCAGAATTACAGTAGCTACAAGTGACAGTGTTGTACACACATCAGTCACCACACAATCAGCAAATCAAATCTACGGCATCACATTCCCCGAGAGAATATTATACCAAGATGAATACAGAATGGGCATCCCCCTACTAGATATAGGAAATACAAGTGACACAATCGTTAACTCGTTAACACTATTTGGGGATACAAGTGACGCAATCGTTAACAGTAGCCCATCTGCCTAACCACACACAACCGGTACAACAATTTGGATACAGCACTATATATATATATATATATATATATATATATATATATATAGAGAGAGAGAGAGAGAGAGAGAGAGAGCAAGTGAAAGGAACAAGAAGCACACCAGAATGTCCAAACAGAAGGTGTGGGTGCAAGCAGACCGGTCCTGGGTCCAACACTGTAGATAGGAAGAAGGAGACTGCAGCACACCAGCATAAATAAAAGTAGCTTTATTCCAGAAATACAAAGACGTTTCTGTGGTCTCACACCACCATATATATCTAACAGTACTAAATTTGACAGGAGCTCCTAATAGGAACTCTGTGGATATATTTTTATTTATGACAAATAAGGTAGTGACGGATTAGTAACTATGCTAAATGTGCACTAATGTTTATGCATTAATACGCATAGGCCATGTCCCCTTTCTCTGCAGTAGAAAGTTGGATGATCTATATACTAAACATGCTATAATCTCTCCACATCTTAACTCTGATTCTTAACATCTAAGAGTTAACCCCTTAAGGACGCAGGGTTTTTCCGTTTTTGCATTTTAATTTTTTCCTCATCACCTTCTAAAAATCATAACGCTTTCAATTTTGCACATACAATTCCATATGATGGCTTATTTTTTGCGCCACCAATTCTACTTTGCAGTGACATTAGTCATTGTACCCAAAAATCCACGGCGAAACGGAAAAAAAATTCATTGTGCGACAAAATTGAAGAAAAAATTAAATTTTCATTTCATTTTGAGGGCTTCTGTTTCTACGCAGTGCATTTTTTGGTAAAAAGAACACCTTATCTTTATTCTGTAGGTCCATATGGTTAAAATGATACCCTACTTATATAGGTTGGATATTGTCGTACTTCGTAAAAAAAATCATAACTACATGCAGGAAAATGTATATATTAAAAATTCTCATCTTCTAACCCCAATACCTTTTAAATTTTTACGCGTACGGGCCGGCATGAGAGCTCATTTTTTGCGCCATATTCTGAAGTTTTTATGGGTACCATATTTGTATTGATCGGACTTTTTGATCGTTTTTTATTCATTTTTTCATGATATAAAAAGTGACCAAAAATACACTGTTTTGGACTTTGGAAATTTTTTGCTCGCATGCCATTGACCGTGCGATTTAATTAACTACATATTTTTATAGTTCAGACATTTTTGCGCGCGGTGATACCGCATTTGTTTATTTTTTTTTATGGGAAAAGGTGGGTGATTCAAACTTTTATTAGGGAAGGGGTTAAATGACCTTTGTGACCCCGTTTTAAACAGTGGGACCGGGCGCAGGGCGTACAGGAATTAAAGGCGTACTCCGGTGGAAAACTTTTAAACTTTTTTATCAACTGGTGCCAGAAAGTTAAACAGATTTGTAAATTACTTCTATTAAAAATTCTTAATCCTTCCAGTACTTATTAGCAGCTGTATACTACAGAGGAAATTCTTTTGGAATTTCTTTTCTGTCACGACCACAGTGCTCTCTGCCGACACCTCTGTCCACGTCAGAAACTGTCCAGAGCAGGAGAAAATCCCCACAGCAAACATATGATTCTCTGGACAGTTGCTAAAATGGACAGGTGTCAGCAGAGAACACTGTGGGCGTGACAGAAAAGAAATCCCAAAAGAAAATAATTTCCTCTGTAGTATACAGCCGCTAATAAGTACTGGAATGATTAAGATTGATTAATCGAAGTAATTTACAAATCTGTTTAATTTTCTGGCATCAATTGATTTAAAAAAAAAAAAATTCCACCGAAGTAACCCTTTAACTTGTTGTTACCGGCTGCATGTAACAAAGTAGCTACTGTATATATAAACAAAGAAGAGAGGAAAAGACATAACATGTAACTATTATATAGTTACCGGGTATCTATCCATGACACACAGCAGCACCTGGGATGGTCTCTCAGGGTCCTCTTCTTGGCATGCGCCCCCCCCCCCTTGGGGAGGGTGGAGATGGCTTACTACCTCATGGCATCTTCTGGTGTCCTCTGTTCCCATCATCTGCCCACTTCCTGTGCCCAAGTGCTTTTATGATCTCTCGCTGTCAAATAGCCCAGTGGTACGGACTTAACCAATGGGAGTAAATGGCCTCCCCAGGACAGGAAGACCAACCCCCCCCCCTCTGTGACAGCACTGTGCAAATTTCCCTGCAGGTGGTGCTATGCATTACCCATCTGCAGGAAAAATACCAGTGACCACACAGATATAATGAGACGTGATCATCGCCAGTATGTCAATAACAGTCATATATTTGGGTTTTGCTAGATGATAGCGGCCATCTTGTCTCATTTACTGTGGGATTTGACTGTAACCTTTAGATTGTTTTGGAACTTTTATATTATCGGCCTTTTGTTATTGTAGAAATGGGAGCATACTAGAATAGATGTCAGCATATTCCAAGTAACTCCATTTAATGTATTTTAAAGCTGTTCTTTGAAAAATGGAGGAAAAATGGAGTCTTACATTACATTATGTCCGACATGCAATGAAGAATGGACCATGGTAGTTATGAGGAAAGATTATAAGAATATGTGGAGACTACTAACTGTGTGCAGGGTGTATAGATCAGTTTGTGACACCAGAGCAACATTCCAAGGATGAGATAGCTTCTCCTGGGCCAAGTGCGGGGATAGTGATGACATTGATGCAAGGTTACGGATAATTATCTTTACTGAGGCAAGAGTTGTTAAATTCATTACAGTACAGACTTTAGTGCAGCGGGATGTGCAGAATGAACCCGGAAGTCCATCACCTTGCCGGGACTTGTAGATGCGGAGACTGCAGATTTGAGTTAAATGATAGCCCATGCTGAATTTAGAGACTTTGTGCTGAATGACTGACTGAAGACTATTTCTCCCGAAGAGGGTTGTGCTTAATGCCAGGCTTTGACCTTCACCTGAGCGATGGGGCTTTCTTGAGATTGGAGTGGCTGCAGATTTTAGATTTTCTTCCTTAGGGCTCCTGTGACTTTTTTACATACTTCACACTGACTAGACTGGACTAGGACTAGTTTGGAACTCTCCAACTCTTCCCATCTAAGACTAGGCCCAGACTCTACAGCATCTCCCCCCCCCCCTACTCTATATAAGGGCTAATGTTGGGGGGCTCCCATTGGGGCGCCAGGGTCACCTGGGTCATTCTGCATCAATCCCTTAATAAAAAAAAAACTGTATATCATTAAGGCATAACATAGGAATACATCAGCAGCAAATAAGACCAAGGAACAGTGGGCCTAACACAACAGGGATGCCCGAGACAAACTTTAGCCCACAGAATGACATCCTGTGCTGGGGCACCACAAATAGACAAACAAAGAGTAGAGGGGGAGATTGTTTGTAGTATGAAAGAAGAACGAAATAAAGTGTAGGAAAAGGAGAGAAAACAAAGATAAATGCTCCTGCAACACTGATATCCACATTGCTTCCTATTATCTCAAAGTATGACTCGTCCCATGGGTTAAGAAAAAGTTTTTTCTCCTATTATCTACATTCTAGTTACTATGTTAACCTTCAAAGATTTCCTCTATTGACTTCTTATTGTGTGGATATGTATCCAAGCTTTATTTTTTGCTTTTTGTTTTGGAGAAGAGGTGTTTAAGTGGGCTACATGATCAACTTATTAATGTATATAAATGGCCCATACAATTGGCGTGTATTAACACGCCTGTGATCAGTGTTATTGGCGCTTGACTGCTTCTGCCTGGATCTCAGGCACGGAGCAGTCATTCGCCGATCGGACAATAAGGAGGCAGGTAAGGGCCCTCCTGGTGTCCTGTAAGCTGTTCGGGACGCCGCGATTTCTCCTCGGCGGTCCAGAACAGCCTGACTGAGCACCCGGGTTACATTCACTTCAGACGCGGCGGTCAGCTTTGATCGCCGCGTCTGAAGGGTTAATACAGGGCATCACCGCGATCGGTGATGTCCTGTATTAGCTGCGGATCCCGGCCATTGATAGCCGCCGGGCCCGACCCGATATGACATATCGGGGGAGCCGGCGGAGGACGTAAATATACGTCCTTCGTCATTAAGGGGTTAAGGGGGTATTCCACTGGAAAACATTTTCTTTTAAATCAACTGGTTCCAGAAAGTTAAACAGATGTGTAAATTACTTCTATTAAAAAATCCCAATCCTTCCAATACTTTTTAGATGACGTATACTACAGAGGAATTTCCTTTCAGTCTGACCACAGTGCTCTTTGCTGACACCTCTGTCCATGTCAGGAACTGTCCAGAGCAGGATAGGTTTGCTATGGGGATTTGCTCTTACTCTGGACAGTACCTAAAATGGACAGAGGTGTCAGCAGAGAGCAATGTGGTCAGACAGAAAGGAAATTCAAAAAGAAAAGAACTTTCTCTGTAGTATATAGCAGCTGATAAATACGGAAAGGATTGTTTTTTTTTTATTTATTTTTTTTAGTTTACAAATCTGTTTAACTTTCTGGCACCAGTTGATTTAAAAGAAAATGTTTTCCAGTGGAGTACCCCTTTAAGGGCACCATATTAGCCCTGCTCGTTTCTCTATATTGCTTGGGTGGCTGGAATATTCATATTCATTTAAAATGCTACACATAACACAATAGCAGCTCTGCGGCCACCTAGTGACCTTTGGCAGAACTGCAAGGCTGATTGCATTTCTACACTGTTTAGCATTTTGCTTTCTTGGTCTTACTTTCCAGATCATTGGTCAAGATTTTTAAGGCAGTTTGCTGGTCGGCTGCTAATGTTTTACATTTTTTGACAGAAGTCTGTCTGCTTTTCATGGCTCTCTTCACATTGTCAGCGGACCCATTCCATTTTGGGACCTTAGGACCTTCTTCTTGTTGTCTCATGGATGATTCCTTCAGCCCCCTGCAGCCCACTATTTTAGGTGAAGGAAAAGACCTCCACAGTATATCTTCCATTTCTCAATAGAAACATAAATTGTGTCCTCCTTACAATCTCTCTTACATAAACTTACACTTACATATAGGAGCTAAAGCTTCAGTGGTAGCTAAGAATAAAAAGAGGCATATACAGTGGTCCCTCAACATACGATGGTAATCCGTTCCAAATGGACCATTGTTTGTTGAAACCATCGTATGTTGAGGGAGTTGTAGTTTTGCAACATCTGGAGGTCCGCAGGTTGATGACCACTGGTCGAGGAAGTTGTACTCACCTGTCCCTGCCGCTCCGGACCGTCACCGCTGCCCAGGATGTCGCTGTCCATCGCTGTCGCCGAGTCCCCGGGGTGACCCTGACGCTCCAGCAAGGCCTCTGCTTTCCCGGCATCCTCGCTCTCCGTCGCCGCTCTCCGTCACCACGCACGCCGCTCTATTGGAGAGCGCCGACGATGCAGGGGATCCCGAAGAGGACGCGCCGGAGCCCCGAGGACAGGTAAGTGATCATCAGTGGACCACACGGGGCACCGTAAACGGCGATCCGGTGGCAGCTGAAGCAGTCTGCGCTGCCGGATAGCCGTTTATGCGATGGCCCCAACATACAAAAGCATCGTATGTTGATGCTGCCTTCAACATCCGATGGCCTCTGAGAGGCCATCGCATGTTGAAATGATCGAATGTCGGGGCCATCGTAGGTCGGGGGGTCACTGTACAGCAGGTGAAATAAGTATTGAACACATCACCAATTTTATCACTTAAAATATATTTCCATAGGTGCTATTGACATGAAATTGTCACCAGATATTGGTTAACAACCGAAGTAACCTGCCGGGAGATGGATAGTACTGGAAACTTTATTTACTGATTGTTTGTCCAATGGGGACTGTGTAGTGAGAAATGAGAAGCATGCCCAGGACTGATCCCTGAGGAACCCCGACACCAAGAGGAAGAGTGGAAGGAGAGTGATAAATGACACAATGAAGAAGTGGTCAGAAAGGTAGGAAGAAAACCAGGACAAAGTCCTTAAAACCAATGGTCAAAGAATACTAAAAAACAGAGGAGGAGTTGTTGATGTACAGTGCTAAATGCCGCAGAGAGATCTAGAAGAATCTATAGACAAACTGCCTTTAGATTTAGCCATCCGGAGATTGTTAGTGACATTGAATAGGGCTATTTCTGTTGAGTGTAGGGACAGGAAACCAGACTGTAAGGGGTCTAGGATTGAGTTCGCAGAGAGGTATGGATTAGGAAGGAATAGACCAGACTTTCAAGGAGTTTGGAGATGAAAGGGAGATTAAAAACGCATTGATAGTTAGCTGCCTTATATCACAGCAATAAATCTATGGTCCTTATAATTTTTTCATAGGGAATATGAAGCCAAGTTAAACGGCCACCTAAGGTCTTGCACTCAAGGGGGTATTCTTGCTCCCCTAAGTGAATGGCGATACATACAATGTACGCATCACCACTCTGAAGTGTCTTAATGACGCGCCTATAGTTAAATGCGGAGCTCTGCTTTTTGACAGCGAAGATCCATTGGCTCTTCACCCTGTCAATCACTCTTTTGGCCACCCGCATTATGCAGGCAGCCACAAGATGCTAATCATCCTTCCTCTGCATTCCGCTGCAAGAGTGGCCTCATCCTGCGCCAGAGCAAAGACCAGATGAGAACACAGAAGAGAGGACACAATGAGGACTTTGCTAGAGCCAAGTGAGTATCTTCTTTTTTTTTTTTTTTTTTTTTTTTTTTTTTTTTTTCTATAACTCGTCAAGAGGGGTAGCCACTACTACCACTGCCTTAAGGAAGCTGCTATTACTGCCACCTAAAAGAGGGCTAATAATACTACTACCACTACCTAAAGGGGGATGCTATTACTATTAGTGCCACCTAAAGGGGGCTGCTACTACTGCTATCATCTAAAGGGGGCTGCTGCTACTACAGCTACAACCTAAAGTGAGCTGCTTCTACTACCTGAAGAGGGCTGCTATTACTGTTACAAAGGGGGCTGGCTTCTACTACTACTACCAGCTAAAGGGGCTGCTGCTTTTACTACCTAAAGGGAGCTGCTGCTGCTACAATTACCTAAAGGGGTTTGCTTCTGCTACTACTACTATGTAAAGGGGGTTGCTATTACTACTACTTAAAAGGGGCAACAACTGCTACTACCTAAAGGAGACTACTACTGCTACCTAAAAAGGAGCTACTTCTACTACTATGTAAAGGGGGCTGCAGCTACATACAGGGGGTTACTATCTACAGAGGGGACCTACCCACTGGGAGTAAGCCCTACTTATAGGGGGCTGCTTCTGTCTACAGGCAGTAACTACCTACACAGAGGAACCTACCTCCAGGGCACCTACCTATTTGGGACACCTGTGTAATACCCTCACTACCTAATTGGGGGGGGGGGGGGGGAATCTACCTACTGTTCCCCAGCCCAGTTATCTATCCACTCTACTGTGTGAGACACCAAGTGGGTTATTACTAATGTTTGGAGCACTATAGGTGCTGGAAACGTGTGGAGCCTAAAATGTTTGTCTGGCAGGTTCTGTGGAGATGTGTTATGACTGGAAGAAATAGTCATGGCGGATGTCACCTGATGGAACTGTAACGTTAATTGTTTTCCCTTTGTCCTAACAAGGGAACAGATGGGGTATTACGCCCCTGTATACTGGTTAGGACCGATGGAAATGTTATTGGCACCAAAGCCTTAATAAAAATAAAGACCCTCCCACATCTCCAATAAAGAGGAGGATAGCCCTCAGTCCCCTGTGTGAATTTACAAGTGGCAGAAAAACATAAAACATAGCAAAAACATAACAGACAAGAGAGGGGGGGGGGGGATATTTGTGCGCTGCTGTTAGGACTAAGGGAAAAAAATTATGGAGTTAGCAAGCAGACACCCCTATGGGAAAGCTCTCAGACCGAATCGACCGCCCAAAGGATGAGAAGCTAGCTATCCTAGAATCCTCTCTATAGTGAGATATGAAAGTGGAATGAGAACTCCAAAAAGCTGATTTACAGATGAGTTCCAAGAGAAATCTAGCTTCTTCTAGTTAGCGCTAACAAATTCAGGAGGCTCCAAATCCTAAAACACATAAGACCCCTGAATTGCCTCCTTAATCCATTGACTGATGGGGGGGCTTTGAGGCCTTGAGACCCTTCTGTGTACTAGAAAAAAAAAGGATAAGGAGATTCTCATCTTTCCTAAATTCCTTGGGCCACTCCAGGTAAATCATGAGACATCTCGACATCTTGTCCCTTGTATAGTGGTGTTATTGGCAATACTGGTTTGTGTCTAGTGGTAATGGTAGTGGTGCAATTATTTGTCCCTTGTATTGGTCTCTGTAAAATGTTTTTATTTAATAACAGTAGAATAGTATAAGTCACTGCAGTAGTAATATGTCCTAGTGTGGAGGTATTAGTTTATGTTTTAAAACCCTAAGCCTTAAGAAACTTGTGTGTGCTCAACGGATGAGCATTGATGAATACAATTTAGGCACCGCATAAGGGCAGGGGCCTTCCGATAAAATTTTGCCTAAGCCTCCCAAAGTCTAGAGCTGTCTCTGCCTAGACTGATGGCTAAGATATCATCCTGACGCAATCACTGTAGACCATAAAGGGGTACTCTGATGGAAAAAAAAAATTTCAAATCAGCCAGCTCCAGAAAGTTAAAAAGATTTCTAAATTACTTCTATTCAAAAATCTTAATCATTCCAGTACTTATCAGTTTCTGTATACTACAGAGAAAGTTGAGTTGTTCTTTTCTGTCTGACCACGTTGCTCTCTGCTGACACCTCTGTCCATGTCAGGAATTCTCCGGAGGAGGAGATCTTTGCTATGGGGATTTGCTTCTACTCTGGATAGTTCCTGACACAGACAGAGGTGTCAGCCGAGAGCACCGAATTCTAACTAAAAAGAAGAATGTTTTAAATGTATAAAACATCCACTTCCTGTTCCCGCCCTGGAAGAACTTTACACTAAAGAATCCTCTTTCAAAGTTAAAAGATGAGGAAGGATCAAGATGGCACCTACAACGGCGCTGCACCAGACTGCTAATGGAGACCAGCATGACGCAGACACGAAGTCCTGAGCATAGTACAGACCTGACAGATAACATACACTGGGCAAGTTACAAAAAAAATATGAATACATAGAAATGTATACAACAGTAATGGTCTCCTAAAAAGGCCTACACCTGTCCTTCTGTCCAAGGACAGATAAAAGCACACTGTTGGTGGGCCTCTTTTAGGGGGCTAATTGGGATATACATTGTAAATGTGTTAATTTAATTAAAAGTCCACCTGTTCTAATTGTTCACAGGGATATTCATTCCCTACTTGTGCTACTAGGTAGGACATAAGGTAAACCACAGAATATGAGAACACGTCAAAAACTAGTTGCCCATAGAAACGAATAACAGCATAGCTTTCATTTTACAAGAGAAACAACAAAATGAAAGTTGTGTTGGGATTGGTTGCTAAGTTTTTCTTTTAGACACATTTCATAAAGCTTCCCCATGTGTATGTAATTTCATGCCTTTGTAAAGCACTGTAATGTACTCTAGAACCAATTCTTCTAGGTCTGTAATATGACATGCCATGAACATGCCACCATTTCTTCTATTGTGAGGTCTCCCCCCCCCCCTCAAAAAAAAAAATAAAAAAAAATCATGTGCCTTCAAATAAAATTACAAGCAAGCTAAATAAAGGCCTATGGGACTGTACCTCATGGATCCATTTTATGCCCATATGCATAAGCCCTAACTGTGTGTTGTTCCCAATAGAACAGTCTCTTTTTCTCAGATATTTGGACTTATTTTAATAAATCAGTATTAGGTAATAAGGTAGTTTAGATATACATTTACAATACTTCTATGCCGCCTAGTGGTGAAAACAATTATCAAAATGGTAGAGTTAGCTGCAGCTTGTGCAGCATTTCTGTGTGCAGTGTAAACATAATAAATAAGTACTTTTCTGGAAGTTCTATAGCAGCACAATAACAAACGGGTTAAAGTCCCCTAGGTACAAACAGATGTAATTAGCAATAAATCAATTAAACAATAAAGTTTTCACTATATAAGTCTAATCAGACAAAGAGCCAGTGTATATATATATTTTTTTTCTCTCCTAAGGTACCATCTCTGAGAGGGAGTAGTATGACCAGGAGTTTTAAGAGTAAAAATAAAGAAAAGGAGAAATGGTCACTGCGCTTCAAGTCGTTGCTTTGTCTTCTGTCCGCAGGAGAATATGGCTCCATTTCACCGAAGCTTGCTTATCAGAGTTCCTTGGTGTAAGCAGCGCTCTTATCTCCCACTGCACAGGCTGACTGAGAAGCCGCTCACTTTGGGCTTTGACCTCAGGTGTGGCGCTGGTTGAATAGGCTCCTGGTGTACATGCTATATATACAAAATGATTTCTGTCCCTGAGCCCCAAAGCGTACAAGCTATATACAGGGAGCGATCCCCGTCCCTCAGCCACAATATGTATACAGGAAGTGGTCTCTGTCCCTCAGCTTGAAGGTATACCAAGATGGCGTCCTGCTTCCACAACTGCTGGTTGTTACGCTGCTCTTGCCATGCCTGATGCCGTTATACATGTATACAAACTATATATCTAATGGAAATATTTATGAATGTTATACCTATATTCATTATCACAACCCTGGCCTAATACCTAGCGGTGGGTAACTGTGCTACTATTCCCACATTGACCAGTTACACCCAACTCTGCATGCTTACTGCAGTCGTGTACGTATATGTGCACACCATACAACTACCTTTTGTGTACCTGCCTGTGAAATGGTAGACTAATATTGCCATTTTGGTAAATGTAGTCCTTTTCCGTGGGATGCTATTCATACATTGGTCGTGTCGGACGGGTGGTGCTATGGAAAGTTGCAGTGCAGCCCTAGCTGAATGCTAGAATGTTTTGCATACATATCCTCCATTTTGGATTTTAATCTGAAAGATTCTCTTAGCGGTGTTAGCACAAAGCTAATGTTCTGAAGTTTATGGATTTCTGATATTTTCCCATCAACTAACGCTCACTCTCAATCAGAAAGTGGAATATTTATTGCTCACCCCAGGGTCACTATTTAGTTTGCTATGAATCTTCTAGGCATCCTCATTTTCTTTTTAGAAGGAGTATCCTAACCTAAAGCTTACATGCATGTTCTCCAATATTCTCTCCTTATAGAATAGATGCCACAAGTGTCTGCATAAATATGGGCTAATATCTTCCTTTACTCACCAAGTGTTGTCAAATGGGAAGGCTTCTCATGGATACATTTCTGGTTCCCCCCAACTACAAAAGTGCTCACAACATATGCCTCCTCCAGGTTTTGGGTGCTTAGGTAGATGTCCAATGGAGTTCCATAAGGTGCCTCAGGGCAGTAATACAGTCAGACATTACCTATGTAGTTATCATGTACCAGTACACTCTAAAATCTGTCTACATCAGGGGTGTGGAAATAAAAAATAAAAAAACTACTTGTCCAAGGGACTAAAGCGGAACACAATCTACTTGTCCCTCAAGAAAATCCACTTGTCCTGGTAGATAAAATAATTTCAACCAAAATAGTATGATGCACCCCACTAGACCACCAGGGATGGATATAAGATCCCTTTAGACACTGCTGTCAACTTTAACAGCGGTGATCTAATGGTTTAATAGCGGCCACGGCTATCGCAGCGCGCCAGGCTATTATTGGCGGGAGGGAGAGCTGGAGCTAGCTCCTTTTACACTCGAGGCAAGCCCCCCCCATCTGACCCCTATAACTCCAATTTTTCCATATACAGGGATGTATGAGGGTAATCTTATGTGCCGTGATCTGTAGATTTTCTCGGAACCATTTATTATCAGAACTTTTAATATGGAAAGGGGCTTATTCACATGTATACGCACTTAAAATATTTTAATCACTATTTTTCAGTCTTTTGGTTGGAAACCACTGAACAACGCTGTTACTGGGGGGTGTTCTGCTTCTCCAGTTTGTGTGGTGCATTTTATTTACTCTAATTTATGTGTCAGAAAATGCTGGGAGTTGCATTTAGTTACTAGATAACTACAACACCCAGCATGCCCTGATACAGCCTATGGTTGTGTGGGTGTTGCAGCATGTTGCACTGTATAGTAGTACAGTTAGGGTTATTGTGTAACATGCTGGGAGTTGTAGTTTTGGTTCGGGTATGTTTGCGTGCATACATAGGGCTCTTGGTCGGCGGGTGAGTATGAAGGGGGCGGGATTCTGGGGGTGCAATTTAGTGCGGGTGGCCAGAAACCACTAAGAATAAATCAAAAAAATTAGCACAATTGGCAGCAGCACTTGTCAGTCTGCCCCGGTACAAAACATACATACATACACATATACATACACCAGCCACTGCCCCCTATATTATACATTACATAGATACATCATACATACAAACACATCATGCATACATACACCCGCCGCTGCCCCCATCATACATTACATACACACAGACATCATACACATACACCTCAAACCATACATATGCACACATCATACATACACCCGCCACTGCCCCCCAATCATACATTACATACACACAGACATCATACACATCATACACACAGACATCATACACACACTCAAACCATACATATACACCATACATATGCACACATCATACATACACCCGCCACTGCCCCCCATCATACATTACATACACACATCATACACAACACACACAGACAGACATCACACACACATCACACATACACAGACATCATACACACATTATATAAACAGACCTCATACACACATCACACATACACTCACACCCGCCGCTGATACACCCCACCTTATTATACATTACATACATATACAACCACCCTTCCCGGCGCGCTGCATGCTCTGCCTCCTCACCTGAGCTTCACACCCCTCGCTCTACATTACACAAGAAGCAGTACACAGCTCCATCCCCTCCCCCACACACAGCTCCATCCCCCTCCTATGTCTCCACAGGACCTAATCTGCCACGGAGAGGCTGCAAGTTTGCATGGGGAAAACACAGAGCGGGTGGGGGGGGGGGGGGGTTGGGGTCAAAGAGGACGCACTGCACTGGGCTGAGGAGGATTTCTGTGTGTGTGAGGATTTCGGCTGGGGGCCACCACCCCCTCCATGCACCCTGAGCGCCGGTGTGAGGTGCAGACTTGAATCGGCTCCTGCGCCTCACACCGGCATTGAAGAAAAATACGGGGGAAGTCTGTCTGTCCCTGCTAGCCCAATACAGGGCTAAATCTATGAACAATTCACTTGTCCCGGGTGTCGGGCGATAGGATTTCTACATCCCTGCAACAGTATTCTACATAAACATGAAGGGAAACCAGAAGTTCACTGATGGCCAAGGCGGGACATCGCTGCGACTCCGTGACATTCCCATCCACAGGAAGCAGCAAGAGCAGCTGAGGGACTGTGAGGCAAGTTCTGGAGCAACGAGGGAACGTAGGAAGATGGTGAGTTAAAGTTTATTTTGTTTATTTCTGAAGCCCGGTCTCTGCAACAGCGCGCTGCAGCAGATAATTCATAAATTCGAGGGAGGAGGAGGGGCCCAACCGGTATTGCGGTACAGGAAAAAATCATATCTTGCAGGAAAAAAAAATTCGGTATTCGGTATGAACCGGTATACCGCCCAGCACTAGGATAATGTTAAAATAGTTTACTCCTTTTTATGCTTCACAATCTCTTTTGCATTGAAGGCTTGTTACATTGTCAACTTCTAGGCTAAGTTGGAGCATGTTTCATTGGATCAAATATGTAACATCGTCAAACATTAAAGACATTTCCTGACATTTAACAGAGGGCTCAAATTATAGCAACAATAAATAAATACATTTAAAAAGTGTTCTATCTGGCTTCATCTGTCCCACACACTTATGTTACTGTTTTTCAAGTCCCATTTGTTATTGCGCTGCTGTAGAACGATCAGGAAGAACAAAAATGTAATTGGGTATTTGGGTTCCCCCCTTTTTGTTCCCCATTCACTGTCCTTTTTAAAACTCTGGTACTTACCATGTAAAAATTGTGTCAGCAATGTTTTTCAAGTACACACTGGTTCCGGTGTTTTCTACAGTGATCTGTGATTTTTAAGGCATTCATTGGCCAGCATTCCTATAAAAGGGGTTAGCCAGTGGGAGGGGGATAATTATTTTAAGCTTTGGCCACTAAAAAGTCTAAAAAAAAAAAAATATGTATATATATATATATATTTTTTTTTTACCCGACCTCCAGCATTGCCTCCAGTGTCCCCAGCTGTGCTCCTCTTCCACTCCAGAAATCGTGATGCCCAGGGGTAGGGGGGTCCAGCACTCAGAACCCCGTGGTCTATAACTTATCCCCTATTCAAAGGATAAGTAATTTTTCACTGCACTACTCCTTTAATGAAACCCTGATCTGACCTGAATACTTGAGTCAATGCAATTTTTTTTGTTTTTCCTTTTCAATAAATAAGCTTTCTAGATTTCTAACAGTTTTAACATTGTTTTTTACTTTGTCATTATGCTGTACTTAGTAGGGGAAAAGTTAAATTCACATTTTATGTTGCAGCCTTTTGCTATAATAAAAAAAATAAGCTGACTGCTGTAACAAGATAAAATCTTCAACACCAATGTCAAATCTTGTGCTGGTGGAGTGGGCCCTGGGTTCCACCTAATGCAGGACAATGCCTGGCCTCATGTGGCAAGTGTATATAAGCAGTTCCGGGATGAAGGCATTTATAACACTGACTGTCACATTGCCTTGATCTGAATCCAGTTGTGAACCTCTGGGATGGCCAGGTAGGGTCACATGACTTCTAGGGGCGCACTGAAGCCCTGATCCAGGTTTAGTAAGAGATCCCCAGGACAACACATGCCATCTCATTAGGAGCAATCCCAGGCACGGGAGGACTATACACACTACTCATGCAGATTGGATCCTCCTGTGATTTGACTTTTTTAGTTTGATGTGCTTGGTGATTGGGAATCCAGCCATCAAGTCATTCAGCATTTTGCTCTTAAATTACACAATTTATATCATGAAACTTATTTTAACTTGAGTATACAAGGTCTTGAATTGAGTCTCTCCTTACGTGGTCAATATATTGCTTACATTGTTTATACTTTACTTTAGCATTACACAATGTAAGTTAGATAACATGTTGATGGGGACCATAATCTTGTTTTCCAAGTGTATACAATGAATTACATGGCAAAGGTCAAGTTTTTCTGCAGTACTGCAGCCTGATCTTGCACTTATAAATAGGGTAAAATTTTTGATCGTTAAAAAAAAAAAAAAAAATTTGCAACAGTGTACATAGTCTTGACTTAGCATGTGGTACTTCTTTTGGGGGGGTTTGGCTGCCCAAAAGTGTAATAAAGTAAACTTATTTTCTTGCCTCTCCATTGAAAACAAATGAGTTGGGACGTTGTGCTGAAGATCGCTGGGGGACGAATTTGCCTGCCTCCCCACCTCACCCAGCAATCTTGCATATGCCATATCCAAAGGAATAGGGGTAAGTGTTAATTTTAGTTGGAAAACAACGATATACACTTTTTCAACAATTTATACTATACTTACAGGCTACCAAATTTATCAGATGATAATATTCCAGTGACCACGCTTTGATAGGTTGTTTAAAATGCCACAGAAACGGTAATAACTTTGCAAATGACACACACACTCACACAAAAAAAAAAAAAAAAAGTCTATAATAACTATAGGCTTGAAACACACTGATTCTTAACCATTTCCATATTTTATTGTGGATCATCTTAACACAGTTACAGCAGCTTTTGCGGTACCTTTTCTCTGCCCTCTTCAAGGGAATGTGAATAGCAAATTTAACACATACAGATTGAAAACTTCAAGAATCACCAAACATGAACCTGGATAGAAGGATATTCTACATGCTGATATATTTGAGAGCAAGGTTTCAGGGGGGGGGGGGGGGGGGGGGGGTCAAAAAACAAGTTATATATGACTGAATTTCTTTAAGATATATCTGAGACCAGGAAATACGGTGGGGAGGACCTGGACATACAAAACACCAAAGGCAGTGCACAGGAGTAGGACATGTAACAGGGAGAATTTCACAAATATATGTGGATACAACAAAAACATCTAATTCTATTATACAACAGAGATTACTATTAATGTCTCTGGTGTATCCATTCTATGAAGCAAAATCTTTATTTTTATGACCTGGGCAATACTTTACTTGTATCTTCAGAGGCTTCATCCTGTGTGTAAACAATTCTAAATGTGGCATAAAAAAATATAATCCAGATAGTTGTTCCCACCATATCACACTTGGTAGAGAGAGCAGGTTTAGTGTTTCCAATTGTGCAATGTGTTTAAATTTCTCTTTAAACACATTGAGACTAAAAATATATTTTTTAATTACCAAGAAGGAAATGTGAGCATAGTGAGTACACCAGGGTTCCAGAGTTCTAAAAGAGAAAGCCTAACAAGACCAGCAAGTAATACCAAACTATAGGTTATAGGCTGCATATGCAACAATAAACAACTTCATTTTCTAACCGTATTATAAATACAATTTTGTACAGAATAGTGGTACTCTATCTTAATGTTGCAGTCCTTTCAAATAGATGGATCTGCTTCTCTTCCCTTCGGGTTAAACATAATTTTAGGAAGTTATATTAAGGCACCACCAGTTATTTAGGTCATCACATGATTTATGAGTCACAACATCTTTTATCTTCACAAATCTTATGATACATAGGTTTCTATGAAGGTAAAAGCGGTATGTGATCAGGCAGACTGTACAGCACACACTTTGCACCATGAGTATAGGAGACCCTCTTAAAAGTCATAACTAAACCGAGTGAACACACAACAGGGAAAAACAAAAAACAAAAAAAATCCACAAACACACGAATAAGACACTATAGATAAACAAAATATGGAATTTCCAGTTTCTATTCATAATTTATGCTTCGGAATGTCTTGCTGGCCCAGAGAAAAACCCAAAAGGACCCAAAAACAAAACATGATCCCATGTAAGACAGTGATATTAAGCTAGGTCAAAATTGCAAGATTGAAAGGTCTTGCTGTTCTTACAAGCAGTTCATGCATAACTGCAAATAAGGCAAAAAGTTGTGTTTCATCGCCCACGTGCTATGCTGGACAGCCACTCTAAGCAGTTCAATACTGTTACCCACTCAATGCAAATAGTAAACACTGTTGTCCAGTAATCTGCTACATAGATACTGTGCAAGCCACAGCGAATGTTACAAATAGGTTTCTTACATCTTAAGATGTGGTGGAGTCATAGGCAGAAGCCCAATATTAGCAAATTTAACCTCCAATGATGAAATTGGAAGAAAAATCTAACTAGATTCATAATAAGATTTCTATATCCACCAGTTTTGGCAGTATAAATATGTAATGTGAACACTTAATAAAACTGCTTTTCAACTGCTGCATTGGGATATCCATAGGTAATGTTAAAAAAAATTATAATAATATTAATAAGGGGCCAGCATTTGATAATAAAATTAAGCACAGTAAAAAACTTTACACTTCCAAATGACAGTAAAATTGGGCCTCCTGCAAAAATGAGGGACCTGAACATGCAGTTATGCGCCAGTTTTTCCATTTCAGTTCTGTCTGAGTGTGCCTTGCAGGAGGAGCAGAGAGGAGGTGGGGTTAAAACGAGAGGAAAGGCTTCACTCTTGTTCAAGATTCGGACAGTGTTGCTTTGATCTCACTGAGAAGACTGCTGAGGAGAGTTGCTTCACTGCACTTTCCATCAATGGATATAGACTTGTCACCCTTGGGAAAACAAGAGAAAATATATTGAGTATTTCTTACCACCTGAAAAGTGTTCGATTCTGAAGAATGTTTCCAAATTGCACCATCAACTAACAGCATTACAAATAGGGTACTTGTTTGGAACTCAACACTTAACAAAATAAAAGCTAAAATGTAAGCCTTGTTCTTAGACCAAGAAAACACTAAGACATACCATATACAAAACATTCAGGATGCCTGTCCCAGCTTGCATACAGATTTTTGCCTCATAAGAATATGTGAGTTAGGCAGTGAATTATAAACATAATCACTGTCTCAGTTACTAGTTAGTGATGAATATTCAAGTATCAACACCCAGCAGGGTTTATCTTAGTTTAGCACAGTGCCTTACCAGTGATATTAATACGAGTTATGGGTTATATAGCAGTATGCATGTGATACAACTACAAGTCACACAGTAATACCATTTATACTTTAAAGAGTACCTGTCACCAAACTAAAAACGTAATATATTTTACCTTTATGTAATTATAAGACACTTTGCTATTTACTTGCTGTTAAAATTCTCAACCTTTATATGTTTTTAATGTGTTTGAAAAAATGGCCACTAGGTGGCACTGTTCTGTTCCCTGCGCAAGTAAAACAGTCAGTTTGATCTCCTTCCGCCCCGGCAGGAGACCAAACTCAAGACGTGCATGCAGGGCATGGGGAGGCACAGCTCTCACAGGCTTCAGTGACGTTGCGCCTGCTGGGGAACGCCCACTTTCTCCTGCCGGGAGCTCACACAGTGTGAGCAAAGGGAAAGGTATGATACACAACTTTTTAATGTGTGATGTGGGGAAATAGGGTGGAGTTATGTGATGTCTGCCATCACAAGGAGCAGTTAGGGAGGGTAAGGAGTCCTTCCTTTATGGCAGCTGCGCCCGTTAATTGATAAGTGGAAATATGGAGTGCTGGGCCACTTAGTCCTGCATCAGCGCTTGACTATTCAACATCTTTCAGATAAGTCTACTAATTTATTTTTCTATATACTATGAGTACATATGAGTAGTATATGATGAGAGTTCTTTTGAGAATAACTTAATGGCCACATGGGTACGTACCATGCTCAATGTATTTAAGTGGTCTCCTGATTAATTAAATAGATCGATTGGTTAGGGGGAAACACGGTTAGTGTATAATTTATAGTTAATCCATATCTGAGTATTACTTTGGCATAGAATCAGGGATTATATAGAACTAACGAGTGACTTAAATAATTGATCTTGAAAGAATCTGTATTACCTGTTGCACAGTCTTTATGGCTGTACTGAAAAACCTTATACAGTGCTGGTTTTATTTTTGTAAAATGATGGTGCAATGTGCCACCGTCCAGTGGTTTTCCACTGATTCTTGTACTATTTTTGCCTCCTGCAATACATCTATAGCATCTATATACATCTATATGACACTATGTTTTGGGAATCCAATCTGCTATTTAGTGAGTAATAGACCTAGCCAGTGAAAGAAAGCCCTAGTGCACTTGTGAGGGTGAGTTTCCAGACAGGGCTTTTTTTCTCCCTTTAAAAGGGTACTACGCCCCTGGCATCTTATCCCCTATCCAAAAGGATAGGGGGATAAGATGTTAGATCGCCGCGGTCCCGCTGCTGGAGACCCCGGGGATCGCCGTTGCGGCACCCCGCCATCATTACTGCCAGAGCGAGTTCGCTCTGTGCGTAATGACGGGCGATACAGGGGCCGGAGCAGCGCGACGTCATGGCTCCGCCCCTCGTGACACCACGGCCTGTCCCCTTAATGCAAGTCTATGGCAGGGGGCGTGACGACCGCCACGCCCCCTTCCCATAGACTTGTATTGACGGGGGCGGGCCGTTACATCACGAGGGGCGGAGCCGTGACGTAACGATGCCCCGGCCCCTGTATTGCCCGTCATTACGTGCAGAGCGATCACGCTCTGCGCAGTACTGATAGCGGGGTGCTGCAGCAGCAATCCCTGGGGTCCCCAGCAGCGGGACCCCGGCGATCTGACATCTTATCCCCTATCCTTTGGATAGGGGATAAGATGTCTAGGGGCGGAGTACCCCTTTAAATGAAATGTTAACAGTATAAAAAAGGCAAAAATGTACCATATGGTGAAAAAAAAATATCACTGAAATTCAGGCATATGCAGTACCAAAAGAAGGAATAAAGAGAGGCCTCAGAAAGAATTATATGTCAGGGAGAACCTGTCACTTAGCAAAAGGAGAAGAAAAGAAAATAAATCAATCCTAGGCAAAATCTCCTTAAAGGGGTACTCCGGCCCTAAGATATCTTATCCCCTATCCAGGGTGTCCTGCCACCACGCCCCCTCCCATAGGCTTGCATTGAGGGGGCAGAGCATGTCACACGGAAGCGGAACCGTGACGTCACGATACTCCGGCCCCATGATCATGATTCATCAGAGCCATCAGCGTTCCAGACTATTGGGGACCTAAGATGGCGGATCCACATGTGAGTACATGGGGCAGGGGATTATGGGAGGGCGGGAAACAGCGGCGGGAATGAAGGTAGGCGGGCTGACCCTGAATCACATGTGGTATGCAGCCTATCAGTGTTCACTGACCCCTGTAATGTCACAGCCCCTATATTATCGGCGGCCATCTTGCCTCTCCATTTCATCTATGCACTCAGATAGAGAGGACGGGACGGTGTGTGTTGGAATAGCTCATACCACAGTGTTACACTGCAACTGCTAGTCACATCAGCATTAGGGAAAGGCAGGAGTTGCAGAGTGCTTTGCTGTTACACTGAGAAGGATCATTGTTTGCTAAGCCTCCTATTCACATTATTGAGCATTGCAGCAGAGAGGGGCAGATAGCTGTCAGCTGCCTCATACAGATCTCCAAGCTGCCTGAACTTTCTGAAGCATCTTATCTCCTCATTGTTCAGCCCAAATTAGTTTATTTTTATTTGCTCCACAAATCATCTGAAGCTCAGAATTGTGTGACAGAGTGTCATTTAGGGTTTAATTCCTGGATTTTTTTTTGTTGTGGTGCTGCACTGTTGGGTCCTGCTGCTGTTCAGAAATACGTGATTGTTCAGTGGACTGTAGTGCATTTGCACCATTTTGTACCTGTTAATCTGTCAAGGGGCTGGCTACATACTGTGCAAGTCCAAAAAATCCTATTCACCGGCTGTTATTTTTTATAAACCGTTTTTTCTGCGTATAGTTACGCACATATAACTGCCCTCATCAGTGCATACCGCATAGGTACATGCAAGTATTGTACCATTTAGTACCTGTTAAGCTGTCAAGGTGCTCCATACCATCAAAGTCCAAACAATAGTATCCACCAGCTGGTGTTTTACAAAAATACAGATTATTTTTTTCTGCTAATAGTTAGGCATATTACCGCCCTCATCAGTGCATACCGCATAGGTACATCCAAGTATTGTACCATCTAGTAGGGATCGACCGATTATCGGTATGGCCGATATCGGGCGATAATCACGATTTTGGGCATTATCGGTAGCAGCAATTACCTTGCCGATAAGCCGATAATGCCCCGCCCCCTGCACCGTCACCGCCCCCGACCCACCGCAGTGCTGGGCGGTATACCGGTATGGATTTTTGCCGATACCGCTATACCGGTCGGGCCCCTCCCCCACCCTCCGAGTCAATAAAAAAAATAAAATAAACTTACCCGTAACGGTACGGGCTGTCCTTCTCCGGGGGTCCTCTTCTCCACTCCGGGCAGGCTCCGGCCTAGTACGCCGCATAGACGCCGCTACGCCGTGACGCCAGGTGCGTCGCTGCGCACGGGCGTCACTGCGTAGCGGCGTACTTGCTGTGTTACTAGGCCGGAGCCTGCCCGGAGTGGAGATGATGACCCCCGGAGAAGAAGGACAGCCCGGACCGGTTCACCCTCCACCCCGAATGCCGCCGGACACTACAGGAAGGAAGGATGGATGGCCCAGACCACCCTGACAGGTAGGGGAGAGAAGCGGGTGGTGGTGGCGGCGGCGGCCTATGGCACCGCAAAAGCCACTGCAGTGCATTGATTTAAAGCGCCCGCTTTAAATCAATGACCTGCAGCGGTGTCGAGGGGGGATAAATAGCCGATAACTTATACCGGAATATCGGTATAAGTTATCGGCTATCGGCCCTAACCTCCACCGATTATCGGTATCGGCACTAAAAAAACGATATCGGTCGATCCCTACCATCTAGTACCTGTTAATCTGTCAAGGGCCTACATACTGTTCAAGGACAGCCGTAAGTAATCACCTGCTGCTGTTCTAGACAAATACTGTTTAAAGAGTAGTGTAGCATATTGTAATACCCTCATAAAACGCACGCAAGTATGTCAGGCAGAGAAGTTCCAGGACGTGCACAGAGGCCTAAATACTTCAGGCAGAGTTGGCAGCAGACTTGGGGCGAGTGGCAGCAGGAGTTGCAGCGAGAGGCCTTAGCTCCTGTTATCAGCCAGGTGTCGTGTCTCCACCAGCAACCCATCTGCCGTCGTCGATTGGTTAACACGCTCATCCACATCATCACAAGTGACATCCGACACCCCCAGTCAACAGTCTGTGGGTTCCTCAGACAAAACCCTCAGTTGGCATGGCCCGGGAGCAGTCCGTGTCCTCTCACTGCCTTTGTCCTATGCTGTTCCCTCTCCTAAAGAAGTATCTTATGCTGTGGGTTCAGCTCCACTATTTACTGAGGATAATCCAATAGAGGACAGTCAGCAGTTACTGGACAGCCAAGAAGGGGAGGAGACATGCGCCGCTTGCTCCACTAGGCGGCCAAGTAGTGATACGGAGTGTGACGTGGGAGGCGGTGTTGCAAGTGTTCAGGGTCCTGAAGCAGACACTGTTTGGGAACCTGAGGAGAACATCAGTGACGTGCACACAACTGTTGATGATGATGAAGCCGATCGCAATTGGGAGCCGGGTGCAGAAGGGGCTTCATCATCATCAGGAGAAGAGAGTTGCAGGTTGCCCTTGAGACAGCAAGGCGGTAGCACGGTTGGCAGTCAGCGTGGTGGCAGTAGTGGAAATTCAGGAGCCAAACGTGCCCGGGGGAGACCACCTGCTTCGCGACAGCCTACCTTTCCGGGAGGTAGTGGAACAGGGGTTCCTGGAGACGGCGCCAGTAGCAGTCAATTAGTGCGGACTGCGGGTGGGAAAATCAGCTACTCAGCGGTTTGGAAGTTTTTCATAAGGCATCCGGAGGAGGTTCACGTAGCCACATGCAAGATCTGTCGGCAGAAGGTGAAGCGTGGCCAGGGTCCCAATGTCGGCACCATGGCCCTGCGTCGACACACCATAAAGCAGCCTGGGAGAACCGTGGCTCCGATGTAGTGATCCAGCCTGCTGCATCACCCAGTGGCCATCCGCTCCCTCCTTCATCCAGCCAAGGCTCCACCACCTCAGCCGAAGGGAGCTGTGTGTCAAACCCTCCTGTCGCTACTGCTTCTCCCGCTTTTAGTCGGTCATTCCGCCAACAATCCATCGGTGAAGCCATGTCCAAGAGTCAACAGTATGCGCCCACTCATCCAACGGCGCAGAAGTTGAATGTGCTCCTGTCCAAGTTGCTGGTGTTGCAGTCCCTCCTTTTTCAAGTGGTGGACTCTGCACCTTTCAGAGACTTGATGGCTTGTGCCGAGCCGAGGTGGAGAGTCCCAAGCCGCCATTTCTTTGCGAAGAAGGCAGTACCAGCCCTGCATAAGTTTGTACAAGAGAAGGTGGGCCAGTCCTTGAGCCTGTCTGTGTGTTTAAAAGTGCACGGCAGCGCCGACGTGTGGAGCTGTAACTACGGGCAGGGACAATACTTGTCTTTTACAGCTCACTGGGTAAATGTGGTTCCTGCACAGCCACAACAGCAACTTGGACAGGTCACACCGCTTCCTCCTCCACGCTCTCGCTCCCAGGCAGTTGGTCCTGTTACAGTGTGCGACGCCGCCTCCTCATGCTCCACCGTGTCCTCGGCATCCACTACAAGTCCAAATCTCGGTGGCCATCGTACCATGTGTGTAGGGCACGGCGGTGTCAAGCTGTTCTTCACATGGTTTGCCTTGGCGAACGGAGTCACACAGGGGAGGAACTGCTAAAGTTCATTCGTAAAGAAAACCGAGTATGGCTTACTCCACGAAATCTGGAAATGGGAACCATGGTGACCGACAACGGGAAAAACATTGTGTCCGCGATGCGACAAGGAAGTGTGAAACATGCGCCCTGCATGGCACACGTGTTGAATCTGGTTGTCAAGCACTTCCTCAAGTCTTCACCCATTTGCAAAACATCCTGAAAATGGCAAGGAAACTGTGCATGCACTTCAGCCACTCTTACACCGCCAAGCACACCTTCCTTGAGCTGCAGCATCAGAACGGTATCCCACAACATAGTCTTATTTGTGACGTTGCCACATGTTGGAATTCCACCCTCCATATGTTGGACAGACTATACGAATAAAGAAAAGCCATCACCGATTTCTTGATGATCCAAGCAGATAGGAGTACTCCCCTGTGTAACTTCAATGTGAACCAGTGGCAGCTAATACGTGACAACTGTTTGCTGAGGCCCTTTGAGGAAGCCACATTATTTGTGAGTCGCCTGGATTACGCCATGAACGACGTAATTCCACTCCTACATTTCCTACAACAAATTATTGAAACCATGGCCGGTCACGGCAATGGAGACTTTGTGCCTACATCTCAAGGCTACATGAGCCCTGTGGGGGCTGAACTGGAGGAGGATAATGAGGGGCAGAGCGGAGCACAGTTTAGGTTGGATGAGATGGCTGGTGTTTCTAGTCTTCTGACAGGAGAGGAGGAGCAGGAGAAGCCAGAGGAGCTGGAGGGTTATGAGGAAGTTGAGACAGAGGACCCAGACACACAGTGGCAGTATGCAGTGGAGATGGAGGCAGGTAGTCCCTCCGAGTCACTGGCGCAAATGGCACGATGCATGCTCAGTTGCTTGCGTAGTGACCCCCGAATTGTCAAAATTCGTCAGCGGGATGACTTCTGGATCTCCACCTTATTAGACCCTCGCTACTGTCCCAAAATGGGGGCCTTTTTTACACCCACTGAGAGGGAGGACAAACTGACCTTCTACAGAGAGATTCTACGTAGTCAGTAGGCTGATGACTATCGGCCCCATGGGCCATCCACTCGCAGGTCTGACTCGGGGGGGCCCTCCACTCACCTTCCACCTTCCACTGCCATGGCTGCTGGGGAGGGGTGGCAGGAGCAGTTCCAGCTCAATCAGCAGCAGTCTGAGTCTACAGTCGCTGATGAGTAGCTTTCTTCACCCGCATAGTGAAGCAACTCATCAGCAGCAGGTAGACATTGAGAAGGACCTGAACCAGCAGGTGGTGGCATACCTTGACATGGCCATGCCAACAACCATTGAAGATCCACTGGACTTCTGGGCAGCCAAACTTGATTTATGGCCACAACTAGCAGAGTTTGCCCTGGAAAAGCTTTCCTGCCCGGCCAGTAGTGTGCCATCAGAGCGGGTGTTTAGTGCGGCCGGGGCCATAGTCAACCCAAGGCGGAACTACTTGCCTCACTGATGCTTCTGGCTATGGGCCTTTAATTTTTGGATGTTTAGCAGTAGCTTAATACATGCTTAATGCAAATTTCAACATTCATCTTTAAATGTAAGGGGTTGGTTAGGAAATCCTCTTGGGTACTGCGATTGCCTGCTCCTGGCTTGCCGGGTATGAAGCGCGCTCAGCTCCTGAGCACGCTTCACATAACGAGAGCTGACACCCTCTGAAGGCCCCCCCCCCCCCTCTGCCGATCCCGAAGCTCAAAAAGGAAGAAAAAGTTTGGAAGCCATGAAAAATCCCATAAAGAAGTAAGCTGAGTGGCATCAGGATGCTCTAATTGAGAAGAGAGAAAATACATCCCCTGCAACATGTCCTGATAAGTTCCCAAAACAAGCTGTTAATCAGGTTTATAAAAAAAATATAATATATAAAAAAAAAAAAATAAACACAGACACCCATCCAGGAGCATTATGAAATAAATGAAGCAGCTGGGGCATCCAACCCTAACAAGATAAATGATTTAGGAGAAAGAGTAGGGTATTTCACAGCCAGCATCAGGAAAGAGTAGGCCCCAAAGTATCCACCTCGAATAATAGTTATCCCTCACTTTTGGATTAGAAACTACTGTTTTGCAAGTGCATGTCTTTTTGGATAAGCGTCTTTATATGTTACCTGACTTTTTGGTGTTTTATTGGTCAAAGTTATAGGTTGTTTTTTTCTGTTAAACTTTTGTACCATCACCTAATGATGAAGCATCAGTTCAGTGCACAACACAAACAGCAGATAATGTGTAAATGAACAATGCCACTAAACAGAAGCAAATACATTTTGTTTCACCCTATTTTTTTTATGTTTGTAGGTTTTGTATGGCAACACTATACTTACTTTTTTTACCAGTAGACATGTGTGGTGTCCCTGGATTGACCGGCTGTACATAGATGCACAAGAATCAACTCGCTCGACCACTGGAATGGAAAGCACCAGATTTTAATGTCAGCTCCGATCAGCATCAATAAGAACATTATATTCCATTATATCTGAGATCACTCACCTGTAAAGTGGTGATAAAAGCAGATTTTTGTTAACAGATGATGAAAAGACAGGCTAGTATTTTCCACTTTCAGGGAACTCATTTTAAGGTCTCCGGATTCCAAGAGCTTGGCAAAAGCATCACTGTTACCAGAGAACAAATTATAAGCAGTTTAATAAAAAGGATAGCTTTGTAACATTTAAATCTCTTAAATCTTACACCTAATATATATCTACACAATAGCATTTATTTAAAAGTGACTAGACAGCTCAAAAATTAACTCAGTACTTAAAAATTACCTGCCATTTATCAATATAAGCTACTTGGCTACTTTTTAGCTTGCCTTCAATAAAGCGATTGTCCCAGAACACACACTTAACCGCTTTTTACAGGATGAATGATAAGGGTCTGATCGCTGAGGATCCCACACCTGAACAGGGGTCCGGTGTCATCCTCCATCCAAAAAGTTTATAAAGATTATGTTAAATGAAATATCTTTTGGAAAATGAACACTAAAGCAAAGCGAAAATATTTTTATACACTGCTCAAAAAAATAAAGGGAACACTTAAACACAATGTAACTCCAAGTCAATCACACTTCTGTGAAATCACACTGTCCACTCAGGAAGCAACACTGATTGACAATCAATTCCACATACTGTTGTGCAAATGGAACAGACAACAGGTGGACATTATAGGCAATTAGCAAGACACCCACAATAAAGGAGTGGTCCTGCAGGTGGTGACCACAGATCACTTCTCAGTCCCTATGCTTCCTGGCTGTTTTGGTCTAGTGGGAGAATGAGACGGAGTCTACAACCCACACAAGTGGCTCAGGTAGTGCAGCTCATCCAGGATGGCACATCAATGTGAGCTGTGACAAGAAGGTTTGCGGTGTCTGTCAGAGCATGGAGGCGCTACCAGGAGACGGGCCAGTACATCAGGAGACGTGGAGGAGGCCGTAGGAGGGCAACAACCCAGCAGCAGGACGGCTACCTCTGCCTTTGTGAAAGGAGGAGCACTGCCAGAGCCCTGCAAAATAACCTCCAGCAGGCCACAAATGTGCATGTGTCCACTTAAGTGGTCAGAAACATACTCCATGAGGGTGGTATGAGGGACCGACGTCCACAGGTGGGGGTTGTGCTTACAGCCAATCACTGTGCAGGATGTTTGGCATTTGCCGGAGAACACCAAGATTGGCAAATTAGCCACTGGTGCCCTTCACAGATTAAAGCAGGTTCACACTGAGCACGTGACTGACTAGTCTGGAGACACCGTGCAGAACGTTCTGCTGCCTGCAACATCCTCCAGCATAATCAGTTTGGCGGTGGGACAGTAATGGTAAGGTGTGGCATTTCTTTGGGGGGCGGCACAGCCCTGCCATTAGGTACCAAGAGGAGATCCTCAAACCCCTTGTGAGACCATATGCTGGTGTGGTTGGCCCTGGGTTCCTCCTAATGCAAGACAATAATAGACCTCATGTGGCTGGAGTGTATCAGCGGTTCCTGCAAGCAGAAGGCATTGATGCTATGGACTGGCCCGCCTGTTCCCCAGACTTGAATCTGACTGAGCACATCTGGGACATCATGTCTCGGTCCATCCACCAACGCCACGTTGCACCACAGTCTTTCCAGGAGTTGGCGGATGCTTTAGTCCAGGTCTGGGAGGACATCCACTTCATCAGGAGCATGCCTAGGCATTTCAGAGAGGTCTTACGGGCACGTGGAGGCCACACACACTACTGAACTTCATGTTGACTTGTTTTAAGGACATTTCATCAAAGTTGGATCAGCCTGTAGGGTGGTTTTCCACTTTGATTTTGAGTGTGACTCCATATCCAGACCTCCATGGGTTGATAAATTTGATTTCCATTGATCATTTTTGTGTGATTTTGTTGTCAGCACATTCAACTATGTAAAGACGAAAATATTTCATACGATTAGTTCATTCATTCAGATCTAGGATGTTTTATCTTAGTGTTCCCTTTATTTTTTGAGCAGTGTATGTATAGTTTGAATGGGACAGGCTGTGGACAAGTTTGGTAATATAACTACAATGGTCCAGAGGGTGATGTCAGGGGCAGTCATAGTCACCCTTTGAAGCCCTGTCGTAAATGTACACCAAACTTTAACTGACATTCTAGGAGCTGACTAGTCACAGGTAGACCGAATTTGCATCTACCAGAGGACATCATCTATTCTATGACACAGAAGACAAAAGTGGCAGAAACGAGCAAGAACACCATTTCTTCTTGCAATCTTTTGATATTTTATTTTAACTCAACTATGGCCTTAGCACAGCTTATGATTAAAACCCATAACTTTAGGGCCAGAGAGATTTAGTGAAACCTTATAGATCCTACCTGTAGCAAGGGGTCATTATTAAATAAGAGGAACAGCTGAAGTTGATTTTGAAGTCTAACTTTTCATGGGACGATCCTTCCTCATCCTGAGAGAAAGACAACAAAGAAAAGTCAATTAATGCAATGCAAACATAATTTATACCAATTAAGTGGTAAAACAATTTACTCTTTATAAATGGACCAGGATGCAACAATATTACCTACAGCAGCAAAATGTCTATTCAGTCACAGCAATACTACTTAAAATACTGGTACATCGAAAATACAGTGATCCCCCGACCTATGATAATTTCAACTTACGATGGCCTCTCAGAGGCCATAGCATGTTGAAGGCAGCATCAACATACAATGCTTTTGTGTGTCAGGACCATCGCATAAACGGCTATCCGGCAGCGCAGACTACTTCAGCTGCTGTCGGATAGCCATTTAATGTGCCCAGTGTGCTCCAGTGAGTGTCACTCACCTGTCCCCACCATTCGGGACCGTCCTCTTCAGGCTCTGCTGCATAGCCACCGCTCTTCACCGTCTTCACGTCGCCGCGCACGCCGTCCAGTCATCCAATAGGAGCAGCGTGCGCAGTGAGGTGATGACTGATGTAGAGCGACGATCCAGGGCAGCGGTGACAACACGTTAGTATAACATTCTATATTACTATTGCACGGATCCCTCAACATACGATGGATTCAAGTAACGATGGTTCATTTGGAACCAATTACCATCGTATGTTGAGGGATCACTGTATATCAACATTAACCCCTTAAATGGGCACTCATTAAAAAAAATTTTTTTGCTATTGCACTCCTTATGGTAAATAAAAAATATTTCTAATATACATTGTTTAAAAAAAAAAATTAAGTTTTCTATGTTTTATTTGTGCTTATAAAAGCTCAAGAGCATATTTTCCCCCAACTCACACACAGACTTTGTACCGAAGCCCAAACACAGGAAGTTCAGCCTGGAGTGCTGAGGGGAAGGGAGGGGGCAGCATATGGCAGTTAAGTGTGAGAGGAGCTATGATTGGATGAGGTTGGACACACACCCCTCAGCACGCCAGGCTGCACTTTCTGTGTTTGGACTTTGGTCCAAAGTCTGTGTAAAAGATGGGGGAAAATGTGCGCTTGAGCTTTTTTTAAGCACAAATAAAACATAGTAAACTTTATTTTTATTTTTTTAAACAACATATATTAGAAATATTTTTTATTTACCATAAGGAGTGCAATAGCAAAAATTTATTTAAATGATAGTTACCCTTTAAGGGCCAAGCCCATTTTAACCTTAAGGACCAGGCCAATTTTATTTTTTGAGTATTTGTTTTTTCCTCCTCGCCTTCTAAAATCCATAAAGTTTTTATATTTCCATCTACAGACCCAAATAAGGGCTTGTTTTTTGCGTGACCAATTGTACTTCGTAATGAAACCTCTAATTTTACCATAAAATGTACGGTGAACCCCCCCAAAAAATTTTTGGGGAGGAAATTTAAATGAAAACCCCAATTTTGCACATTTTGGAGGGTTTCGTTATCCCACTGTACGCTTTACGGTAAAAACAACATGTGTTCTTTATTCTGTGGGGCAATACGATTAAAATGATACCCATAGCTAAATACTTTTATATTTTTGTACCGCTGAAAAAAAAAAAAAAAATCTAAAACTTATCAGTAATCTAAAATTGCCCTATTTTGACCACCTATAACTTTCATTTTTAGGGCGGTTAGAGGGCTAATTTTTTGCGCCGTCATCTGCATTTTTTATCGATACCACATTTGCATATATAAAACTTTTAGATAATTTATTAATTTTTTTTAAATAAAATGTGACAAAAAAGCAGCATTTTTGAACTATTTTTAACGTTTACGCCGTTCAACGTACGGGATCATTAACATTATATTTTGATAGTTCGGACATTTACGCACGTGGCGATACCAAATATGTTTATTAAAAAAATTACGCTTTTTGGGTGTAAAATGGGAAAAACTGAAAATTTTCATTTTTATTGGGGGAGGGGATTTTTTTTTTAACTTTTTTTTTTATTAACTTTTTTAAAAAAAATTATTTACACTTTTTATGTCCCCATAGGAGACTATCTATAGCAATAATATGATTGCTAATACTGTTCAGTGCTATGCTATGATTAGTATTATCGGCTATCCCCTGCTCTGGTCTGCTCAATCTCAGACCAGAGCAGAAGACGCCGGGAGACGGACGGAGGCAAGTGAGGGGACCTCCGTCCACCATTACAGATAATCGGACCGCCGCAGCAGCGCTGCAGGCGATCCGATCATCTATTTTAAACATGCGCATTGCCGCAGATGCCGTCATCTGTACTGATCACGGCACCTGAGGGGTTAATGGCAGAAATCCGCACGATCGCGGATGTTGGCCATTACCGGCAGGTCCCCGGCTGCTGCTAGCAGCCAGAACCTGCCGGGTATGACGTGAGCACCGCTCAGATGCTCGCGGTCATACACAGGACGTAAATGTACGTCCTGGTGCGCGAAGTACCGCCAAACCAGGACGTACATTTACGGCCGTGGTCATTAAGGGGTTAAATAGGTACTCTGGAGGGAATTTTTTTTTTTCTTCAAATCATCTGGTGCAAGAAAGCTAAACAGATTTGTAAATTACTTTCACTTAATAATCTTAAGCCTTCCAGTACTTATCAGCTGCTGTATGCTACAGAGAAAGCTATGTTGTTTTTTTTCCATGTCTGACCATAGTGCTCTCTACTGACACCTCCTAACATGGACAGAGGTGGCAGCATGGAAAAAAAACTACACAACTGCAACTGATAAATACTGGAAGGCTGAACACTATAAGCCAAGTTAGATACACCAGTATTTCCATATAAAAAAACATTTTAAAAGGGGTTATCTAGCTTTGTTAAAATAGTTTATTAGCAGATTCACTCCTATCGTGCTCTATTCTCAAGCATGTGAGCTGAAAAGACTGACTGTGCACTATTAACTTTAGTAACTTTACTAATGCTACTTTTTATTGCATCTAAAAAGTGTCCTATACTAAACAGATTGCCTAGTAATAGGATTGAATCAATATATGAACTTGTGCTTTGCCTTATGTTTCCTCAGCACCAATAAGGAGATTTTTTTGTACTCACCGTAAAATCTCGCTCTCGTATCCTTAATTGGGGAACACAGGAGACCATGGGTATTATGCTGTTGCCACTAGGAGGCTGACACTAGGCAAAAAAAGAAGTCTGCTCCTCCCAGCAAGATATACCTGCCCACAGGCACAGAGCTAATTAGTTGGGTCACAAAGCAGTAAAGACAAGACTCAGAAGGTGGAAACCAGAGCTGCCAGAATGGGGAAAAAAGAGAAAGAGCAAGACTCTAGTCCAGGCCCGATCGCACAAAGAACCGGTCAGGAAGAAAGCTAGGGCAAGGTGCACCAGCCGACCACCCGAAAAGAGGCCCAGACTCAATCCACAGACCCAAAGCCATCCCGCCAAAAACCGGGTAGAAGAGAGACCCCAAAGAGTACGCCGCATAGCCAAGAGAGCGGGGATGAGCCTGTGACAAAGTGGACTACGCCCGTCCAAGACGCGGCCAGACTGGGCAACCAGGACAACCGGCAGGCCCACAACTCCAAAGCCCTCCACACTGGGCACCGTCCATACCGGGCCCCTTCTAACCCAGAGGGAGAAGGAGGAAGTAAACAGGCCAGTGGGTAGGAGCAGAGTCATTTGGAACACCAGAGCAGCCGCCCAGGGGAAACTGAGAATCCCAGAGCAAAGAAGAAATAGCAGGACCCTGGAGCCCCGAACGAGGTGAGGCAGAGAACCTCAAGCCGGCTGATGAGCACCTAGGCCGGGAAAGGGCATGGAGCGGCGAACAGAAACTCGCCTCCCGCAGTGAAACGGCAGAGACCAGCACCCCACCAAGGCCAGAGATAGGAACCTCTGGAATGGTGGAAGCATCAGTAAATCCACCCCAGAGAATGAGGCATGGAAAGGCCACCTGGAAGAGAGCACAGGGAAAGAGCTACATACCCTGGGAGAAAATTGTGGGCAAGAGAATAAAGGTACAGCTACCCCTGAGGTCACCATGCTGTCCTGCCCTTGCAGACACAAAAGACTAGATGGCCAGAACTGACTGGCAGACCTAGAGTGTAACATCCCAGAACGATTAGTCCCAAGAGGAAGATAGAGGACCCAGCGAGATGTCAACCAGCCGAAGCAACAAGGCGAGATAACAGAAGACCTGTCCAGGGTGTGGGAGGGAGCCCATCCAGACTGTCGTGCAAGCACGGTACAATTGACATACTTTCAGGGTAGAACCTCGACCAAGGAGCCGCCTTGCAAATCTGCGAGGCCGAGGCCTTGTTCTGGAGAGCCAAGGATGCCCCAACAGAACGGGTAGAATGAGCCACAACCCTGAAGGTAGGAGCCTTCCCCCTACAACGATAGGCTTCCGAAATGGCAGACTGGATCCACCGAGAAATGGTGGCCTTGGAAGCAGGTTGTCCCTTGCGACTACCTTCCGTAAGGACGAAAAAGGAATCACACTGACGAAACAAAGAAGCGATAGAGAGGTAAGACCTAACAGCCCAAACCACATCCAGTTTGTTAAATGCTCCTTAGGATGAGAAGGAGCAGGACAAAAGGACGGAAGAACAATGTCCTCATTGAGATGAAAAGCCGAAACAACCTTAGGCAAAAAGGAAGGATCTGTCCGGAAGACAACCTTGTCCTGGTGAAGCACCAGAAACGGAGACCGGCAGGAGAGAACTGCCAATTCAGACTCTCTCCGAATGGAGGTGATAGCAACAAGAAACGCCACTTTCCAAGAAAAGAGGCATAGGGACACCTCCCTAAGGGGTTCAAAAGGTTCCCCTTGGAGGATCCCCAGAACCAGATTCAGGTCCCAAAGGTGAGAAGGTGACCGATAAGGAGGGGCAGCATGCGCCACTACTTGAAGGAAGGTCCAGACATGAGAATTAGAAGCTAGAGGATGCTGGAAAAGAATAGAAAGGGCCGAAACCTGACCCTTATGGGAACTGAGAGACAACCCCAGTTCCAATCCCGACTGCAAGAAAGAGAGAAGACGGGGAATAGAAAAAGTAACAGGAGACAAGACCTGAACTTCACACCAACGAAAATAAAACCGCCAGGTACGGTGGTAAATTTTTGCCGAGGAGGGCTTACGAGCCCTGAGCATGGTGCGAATGACTTGGGAAGAGAAACCATGGGCTCTCAAAATCGCGGTCTCAACCGCCACACCGTCAAATGCAGCGACGAAATTGGGGTGGAAAAGAGGACCCAGAGACAGCAGGTCCAAACGAAGTGGAAGGCGCAGTGGAGTGTCGTCCAGGAGCCTGACCACGTCGGCGTACCACGACCTTCAGGGGCCAATCTGGAGCTACCAGTATGGCGGCAACGTCCTCCGCTTTGAGCTTCCTCAGAACCCTGGGAAAGAGCGGAAGGGGAGGAAACCGATAGGGAAGCAAACCCCGCCCAAGGAATCACTAGGGCGTCCACAGCTAGCACCAGGGGGTCCCGGGACTTCGCCACAAATGGAAGGATCTTCCGATTGTGCCGAGACGCGAAGAGGTCCACGTCTGGAATGCCCCAGAGGTCGCAGATCTGCGCGAAGACCTCTGGATGTAGGGACCCACTCACCGGGGTCGATTGAGGACCGGCTGGGGAAGTCTGCTTCCCAGTTCAGCACATTCGGAATGTGAATCGCCGGAACCTTGTTTTCCGCCCAGATGAGAATCTTGGTCACCTCGGCCATGGCTGCCGAGCTGCGAGTGCCACCTTACCGATTTATGTAACCCACGGCCGTGGCGTTGACCGTCTGGACGCGGACAGGGCGGGACTGAAGCAGGGACTCCCAATGAAGAAGGCAAAGAAGAATCGCCCTCAGTTCCAAGATGTTTATCGGAAGTAGGGCTTCCCAGGGAAACGAGAGGCCTTGAACCGTCCAGTCCTTGAACACACCGCCCCAGCCCGACAGACTGGCATCCGTTGTAACCACCTGCCAATGGAGGGGAAGAAATGAACGTCCCTGAAGAAGAAGGGGGGGAGCGGAGCCACCAGAGCAGAGACTGACTGATCCGACGAGGGAGAGCAATCTTGCGATCGAGAGACAGAGGAGAACTGTCCCATCGAGAGAGAATCGCCAGTTGAAGGGGGCGGTAATGAAACTGGGCAAAGGGTACGGCCTCCATGGCCGCTACCATCCGACCCAAGACTTCCATGCAAACGCGGATGGAAATGGGACCTGGGCCAGAAGGGAGCGGACTCCTGACAGGAGAGTCAGATGTTTGCCCGACGGAAGGCATACCCGGGCAGAGGCCGTGTTGAATTGAAGTCCCAGGAAGATCAGAGACTGAGTGGGAGAAAGGACAGACTTGCCCCTGTTTACCATCCACCTGAAGCGATCCAGGGTCTGGAGGGTGAGATCCCCATTCTCCAGGGTCTGGACTCTGGTGGGAGCCTTGATGAGAAGGTTGTCCAGGTAAGGGATCACTGAGACTCCTCTCGACCGCAACAGGGCTATCACTGGCGCAAGGACCTTGGTAAAGACCCGAGGAGCAGTGGCCAGACCAAAGGGGAGGGCTACGAATTGAAAATGCCCCTCTGGAACCGCAAAGCAGAGGTACCGATGATGGTCGGGAAATATTGGAACATGGAGGAAGGCATCTTTGATGTCCACCGAAGAAATAAATTCCCCTTGTTCCATGGATGCCACTACCGAACGGAGGGATTCCATTCAGAAGTGGCGGATGAGAAGATGACGGTTGAGACGCTTGAGGTCCAGGATTGGCCGCACAGAACCGCCCTTCTTGGGGACCACAAAAAGATTGGAGTAGAAACCCCAAAAACGTTCTCTTGGCGGAACGGGGACAATAACTCCCTGGAGAAGCAGGGACCGGAGAGCCTCTCAAAACTGCTTCGCCAGAGAAGGAGACCGAGGGGCCCGGGACTGAAAAAAACGATCCCTCGGGAGGGAGGCAAATTCGATTCGGTATCCGTTGGACACCAGGTCCCTGACCCAAGAGTCCTGAATGTGTGTGGTCCAGATGTCTCGAAAAAGTAAGAGACGACCTCCCACCCAAGAAAAATCTGCGGGTGGGGGCATCACTTCATGCGACGTGGGTTTGCGGTTGCCTGATTTGGCCACAAAACAGCCGGAACGGTTGGTGTCCGACTTCCAAGACGGGCGCGCCCGGAACGAGGGAGGTGCCGGTCTAGCACTATACAAGGATACTTCAGGAGTCACGCCGAAGATCCTGGGTCCTCTAAGTGAAAGGTGTCTCTTATAGCCGCAACCAATGAGTTTACCATTTCAACTGTATCCGAGCTGTCCTCCGAGTCAAAAGCCTCATCCGCCAGTTCACCAGGAGAATGTGAACGAGGTACGCTGCTCTGGCGAGGCAGAGTGGCGACTCCGGGAACGTCCTCTGGAGGAGCGGCGTTTGTGACCAGATGACACGGGGGGGGGGGGGGACCCACGATGGGAGCACCCACGTCTACCTGAAGACTCAATGGAAGAGTCAGAAGATGCACCCCTAGTACGCTTGTGAGAGCGTGAAGTATGTGGAGAAGAGGAGCGGGGCCCTTTAGAGGGTCGGTGCAGGGCAGACCTCTTCAAGGCAGACACCACGTCACGGGAGGCCTCAGCCACCGAACGGGAGACTTGAGTCAAGTCAGCCATATACTGGGATAGGGAAGAAACCCAGACTGGAGGGGCAGCCGAATCCACCGGAACTGAAAGAGCATCCGGGGGTACCAGGGCAGCAGAGGAGCACGCAGAGCAAGTGGGTTCAACAGAACCAGGCATTTTGGAATCACAGTTCTTACAGACAAAATAGGAATCTAATGCTCCAGTTGTCTGTTTAGAGGGAGGAACAGTACTGGGTACAGACATAATGAAAAAAGAACTCTCTCACCCGAGTCTGTGTCCCCTGTGGCAGCTGCTGTGAGGAGATCTCCGCTCTGTGTAGATAGAGAGGGAGAAACAGGCCAGCCAATAGCCAGAGAGGGGCGTGCCTGGAGCAGGGGCACTGTCTGATTGGCCTCTGCCACCGAAAATTGCGCGCACGGTGCTGATTGGAGGACGATTCGCGCTTCCAGTAAGCTCCGGTGGCCATGTGGGCGGAGCTATAGTGCCCCGGCCGCCGAGAAGAACAATAGTAATGGCGCCCGCTCCTTGCCCCGAGCGCACATGTCAGCCGCATATGCGCCCGCGGGGAAGTGAGCGAGCGATACACATATCCGCCGGCAGAAGTCTGCTGCTGAAAGCGAAAGTAAGTCGGCGCTTCATGCGCCCGAACAGTACAAGCGCCGTGTCTGTCAGCCACATAGTATAACACACACACACGTGCATAATAATAAAGTAAACCAAAAAATGAGGGTCTCCAGAGGTTGCAAGTCAGCACCTAAAGGGAGAAGAATATATACTCAGCTCAGTCAGAAGAACTTACCTAATGGAGTCTTCTGTGAGGTCTTCAATCAGCTTACTGTTACCTGCATCACGCCGATCTACCATGTGCGAGCGAGGCGAGCAGGGAACAGGGGGACCCAGACCCATGAGGTACAACCCCAGGCGCTGACCGTTGGCGAGAGGGGGTTAACAGCGCATATACGCAATGTCTCTGCCCCCTTACTCGCAATGGGGAAATAGTGAGCCGCAGTTCCTGAGTCCCCACCTGAAAACATGAAAGAAAACGGAATAAAAAAGGAACACATTCCCTAACTAGGAAAATAATAAAACAGAAGACCTGGTCTGGAGAATTCCAGACCATGTCCACCTCCTTCAGACACTAAGCTAAAACTGATTAGCTCAGGGCCTGGAGGCGGGTATATCCTGCTGGGAGGAGCCGACTTTTTTTTGTTGCCGTAGCATCATACCTCCTAGAGACAGCAGCATACACCCAATGGAGCCGATAGAGAAAAGGAGTTTTTTTCAACTATTGCCCTAGGAATTGTGTTTTTGTTTTGGCGTGGATTTTGTGGTAAAATGGGGGCTGCATTACAAAGTACAATTGATACAGCAAAAAACAAGCTCTCAAATGGGTCTATAAGTGAAAGCATTATGGCTATTAGAAGGAGAAGAGAAAAACGAAAAAGCAAAAGTTAAAAAAAATGGCTGTGTCCTGACGGGGTTTATTGTCAAATTACATAGAACATACCTTTACTATGAATGTCAATGTTCCTTTCAGCTTTTGGGGCATTACAATACTTTGAACAGTGAACACAAACTGAGCTTCATTTGAGACACCTGGATGAAAAACAAACAATAGGTCATTTATTTTTTACTTTTTCTATGTCAGTGCATAGTTCACCGAAAAAAAAATAAAATAAAAAAAAAAAACCTAGAGAAAAGTTCATTCAGATATTATGTAATAATCCATTTATTTTTGTGAATGGTTGTAACAGGTCCCAGCCAAGAACAGAATAGCAGAAGTCCACAGTGTTCGTTTCTAACACAGATGCTGCCACTGAATGCAAACTTACCTGGAGGCAACTGGAAAGGAATAGGTATTCCATCGTGTACAGAAGATCCTTCAGGCCTTTGCATTTTGGTATTTAAGGAGTCTAAAACGTTAAGCTCCATGTTTTTAAGGAAGCTTTGACCTTGGTTTTCTAAGATGATTGATACTGTGACCTGACTCTCTTTTTGCAAATCTCCTTGAATGTCATACATCTGTTTTTGAGACAAAGAACAATTTCAGAATATTGCAAAAAGAAAAATGATTTGCAATAGTCTTCACAAATACAGAAAGACAACTGCTTTTCGATATTTTAGAGATTTTGTTCTCCATTTCTCAGATTTTATGCTAAGAATTTTATAATTCCAGAATTAACTATTTGGTCCCACTGTGGTGTTGGCAGTATTCTTTCAGAAAAACAAGACCAAATTGTTACTGGTCACATGAAACATTCAAAAGTACTGTTTAATACATGTAGGGTTAGGGTTATTGAGTAAAACAGGAAAGTTTGAAAACTTACTTTAAGGGTAGGCTGACACACGTATTTTATGCTGAGGATGCGCTTCCGGCAGTCACAGAGCAACGGAAGAGCAAACTCCCTGCTCCCTGTAGCTCTGTGTCTGCTCGTAGCGGCGGATTTGCTGCCGGCAGTCACGAGCTGTCACACAGAGCTACCTGGCCGCAGCAGGTAGCTTGTTCTGCAGTTGCTCTGTGACTGCCTGCAGGGCATCCACAGCATCAAATATGCTGCGGATGTGCTGTGTGTGAGCCTACCCTAAAAGAGGAATTTTTTAGTTGCAACTTACATTCTAAACTGTTGAAACTGTTAGGACAAAGAAACATTGGTACCTTTCATATAATAGTCTATGCTTTCATAGGGTGTTCCCAAGTACCTGAATTGCTAAAGGCTGGAACGCATCCTTGCTCTGTCTCCCATGTCTGTCTCTGCTTGGTTGACAGTCAGCTGGAAGATGAACCCTGTTACCAAATAACCAAATATTGTTTCTACGCTATACATAAACTGTGCACAAGTGTGAAATTTGGAAACAGGGTTTAGCTTCCAGCTGACTGTCACTCAAGCAGGGTTAGGGATAGAAGGAGGAGCAAAAAGGAATTCAAGCTATCAGCACTTTTGGGGCTTAGGAACACCTCTCTGACTCTTGTGTCTCCTTCAACTGCTGACCAACTCCATTATATGTACCAAACTTAAAGACAAGACATAACTATACAATTACTAAAAGCCAAGCTAAGGCAGAAGCTCACTCTCCTCAGATAAGCCATTTTCCTAGCCTTAAAGAGTACCTGTCATTATGAAAAATTTTTGACATGTCAAAAGTTTTGATTGGTGGGGGTCTGAGTGTTCAGACCTCTGCCGATCGAGAGAGAGAATGAGCTTGGAGAAGTCTGCTCTGCCTCTCACCCCTGCCTGTTTCAAAAGATCAAGACACGCTCACAATTTACATGAAGATTTTATGTTGATCACGTGACATGGAGATGAAAGAGAATGCACTGAGCGTAAACTTGGTCCTGTACTTTTGACAAATACATAGTACATGTCAAAGGTTTTTCAAAAATAACAGGAGCAAACTAATATAAATTTATCACAGTTTTTACTTACCATCTTAATATATTTGTTTTCAGCCAAAAGCTGGTAACTTGACATTGGCTATAATAGGAAAAAAACAAGCAATAATAAACATTTATGTATAATACTTTACAGTTGTTACCTCTAGCTGCAGCAACTACAATTGCACTGTAATAATACTTCATCATTTTTTCAACATATCCTTACTGGAAGAGGCTCTTCTTCATCCAATGTCCCATTCTGAACAGACTCAGAATGTTCATCCACATGAGATTCATTGTGGTGACGGTGGTGATGATGTTTCTTCTTTCGAGACTTCTTATCCTCTTTTGACTCATCCTTTTCCTTCTTGTGTTTCTTCTTGTGTCGATGAGATTTCTACCAAGAAAAAAATATAATATAATTACTAAACCAATTAATAGACAAATGACTAATGACATTAACATACAGCACAGCAAGCAAACTTTAGTAATTAAAAACATATTACTTAGATAAATATCATGTACATGTGTAGAATAGGTATTAAATTACCAACATCAAACTGACCGCAGTTTAACTTTAACCCCTTAAGGACGGAGGGTTATTCAGTTTTTGGCATTTTCTTTTTTCCTCATCACTTTCTAAAAATAATAACACTCAATTTTGCACCTAAAAATCCATATGATGGCTTAATTTTTGCGCCACCAATTCTACTTTGTAATGACATCAGTCATTTTACCCCATAATCTATGGCGGAACGAAAAAAAAAAAATCAAAAAGGAAGAAAAAAAACACCATTTTGTAAATTTTGGGGCCTCTGTTTCTACGCATTTTTTTGTAAAAAGGACACCTTATCTTTATTCTGTAGGTCCATATGATTAAAATGAGACCCTACTTATATAAGTTTGATTTTTTATTACTTCTGAAAAAAAAAATCATAAATACATGCAGGAAAATTGAAAGTTTAAAATTGTCCTATTCTGACCCCTATAACTTTTTTATTTCTCCATGTACAGGGCGGTATGAGGGCTCCTTTTTTGCACTGTGATCTGATGTTTTTATCGGTACCATTTTCATCTGACTTTTTGATCGCTTTTAATTCATTTTTTTATGGTATAAAAAGTGACCCAAAATACGCTATTTTGGACTTTGGAATTTTTTTTGCGCGTATGCCATTGACCGTGAGGTATAATTAATGATATATTTTTATAGTTCGGACATTTAAGCACGCGCCGATACCACGTTTATTTTTATTTACACCGTTTTTTTTCTTTTTATGGGAAAAGGGGGGTGATTCAAACTTTTATTAGAGAAGGGGTTAAATGATCTTTATTAACTTTTTACCCACTTTTTTTGCAATGTTATAGCTCCCATTCAATGGCAGGGATCCGTGTTATCGGCGGTTGATAGCTCAAGCCTGGATTTCAGGCTTGGAGCAATCAATCGCCAATCAGACATACAGGAGGCAGGTAAGGCACCCTTCTGCTACATTCTAACTTATCGGGACATCGCGATTTTACCGCGATGGTCCCGATCAGCCCGACTGAGCATCCGAGAAGCTTTTACTTTCACTTTAGACACGGCAATCAACTTAGATCGCAGCGTCTAAAGAGTTAATGCTGGACATCAGCCTGATCGGCGATCCACGGGTCCTGGTTGCTTACAGCAACCTGGATCCACCGGGTATGATGCGTGCTCACCTGCTGAGCGTCATACCTCAGGAGACGCTTATGGACGTTCATCCCCTGTGCCAGGTGCAGGGGCTCTCTGCGGGTTTTATGCGGGTTCTCTGCGGGTTTTATGTTCTCCTGACTTCCTCTGCGCTACACTTACTGAGAGCAGCAGTGGCGGCTGTGGGCACTGACATCAGGAATGTAACTCGTCAGTGCTTGCAGCCGCCACAGCCTCTCAGTGAGTGCAGCGCAGAGGACATCAGGAGAACGTCAAACCCGCTGAGAGCCCCTACTCCGCTATATTAACCTCTTCAGGACATAGGGCGTATGGATACGCCCTGAATCCCGAGTCCTTAAGGACCGAGGGCGTATCCATACGCCCGTGGGAATTCCGGCCCCCACCGCTAGCCGGTTGGGGACCGGAGCCGGATGCCTGCTGAAATCGTTCAGCAGGCATCCCGGCATATCGCCCAGGGGGGTCATTATGCCCCCCCATGTCGGCGATCGCCGCAGATCGCTGGACAATTCAGTCCAGCGATCTGCGGCGATTCCGGGTCAATCGGGTCTCCGGTGACCCGGTGACCCGGAATTACTGGCTGTTCGGGGCCGTCTCTGACGGCCCCGAACAGCCAGAGCCTGCAGGGGTGAGGTGGCACTGGTGCCACCTCACGATCGCCCTGATTCGTCGGCCAGATTACCGGCCGACCAATCAGGGCGCCTGCTGCGGGTGTCACTCCCGCACCCGCTCCGCCCCTCTTCTGGAGGACGTGAGCGGGTGCGGGAAGACGACCCCCGGTGCTGGGGACCCCGATCCCCGGCGCCCCTGTTGGGATCGGGGCCCCAGGAGCAGCTGCGGCGGCGAGGGACGACGAGGGACTGACCTGCAGCGTCTGGATCGTTGGAGGTGAGTGACAGCCTCCTGCTGTTGCTTAGCAACAGCTCCCAGCATGCAAAAAGGGCATGCTGGGAGCTGTAGTTATGCAACAGCAGGAGGCAGACCACCACAACTCCCAGCATGCCCTTATGGGCATGCTGGGACTTATGGTTTTGCAACAGCTGGAGGCACATTCTTTCTATGGAAAAGTGTACCTTCAGTTGTTGTATAACTACAACTCCCAGCTTGCACAAACAGCTAAAGTGCATGCTGGGAGTTGTAGTGGTGCATCTGCTGGTTGCACAACTACAACTCCCAGCATGCCCGTTGGCTGTCGGTGACTGCTGAGAGTTGTAGTTTTGCAACAGCTGAAGGCACACTGGTTGTGAAACTCAGAGTTTTTTTTTACCTAACTCAGTGTTTCACGACCGGTGTGCCTCCAGCTGTTGCAAACTACAACTCTCAGCAGTCACCGTACACCATGCACCGTACATGCTGGGAGTTGTAGTTTTGCAACAGCTGGAGGCACACTGGTTGTGAAACACTGAGTTAGGTCACAAACTCAGTGATACATAACCAGTGTGCCTACAGTTGTTGCAAAACTGCAACTCTCAGTAGTCACCGACAGCCAACGGGCATGCTGGGAGTTGTAGTTATGCAACAGCTGGATGTCCCCCCCAATGTGAACGTACAGGGTACACTCACATGGGCGGAGGATTACAGTAAGTATCGGGCTGCAAATTTGAGCTGCCGCAAACTTTCTGCTGCAGCTCAAATTGCCAGCGAGAAACTACTGTGAACCCCCGCCCCTGTGACTGTACCCTAAAAACACTACACTACACTAACACAAAATAAAATAAAAAGTAAAAAACACTACATATACACATACCCCTACACAGCCCCCCTCCCCTCCCCAATAAAAATGAAAAACGTCTGGTACACCACTGTTTCCAGAACGGAGCCTCCAGCTGTTGCAAAACAACTCCCAGTATTGTCGGACAGCCGTTGACTGTCCAGGCATGCTGGGAGTTTTGCAACAGCTGGAGGCACCCTGTTTGGGAATCACTGGCGTAGAATACCCCTATGTCCACCCCTATGCATTCCCTAATTTAGGCCTCAAATGCGCATGGCGCTCTCACTTTGGAGCCCTGTCGTATTTCAAGGCAACAGTTTAGGGTCACATATGGGGTATCGCCGTACTCGGGAGAAATTGTGTTACAAATTTTGGGGGGTATTTTCTGCTTTTACCCTTTTTAAAAATGTAAAATTTTTGGGAAAACAAGCATTTTAGGTAAAAAAAAAAAATTTTTTTACATATGCAAAAGTCGTGAAACACCTGTGGGGTATAAAGGTTCACTTAACCCCTTGTTACGTTCCCCGAGGGGTCTAGTTTCCAAAATGGTATGCCATGTGGGGTTTTTTTGCTATCCTGGCACCATAGGGGCTTCCTAAATGCGGCATGCCCCCAGAGCAAAATTTGCGTTCAAAAAGCCAAATGTGACTCCTTCTCTTCTGAGACCTGTAGTGCGCCAGCAGAGCACTTTTCACCCCCATATGGGGTGTTTTCTGAATCGGGAGAAATTGGGCTTCAAATTTTTAGGGGTATTTTCTGCTATTACCCTTTTTAAAAAAAACATTTGGGGGGGAAAACAAGCATTTTAGGTAAATTTTTTTTTTTTTTTTTTACATTTGCATAAGTCGTGAAACACCTGTGGGGTATTAAGGTTCACTTTATCCCATGTTACATTCCCCGAGGGGTCTAGTTTCCAAAATGGTATGCCATGTGGGTTTTTTTTGCTGTTCTGGCACCATAAGGGCTTCCTAAAGGTAACATGCCCCCCCAAAAAATTTCAGAAAAACGTACTCTCCAAAATCCCCTTGTCGCTCCTTCCCTTCTGAGCCCTCTACTGCGCCCGCCGAACACTTTACATAGACATATGAGGTATGTGCTTACTCGAGAGAAATTGGGCTACAAATACAAGTAAAAATTTTGTCCTTTTACCCCTTGTAAAAATTCAAAAATTGGGTCTACAAGAACATGCGAGTGTAAAAAATGAAGATTGTGAATTTTCTCCTTCACTTTGCTGCTATTCGTGTGAAACACCTAAAGGGTTAAAACGCTGACTGAATGTCATTTTGAATACTTTGGGGGGTGTAGTTTTTATAATGGGGTCATTTATGGGGTATTTCTAATATGAAGACCCTTCAAATCCACTTCAAACCTGAACTGGTCCCTGAAAAATACTGAGTTTGAAAATTTTGTGAAAAATTGGAAAATTGCTGCTGACCGTTGAAGCCCTCTGGTGTCTTCCAAAAGTAAAAACTCATCAATTTTATGATGCAAATATAAAGTAGACATATTGTATATGTGAACCAAAAAAAAATGTATTCGTAATATCCATTTTCCTTACAAGCAGAAAGCTTCAAAGTTAGAAAAATGCTAAATTTTCAAATTTTTCATCAAATTTACGGATTTTTCACCAAGAAAGGATGCAAGTATCAACAAAAATTTACCACTATGTTAAAGTAGAATATGTCACGAAAAAACAATCTCGGAATCAGAATGATAAGTAAAAGCATTCCAGAGTTATTAATGTTTAAAGTGACAGTGGTCAGATGTGCAAAAAACGCTCCGGTCCTTAAGGCCAAAATGGGCTCCGTCCTGAAGGGGTTAATGTACATGGAACCTAGCCAGCTAGATGTTGCAGTACTGACCATGGTACAGTAAAATCTCCCTTAGCGGACACCTACCAATAGTGGACAGTTTTTTTATACCCCAGCAGAGTCTCATAAGACTTAACCCCTTAAGGACTCAGTGTTTCATATGATGGCTTAATTTTTTGCATCACAAATTCTACTTTGCAGTGACATTAGTCATTTTACCAAAAATTCCTTGTGCAATAAAATTGAAGAAAAAAATGTCATTTTGTAACTTTTGGGGGCTTCCGTTTCTTTTTCGGTAAAAATGACACTCTATTCTGTAGGTCCATACGATTAAAATGATATCCTACTTATTATTTGATTTTGTAATACTTCAGAAAAAAATCATAACTACATGCAGGAAAATTGATACGTTTAAAATGGTCATCTTCTGACCCCTATAACTTTTATTTTTCCGCGTACAGGCCAATATGAGGGCTAATTTTTTGCGCTGTGATCTGAAGTTTTTATCGGTACCATTTTTTCATAAATCGGACTTTTTGATCGCTTTTTATTCATTTTTTTATGAATAAAAAGTGACCAAAAATAAAAGTGATATTGTGAAAAGTGATATAAAGTGACCAAAAATACCTATTTTGGACTTTGGGATTTTTTTGCGCGTACGCCACCTACATGTTGCAGCACTACAGACCATGGTAAAGTAAAATTTCCCTTAGAGGACACCTCCCAATAGTGGACATTTTTTTAGTCCCCAGCAGAGTCCCATAAGACTTAATGTATATGCACTTTCCGAATAGTGGACACTACCAATACCAGATGCGGACACTCCCAATAGGGGACAACCAGGCTTTTCTCTATCGGCTCCATTGGGGGACACAGACCATGGGTATACGCTGTCACTAGGAGGCTGTCACAAAAATGGAAAGGGCCGAAACCTGACCCTTAAGGGAACTGAGAGCTAACTGTTTTTCCAGCCCTGACTGCAAAAATGAAAGGGGCAGAGGGAAAGTGAACGTAACAGGAGAAAAGGAGTGGGATTCACACCAACGAACATAAGACCACTAAGTACTATAGTAAACTTCGCAGAAGAGGTCTTGCGCGCCCTGAGCATAGTGCAAATCATCTGGGGAGAGAAAACCCGACCCCTCAAAACCGCGGTCTCAACCACGCTCCTGGGCCAGTCCGGAGCCACGAGAATGCTTTGCGTTTCCTCAGGACCCTGGGAAGGAGGGAAAGAGGAGGGAAAGAGGAGGGAAAGAGGAGGGAAAAGGTGGGCTAAGTCCGACCAAGGAATCACTAGGGCATCCACGGCCAGAGCCCAGGGATACCAGGACTTCGCCACGAACTGAGGGACCTTCTAGATGTGGCGTGACGCGAATAGGTCCAAATATGGAGTGCCCCAGAGGTTGCAGATCTCTGCAAACACCTCCGGATAAAGAGACCACTCGCCTGGGTCAGCTGAAGATCAGCTGAGAAAGTTTGCTTCCCAATTGTTTACTCCCGTATTGTGTATTGCTGAGATGGCCGGCACCCTTAGTTCCGCCCAGAAAAGAATCTTGGACACCTCGGCCATGGCCGCCAAGCTACGAGTGCCGCCTTGGCGATTGATATACGCCACAGCAGTGGAGTTGTCCGACTGGACATCAACAGGACAGTCCCGAAGGAGGATCTCCCAATGGCAAAGACAAAGATAGATTGCCCTCAGTTCCAATATGTTGATGGGGAGGAGGGCTTCTCAGGGGGGCCCAAGGCCTTGGACCGTCCGGTCCCTGAAGACACCTCCCCAACCCGAAAGACTGGCATCCGTCGTGACGACTTGCCAACAGACGGGCAGAAAAGAGCACCCCTGTAAAATCAGAGGGGAATGAAGCCACCACAGAAGGGACTGGCGAGACCTCCGAGGAAGAATGATCCTGCGATCAAGGGACAACGGAGATCAGTCCCACTGGGATAGAAGCGCAAGTTGAAGAGGATGGTAATGGAACTGAGCAAATGGAACGGCCTCCATGGCTGCAACCGTCTGACCCAGAACCTCCATGCAAAAGCGAATGGACACAGGAGCAGGGTTCAGAAGCATCCGAACTACTGACAAGAGGACCAGCCACTTGTCTGGTGGAAGCCGAATCCGGGCTGACGCAGTGTCGAACTGGAGTCCCAGAAAAATTAGATACTGAGTGGGAGATAGGTTGGACTTTTCCTGATTGACCATCCAACCAAAACGGGACAAAGTTTGAAGGGCGAGACGGAGGCTCTCCTGATTCTGGTTGGGGCCTTGATCAGGAGGTCGTCCAGGTACGGGATCACTGGGACACCTCTCGACCGTAAGAGGGCGATCACAGGTGCCAGAACCTTGATGAAGACCCTTAGAGCAGTGGCCAGACCAAAAGGGCAGGGCCACAAACTGAAAATAGCCTTCCGGAACTGCAAAGCGGAGATAACGCTGAAGTCCTGGAAAAATTGGAATGTGGAGGTAGGCATCCCGAATATCCACTGAGGAAAGAAACTCTCCTTGATCTATGGACGCCACGACCGAACAGGGACAATCCATGCGGAAATGGAGGAGAAGATGTTGGTTGAGACGCTTCAGATCTAGGATAGGGCGAACGGAACCCCCTTTCTTGGGGACCACGAAGAGGTTGGAATAAAAGAGGAACCTGAACAATAACTCCCTAAATGAGGAGGGACTGGAGTGCGCCCCGAAAGGCCCTTGCCAGAGAGGGGGACTGGGGAGCACAGGAACGAAAAAAAGCAGTCCTTTGGAAGGGAGGCAAATTCGATCCGGTATGTGTTGGACACCACATCCCTGACCCAGAAGTCCTGCACATGTGCGGACCAAATGTCCCGGAAGAGAAGCAGACGACCTCCCACCCGAGAAAAATCCGCAGATGGGGGGGGTGTCCCTTCAGGCAGAGGCAGGCTTGCGGTTGCCCGCTTTGGCCGAGAAATGACCGTAATGGTAATTTGATTTCCAGGAGGGACGGGTTTGGAAGGAGGGAGCATTCTTGTCCCGCGAGGGTGCTGGTCTGGACGTCCCACTGGAACCAAACGCTCTAAAGGACCAAAAAGAGGTAGACTTTCGGCTAGAGGTAGTGCTGCGAGCTTTATTTCGGGGAAAAGGCAGCACAACGGGCTGATTGCATAGAAGCAGTACAGAGAGTCTCCGGCCCTGGATAGTTGGAGAGCTTATTCAGACAATTCCTCCACTGGGGATCCAGAAAGAAAACCCTGGCGGAGTTGGGAAGCCCCGACTGAAAGAGCTTTTGACACCCAGGCAGAAGCAAAAGCAGGAAGCAAGGAAGACCCGCTGCTTCAAAGGCAAATTTTGCCAGTCTCTCCACCTTTTTGTCCGCCGGGTCTTTGAAGGTAGCTGCATCCGTAAACGGTAGAGTAGTTGCTTTTGACAGGCGGGAGACCGGAGGGTCCACTGTAGGAGGAGTGGTACACCGAGCAATAAGGTCCTTGGCGAAGGGAAATTGCGCTTGATTCTTATTGGTTTCTTGAAACTTCTTGTCAGGGTGCTTCCAGGCAGACTCCAGCAAGGCATCAAATTCAGCATGAGAGCTGAAAGCCTTAAGTGCAGGCCGGGAACAGTGAAAGGAAACTTTTGGAACCACGTCTGAAGTTCCTGGGTCCTCTAGATGAAAAGTGTACCTTATGGCCACAACCAAATTGTCCACAAGGCCGGCCGTATCTACAGCAATAGGTTTCCGAAATGGCTGCTGGCTTAGCACGATGAAAGGATACTCCTGGATTGACATCCGAAGATCCTGGGTCCTCTAAGTGAAAGGTGTCTCTTAGGGCTGTCACCAAAGAGTTCACCGTTGCAACTGAGTCCGGGCGGTCCTCTGAGTCAGATTCTGGCTCGGAAGCCTCGTCCACCAGCTCACCAGGGGAATGAGAATGAGTAGAGGCAGTCCTGGAGGGGGGCGACTCTGACCAAGTACGCGGCTCTGGCGTGGCAGAGCGGCGACTCCGAGAACGTCCTCTGGAGGAGCGATGTTTGTGCCCAGATGCCGGGGGGGGGACCCACGAGGGGAACACTCACATCTATCTGAAGACTCATTAGAAGAGTCAGACGAGGCACCCCTAGGACGCTTGTGAGAGTGTGAAGTATGTGGGGACGAGGAGCGTGCCCTCCCAGAGGTCCTGCGCAGGTAAGACCCCTTCAAGGCGGACACCACTTCCCGGGAGGCCTCAGCCACCGAGCAGGAGACTTGGGTCAAGTCAGCCATATACTGGGTCAGGAAAGAAACCCAGGCTGGTGGAGCGGCTGAATCCACCGGGACCGAAGGGGCATCAGGGGGTACAAGGGGGTCTGGGGGAGCAGTGGAGCAGGCAGGGCAAGTGGGCTCGGCAGAGCCAGACATCTTGGTATTACAGTGCTTACAGAGATAGTAAGTCACTGAAGTTCCAGGTCTCTGTTTAGAGGGAGGAACAGCTCTGGGTACGGACATAACGTGGGAAAGAAAGAGATAGGAACTTTCTCACCCTAGTGTGTGTCCCCTGTCAGCTGCAGTGAGGAAACTCGCTCTGTGCAGCTAGAGAGAGTGAAACAGGCAAGCCAATAGGAAGAGAGGGGTCGTGCCTGATGCAAGGCACTAAGTAACTGACCCCCTCCTACTGAAAATCGCACCCACGGCGCTGATTGGAGGCTGCTTCGCGCCTCTGAGCGCTCCCAGCCCTGTGGGCGGAGCTACAGACCGGCCGAAGAGAACTGTCATGGCGCCCGCTCCTTGTCCCGAGCGCACCTGTCGGCCGTTTGTGCGCTCGGGGGAATAGAGCGGGCGGCCAAACACTGGCAGAGACTGCCGGAGAAAAGTAGTAAGCCGGCGCTGAAGCTGCGTATCAGCTGCGTATAAGGCGCTGCAAACAAAGTGAAAATAAGCCGGCGCTGAGCGTGCCCGGGCCGGGACAGCGCCGCAGCTGACAGCCGCATGTAAGGCGCTGTGGACGAAGTGACCCCAAGTACACACACACGCACACATAAGTGAAGTGCCAGGAATAGGGCGCTGTGGACGTAAACGCACCAAGCACACACACATAAGTGAAGTGTCCCATATAAGATGTCCCTTCAGGTGCCACTGCTCCCCCAAAAATAAAGTGCAGCCCCTGTAAGCAAAATCTGAAGGTGGACCAAAACAGGGGGTCTCCAGAGGCTGCGAGTCCGTAGCTATGGAGAAAAAAGGGGAAAGTACTTACCTCACCAGAACCAGAACACCAGTACTTACCTTACCAGAAGAACTTACCTAATGGAGTCTTCAGTGAAGTCTTCAGTCAGCTTTAGTTACCTGCATCATGCCTGGCTGCTATGCGTGAGCGAGGCGAGCAGGGAAATAGGGGGACCCGGACCCATGAGGTACCACCCAAGCGCTGACCATTGGCGAGGGGGGTTTAACAGCGCATATACGCAATGTCTGTGCCTCCTTACTCGCAATGGGGAAACGGGGAACCGCAGTCCCTGAGACCCCACCTGAAAACAGAAAAGAAAAGGAATAAAAAAAACTAACACGTCCCTAACTAGGAAAACAAAAATCAGAAGACCTGGTCTGGAACAATCCAGACCCGTCCACCTCCTTCAGACACTAAGCTTAAAGGGAACCAATCATCAGATTTTACCCTATATAACACTTGGCAAAGCGTTATATAGGGTAAAATCTTTATTTTCACCATTCCCGGGGGATGCTTCTGCCCCCAGGGATGGTGAAGATATGAAGTTATAAACTAGTCACCGCCGCCGCCGTAAGGAGTCAACTGGGCGGGGAGCTCTTCTCACCTACTCCCGTTCTTCGGCCGGCAGCGACGCCCCCTCTGCTTGATTGATGGGCCACGTCATCACTCTGCTCCGTCTGTTCAGTGAGCGGAACAATGACTCGGCCCATCAATCAAGTGGATGGGGCGTCGCTGCCTGCAGAAGAACGGGAGTAGGTGAGAAGAGCTCCCCGCCCAGGTGACTACTTACGGCGGCGGCGGTGACTAGTTTATAACATCATATGTTCACCATCCCTGGGGGCAGGAGCGTCCCCCGGGGATGGTGAGGACAACAATTTTACCCTATATAACACTTTGCCAAGCATTATATAGGGTAAAATCTGATGATTGGTTCCCTTTAAACTGACTAGCTCAGAGCCTAAAGGTGGGTATATCTTGCTGGGAGGAGCTGTTTTTTTTTTTTTATCACCATAGTGTCACACCTCCTAGAGACCGCAAGATACACCCACTGTCTGTGTCCCCCAATGGAGCCGATAGAGAAATTGTAAATAGCCCATTTTCCCATTCTTTCAAATTTAAGTGGTAAAAGTCAGTAGACATCCTGACATGAAGAAAAATAGAAAATGACTGGGCCAATTTTATTGCACAGTAAGAGGTTAAAAAAGTTTCAACATACAGCCCTGGCAAGTGAACAATATACACCTTAAGGTTCTTAGAACAATCAAAGTGAAAAAAAGTGAAAGACTTGGTTGCATTTAACTGTTGCTAGGGGAAGGTTTGGAGAGATATAGACATTAGTCATAATCACAGTCAAGACAGTTATTCTGTAAGAGAGAATATAATGTGACAATGATGACCTTTTCTGGCTCTTCTTGGTGTCTTTCTTCTTGTTCTTCTGTTTTTGGGAGCTCTTCTGGATCTTCCCCTGTTGTAATTACTTCAGGTAGGCTCTGGGTGGAAGAGTTCTATAAACAAACAGCTGCTCTTATGTTCTGGAGATCCTATGTACACAGTACTGTATACTAACAGACTTTACACAGAAATAATGTCCAGATCACAATCAAGACAAAAAAAAGGTGAGACTGTAAAACTCATACATACATTCTACTACCCTCGGGTTACTTTAAGGAAGAGCAGCAGGAGCGTCTTCCATAACCATAGAGGCAACACTTGTAATATATTTTCCCTGAAAAAAAAACTGCTTTTTTCTTTTAGCCACTTAGAACTGTCATTTTATTAGTGCAAATACTGCTGTCAGAGGCTGGAAAAAGCTTTCACAGTCCCGACAAATTTAAAAGTGAAGAATAAAGCAAAATGCAACTCTATTTCTTCCGATGAAATAAAGAAATTATAACCTCATATGACTTACCACTGTAAATCAATGGGGCATATAAGGCATCAGAATAGCAAACTGTCACATGTCACATCATTATGTACATATCTGCTATGGCTTCCATTAAAAACAGAAACCATAAGATATGGACACAGCCTATGTCAATATTGATATAGCATCTACAAATACCCACCATGTATGCCTGTACATCTCAGCTCTTTAGACCCTTACAAATATGGAACAAGTAAATTAGGTATCAACTTGGGTTTTGAGTAAAGGCAGATTTCTTTAAATAGCTTTTTTCCCCAACAAGTACATAATGATTTAAATGATTGACGCTTTCAGTTCAAGGTTTTTTTTTGCAATCACTGAACTCAATATTTAAAGCCTTAACTTATATAATGAAGTGCACACATATATTACCACAGAGGTTTCCAGCTAGCCTTAACCCGATAACGACCACCGACGAGTATAGACGTCCAGGTTGGCGGCCGTTCCCGCACCTGGACGTCTATACTCGTCCATTATTCTCGTGGGTGCTGCCCAGTGCACCCACGAGATCGCGGCAGGGACTCGGCTGTATCACACAGCCGGGACCCTGCTGCACTGCCAGGACCGAAGTAAGCTTCGGTCCCGGCAGTTTTAACCCTTACAGCCGCGGTCGGAAGTGACCACGGGCTGTAAGAGTTATGACAGAGGGAGGGAGCTCCCTCTGTCACTCCTGCAGCAACCCGCATCGCGATCGCGGGGTGCTGTGTGTGTGTCCGCGGCTGGCCGGGACCTGCCGCACTGCCGGGAGTGAAGTTCACTTCACTCCCCACAGTTTAACCCTTACAGCCATGGTCAGAAGTGACCGCGCGCTGTAAGGAGTTCTGACAGAGGGAGGGGGCTCCCTCTGTCTCTCCTGCAGCACCCCGAAGCATCGCGGGGTGCTGCTGCATACCTGGGCAGCCGGGGGTCCTACAAAGACCCTCAAGGTCTGCCCTGGGTATTGCCTGTAGGACGTGCCAGAGGCATGTCCTAATATGCTGCCTGCTAGTGAAAACTGGCAGGCAGCATATAACTGCAATGCTTTGGAATACTAAGTATTCCAAAGCATTAAAAAGTGTAAAAATAAATAAATAAAATAAAAGTGTAAAAATAAATAAATAAAATAAAAGTGTAAAAATAAATAAATAAAATAAAAGTGTAAAAATAAATAAATAAAATAAAAGTGTAAAAATAAATAAATAAAATAAAAGTGTAAAAATAAATAAATAAAATAAAAGTGTAAAAATAAATAAATAAAATAAAAGTGTAAAAATAAATAAATAAAATAAAAGTGTAAAAATAAATAAATAAAATAAAAGTGTAAAAATAAATAAATAAAATAAAAGTGTAAAAATAAATAAATAAAATAAAAGTGTAAAAATAAATAAATAAAATAAAAGTGTAAAAATAAATAAATAAAATAAAAGTGTAAAAATAAATAAATAAAATAAAAGTGTAAAAATAAATAAATAAAATAAAAGTGTAAAAATAAATAAATAAAATAAAAGTGTAAAAATAAATAAATAAAATAAAAGTGTAAAAATAAATAAATAAAATAAAAGTGTAAAAATAAATAAATAAAATAAAAGTGTAAAAATAAATAAATAAAATAAAAGTGTAAAAATAAATAAATAAAATAAAAGTGTAAAAATAAATAAATAAAATAAAAGTGTAAAAATAAATAAAAATGTAATAAAAGTGTAAAAATAAATAAAAATGTAATAAAAGTGTAAAAAAAAAATATAATATTATTATTATTATTATTATTATTATTATTATTATTATTATTATTATTATTATTAATAATAATAATAATAATAATAATAATAATAATAATAATAATTATATATATATATATATATATACACCGTATTTATCGGCGACTAACACGCACTTTTTAGGCAAAAATTTTAGCCTAAAGTCTGTGTGCGTGTTATACGCCGATACCCCCCCAGGAAAGGCAGGGGGAGAGAGGCCGTCGCTGCCCGCTTCTCTCCCCCTGCCTTTCCTGGGGTCTAGAGGGCTGCTGTCGGCCCTTTTCACCCCCTGGTTATCGGCGCCGCTGCCCGTTCTGTCCCCCTGACTATCGGTGCCGGCGCCGATAGCCAGGGGGAGAGAAGGGGCAGCGGCACCCATTGCCGGCGCCGCTGCCCCGTTGCTTCCCCCCATCTCCGGTGGCATAATTACCTGAGTCGGGTCCGCGCTGCTCCAGGCCTCCGTCGTGCGTCCCCGGCGTCATTGCTATGCGCTGAACGGCGCGGCGCATGACGTCAGAGCGCCGCGCCGTGCATAGCAACGACGCTGAGGACGCACGACGGAGGCCTGGAGCAGCGCGGACCCGACTCAGGTAATTATGCCACCGGGGATGGGGGGAGGCAACGGGGCAGCGGCGCCGGCAATGGGTGCCGCTGCCCCTTCTCTCCCCCTGGCTGTCGGCGCCGCTTCTCTCCCCCTGGCTATCGGCGCCGGCACCGATAGTCAGGGGGACAAAACGGGCAGCGGCGCCGATAACCAGGGGGTGAAAAGGGCCGACAGCAGCGCTCTAGACCCCAGGAAAGGCAGGGGGAGAGAAGCGGGCAGCGACGGCATCTCTCCCCCTGCCTTTCCTTGGGGTGTATCTGGGTATACACGCGCACACACGCACCCTCATTTTATCATGGATATTTGGGTAAAAAACTTTTTTTACCCAAATATCCTTGGTAAAATGAGGGTGCGTGTTATAGGCTGGTGCGTGGTATACCCCGATAAATACGGTATATATTATATATATATATATATATATATATATATATATATATATATATATATATATTTATATTAAAAATACATTTATTAAATAAATCTAATTTAAAAAAAATGCATAATGTGTAGGATGCTGCGGATGTCCACCATGTGATCCTACACATTATGCAGCAGTCACGGTAATGAGCTCCCTGCTGTGGCTGGGTAGCTTTGTGTGTCCACTCATAGCGGCAGATTTCTCGCCAGTAGTCATGAGCGGACACACTGAGCTACCCAGCCGCAGCAGTGATGGATATATTCGCCATGAGCGGGTGCTTATTCCCACAACATGGCGGGTATATCCATGAGGAGCCTTAACTGTCACAGACAGACGCGTTATACTGCCAGCCGACCAAGGACCAATCAGAGTGGTTCCTGGTGCAGCCAATAACTTGTAGGAGTGCGGTATATAAATGGGGTCCCTTGTGGGGGTGGGGGTACTGTTCTGCCCTGAAAGCCAAATGGCGCTCCTCTCCTTCTGAGTCCTACCACGCGGCCAAGGAACCATATATGGCCAAAGCGGAGGTATTTCCAAACATGGGACAAGCAGCTAAATAAAATATAGGGAGCATTTCTTTCAATATCAGAAGTGATGTACAAAAAATATGCCCCCCAAATGATGCATTTGTAAAAAATTGCAAATTTTGAATTTTTAACACTGACTTTGTAATAATTCCTGCCAAAAAACTATGGTGTTAAAATACTCACTATACCCCCTAGCGAATACCTTGAGGGGTCTAGTTTTTAAAATGGGGTCATTTGGGGGGGTGTTCCTATGTTCTACTACCTTTTAATTTCTGCAAGCCTTGCACAGCACACAAAAACTATGTACTTTTAAAATTTTCAAAATTTCATGTTAAATTGTTACGCTTCTAACTAATTTAAAATGTTAATAAAAAACAAAAAAATTACGTCAAAATAAAGTAGACATCTGAAAGTATAAGTTTCATAAACTATTTGGTCAGTATGTATAAATATACAACCTATTAGTGTTAAAATAGCAAAAAATCTTAATTTTTTGTAAAAATTTCATGATTTTTTGCATTGTAAAAAAAAACTACAAATGATATCGGCTTACTTTTACTATGTACATGAAGGACAACTTGTGACAAAAAAACAATGTCAGAATTATCGTGATTGGCAAAACGTTACCAGAGTTATTCTCTAATAAAGACAGACATCCCCGATTTGAAAAAACAGGCCTGGTCTTTCAAGGGCGTACAGGTTTATTTGTATTGGTCCTTAAGGGGTTAAAGTAGTATTCCCACTTCAACTTGTTGCCCTCTATCCTAGGCTGAGGAGAATATGGATGCAAGCTTTAAAAAAAGACATCTTAGGTATCTTTCTCAGGCATTGTGTGGACACACACTGGGACAACACAACTAAGACACCTAATGATAAGGTGTGCGTCATTTATGCGCCAACATGAATGCTATAAAAACGTGAACTCTAGCAAATATAAAACGCTGTTCTTCCGTCACACTCTTCACAGCAGTTATTCCAAACTTGCTAAACAAAGTATAACCCACACATGCCACACGACTGAACTCCAAGGAATTCCGATTGTGAACAGTGATATCCCTAGTTAAGGTATATTAAACTTTAATTCCTTTACTGTCCACAAACCTGTTCCTGTGGTGGCATCTGAGAGCTAGCAAGCCAGAAATCCATGTCCTGAAAGAAAGGTTTAAAAAGCAAAATAAATCTGTGTGTATGTAAAAGGAGGAATGGATAAGATATCAACGTAAAAAAGAAAAAGAAAAATTAAACACCTCAAGCTGTGACAATGTATAGGTATCATTCAAAAAAGAGCACATAACTTTATTCAGTACAAATGATTCACTGGAATAGACAACCTCACTCACATCTGTTGGAGTTGTTTTCTGTGATTTTGCTTCTTCGTCCTTTACCTCTGCTTCCTCTTCCCTGGCTTCCTTGGTTGTAGATTTCTTGCGTTTAGTCTTCTCTTCTTTCTCTTTACTTTTCTGTCAAAAGAATAAAAAAGCATTTTAAATGATGCCCTCTGTGTTGTAGAAGAACATGCAATTTTTATACTGTGAATTATCAAATACAGAATCCTGCGCATATTTGATGCACAGGATTTAAAGCTGTAGACTTGAAGCTGTATTCAGTCATTTTGTTTTCAATGAATTCTGCAGCTTCAAATCCTGTGAATCAAATATGTGCAGGATACTGTACATGTAAATACACCCTGAAGAGGTAAAACAGAGGAGTTACTACTTCAATGTGTTCTGTTCACACTGCTGGATCTGTGGACCAACTAACATATATGAGGGAAGCAAGGATCGGGCAAGATGGAATTAAACTTGTGTTCGGGAGGAAGTGTTCAGAAAGGTTGGAATAGCCATCTACCTTCTTTTCTTTCTTCTTCACTCTATCAGACTCATGTTTTTTTTCCTTCTTGCTGTGCTTTTTAACGTTTTGCTCCAACATAGAGACATCATTTTCAGGAGATTTTAGGGTGTCTGCATTTCGGTGCCTTTGTACTGGAAGTTTTTCTGTGTCAGCTAAAGGCCTAAAAGACAAACCCTGTTACTTGACATAGTATCAACTGAAATGATCTTACTCTGTGGCAAAAATAATAATAAGCATGCTGGCACCATGCTCTATTCATTGGAATTAAAGGAGTAGTCCAGTGGTCAACCCAGTGGTGAACAACTTATACCCTATCCTAAGGATAAGTTTGAGATCGCGGGGGGTCCAACCGCTGGGGCCCCCTGCGATCTCCTGTACGGAGCCCCGACAGCCCGCGGGAAGGGGGCATGTCGACCTCCGCCCGAAGCAGCGGCTGACACGCCCCCTCAATACAACTCTATGGCAGAGCCGAAGCGCTGCCTTCGGCAATCTCCGGCTCTGCCATAGAGATGTATTGAGGGGGCGTGTCGGCCGCCGCATCGTGCGGAGGTCGACACTCGCTATCTGGCCGGAGAGCCTGGCCCCCGTACAGAGAGATCGCAGGGGGCCCCAGCGGTCGGACCCCCCGCGATCTCAAACTTATCCCCTATCCTTAGGATAGGGGATAAGTTTTTCACCACTGGACTACCCCTTTAATGTATCATTGCCATGCCAAACACCTACTTGTCTAAATCTATATCCAGTGCTCTGTAGGGATCATTGGGGTCTTTGTCGTCATCATCACTGGGAAGGGCATTCTAAAATAAGCATATTTGGAGAGTTAATTAAAAAGAAAAAAAAAGGCCACAATAAATTAACAATATATTGTATTTTAAGTCTTTCAAAAGTTACAGTGTGAAAAAAAATCATAATGAAAGTAAAGTAGATTTTTTTTGTAGCTGGAAAAAGTTGGCCCACTAACTGTTTTTATGACCCATCCTCAGGACAGGTGATACATTATGATGACCAGCACCCCCACATTTAAGAAAACAGTGGTCCTTGAATTCCCCAAGTGAATAGAGCTGCAGTGCCTAGCACTACCAGCACTCCTTTTAATGTTTACAGGAGTCACTGGTGAGATCTGTGTTCAGTCCAACTGACTGTAAATAACGTGACAGGTCATGAAGGCACATTAAGGTACCATTAACTGGGGTGCTAGGTGAATTCTATTCTCTTAATCAGAGAAGGCACTGACAGACAACAAGCAATCACTTTATAAAACGTATTCTGTGGCCAGGTGATAACATTAACCACTTAACAACCCAGGACGTACCAGAAGGTCCCGAGTCCTCTTTCTTTCTATAACCTATCGGATCATAGCGGGTCGGCCCGGCATCTAACAACAGTCAGAAGCTGTGGCTAATAGCGTGCGGCACTGGTCACGGTGCCGCGCACTATTAATCCTTTAGATGCAGCATTAAAATTTGATCGCCACATCTAGAGTGAAAGTAAACTACCCACGGCTAGCTCGTTGGGCTGTCCAGTACCGCCATGGGGGAAATCGCAGTGTCCCGAACAGCTGGAGGACACGTGGAGGGTTCCTACCTTCCTCCTGCAGTGTCCGATCGCCGAATGACTGCTCCGTGCCGGAGATCCAGGCATGAGCAGTCAAGCGGCAGAATCATTGATCAATGTAATCCTATGGGATAACAAAGATAAGTATGACAAATTCAAACCTATATAATTAGAGTTTTTAATTTTAATTTATTTATATAATTTAAATAATATAATAATATTATTTTTTCTTTATTGAAATGTAAGTTCAACACAGATACACGGTAACAAATATAACATTCGTCAAAAAGAACAGTAATGAAGCAATACTATGCAGTGAAGAACATAGATAAGTTTCACAATGCACATTTCGATGGTCATATTCCCAAGCTGGGACAAGAGGCATTCCCGGGTTGGTGCATGTCATGAGTAGCATAACCCTTACAAAGAAACCGCGCATAACCAGCCACTATAGTGGGAACTAGCGCAACCAAGGAGAGATGGGGAGGGTGAGGGGAACACAACGGCAGTGGACAACAAGACGCACAAGACACACAGACAGACGCAATACACAACATATACATCGAGGGCTCTGCACCTTAAAGCCGAAGAAAGGGTATGGGCATGGGGAGGGCAAGGGGGAAAAGAGAAGTAGTAAGAGTAGGCAGGGAGCGAAAAAGGAAGGCATGCCGGCATAGATCGGGAAGAATGAAGCCAAAGGAGTTAGGTAGCGGCCGATCTCATCTGGTCCCTGAGTGCAATGTAATAATATTAATTTAATTTTAATCCCATGGACCTACAGAATAAAGATAAAGGTGTCACTTTTACCGAAAAATGTACTGCATAAAAACTGAAGCCCCCAAAATTAACAAAAAGGTGTTTTTTCTTAAATTTTGTCGCACAATGATTTATTTTTTTCCATTTGCCATAGATTTTTGGTGGCGCAAGAAATAAGCCATCATATGGATTTTTTGGTGCAAATTTTTAAGAGTTATGATTTTTTTTAAAGTAAAGAGGAAAAAACGAAAGTGCAGAAACTGAAAAACCCTGGGTCGTTAAAGGGGTACTCCGCCTTTGGCATCTTAACCCCTATCCAAAGGATAGGGGATAAGATGTCAGATCGCCACGGTCCCGCTGCTGGGGACCCCGGGGATCGCCGCTGCGGCACCCCGCCACCACTACTGCACAGAGCGAGTTCGCTCTGTGCGTAATGACGGGAGATACAGGGGCCGGAGCAGTGTGACATCATGGCTCCGCCCCTCATGACATCACGGCCCGTCCCCTTAATGCAAGTCTATGGCAGGGGGCGTGACGACCGCCACGCCCCCTCACATAGACTTGTATTGATGGGGGCGGGCTGTGACGTCACGAGGGGGCGGGGCCATGATGTCACACTGCTCCGGCCCCTGTATTGCCCGTCATTACGTGCAGAGCGATCTCGCTCTGTGCAGTAATGATAGCGGGGTGCCGCAGCGGCGATCCCCGGGATCCCCAGCAGCGGGATGCCAGCGATCTGAGGATAGGGGATAAGATGTCTAGGGGCGGAGTACCCCTTTAAGGGGATGACACACAAACAGAATTTATCTACTTTTGGACAGCTCTGTAGGTCTGCAACATAAAATTCTGTCAGTCCTTTATTTCAGTCTCACCAGAAAAAAACTGACTTTATAGTTAAGCAATTCCTTAACCCCTTAAGGACGCAGCCCATTTGGGCCTTAAGGACGCAGACAATTTTATTTTTAGGTTTCCCTTTATTCCTCCTCGCCTGCAAAAACTCATAACTCTTATATTTTCATCCACAGACTAGTATGAGGGCTTGTTTTTCGCTCGACCAGTTGTCCGTTGTAATGCCATCACTCACTTAACCATAAAATGTATGGCGCAACCCAAAAAAATACTATTTGTGAGGGGAAATTAAAAAGAAAACCACAATTTTGCTAATTTTGGAAGGTTTCGTTTTCCCGCCGTACAAATTACGGCAAAAATGTGTTCTTTATTCTTTGGGTCAATACGATTAAAATGATACCCATGATAACATACTTTTCTATTACTGTTGCACTTAAAAAAACAATTTTTTAACCAAATTAGTACGTTTAAGATCCCCCTTTTTTGAAGACCTATAACTTTTTCAGTTTTCCGTATAAGCGGCGGTATGAGGGCTCATTTTTTGCGCCATAATCTGTACTTTATACCATATTTGCTTATATAAAACTTGTAATACATTTTTCATTAATTTTTTTGGAATAAAAGGTTATAAAAAAAAAAAAATAAAGCAACTATTTTGGACTTTTTTTTTTTACGTTCACGCCGTTCACCGTAAGGTATCAAACATTTTATCTTAATATTTCAGATATTTACGCACGCGGCGATACCAAATATGTATATCAAATATTTTTTTTTAACACTTTTTGGGGTTGAAATAGGGAAAATTGGACAATTTCCGTTTTTATTGGGGGAGGGGGGGTTTTCACATTTTTTTTTTTTTACTTTATTTCTTAACTTTTTTTACTTTTATTTTTACACTTTACTAGTCCCCATAGGGGACTATTTCAGCAATCATTCGATTGCTAATGGTGTTCAGTGCTATGTATAGGACATAGCACTGATCAGCGTTATCAATCATCTTCTGCTCTGGTCTGCGGGAAGGCAGATCAGAGCAGAAGACGCCCGGAAGGCATCGGAGGCAGGTGAGGGGACCTCCGTCTGCCGTGCTGGGCGGTCCGATTATCCATTTAAGTGACCGCAATGCTGCAGATGCCGTGATCTGTATTGATCACGGCACCTGAGGGGTTAATGGCGGACATCCACGGGATCCCGGATGTCCACCATTACCGGCGGGTCCCTGGCTGCGATCAACATGCTCCGGGCATCGCTCCGATGCCCGCGGTTATGCTTAGGACGTAAATGTACGACCTGGTGCGGTAGGTACCACCTCACCAGGACGTACATTTACGTCCTTCGTCGTTAAGGGGTTAAACCCTGGATGCGGTTCATTTTAAACAATGCCCGTTTATTGGGGATTTGATTTTTTCAGGGGTACCTACCACGGTTGAAGTCTGAAGAATAACTTCCAAAACTGCACAGCTATCCTCAGGGTGTGATAGGTGAGTCAAGATGTAATAACACACACATCCTGAGGACAGGTGTGGTGCTGTTTTTTTGAAGAAATCATTGTTTGTCTTATCATGGATAACACATTTAAGCTCTATTTTTTTGTTGGTTTCTAATAATTAAATTTATAACTTTACTACACACTAAAAACAGGTGGACACGTATGAACTGTCATGTTAAATACTACTTGCATCACATCATTACAGGTAACATTGGCAAAATACAGAATCAAACAAAATGCATTTGCAAATCTCAAACATTTGAACTTTTTCTATTAACGTAAAAAAAAAAAACCTACGTTATAAAAGTAGAATAAAATGTTTAGAATAAAAATTGTTGCTCTGTGTGTGTCCTTTAGATTAGTTCCTCATAGTATGTATTGATAAATAAACCAACCTCTGGCATCTCCTCAGTAATGATGTCCACATGATGGGCAGGGGCAATGTCCTCATCACTCTCCGTATGAACAGATTTGTGTCGCCGAGTCTTTCCGCTTTTCTTGTCTTTTTCTTTCTTCCTCTTCTTATCCTTCTCTTTACGCTGTTTGGTCCTCCTTTCCTCCTCCAGCTTCACATATTGGTCAGAATTGGGCAGGCCTAATAATGAATTTGTACAAATTGCGTAATAAAACATTCGAAAATGTAAATTGTTAAAAAAAAAAAAATTTAATATTGAAAAGTTGCTGTACTTGGATATTTACAAAGCTGACCAACCAGATCAGGATCTTGAATGATCAGCTGAGGTGGTTTGTAAACAGTTTTTAAAAATTGGTCAAGGTCTGGGTGTTTAAGCTCTGACCCAACAATACAACGAGCAGGAAAAGAAATATGTGGTCACTTTCTGCTGCTTAGTGTGTATGTGGGCGAGACTGTCCAATAAAACTACACTGTTTCAGTCACATGACAGTGCAGGGAGAGAATGCGCTAAGTGTACCCTAGTCTCAACTTATTCTACCGATTGGTCATTGTCTGAACACTTAAAGGAAAACTGTCACTACTAACTGGTAGTGCGGGGGGACGCTGATCAGTTTGATGCCTACTGTGCCTGGATCCGCCCTGCCGTTCAGCCGTAATCTTCTATTTTTGGCATATGCTAATTAGGTGAATTTTTGCCCGCAGCACCACCCAGCTCATCAATATTCCTCCCCTCCCTCTGCCTCTCCCTCTTCTCCCTGCTCTGTAATGAAGAGGGAGATGCGGAGAGGGGTGGAATATTGATAAGATGGGCGGTGCTGCGGTCAAAAATGCTGACATCGGAGTGCCAGTTAGCACCTAATTAGCATATACCGAAAATAGAAGATAACTGCCGAACGGCGGGGCAGATCCGGGCACATTAAGCATCAAAACTGATCAGCGTCCCCCGCACTACCAGCCAGTACAGCTGGTTAGTGCAGAGGGAGCAAGCTAACAGTTTTACTTAATCTCAACAGATCAAGACATTTGGCTAGGTCTTAAAAGTTGTTTTTATAATGGCATTGTCATTTAATAAAAAGCAGCCAATTCAACATGACTAAGGCTACATCTACATCTGTTAATTTTTCTTTTAAATCAACTGGTGTCAGAAAGTTAAACAGATTTGTAAATTACTTCTATTTTAAAATCTTAATCCTTCCAGTACTTATCAGCTGCTGTATACTACAAAGAAAGGGGAGTTGTTCTTTTCTGTCTGACCACAGTGCTCTTTGCTGACACCTCTGTCCTTGTCAGGAACAGTTTCTGACTTGGATAGAGGTGTCAGCAGAGAGCACTGTGGTCAGAAAGAAAAGAAATTAAAAAAAAAGAACTTCCTCTAAAGCATACACCAGCTGATAAGTACTGTAAACGATAAGTTTGTTTTCCACCAAAGTACCCTTTTAAGAAATCTGGTCATCTGTTTAAGGACTTGTTGCCTAAAGAGTAACTGTCATGATAAATGTTTATCCTCCCAGTTCACTTCCCCCACTCATAATAAACAACCTACTGCCTTTATTTTTTTTAGTTTTCTACATGTATTGTGCAGTATATTCTGTTCAGTCTCAGTCAGGTCCACAGAATAGCGTTCCTCAAGCAGGCATGACATCATCTGAAGGCCTGCAGGTGAGAACTTCTGCCCTCTTTCTGCTATGCTGCTCTGAAAACAGTTTAGAGCAATTCAGTGTGTGATAAAACGTGATTGGTTGAGACTGCACACACTCTCCTCAGCTCTGACCTCTAACTGAAATCTACAGTGTATTAGCTTTGCCCCGGAGCTGCAAAAGGGAGCTGAAATATCCAGCACAATGTTAAGCACAATATTTAGCACTATGCCCTGAAGGCATCATGACTCTACAGCAGTGTTTCCCAACCAGGGTGCCTCCAGCTGTTGCAAAACTGCAACTCCCAGCCTTTTGCTGTCCAGGCATGCTGGCGGCATCCTGGTTGGGAAACCCTGCTCTACAGTCTAGCTCAGCTCAAAAGGTAGAGGGAGCTAAAATATATTCAGCTTTATACACGCTATACACTGTGCTAAGCTAAGGCCCCACCTGAATTTCCTGACTTTTGTCTCTGCCAGGCTGCTGCAGGAGACAATATGCTAGCAGGACCAGAAGGAGGACCCCTGGTGGCCAAACTTTTAGGGGTTAATTTAACACAAAGTTACAAAATTGTATTAAGAAATATATATACCATTTAGAGGGGTTATCACAGTACGAGGGAAATCTATATCTTGCCAGGGGCAGCATAAGCCCCCCCTTAGTGGGGGGTTGTGCATTAATAGAAATAAAATAATGACACACTCCAACTTTTTTTTATTTTTATTTTTTTTATAATTCTCATGTCGTCCCCGACAACATATAAACAATTTTTGATGCTTGGATAACCACGTTAAAAGCCTTTTTGGGGTTCACTCATCTATTATAGTTTAGTTAGCATGTAAGAATTGTACTAAGAACATCTGTCAGTGGTCTAAGAAAAAAATTTTTGCTTACACCTATTAAACCAAATATACTATGGGGAAAAAAAGTAAGACATGTATTTAATACCTGGAACTTTAAGGGGAACAGTAAGATCAATCTGCACAACAGGTATATGTTCAACCCCAGGTGAATCCTGATAAAGCTGCGAAGAGAAAATGTTTTCTCAGATGTGGCAAAAGCATATATAGTTGTACAATAACAAATCAAGGCATGAGTAATGTGAAAATAGCTAGGAAAAAAAAAACTGACAAACTGTTTCTGAAGGAATACAAATCACACTTTAAATCCTGGACAACCTCTACAATTATACAAAGTTATATAAAAAAAAAAAAAAAAAGTACGGGGTCCCGGCACTACCGGAGGAGGCATGTTGGCCACGGCATCATGAGAACAGCAGGGGCCCCATACAGGAGATCACGGGGGTCCCAGCGTTCAAGCAGTGCGCGCTAACAGGGGTACTAAAGGGTATGGAGGCTGAGATAATTGGATGAGAAGTAAAACTTGTATGCCCAAATATTTAAATTGCATCATTACTCACCCAAGTAATATCCAGGATTGGAGGCAAGGGATCAAGGGGAAGAATAATGGATTTGTCCCAGTTAATAGACAGGCCAGAATACCCACCATAGCTCTCTATAAGCCATATTCGTGGAGGTAAGAATGGGCTACATCCCCTAAAAACATAAGCACATCATCCGGGTATAGAGCAATACATCCCCCCCCACGACGAAACCCTCAACTCAGTGGATTCCCTAATCAGCGTGGCCAAGAGTTCTATAGCTATGGCAAACCGGAAAGGGGAAAGGGAGAAGCCTTGACATATGCCTCGACCCAGAGGAAAGGAGTGGGAAAGCATTCAGTTAGCCCTAAACCGAGCCCTTGGAGCAGCATATAGAAGTTGTATCCAAGCAAAATAACGAGGAACAAAACCCAACTCCGCATGACACACCAGAGAAATCTCCATTCAACATTGTCAAGCACTTTGGAGAGGATGGGTTTACAACTTGAAGGTTCAGAAAGAGCCTCCTGAAGGTGTCCGCCGTACACATCCTCGGCATGAACCCGTCTGATCCCCATGAACCAGTGTAGAAATAACCAACAGCAATCGATTACCTAAGACCTGTGCAAGCAATTTTACAGCAGAACAGAGTAGGGAAATTTGGTACACATAAACTTTCTATGAATGAGAACATTGACCCCATTAGCATGGGAGGAGAAAGAGGAGTGGACATTGTGGCCAAACCATGTTTTGTTTAAAGCACACTTAGTATCATCAGTCAAGTGCCTTTCTGAGAGGTAAAAGATGTCTGAAAGACCGCTAGACGCTTGGACGGATCATTGTGACCGCTCACGTTCCACGCCACTACATGAAGTTAAGTAGACATAGAAAGAGATGAATATATGGGTGCACATACAGTGGGACAAAGTTAGGGGCCACCAACAGACAGAAAGGCTCCGTCCAGAAAGACAGGAAAACAGTAACAAAGCCCAGATGAATGACAGTAAAACAAAAACACTCCAAACAACAAAGACCAAAGCGTCACAATTTGAGACCAGGGGAGCAAAGAAAAAGCCCATTAATTAAAGTAGCACAGGGATAGTAAGGTGGAAACCCATCATCCTGTGCCCAGCACTGAGCAAGAAAAACATATTGGAGGCATCTAACAAGACCTAATTATGGACCGTGACACACTTATAAGCTGGCCCATGGAGACCATACACATGAGAATATGGCACACAAATACTGGCATGTGAACAGAGGATACATAACAAATCAACTATAAACCATTAGTAGCCTCCATGCGCCTCTCAGCCTTTGTGCTGTGGTTGCGAACGGCCATCCCGGTGGCAGGCAGACAATGCAGATACGGGGGTTACAGGGGAAATAATTATACCCAGATGCCCAGGATACTGCAAGGATAGTCAGAGGAGCGCAAGACCGTGCAACAGCTCACATGCCACTCTAAGCCACTAGAAATCTTCTAGAAATCCACATACTATATAAACAAATAGTTAAAATTAAGGACCAAGCCCATTTTGGCCTTAAGGACCAGACCAATTTTATTTTTGCATTTTCGTTTTTTCCTCCTCGCCTTCTAAAAATCATAACTCTCTTCTATTTCCATCCACAGACCCATATGATGACTTGTTTTTTGCGTCACCAATTGTACTTTGTAATGACATCATTTATTTTACCATAAAATGTACGGCGCAACCAAACAAATATTATTTATGTGGGAAAATTGAAAAGAAAAACGCAATTTAGCAAATTTTGGAAGGTTTTGTATTCACGCTGTACTCTTTGTGGTAAAAATTACATGTTTTCTTTATTCTGTAGGTCAATACGATTAAAATGATACCCATGTTATATGCTTTTATATAATTGTACCGCTTAAAAAAAAATATCAAACCATTTTAACAAAATTAGTATGTTTGAAATTGCCCTATTTTGACCACCTATAACTTTCTAATTTTTCCGTATATGGGGCAATATGAGGGCTCATTTCTTGCGCCATGATTTGTAGTTTTTATCAGTACCACTTTTGCTTAGGTTTTACTTTTTATTAATTTTTTATTAATTTTTATTGAATAAAATGTGACAAAAAAGCAGCAATTTTGGACTTTTTTTTACGCTTACGCCGTTCACCGTACGGGATGATTAACAATATATTTTAATAGTTCATACTTTTACGCACGCGGCGATACCAAATATGTGTATCAATTATTATTTTTTTACGCTTTTTGAAGGGTAAAATGGGGAAAACAGACTTTTTACTTTTTATTGGGGGGAGGGGATTTTTAAAAATTTTCTACTTTTTAATTTTACATTTTTTAACTTAATTTTTTTTTTTTTTTTTTTTTTTTTTTTACACTATTTGTGTCCCCATAGGGGACTATTTATAGCAATCATTTGATTGCTAATACTGTTCAGCGCTATGTATAGGACACAGCACTGATCAGTATTATCGGTCATCTTCTGCTCTGGTCTGCTCGATCTCAGACCAGAGCAGAAGACCCCGGGAGATGGCCGGAGCAAGGTGAGGGGACCTCCGACCGCCATGCTGGATGATCGGATCCCCGCGGCAGCGCTGCGGGCGATCCGATCGTCCATTCAAATTACCGCAATGCCGCAGATGCCGTGATCTGTATTGATCACGGCATCGGAGGGGTTAATGGCAGACATCCACACAATCGCGGATGCCCGCCATTACCGACGGGTCCCTGGCTGCTGATATCAGCCAGGACCTGCCGGGCATGACGCGAGCACCGCTCCGGTGCTCGCGATCATGTCGGCGCGTAAATGTACGTCATGGCGCGCTAAGTACCACGTCACCATGACGTACATTTACATCCATTGTCGTTAAGGGGTTAAAGATACCTTTTGTGGTGAAGGAGAACTTTTAATGTAGAATGGGTTGTTGGCTTGTTCTTCTTTCCTTACAGCACGTCTCTGTAGAACAAATCAAACAGTTATTACTTCTGATAAGAAATCAATTTCTAACATCCTCAATACATGACATTTATAAAACATCTATATTAAGGGATGTCATCTGCTCATCAGAATGTATATTAATATACAGCTCTTTACACATACATCTTTTCTATATACTAACCCTTGCCAACTCTTCTTCATCAATCTCTGGACGAGATGACTTCCCATGCGTCTGTTTATCATCATGAAAGATTGCTTTAGGCTTTTCATCTTCCGATTCACTATCTGAAGGAGGCTCATTGATCCAGGCATCCAAGTCTAAACTGAAAATAAATGCTGGGCGTTAATGACAGACTAAGCTCTAGAGAGCAGGGCCCTTATTCCTTTAACTTTTGTTATTTGTACCATCAAAATCAGAAAGTGCTGTGTAATTTGTTAGCTATATATATATATATATATATATATATAATTACTACATGAAAATAAACTTTGCAAAGGTACCTATAGTCTTTAATCTAACTGCTATAGTAAAAAGAAAAAATATATATTTAGCACATATTTGATCACATACCCTTCTGGAATAGGGACTTTCTTCTGAGCTTTTGGAGCCACAGGATTAAGTTCCCCAGCAAATAAAGCCATAACTTCCTCAGCTACAGGAACCTCCTTTGCCTGTAGTTTCTGAATATATTTGACAAGCTGCAATATACAGGAAGCCTGCAACACAACAAAAATGGAAAAGTATGAAACCAATTGTTTAAGCAATGCAGACTAACAGACATCCAATCTTTACAAGCATGGTATTCAGATAAAATCATTCAGTTCTACATGGTGCCTATGAAAATAATGGTTGTCTAACATACGGATGTGCTGGGTCTTCTATAGATGCCCTATGCAGTAACTTCTCTGTTCTTTCTAGTAGATGAGACTTTATGCAATCAGCAGATTTTAGCATATATAATGCTTGACAACACATTATATAGGCTTAAATCGTTATCCTCCCCATCCCTGGGGGACGTTTTTGCCCCCAGGGATAGGGAAGTTATTAAGTTATAAAGTACCCCCCCCGGGCCATCCCGCAAGTTGTACCCTGGTCAGCTACTTCCCAGCACCCGTCGCTCCAGCCGTGTTCCCGTCCCCTCGTCTTGATTGACAGCTTATGCCACCGCTCTGCTCCTTCTGCTAAAGGAGCAGAGTAATGACGCTAGCCTTCAATCAAGCTGACAGGGCGGGGCCACGGCTGGAGCAATGGTGATCAACGGATACTGGTATGACTTTATTACTTAATATCTTTACCATTCCTGCATTCTGCGGTCCAAGTAAGAAGTCTTTCATTTAAAGGGACCCAATCAGCAGATTTTAGCATATAAATCACTTGACAACGCGTTCTATATGCTAAAATAGTTATCCTCACCACCCCTAGGGGACGATATTTATCATATATAACGCCTTTAAATGAAAACCTTTCTTGGACCGTGGAATGCTCTAACAGGTTTTAGAAAATTGGTTTATTAACCCTTAAGTACCAAGCATTTTTCTGTTTTTTCCTACTTACCTTTTTAAAATCATAACCCTTTCAATTTTGCACCTAAAAATCCATATGATGGCTTATGTTTTGCACCACCAATTCTATTTTGTAATGACGTCATTTTACCCAAAAATCTACAGCGAAATGAAAAAAATAAATAAAAATAAAATCATTGTGCGACAAAATGGAAGAAAAAAAACGCCATTTTGTAAATTTTGGGGGCTTCTGTTTCTACACAGTACATTTTTCATTAAAATCGTAGGTCCATACGATTAAAATGATACCCTACTTATATAGGTTTGACTGTTTATTACTTCGGAAAAAAATCATAACTACATGCAGGAAAATTTATACATTAAAAATGGTCATCTTCTGACCCCTATAACTTTTTTATTTTTCCGCTTATGGGGTGGTATGAGCGTTAATTTTTTGTGCTGTGTTCTGAAGTTTTTATCGGTACCATTTTTGTTTTGATAGGACTTTTTGATAGCCTTTTATTCATTTTTTTTGTTATAAAAAGAGACCAAAAATACTTTTTTTTGCATACGCCATTGACCGTGCAGTTTAATTAACGATATATTTTTATAGTTCGGACATTTATGCACACGGTGATACCTCGTTTTTTTTATTTACAGTTTTTTTTTTTATGGAAAAATGGGGATGATTCAAACTTATTAGGGAAGGGGTTAAATGACCATTGTTAACTTTTTTTTTTCACTTTTTTTTGCAGTGTTATAGCTCCCATTCAGGCTTGCAGCAATCGCGCAGGAGGGAGGTAAGGTACCCTCCTGCTGTGTCCCAGCTGATCGGAACATTGCGATTTTATTGCGATGTCCCAATCAGCCCGACTGAGCTGCCGGGATACTTTTACTTTTAGACGCGACGATCAACTTTGATTGCAGCGTCTAAAGAGTGCATACCGGATATCTGCCGGAACGGCGATGTCTGGAATTATCCACGGTCCTGGCTGCTGATAACAGCCGGGACCGTGTGGGTATGATGCGAGCTGAGCTCCTGAGCTCGCTTCATAACACCTAAAAAGATACCGTGATGAAGCAGGACAACGACACTTTGGCAACCAAAGACTAGGTGAAAACCGGCAGGGCAGAACCTGTCCTTTCATATGGGGACTTTGAGGGGGTTTCAATTCGCCTGTGTGACCGCAGGCCGCATCCACCAGAGGGAGGATGGTGGATTTAGACAGGCGGGACACCGGAGCATCCAGTCGGAGAAGACATCCATTTAGAGAGCCAATGCTGGGGGAACAGAAAGAGGGTCTTCATACTCTTGCAGAGTCCACATGGAAATACCAGCTCTCCAATCCCCTTTAATGTGCCCGGATCGGTGTCCAGCCAACACCAGCAGCGAAAAAAGAAAGGCAGATGATCCAGCACTATTTCCAAGCAGCTTTATTAGGAACACAGCACACAGGTAAAATCAGCCTGAACTCATCAGACGCGTTTCGAGCGCATGCGCTCTTTGTCAGTGATGTCACAGGTACTGCCAGGTGAGGTTTAAATACCTTTTGATTGTGGGAGGGAAGGGAAAGAAATCCCGTAACCCCACCTCTCTCTGGAGACGTGTGACATAGTTCACATTTGTAAGAACAAACAAAGTTAAAAAATGTGTAATAAAACCAGAAAATGAAACATACATGCAATAATGTAGCTTGATTGTTCGTAAAAACATAGGAGTTAAATGTCACGGAAGGGGGTTCAAAAAATAGGTATATATGCTTAATTAGTAGTGAAATAGCAGTTCTTGACGGACATTTAAACCCGTCGGAGAACGAGTCCCCAATGTGAACTGCCAATATGCTTCACGATCTGCCAATTTTTTCCTAATGCAACCCCCTCTCGTGCCCATTTTAACATGTTCAATGGCAAAAATACGAAAGGTGTTTAATTTACCGGCATGTTCAAAGTGAAAGTGTGCAGATGCAGCAGATCTCTGTCTCACTGCTGTCATAGTACTGTCATTCAGATGTTCCAGTGCCCTTATTTTTAATTTTCTTGTAGTGTATCCCACATACTTTAAATTGCACTCTGTGCACTCTATCATATAAATTACATTACTGTAATTACAGTTAATGTAATTGTTGATGGAGTACCTTTTGGTACCATCCGAGCTCTCGAAATGAGTCGTCTGTTTGACATACTGACAGGTACGGCACACTTTGTGTCCGCACTTAAAAAACCCTTTTCTTTCTAGCCAACTGCTATTTTTCCTATTCTGTGAAGCGACCACACTAGGGGATAGTTTATCCCCAATTGTGGGGGCCCGTTTGGACACTATTCTACAACCCTCTTCTAAGATTCCAGCCAGCGTATAATCCTGTTTCAGATAATGTAAGTGTCGCTGTACTATGCTTTTAATCTGATTAAAGTAAGGTGAATAGGTAATAGCCAAAACTGGTTTTTCGGTACTGGTAGATGATTTATTGGCAATATTTGGATTTAATAAATTAGCTCTTTCTTTTTTGGCTACTTTAAGTTCAGCTTTTTTAAGAGTATGATTGGAATATCCCCTAGATTTTAATCTTTGTTTTAATTCACTGGCTTGTGTGTTAAATACATTTATATTTGTACAATTTCTTTTAAGTCTAGTTAGTTCCCCGACTGGAATTGCTTGAACTGTATGTGTGGGGTGATTGCTGTCTGCTCTCAGGACCGTGTTGCCCGATATGGGCTTTCTATACGTGGAGGTCTCAATAATTTGGTTCTGGGACCCTCTCAACACTAAATCCAAAAAAGTTATGTTAGTGGGGTCCACGTAATGGGTAAATTTTAAATTATACATATTATTGTTTAAGTAATCCACAAACAGTGGCACGGTCGCGATGTCCCCCCTCCAAATAAGGAGGAGGTCATCAATGAATCGGCCGTACCACTGTATGCTGTTCCTGAAGGGATTGTCATTTGTATAAATAAATTGTGATTCCCAAAACGACATGGTTAAATTAGCCAGTGAGGGTGAGTGTCTGGCCCCCATAGAAACGCCACTGACTTGGACAAAAAAGGACTTATCAAAAGTAAAATGATTGCGGGACATAAGAAACCAGACAACCATTTTAATGTATTCACACAAATCCGGAGAGTAGTTGCTATGGGTAACGAGATGGTGATTCAGGGCTCGCATGGCAACGGTCCAAGGTATACTGGTGTATAATGACACCACATCACAGGAAAGCCATGCGAATCCTGGATCCCACTCCATGTTTTCAAACGACTTTAACACATCTCTGGTGTCTTTTAAGTACCCAGGAACTCGCTGTACTAATGGCTGTAATAGCCGATCCACCCATGTGGACAATCGCTCCAGCAAAGATCCATTGCCGGACACGATAGGTCTCATGGGCGGAGGAATAATGCCCTTTTGGGTTTTGGGGAGAGTGTACAGTACCGGGATAATGGGTTGTTCAATGTACAAATAGTCCCTATCTCTCTCTGAAAGGACTCCCAGTGCTATGCCCTCCTCTAGTAATTTACTAAGTTCCTGTTGAAATTTAGAGGTGGGATCATGATCCAATTTTCTATAAGTGTTAGTATCAGTTAATAACTCATTGATTTGTGAGATGTACATTTCTTTGTCCATTACCGTAACAAGACCCCCCTTGTCAGACATCCTGATCACAATATCATCATACGATGCTAGCTCTTTCAAAGCATAACGTTCTTTTTTGGTCAGGTTGTCTGATTTGGGTTGTCTTGTTGGAATGCTGTTGCCTAGGGCAACCAGATCCTTTTCCACCTCATTCTGGAATTTATTCATGCCCTCTGTACGAGAGGATAAAGGATAAAAGCCAGGATTTTTGTTCACATGCCATTTGTTAGTAGTAACACCACAATCATAAGGATTGTTACATTCCAATTCCTGCAACTCTTTGAGTACAATTTGATCTGAAAAAGAAAGTTGATGGAATACATTATATGTCAAATTGTCAGTATCTACTGATGCAACCTGGGTTGCATCATCCGATACGCTATCCAAAAAATGCTTTTTAACCGTGATATTGCGAATAAATTTATTTATCTCACATAAAGTAGAAAAAATATTTAATTCATTTGTGGGAGAAAAATTCAGCCCCCTAGAAAGTAGAGACACTTGATCATCAGTTAAAGTTCTACTGGACATATTCATTACCCCACTTGTTTCTGAGCTTGACTCCTTAAGCGGGGAGTGTCCATGTTTGGTGTGTTTTCTCCCCCCCCTCCTGGGTTTTTTGCCTTGCGTTTGGCGTTTTTTGACTTTTTGTAATATGTTGCTTGACCAGGAGTGGAATTAGAGGTGGTGGGGTTATCTGATTCGCCATCTGATTCCATTTCTGATGAGCTGAATGTAACCTTGTGGTGAGGTGTACGTTTCCTCTGGAATTTATTTCTCTTTAAGATAGATCTAGGTGTATGCTCATATGATTCATACTCTTGGACCTGTGGAAACTTTATTCCAGATGAGCACGAGTGCTGAAAACCTTAGGAGATGGATGGGAGCAGCAGAAGGAGACTTAAAGGGGTTATCCAGTAAAAAACTGGCGCGGCACAATGACGAGTGACGTCACTCGTCATTGCGTCTCGCATCGCATAGCAACGATAGCCAGGAGGAGAGAAGGGGCTGTGGCACCGATAGCAAGGGGGAGAGAAGCGGCGGCAGCAGGGCTCTAGATCCTAGGACAGGCAGGTGCAGAGAAGCCGGCAGGTCTCTGCACCTGCAAAAGCCGCTGCAGTTCATTGATTTAAAGCGCCCGCTTTAAATAATTGAACTGCAGCGGCTTAAAAAATTTTAGCCTAAAAAATGCGTGTTATACGCCGATAAATACGGTACTTATGAGCTTCTGAAGTTACGGTTGTTCTTTTCTGTCTAAGTGCTCTCTGATTACACGTGTCTCGGGAACCGCCCAGTTTAGAAGCAAATCCTCATAGCAAACCTCTTCTAAACTGGGCGTTTCCCGAGACACGTGTCATCAGAGAGCACTTAGACAGAAAGGAACAACCTTAGCTTCAGAAGCTCATAAGTACTGAAAGGATTAAGATTTTTTAATAGAAGTAATTTACACTGTTTAACTTTCTGGAACCAGTTTATATATGAAAAAAAAAAAAGAAAAAAGTTTTTTCCTTGATAACCCCTTTAAGAAACATAGTCCAAGGTCTCGAGGGCCTTTAGGAGCCTGTATATTTGGAAGAAAAAAAAAAAAACAATTTAATTAGAAAAAAAAAGAAAAAAAAAAAGGAATGACCAGGTCTGGAGTGCTCCGGACCTGTGTCTGCCTCCCACTGACACTAGGCTAAAACTGATTAGCTCTTTGTGGGCGTGGTATTTCATGCCAGGGAGGAGACAACCTTTTAAACTTTAGTGTCAGCCTCAAAGTGGTAGAGCATATACCCATGGTCTCCTGTGTCACCCAATGAGGCGACCGAGAAAACTGATCATCGTTGAAAAATTTTAAGACCTTTCAATACAGGATCCAGATAGAAGGTGAAAAATAAACACTAATAACATGCAGGTTAGGAGAATCAATTCAGAAAAATACACCACTGCCAAGGACTCTTAGATTGCATAAATTGGCAACTCCCTCTACATGCTGACTGCTGACTGACACATGAGTTTAACCCCTTAAGGACTGAGCCCTTTTTCACCTTAAGGACATTTTTTGCAATTCTGACCACTGTCACTTTAAACATTAATAACTCTAGAATGCTTTTACTTATCATTCTGATTCCGAGAATGTTTTTTCGTGACATATTCTACTTTATGTTAGTGGTAAAATTTTTTGGTAACTTGCATCCTTTCTTGGTGAAAAATCCCAAAATTTGATGAAAAATTTGAACATTTTGCATTTTTCTAACTTTGAAGCTCTCTGCTTGTAAAGAAAATGGATATTCCAAATCATTTTTTTTTTATTCACACATACAATATGTCTACTTTATGTTTGCATCATAAAATTGACGAGTTTTTACTTTTGGAAGACACCAGAGGGCTTCAAAGCTCAGCAGCAATTTTCCAATTTTTCACAAAATTTTCAAACTCGCTTTTTTTCAGGGACCAGTTCAGGTTTGAAGTGGATTTGAAGGGCCTTCATATTAGAAATACCCCATAAATGACCCCATTATAAAAACTACACCCCCCAAAGTATTCAAAATTACATTCAGTCAGCATTTTAACCCTTTAGGTGTTTCACAGGAATAGCAGCAAAGTGAAGGAGAAAATTCACAATCTTCATTTTTTACACTCGCATGTTTTTGTAGACCCAATTTTTGCAAGGGGTAAAAAGGAGAAAATTTTTACTTGTATTTGAAACCCAATTTCTCTCGAGTAAGGACATACCTCATATGTCTATGTTAATTGTTCGGCGGGCACAGTAGAGGGCTCAGAAGGGAAGGAGCGACAAATGGTTTTTGGTAGGTATGTCACATTTAGGAAGCCCCTATGGTGCCAGTACAGCAAAAAAAAAAAAACACATGGCATACCATTTTGGAAACTAATCCCCATTGGGGAACATAAGGGGTAAAGTAAACCTTAATACCCCACAGGTGATTCACGACTTTTGCATATGTCAAAAAAAATAAAAAAAATAAAAAATTTCCCTAAAATGCTTGGTTTCCCAAAAGTTTTACATTTTTAAAAAGGGTAATAGCAGAAAATACCCCCCAAAGTTTGAAGCCCAATTTCTCCCGATTCAGAAAACACCCCATATGTGAAAAGTGCTCTGCTGGCGCACTACAGGTCTCAGAAGAGAAGGAGTCACATTTGGCTTTTTTGAAGGAAATTTTGCTCTGGGGGCATGTTGCATTTAGGAAGCCCCTATGGTGCCAGGATAGCAAAAAAAAAAAACCCACATGGCATACCATTTTGGAAACTAGACCCTTTGGGGAACGTAACAAGGGGTTAAGTGAACCTTAATACCCCACAGGTGTTTCACGACTTTTGCATATGTAAAAAAAAAATTATTTTTTTTTACCCAAAATGCCTCTTTTCCCAAAAATTTTACATTTTTAAAAAGGGTAAAAGCAGAAAATACCCCCCAAAATTTGTAACACAATTTCTCCCGAGTACGGCGATACTCCATATGTGGCCCTAAACTGTTGCCTTGAAATACGACAGGGCTCCAAAGTGAGAGCGCCGTGCGCGTTTGAGGCCTAAATTAGGGACTTGCATAGGGGTGGACATAGGGGTATTCTACGCCAGTGATTCCCAAACAGGGTGCCTCCAACTGTTGTAAAACTCCCAGCATGTCAGTGGCTATTTGGCAATACTGGGAGTAGTTGTTTTGCAACAGCTGGTGGCTCCGTTTTGGAAACAGTGGCGTACCAGACGTTTTTCATTTTTATTGGGGAGGGGAGCTGTGTAGGGGTATGTGTATATGTAGTGTTTTTTACTTATTTTATTTTTTGTTAGTGTAGTGTTTTTAGGGTACAGTCGCACAGGCGGGGTTCACAGTAGTTTCTCGCTGGCAGTTTGAGCTGCGGCAGAAAATTTGCCGCAGCTCAAACTTGCAGCCGGATACTTACTGTAATCCTCCGCCCATGCGAGTGTACCCTGTACATTCACATTGGGGAGGGGGGGGGGGGGGAAGAAACATCCAGCTGTTGCAAAACTACAACTCCCAGCATGTACGGTCTATCAGTGCATGCTGGGAGTTGTAGTTTTGCCACAGCTGGAGGCACACTGGTTGTGAAACACCGAGTTTGGTAACAAACTCAGTGTTTTGCAACCAGTGTGCCTTCAGCTGTTGCAAAAGCTACAACCCCCAGCATGTACGGACAGCGGAAGGGCATGCTGGGTCTTGTAGTTATGCAACAGCTGGAGGCATACTACTTTGGCTGGGGATGCTGGGGAATGTAGTTATGCAACAGCTGGAGACACACTGGTTTGCTACATAACTCCGTGTGCCTTCAGCTGTTGCAAAACTACAACTTCCAGCAGTCACCGACAGCCAACGGGCATGCTGGGAGTTGTAGTTATGCAACCAGCAGATGCACTACTACAACTCCCAGCATGCACTTTAGCTGTTGGTGCAAGCTGGGAGTTGTAGTTACACAACAGCTGAAGGTACACTTTTCCATAGAAAAAATGTGCCTCCAGCTGTTGCAAAACTATAAGTCCCAGCATACCCATAAGGGCATGCTGGGAGTTGTGGTGGTCTGCCTCCTGCTGTAGCATAACTACAGCTCCCAGCATGCCCTTTTTGCATGCTGGGAGCTGTTGCTAAGCAACAGCAGAAGGCTGTCACTCACCTCCAACGATCCACGCCGCATCACATCAGTCCCTCGTCGTCGCCGCCACTGCTGCTCCTGGGGCCCCAATTCCAAAATTCACGCCGGGGATCGGGGTCCCCAGCACCCGGGGTGCACGTCCCGCACCCGCTCATGTCCTCCGGAAGAGGGGCGGAGCGGGTTGCGGGAGTGACACCCGCAGCAGGCGCCCTGATTGGTTGGCCGACGAATCAGGGCGATCATGAGGTGGCACCAGTGCCACCTCACCCCTGCAGGCTCTGGCTGTTCGGGGCCGTCGGAGAACAGCCTGTATTTCCGGGTCACTGGAGACCCGATTGACCCGGAATCTGACGCAGATCGCTGGACTGAATTGTCCAGCGATCTGCGGCCATCGCCGACATGTGGGGGCATAATGACCCCCCTGGGCGATATGCCCCGATGCCTGCTGAGCGATTTCAGCAGGCATCGGGCACTGGCTCCCCTCCAGCTAGCGGCGGGGGGCAGGGATTTGACAGGACGTACTCAAACGTCCTGAGTCCTTAAGGACTCGGAAAAGGGGCCGTTTGAGTACGTCCTGCGTCCTTAAGGGGTTAAAGGGGTACTCCGGTGAAAACTTTTTTCTTTTAAATCAACTGGTGGCAGAAAGTTAAACATATTTGTAAATTACTTTTTTTTTTTAAATCTTAATCCTTCCTGTACTAATTAGCTGCTGAATACTACAGAGGAAATTCTTTTCTTTTTGGAATGCTCTCTGATGACATCACGAGCACAGTTCTCACTGCTGACGTTATTATAATAATAATAACACTTTATTTATTGTTGTCCTTAGTGGGATTTGAACCCACATCCCCAGCACTGCAAGGCAGCAGTGCTAACCACTGAGCCACCATGCTGCCCTTAGCATACATCTGCTATGCGTGGTTGCTAAAAGACAGAGATGTCAGCAGAGAGCACTGTGCTCGTGATGTCATCAGTGTTCCAAAAAGAAAGGAATTTCCTCTGTAGAATTCAGCAGCTAATAAGTACTGGAAGGATTAATATTTTTTAATAGAAGTAATTTACAAATATGTTTCACTTTCTGCCACCAGTTGATTTAAAAGAAAAAAAGGTTTTCACCGGAATACCCCTTTAAATAAAACAAGTCTACTAGTCTTACCCCATAGTGTGAATCAGAGATAAATAAATCCCTTTAAAAGGGGTGTTTGAAAGTTATATCTTATTAAATGTATAACCCCAAGTTATATAAGATTGGACAATATCTTGTCCTTGGCTTAAAGAGGTACTCGATCTGCTTTACATTGCCAAAGGTCTTTTACACTTGATTGGTGATTTGTATAGCACATAGGTTAAGGACAGTAATATCCAGGGGACAGAGTGTAGTTCAAAAACAAACCATTCCGGATAAGTTAGAGAGTCTAAATATAGCCTTCGTAGGGGCGTACTACTCTTCTGTATAGGAAAATATAGACAGTATACTTGTGTACATACAGTTTTTGTGATCCATGCATATATCAACACCCATGAGGTGTTTAACGCTCAGACATACCACCGTTTTCTTACTATTATTTCACACCACCTTGCTTAGAAGTATAAGGGTTACAAATTCCACCTTTCTTTTATTTATTTATGTTCTCCCCGATAAGGGTATGATCTTATGGTTTACTATTTCCTCTACAAGCAAGCTTACGTGCCATGCCGTTGAGCATGTCGACTTCACCGCAAGAGGGAATAGATGGTTATTGTTACAAGTTATTATGTTCCTTTTTGTTTGTATGTGTACATTGCTGAGTTTTGTGATGATATTTACACACAATGGGGGACATGTATCAAAGATTTTACCCCTGTTTTGTGTGTATTTTTTGCGCAAAATTTTGCGCAAGCCCTTTTTTTTGCGCATTTTTTTGCGCACGTTTTGGTAGAGCATGTCCTCCAGATGTGGCTGAATCAGGGTACCTTGGAGTGACATCTATAGTACGCATGGATTTATTAACTGCATACTTTTTCTTTACACCAAAAATGTTGCCACAAGAGCCGTTTCTTTTGCGCAAATATAAACCATCTTGGACTTAACGTAGCAAGATGCTCTAAATCATTGATTCTATTTTCCAAAGAGTGGATTGAGGAGATTACTATATTTACCCGCAATTTATGAAGCTCATTGTGCTTGATTGATAAATTTAGCTCTTCTGCACATAATTTAGAATTCGGGAAAAGGGGTAAAATGCTTCTACCATACACAAATAATGATACATCTCCCCCAATGTGTTGATCTAATGTACCATCAATTTGATGTTTAAATGGTAATGCTGTTTAACACTGACTGAAAATACCAATAAAAACTTTTGAAACGTACATTGCCAAAGGTGGCCAGGAAGCTGGAAGCAGTGGAAGTGGAAATTTAAACTCCAACTAACTAAGCCTGTAAGGACGAGCGCCGTAAATGTACGGCGCTGCTAAGAAGTACTTCCGGGTCAATAGGGTCTAGGGTGACCAGAAAAAAAAGGGTGAATGGAGCTGTCAGAGAGCCCCATTCACCCTTACCCAGCAGGAGTGAGGTGGCACGGGTGCCGCCTCACTATCACACGATTGATCGGTCAGAACGACCAACCAATCAAGGACCTGCTGGGCAGCGATCGGGCCGGCGCCAGCGGGGGTCTCCTATCTTGCCCTGGTCTGGCAGGGGTCCCCTCAGGATCGGTGGCGGCGACAGGAGCAGCAGGTTTGGTCCCGGCGGCAGGATACAGCGGCGGCAGGATACAGCAAGAGGCGAGTTTTGTTCACCTCCTACTGTTGCTTAGCAACAACTCGCAGCATGCAAAGCCAAAGGGCATGCTGGGAGTTGTAGTTTTGCAACAGCTGGAATTCCAACTACAACTCCCAGCAAGCCCTTTGGTATTCTGTGCAAGCTGGGGGTTGTAGTTATGCAACAGCTGGAGGCACATTTTTTCTATGAAAAAGTGTGCAAAACTACAACTCTATGCATGCCCTTCGACTGTCAATGCATGCCGATTGTTGCAGTTTTGCAACAGCCAGAGACACATTGGTTGTGAAACTGAGTTTGTTAGCCAACTCAGTGTTTTGCAACCAGTGTGCCTCCCGCTGTTGCAAAAATAACTCCCAGCATGCACTGAGAGACTGTACATGCTGGGAGTTTTAGTATTGCAACAGCTGGAGGCACACCGGTTGCGAAACACTGAGTTAAGTAACAAATGCTCAGTGTTTCGCAACCAATGTGCCTCCAGCTGTTGCATAACTACAACTCCCAGCATGTATGGTCTTGTCAGTGCATGCTGGGAGTTGTAGTTTTGCAACAGCTTTAGGTTTACAGCACAATGTACAGGGTACATTCACACGGGCAGGTTTACAGCAAGTTTTCCGCTGCAAGTTTGAGATATGGCAAATTTTCAGCCGCAGCTCAAACTCCCGACTCAAACTCACTGTAAACCCAACCGTGTGAATCTATCCTAAAAAAACACTACACTACAAACCTACACAAAATAAAAAGTAAAACACTACATATGCACATACCCCTACAAAGTACCCCCCCCCCCCCAATAAAAAAAATAAAAAACAACATCTTGTACGGCACTGTTTCCAAAACAGAGCCTCCAGCTGTTGAAGAACAACAACTCCCAGTATTGCTGGACAGCCACTGACTGTCCAGGCATGCTAGGAGTTTTGCAACTGCTGGAGACACCCTGTTTGGGAAACACTACAGTGTGTTATTTTTGTGGCGGATTCAAATCCCCAATTAAGGCCTCAAAACGCTCTCTCGCTTTGGAGCCCTGTCATATTTCAAGGAAACAGTTTAGGGCCACATATCACAGTTTAGGGGTATCTCTGTACTCAGGAGAAAAAGCCCCCCAAAATTTGTAACAATTTCTCCCATTACCCCTTATGAAAAGGTAAAGTTGGGGTCTACACCAGCACGTTAGTGTAAAAAAAAAAAAAATATCTTTACACTAACATGCTGGTGTTGCCCCATACTTTTAATTTTCACAAGCGGTAAAAGGGAAAAAAAGACCCCCAAAATTTGTAACGCAATTTCTCCTGAATACGGAAATACCCCATATGTGGGCGTAAAGTGATCTGCGGGTGAACAACAAGGCTCAGGAGTGAGATCACACTATGTACATTTGAGGTCTAAATTGGTGATTTGCCATGGGGTGGCTGATTTTACAGTGGTTCTGACAAACGCAAAACAATAAATACCCAGATGTGGCCACATTTTGGAAACTACACCCCTCACGGAATGTAACAAGGTGACTGACAAACTTTCATTAAAGTTGGATGTGAAAATAAAAAAAAAAAAATTATAATAATTTCACTAAAATGCTGGTGTTACCCTACATTTGTCATTTTCACAAGGGAGAATAGGAAAAAAAGCCCCCCAAAATATGTAACCCCATTTCTTCTGAGTAAGAACATACCCCATACTGGCGAACTACAATGCTCAGAAGAGAAGGAGCGCCATTGGGATTTTGGAGAGAGAATGTGTCCGAAATTGAAGGCCATGTGTTTTTTCAAAGTCCCCATAGTGCCAGAACAATGGACCCCCCCCCCTCACCCCCACATGTTACCCCATTTTGGAAACTACAACCTCTCACGTAATGTAATTAGGGGTACAGTGAGCATTTACACCCCACAGGTGTCTGACAGATTTTTGGAACAGTGGTCCGTGAAAATGAAAAATAAAATTTTTCATTTGCAAAGCCCACTGTTCCAAAGATCTGTCAAACGCCAGTGGGGTGTAACTGTTCACTGCACCCCTTATTAAAGTCTGTAAGGGGTGTAGTTTTCAAAATAGGGTCACATGTGGCATGTTCTGGCACCACGGGGGGCTTCATAAACGCACATGGCCCCCAACTTCTATTCCAACCAAATTCTCTCACCAAACTCAATGGCGCTCCTTCTCTTCTGAGAATTGTAGTTTGCCTGCAGAGCTCTTTAGATCCATACATGGGGTATTTCCATAGTCAGAAGAAATGGGCTTACACATTTTGGGAGGCTTTTTCTCCAATTTCCCATTGTGAAATGACAAATTAGTGAAAACTCCAGCATTTTAGAGAAAAAAAAAATAAAAAAAATGTAATTTCCTGTCCAACTTTAGCGGAAATTTGACAAACACCTGTGGGGTGTTAAGGCTCACTGTACCCCTTGTTACGTTCCTTGAGGGGTATAGTTTCCATAATAGTATGCCATGTGTTCTGTTTTTTTTGCTGTTCTGGCACCATAGGGGCTTCCTAAATGAGACATGCCCCCCAAAAACCATTTCAGCAAAATTTGCTTTCCAAAATCCAAATTCGACTCCTCCTCTTGAGCATTGTAGTTCGCCAGCAGAGCACTTGACCGCCACACATGGGGTATTTCCATACTCAGAAGAGATGGGGTTACAAATTTTGGGGGGCATTTTCTCCTATAACCCCTTGAAAAAAAATGAATTTGGGGGAAAACCAGCATTTTAGTGAAAAAAATAAAATAAAAAAAAAGTCATTTACACATCCGACTTGACATCCACCTATGAGGTATTTCCTTACTCGAGATAAATTGGGTTACAAATTTTGGGGGGGCTTTTTCTCCAGTTTTTATAACTGGGTCATTTATGGGGTATTTCTATTATGAAAACCCCTCGAATCCACTTCAAAACTGAACTGGTCCCTGAAAAATTCTGATTTTGAAAATTTTGTGAAAAACTGGAAAATTGCTGCTGAACTTTGAAGCCCTCTGATGTCTTCCAAAAGTAAAAACATGTAAACTTTATGATGCAAATATAAAGTAGACATATTGTATGTGTTAATCAATAGCTAATTTTTTGGGGAATATCCATTTTCCTTACAAGCAGAGAGTTTCAAAGTTAGAAAAATGCTAAATTTTCTAAATTTTCATGAAATTTGGGGATTTTTCACCAAGAAAGGATGCAAGTAACGACGAAAATTTACCACTGTGTTAAATTAGAATATGTCACGAAAAAACACTCTCAGAATAATCATTAAATGCATCCCAAAGTTATTAATGCATAAAGTGATAGTGGTCAGAATTGCAAAAAAAGAGCTGGGTCCTTAAGCTGAAAAAGGGCTCAGTCCTTAAGGGGTTAATTATAGCTGTGCAAACAGTGTAGTCCCACTGTTTGCGTGGGAGTTACAGATATAGTTTAGTTTGTGGGGCTACACTGTGCCACTCCCATTATAGACAATGGGAGTTATGAAAATCGTGCAACTTCTCTTGCTTTCAGATTCCTGACCACCTTCGGCAAACCTAAACAGACAAACCAAATCACTAGCTGCAGCAGTAGCCAAACATGATCAGTAATTGGGTGCGCGGGCAGAACCAGCTCCTAGCTCTCGTCTCGAAAGCAGGCCGAAGATATGAGCGGTGGGAAACTGGAAGGAGCAGAATGGAGCTGTGGGGGACCAGGGGTGCCACAATATATACACATTTTTTGTCACACTGGAGTAACCCTTATAATAGTGCTCTTTTTAGCCATTTAACACTAAAACAAAAAATTTAAATAGTGAACAAGTAACTTCAAAATCCTACATTTATCAAAGCCAAACCTAACCTACCCTCTCCTGAACTTCCAAGTCTGCGTTTTGTACAAACTGGGGTAGTCTGTCAATCATAAGCTGTGTAATCTCCTGTGCGGCTTCTTGATCTCCCTCCTGTTCTTTGCGCTGCAGCATACAAGAATATAATTTAACCACATTCTGGACATAAACCGCCTGAATATGCCCTGGCAGAGTAGTGACTTTCGGCCTCAGCATAGCCTCCAATGTTTGTTGTGGTTCTGGGAGGTGCCTTAAAGAAAAACATATGCAGTAAGTAAAGCCTTACGGAATACATTTGGATTCAAACTAAACCATTATGCATACACAAGATTGGCCGTCATGACCCATCAATCCTACTATCTGATGACTTTCATTCAAAAGAATACATTTTTTTTTTCAACAAGACTATTCTGAGATTCCACAGTGGTTTTCGCTGAGTTCTCTAATCAAAATAATAAAAGAGCAGGAAAACATTTTTATCGGACTTTTTGATTGCTTTTTATTAATTTTTTTTATGGTATAAAAAGGGACCAAAAAATTTTTGGACTTTGGAATTTTGTTGCGCGCATGCCATTGACCGTGCAGTTTAATTCACAATATACTTTTATAGTTCAGACATTTACGCACGCGGCGATACCACGTGTTTATTTTTATTATGTTTATATATTTTTTATATGGAATCTGGGAAAAGAGCGGTGATATTTAAACATTTAATAAGGAAGGGGTTAATGCGTAATTACATTATTTTTTGTTTTGCTTAGGGGACTTTTAGGAAGAATCATTTGATTCCTCATACAGATCAATGTGGTTCCATAGAACCCCATTCATCTGTGTGCTCTGTGCTCGATTGATAAAACCTGGCACCTTTAGACGCCACTGCCAACTTTGACAGCAGCGATCTAAAGGGTTAATAGCTGGCCACAGCGATCGCTGCATGCCAGCTATTAACGCCAGCCCCCAGCAAGAGGAATCGTCTGGGGGCTGGCCACTATGACCCAGTTAACGGCATAGTCATACCCAGTTAACGGCACATGGACGAGTATAGACGTCCATGGTCGTTAACGGGTTAAATAAAATTTTACGCAAATGAAAAATCCCCTCAAAACTTGCTGTAGGATGTCAGTTTTCTAAAGCAAGACACACCGTGATTCAAAAATGATTCGCTGCATTTCAAAGTTCGTTTTGCAAAAAGTGTCTTCGTTTTTGCGCAAGAATTTTGCGCAATTTCTAGACTACACAAAATCTTTGCACCAATTTACAGTAAAAAAAAAATGTAAGGAAGGCAATGATAAATATCCCCCAATGACCTGTCAAGCAGACCGCCAAGAGAACACAGTAAGGACAACTCTTTGCATGTCCTTGAGTGGCCTGGACAGAGCTCTGACTTAAAACTGAATCACACATTTCTGGAGAGAAGTGAAAATGGCTGTCCGCCAATTGTTCCCACCCAACCTGACAGAATTTTAGAGGATCTGAGGAGAAGAATGGAAGGGGGAAAAAAATCCCCAAATCAAGGTGTGCAAATTTTGTGACAAGATACCCAAGACAAGTGGAGGCTGTAATAGCTGACAACAATGCTTTTAAGGGATGGTCCAGTGAAATACAACTTCTCCCCTATCAACAGGACAGGGACCTCCCGAAATCTCCTTAACTGGTCTCCGGCTCTCAGAGAGGAGCTTGTGCTGCAGACAGAACAAGCCCCATTCATTCTCTATGGAAGTGCCAAAGAGACTCGAGTGCTGAATTCGGGCATATCCAGTGCTACCATAGAAAAGAATGGAGTGTGTGCCGTCTGCAGCATGCACTCCTCTAAGAGAGTCTGGATTAAGTACAGGAGATTGGGGTCCCAGCGGTTAGACACCATGTCATCAGACATGCTCTATCCTGTGCATAGAGGATAAGTTATATTTCACTGGACCACCCCTTTAAGTACTAAGAAAAAGGTCTGATACTAACGTCACTAACAATACTATTATCATCTAACAGTTTTTCCGTCAAAGACAAAATTCTTACTCTGAAAACTCGCCACAAATCCAGGCAGCCGCATAAAGGACTTCACAGATTCCATTGCGCTGTGTGTTGCTGGCCAATAAGTGAGCATTGTCAAGTAATGTGGCCATTTGTGACACCGCAAACATTCGAATAGCTTTCACTCGAATAGCAACATCAAGCATTTGAGCAGCTATGAGGTGGCCATGGCGTGTCCCTTCAAGACGAGTAAGTTCTACTAGAATACTAATATACCTAAAGGAAAAAAAATAATGATGTTAGATATGAGGAATATTATGGCTCAATCATTCCATGTACATAAATAGTTTACTATGTGTTAATAACCCCTTAAGGACATAGCCCACTTTGGCCCTGAGGACACAGCCAATTTTTATTTTTGCGTTCGTTCTTTCCTTCTAGTTCTTTAAAGGGGTATTGCAGCCAAAAATAATTTATCCCCTATCCTATTCCCCCCCATCCCCTAGAAACTGCGATCTCCGGATTGGGACCCTGTCTCGCTCACTGAGGAGCGTGTGTCGACTACCGCTAGACGCCACCCGCTACATTTGTTTCTATGGGAGCGCCGATGATGCCCATGTGCTGGGCTTGGGTCTCTTCAGAGTTCTCATAAAAAACAATTGAGCATGTGCAGTCCCTTCACTCAGAGCCGGGTCCCGTTCCACAGAACGCAGGGGGTCTAAGCGGTCAGACCCCCGCGATCAGCTACTTATCCCCTATCCTGTGGCCTGTTGGCTGCAGCACCCCTTTTAAAGCCATAACTCCTTCATATTTCCATCCACAGACCCATATTTTTTGAACTACCAATTGTACTTTGTAATGGCACTTCATTCTACAATAAAATGTTCGGTGCATGAAATTTTTTTTTTGTAGTGATCGTTATTATTATTAATATTATTTTACCAGGGCACAGTGACATGTCCTCTAGGAGTTAATAATGAACTCTAACCAAAATAAAAATTGTGACAGCACAGAGTTAGTAACAATGGTCAGGGTCTGGGTGTTGAGACCCCCCACTGATGTCTAGAAAGAACAGAGAGAAGCACTAAGCTGGGCACCTCTCTCCTTGTCATCTCTGAGATGCAAGAGTTTTCACAGTCCATCTACAGATCTGTCTCCCCTTCCTCAGGGATAATAAAATCACTCCAAACATGCACACTCTATATACCATTATGCTCCACCAAACGGGAAGGGACATACGTCATTCCCACTGAAAATTTGAAATCATATTCTTTCTAATGTTTAGGCAGAAAATAAAAATAAGGGGTAGCTGGATTTTCTACTTTAAGATATTATTTTTCTGATTTATTTTAAATCCCCTTTTCATAACCCTTTTGAAGTAATTCTTCTAATTGTTTTTTAAAAACTTCTGTAGGGTCCTCTTAGTTTTCTATAGTACTTTTCATCACTTACTATTCATTGAACTTCCTCCAGATAATCTCTTGACAATAGCACAACTCCACCCCCTTTATATAAAAATATCCTAATTTTCTTTCAGAGACTTTATAGTCCTTTTTTCTCTCATGGTCAGATTATCCGTTTTTTTGTTAATACTATGTTGCTTTCTCGAATCATTCACGTAAGATTTTTGAAAATCATTTAAAACAATCTCATAAAAGGCTTCAATAAAATTACCTCTACTCTGAATGGGGTAAAATCGGGATTTACTTGCTAGCCGTGATGCTACAGGGGTACACAATAATTCTTCTGTGAGTATCTATATAGGAGTATTTAATTTGTCTAGCTATACAGTTACATAAGAAGAATTACAAGTGTTGAAGAAGGGTTTAACGTTTTGGCTGTCAGCAGATATGGATTTGGTTAAAACGTTATTTTCTAATGAAAAAAATAAAAATCCTATTTTTTTCTTTTGGAAAACTTTTAAAAAATCCGATACAGCCCCCGGTGAGACCAATAGTGGCGCCTGGGGGTGGGGGGGGGGGTGGGGAGTTCCCTTACAAGTAGGGTAGAGTATGTAGACCGCATACTTCAGAATTATGTTGTATCCCTGCTATCTTATTTACGTGATTCAGGCCAACTTTTAACCCTGAGAAACTTTGAAATAGAAAGAGGACCTATGGCTGATTACTATGGTTATTGTTTCTTTGTAGTCGAACATCCCGCAAGATAGAGGAGTTAGAGCAGTGGCAGATTTCTTAAAGGAAATCTGTCATCAGTATCACCCACACTAACCTGTCATACAGGCTTGTAGTGCAGGTGATACTGATCAAAATGATACTTACGGCGTCCTGAACCGTCACTTCGTTCTGCCGTAATTCATGTTTTCCAGTATATGCAAATTAGTTGTTTGGGGCATGGGCGGAGCTACAAATCCTCCTCCGAGCACTGTGACTTCATCTTTGCCAGGAGCCAATCTCAGCCTAACACCGCTTCAGGGTGTACCCAGGAAGTGGCGCATGCGTAGTACAAGCCAAGCGAGCAGGGAGGGGGATTATGAAAATAGAGGAGCCGGGCACAGCCAACCCGGCAGAGATGACATCAGTGTGACGGATGAGGGTTTGTATCTCCGCCCATGCCCCAAGCAACTAATTTCCACATAATGAAAAAGATTAATTACGGCGGAACAGAGTTACGGTTCGGGACGCTATAAGTAACATCAGCACTACAAGCTTGTATGACAAGTTAGTGCAGGTGATGCTGATGACAGATTTCCTTTAAAAAAAAAAAAAGATATTTTAATGCCGGATAGCCAAAAGGAGTTTTCAATAGAATGTTTACAGGTCGTATTAAATCCTAATTATTTAATTGTAAATGGCCAATTTTATCTTCAACATCACGGTACCACGATGGGAGCAAAATGCGCACCTGTTTTCACAAACCTCTATATCGGGATGTTCAAAAAGGTTTTTATAGAAGTGTTTACAAGTCATGTATACAATTTTATAGATGACCTAATTTTAATATGGAAAGGTAGTCTGGATTTATTTAATGATTTTTTTTTTTTTTTTTAAAGAGGTGAATCAGAAAGCATGGGGGTTACAATTTACGGAAACAATCAGTAAAGCTTACATTTTGTTTTTAGATTTAGAGCTATATGTTAAAAACGGATGTTTACACACAAAAACCTTTTTTAAACCCATAGATGCATGTGGATGGATGGATATCTACATATGGAAGTGAGCATAAAAAAAAAGTTGGAAAGTGAATATTCCATTTGGACAATTAACTAGAATTAGAAGAAATTGTTCAGAAATCAAAGAATATATAAAACTGGCAAAAGTAATAGAAAATAAAAAAGATTTATTGAAAGAGATTATCCTATAGCCGTTATAAAAGGAGCAAGAAGAAAGGCAGATGGAATAAACAAGGAAGATCATATAAAAAGACAGACATTGCGGAAAGTAGAAGAAAGAATAATGAGTCCTTTGGGGCTGCGTTCATTACAAGATATTCTAGAAATAAAAAAGAAATGGAGGCAATAGTGAAAAAATATAGGTCTATTCCAGAAAGTGATCCTTTCTTGAGAGAGATATTGGGGGAGAAAAATGAGGACCAAAGTTAATATACTGAAGAGAAGAAAAATAAAAATAAAAAGTTCCACAGCACATAGCACCTTCTTAACCTTGTTTGGATAAACGAGGAAAAAAACAAACCACAAAAAAAAAAAAAAGTGTACATTTAAGGGAGCTTACAAGTGTAATAAAAATAAATGTGGCACCTGTAAATAAATACAGTCCGGGATGAACCATATTATGAGTGCATCAACTGGTAAAAGATTAGAGATAAAAACCAGGAAGGACTGTGGGAGTAGCTATGTAAATTATGTTCTGGAGTGCCCCTGCAGCATCCAGTATGTCGGTAAGACGTCACAGGCACTCAGGAATAGAATTAACTCCCACTGTTTCAACAAACATCATGCAGGAGAAAAAGTTTTTATATTTTTAAGTTGAAAGCTTTTGTTCCAAGTGGTTTTAATTAAACATTAGAAAGAATAGGATTTCAAATTGTCCAGGGGAATGACGTATGTCACTTCCGGTTTGGAGCAGCATAATGGTATGTAGAGTGTGCATGTTTGGAGTGATTTATAATCCCTGAGGAAGGGGAATACCCCGCAACATGTCGAATTTGTAACTTTTGTAATAGTGCAATAAAAAGTATTTTCATTCGAAAAAGGATATGTGGAGTGTGATTGAAGCCTGACCAACAAAAACCTAATAGAATGCCAGAGAACAAAGAGAAAGAGGAGAAAGGAAGGAAACGTGGGAGGACGCTGCGTGATTGAAACAAGTGTGCCGGCCTGGGGGGAGTAGTAGATCAATTACTCCCCTCAGTAAAGTAAGTGCAGAGTCATTCTTTCTATACCAGTATAAGAGATAGTGAATTGGATGGTCCGCTTCCGTTTTTTGTGTTTTCTTGTGCTGCAGGAAGGAGAGGAAAAGGGAGAGAATCTCATAGCTGAGCGCTTGTCTCTATTCATTCTGGCAATCTTTTAGGGTCTCCGATTACAACCAATAAAAAACTATTGCCATGTAATAAAAAACAACAAAAAACACATACTTGCCTACCTCACCTCCTGAGGATCCTCGTGAAGTATTGCTTCCTTGCTTAAAGTTACTACATCCAAGACAGACTTGTTTAACAATGACAGCCACTAACTGAGGCGGGACACTGCTTCAGCGGGCTGTCACTAGCAAGACAAGGCCATCTCAAAAATAAAAGCCAGAGCAATCAGCAAAACTTTACAGGGGAATCCCCAAGAGCGCAAGATATATAAATAAGCGTTATTTTGTCATTGCGGTTTCAGAAACATTTAAAAAAAAGTTTCTAGGATCCAAATACCAATTATAAAAATAAGAATATAATAAACTATTAAAGAAAAAAAAAATTATAAAAAAAAGCTTCCCTACAGTACAGGGAGGTACTATATGTTCTGTACTACTCTTTATCTGTGACCGGGTTAGCTGCTCCTTTGGACACGTTTGTACTGTACAGCTCCTGTCCTCTACATAGACTGATTTACAGATTCCAGCAGCTCTTTCTTACTTTCATACGTAAGGACTTGCATTATCAGTATCAGATATCTACTTATGCTTCTTTAATCCTCACTTCTTCCTATTTTTGGTGACATTTTGGGGCTTCAAAACCAATTAACAGGTTTTAATAGAGTTATGGGTACAATGGTCAATTTGGAACCAATTATTATTGTAACTTGAGGGTCCACTGCATCTGTAGTTAAAACATAAGTACATATTTGACATTTTGGAATAATAAGTCAAATGTAACAATCCCAGTATAACTATGTTTAATCACTAACACTAAAAAAATAAATAAAATAAAAAACAGAAACCCGATCTTCTGGACACCAGACTTTTCCAGTGGTTTCTGTTACCACAGATGTTGAAAGGTTTATCCTTCTCTGCCTTCTCTAGCTACTCAATCAAATGAGGTCACCAGCTTATAATCATTCTGAAAATATACTTAAAAATAAATTACACATTGAAGGAAATCTGTCATCAGTGTCAATTGCACCTTTTGGTACAGGTAGTGCAGGGAACACTGTTGATGATCATACTTACACGGTCTCGTTCCGTGATCCGGTTCTCCTACTATGTTCCTCCATTGCTTTGGTTACGGGGCCGACTTGGAGCATGGGCGGAGCTGTCTGGCATCACTGCAGCTGCTTCTCCGCTGGGTCCCGCTGCTAGCAAACAGTGGCATCAGGAAGCTCAGGATATGCTCCAAGTCAGCCCTGGAACTGGCAACAAATACATCTACTACAATCTACTAATATATTATGGTCTACCACCATTATCTATGAGATGCTCCAGGTAGCTAAAATGATGTTTTTGTACATTTAGATCCCAAGATGTAAAGTGAGCACACCAACAAAATGAAACCATGTGCTTGTACTAACCACTCAAAGTTGGTAATGTACTGGTAGTTAGACTGGCTACATATATCAATAATTTTGGTCAATAATTCATCCCTGTAGGCAGTTCCTTCCGCTTTGTCAACATGAATCATTAGTTTCTTAACAATCTCCATCAAGTTCTTCTTAGACACCTGTACAGAAACAGTGAAAGTTAACTTTTTTTCTTAGTGGAAACTTATCAACCAGTCACTAAAGATATTGCGAGCTCTTGCTTCTTACCATTCCATAAAGAAGATCCAGGGCTCGTAATCTAATTGACTCATCCTTGTCATCCAGACACTGGAGGATAAGGTCTTTGTGGGACTGTACAGATTTTGGGTGAGTTTTCAAGATTTTGGACATAGCAAGCAATCCTAGATACTTCACTGCCAAAAGAAGTACACTGTCAATGGGGGGGCCAAATCGAGAGGAAATAGGATGACAGTTTGCCTTACGATATTTTACTTACAATTCTGGTCTGAATCTTCAATAAGAATCCGCAGCTTTTGAACACACAACTGCGAAAAAGAAATACATTTATAAAAAGGTTGTACTACAAGTGGCAAATACAGGCTCAATACTAGTACAAAGAACACGTATCTCCCTGCTGCACCCACTTGTCATCGGCCTCAGAGCGAAGAGCGCTCCGTGTCCAATGACTCACGACACAAGAGCTGGAGTATCGTGAGGTCATGTCTCCGCCCCCTCATGATGTCACGCCCCCTCAATGCAAGTCTATGGAAGGGGGTGTGACAGCATCACGCCCCCCTCCCATAGGCTTGCTTGAGGGGGAGGGGCATTATGTCACGAGGGGGTGGAGCAGTAAGTACCGTAGTTGCCTTGAAGCGGTTTCTCACAAGCTAGTCTGAAAAAATCCCCTGCCAGCACACAAGCCCGCTGCGCATCTCAGGCTACTAAGTTTCACCTGCAGTCAGACCAAAATTGTAATAAATTTGGCACATCCATGATGCCACACCCATTTTGCACCAGTATCTGCAAAGTGACAAAAATGTTAAAGTTATTGTACAAATTGACAAATACGCCAGGTGAAGAGATGATAAATGCACCCCTTAATGCTCAGAAAGATCAAATCTATACCTACATTTTCTACTACAGTTCAGTTGCTTCTCTACACCAATTTCACAATAAGTGCTCAATGTAACATTAAAGCACTTGGACCAGTTATTTGTTAGTCGGCATTGCTCATATGTTAATCGCTGGATTTGCACAATGGAGGCAGGACCCAGCATACCAAGCTTCTCTGTCTTCATTGTGCAAAACTGGTGACCAACATATTAGCAATGCCAGTTAATAGATCTATTGTAGCTACCAAACCATGGATCCAGGCAAGTTATACCTCATTTTAATCTGGGTAAGGCTACATGCACACCACGTTTTCCCTACGTTTTGAACCGTATACGGCTGGGGAGAGGGGGCGGAGAGTTGGGGGTGGGGCAACCGCATGCTGCCGTATGCGGTCCCCTATCTAATGTATTTCAATGAGCGACCGGAGTTAAACGCTGCCTCCGGTCGGCTCCATTTTGCCCCGTATACGGTTTCCCGACCGGACCTACAAACACTCAATTTTTTAGGTGTTTTTCCCCCTACTATGGGAAATCAAGCTTATGTTTTTTTTTTCCCTTCCTCTGGATCAACAGTAGGATTAAAAGTTGGATTTTTTTTTTTTTTTCCAGTGTATATTCCATACACTGATCAATTCTGCTCCACAGAACAGCAATGGTTAGTGTTATCGGCGCTCCAGTGCTACAGCCTGCCATGGCTGGCTGCAGCTTTGGAGCGCGGATTGGACAGCATGGAGGAAGGTAAGAGACCCCTGCCAGCCGTCCTCAGCTGATCAGGGGCATCACAATTTTCCCTCGGTGGTATCGATCAGCCTGCTGAGCTAGCCGAGAACGGGTATTGCCACATTTAGAGGTCGCGGTCAACTTTGATTGCGGTGTCTTAAGGGTAATGCCGGACATCTGCCCGATCAGTGATGTCCGGCATTGGTGGTGGGTCCTGGTTGCTAATATTGGTTGAGGTCCTCTAAGTGGGGGAACGCTTTAAGGCAGGTTATATATACATGAAAAAACAGAAATGAGTAACCTACCTGAATGCTAGCGCTGTGGTTGGGCATTCCTGATGACAGCGAAATCAAAACTGTAAAACAAAGATTTAATTTATTGTACTACTACATACATTTGTTTTGGATGTTGATATTTATAATAATTTTTAGTATCTTCTGTTATTTAAAGACTTCAAATAATGTGGTTAACAGCACATTGAACCACTTTGACACTGAATGAATCATGCCTTGCCTTTTCTGGTACTTCAAAGATCACGCTTTCTATAGATGCCAGAAGCATGTGGTCTGACAAGTTTATATTCTGCTGGTTCCAATATGTGTGATAGGAATAATTCAGCACAAGCATTTATTAACAGTATGAAGATGTTTTTCTATCTAAAGTAGTTTTAAGCCTGCTAAGCTGCCCTAGATTACCTAATGTAGCTGACTCTGTTAGCTAGATGGCTGCTGCAAGAATTGAAGGAAAGAGTATCCAAGGGTAGAGACAGATGGCAGTCGCAGCACATAAGGTCTCACATACGCTGTTGAATTGTCATTTTTAGCTAAAGTTATGTTTCCACCATTTAAAATATATTCATTATATTGTTAAGAGTACCAAAGATTCCAATTATTGGACTTACCAGCTATTACAGTATTCACACATTCGTAGAGGAGTGACATTGCAGATGTACTGTTCAGAAGAAAATATCCCCCAAAAAAAAAAGAAATAAGTGAGATAACACGTAAGGTGCAAGAAGCTGGAGGAGATGTGAAAAGAATCATGAGCACAGCAGCACAAAGAAAGAGCTGCAGAATATATAGGCATTATATAAATATTGTCACCATGAAAAAAATATATATATACTTGGATATAGTGATCACTAAACTGTAATTATGTGCAAACTATTGCTACAATAGTTAGAAATGTAAGTCACTCTATTGTTATAAAGTCCACCTATTGAATGTACATCAAATAAGCAGCACTGACATATCATACCTGTGTATAAGGTTGGTCAGAGGCTCAATTAATTTTTTTCCCAACCTTGGTTCCAAGGGAGTAAGTGCTCCAAACTGTAGTTAATGCAGAAAAGCAAAAGAGGCATAAGACAACATAAACCATGAATGTAATTTGCTGAGGTACTTTTCATAGTCCACTACATATCTATACAAGAGAATAACAAAAGTATTAGCAATCAAGGGTTAATTCTATCCCATTTCATTTAGAAACTGCTATTCTGTCTCCATACAAATTAATCTTCTGTCTGCTCTAAAAATCTTTGTGTTAATATCCTGGAAAACGAAATGATCAATTTCAAACTAAATCCTCTGCTTGTTGTGAGGAAAAAGACCAGTAATATAAGGGAGTTCTAAAAGTGTTAATGGGGTATTCTAGGCAAAAACTTTTTTTTCAACTGGCTCCGGAAAGTTAAACCGATTTGTAAATTATTTCTATAAAAAAATCTTAATCCTTCCAATAGTTATTAGCTTCTGAAGTTTTCTGTCTAACTGCTCAATGATGATGTCACGTCCCGGGAGCTGTGCATGATGGGAGAATATCCCCATAGGAACTGCACAGTCATCAGAGAGCAGTTAGACAGAAAACAACTCAACTTCAGAAGCTAATAACTATTGGAAGGATTAAGATTTTTTAATAGAAATAATTTACAAATCTGTTTAACTTTACGGAGCCAGTTGATATATAAAAAAAAGTTTTGGCCTGGAATACCCCTTTAAATCTAAATGAATCTTGTCCTACACACTCCTGTCATTTCTTGGGATGAGGCTTGAGCAGTAATGTTAGATGGAAGAGGAGACTACAGACAATGTTCTTACCAATTTGATAATTTTAATTAGGACCCAGTTGTTAGTAGAAGAAGTCATGAGCTTGAAAAACAGCGGAGCCAATGACAGGTAGTTTTTGGGGTTTCTACGAGCTAGTTCACAAATAACATTCACCGCTGCAGACTGAACTCCTGGGAGTGGAAAAAATGGGTCACTTACAAGCAGTTTTATCAATGTTTGGTTCATGACAACAAAGAAGTGACGGGAAAACACTTACCTGGATCAGGGTCCTCCAACTTTTCTTTCAGTCTTGGAAATGCTGGGCGCAGAGACTCTGGATACTTGAGAAACACTTTATACATGATCAGAACAGCCTTTTTCCTTATATATGGCTTTGTGTGGGACATCTATAGGGAATATGAAGCATTTTTACTAATGTTATATAGTTTAGACAAAATGGCCTAGATGTATCAATCTAGCCTGAAACTCAGTCAATCTGGTTTTCCCATAACCAATCACATCTCAGCTTTCATATGCCAATGAGCCTTGGTAAAATGAAAGTTGAGCTGTGATTCGTTGTTATTGGAAAAACCAGATAGTTTGGGTTTCAGTCAGCTTGATAAATCTGAGTGAATTAGCGTTCAGCCGATGTATGAGCATTTGCATGTCAGATACCAGGTATCTGACGTTATGGGCTATAGACCTGGGGAACAATGTGTAATCTGTGTTTTAAAGGGGTTTCTCAACACTATTATAAAGTGATGTCATATCTTTAAGATATGCTCTAATTTTATGACTCCTGAGAACCCTCACACATGCTGACAATTAAGGGAAAGCACATTTATAGCCCTGCATCCCCTTCACTGTATTTCCTCTGCACAAGAGTACCACATTCAAGTAGTCGCTGCTAGGGAATTATGGCACTACACATCAGCCATTCAATCGAATGGTTGCTCAAGTAACACAAGGGCAGCTGAAGTCAGCCAGAACGGGAGCCGCTCTACAACATCTATATGCCCAGAGCATGCTTTTATAACGCAATCACTTAAAAGTAGAACATATGTTTTTATCGAGGTCTTCTTACTACTGCACTTACCAGTGTCATGATGTCATTTGCCAAATCTCTGGCCAAGTCTGGAGTGACAAAACAAGACAGCCCAGTCAGGGCTACACCAGTGTCATATTGATTAGGACTGCTTAGATCCTGAAAATAAATCATCACTGTTATAATAGGTTCTAAAAAAAAGATCTAATTTTTCATTATAATTCAGACTAACATAAAAATCTGTAGACTCAAGCAATGTTCCTAAAATCTAATAACCACTGACATCCAGACAACATAGATATATCTAATGCTAGGAAACTGGGAAAGAGAAAAAAAAAAAATCAAAACTACTATGGCTTCATCAAAGGCACTTTGGTCAAACCCAACAAACGCTTTAAAACGTACCTCTACAGTTTTGGGCACTTTTATGAATAATTAGTGTTGCACTGTTCATTTTGAAATAGTTGCCGAAATACCTTCACTGAGCGCCCGGTCTCCCAGCCACATATAACTGTGCTTTAGGAGACCGAACTTCCATCTCCACGGCATAAGTCTCCAGTGAAAGACCAGTGTAATGTCATTTTACTTGCCCCAGAGACAGGTGCTAAGGAGATAGAGCAGGAAACAGAGTCCCCTAATGCACTTACATGCAGTGTGGAGCAGGAACAACAGGGGATAGGTAAAGGTACTCCCTTTTCAAGATTTAAAATGTTAACAGTGCTACCCAATAGTAATTTTTTGCCTAAAACTCTAGAGGTACACGTTAAGTCCATAGGTTCAACTTGGTACTGCCAGTGACTGTCATATGCAACAGATTTAGCACAGCATTATGGCTTGTTATAAATGACAGATACAATGCTGATGTATACAGAGTCTAAACCAATGATCTCTTACCTTTCTTATCTGGTTTGTTGTCAGCATAATAACGTCTGTGCTCTCATGAAAGCATTGTGAAGCTGCTAGGTATCCAATTCTCTGAACAACATACAAAAGAAAAAAAGAGGTCTTAAATGCAAAACCAGTCACATACAAAAACAAAAAAGGTTAATGTTTTAGGTCTTACCTTGAAAGTAAACTTTGAGGCACTCATCACCTCAATGATATTGAAGGCAGCCCAGCTGATGTCATAACCCAGCATTTGCAACTGTAGACAGAAGGTAAAAGCAACATCAATAAGAAGCACAAAAGTGGTTAAGTCATCCCCTATAGCAGTGCTTCCCAACCAGGGTGCCCCAGCTATTGCAAAACTACAACTCCCAGCATCCACGGAAAGCCAAAGGAACACTGGTTGGGAAACACTGCCCTATAGTATAAAGCAAATATGAACAATATTTTGTTATGAATTATTTATTTATTTATATAGCGCCTACAGATTCTGCAGCGCTTACAATTATGGGGTACAAACAAAGACAAATATCAGACATAAAATTACACAATAACTATGAATTACTTGTACTATAGACAGATTAAAATGTATGGGGGTGGTCAGACGCACCTTCTCTAAACTAGAGAGCTACTAAGAAAAATTTCAAATCATTTTTGCACCCTGGAACTTCCATGCTTTATATGGCCCGCTATTAGTGTGGTCGGCAAGTATTCTATTTAGGGATGAGCTAATTGATTCTGACGAATCTGAATTCTTTACGAATTTCAGGAAAAATTTGATTCGTAATGAATGTGAATATCGATGCGATTCAATCGTGTGAATCACTACATTAAACTACATTTAGTGTGGTCCAGGCTCCAGGGCATCTAAAATGGCGGATCCACATGTGAGGACATGGGGCAAGGAAGCCTGGGAAGGCAAGAACAAGGGTAGGCAGGATGACCCTGAAACAAATGCAGCCTATCAGCAATGGTTTACCACAAGCCCAATCCAGCCTAGAAGCACTGATAAGGGAGTGAGATTGAGTGAGAAAGTGCCATTTTGGGTGTAGTACACAGCGACTGTGTGCTGCAGCACTCGTGTGTACAACAACTGAAAAGCTAATAGTAGCCAGCCAGTTAGGGTGAGCAGAGCACACTGTCCTCTATTAAGTGTAACCTGTGCGTACATCTAAGTGGTGTACCATTTTGTTCCTGTTAAAGTCTTAAAGGCCTAGATACTGTGAAAGGCCAGCCAAAAATACACACCTGCTGGTGTTGTAGACAAATACTGTTTTAAGCGTAGTGAAGCGTATTGTACTCCCCTCATATACGCACTAAGTATGTCAGGCAGAGAAGTGCCAGGACATGCACAGAGGAGTGGCAGAGGCCTAAATTCATCAGGGAGAGGTCGCAGCAGACTAGGGGTGAGTGGCAGCAGGAGTAACAGCAAGAGGTCTGAGCTCCTGTTATCAGCTAGCGGTCGTGTCGCGACCAGCAACCAATCTGCCATCAGTGACTGGTTAACACTGTCATTCACTTCATCACAAGTGACATCTGACACCCTCAGGCAAGAGTCATCAGTGGGTTCCTCAGACACAACACTCAGTTGGCATGGCCCAGGAGCAGTTCCTGTCCTCCCATTGCCCCTGTCCAATGCTGTTCCCTCCCCCACAGAAATATCTTATGCTGTGGGTTCAGCTCCACTATTTAGTGAGGACAATCTAGAGGACAGTCAGCAGCTACTGCCCAGCCAAGAAGCAAAGCCACAAGCAAAAATAGGGATATATAGGTAACCTACCACAGTGAGTGTGATAAACTGTAACCCTATTAGTAATGATTGCAATTAAAGGAAACTGTCAGCTTTCTCCCCCAGCACTAACCAGCGGTACTGGCTGGTAGTGCGGGGGGCACTGATCAGGTTGATCCTTACCGTGCCCGGATCCGCCACACCGTTCGGCTTTAATCTTCTATTTTCTGTATATAAAAATGAGGTGCTAACTGGCACCGACGTCTGTGCGGGCCGCAGCGCCACCCAGTTCATCAATATTTCTCCCTTCCCTCTTCTCCCAGCTCTGTAATGAAGAGAGAGGGGAGGAATATTGATGAGCTGGCCAGTTAGAACCTCATTGAATATACAGAAAATAGAAGATTAAGGCCAAACGGCGCGGCGGATCCGGGCACAGTAAGGATCAAACTTATCAGCGTCCCCCGCACTACCACTGCCAGTACCACTGGTTAGTGCAGGGGGAGAAAGCTGACAGTTTTCCTTTAATGATCTCCCAATAATAAACCATGAAAAAAAGAACCACTGGAGTAATTTATAGAAAAATATTAATTGTACTTTATATAGACATATACATTTCTAATAGACTAAAATGTAATTATATGATATACACAGAGGAATCTAGCTGCAAGACAAGTAGGGTAAGCCCCTGATAGCAATAGTAATGGTATATAGTCAATGATAGCAGCAAAAATGTATTGCACATATAGTATTGATAATGTTGGTAACATGTACAATAGTGACTGGTAACTAATAATAGGACAGTATGGCAACATAATGTGGCACATAAATCAATACAGGTTATCTACAATAATAAAAACAGCTGTTTTATTATTGAAACTATATGTGCAATACATTTTTGCTGCTATCATTGACTATACACCATTACTATTGCTATCAGGGGGGGGACTTACCCTGCTTGTTTATCTTGTTGCTAGATTCCTCTGTGTACATCACATACTTACATTTTAGTCTATCTAGACATATGAATTTCTAATAAAGTAGAATACATTTTCTATAAATGACTCTGTGGTTCTTCATTTTTATGCTCAGCCAAGAAGTGGAGGAGACATCGCCGCTTCCTCTGGTAGGCGGTAGGGATCGACCGATATCGGTTTTTTAGGGCCGATACCGATAATCGGTGCAGGTTAGGGCTGATAGCCGATAACTTATAACGATATTCCGGTATAAGTTATCGGCTATTTAACCTCCTGCGACACCGCTGTAGATCATTGATTTAAAGCGGGAGCGCTTTAAATCAATGATCTGCAGTGGCTTTTGCAGGGCCATAGGCCGCCGCCACCACCCGCTTCTCTTCCCTACCTGTCAGGGTGGTCCGGGCCATCCTTCCTTCCTGTAGTGTCCGGGGGCGTTCCGGGTGGAGGGTGAATCGGTCCGGGCTGTCCTTCTCCGGCGGACATCTTCTCCACTCCGGGCAGGCTCCGGCCTAGTACGCTGCATAGACGCCGCTGCACAGTGACGCCCGTGCGCAGCGACGCACCTGACGTCACGGCGTAGCGGCGTCTATGCAGTGTACTAGGCCGGAGCCTGCCCGGAGTGGAGAAGATGACCGCCGGATAAGAAGGACAGCCCGGACCTGTTCACCCTTTACCCGGAACGCCCCCGGACACTACAGGAAGGAAGGAAGGATGGATGGCCCGGACCACCCCCATTACGGGTAAGTTTAATTTTTTTATTGACTTGGAGGGTGGGGGAGGGGCCGACCGGTATAGCGGTATGGGCAAAAATCCATACCGGTATACCGCCCGGTGGGGGGTGCGACGCGGTGCGGTGGGTCGGGGGTGTGGCGGGTCGGGGGGGTGGGTGTCGCGGTGCGGTGGGGGCGGGGCATTATCGGCAAGATAATTGCCGATACCGATAATGCCCAAAATCGTGATTATCGGCCAATAATATCGGCCATACCGATAATCGGTCGATCCCTAGTAGGCGGGCAAGTAGTGATGAGGAGAGTGACGTGGGAGGCGGTGTTGCCAGCTTTCAGGGTCCGGAAGCAGACACTGTTGGGGAACCTGAGGAGGACATCAGTGCCAGGGGTAGGCCACCTGATTCGCGGCAGTGGAACAGGGGTTCCTGGAGACGGCGGCAGTAGCAGTCAGTGTGTACTGTGGGTGGGAAAATCAGCGACTCGGCAGTGTGGCAATTTTTCAATAATCATCCGGAGAATGTTAACCTGGCGACATGCAAGATGTGTCGGCAGAAGGTGAAATGTGGCCAGGGTCCCAACATTGGCACCACGGCCCAGCGTCAACATATGCAGCGTCACCATAAAGCAGCGTCAACATACAGCAGCCTAGGAGAACCGTGGCTCTGATGTGGTGGTCCAGCCTGCTGCATCACTCAGTGGCATGCCCCCTCCCATAGACATGAATGGAGGGGGCGTGGTGTGACGTCACGTCCCCAGTCCCGGAAACCTGGAGGTTACCGAAACCAGAGATTCAGCACCCGCATAGAATGCGGGTGCTGCAGGGAGATCGCGGGAGGTCTCAGCAGCGGGCCCCCCGCGATCAGACATTTTATCCCCTATCCTTTAGATAGGGGATAAAATGTTTTTGCCCAGAACACCCCTTTAAACTAGCTATTTGGACACTGTCAGTGATGGGGAAACTTGCCCCTTCTGTTAGTCTGCATAATTTTCTACATGTTCCAAAACATACTGGCCGGCATTTATCATTGCAGTGTAAGTGAAGCATTTTTCTACACTTTTTTTTCGTGTGCTGGTAATGTGTAGGAACACCAAATTTATTAAATGGTCGCAGAGGATTTTTATAAATTTTGTGCAGGTAAACATTATCTGAAATTTCTCTCTCCACATACACCATAAAGCTAAGCTAAGTCTGGGATGGTGTAGTTTTAGACACTTTTCAGTGGCTTTGCGCCTTTTTACAAAAAGCCGCAAAAACCCTGCTTGCACTTTTTTTGCAGACACAAAAAAAACAGTCTAAAGAATGATAAATGTTGGCCACTGCCTTCTAAAAATCCTGGGTAGGAGATAAGATGCATGATCGCGGGGATCCCACCGGGGACTGATTTTAACTGGGGTGCTGCATGCAAGATCACGGGGGTCCCCAGTGGTGGGACTCCTGCGATCAGGCATCTTATCCCCTATCCTTTGGATAGGGGATAAGATGTCTAAGCGCCGGAGTACCCCTTTAAGCAAACACCAACAGGATAGCCAAATGTGACTTAGACACGAACGGAAGCCAAACCAGGAATGGATCATAAACAGAAGACAAGCAGAATAGAAAGACTGACCCTTTTCTTTATAGAAACTGGGATGGTAGAGGTTAAAGTAGGCCCCAACAGCACTCCGCTTCTGGGAATACTACCAAAGGAAGAGCAGCTCAGCCTGGGCTGGCTGTAACTATACAGAATTTATGTACTAGCACTGTAAATGAGGTCCCTTATAACTAGGAAAATTCTCCAGGGTATTGGGGACCTCCTCTCCTTCACACCGCAGAAGACCACCGATAATGACCTCTGAATTTCAGTAACATTCTCATATGCTGCCTTATATAACAAGCAGCAGCTGTAACATAAAACTCTTCTGCCAGTACTTGCTGCTAACTGAGATCACAAGACTACCGGAAATTCTTATTATCAGGAATCTCATGATTAAACATCTTCAATTACAGTTTCTCATTTCTGTTCTAAAACCATGTAAATAGATGGCCCTCTGAGGTTACAAAACACTGCCAGCATCAGAAGAGGCCATTCATACGCCAGCACGTGGAAGCATATTGGTAAGGAGATGCCGCACAGTTGTCTCTGGTCTCATTGCTTTTATATAGTTTATGACAAGGCATCTCAAGCTTCTCCTTACTAGACAGACCAAGGAGATGTCTAGGCCTTACTGAGGGAGATTTAGCAAAACCTGTGCAGAGAAAAGTTGCCCATAGCAACAGCTTGCTTTCATTTTTAAAGAGACTTCTGAAAAATGAAAGAAGCAATGCGATTGGTTGCTATGGGCAACTTTTCTCTGCACAGGTTTTGATAAATCTCCCCCTACCATTCACAAAGAAAATCCACAGAAAAACGTAAACGAAAAATGAATAGATACAATAATGGCCCTCATTTACTATTCTAAACCAGACTTCTTTTGTCTGGTTTTTTTGGGCGCATCTTTGTAACCCGACATTTCTGAGCTTTCCCACGTATTTATAAAGGTTTCCAACCCGAATTTGATGAATTGTTGTGGATTTTTTTCCCGACAACTCAGAGGAGTTGGAAACCAAAACCTACAAAACCCACGTGCGACAATCAGGATGCGGCATAATAATAAATACCAGGGGAAAAAAGCAGTCGGGTAAGAAAGCAAGATAGACTTACAACCCGATTTTCTAAGTAAATGAGGGCCAATGTGTCAATTATTTTGCTAAACCAATGACTGCTGTACCCATAAAAGGCCTGTGTAACCTATAATCACTTTTGTGAAAACCTCCTCACCAACAACTAGGGGGCACCTCAGTTGTTAACCCCTTAAGGACCAGGCCATTTTATATCTTAAGGACCGGAGCGTTTTTTGCAATTCTGACCACTGTCATTTTAAACATTAATAACTCTGGAATGCTTTTAGTTATCATTCTGATTCCGAGATTGTTTTTTCGCGACATATTCTACTTTAACATAGTGGTAAAATTTTATGGTAACTTGCATCCTTTCTTGGTGAAAAATCCCAAAATTTGACGAAAAAATTGAAAATTTTGCATTTTTCTAACTTTGAAGCTCTCTGCTTGTAAGGAAAATGGATATACAATATACATTTTTTTTTATTCACATATACAATATGTCTACTTTATGAATGCATCATAAAATTGACGTGTTTTTACTTTTGGAAGACACCAGAGGGCTTCAAAGTTCAGCAGCAATTTTCCAAATTTTCACAAAATTTTCAAACTCAATATTTTTCAGGGACCAGTTCAGGTTTGAAGTGGATTTGAAGGGTCTTCATATTAGAAATACCCCATAAATGACCCCATTATAAAAACTACACCCCCCAAAGTATTCAAAATGACATTCAGTAAGTGTGTTAACCCTTTAGGTGTTTCACAGGAATAGCAGCAAAGTGAAGGAGAAAATTCAAAATCTTCATTTTTTACACTCGCATGTTCTTGTAGACCCAATTTTTTTATGTTTGCAAGAGTAAAAGGAGAAAATTTTTACTTGTGTTTGTAGCCCGATTTCTCTCGAGTAAGCACATACCTCATATGTCTAGGTTAATTGTTCGGCGGGCGCAGTAGAGGGCTCAGAAGGGAAGGAGCGACAAGGGGATTTTGGAAAGTATGTTTTTCTGAAATGGTTTTTGGGGGGCATGTTGCATTTAGGAAGCCCCTATGGTGCCAGAACAGCTAAAACCGCCCACATGCCATACCATTTTGGAAACTAGACCCCTTGAGGAACGTAACAAGGAATTAAGTGAGCCTTAATACCCCACAGGGATTTCACAACTTTTGCAAATGTAAAAAAAAAAAAAAAAAAAAAATATCTAAAATGCTTGGTTTCCCAAAAATTTTACATTTTTACAAAGGGTTAAAGCAGAAAATACCCCCCAAAATTTGAAGCCCAATTTCTCCCGATTCAGAAAACACCCCATATGGGGGTGAAAAGTGCTCTGCTGGCGCACTACAGGTCCCAGAAGAGAAGGAGTCACATTTGGCTTTTTTGAAGCAAATTTTGCTCTGGAGGCATGCCGCATTTAGGAAGCCCCTATGGTGCCAGGACAGCAAAAAAAAAAACACATGGCATACCATTTTGGAAACTAGACCCCTCGGGGAACGTAACAAGGGGTAAAGTGAACCTTAATACTCCACAGGGGTTTCACGACTTTGGCATATGCAAAAAAAAATTTTACCTAAAATGCTTGGTTTCCCAAAAATTTTACATTTTTACAAAGGGTTAAAGCAGAAAATACCCCCCCAAAATTTGAAGCCCAATTTCTCCCGATTCAGAAAACGCCCCATATGGGGGTGAAAAGTGCTCTGCTGGCGCACTACAGGTCTCAGAAGAGGAGTTACAAATTTTGCTCTGGGGGCATGCCGCATTTCGGAAGCCCCTATGGTGCCAGGACAGTAAAAAAAAAAAACACATGGCATACATTTTGGAAACTAGACCCCTTGGGGAACGTAACAGTGATACAGTGAGTACTTACACCTCACAGGTTTTTTGAAAAGTGGGCCATAAATTGAAAAATTAGATTTTTTTACAGTTAAATGCTGGGGTTACCCAATTATTAACATTTTCACAAGGGGTAATATGAGGAATTGGGTTACACATTTTGGAGGGCTTTTCCCCCTGACTATAAAAATACATCCACATATGGGGTAACGTGCTGGGCGGGCGCACAACAAGGCTCAGAAGTCATAGAGGTCACTTTGTATTTGTGGCCTATGGCATATCAGTAGCTGACAGTTACATACATTCCGAGGAAAATACAAAAATGAAACACCCACATGTGAGACCATTACAGAAAGTACCCACCCTGAGGATTGGGTATAGGGGTAAAGAGGACATTTCTAACGCACAGGTGTTTCCTAAATTTAGTTTCCAGGAAAGGATGAAGGGTAGCTTTTGAAAATTGCAATTTTCAACCTATACTCTGCTTCATTTTTCTGGGAACAACTAACATGTGACTCCGAATTGTCGCCTGGAAATACGACAGAGCTCAGCGAGAACTCTTCGCATTTGAGGCGAATGTTTGTTACGGACCTAACAGTTACATACATTCAGAGGAAAATACAAGAAAGGAGCACCCACATGTGAGAATACTACAAACAGTACACCCACCCCCTAGGGAAGGTGTATAGGGTGAAGTGGAGATTTGGAACAAATGGGTGTTCCCTTCATTTATTTTCCAGGAATGGATGAAGAGTACTATGGGGGGGAAGAAAATTGCAATTTTAGAACTGATATGCCAATTATTTTCCCAGAATGATGACCAGAGTACAGCCAAAAGTAAAAATGATGCCCGCCCCAAACCCTATACTCTGAATCATCATTCTGGGAAGGGGATGTGTGGGGCCATCCCTATTCTGTTACCTCAAATGCGCAACCCGCTCAGGTGGAGAGAGAGAGAGCGTTGCGCATTTGAGGCAACTGCAAACCTCCAATGCTGTTGACTCTGTGTCCCATGACCCATTTTTGGGGGACAAAGATATTATGAGGGGCATTGGGAAAGAGGTTTTGGGTTTGATTTTTTGGGGGTAGGGTATTTTGGAATAAAATTTGGAAGATAATGTACCCTGGACTGATACATTGGAGCCGAATTCTGGGGAATGAAATTTAGGGCAAAGGATGGAAAATTTAGTACTCCATGGAAGTGTGATACTCCCTGAAGCAGCCTATGCAGAGGCCCGGATGATCGGGGCAAGTGTCACACTGAGTGGTGGTGTCCCTCCGTCTCCCCTTCCTGTGACACACTCTGCATCTTTTCTGGGTTCGTCCCGACCTTCCAGTGTTGGGGATCACACCTGGAAAGTGTTGGCCGGGGACGATACGGGGACCTAAAGTTCCAGAGGTGCTCTGACCCACTCTTTGGCGATCACCATAGATGAGGGCCTTTAGAACTACCTCTTGGAACTCCAGGTATGTCCCTGTGTTGCCAGCGTTCTGGTACAGTATAAAAGAGTTGTACATGGCAACCTGTACCATGTAGACCGCAACCTTTTTATACCATACCCGTGTTTTCAGCATGGCATTATATGGCTTGAGGACTTGATCAGAAAGATCAACTCCCCCCATATACCGATTGTAGTCCAGAATACAATCGGGCTTGAGGACCGGTCCCGCGGTACCTTGCACAGGGACAGGGGTGCTGCCATTCCCATGAATTGTGGTGAGCATAAGGACATCCCTCTTGTCCTTATACCGGACCAACAACAGGTTCTCATGGGAAAAGGCACGGGACTCACCCCGGGGGATAGGAGCATGTAGGGAATGATGGGGCGGAAGGCCTCTTTGATTCTTCCGGACTGTCCCACAAGCGACCGTGGATCTGGCGGCGAGGGATGAAAAGAGAGGGATACTAGTATAAAAGTTATCCACGTAAAGGTGGTAACCTTTATCTAGCAATGGGTGCAAAAGGCCCCAAACGATTTTCCCGCTAACACCCAGAGTGGGGGAACAATCTGGGGGTTCAATGCGGGAATCTCGTCCCTCATACACCATAAACTTGCAAGTGTACCCGGAGGTACTCTCGCAAAGTTTATACATCTTCACGCCATACCGCGCTCGCTTGGTCGGGATGTATTGCCGGAAGCTGAGTCTCCCCTTGAAGCTGATGAGCGACTCATCAATAGAGACCTCCCGCCCCGGGACATAGGCCTCCCAAAATCTGGCCCTGAAGTGATTGATGACCGGCCTGATTTTATACAGGCGGTCATACGCGGGATCAGTTCGGGGGGGGACATGCCGCATTATCAGCATAATGCAAACATCTCCGAATGGCCTCGAACCGGGAACGTGTCATGGCCATACTGTAGAGGGGTGTCTGGTAAAAGACGTCCCCACTCCAATATTGCCTGACACAGGGTTTTTTAACTATACCCATATGCAGCGCAAGGCGCCAAAAGGTCCTCATTTCGGCTGCATCGACTGGAGTCCAGCCGCCGGGTCTAGCTAAAAGTGAGCCCGGGTTAGCGGCGACGAACTGTTGGGCATACAGATTCGTCTGTGTAACCATCAAATTAACAAAGTCGTCACTGAAAAAATGACCGAAAAAGTCCTTTTCAGTGAACCCGGCGATGTTAATTTTGATTCCTGAGTCGCCAACAAACTCAGGAATCACGGGCTCGTGGTCCGCTGGCTCAGCCCAGTCAAGTTCTCCGGTACGAGGTACCAGTGACCTTGGCAGGGGGGCTTCACTAGTATGAGCGCCAGGGGGACTCATACTAGCATGGGGCACAGGCTCAAGGACAGAGGAGGTTTGCGGCACCGCATGGCGGCGAGTTCGCCGCCTTGGTGGCTCATCATCTGAACTAGATGATGAGGAGGACGATGAAATAAGGAAGGTGGGGTCTTCATCGTCCTCTGAGATGCTTTCAGAGTCGGAGGCAATTAGGTCATATGCCTCCTCCGCCGAAAACACTCTGCGGGCCATTTCCCTACTCTAATGGGGATACGGGTATGTGTGTGTGTGGGGGGGAAAACTTTATTGGTGTGTGTGCTGCGTGTGGTGTGGTGCGATACTACCTCCCTAACCCGCCCTAGCCTAACCTAACTAAACTAACCCTCCTAACAGAAAAAAATATTTAAAAAAAAGGGGGACTTCTAGCGCAAAAAAAAACCCTGCACCAAAAAAATAAGCGTTTATCCAATCAGTGGTGTGCGCACTGATTAGCGCTTGTGGCGGCAGGGGGCGCAGAAGTCAGTGGGGGGTCCGGCCACTCAGCTCAGGACAGTGGCTGGTGGCTTGTTCACAGACCCCCACACAAAAAACCCGAAAAATTAAATAAAAAAATGCTTTACCCCGAAAAAAATGCACCCGCCTGAACCAAAAAAAAAAACGCTGATCAGTGATAAATCACCGACAGCGGTGGGACAGGCTGCACACACAGGTACGGTCCGTCCACACAGTACACGCCTGCTACTGGTGGCACGGACCGCCTATGGGTGCAAAAACACGCTAGAAAACCTGAAAAAAAGCGCCGGCACCACAAAAAAAAACACGCTGATCAGTACTACGGGACTGATCAGCGGCGGGTGGGCTTTAACAAACGGTGGCGGACCGCTCTTTTATAACTAAGAGGGTCCGCACACACGCTTAGTGAAAAAAAAAAAAGAGAAAAAAAAAAGGCTGACGGCAGACAGCAGCGACCCAGCAGGGCCGGGGTCACGCAGCTAAAGGTGCTACGGACCCACGGACACCCACTGAGGTACGCCGGAAAAAAAAATTTGAAAACTACTTTTTTTTTAACCCTAACCTGTCCCTACCTAATCTAAAGCTATCCCTGGGATTTCTGTGCCAAGGGGCCACAGAAAGGGGGCAAGGGGCACTTTTTTTAAGTAAGGGGATGGTGGGCAGCACGGGGTTCCGTCCTGCACACCAGATCTCTGTGAAATGGCGGGCAGAACGGAGCAACATGCTCCTAGCCCACCAGATCCCCTCCCATTACTATGTGATTGGTGTGGCCACTTTGGCCACCCAATCACAACTGTACTGAGGGGGTGGCCACAATGCCAGCCCCCAGTACAGCATGGATGGTGATTGGTGGTGTATACTACACCACCAGTCACCATCTATATCCAGGTCACAGGGTCACACGTGACCCTGATGACCTGGAACCGCTGCAGAACGCCGGTTAGTAGTTACCGGTGTCCTGCAGCGATCGCCGGTATAGGAGGTCCAATCAGCAGACATCCGGCTCCGATCCCCGCCCGGCGAGCGGCGGGGAACGGAATCGCAGCGCATCGCTCGTCTGAATTGACGAGCGATGCGCCGCAATCGCCGACATGGGGGGTCATCATGACCCCCCTGGGCGATATGCCCCGATGCCTGCTGATCGGTTTCAGCAGGCATCGGGCGCCGGCTCCGCTCCAGATGGTTGCGGGGGGCCGGCAAAGCACAGGACGTTCTCATACGTCATGTGTCCTTAAGGACTCGGACATGGAGACGTATGAGTACGTCATGTGTCCTTAAGGGGTTAAAGTAGATCTGCTGTAGACATTTTTTATAATCCTACGTGCCCGGGCTGCAAAAAGTAACAAAACAAAGTTTAAAGGGGTATTCCAGGCAAAGACTTTTTTTATATATATATATATATATATATATATATATATATATATATATATATATGTATATGTATATGTATATGTATATGTATATATGTATATATGTATATCTCAACTGGCTTTGGAAAGTTAAACAGATTTGTAAATTACTTCTAATAAAAAATCTTAATCCTTCCAATAGTTATTAGCTTCTGAAGTTTTCTGTCTAACTGCTCAATGATGATGTCACGTCCCGGGAGCTGTGCATGATGGGAGAATATCCCCATAGGAACTGCACAGCTCCCGGGACGTGAGTCATCAGAAAGCAGTTAGACAGAAAACAGCAACTCAACTTCAGAAGCTAATAACTATTGGAAGGATTAAGATTTTTTAATAGAAGTAATTTACAAATCTGTTTAACTTTCCGGAGCCAGTTGATATATATATATAAAAAAAAAAAAACTTTGGCCTAGAATACCCCTTTAACTCACCTTCTGACATTCCCCCGTTGCGCTGTTATCGGTGTCTCAGTCCTCCGATGCAGCCGGCTTCTTCCTGGGGACAATGACTCATACTGCGCTCAGCGTATCGCCGGCCGCAGCAATGTCCCGCCTCGGCCGGTAAGGTCCCCGGACAGCAGGGAGAAGGCGGGGCCCAGGCTCCTTACATGACAGTGCGCTCAGCCTATCACCGGCCAAGACGGGACATTGCTTTTTTCAGGATTTCAAGCTGTATTCAGTCATTCAGTTTACATTGAAATCTGCAGCAGAAAATCTGCAAAGAATACTACTGTACATGTGAATAGACCTTTTAAGAGTTTTTATACTGCACTAAGAGAATGCCTATGCTATAAAATATAATCAGATTTGCAACAAAAACCCAAATTTTCTCAGAACAGCACCAGATGCAGTCAAAAACACAATTCTGGGGGAAAGCCATAGCTTGTGTAATCATAGAAGTTACCAATTGTGTGTAGCAGGTAAACAAACATTTGCCATTTTTCATTTGGTTGTGTGTGCAGAAAGCCTGCAATGAGCAATTAAATGGTAGTGTGTCAGATTGTGCTGCAGATTACCTGTGGATCTGTTAATAGCATGACTTATTTTTTATTTTTACTGGAGAGGGTGGTGGTTCAAAAAATCCCCCAAAAGATCCTCACTAAAATCTGCAAGGTTTGTCATGGACTTGTCTTGCCAATCTGCGGCTATTCCAAATCACGTGAATGCGCTATTCATGTATAAAAAGTGTTTCAATGTATTCAAATTTGTAGTGCTAAAGGAAAAAAATTATGGCACATTAATAGATACAGAAGTACTGTACTTACGTAGGTTAACTTGCAGACGGCATTAGCTTTCACAGCAATGTTGTCTTGCTTGAGTTCTTGTTTGATCTCGTCGATACAGTGCGAAATATACTTGGCCTGGTAGGGGATATAAAAAATAAATGAATTATGCAAATGCTTAGGAAGTGTAGAACATGGACATGCAAAAATCAGTAAAGTAAATAAATTCCAGGTGCCAGCCAATCAAATATATGGGAAAAATGAGTTTAAATGGGCACTTTTCAGATATAAAAACTTTTCGTATGTTGCACATCTTGGATAAAAACAATAGTTTTTCTAATATACTTGGTTAAAAAAAATGACACATTTTATTAAAGAAAACTGCCTTTGAATATCCCACCACTAGGGGTCCCCATACCTCCTGGGACACTGATGAGTGCCACAGCAGCATAAGGGTGTCCAAGGGTCATGGACACAAGGCTGTAGGAGGAACACATCTTGCAGCAGCACTGCTGTACAACAGAGTTTTACCAAACATGTGCCTCCAGCTGTTGCAAAACTACAACTGCAAGCATGCCTGGACAGTCAGTCAAAGAATGTCTGGGCATGCTGAGAGTTGTAGTTTTGCAAAAGCTGTAGGCAGAGTAAGGGTGGGGGAGGAGTCATCACAGTGCAGGCAAGAGAGGACAAGACATTGAGCAGCTGTAATATGCTCTTTAGTGAAATATGGGTGAGAAATAAAAATGGACATGCATATTATCAGGATTAGGTACTGCGTAACAACTTTTTAATTTTTTGTTTGTGGGATCTGACAGGTACACTTTAAGGCAATATTCATATGACTGAAATTCTGCAATTCGGTTCTGCAAAGCTTGTAGCAAAGTTTTACAAAATTAAGGAGGGATTTCTTTGCTTAACACACAAAATTCTGCCAAAATTCTAAGTCCCACTGAGTTCAATGGGATTCCGCCCGCAATTCAGCAAAAGTTAAACACAGGTCTTTAAATTTTGCAGAATGCGGAAATTCCGCAGTGTAAATGGGACAGTAATATCCCCATTGAAGAAATTGGGCTGTAAATTGAGAAATTTTGCAGCGGAATTCCGTGCACAAATTCCGCCATGTTAACATAGCCTAAGTGTGTTTCATTCAGAGAACCTGCGTTTTTGTTTTGTTTTTTCTCAAAGGAGACAGACATGCCCAATTTCAATTTTCTCCTCAATATTGGCCCAGTCTACAGCATATCTACTTTGTTTGGCCTTTACTGTGCTAGTGTAAAACACTATGCTGCACACGACAGTCTCAAGTAAAAGAAAACCACAGCATGATACTACCACCACCACGCTACACTGTAGGAATGGTGTGGGACAGGTGATAAGCAGTACTTGGGGGCGAGATTGTGCAGGGAGAAAATCTCAGTTACCCATAGCAACCAGATCGCTTCTTTCAATTTTAACAAGGCCTCTGCAAAACAAAAAGAACAATATGATTGGTTGCTATGGGCAACTTTTCCTCTATCTCCACATATCACGCTTATAATTGAGGCCATAACTTCAATCTTGGTTTCATTTAGGTGCTTTTTGCAAACTCCAGGTGGGTATTTAGTGAGCGGCGCTTCTTTCTAACCACTCCCAGTGATCATAGAGATCTTGTGAAGGACCTTACAGCAGATTTATTTCTGAAACCATTCTAGATCTGTGACTCCATACAATCCTGTCTGAGCTCCACAAGATGTTCATTCACCCTCATAGCTTAGGTCTGGCTTTAATATGTATCAAATACATATGTCAGCTGTCCGCCCTTACACAGACAAGAGTACGCCTTACTAAACCCTGTCCAATCAGGTGAATTTACCACATCTCAGATGAGGTAAGGCCTTGTTTATTTTCTTTCTTTTTTTTGCAGCCCGGGCAGGACGGAGCAGGAGTACTCTGCACCAGAGTACTCCTTTAACGATCCTTGTGAAGTCATGCCACGCCCCTTCCATTCATGTCTATGGGAGGGGCGTGACTGCCACCACACCCCCCTCTTATGGACATGAACGGAGGGGGCGTGGCGTCAGCTGGCTGCACCAAGATTTCTGAACATAATATTCAGAACACCGGGTGCTGCACGGAGAACGTGGGGGTTCAGAGAGGCCAGACCCCTGCAATCAGACATCCCCTATCCTTTGGATAGGTAATAAGATGTCTAGGGGTGGAGTACCCCTTTAACAACAAATCGGAGCTCGATTAACCGATAACTGGATTCGTCAACAGCTAATCTTGTTATCGATTTTCATCAATAATATTGATTAATCCTTGCCACCCTACTTGCGATGTGAAATTTTTGTTTTTAAATTCTTAATAAATTAGCTAAAATTTCTAAAAAATTCTATTATTATGAGGTATTGAGTGTAGAATGATGGGGGTGGAATTTTTTTTATTTCATTTCAAGACTGTAAAATAACAGAATAAGAAAACAGTGAGGGTCTGAAAGATTTCCAAATGGTATGTACGATGGGCCTGCATATGCCTACATATATTTGACGGGTTTCACTTATCTGTAGCTTATGAAAGCTGTATATCCAATGTTTGTCTGTATAGAATTCCATGTGGTTCAATCATGTATATTGTAAAATACAGATCAATTTTGAGTTTGTACTTTTAAGGTGCATAAAATTATTTTAACTTGTGTGATGTCACTGAGGTCACATTTAACGTGTCATGTGTAGTAGTCTGGATGCTATGATAGAGGTTAGAACACTTAAAGTGTGTCAGACATCCATTGTACTTTCATCCATGTTTTAACACTGAATTAGAATTAAACATAATAAAATATATTTTCTGGTCTTAAAGGAGTACTCCGGTGCACACTTTTTTCCTTTTATCCCGTCCGGGCTGCAAAATAAAAGAAAACGCACTCTCTCTTACCTGCCAACGAGCCCCCGGAGCTCCGGTACAGGTGTTCGGTCCCCGGGCTGTATTATTCTTCTTACTTCCTGTTAGCCCGGCACGTCACACGGAGCTTCAGCCTATCACCGGCCGCAGCAATGTCCCGCCTCAGCTGGTGATAGGCTGAAGCTCCATGTGACGTGCCGGGCTAACATGAAGTAAGAAGAATAATACAGCCCGGGGACCGAACACCTGTACCGGAGTTCCGGGGGCTCGTTGGCAGGTAAGAGAAAGTGTGTTTTCTTTTATTTTGCAGCCCGGACGGGATAAAAGGAAAAAAGTGCGTGCCGGAGTACTCCTTTAAGGAGACATATGTACACTAACTATCTGTTAGTCTTTGGAATTGTATAGCGAAGCAATAGATCAGGGAACAACATGTGGATGTGCGGGCATTTTTCCATCTCCCTACTATTCTATATTGCCCGTAGACACATCCACCTTAACCTTCAGGCACTGTTTTGTATAAGCAGTAGGAAATTAGATCTGTGGGTGCACTATTGGATGACATTTGTTCTCTCCAGAATGGTAGGCAGTCATGAAATATTTAATGCAAACTTGTGTCTATGTAACCAGGTTGAGAAAGGAAGCAGTAACGTGAACAGGTAATATCCTGATGAGTGAAGGAGTGTTTGCTTGATATCCCAGCCAATCGACAGATCAGTCTCCTCGGGTCCAAGTTATTATAAACACTAAGAAAAAGGAATATCCAAAGATGTGGCTTCAGCAGACCTCAATCCATTCATTGTAATCCCATAGATATACATAGTGTAACCTTACCACCCATTAGAAAGAGTCTGCTGGAGCATCTTTCTGAATCCCTCTCACATAGCTTCCAGGGTGGTCCCCACTTTTAGTCATGATGAGGGGCTTAATATAGCTTGAAACATGTCAATCTTGCCTATGGCAGACATTTTTACACTACGAGTTTCTCACTTTACTGATAGATAAGTGTTTTTACTGTCATTTTCCACTCAAAATTGGAAGTTGTATCCTTATAACGGGCTGGACTAACTGTTTTTTACTTGTGACTACGAAGGCATTTCTCGGGTCCATGCACAGGCACAGCCACCACGTTCTTTAGAATCTGATGTGCTCCTGATTGGCGGATGGACGAGTATCCATTTTTCCCTAGGTAGCTTCTCTGGCTTCTGGAGGAACATTCTGTTTGACTGATCTATCTGACCCTGATTTGCTCTGGATAACGGGAGGATACCAGCAGATATTGGCACACGTCAGATGAATGATCTGTCATTTTTTACATGGAAGAGGCAGTGTTATGCTCAGAGAATACTGTATTTTTCGCCCTATAGGATGCACCGGCATAAAAGACGCACCCAAATTTTAAAGATGCAAAATCTAGAGAAAAAAAAAAAAAAAGATTCGGAACCCAACAGTGGTCTTCAACCTGCGGACGTCCAGATGTTGCAAAATTACAACTCCCAGCATGCCCGGACAGCAGATTGAAGACCACTGGTAGGAGGTAATACTCACGTGTCCCCGCCGCTCCGGACCCGTCACCGCTGCCCTGGATGTCGCTCCATCGCGGTCGCCGCGTCCCCGACACTCCAGATGTCTTCTTCCTCGGGATCCACTCTCTCAGTCGCCGTCATCACATCACTACACACGCCGCTCCTATTGGATGACGGGACGGCGTGCGCGACGACGTGATGACGTCGAAGGAGAGCGGCGGCCATGCATGGGATCCGGGCCCGGAGCAGACACAGAGGAGGCAGGTAAGGTCCCTCCCGGTGTCCTGTAAGCTGTTCGGGATGCCGCCATTTCACCGCGGCGGTCCTGAAAAGCCTGACTGGGCAGCCGGGTTAGTGTCACTCTCGCTTCAGACGCGGCGGTCAGCTTTGATCGCCGCGTCTGTAGGGTTAATACAGGGCATCACCGCGATCGGTGATATCCTGTATTAGCCGTGGGTCCCGGCCGTTTATGGCCGCAGGGACCGACCCGATAGGTGTGTGTATTCACCGTATAAGACGCAACAGCTTTTCCCCCCCAGTTTTGGGGAAGAAAAAGTGCCTCTTATACGGCGAAAAATACGGTAACACTTCCAGGTGAGTGCATTGAACAACTCACCTTACATCCAATCTATTGTTGGTTAACGGCATTTTCTATAAATTAAGACAACTTCTAACATGCCGATCAGAAACGTCAAAAATTGTTGATTGCACTGGGTCTGACTCCTGAGACTCACTGCGACTGAGTTATTATCAGAGGCAGCGGCATTGCGCTCCACGCCTTGCTCGGCCAATAGATTCATTTATTTCTTTGCACAGAAGTCTCCGCACATAAGTTGACGGATCTCTCGGTCAGCCAGGGAGTGGAGCGCAATGCCGCTGGCTTCCTTGGATAATAAGTTACTATTGCAGCCGGTCTCAGGAGTGGGATCCACTGTGCTCAACTGTCAAAAGTTGTTTTTAATGACTGTAACACTAAGTTTAGTACAACATCAAACTGAAACAGCTAAAAGCCTTCCTGAGGGTCTGCTTATGATGGTCTCCATGACATATATAGGATCTGACAGCTAATACCTATACATGAATGTGTGTGTGTGTGTGTTTTCACTTTCACAAAAGCTGCGCAGTGGGAGAAGTAAACCTTCCACGTAAATATGAATTACCCAACACACCTTTGTTGACTTTCCTCTCTTTAAATACACAGAAATTCTGCCATAGAGAGACTAAGTGCTGTGGAAAAACAACTGCAGATGCCTTTCTACATTCATGCTTGCATGCACCAATTGTAGCTGTCTGATGAAATACAAGACAATGGAGATTTATCAAAACCTGTGTAGAGCAGTATTTCCCAACCAGGGTGCCTCCAGCTGTTGCAAAACTACAACTCCCAGCATGCCCGGACAGCCGAAGGCTGGTTTAGAGGAAAAGTGGTGCAGTATCCAACAGCACTCAGTGCTTTTATTTTTCAAAGGCCTTTAAAAAAAAAAAAATTTATATATATATATATATATATATATATATATATATATAATTATTATATATATATATATATTTAAAAAAAGCTTGGTTGCTATGAGCAACTGCTCCACTCTTACTCTACAGGTTTTGTTAAATCCAAATGTTATTCCACATTCAAGTCAGATGCTAGTAAGGGTCCCCTAAAAAGCTAAAAAAATATAAAAAATTTAAAAAAAAAAAAAAAAATTGTGAAGTGTTGGAGCCAACATTGGACACACTGATGAGAGCGGGGTGCTGCATGCGAGATCGCGGGGGCCCCCTGCGGCATGATCAGACAACTTATCCCCTATCCTTTGTCAGCACGGTAGTACCCCTTTAAGGTTCAGGAGCAGAGCTTTTGAAGCCTTCAGTGTTACAGCTATAACTTTATGTGTTAGGCTATCAATTAGATTTTTTGGTAGCTTTGAGGCTAGGTTTCCACTTGTTTTTTTTTTTTTTAACGCCTAAAAAAAACGCCAGCAAAAATGCCAGAAAAACTGCCACAGATTTTTCCTGCGTTTTGGCAGTTTTTTCTGTTGTTTTCCCTGGTGTATGGAAACTCGTCCCCTGAGGCAGTTTTCTCACTGTCTTCAGGTACCACTCTGTGGGTCGGATGCTGAGCGCCCGGTCCACGGACTGTAAGGAGATGAGTAGTTATGTATAGCATCACTACTCGCCTCCCCCGGCCGTATAGTATACAGGGGTGCATAGTGTCTACAACTACAACTCCCAGCATGCTCAGACATCCTCGGAGGTAGACATATTGGGGACACTTTTTAGGCTAAAATTTTTAGCCTAAAGTCTACCTGCGTGTTATACGCCGATAAGCCGCTTCAGTTCAATGATTGAAAGCGGGAGCTTTAAATCAATGAACTGCAGCGGCTTTGCAGGTGCAGAGACCGCCACCGCTGCCGGCTTCTCTGCCCCTGCCTGTCCTGGGGTCTAGAGCCCTGCTGCCGGCCCTTCTCTCCCCCTGGCTATCAGCGCCGCTGCCGGTTCTCTCCCCCTGACTATCGGTGCCGGCGCCGATAGCCAGGGGGAAAGAAGCGGCACCGGCAATGGGGAGGCGCGGAGAGACAGGGGGAGAGAAGGGGCAGCGGCACCCATTGCCGGCGCCGCTGCCCCGTTGCCTCCCCCCATCCCCGGTTGCATAATTACCTGTTGCCGGGGTCGGGTCCGCGCTGCTTCAGGCCTCCGGTGTGCATCCCCTGCGTCGTTGCTATGCGCTGCACGGCGCAGCGCAATTACGTCACTCGCTGCCCCGATAGTCAGGGGGAGAGTACGGGCAGCGACGCCGATAGCCAGCGGGAGAGAAGCGGCGGCAGCAGGGCTCTAGACCCCAGGAAAAGCCGGGGGAGAGAAGCGAGCAGCGACGGCCTCTCTCCCGCTGCCTTTCCTGGGGGTGTATCGGGGTATACACATGCACACACACACGCACCCTCATTTTACCATGGATATTTGGGTAAAAAACTTTTTTTACCCAAATATCCTTGGTAAAATGAGGGTGCGTGTTATAGGCCGGTGCGTGGTATACCCCGATAAATACGGTATATTAACTGGCTCCAGAAAGTTAAACAGATTTGTAAATTTCTTCAATTAAAAAATCTTAATCCTTCCAGTACTTATGAGCTTCTGAAGTTAAGGTTGTTCTTTTCTGTCTAAGTAATCTCTGATGACACCTGTCTCGGGAAACGCCCAGTTTAGAAGCAAATCCCCGTAGCAAACCTCTTCTAAACTGGGCGTTTACGGAGACAGGTGTCATCAGAGATTACTTAGACAGAAAAGAACAACCTTAACTTCAGAAGCTAATAAGTACTGAAAGGATTAAGATTTTTTTAATAGAAGTAATTTACAAATCTGTTTAACTTTCTGGAGCCAGTTGATATATACATATATATCAAAAAAAAAGTTTTTGCCTGGAATACCCCTTTAAGTTTGAATCTTTTTTTTTTTTTTTTTTAATGAATAAGACCCAAAGCTAGTCCATTCACCCCATCAATGTGACCATAGGGTATCAACGGGTTGCTATTCTGGTGACCATAGGGTATCAGTGGGTTGCTATGCTGCAATCTTTTAGGCTCTGCCACCTTAGATAGCTTGTTTGGCCGAGGGCAATTTCTCCCAACTCCCAATTACACACAATTCAAGAAAAGAAAGCTCCCCAAGCACCACCGAATTGTCTATGTGCTAACTTGGCACAACTCCCCAATGGGGGTAATTTTACTTAAGTGATTACAGTTTCTTCTCAGGTTTGCGCCCAAACTATGTCACACCAGAATTTGCAAAAAAATAAAATAAAAAAACAGACCAACTCTCTATTTTACTCGGAAAACTAAAAGAGGGGGCATGGCCACCTGGGAAAAGGAGCATGGTGACTGAAAAGGGGCATGCTTCCAACATTTTCAAAAAATCCCAACATATTTATTAATGTTCCCACCGAAAATGTGGTGGATTTGAGCTCTGGAAACCCCACAGCTCAGAGCAATTAAAAAAAAAAAAATTTACTACTGTAAAATTGGTAATCTGGTAGAAAGGATCCAAATAATCAGTGCTCCAATGCAAACAGACAACGCTGCAACATTTTGGTCATAAGTTATGGCTGAAACGTTACTGCTTTGTATACATTAATAAAGTGTTGGCATTGGAGATCTGGTGCCTCATTACATATGGTCTAAAAAATTATCAACTCTGTGGCTGTAAGGCCATGTTCACACGGCATCATTTGGGCGGGATTGTCCGCACAGAAAACACGTGCTGACATGCCGTACAATTGAATAATTTGGAAATCTCATAGACGGCAACGGTGCAAAAAGAATAAACAAGTCATTCTTTCTGCAGACGGTGGATTTAGTTTTTCCGCTCTGGAAATTCCACGGTGTGAACAGTGCAGCAGAATCCCATTTAAATCATAAGGACTGCAGCGGTATGTCCATGCTGATATTCCTGCGGAAAATACCCTAAAGGGAAGCAGGGGACTCACAGCCCCGAGTTAGCTCTATCGAGAAGTATGTCCATTTCCAGAAGATGTTGAAGTTGTTGTGACTATATTTAACCCCTTAAGGACTCAGGGTTTTTCCGTTTTTGCACTTTCGTTTTTTCCTCCTTACCTTTTAAAAATCATAACCCTTTCAATTTTCCACCTAAAAATCCATATTATGGCTTATTTTTTGCGTCGCCAATTCTACTTTGCAGTGACATTAGTCATTTTACCCAAAAATGCACGGCGAAACGGGAAAAAAAATCATTGTGCGACAAAATCGAAAAAAAAACGCCATTTTGTAACTTTTGGGGGCTTTCGTTTCTACGCAGTGCATATTTCGGTAAAAATTACACCTTATCTTTATTCTGTAGGTCCATACGGTTAAAATGATCCCCTACTTATATAGGTTTGATTTTGTCGCACTTCTGGAAAAAATCATAACTACAAGCAGGAAAATTTATACGTTTAAAAATGTCATCTTCAGACCCCTATAACTTTTTTATTTTTCCACGTACAGGGCGGTATGAGGACTCATTTTTTGCGCCGTGATCTGAAGTTTTTATCGGTATGATTTTTGTTTTGATCGGACTTTTTGATCACTTTTTATTCATTTTTTAATGATATAAAAAGTGACCAAAATACGCTTTTTTGGACTTTGGAATTTTTTTGCGCGTACGCCATTGACCGTACGGCTTAATTAATGATATATTTTTATAGTTCGGACATTTACGCACGCGGCGATACCACATATGTTTATTTTTTATTTTTTTTACACTGTTTTATTTTTTTTATGGGAAAAGGGGGGTGATTCAAACTTTTATTAGGGAAGGGGTTAAATGACCTTTATTAACACTTTTTTTTTACATTTTTTTTGCAGTGTTATAGGTCCCATAGGGACCTATAACACTGCACACACTGATCTCTAATGCTGATCACTGGCGTGCATTAACACGCCTGTGATCAGCATTATCGGCGCTTGACTGCTCCTGCCTGGATCTCAGGCACGGAGCAGTCATTCGTCGATCGGACACCGGGGAGGCAGGTAAGAGCCCTCCCGGTGTCCGATCAGCTGTTCGGGACGCCGCGATTTCACCGCGGCGGTCCCGAACAGCCCGACTGATCAGCCGGGTCACTTTCACTTTCACTTTAGAAGCGGCGGTCAGCTTTGACCGCCGCTTCTAAAGGGTTAATACCGCACATCGCTGCGATCGGCGATGTGTGGTATTAGCCGCGGGTCCCGGCCGTTGATTACCACCGGGACCGACGCGATATGATGCGGGATCGCGGCGCGATCCCGCTTCATATCGCGGGAGCCGGCGCAGGACGTAAATATACGTCCTGCGTCGTTAAGGGGTTAAAGGGGTACTCCTGCCCTAAGACATCTTATCCCCTATCCAAAGGATAGGTGATAAGATGTCTGATCACGGGGGTCCTGCCGTTGGGGACCCGCGCAATCTCTCATGCAGCACCCCCCTGTCTCAGCTGAACGAAGCGATGATTGTTCTGTGTCTGAAGACTCACGACCAAAGGGCCGGAGTATCGTGACATCATGACTCCACCCCCTAGTGATGTCACCCCCCCCCCCCAAATGCAAGTCTATGGGGGGGCCGTGACGGTGTGTCCCCCGCGATCAGACATCTTATCCCCTATCCTTTGGATAGGAGATAAGATGTCTTAGGGCCGGAGTACCCCTATAGGATGGCTTTTTACTTGCAAGAATTTTGCAACTTATCTGCCGGGTGTAAACCTACCCTTTGGGTTCTCTCACACACACTTTTATTCAGACCGTTTTGCTTTTTCTTTAAAAAAATAAAAATAAATAAATAAAATTATTGTACATAACAAATTTCAAGATATTTTGGTGGATTTTCTAGCATTTAAAAGACACAAACAAAAAAAGATAGCATGAAGCACGCTGTAAATATAGGTTCTAAACGTTATCTCCACAGATAAATAATCAGATCTCTGCTATATAAGGCGGTCAGAGACGGAAATGTAGATTCTTAGGGAATGTTCACACAATGGAAGGTCCGTGCAAAATTCAAACTGAATATTCCGCTGAATTTAATTTCCACAGCAGAAATCCTGATTCCAGCGTCCACAAAAAGAAAAAAAGACTTGCCTATTCTTTTTACAGATTTCGCTCGGAAATGCATTGCTGTCTATGAGATGGCGCATTTCCCATCATTCCTAAAGCCCGTCAGATAGTGTAAATGTGTGGAATGTCCAAGACTAAGCAGTAGAACATTTTCCGCTAAGTAGGCATGTGTGAATAGACCCTAAAAAATGAAGGCCTAACTTGTACCCTATTATTACTTCTACCCATTAAGTACTATGAGCAGTCAATAGACTATTCAACGATTAAAGGAGACTTTAAACAAAGGGCTTTTATACATTAAAGCTTTCAGCCTGAAAGTTGACGTTCCATAATTACATATAACGTCTACACTGCCTACAGGTATGAACATAGCATTGTTAGAAAGGTAGCTTCTAGAAGACTAAACTTGTGACAAATCCCACACATGCTTTAGGGCGCATTCACAACTTCCAACAATACAGATATTTTTATTTCTTTTTTACATCCGGTTTTTGGTTTTGAAATGTATCTGTCTTTGTAAAATTGGTACCAACAGATATATACCATATATACTCGAGTATAAGCCGACCCGAATATAAGCCGAGGCCCCTAATTTTACCCCAAAAACACAGGGGAAAAAAATAAAAAATAAAAATAAATAAATAAATAAAAAATAAAGTTACTGACTCGACTATAAGCCTAGGGTGGGAAATACATCACCCCCCCATGTAATCATCCAGACCCCCATCAATCCTTTCATCAGTGGTCTTCAACCTGCGGACCTCCAGATGTTGCAAAACTACAACTCCCAGCATGTCCCATCGGCTGTCCGGGCATGCTGGGTGTTGTAGTTTTGAAACCTCTGGAGGTCCGCAGGTTGAAAACCACTGCGGCCTTCGTCATCATCCAGCCCCCCCCCCCTTTTGTTTTGTACTCACCTCCCCTCGGCGGGAAGTTGGGGTGAGCTGGTCCGGGCCATCTATGGTGCAGGGACCGTCCGGTGGGGATGGTTAGTCGTTGCAGGCTGTCCATTTTCACCGGGGGGGCCTCTTCTCCACGCCCGGACTAGTGACATTGCCTTGATAATGACGCACAGGGACGTTGCACATGAACATCCCTGTGCGTCGTCGACAAGGCAACGTCACTAGTCCGGGGCCGGGCCTGAAGTGCGGAGAAGAGCCCCCCCCCGGTGAAAATGGACAGCCCGCAACGACTAACCATCCCCACCGGACGGTCCCTGCAGCATAGATGGCCCGGACCAGCTCACCCTAACTTCCGGGCTTGCTAGGAGTTGTAGTTTTGCAACATCTGGAGGTCCGCAGGTTGAAGACCACTGATGAAGGGATTGACAGGTGGAGAGTTCACTCGAGTATAAGCCGAGGGGGGGTGTTTTCAGCATGAAAAATCGTGCAGAAAAAAAAAGGCTTATACTCGAGTATATACGGTACTACAAGTTGAAAAAATAAAATATGCATACAAAACCAGAGTTAGTGTGACACCAGCGGCCTAGGACGACAAGGTAGGAGAAGAAATAGAAGATCTCATTCACTACTAAGTAAAACAAAGGATAAGTGTTCATTAGTTTGTAGAAATGGTAGGTGGTTACAAGGCATTATCTGTGACATGTAGAACACAAGAGTTTTCCAGATTTTACACTATCATATCTCTTCACTTTATGTTCTAACAGAGTGAAAAAATGTCTAGTGATCCCTATAGCAAACGTCACCATCACATGACAGATTCCGGTCTGCTGACTACTGACCTTACAATACAAGAGCAGACATAACCTAACAAAAGATTTACACATTCCATATAGGACACTGCTCTTCCCATTATAAAGCCATAGAATCAACATAATGAAAACTTCCCAGGTAAACTATTAGATAAGAACAAACATATTAAGAGTATATTCACACACACAGTATCCTGAGCAGATTTGATGCACATGATTGATGTCGCAGATTTGAAGCTGTGTTCAGTTATTTAGTCTACACTGAACTCTGCAGAATAAAATCTGCAGCTTCAAATCTTGCTCATCAAATATGCTCAGGATACTGTACGTGTGAAAACACTAAGGGTAGGGTAACAAATAACGGATCCGCAGCATATTTTACGCTGCGAATCCACCAGTGACCCAACCCATATTATGTCTCCAGCTGTTGCCGAAATTGCTCCGCCCCCTGGCCTGAATGCAAATCCTATATATATTTCAGTCAAGATCTTACCATTAAAGAGTACCTGTCACCAAATAAAACTTTTAATATAGTGTTCCTCGTGTAATTAGCAGACACATTACCATTCACTTGCTTTTAAAATCATCAAAAGAAATATGTTTAAAATATAATAGAAAAAAAAAAACTAGGGTTCGACAGATTATCGGTTTGGCCGATCTTATCGACCGATATTCACGATTTTGGACGTTATCGGTAATTACAATGCCGATAATGCCCCCCCGGCCAGACACCGCCGCTGCCCCATTGCCTCCCCCATCCCCGGTTTTATAATTAACTGTTCCCGGGGTCCGCGCTACTTTTGGCTCCTGCAGCGTCCTGCGCTATTGCTGTGCACAATGACGAGGGATGTCCTCAACGTGACGTCACCGTCAGTGCGCACAGTGACAGCTCAAGTGACAGCTCAGGACGCGGCCGGAGCCAGAAGTAGCGTGGACCCCGGGAACAGGTAATTATAAAACCGGGGATGGCGGAGGCAATGGGGCAGCGGCGGGGGTTGGACTCAGGACCGGCAGGGGGAGAGAAGCGGGTGGCAGCGGTCTCTGGCCAGAGGATAGGCAGGGGGGGGGCAGCGGTGGCGGTGGTTGGACTCAGAATATTACGATATTCTGGTACAAATTATCGGCTATTGGCCTGAAAATTAACAGATTATAGGTATCGGCCCTTAACAAAAAATCTATATCGGTCGATCCCTAAGAAAGAAAGAAAAAATGGCCACTAGGTGGCTCTGTTCTGTTCCCTGCCACAATACAGTGAGTTTGGTCTCCTCTCTCAGCCTGGCAGGAGACCAAACTCGGGCAGTGCTTCTCTGCACCGGGCTTGATTGACATCTGCACAGAGCCTCACTGAAAGATGCACAGAGCTTGAGATCTTCTATTCATCACAGCGCTGCAACGATGTGAGGGTAGAAATGGTCCCCCAGCAGGCTTCAGTGATGTCTTGCCTGTTGGGAAACTCCCATTTTCTCCTGATGGGAGATTTCACTATGTGAGCAAGAAGAAGGTACTTTTTAAGGTAAAGTGCAGGCAACCAGTGAGGCCAGTGCCTTGTGCACAATGTACAGTGACGTCACAGGCGTACCACCTCAGGAGCAGTGGCGCTGCTGAACCAGGATTGAGTAAACAGAGATTGCCCCTTTTATGAGCTTTATAAACCCCTATAAGTCTATAGTCAGAGGCTGAAGTCCTTGCATATATAGTCTAATGGGTATTATCAGCAATCCTGTGTGAACTGCAAAAACCTCTGGTGACCTTATGCTAAAATCAGAGATGTCACAAGCGGAGATCAATATCTGAGGTCTTCAAGTGCGGAACTGAACATAGCATAAGACTATAAGGTATGCACAGAAAATAAGTACATGTGGGTACAGTATGGGCCTATGTAAAACAGTTTGAGAAATATGGCTGTGTGAAATGGGCCTTAAAAGTCATTTTTGACACTTTTGAATGCATTGGAAACTCCAAGAAAACCATCAATAGTTGGGAAAAAAAACAAAAAACAAAACTAGTGTTCAACATTGCCAAGTAGTGCTTTCATGCATGTATGCTCAGGCAAGGAAAATGGGAAGGACAGCAGTCCAAGCAGTATGCACCCCTGTAGCCATTAACTTAAAGGGGTACACCGTGGAAAACTTTTTTTATTTTTATTTAATCAACTGGTGCCAGAAAGTTAAACAGATTTGTAAGTCACTTCTATCAAAAAATCTTAATCCTTCCAGTACCTTTTAGGAGCTGTATACTAAAGAGAAATACAAAAAAGAAATGCATTTCCTCTAATGTCATGACCACAGTGCTCTCTGCTGACCTCTGTTGTCCATTTTAGGAACTGTCCAGAGCAGGAGAAAATCCCAATAGCAAACATATGCTCCTCTGGACAGTTCCTAAAATGGACAGCAGAGGTCAGCAGAGAACACTGTGGTCAGGACATCACAGGAAATGCATTTCTTTTTGGGATTTCTCTTTAGTATACAGCCCCTTCAAAGTACTGGAAGGAGTAAGATTTTTTTAATAGAAGTGATTTACAAATCTGTTTAACTTTCTGGCACCAGTTGATTTAAATAAAAAAAGTTTTCCATGGGAGTACCCCTATCAGAAACTCAAGTGTTAAAAAAAAGTGCCATAGTACTCCTTTATTTTTTGTTAACCCTCCGTGTCCGGGCTGCAAAATTAAATAAAACAAACTTTGACTCACCTGCCTACGTTCCCCCGATGTCGGTGTCCCGTTCTCCGGTACCCGGCCTTTTTCCGCTTCCGGCGGTTAGGTAAATCACGCCGCTCTCAGCGTATCACCAGCCGCAGCAATGTCCCGCTGCGGCTGGTGATACGCTGAGAGCAGGGTGACTCACCGAATCACAGGAAGCGGAAAAAAGACAGGGACCGGAGAACGGGACACCGACATCGGGGGAACGTAGGCAGGTGAGTCAAAGTTTGTTTTGTTTCATTTTGCAGACTGGACACATAAGATTAGTTAAAAAAATAAAGGGCCATAGTACTCCTTTAAATGATGAGACAACCCCTAACACACCACACAGGAAGCAATGGTGACTAACCATACACTTTTTCCTTGTATTAGCCTCTGCTAACCATTGAAATTGTGTAGTGCAGAGTTTCCCAACCAGGGTGCCTCCAGCTGTTGCAAAACTACGACTCCCAGCATGCCTGGACAGCCTTCGGCTGTCCGGGCATGCTGGGAGTTGTAGTTTTGCAACAGCTGGAGGCACCCTGGTTGGGAAACGCTGGTGTAGTGCAAGGTTTCTCAACCAATGTGCTTCCAGCTGTTGCAAAACTACAACTCCCAGCATACCCAGTCAGCAAAGGTTGAGCCACACTAGTGTAATCCAGAGTAGTAGTTTTTAGGCTAGGCTCACACTACAATTTGTACCTTTGAGGAATAAGTGCGCCAGGAATGTCGCAATGGCACGCCAATGTATCCATGCTTGGACAGGCACCTGCCCCATTCATTTCAATAGACAACTTTCCAACACATTTGAGTTTAGTCTCTGACTAAGAACTGCTGCAAGTCGCATTTCTCGGTCTGAGCCAAAACTTGGGAAATGACCCAAACGTAGTCACTAGCACCTATACTCAGGTCATTGAAATGAATGGGAGAGAACGGATACATTGGCCTGCCATTTGCATGAAGTATCCATAGGCACAACTCATGGTGTGAACAGGGACTTAGAAGAGAATGTAAAAGATGGAACTGTTTCCCACACAAACCACTGGGGCTGCATCTCTCTATCATAGTCCAGTGTTTTCCAACCAGAGTGCCTCCAGCTGTTGCCTAACTACAACTCCCAGCATGCCCAGACAGCCTTCGGCTGTCTGGGCATGCTGGGAGTTGTAGTTAGGCAACAGCTGGAGGCACCCAGGTTGGGAAACACTGTGATAGTGTATGGAAGCTGTAGACCTTGTTGGAGATGGGGGATGTGTGAGACTGTAGAATGAACTAGGTTGTGCGGTTGGCTGTGGTAGGAGAGGGCACCCATCCACTCGGACACTGAGGAGCCCTCTCTGCCGCTCCTCTGGGCACGGGCCGCATATGTCACTTCATCACTGACGCCTCATACTCTTGTGATGCCACATCATCCGCTCAGTAGCCGGAGTCAGCCATTCAGCCGGCTCCTAGGCGCCCTTCACCAGCGATCAGATGACTACCCGGCCACCTGCATCTCTGCGTTACCTGCCCCTCTCCACCCACCGGACTCCCGCCCCCAGACACCCCATCATACCTGCTCACCCCACTAGGAAGCCTCTCACCTCATCCTCTTTATGATTGCGGATCCCTCTCACCAGGTCCTGCAGGTTCTTATCGAACATGCGGTCAATACTGCCCTTTACCATACGGAGCGCCATGTCCGAGCACGGGATCGGGCCCCACCGGACTCTTCTGTCACCGGACACAGACACACAAAATGGCCGCAGCTCAGCTGACTCTACTCCCCGCCCACTAGGCCCACGTGACTGACAGCAAAGAGGGCGGGCTTAACTGCAGGGGTAGTCGGCTGGGTGTGTCCGGAGAGATGACGAGCAGTCACTGTCCCTGTGCTGTCAGCAGGGGGGGGGGCGCTCTGCGGTCGCGGAAATTATTTTCTATTTCATATATCATTACTGCAGGTATTAGAAGCGGTTAACCAAGTGTTTCCCAACCAGGGTGCCTCCAGGTGTTGCAAAACTACAACTCCCAGCATGCCCGGACAGCCTATGACTGTCCGGGCATGCTGGGAGTTGTAGTTTTGCAACACCTGGAGGCACCCTGGTTAGGAAACACTGGGTTAACCCCTTCATGACTGTTTAGTGGACAGTCCGCCGGTGTGAGGTGGTTTTTTGCGCCCTCGTGAATCCTTGCGTCGGCTCCTCCCCCAACTCTAGCTTCGGAAATCTTCGGAGAGCTGGGGGAGGAGCCGACGCAAGGATTCACCTGAGCTCAGGACGGACGTAGATCTGCCCCTTCCCTTATCTCCCCGAGGTGAGGACGTAGATCTCCACGGGGAGAAGTACATGCCCCCTCCCTCATTCCCTGCTTGAGCTCTGTCTGTTTTTACTGTACACGGACTGGGGATGTACTGCAGGGACTGGGAATAAATCTCTGACTGGGGATGATTTCTATGTGAGGAGGAGGGGGTCCCTGTTATGTGTGTGTGTGTGTGTGTGTGTGTGTGATGGGAGTTGTAGTCCCTGTTATGTGTGTATGTGCGTGATGGGAGTTGTAGTCCCTGTTATGTGTGTATGTGTGTGTATGATGGGAGTTGCAGTCCCTGTTGTGTGTGTATGCTGGGAGTTATAGTCCCTGTTAGGTGTGTGTATGCCAGTAGTTCCCAACCAGGGAATGCAGGGAGTTGTAGTCCCTGTAAGGTGTTTGTATCCTGGGAGTTGTAGTCCCTGTAAGGGGTGTGTATGCTGGGAGTTGTAGTCCCTGTTAGGTGTGTGTATGCCAGTGGTTCCCAACCAGGGAATGCTGGGAGTTGTAGTGCCTGTTAGGTGTGTGGGTGTATGCTGGGAGTTGTAGTCCCTGTTAGGTGTGTGTGTATGCTGGGAGTTGTAGTCCCTGTTAGGTTTGTGTGTATTCTGGGAGTTGTAGTCCCTGTTAGGTGCATCTCTGCTTCCCTGTATGAACCCTGTGCATTTCTGCTTTACTGTATGAACCCCATGCATCTCTGCTTCCCTGTATGAACCCCGTGCATCTCTGCTTTCCTAGTCCCTGTAAGGTGTGTGTGTGTGTGTGTGTGTGCTGGGAGTTGTAGTCCCTGTAAGGTGTGTGTGTGTGTATCCTGGGAGTTGTAGTCCCTGTAAGGTGTGTGTATGCTGGGAGTTGTAGTCCCTGTTAGGTGTGTGTATGCTAGTGGTTCTCAACCAGGGAATGCTGGGAGTTGTGGTCCCTGATAGGTGTGTGTGTGTATGCTGGGAGTTGTAGTCCCTGTTAGGTGTGTGTATGCTGGGAGTTGTAGTCCCTGTTAGGTGTGTGTGTGTGTGTGTGTGTGTGTATGTATGCTGGGAGTTGTAGTCCCTGTTATGTGTGTGTGTATGCTGGGAGTTGTAGTACCTGTTAGGTGTATGTATGCCTGTGTTTCCCAACCAGGTAATGCTGGGAGTTGTAGATTTGCAACACCTGGAGGCACCCTGGTTGGGAAACACTGGTGTATGCCCTGTAGAGGTGTGGTGAACTACAACTCCCAGGAGACTACAGAGGCAGCATGCTGGTGTTATACTACAGACTGAAGACTCCTGAATGACACATGCTGGGAGTTGTAGTCCCTTTTGTGTGTATACCAGAGTTTCCCAACCAGGGCTGAGTTATGTTAGTGTGCTGTGTATAACGCAGGTTTCCTCGGGATGCAAGGGGGGGGGGGACGAACTGCACTGGCTGGCTTATGCGTTTTCATTGGATGTTCATTAGCCCCTTAAAGAGGACGTAGAAATGCATGGGGTTTGTACAGGACCTGAACATCACTGTATGACACTGTGCATTTATATGTCAGCGTTCATACAGGGAAGCAGAGATACACAGGGTTCATACAGGGAAGTACAGATGCACGGGGTTCATACAGGGAAGCAGAGATGCATGGGGTTCATTCAGGAAAGCAGAGATGCACAGGGTACATACAGGGAAGCAGAGATGCACGGGGTTCATTCAGGAAAGCAGAGATGCACAGGGTACATACAGGGGAGCAGAGATGCACAGGGTTCATTCAGGAAAGCAGAGATGCATGGTGTTCATACAGGGAAGCAGAGATGCACAGGGTTCATACAGGGGAGCAGAGATGCATGGGGTTCATTCAGGAAAGCAGAGATGCATGGTGTTCATACAGGGAAGCAGAGATGCACAGGGTTCATTCAGGGAAGCAGAGATGCATGGGGTTCATACAGGGAAGCAGAGATGCACAGGGTTCATGCAGGGAAGCAGAGATGCACAGGGTTCATGCAGGGAAGCAGAAATGCACAGGGTTTGTACAGTGGTCTTCATGTCAGCGTTCATTGTACTGCAGCTTTGAGAGAAAATCATGTCAGGAGGGACGTACAGGAGAAATAACTCTGTACAGCTTCATCCGTTTTCTCCTCCTTCTCTATTTCCCCTGGATGAAGATGTACAGGCTACAGTGTTATTTCTCCTGTACGTTCCTCCTGACATGATTTTCTCTCAAAGCTGCAGTACAATAAACGCTGACATGAAGACCTCTGTACAAACCCTGTGCATCTCTGCTTCACTGTATGAACCCTGTGCATCTCTGTTTCCCTGTATGAACCCCATGCATCTCTGCTTCCCTGAATGAACCCTGTGCATCTCTACATCCCTGTATGAACCCTGTGCATCTCTGCTTCCCTGTATGAACCCCGTGCATCTCTACATCCCTGTATGAACACCATGCATCTCTACATCCCTGTATGAACCCCGTGCATCTCTGCTTCCCTGTATGAACCCAGTGCATTTCTGCTTCCCTGTACGAACGCTGTGCATCTCTGCTCCCTATATGAACGCCGTGCATCTCTGCTTCCCTGTATGATCCCCGTGCATCTCTGCTTCCCTGTATGAACCCCGTGCATCTCTGCTCCCTATATGAACGCCGTGCATCTCTGCTTCCCTGTATGAACCCTGTGCATCTCTACATCCCTATATGATCCCCGTGCATCTCTGCTTCCCTGTATGAACCCTGTGCATCTCTGCTTCCCTGTATGAACCCCATGCATCTCTGCTTCCCTGAATGAACCCCGTGCATCTCTACATCCCTGTATGAACCCTGTGCATCTCTGCTTCCCTGTATAAACCCTGTGCATCTCTACATCCCTGTATGAATCCTGTGCATCTCTGCTTCCCTGTATGAACCCCGTGCATCTCTGCTTCCCTGTACAAACCCCGTGCATCTCTGTTTCCCTGTACGAACCCCGTGCATCTCTGCTCCCTATATGAACGCCGTGCATCTCTGCTTCCCTCTATGAACCCTGTGCATCTCTACATGCCTGTATGAACCATGTGCATCTCTGCTTCCCTGTATGAACCCCGTGCATCTCTGCTTCCCTGTACGAACGCCGTGCATCTCTGCTCCCTATATGAACGCCGTGCATCTCTGCTTCCCTGTATGATCCCCGTGCATCTCTGCTTCCCTGTATGAACCCTGTGCATCTCTGCTTCCCTGTATGAACCCTGTGCATCTCTGCTCCCTATATGAACGCCGTGCATCTCTGCTTCCCTGTATGAACCCCATGCATCTCTGCTTCCCTGTATGAAACCCGTGCATCTCTGCTCCCTATATGAACGCCGTGCATCTCTGCTTCCCTGTATGAACCCCGTGCATCTCTGCTTCCCTGTATGAACCCCGTGCATCTCTGCTCCCTATATGAACGCCGTGCATCTCTGCTTCCCCGTATGAACCCCGTGCATCTCTACATCCCTATATGAACCCTGTGCATCTCTGCTTCCCTGTATGAACCCAGTGCATCTCTGCTTCCCTGTATGAACCCCGTGCATCTCTGCTCCCTATATGAACGCTGTGCATCTCTGCTTCCCTGTATGATCCCCGTGCATCTCTGCTTCCCTGTATGAACCCTGTGCATCTCTGCTTCCCTGTATGAACCCTGTGCATCTCTGCTTCCCTGTATGAACTCTGACATATAAATGCACAGGGTTCATACAGTGATATTCATGTCCTTTACAAACCTTATGCATTTCTACGTCCTCTTTATGGGGCTAATAAACACCCAATGAAATAGCAGAAGCCAGCCTTCAACTCCCAGCATACACACACACACCTAACAGGGACTACAACTCCCAGCACACACACACCTAACAGGGACTACAACTCCCAGCATACACACACACCTAACAGGGACTACAACTCCCAGCATACACACACACACCTAACAGGGACTACAACTCCCAGCATACATACACACATAACAGGGACTACAACTTCCAGCATACATGCACACATAACAGGGACTACAACTCCCAGCATACATACACACATAACAGGGACTACAACTTCCAGCATACATATACACACACATAATAGGGACTACAACTCCCAGCATACAAACACATATCAGGGACTACAACTCCCAGCATACACACAAACATAACAGGGACTACAACTCCCAGCATACACACCTACCTAACAGGGACTACAACTCCCAGCATACCCACACACCTAACAGGGACTACAACTCCCAGCATACACACACACCTAACAGGGACTACAACTCCCAGCATACATACACACATAACAGGGAATACAACTCCCAGCATACACACACACCTAACAGGGACTACAACTCCCAGCATACACACTCACCTAACAGGGACTACAACTCCCAGCATACACACACCTAACAGGGACTACAACTCTCAGCATACATGCACACATAACAGGGACTAAAACTCCCAGCACACGCACAGACATAACAGGGACCCCCTCCTCCTCACATAGAAATCATCCCCAGTCAGAGATTTATTCCCAGTCCGTGCAGTACATCCCCAGTCCGTGTACAGTAAAAACAGACAGAGCTCAAGCAGGGAATGAGGGAGGGGGCATGTACTTCTCCCCGTGGAGATCTACGTCCTCACCTCGGGGAGATAAGGGAGGGGGCATGTACTTCTCCCCGTGGAGATCTACGTCCTCAGCTCGGGGAGATAAGGGAGAGGGCGTGTACTTCTCCCCGTGGAGATCTACGTCCTCAGTTTGGGGAGAGGAAGGAGGGGGCGTGTACTTCTCTCTCCCCTTGCTCCGCCCTCCCCAGCTCTAGCTTCGGAAATCTTCGGAGAGCTGGGGGAGGAGCCGACACAAGGATTCACGGGGGCGCAAAAAATCCCCTCACACGTCTGCTCCCTCCCCCGACGTGTCCTGCCTCAGCTCCTGTGTTCCTCAGCACCGTCTTCTGAGGATTCTTAGAGGAAAAGTTCAGCCACAACCCTGGACATTCCTGGAGCTGGAGCCGCCTGGGCAGAGGAGAGAGAAGACAAGAAACACTGACCTGACCTGGTGAGACCCTGTGGCATGTGCAGTGGCGTACCAAGGGGGGGGGGGCGGGGGGTGCGGCCCGCCCCGGGTGCCACTCTCAAGGGGGGTGCCAGGGGCGGACTGACCCGCCGCCGCCGCTGCTTAGGTTCGGGACACTTGTCCCAGATCCTCAGCTGACAGCGCTACATTCTCCTGTATGCGCGATAGGCGCACATACAGGAGAAGGCGTCCCCTCTGTGTGAGCTGCATCTGCAGCTACACAGAGGAGACGTGACCTCCGCCCCCACGCAGCACGCAGTACAGGCGCCGGTGACGTCACTCATCAGCGCCTGTACTGTGGAGGGGAGAAGATGTGGGCCCTGCAGCTGAGGAGATCGCTGCGTGGGACGTCAGGTGAGCATCCTTTTTTTTTTCTTTGCATATACCTACAGGGAAGGGAGGGGGGGTGCTCTGCATTTACCTATAGGGATGGGGGGGGAGAAGGGGGCTGCTCTGCATTTACCTATAGCAAAGGGGGGGGGGGTGCTCTGCATTTACCTATAGGGAAGGGGGGAGAGGGGGAGGGGGTGCTCTGCATTTACCTATAGGGAAGGGAGGGGGGTTCTCTGCATTTACCTATAGGAGAGGGGGGGGCTCTGCATTTACCTATAGGGAAGGGGGGAGAGGGGGGGTGCTCTGTATTTACCTATAGGGAAGGGGGGAGGGGGGGTGCTCTGCATTTACGTAAAGGGGAGAGGGGGGGTGCTCTCCATTTACCTAGAGGGACAGGGGGGGTGCTCTGCATTTACCTATAGGGAAGGGGGGGGTGCTCTGCATATACCTAGGGGGGAGGGGGGGTGCTCTGCATTTACCTATAGAGAGGGGGGGTGCTCTGCATTTACCTATAGGAGAGGGGGGGTGCTCTGCATTTACCTAAAGGGAAGGGGGGGAGAGGGGGGGTGCTCTCCATTTACCTATAGGGGAGAGGGGGGTTGCTGTGCATTAACCTATAGGGAAGGGGGGAGGGGGGGTGCTCTGCATATACCTATAGGGGAGAGGGGGTGCTCTGCATATACCTATAGGGAAGGGGGGAGAGGGGGGGGTGCTCTGCATTTACCTATGGGGGAGGGGGGTGCTCTGCATATACCTATAGGGAAGGGGGGAGAGGGGGGTGCTCTGCAAATACCTAGGGCTGGGCGGTATGACCATATATGTGTATCACGGTATTTTTTTTAACTTACGGCGGTTCCACGGTATATAACGGTATTCCCCCCCAAAAAAATCATGTGACCGGCCAGCGCTATTCTGCTCCCCCCAATTAATGATCAGCCCAGCGGGGTACTACTCACATATGTCAAGCACTGCCCTCCTCCTCTTTGTTGGGGGCCTCCGGCAATGGAACTCACTGTACGCCAGTGGTCTCCAACCTGCGGACCTCCAGTTGTTGCAAAACTACAACTCCCAGCATGGCTGTCCGGGCATGCTGGGAATTTTAGTTTTGCAACAGCTGGAGGTCCGCAGGTTTGAGACCACTGCTGTACGCTGTATACCTATGCCCGGGCTGCAAAAGATACAGAAAATAAACTTAACTCACCCACGTCGGCCGCACGCTGGGGACGGGAACGCTGGACAGCCGTCAGCCTATCACCGGCCAGAGCGATGCCCCGACCCTGCCAGTGATAGGCTAAGCCCACTGTCATGTAAGAAGCCGGCTTCTTACATGACAGTGGGCTCAGGCTATCACTGGCCAGGGCGGGGCATCGCTCTGGCCGGTGATAGGCTGACGGATGTCCGGCATTCCCGTCCCCAGCGTGCGGCCGACGTGGGTGAGTTAAGTTTATTTTCTGTATCTTTTGCAGCCCAGGCATAGGTATACAGCGTACAGCAGTGGTCTCAAACCTGCGGACCTCCAGCTGTTGCAAAACTACAACTCCCAGCATGCACGGACAGCCGTTGGCTGTCCGGGCATGCTGGGAGTTGTAGTTTTGCAACAACTGGATGTCCGCAGGTTGGAGACCACTGGCGTACAGAGAGTTCCATCGCCGGCTGTCCGGGAATGCTGGGAGTTGTAGTTTCGGAGGTCTGCAGGTTGGAGACCACTGGCGTACAGTATAGAGTTCCGGCGCCCGGCAGCCCCCAACAAAGAGGAGGAGGGCAGTGCTTGACATATGTGGGTAGTACCCCGCTGTGCTGATCATTAATTGGGGGGAGCAGAACAGTGCTGGCGGGTAACATAGGATTAGTTCCCCGATGTGGGGACAGCGCTGTGCTAGGCTGATAATACATTCCCGAGGGGGAGGGGCCCAACCGGTATGGGGGAAAATCCATATCGTGCAGCCCAAAAAATTTGGTATTCGGTATGAACCGGTATACCGCCCAGCCCTAAATATACCTTTGGGAAAGAGGGGGGGGGGGGTGTAGCTCTGCATATACCTATGGGAAAGAGGGGGGGTGTAGCTCTGCATATACCTATGGGAAAGAGGGGGATGTAACTCTGCATATACCTATGGGAAAGGGGGGGGGGTGTAACTCTGCATATACCTATGGGAAAGAGGGGGTTACCCGGCTACCTACCTACCTGCCCTTTTACTGTGCAGGACACCAAGGAGGGAATTATTACAGTTTGTTGGCCTATAGATGGGAAGATTGTGTAGAGGAGGGCACTGAATATATGCAGAGTCTGACATTTTTTTCCTGCACATGTTAAGAGATCCACATGGCGGTCTTATCCGGACGGAGAAGAAAAGGAAAGAGGACGCCGCTGATCAGAAAAGATGTAATTGTGAGTCCCAAAATGTAACTGTAATCACTTATATGGTATATACATCCTGTGTACAGCTGATATCTACCGCCATATGGTCCTGTATATAATCACTTATATTCTATACAGATCCTTTATAGTATACTGGTCTGTGTATAGTGGTATTATTCAGTACAGTATGGCAGTATTATCCAGTTATTGTGTGGTGGTATATATTTACTCCTTGTATACCAGTATTATTGGTCATGGAAATTTACCTACGTTAAAGTGTTTCTTATATATATAAATTTTAGTTTATTGTGTGTGGGATTTGGGTGGAATAGGGGCGTGGCAGAAGATTGACGAGCTGCAGAGCCTAGCAGGGGCCCTTGCCTTTTTTTGGTCCGGGGGCCCCGAGTGTTGCCAGTCCGCTCCTGGGGGGAGGGGAGGGAGGGGGTGTAATTAAGGGGGGGTGCGTGTGTGTGGGGGGGGGGGGGGGGGGTGCGCCAAACAAAGGGTCAGCCCCGGGTGCCAAATGCTCTAGGTACACCCCTGGCCATGTGTCATATGTCTGCAAAACTGTCATGTGTGCAACTGTCTGCTGTGCTCTGTATCTAATCCTGTCATGTGTGATACTGTCTGCTGTGCTCTGTATCTAATCCTGTCATGTGAGCAACTGTCTGCTGTGCTCTGTATCTAATCCTGTCATGTGTGATACTGTCTGCTGTGCTCTGTATCTAATCCTCTCATGTGTGATACTGTGTGCTGTGCTCTGTATCTAATCCTGTCATGTGTGCAACTGTCTGCTGTGCTCTGTATCTAATCCTGTCATGTGTGATACTGTCTGCTGTGCTCTGTATCTAATCCTGTCATGTGTGATACTGTCTGCTGTGCTCTGTATCTAATCCTGTCATGTGTGTTACTGTCTGCTGTGCTCTGTATCTAATCCTGTCATGTGTGATACTGTCTGCTGTGCTCTGTATCTAATCCTGTCATGTGTGATACTGTCTGCTGTGCTCTGTATCTAATCCTGTCATGTGTGATACTGTCTGCTGTGCTCTGTATCTAATCCTGTCATGTGTGATACTGTCTGCTGTGCTCTGTATCTAATCCTGTCATGTGTGATACTGTCTGCTGTGCTCTGTATCTAATCCTGTCATTTGTGATACTGTCTGCTGTGCTCTGTATCTAATCCTGTCATGTGTGATAATGTCTGCTGTGCTCTGTATCTAATCCTGTCATGTGTGATACTGTCTGCTGTGCTCTGCATCTAATCCGGTCATGTGTGATACTGTCTGCTGTGCTCTGTATCTAATCCTGTCATGTGTGATACTGTCTGATGAGCTGTGTATCTGAGCCTTGTATCTAGTCCTATTATGGATGATCTGTCTGCTGAGCTGTTGTATCTAATCTTTCCATGGTTGATACTGTCTGCTGAGCCTGTGTATCTAAATCTGTTATGTGTGATACTGTCTGCTAAGCCTGTGTATCTAAATCTGTTATGTGTGATGCTGTCTGCTGAGCCTGTGTATCTAAATCCGTTATGTGTGATACTGTCTGCTGAGCCTGTGTATCTAAATCTGTTATGTGTAATACTGTCTACTGAGCCTGTGTATCTAAATCTGTTATGCGTAATACTGTCTACTGAGCCTGTGTATCTAAATCTGTTATGTGTAATACTGTCTACTGAGCCTGTGTATCTAAATCTGTTATGTGTAATACTGTCTGCTGAGCCTGTGTATCTAAATCTGTTATGTGTGATACTGTCTGCTGAGCCTGTGTATCTAAATCTGTTATGTGTGATACTATCTGCTAAGCCTGTGTATCTAAATCCGTTATGTGTGCTTCTGTCTGCTGAGCCTGTGTATCTAAATCCGTTATGTGTGATTCTGTCTGCTGAGCCTGTGTACCTAATCCGTTATGTGTGATACTGTCTGCTGAGCCTGTGTATCTAATCCTATCATGTGTCATACTACTGCTGAGCCTGTGTATCTAATCCTATCATGTGTCATACTACTGCTGAGCTTGGGGCTGGACTGGCCATTAAGAAATAGAGGCCATGTGAGAGGCCACAATAAGGGGCCATGAGCGGAGGAAGAGGGAGCAGAAGAGTCAGGAGGGTTTAGGGGTATGATGGGGACAGAGGGGTCTGGAGGAAGACACAGTGGTCTCGGGACAGAGGGGTCTGGAGGAGGACACAGTGGTCTCGGGACAGAGGGGTCTGGAGGAGGACACAGTGGTCTCGGGACAGAGGGGTCTGGAGGAGGACACAGTGGTCTCGGGACAGAGGGATCTGGAGGAGGACACAGTGGTCTCGGGACAGAGGGGTCTGGAGGAGGACACAGTGGTCTCGGGACAGAGGGGTCTGGAGGAGGACACAGTGGTCTCGGGACAGAGGGGTCTGGAGGAGGACACAGTGGTCTTGTGACAGAGGGGTCTGGAGGAGGACACAGTGGTCTCGGGACAGAGGGGTCTGGAGGAGGACACAGTGGTCTCGGGACAGAGGGATCTGGAGGAGGACACAGTGGTCTCGGGACAGAGGGGTCTGGAGGAGGACACAGTGGTCTCGGGACAGAGGGATCTGGAGGAGGACACAGTGGTCTCGGGACAGAGGGATCTGGAGGAGGACCCAGTGGTCTCGGGACAGAGGGGTCTGGAGGAGGACACAGTGGTCTCGGGACAGAGGGATCTGGAGGAGGACACAGTGGTCTCGGGACAGAGGGGTCTGGAGGAGGACACAGTGGTCTCGGGACAGATGGGTCTGGAGGAGGACACAGTGGTCTCGGGACAGAGGGGTCTGGAGGAGGACACAGTGGTCTCGGGACAGAGGGGTCTGGAGGAGGACACAGTGGTCTGGGGGGGACAGAGGGGTCTGGAGGAGGACACAGTGGTCTCGGGACAGAGGGATCTGGAGGAGGACACAGTGGTCTCGGGACAGAGGGGTCTGGAGGAGAACACAGTGGTCTGGGGGGATAGAGAGTTCTGAAGGAGGATTTAGGGGTGCAGGGGACAGATGGGTCTGTAAGGGATATATTTAGGGGGCACAGTATCTGGCAGGGTTATAATGATTATTGTCTTCTTATGGAAGATGAGGATCTGTGGACAAAGTGACTAACGTATGATGTGCTTGTGTCAGACTCTGCAGAGAAGATGGAGCTGGAAGAAGTCCTGACATCTGGACCAGATAAAGAAGAAAAGAAAAGACAACAGAGAAGACGTCACTCAGGTCACTGATATCATTGTGTGTTCTGTCTGACTGTCCCATCAGCTGGAGTCTATTGTAAGTTCTGCAGGGATGATGGGCGATAATGTACTCCAACCTGTGGCTCTGCAGATATTACAAAACTACAACTCCCATCATGCCTAGGGCTCTCCAGCATAGTCCAAAATGATGGGAGTTGAGAGGTCAGGCAGGCACACTGGGTGGGCACAATCCTTTGTAGTGGACACTATTATGTTTTAAGGGTCTCTTGTATGGTACAGCTATGTACTGAGCACACAGTCTATGTACTACTATACTATGTCATGGCACACAGTGGGTGGCACGAGTATACCCTAGCGGCACAGTGTGTGACATTATTATATCCTGGCAGCACAGTGTGTGACATTATTATATCCACAATAGGCGGAGGTCGGCACCTAATTTGGTGGTGCACGTGGATGGATCAGGCCCAGAACATAGTAGAGAAGTAATCCCAGCACTCACCATATGTTCAATGATATGCAATAAACTACATAGAATATATGGTAAGTGCTGGATTTACTTCTCTTCTATGATTATATCCATGCAGCACAGTGTGGGGCACTGTTAACCCCTTCCCGCAGAATGTCATATATAAACGCCGGGTTGTGCAGTGCGTTCGCGCATCCCGGCGTTTATAAATGACATTCAGTTAACCCGGCGATGCGCAGCATCGCACGGGTTAACTGGCAGAAGTCCCGCTGTTTCCAGCAGGGGACAACTTCTGCTTCACCCCCAGGACCATCAATTGATGGTCCTGGTCAGCGATCACTGTGATTGGTCCCTGTGGACCAATCACAGTGATCTGGGGTGAAAGTTCAGATCCCCCGCACTGCCCGCCCCTGGAAGTCGGGCAGAACGGGGGACGAAGCGCTGCAGGGGCTCGCGGGGACCTGCGGCATTCGGGGGGAACACGTGGGGACCGGCGGACTTACCTGATCCAGCGGCGGGACCGAGGAGCAGCGCGGGACCGGCCACGTGGACGAGCAGCGACGGGTAAGTATGTGGGTCCTCAGAGGCAGCAGTGAAGATCTTCACTGCTGCTTCTAGGAGTCTGAAAACTACAACTCCCAGCATGCCTAGACAGCCTTTGGCTGTCCGGGCATGCTGGGAGTTGTAGTTTTGCAACATCTGGAGGGCCCCAGTTTGGAGACCATTGTATAATGGTCTCCAATCTGTGCTCTTCCAGCTGTTGCAAAACTACAACTCCCAGCATGCACTGACTGTCCAGGCATGCTGGGAGTTTTAGTTAAGCAACATCTGGCCCTTCAGATGTTGCCGAACTACAACTCCCAGCATGCCCTTCAGCTGTCCGGGCATGCTGGGAGTTGTAGTTTTGCAACAGCTGGAGACACACTGGTTGGGAAACATTGTTTCTAACTCAGTGTTTCCTAACCTGTGTGCCTCCAGCTGTTGCAAAACTATAACTCCCAGCATGCACTAAAAGACCATGCATGCTGGGAGTTGTAGTTTTGCAACATCTGGAGGGCCCCAGTTTGGAGACCATTGTATAATGGTCTCCAATCTGTGCTCTTCCAGCTGTTGCAAAACTACAACTCCCAGTATGCACTGACTGTCCAGGCATGCTGGGAGTTTTAGTTCAGCAACATCTGGCCCTTCAGATGTTGCCGAACTACAACTCCCAGCATGCCCTTCAGCTGTCTGGGCATGCTGGGAGTTGTAGTTTTGCAACAACTGGAGACACACTGGTTGGGAAACATTGTCTGTTTCTAACTCAGTGTTTCCTAACCTGTGTGCCTCCAGCTGTTGCAAAACTATGACTCCCAGCATGCACTAACAGACCATGCATGCTGGGAGTTGTGGTTTTGCAATAGCTGATGCAAGCCCCCCCCCCCCGCCCCGCCACCCCCGTGAATGTACAGGGTACATTCACATGGGCGAGGCTTTTACAGTGGGTTTCTCGCATCTTGAGATGCAGCAAATTTTGCGCTGGGAAACTCGCTGTAACCCCCCGCCCATGTGACTGTACCCTAAAAACACTACACTACACTAACACAAAATAAAATAAAAAGTTAAAAACACTACATATACACATACCCCTACACAGCCCCCCTCCCCCAATAAGAACGTCCGGTACACCACTGTTTCCAAAGCCGAGCCTCCAGCTGTTGAAAAACAACAACTCCCAGTATTGTCAGACAGCCGTTGACTGTCCAGGCATTCTGGGAGTTTTGCAACAGCTGGAGGCACCCTGTTTGGGAATCACAGGCGTAGAATACCCCTATGTCCACCCCTATGCAAATCCCTAATTTAGGCCTCAAATGCACATGGCGCTCTCACTTTGGAGCCCTGTCGTATTTCAGGGCAACAGTTTAGGGTCACATATGGGGTATCGCTGTACTCGGGAGAAATTGCGTTACAAGGTTTGGGGGGCTTTTTCTTCTTTAACCCTTCATGAAAAGGAAATGTTGGGGTCTACACCAGAATGTTAGTGTAAAAATTTTTTATTTTTTACACTAACATGCTGATGTTGCCCTATACTTTACATTTTCACAAGAGGTAAAAGGGAAAAAAGCCCCCCAAAATTTGTAACGCAATTTCTCCCGACTACAGAGATACCCCATATGTGAGCGCAAAGTGCTCTGGGGGCGCACAACAAGGCCCAGAAGGGAGAGCGCACCATGTACATTTGAGGTGATTTGCACAGGGGTGGCTGATTGTTACAGCGGTTTTGACAAACGCAAAAAAAAAAAAAAACCACATGTGACCCCATTTCGGAAACGACACCCCTCACGGAATGTAATGAGGGGTGCAGTGAGAATTTACCCCCCACAGGTGTCTGACGGATCTTTGGAACAGTGGTCCATGAAAATGAAAACTTGTACAGCCCACTGTTCCAAAGACCTGTCAGACACCAGTGGGGGGCAAATGCTCACTGTACCCCTTGTTACGTTCCTCAAGGGGTCTAGTTTCCAAAATGGTATGCCATGTGCGGGTTATTTTGCTGTTCTGACACCTTAGGGGCTTCCTAAATGCGACATGCTCCCCGAGCAAAATTTGCTCTCAAAAAGCCAAATATGACTCCTTCTCTTCTGAGCATTGTAGTTCGCCCATAGTGCACTTCAGGTCAACTTATGGGGTACCTCCATACTCAGAAGAGATGGGGTTACAAATTTTGGGGGGTATTTTCTGCTATTAACCCTTGCAAAAAGGTGAAATTAGGGGGGAAACACACATTTTAGTGGAAATTTATTTTATTTTTTTTACATATGCAAAAGTCGTGAAACACCTGTGGGGTAATAAGGCTCACTTTATTCCTTATTACATTCCTCAAGGGGTCTAGTTTCCAAAATGGTATGCCATGTGGGTATTTTTTGCTGTTCTGGCACCATAGGGGCTTCCTAAATGCGACATGCCCCCCGAGCAAAATTTGCTCTCAAAAAGCCAAATATGACTTCTTCTCTTCTGAGCATTGTAGTTCGCCCATAGTGCACTTCAGGTCAACTTATGGGGTACCTCCATACTCAGAAGAGAAGGGGTTACAAATATTGGGGGGTATTTCCTGCTATTAACCCTTGGAAAAATGTGAAATTTGGGGGGAAACACACATTTTAGTGAAAAAAAATAATTTTTTTTTTACATATGCAAAAGTCGTGAAACACCTGTGGGGTATTAAGGCTCACTTTATTCCTTGTTATGTTCCTCAAGGGGTCTAGTTTCCAAAATGGTATGCCATGTGAGGGTTTTTTGCTGTTCTGACACCATAAGGGCTTCCTAAATGCAACATGCCCCCCAAAAACCATTTCAGAAAAACGTACTCTCCAAAATCCCCTTGTCGCTCCTTCGCTTCTGAGCCCTCTACTGCGCCCGCCGAACACTTAACATAGACATATGAGGTATGTGCTTACTCGAGAGAAATCAGGCTACAAATAGAAGTATACATTTTCTCCTTTTACCCCTTGTAAAAATTTAAAAATTGGGTCTACAAGAACATGCGAGTGTAAAAAATGAAGATTGTGAATTTTCTCCTTCACTTTGCTTCTATTCCTGTGAAACACCTAAAGGGTTAAAATGATGACTGAATGTCATTTTGAATACTTTCGGGGGTGCAGTTTTTATAATGGGGTCTTTTGTGGGGTATTTCTAATAAGAAGACCCTTCAAATCCACTTCAAACCTGAACTGGTCCCTGAAAAATAGTGAGTTTGAAAATTTTGTGAAAAATTGGAAAATTGCTGCTGAACTTTGAAGCCCTCTGGTGTCTTCCAAAAGTAAAAACTCGTCACTTTTATGATGCAAACATAAAGTAGACATATTGTATATGTGAATAAATTTTTTTTTTATTTGTAATATACATTTTCCTTACAAGCAGAGAGCTTCAAAGTTAGAAAAATGCAAAATTTTCAAATTTTTCATAAAATTTTAGGATTTTTCACACGGAAAGGATGCAAGTTACCAAAAAATGTTACCACTACGTTAAAGTAGAATATGTCACGAAAAAACAATCTCGGAATCAGAATGATAACTAAAAGCATTCCAGAGTTATTAATGTTTAAAGTGACAGTGGTCAGATGTGCAAAAAACGCTCTGGTCCTTAAGGCCAAAATGGGCTTGGTCCTGAAGGGGTTAAAGCCTGGTGGCACAGTGTGCAGCACTGGTATATCTAGGAGGCACAATGTGCGGCACTGTTAAGTCCTGGTGGCATATAGTATGTAGCATTTTATAATTACCCCCCCTTCTTTTGTGCTAGGGATGTTAGGGACCCGCTATGTACACATGGCCATGACATGGCTAGCGGGCTTGTTCTTCATGATCATCAAGTACAGTAACGACCCATTAGTGTAATGTAAGTATAATATTTTGTGTGTAGGGGTGAGACATGAGGAGGGATTTGGGTGGAATGGGGGCGTGGCCAGGGCGGAGTCTTGCCGGCGGCCTTTGCTTTATTTGGTCCGGGGGCCCTGAGTGTTGTCAGTTCGCCCCTGCGTGTGGTTGAGTTTTATCAAAATTTGTGCAGAGTATAAGTGGACCTGTTGCCAATAGCAGCCAATCAGATGGCTTGTTTCGTTTTTTAAAGGATTTTTCAAAAATTAAGGAGGGATCTGATTGGTTGCTATGGGTTACAGGTTAACTTTGTCTCAGCTCACGTTTTGATAAATATCCCCCTCAGATCTTATTTTGTTTCCTGAAAAATTTAGATTAATCTAAATCCGAGCATTTTGGGACTCGATTAGGGTGGCCCTCTATGTCAATTAAGTTGGGCGCCACTGAAAGTACATATGGGGGGGAGGGGGGTTCCTGTTCCCATCAGGCACCTTAGAACCCAACAACCAATTCCAGCATATTGACCCATAGCAAATTTCATAACATTCGCCCCTGTTAATCCCTGACATATACCCCTTATTGTAAAACCATATAGTGATATATTACGGCCATTTTTTTTTGCAGTGGCCCACTGTATAGGAAAGCTCGTACATACGAACCTTAAATAGACAAGACCCGGACATTTAGGGTGCGTTCACGTTCGAGTATTTTCTTTCAAACTTGAAAGTTTGAAAATCCACAGCAGACCCCATTACATTCACTAGGGTCTGCGGTGGATTTTTAACAGCGGAGATTCTGCTGTCAAATATCTGCTGGGTGCGTTCATACGAGCGTATTTCCTTTCAAACTCACAGCATGTTTTTTAATGGGGTCTGCGGCGGATTTTCTGCAGCGGAAATTCAGCTGCCAAAAATTAGCCACTGACAGCTGGTGGAGAGCCCGCCCCCTTTCAAACTTTCAAGTATGAAAGAAAGTACGCTGGTGTGAACACACCCTTAAAGAGGATGTCCAGAAGTAAAGGCAGCGCCACCTCTGTTCTCAGGTTGCTCATCTTATTACAACTTGTCTCCATTCACTTCAATAGAACTGAGCTGCAATACCCCACACAAGCTGAGGACAGGTGTGGTGCTGTTTTTTGGAAGAAATCAGCTTAGTTTTTCTAACCTTTGATATATTGGTATATGTCAGCGTGGTTATAGGATGCAACTGGGTAAAGTATAGCTGACTCAGGTTTACTTATTGTAACACGTTCATGTAATGATCTGTGAAGGGACAGCGCCCGGTCATTTACCTGGTAATTGTAGAAAACTAGGCTAAGAGAATGGAGTCATGTAATGCGAGGTGGTGAGTTCATACAGCGAGTCCTATAATGGTGTGATGTAATACCTCTGTCTGTCTCAGGAACTGTCCAGAGCAGGAGAGGTTTGCTATGGGGATTTGCTCCTGCTCTTGACAGTTCCTGACATGGACAGAGGTGTCATCAGAGAGCAGTGTGGTCAGACAGATTGGAAATTCGAAAAGAAAAGAACTTCCTCTGGAGCATACAGCAGCTAATAAGTACTATAGGAAGGACTAAGATTTTTTAATCAAAGCAATTTACATATCTGCTTAACGTTCTGGCACCAGTTGACTTTAAAAATAGTTTTTCACTGGAGTACCCCTTTAAAATGCATATGATTGACTGAAGACATGAGGGGGGGGCGGCTTGTAGGGGAAAATCAATTAAAATGTATATGGCAGGGAATCGGGGGGGGGGGGGGGTTTCATTAAAATGGCACAGGGGGATCAGTTGAAATGACACAGGGGGATCAACTAAAATAGCATTGGAGGATTGGGGGGACTGAAATGGCACAACGTCCCGATGTCATTTCAATCCCCCCTTTGATCCCCGCTGTGCCATTTCAATCCCCCTCCTCTTATCCCCCCCCGAATTTTCCCATGTAATTTCAATTGTCCCCTTTAACCCCCTTTGCAATTTTAATCCCCTTCTGAGCCCCCTGTACCATTTTTATTCCCCCTACTTTGATCCCCCCCATGCCATTTTAATCCCTTTTTGTTCCACTTTTCCATTTTTATTCTCCCCTTTTGATCCCCCTGTGCCATTTTAATCGCCCTCCTCCGTGCCATTTCAATTGTCAATCTCTGATCCCACTGTGGCATTTCAGTTGCCCCCCTCTGATACCCCCCATGCCATTTTAATCCCCTTCTAATCCCCCTGTGCCATTACATGACGTGTATGGGTGGAGCTATAAATAAATAATTAATTATGCAAATTATCATTGCCAGTATTTTTTTGCAATAAAGGTGGCAACCCTAATTGTATCATGACTTTATATTCACAAATCCTTCATATCCCACACTCATATTCTGACATTAAAGGACCACTGTAGTGCTAGACTTTTAAATATCCCTGTGCCCGGGCCTCAAAAGTAAACAAAATAAACTTTAACTCACCTTCCTACGAGCCCCCGTTGGTCAGGCACAGGCCTCACGGTCCAGTGGTGCGAACCTCGTTCAACTTCCTGGGGACAGGGACGCCGCTGAGTCGTCAGTTTATCACCAGCCGCAGCGATGTCCCACCCCGGCCGGTGATAGGCTGAGCCCACTGTCATTTCACAAGCCGGCCAGAGCTCCTTACATGACAGTGGGCTCAGCCTATCACCGGCCGCGGTGGGACATCGCTGCGGCTGATGATAAACTGACGACTCAGCGGCGTCCCTGTCCCCAGGAAGTTGAACGAGGTTCGCACCGCTGGACCGTGAGGCCTGTGCCTGACCAACGGGGGCTCGTAGGAAGGTGAGTTAAAGTTTATTTTTGAGGGCCGGGCACAGGAATATATATGTTTAGCACTACAGTTGTCCTTTAAATCCTGTCCTCATATCCCGACTTCATACTTTGTCCTCATATCGCGACCTCATATCACGTCCTCATATCCCAACCTCATATCTCGTCCTCATATCCTGACCTCATATCCCGTCCTCATATCCCAATATCATATCCCGTCCTCATGTGGGGCTGGGTTGTGATAAAGAGATTGTAGGCCGAAAAAATTAATTGGGCCTTGCTTTGTGATGGGATTGCTTGTGGGAGGGGTTGTGGCTCTATAGTCGGATTGGCACATTCACCCGGAGATGTGGAGGTTGTGGAGTAAGATGGGGCTAGGCTGTGATATAGACATTGGGGGAGATTTATCAAAAACTGTGCAGAGGAAGTGCGGTGCAGTTGCCAATGGCAACCAATCAGATCGCTTCTTTCATTTCTAAAGAGACCTCTGAAAAATTAAAGAAGCAATCTAATTGGTTGCCATGGGCAACTGCACAACTCTTCCTTTACACAGGTTTTGATAAATCTCCCCCATTGTGTTGAAGAGCCCCCCTACCCCTTAATTCCCTGGTTGAACTTGATGGACATATGTCTTTTTTCGACCGTACTAACTATGTAACTATGTGATGTGGTTGTATGGGGCGAAAATGGTGTTTTGGGGCCTTGAGCTGTTAAAAAAGGGCTGAAATTAGAAGCATTGTAGATTGCTGGAGGGGCGGGATTTACAGGAGGGGTGTGGTTTGCAAGCTGGACTGACACACTCACCTGGGGTGCAGAGTGGAGCTGTAGGAGTCCCATAGACTTGCAAGGGACTTTAGTCAAAAAACCAGACCCTCGCAAATGGGTGTAAGTTTAAGTCTACTATATTTTTAGTTGACATAAGTAACATGTGACCAAGTTTTATAGAAATATTTTCAGGCATTTAAAGTTATGCTGGAATATAGACACATAGGAGGAGATTTATCAAACCCTGTGCAGAGGAAAAGTTGCCCAGCTGCCCATAGCAACCAATCAGATTGCTTCTTTCATTTGTAAAGAGGCTTGTGAAAAATGAAAGAAGTGATCTGATTGGTTGCTAGGGGCAACTCAACAACTTTTCCTCTGAACAGGTTTTGATAACTCTTCCCCATAAATACATATGTACACACTCATGCATTAGGGGAGATTTATTAAAACCTGTGAAGAGGAAGAGTGGTGCAGTTGCTCATAGCAACCAATCAGATTGCTTCTTTATTTTGAAAAAGGAAAGAAGCGATCTGATTGGTTGCTATAGGCAACTGCACCACTCTTCCTCTACATGTGAAGTGATGAATCTCCCCCATTGAGATATATATATATATATATATACATATATATATATATATATATATATACATATATATATATATATAATTGTGCAGCTCACAGCCACACGTACATGGTTGTCGGCCTGTTTGGCTCAGATACTGTATAAGTAACCGGTCTGCAGTGACACTGATTAAAGTCATATAAATTGTACCATCATTTCACCAGGATTGGCCACAATCGGTAATGTTTACAAAAGAAGCTTCCAAAGAAATGTATTTGCATTGTTATTGAGTAACGCTTGGTATTTCTCTGATTTTATTCTTGATCTGAATATATTGGAAAATTTGTATAAAAAAAGAAATGTATGTTTCTACACAACATGAAATCTTCTGTAGTTCTGTATTAATATAGCAATTGGAGGTCACATGTATAATCTGTATAATGTAGATACTAAGCCCAGTGCAGATACACATGATACTAAGGATGATATTATCTGTGTGTGGTGTGGCCACACCCACTGATGTCACACATGTGATGTCATAAATCTATAGAATCTTGGGGCTAACAAAAACGGCTGCAGCCCTGACTTTGTTGAGGGAGTTGTATCACAGCAGTGATGGCGAGCAGTGGAAAGCGAACGGGAAAGCGCAAGTTTGACCAGGTGACCAAGGACACCACCAAATCGGCTATAACATTCCAGCCAACACCGGCCAAAAGATCTCCGCCCGCTTTGGCTCCCAGATCAATCCCGGCTTTAACATCTCAGCCGGAGGACATGGAGGTGGAGGGGAGACAATTCCCTGAGGATATCGACATGTATGATCTGGAGCCAAAGACGAGGAATTTCACCTATGATGCGGATGGATCTTGTGTCATGGCCGATATGAGCTGGATTTGGAAGAGAAGGCGTTAGATCTACTTCTCCAGGAACATCATCTATAACATCTATTGGGGAACTCTCTTGAGGTAAGAAGTTTACTGCAATGATCTCCTCTTCTCATACTCTTCTACTATTGTTCAAATACTAAATATTTCTTCATTTCTTTGCTTTCTATGTAGTTTCCCAATAACATCTATAACATTTGAGACTCTCCTGAAGACTCATCCAGTGAGGAGACCTCAGTGTAGTAGATTAGCAGCAGCCGGCACATCTGATACAGTGCCTTCCAGCCTCGCCATAGAGAAGACATCACTGTGCTCTGATCTCAAAACATTTGAAGATACAGCGCCCTCCAGCCTCTACGCAGAGATGACATCACTGTGCTCAAATCTCACAACATCTTACATTTTGAGATTTAATAGTAAAAATATATATTTTTTTATCATATGTTATTGTGTTTTATTGCATTATTACCAAGTCTAATACTCAGGGTACAATGTATCATGGCATAGAAAAGTGAAATATATTTGCACTAGGCTTGTTTTAAGTGAAAATTTGCAACCTTGCCAACTTTTTGTGCAGCTAGAATTGCCACCTGGCTGGTATTTTAGACTCCCTGCTGGTATGTTTTCTATATAAAGACAGGCTATGCAATGGCCGGTAGTTTTCTAAGCCCTCTGCGCTGTAAAGGAAGAGGAGAGAGCTAACCCCGTCCCTCTCTTTGCCAGCTGGGCTCTTATTGGTGGAGACTTCTGCCAGCTGAGCTGTGATTGGTGGAGACTTCTCCCTCACACACAGGCCTGTCATCTGCCTGCACGGAGCTCAGGACACTCAGTAAAGGAGAAGATTAACCCCCTCCTGGCCACCCTGATCCTACAATAAGTGACTGCAGCCCCTGTAAGTACTCACACAGTGTCTGATAAGGGGAGGGGGTGGCAGAGCAGCACACTGATGAGAACATTAAAGGGGTACTCCGCTGCGCAGCATTTGGAACAAACTTCTGAACGCTGGAGCCAGCGCTGGGAGTTTGTAACGTCATAGCCCCGCCCCCTCAATTCAAGTCTGTGGTAGAGGGCGTAACGGCAGTTTGTTCCAAATGCTGAGCAGCGGAGTACCCCTTTTAGGGAGGAGGATAGTTTTGTTTTTTCCTTCAGGATCTTCTTCAACTTTAGAATTACAACTCCCATTGGGATCTGTCTGTTCAGCCTGTGCTTCCTCCAACCTTGTGCCTTAGGGGGGCACAGACAGAGCACATTGGGAGTTGTAGTACTTTTATAATTTTTATAGTCCCCTATGACTCTGCAGCTTCTGTAGACTTATGAGGCTAAGCCTTGAGGTCAGTTCACGCATCCAATTATGCTGCAGATTTTGGGGCCTATTGAATTCAATGGGCAGCAAAATCTGCCACAGAAAATGCTCACCTGTGAACTGTCCCTTAGGCTGTGTTCACACGAGCAGATTTGTTTTCAAACTCGTACAGTGTTTCCTGCTGTGAGTGTGAATGGGGACGAGCTCTCCACAGCAGATTTTCTGTAGCAGAATTTCCTCTGTGGAAAATCCACAACAGACCCTATTGACCCCATTCAAACTCACAGCGGGAAACATGTTATGAGTTTGAAAACAAATCCGCCCATGTGAACACATATTTTGCTGCCGTTTGCTGATTTTCTGCAGCTAATTTAGCTGCTGTTTAATTTCAATGGGTATGAAAATTAGCAGCAAAACACAGTAAAATATGCACGTATCAATGTACCCATGTGCAAAATGATGGCTTGTATGGCGGTACTGTTCAGTTATGGTATGGCCGTGTTATCCAGTCTTGATATGGTGGTATCGCTCCGTTCTGGTATGGCAGTGTATCCATTCTTGGTATGGTGGTATTGTTCAGCTGTTATGGCGGTGTTATCCAGTCATGGTGTGGGGGTATTCAGTTACAGTATTATTTAAGGTAGGGTAAATCTTTGCATACAGATTGGGGAACTGGGGCACAGTTCACATTAATGACCACCAGGAGTGGGTTGTGCACTAATATGTGGTATATATATTTATCAATCATGCCGATGAAAAGAATAATGTGTAAACTCATATATGGGGTCAGTATATATTATAACTTCATGCATGGGGTCAGTATACAGTGACCCCCCGACCTACGATGGCCCCGACATACGATTATTTCAACATGCGATAACCTCTCAGAGGCCATCGCATGTTTAATGCAGCATCAACATACAATGCTTTTGTATGTCGGGGCCATCGCATAAAGGGCTATCCGTCAGCGCAGACTGCTTCAGGTGCCGCCGGACAGCCATTTACGGTGCCCCCTGTGCTCCGGTGATGATCTCCTACCTGTCCTTGGGGCTCCGGAGCGTCCTCTTCGGGATTCCCTGCATCGCTGGCGCTCTCCATCGTCGTCATCACGTTGCCGCGCACACCGTCGCTTCATCCAATAAGAGTGGCGTGCGTAGTGACGTGATGGCGTCGACTTGAGAGCGACGATCCCGGAGAAGCAGAGACGTCCGGAGCCTCGGGGACACCACGGGGACACGGCGACAGCGATGGAGGGCGACATCCAGGGCAGCGGTGACGGTCCGGAGCGGCGGGGACAGGTGAGTACAACTTCCTATACTTTACATTGCATGGATCCCTCAACATACGATGGTTTCAACAAACGATGGTTCATTTGGAACGGATTACCATCGTATGTTGAGGGACCACTGTATAGTATTAATTCATATATGGGGATAGCATATAGTATAATTTCATAAATGGGGGTCAGTTTATAGTATAACTTCATATATGGGGTCAGTATATAGTATTAATTCATATATGGGGGTCAGTATATAGTATACATTCAGTTGTGGGGACCAGTAAGGGACCAGTATTTAGTAAATAGAAACATAGAATATGTGGGCAGCTAAGAACCATTTGGCCCTTCTAGTCTGACCAATAATCTGAATCCTATCAATAGTCCCTGGCCCTATCTTAAATGAAGGATAGCCTTAGGCTAGGTTCAGACTATGGAATCTCTGGGCAGAAAATTTCCACCCGGAGATTCCGAGTATGGCCAGCGCAGACTGAATCAGTCGGCACTAGGACTGCATGGACACTGCAGTCTCCAATAGACTGCAATGTGTTCCGCGAGTATTTCTGCCTGAAGAATGGAAAGAACCTAAGAGAAGAGTTGTCCTTCCCAAAAATCGTTTTCTCTTTGATGAAAAACACAGAATTGTGGAATGAGATCCCAAAAGATGGATGTTCAAGTTACCAAGGTTGTGAATAAGTTATCATTACCATTCGAGGATTCTTCTCAATTAAGAGATTCTATGGATCGTAAAGTAGATGTTCTCTTGCGGAAAATCTGGGAGGCATCGTCGGCTATGCTTAATCCAAATATTGCGGCTACAAGTGTAGCTGGGGGCTTGTATGTAGGGTTATCTCATCTGGAAGATCATATTGAGAATAAGACGCCTAGGGAAGACCTTCTCTAATCTATTCCCTTGCTGAAACTGCAGCGTTTTTTTTTGGGCTGACCCATCTCTGGAATCCTTTAGAATGGCAGCAAAGTCTGCGGGACTTTCTAACTTATCTAGGAGAGCCCTGTGGTTAAAAAATTGGAAGGGAGTTAATACTTCTAAATCTAAACTTTGGGCATAGGAAAAGTGGTGTTTGGTCCTTTTATAAATGGCAGACAGGAAAAAGGTTATCAGGAAGAAAAAACAAAGAAACATCAGAAAACTTTTCGTCCCCAAGGGAACAGGGTCACAAGTTTCAGAGGTGAAGGGAAATCCTGGAGATGGAGTTACCCTAAAGGAGGTAAAGGAAAGGAGTTTATCCTTAACCCCAATCAGACCCGAATAAAACAATGATTGGAGACCGGTAGGAAGGAGACTGAAGTTCTTTCTCTCCCAGTGGAGAGAAATTACTTCAAATGCCTGGATCTTGACCTCATAAATTTCAGATACAAGATAGAATTTTCTTCTCTCCCCCTCCAAAATATCTAATTACAAGACAGGCATCGCCCATGCTTCAACACAAAATGTTGGAAGGTATTCAGAGTCTCCTGCAATTGGAAGCAATGTCTTGGGTTCCAGAGATGGAGCAAGGTCAGGGTCATTATTCTTCCCTGTTCATGGTACCGAAGCCAAATGGCTCATTACGCACAACAATAAACTTGAAGCCTCTAAACAAGTTTATTGTAGACAAGAAATTCAAAATGGAATCCTTGAAATCAACAATTCCAATGATTGCAGCGGGGGCTTATTTCCACATCCCCCATTCATTTGGATTTTCAGAAATATCTCAGATTTGCCATTTGTCACAATGGGGAGATCCTGCATTTTAAATTTGTAGCTCTTCCATTCAGGTTTGCATCTGCCCCCAGACTCTTCACGAAGTTGATGGTCGAAGTAGTGGCATTTCTGAGGTTACAGAACATTGTAATAATTCCATATCTAGACAATCTTATCTCAGCAGAATCAAGGGATCTCTCAGAGTTCATCAAAATCAGGTGATTTCTTGCTTACAGAATCTAGGTTGGATAATCAATCTTGAGAAATCAGATTTGATTTCCAGCCACAGGAAGATATTTCTGGGCTTAATCCTGGATTCAAGGAAGATGTCCATGTTCCTTCCAAAAGAAAAGATAATATCAATTCAAGAGAAATGTTCAAGCTTCCGAAGGAAAAGGTTGGTGTCCGTGAGGGAAGCAATGTTGGTGTTAGGGTCATGAGCAACAAGAGACAGGAGCCGGCACATTTGTAACTAAGCGACACTGTAAGCGGGCATTGCACACAGGACGGGATCCAATCAAAGCCTGCAGTGGAGGTGCGTGGCCAAAGCAGAAAGAACAACGCAAGAGCAAAGAAAGACAAGGGCCGCACTCACCAGTCAGGTCTTTTTATTCTATCCAGCCAGCATAGCGGTGTTACAGGCGGGGGAGCGAGGTTGCAGTGGTTGCAAGAACTCTAGCAAAGATCAGGGACTGCAATCAGTAATATTTGTAGCCCCCTTTTGGCCAACGAGGGGTTAGTTTTGTCTCCTGAAGAGCCTTATGAATAGATGACCCATTTCATCTTCCATTGAGGCACGATCATCTTCTCCAGGGCTCAGTATTTCATCAAGGCATCCAAAATTTACAGCTCACGGCATGAATCCTGAGGAGCTTCTCTTACATCAAAGGCGACTATCTAAGAAAGTAAAAGTCTACATCCAAAATCTATTTAAAAATCTGGAAGAAGTTTATGGACTGGATTGCTCCAAAATAAATTGATATTTCTAAACCTGATATACGCTGTATTCAGTAAGTACCCTTAAGCTACAGAGGACAGCCTTGGGTGCAGTGTTTGTTTGATAAACCAATTATGGATCACCATATTCTTCAAGAGGGGAACAAGTCCCAAAAGGATTAAAGGCCCATTCTACTAGGGCCATGTCTGCTTCTTGGGCAGAAAGATCTGCTGCCTCCATTGACTAGATTTGCAAGGCCGCCACCTGGTCCAGCTCTCATACATTTTTCAGATATTATAGAGTTGACTTATCAGATTCTCAAGCCCTTTCCCACCCTAAATTATTTACTTGGTATTTCTCCGGTGGCTGTCAAGGTAAATGATTAATAAAGACAGAATTATGACTGAACGATAATTCTTTTTTATTTTTTATTTTTTTTTAGTCCACCATGACAGCCCCTTAATTCCCTCCCTTATATTTTATTATGTTGTGTATTCTTTTGGATCTCCTGTCCCTATGGGTAATTTGAAATACACTGAGGAGGAGTGGGAGGGAAGGGGCTTTTAACCTCTCTGTTTCCTGTTCCTATTAGGTCCTAGGGGACCATCTCTCCGGTGGCTGTCATGGTGTACTCAAAAAAAACTAATTATCAGTAAGTCATAATTTTTTGACTTTTTGGCCAGTATTGGCTTCTAGGCCGAAAGCCAAATATAAGTCAGAAATAGCGGCTGAAAATATCATAAATGGTGGTAAATGCGCAACATCAGGTAGGCGAATGCATTCCACTTCTTTGTATTTGTTTCATCGGGGCCAAGGCCAAGTCCTACACCGTGTCCTGAGCCGTATGCAGCGGGGCAGGCTTCTCTATAGTTTCATTCCCTACTTTACTAGAATTTTCTCTGGGATTATTTCCTCTGTGCTGATATCTGTGACCCCGGAACAGTGAGCGGATTTATGGGATGGACACGAGTCACATGACAGGTTTATAGAGCAGGAGGAACCCCCCTGTGATGGTGAGAGGCCATATAGAGAGCCACAGCGGTTAGAGACATTACAGATAAAAAGTGATGATCCTCCGTCACATTAAGAGAGGGGTCCACAGCCTTGGAAGGGTCTTCCCTCCAATAGGGAAACAATCAGCAGGATCATTCTTAAAGAGTACCTATCAACTAAACTGTCCCTAATCCCCCCTCCCCATCTGTCCCTGACTCTATCCCTGTCTTCATTTGTACCGTAAACGGCCTTTAAATACCTTTTTTTTTTTCCATCCCCTATGGCTGCTCAAATTCCTGCCGTGAGCTATGGAGGGAGGGGGCATGACCAGGCAGGTGCGACGCCCTCTGATGCTTGCCGGGGCGCACTTCCGCTCCTTCTTTAGGATATATGAATGATGTGGTGCTGACCACTATTCTCGGTTAGGTCTCCCAATATTAAAATTTAGAAAAAATGAAAAATAAGGGAACCTTTAAAAATTCACTTTTATTTCGTCTTCATAAAAACTTTAGGCTCAGTACATATAGAAAAATAGAAAAATATGAAACTATTGACCACCACCAGTGTAATGAATCCTCTTCTCTTCAATAGTGCTGTGATCACCGTCTTCTGTTCACTTTCACAAAGTCTCTGTTAGGGTGCATTCACACCACGTTTTGTACAGACGGGTGCTGGATCCGGCGGGGGGGGGGGGGGGGGGGAGGGCCTAACCGCGCACTCCCGTATGCTGGCCGGATCAGCCCGTGACTCCATTTACTTTAATGATCCGACCGGAGTCAAACGGTGACTCCGGTCGGCTCAGTTTTGACCCGTATGCGATTTTGTACCGGACCTAAAACCGTAGTATACTACGGTTTTAGGTCCGGTCAGGAAACCGCATACGGGTCAAAACTGAGCCGACCGGAGTCACCATTTGACTCCGGTCGGATCATTAAAGTAAATGGAGTTACGGGCTGATCCGGCCAAGGTACGGGAGCGCCCGGTTAGCCCCTCCCCCCCGCCGGATCTGGCACCCATATGTACAAAACGTGGTGTTAATGCACCCTTAGATGATGATGTTCAAACCCTTTTTGTTTCAGTTCTGATAACTAGTCCTTCTTCCAGATTTATGGACCAATTCACATTGATAGTTGTTGTAAATGCGTTTTTCCAGATTTGTAGTAGTTGTGCGTCTTTTATAATCACATAAATACATGTATACACGGTGCTTTTATCTTACTTTGTCCATGAATACTTTTCCAGATTTATATTGATAATGCTTCTTTCTTTTAAAGTCACATAGATGCATGTATACACGGTGCTTTTATTTTCCTTTATCCATAATTAAATACCTCGATGATGCTATCCAATATATTAAAAACTATGTCCCGATATTGGTGGAAGGATTTTAGTCGTAGTATTCACACTGATTCACTTGTATACATACGTTAATTAAATAGTGGGCATTTTTTCGTTTTTCCGCTGGGCTGGATGAATATCCTTAATGTACAAGAGGGGAATTCACCTTGTTTCACCGACTGGTATTGTTCACACTAGGTCAGAAAATCAATATGTTTATATAAACCATTCCTTGTCCGTCTCTGACTGTGTCTCCTTGCACTTTGTGTTCCTATTCCTGTTCTGCATTGTTCATGTAGACTGCATCATATTTAAATTAACCATTTGATTGTTTTGCTGGTGATATACTTGCTCAATGTCCACCAGTAAATACTAGTATACACTTAAGCTTTATATAGATAGTAGTACTACTACAGTCCGTATTACAAGGATGTTGTTTCAATAAACCATCTTATCTAGTACAGTGGTCCCTCAACATACAATGGTAATTTGTTCCAAACGACCCATAGTTTGTCAAATCCATCGTATGTTGAGAGATCCGTGTAATGTAAAGTATAGGAAGTTACACTCACCTGTCCCCGCCGCTCCGGACTGCGTCCTCACCGCTCCCGATGCTGTCCCAGGGGCTCCCGCTGCTGTCCCGCTGCTCCGGTGTCTTCTTCGGGATCCTCCGGCTTCTTCCGCATCTTCTGCAGGGTCCGGGCCTCGCTTTCTGGTGACGTTATTACGCTGCTGCGCCGGCACGGCATGCGCACTGACATAATAACGACGCCGGAAAGCGAGGCCCCGGACCCTGGAGAAGATACAGAAGACGCCGGAGGATCGCGAAGTGGACCAGGAGCAGTGGGGATATGTAAGTGAACCTGTCCGGGATGCTATCCGACAGCAGCTTAAGCATTTTGCGCTGTCGGATAGCAGTTAATGTGATGGCCCCGACATATAAAAGCATCGTATGTCGATTTTATCATATGTCGGGGCCATAGCATGTCGGGGGTTACTGTACATTTATGTACTACATGCAGACAAGTATGGTGCTTTTAACCAATTCTTCCACAACATTTATACCATGTAACTATTTGTTCATACAAGTTGTGTTATATATACACTAGCTTATCATTTGCCGGCATCTTGCATGTAGTGAGGAGTCCTTGCTACTTTGTTTTCTTGCCCCAGTCATTTACTGCCGTTATGTGTGGGCATTTACTGTTAGTTACGTACATATATTAGATAGTGTTGATACCAAATCCTCACTACCAATCATACGCACTTACACTCACACAGTTTGTCTGTTACAATGCACAGGTGGTTTAGCTTTTTGGTCAATTTCAGCACAGATTAGGTGGGGTTGATTTTGGATATCCCACTGGGTATGTTAGTTGCTTGAGCCTTGGTCCGATTATTTACGGTTCACAAGTGCGTTATTGTTATACACTTATATTCATTGCAACTGCGTTATTGGTATATATATATATATATATATATACATTCCACATCTTCATTGCTGATATGTTGTTATGTACATGTATGTCACACACATTGTTTACACCACCATATTTTGTTATTTGTAGACATGGCCCAATACACACACTATTCATGCAGGTTGTCCGGTGTGACATAAAAAGTTGTGCAGTGAGTTATAGAATTTGAGTGACCAGTAATTCACTATTGTAGTTATTTAAATACGACTGTGCATAGTTTGCAATTGTGTAGACTACTATTAATTAGTATGTTGATATATGTTATTGTTACTTCACATACTAATAACATTACTGTGTAAAATTCCTTTGGTATATTTCATTATTTATGTCCACATGTTCAAGTGCACTCTCTCTTTTTATTTACCCACGTGCAGACTTTCATGTAGTTTTTAAATGTTTCAGATACCATACGTATATTAGTCCATTTTACACGCTTAGTTGTGCTATGCTCTCAATGTCATTTATATAAATTGTAAATGTTCATGTGATAGCATTCAATTATAGATATTTGTTACTATAAAGCAAAACCTGATATTGATCATAGGTGCAGTTCATATTGTCCGGTTCGACGCGTTTCTTTTGCCAGTTCTTCAGGAACCTTTTTCAGTCTGTTTTCCCAAGTTGTAAGTCCACGATGAGTTATTGATGTCCGACACTGATGGCGGTCAGCATCAAATGCCGCTATTGCAACTTCCTTATATAAGACGTCATTTCCACTCTCCACCTTAACCTACCAGGTTCTACCTATCCCTTCTTCTAACGTCAGTTCTCTGGCGTGTCTATGTACAAGGATGGTCTATATTAAGCCCGGGTATGGATAGGATATAGGATTCAGAGATAGGTTAGGGTAAAATTAATCAGTATTATCAGTATTTTTTATATGGATTTTTTTGATTGGACTAAAGCGAACGATGTTTAGTGAACGATGACAGTATGATGTGCTAAATTTATTTTATTGGGGGGCATTACCTAAGATTACCATGAGGATTAGGAGGTATTATTTTTCATATTTGCTTTGCATTTATTGTTTGTGTTGTTGTTTTTAATCATACTTGTTTTTTTTTTTATATATTATGTATATATGGACATTTATTTCTACATGTTATTTATTACCTTTTATCTAGAAAAAATCTAGATATATTTATGTCAAATTTAAAGAGAACTTTTACATTTTAATACACTATATGACTTTTGGGGGGGACACTAGAACATACCATATTTTGGAGATTGAACATTTATATAAAACTTGAATATGCTATAAATTCATTTAATCCCTTGGGCTTGACTGAGTCCATCCAAAATATCCATTTGGCTTCCACTTGTAAGAGAATCTTATCCCAGTTACCTCCTCTGACTGGGGGACTGACCACTTCTAACAAATTAATTCCCTAGGGTTTGCATCAGGGTTTTGGGAAAAATGCTTTCCCACAGGAGTATCTTTCTGATGCCTTATATTGGCTAAATTCTCTTGTATCCTACTTTTAAGTGTCCTGAATGTTTTTCCCACATAATTCACCGGGCAGGGGCAGCTCAGTACATACACCACCCCTTTCGTGTTACACTTCGCCCAGTGTTTCAAAGGGAATATCGTATGTGTACTAGCACTTTCACATCGGTTACCCTTTTTGATGTGTGAGCAAACAATGCACCCACTACAAGGGTAGGCGCCTTTAGCCCCCGTTCTTAACCATGTCTCCTGATTTTTTTTCCAGTTCAAAGTTACTCCTTGTGAGCCTATCTTTCAGATTTTTCCTCCTTCGATTTGTTATGGAGGGACTTTGTGATTGAACTGTTGACAACATTTTGTCTGTTCTCAGTATTTCCCAATATCTTCAGAAGATTTCTTTCACTTCCTGGGATTTATCATCAAAGTTGCCTATTATTCAGATAACTTCATCTTCCTCCTGTCTCAGTTTTGGGCTTAGCAGTTGGGCCCTCGGACTTTGTAGGGCCCTATGATAGGCTTTCTTCAGTACCTTATTGGGATACCCCCTTTCTCTCAGTCGTTGCCTCAATTCTTTGGCTTTCATTTCAAATTCTGTGAGGCTCGAACAATTTCGCCTCACCCTTAAATACTGTCCTGTCGGTATACCTTTCTTAATGGGGAGGGGGTTGTAACTCTCCCACTGAAGAAAGGTATTAGTAGCTGTGTCTTTTCTATGGAATGTAGTCTCAATCGTATGGTCTTACTTTGATGTCCAAAAATTCAATTCCGTGCTGGCTGATTGAATGCGTAAATTTGAGGTTAAGTGCATTGTCGTTCAGAATTTGTACAAATTGTTCAAATTTGTTTTTTTGATGATGTCCAAATCAATAGGACATCATCTATGAATCGTACCCATAAACTGATGTGCTGCGTCCATTCATTCATTTCATCTCCGAAAATGGTTTGGTCCTCCCACCAGCCTAAGTATAAATTAGCGTAACTGGGGGCACAAGGGCTCCCCATGGCTGTTCCACGCTGCTGGTGGAAGGACCTCTCCTCGAAGACGAAATAATTTCTTGTGAGAACAAATAATAGTAAACGGATAAGAAATTAATTATGCAAGGTGTATTGTAGTCCCCTTGTTTATAAGAAGGGCTCTGTTCCTTTAAGCCCCAGGTCATGTGGAATACTAGAGTGCAACGCCTCCACATCCAAAGATGCCAAGTAAGACCCTTCTTCAAGTTCTAGACCTTCCAGTCTCCTCAGCACATCCATTGTGTCTCACACAAATGACGGCAGCGAGTACACAAAGGGCCTTAATACCTGGTCCACATATTGACTTGGGGCTTCCATCAAATTGTCTACCCCCGACACAATGGGTCGACCCCTTTATCTTTTGGATCGCATAAAAACATGCTGTTTTTGGCATATCGGGTTTCAAATATTCATATTCCACCTCAACTGATCATCTTTGCACTTTTAGCCTCATTTAGAATCTGTAGTAACTCAGCACTAAATTTTTTGGTTGGATTTTCTGTCATCCGTGTGTAACATTGTCTGTCATTAAGTAGACTAATACACATCTTTTTATATTCCTCCCTGGCCATCAATACAATGTTTCCCCCTTTGTCCGAGGGTTTGATGACCAGGGAGGAATCTTTTTCAAGAGTTGTCAATACCTGTCTTTCAGCTCTAGTAAGATTTTGGGGTCTACTCAGCCGAGTGTCCAAAGATCTAAGGGCTTTTGTCACTACATCTGTAAAGACATCTATATTACTATACTCTCCAATAGGGGCCAGTCTCGTGCTTTTTTTTATGTAATTGGGTGAAGGGGAGGTAACTGGGATAAGATTCTCCTACAAGTGGAAGCCAAATGGACATATTGGATGGATTCAGTCAAGCCCAAGGGATTAAATGAATTTATAGCGTATTCAAGTTTTATATAAATGTTCAATCTCCAAAATATGTTCTAGTGTCCCCCCAAAATGGTGCATTATGGTGTAAAAATTCTCTTTAAATTTGACATAAATATATCTAGTCTTTTTCTAGATAAAGGTAATAAATAACATGTAGAAATACATTTCCATATATACATAATATAAAAACAAACAAGTATGATGAAAAACAACAAAAAAAATAAATGCAAAACAAATGTTAAAAATAATACCTAATACTGTCATACTAATAATAATATGTAGCGTTTTATAATGAAACATCGTTCGCTTTAGTGTATTTCTAATGCAGTCTAATCAAAAAAATCCATACAAAAAATACTGATTGAATGGTTAGAACACGTTATTAATTTTACCCTAACCTATATCTGAATCCTATATCCTATCCATACCCAGGCTTAATGTAGACCATCCTTGTACATAGACACGCCAGGGAACTGACGTTAGAAGAAGGGATAGGTAGAACATGGTAGGTTAAGGTGGAGATTGGACATAACGTCTTATATAAGGAAGTTGCAATAGCGGTATTTGATGCTCACCGCCATCCGTATCGGACATCAATAACTTATCGTGGACTTACAACCTGGGAAAACAGACTGAAAAAGGTTCCTGAAGAACTGGCAAAAGAAACGCGTCGAACCGGACAATATGAACTGCACCTATGATCAATATCAGGTCTTGCTTTATACTAACAAATATCTATAATTGAATGCTATCACATGAACATTTACAATTTATATAAATGACATTGAGAGCATAGCACAACTAAGTGTGTAAAATGGACTAATATACGTATGGTATCTAAAACATTTAAAAACGACATAAAAGCCTGCACGTGGGTTTTCTGACTTAAAAACGCCAGAAAAACTGCCACAGTTTTTCCCTGCGTTTTTTTATTTATTTATTTATTTATTTTGCGTTTTTACCTTTGTGTGGAATTTGCCTTTTTTGGCCTCTTTGGCATTTTTTTTTACAAAATAGTTGGGTACCAAAAAAAAAAAAAGGATGCAGTAAATGTAAAAAATTTATTTAACTAAATGTTTATTTTTTTATAACACATTTTTAATAAATTTATTTATAAAGTGTGTGTGTGTTTAACTTTTTTTTTTCCTCCTTTTTTTCTCCATTTTTTATGTAGTACTACTACTCCCAGCATGGAACACACTGTTCCATGATGGTAGTAGTAGTACCTGTACTATAGACATATCGCCCCAGGTGTCAGTCTGACACACAATGCGATCGTCCATAATATAGCAGAGATGCCTATACAGCGCTCGTATCTCTGCACTGTACTCCGGCCAGTGATGTGAATAGAACATCATTCATATTTTCCGCCTAGAGCTGTGATTGGCCGGATGGTTGCAGCCAATCACAGCTCTGAGGAAAATATCAATGAGTGAGTGGCCCACGTACAGTGCAGAGATGCGAGGGCTGTATACAGCCGCTCTGCATCTCTGCTATAGATAGGACTATTGCAGCGGGTGTCAGTAGTGATACCCGCTGTGATCTGTTCTTAACTGCAGGTACTACTACTCCCAACATGGAGCACACTCTGCTACATGCTGGGAACTGTAGTACCTGCATTAATAGACAGATCCCAGCAAGTGTAATTTTTGACACATGATGCGATCTGTTCATTAATGCAGGTACTACAGCTCCTAGCATTGAGCAGAGTGTGCTCCATGTTGGGAGTAGTAGTACTTGTAGTTAAGTAAAGACAGCGGATTTCACTACTGACATCCACTTGGATCCTCCTGTATAATGTAGAGATGCGGCTGGAACCATCTGGCCAATCACAGCTCTCTGCAGGAAATATGAATATGTGTATACATACGTAAGTGCAGGGGACCATAGAAGAGCGGCTGGCCGCATCTATAAATTATACAGGAGGATCGCAACAGGCGATCTGTCTGTTAGTACAGGTACTACTACTCCCATCATGTTATAGTGTGTTCCATGCTGGGAGTAGTAGTACTACCTAAAAAATGTAAAAAAATAAATAAAAAAAAAGTGAAAAACACACACAACACTAAAAACGCCAAACTAGGTTTTGTCGGGCGTTTTGAAAATCCAGCCTCTGAGCCCGAAATTGTTAAAAAAAAAACGCCAAAAGGATTAAAAAAACGCCAAACTGAAAAATGCCAAGTGAATCTGGCATTGACTTGCAGCTAACATCTGGATGCGGCGTTTCTCCGCTGAAAAAACGCAGTATATATTGATATATATATATATATATATATATATATAGATTAGTTAGGAGTAGCCCTATTAGTCCAGTTGATAATGATCAACATTTCCTTTAACCTTTGCTAAACTCTCTCCCCTCACCCTGCTCTAACACCATCACACCCCTGCTCCCCCTCCCCTGTCTAAGTCTTATCTTCAGTCTATGGCTCTGTAGTAAAATTGTCCATCCAGCGTAACCACCATTCTCCCCTCTGCTCTCCAGCCCCCCCCCCCCCTCCTCAGCCTTATCTGTAGTCTATCATCCTATAGCTATACAATTTTTGGCCCAACTTTATGTCCATTCTCCACATATGTTGTTTTAACCCCTGCATATTTTGTGAGATAGAACCTGTGTTTTCTCCTTGTGAGCTCAGAAATGCTTATGACTTGATAAAGGGAGGAATCCCGAAAGCTTGTCTCTACATAATCTTGTTAGTCCAATAAAAGGTATTACAAGATACTGCAACTACGGATGATTTTGTTTTATATATATATATATATATATATATATATATATATATATATTGTCACGATTCGGCTGGCTGGAGGTGGATCCTCTGTGCCAGAGAGGGATTGGCGTGGACCGTGTCGGTGGACCGGTTCTAAGTTGCTACTGGTATTCACCAGAGCCCGCCGCAAAGCGGGATGGTCTTGCAGCGGCGGTAGCAACCAGGTCGTATCCACCGGCAACGGCTCAACCTCTCTGACTGCTGAGATAAGCGCGGTACAAGGGAGTAGACAAGAGCAAGGTCGGACGTAGCAGAAGGTCAGGGCAGGCAGCAAGGATCGTAGTCAGGGGCAACGGCAGGAGGTCTGGAACACAGGCTAGGAACACACAAGGAAACGCTTTCACTGGCACAATGGCAACAAGATCCGGCGAGGGAGTGCAGGGGAAGTGAGGTATTGTTACGCCTAGCGCTCCGGGTCCCCGCTCCTCCCCGGAGCGCTCACGGCGTCTTTCTCCCTGCAGCGCTCCGGTCGGTCCCGCTGACCGGGAGCGCCGCACTGTCATGGCCGTTGGGGATGCGATTCGCACAGCGGGACGCGCCCGCTTGCGAATCGCATCCCAGGTCACTTACCCGTCCCGGTCCCCTGCTGTCATGTGCTGGCGCGCGCGGCTCCGCTCTCTAGGGCGCGCGCGCGCCAGCTCTCTGAGACTTAAAGGGCCAGTGCACCAATGATTGGTGCCTGGCCCAATTAGCTTAATTGGCTCCCACCTGTTCCCTGGCTATATCTAGTCTCCTCCCTTGCACTCCCTTGCCGGATCTTGTTGCCTTGTGCCAGTGAAAGCGTTTAGTGTGTCCAAAGCCTGTGTACCTGAACTTCTGCTACCCATCCTGACTACGAACCTTGCCGCCTGCCCCCGACCTTCTGCTACGTCTGACCTTGCCTCTGCCTAGTCCTTCTGTCCCACGCCTTCTCAGCAGTCAGCGAGGTAGAGCCGTTGCTAGTGGATACGACCTGGTTGCTACTGCCGCAGCAAGACCATCCCGCTTTGCGGCGGGCTCTGGTGAAAACCAGTAGCCTCTTAGAACCGGTCCACTAGCACGGTCCACGCCAATCCCTCGCTGACACAGAGGATCCACTACCTGGAAGCCGAATCGTGACAGTAGATCCGGCCATGGATCCCGCTGAGGTGCCGCTGCCAAGTCTCGCTGACCTTACCACGGTGGTCGCTCAGCAATCGCAGCAGATTGCCCAACAAGGACAGCAGCTGTCGCAGTTGACCGCCACGTTACAGCAACTTCTGCCTCTGCTACAGCAGCAACCATCTCCTCCGCCAGCTCCTGCACCTCCTCCGCAGCGAGTGGCCGCTCCTAGCCTCCGCTTGTCCCTGCCGGACAAATTTGATGGGGACTCCAGACTCTGCCGTGGATTTTTGTCTCAGTGTTCCCTGCATATGGAGATGATGTCGGACTTGTTTCCTTCAGAACGGTCTAAGGTGGCGTTCGTAGTAAGCCTTCTCTCAGGAAAGGCCTTGTCTTGGGCCACACCGCTCTGGGACCGCAATGATCCTGCCACAGCCACAGTCCAGGCCTTCTTCACTGAACTCCGGAGTGTCTTCGAGGAGCCAGCCCGAGCTTCTTCTGCCGAGACTGCCCTGTTGAACCTGGTCCAGGGTAATTCTTCCGTTGGCGAGTATGCCGTACAATTCCGTACTCTTGCTTCAGAATTATCCTGGAATAACGAGGCTCTCTGCGCGACCTTTAAAAAAGGCCTATCCAGTCGCATCAAGGATGTGCTGGCCGCACGAGAGATTCCTGCCAATCTGCAAGAACTCATCCATCTAGCTACCCGCATTGACATGCGTTTTTCTGAGCGACACCAAGAGCTCCGCCAGGAAAAAGACTTAGATCTCTGGGCACCTCTCCCACAGTATCCGTTGCAATCTACGCCTGGGCCTCCCGCCGAGGAGGCCATGCAAGTGGATAAGTCTCGCCTGACCCAGGAAGAGAGGAATCGCCGTAGGGAAGAAAATCTCTGTCTTTACTGTGCCAGTACCGAGCATTTCTTGGTGGATTGCCCTATCCGTCCTCCACGCCTGGGAAACGCACGCACGCACCCAGCTCACGTGGGTGTGGCGTCTCTTGGTTCCAAGTCTGCTCATCCACGTCTCACGGTACCCGTGCGGATTTCTTCTTCAGCCAGCTCCTCCCTCTCAGCCGTGGCCTGCTTGGACTCCGGTGCCTCAGGAAATTTTATTTTGGAGTCGTTTGTTAATAAATTCAGCATCCCGGTGACCCGTCTCGTCAAGCCGCTCTACATTTCCGCGGTCAACGGAGCCAGATTGGACTGCACCGTGCGTTACCGCACAGAGCCCCTCCTCATGTCTATTGGACCCCACCTTGAGAGGATTGAATTCTTCATTCTCCCCAACTGTACCTCTGAGGTTCTCCTCGGTCTGCCTTGGCTCCGGCTTCATTCCCCCACCATTGATTGGACCACCGGGGAGATCAGGAACTGGGACTCTGCCTGCCACAGGAAGTGCCTCTCCCCCCCTCCCAGTCCCGTCAGGCAAGCCTCTGTGCCACCCCATGGCCCCCGTCCTGGTGTCACACTGCCCCGTGCCAGGCCTCGCCCTCTGCCCTCCCTCCCCATTCCCACTCCTGCTGTACTGCCTGCCGTTGAGGAAACCCTCCATTCTTTCCCGGTGTCCTCATCCCAGGGGAGGCAGTTACTGGACAAAAAGAAGGGGAGACCTAAGGGGGGGGGTACTGTTACGCCTAGCGCTCCGGGTCCCCGCTCCTCCCCGGAGCGCTCACGGTGTCTTTCTCCCTGCAGCGCTCCGGTCGGTCCCGCTGACCGGGAGCGCCGCACTGTCATGGCCGTTGGGGATGCGATTCGCACAGCGGGACGCGCCCGCTTGCGAATCGCATCCCAGGTCACTTACCCGTCCCGGTCCCCTGCTGTCATGTGCTGGCGCGCGCGGCTCCGCTCTCTAGGGCGCGCGCGCGCCAGCTCTCTGAGACTTAAAGGGCCAGTGCACCAATGATTGGTGCCTGGCCCAATTAGCTTAATTGGCTCCCACCTGTTCCCTGGCTATATCTAGTCTCCTCCCTTGCACTCCCTTGCCGGATCTTGTTGCCTTGTGCCAGTGAAAGCGTTTAGTGTGTCCAAAGCCTGTGTACCTGAACTTCTGCTACCCATCCTGACTACGAACCTTGCCGCCTGCCCCCGACCTTCTGCTACGTCTGACCTTGCCTCTGCCTAGTCCTTCTGTCCCACGCCTTCTCAGCAGTCAGCGAGGTAGAGCCGTTGCTAGTGGATACGACCTGGTTGCTACTGCCGCAGCAAGACCATCCCGCTTTGCGGCGGGCTCTGGTGAAAACCAGTAGCCTCTTAGAACCGGTCCACTAGCACGGTCCACGCCAATCCCTCGCTGACACAGAGGATCCACTACCTGGAAGCCGAATCGTGACAGGTATAAGTAGGGAGTGCACAGGTGAGGATACTGATTAGGCCTGCTGCGCCAATCAGTGGCGCAGTGGCCCTTTAACTTGAAAGAAGAGATCGCAGACGGCACTCACGGAATCAGCAAGAAGTTTTATTCGGGATCGCTGGTCCACGCAACAACAACGACAGGTAAGTCGACCGGTTTCGCGCTACATAGAGCGCTTACACGTGACCTCTGACATCACTTAACCCTACCCCCTTAAATACATGCACCAAGTAATACAAAAATAGAAAACTAGACAATACAGGGTTAAAAGCACAAAAATGGTGTATGGTATAGAGAGACTAGCATTAGTATTTACTAATTGGCTATATCAGAGCCTAAGGCTGTATAACACTATCGGAGGTATCGTATTAAAAACGCTAGGTGTGAACATAGATCCTATGCTAACAACATCCACCTGCACTATGGAAATACATCTAAATCCTCCCGTAAGTTTAATCCTAGTGGTCCTAAGGCGTCTGTAAGTATAATCATTTCTGATTCTTTTTGTAACAATAATTTGTGTCTATCTCCACCATATTTTAAGGGTGCAACTATTTTTAATCCAAGGAATTTTAAATCTTCAATTTTATTATTGTGTTTATATTTCATATGTTCTATTACTTTTGGGCAGCCTTTTCCAGTAATGAGTGAGCGAAAATGTTCCCTAATTCTTTTATACAAGGGTCTTATGGTCTTCCCAATATAGTAAAAACCACATGTGCAAACTAATGCGTAAACAATATAGGTAGATTTACATGTCACGAAATCATGGATATCAATATTCTGTGATCCTAAGTGTATACTTTTCGTTTGTATCATGTGTGAACATAATTTACACTGTCCACATTTAAAACATCCTTGTGGTTTTGATTTTTCTATCCAATTTTTGGACATATCATCTTGTAATCTACCTCGTACAATATGATCTCTAATATTCTTAGTTCTGCGAAAAGAAATTAATGGTTTGTTCAGCTGTGTTTTACTTAAGATATCATCCTGCTGGAGAATATGCCAATTTTTATGTATCGCTGACCTGATTTTATTTTCCATAGGGCTGTATGAGAAGGAAAACGTAAAATTTTTTATTTGATTTTCTTTAGCACCGTCTTTATCATGTATTTTATGTTTTTTGTACAGTAATTGACTACGAGGTATTTTCCTGACCTTAAAAAGTGCCTGTCCCATAATAGTCTGTCCCATAATTGTTTTGCCTGTATTTCAAATGTTTCAGTAGTAGTATTTATCCGTTTCAATCGGACAAATTGTCCGAAAGGAAGGGATTTTTTGACATGATGAGAATGAAAGCTGTCATATCTAAGTAAGGAATTAGTAGCTGTAATTTTTCTAAATCCCTCAATCTCCAAATAATCATTTTTAGCAACAAGTTTAGTGTCGAGAAATTCTATACTGTTAGTGCCCACCACACTAGTAAAATGCATATTGTAGTTATTATCGTTCATGTAGGCGACGAACTGGTGGAACTGGGCCGTACTGCCCGACCAAATAACCAGCACGTCGTCGACATATCTAACGTAAAGGGCCAGATATTCAATGAAAGGATTATTAGTGGAGAAGACCTTATCTTCCTCTAGGACCCCCAAAAAAATATTTGCGAAAGTAGGTGCCACGGGGGTCCCCATCGCAGTCCCAGATCGCTGGTTGAACCAGCGATTATTAAACTGGAAAGCATTATGGGATAATACAAACTGTAACATCTCACAAATATAATTAATATAAACAGGGCTATGATTTTCCGTTTGGTCCAGTCGACGTCGGACAGCCTCCACACCCGCACCCTGAGGAATGCGAGTGTAGAGACTCTCCACGTCAATACTAGCCAAAACGAAATGCTCCTGCCACCCAAAATTATCCAAGATTTGCAGTAAGTGTTGAGTATCTTTTAGGTAAGCTGGTATAGTAGGTAATAATGGGCGTAAGACCCAATCAAGATATTGGGACAGAGGCTCAGTAACTGAGCCTCTGCCCGCAACAATAGGCCGACCTGGCGGTACTTGTGCATTTTTGTGAATTTTGGGTGTCCAGTACCAGTATGGTTTCTTAGGGTGGGTAATAAAAAGTTTGTTGGCAAATCTCTCCGAAAAAATATTCTTTTCCACTCCCCTCCTAAGTAATGATCTAGCGCTCTCCTGATAATGTGTGGTGGGGTCTTTAGGTAATGCTGTATAAGTATTTAAATCACTCAACTGACGATTTGCCTCTTGTAGGTAATAATCTTTGGTCAAAAGCACAACATTGCCTCCCTTATCCGCAGGCTTCACTACAATTTCTGTATTTTCAGATAACCATTTTAGAGCACTCCTTTCTCCCACCGTAAGATTCGGGGTAGATTTAGGGTAAATAAGTGCTTTAACGTCTTGAATGACGTTTTCCATAAAATTCTGGATATTGGAGCCTGCGGGCAAGGGCGGGTTAAATGTGGATGGAACGCCTCCTGTAAAAGGTCTGTAGGTTGTAACTTTATCTGGATCATGAATAGTTTCATCATCTGCAATTTCCATTAGTAACGATACAACATCTCTATCTTGTTCTGACCAGGATGGGTTAACCATAAAGCCCAGCCGGCTAATAGAAGTTGGAAGTTCCCCTTCTAACTGATTAGACTCTTTACCAGGGGTATGACCACTAAGGAAAAACCTATGTAGGTTAATTTTCCTAATAGATTTATACAAATCTATAGTAAAATCCGTAAAATTGTGGCCCTTTAAATCGCAGAGACCCGGCGCGCGCGCGCCCTAAGGAGCGGGGCCGCGCGCGCCGGGACAACACAGACGGGGAACGGGTCAGGTACGGGAGCCGGGATGCGCATCGCGAGCGGGTGCGTCCCACGTCGCGAATCGCATCCCGGCTGGGAGTAATATCGCAGCGCACCCGGTCACCCGGTCAGCACTGCGAATGAGAGGACGCTGCGAGCGCTCCGGGGAGGAGCGGGGACCCGGAGCGCTCGGCGTAACAGTACCCCCCCCCCCTTGGGTCTCCCCCTCTTCTTGGAGCCTGAGAACCTGAGGATAAGACTTTTGTCTAGGATGTTGTCCTCAGGTTCCCAAGATCTCTCCTCTGGGCCACAATTCTCCCAGTCAACCAAGAAAATTTTTTTACCTCTGACTGTCTTGGATGCTAGAATCTCCTTCACCGAGAAGACGTCAGACGAACCGGAAACAGGAGTGGGAGAAACAACTTTGGGAGAGAAGCGGTTAAGGATGAGTGGTTTAAGGAGAGAGACATGGAAGGCATTGGGAATACGGAGAGAAGGAGGAAGAAGGAGTTTGTAAGAGACAGGGTTGATCTGGCACAAGATTTTGAAAGGACCAAGATAGCGTGGTCCCAGTTTATAACTGGGGACACGAAAGCGGACATACTTAGCGGAGAGCCATACCTTGTCTCCGGGAGCAAAAATGGGGGGAGTTCTTCTTTTTTTATCAGCAAATTTTTTCATCCGGGATGAAGCCTGTAAAAGAGAATTTTGGGTTTCTTTCCATATGGTGGAAAGATCTCGAGTCACTTCATCAACAGCGGGCAAACCAGAGGGCATGGGAGTGGGGAGGGGAGGAAGAGGGTGACGGCCGTACACCACGAAGAATGGGGATTTAGCAAAAGATTTGGAGACTCTGAAGTTGTATGAGAATTCGGCCCATGGTAGAAGATCTGCCCAGTCATCCTGGCAGGAGGAAACAAAATGTCGTAAATAGTCACCCAGGACCTGATTAATTCTTTCTACTTGCCCATTGGATTGGGGATGATAAGAAGAGGAGAAGTTTAATTTGATCTTGAGCTGCTTACAGAGGGCCCTCCAGAATTTAGACACAAATTGAACGCCTCTATCCTAGACGATATGCGTGGGCAACCCGTGAAGGCGAAAAATGTGTGTAAAAAATTGCTTTGCCAACTGAGGCGCTGAAGGAAGGCCTGGAAGAGGGATAAAATGTGCCATCTTGGAAAATCGATCAACGACCACCCAAACAACTGTGTTGCCATGGGATAAGGGCAAGTCAGTAATAAAGTCCATACCAATCTGTGACCAAGGTTGTTCAGGAACAGGCAGAGGATGAAGGAGGCCAGCAGGCTTCTGGCGAGGAGTCTTATCCCGGGCACAGACAGTACAAGCCCGCACGAAATCAACAACATCAGTCTCCAGAGTAGGCCACCAATAAAATCGAGAGATGAGTTGAAAGGATTTTTTGATGTCCGCATGGCCTGCGAGGTGGGAGGAGTGTCCCCACTTGAGAATCCCGAGGCCCTGGAGGAGTTTGTCTGATGGAAGCTGGAGAAGTGGAGATCAGACAGTCCGGAGGAATGATGTGTTGCGGAGAGGCTTCCACTTCAGAGGCATCTGAAGAACGAGAGAGGGCATCGGCCCTAATGATCTTGTCAGCAGGGCGAAAATGGATTTCAAAGTTAAAACGGGCAAAGAACAACGACCACCTAGCCTGGCGAGGGTTCAGTCGTTGGGCAGACTGGAGATAAGAGAGATTCTTGTGATCAGTATATTAAATAACTGGATATTTGGATCCCTCCAGCAGGTGCCTCCATTCCTCAAGCGCCAATTTTATGGCCAGTAATTCTCGATCACCAATGGAGTAGTTTTTCTCCGCCGGAGAGAAGGTCCTAGAAAAAAACCCACAAGTAACAGCATGCCCGGAAGAATTTTTTTTGTAGAAAAACTGCTCCAGCTCCCACTGAGGAGGCGTCTACCTCCAATAAGAAGGGTATAGATGGGTCAGGTCTGGAGAGTACGGGAGCAGAAGAAAAGGCAGACTTGAGATGTTTAAATGCGTCTTCCGCTTGAGGAGACCAGGACTTAGGATTGGCATTTTCTTGGTTAGAGCCACGATAGGAGCCACAATAGTGGAAAAGTGTGGAATAAATTGTCTGTAATAATTGTCGAACCCCAAAAAACTTTGGATAGCACGGAGTCCGGAGGGGCGTGGCCAATCTAATACAGCAGATAGTTTATATGGGTCCATTTGTAGTCCCTGGCCAGAGACTAAGTATCCTAGGAAAGGAAGAGACTGACATTCAAAGAGACATTTTTCCATTTTGGCATAAAGTTGATTGTCCCCAAGTCTCTGAAGAACCATGCGGACATGCTGGCGGTGTTCTTCTAAGTTGGCAGAAAAAAATCCGAATATCGTCCAGGTAAACCACAACACAGGTATATAGAAGATCACGAAAAATTTCATTTACAAAGTCTTGGAAGACGGCAGGGGCGTTGCAAAGTCCAAAGGGCATGACCAGATACTCAAAGTGTCCATCTCTGGTGTTAAATGCAGTCTTCCATTCGTCCCCTTCCCTGATGCGGATGAGATTATAAGCACCTCTTAAGTCCAGCTTGGTAAAGATGTGGGCGCCTCGTAGGCGGTCAAAGAGTTCCGAGATAAGAGGTAGGGGGTAGGGTTTTTTTACCGTGATTTTATTTAGTCCGCAGTAATCAATGTAAGGGCGTAGGGAGCCATCTTTTTTGGAGACAAAAAAAAATCCAGCTCCGGCAGGAGAGGAGGACTTGCGGATAAACCCCTTTTTTAAGTTCTCCTGGATGTATTCCGACATGGCTTGGGTTTCTGGAGCAGACAGAGGATAAATTCTGCCTCGGGGTGGAGTAGTACCCGGGAGGAGGTCAATAGGACAGTCATAAGGCCTGTGAAGAGGCAAAGTCTCTGCTTGTTTTTTGCAAAAAACATCAGCATAGTCCAGATGTGTGAGGACTGTGAGTACTGGGAGCCGGTTTAAGACAGTCCTTGTGGCAAGAAGTACCCCAGTTCTTGATTTCCCCTGTGGTCCAATCAAGGGTTGGGGAATGGCGTTGAAGCCATGGTAATCCAAGAAGAATTTCTGAAGTGCAGTTAGAGAGGACCAAAAATTCAATTTTTTCGTGATGGGGTCCGATGCACATTAAGAGAGGTTCCGTGCGGTAACGCACGGTACAGTCCAATCTTTCATTGTTAACAGAGTTGATGTAGAGGGGTCTGGCGAGACTGGTCACCGGGATGTTGAACCTGTTGATGAGAGAGGCCAAAATAAAATTTCCTGCAGATCCGGAATCCAAGAAGGCCATAGCAGAGAAGGTAGAAGAAGACATCCGCACAGGCACAGTAAGACGTGGAGAAGCAGAGTTCACATCAAGAGCTGTCTCACCTTTGTGCGGAGTCAGCGTGCGTCTTTCCTGGCGAGGAGGACAGATAGGACAATCCTTCAAGAAATGTTCGGTACCGGCACAGTACAGGCAAAGGTTCTCCATGCGGCGTCGTGTCCTCTCTTGAGGTGTCAAGCGAGACCGGTCAACTTGCATAGCCTCCACGGCGGGAGGCACAGGAACGGATTGCAGAGGATCAGAGGAGAGAGGAGCCGGGGAGAGAAACCGCCTCGTGCGAACAAAGTCCATATCCTGGCGGAGCTCCTGACGCCTTTCGGAAAAACGCATGTCAATGCGGGTGGCAAGATGAGTAAGTTCATGCAGGTTAGCAGGAATTTCTCGTGCGGCAAGCACATCTTTAATGTTACTGGATAGGCCTTTTTTAAAGGTCGCGCAGAGGGCCTCGTTATTCCAGGATAATTCGGAGGCAAGAGTACGGAATTGGATGGCGTACTCGCCAACAGAAGAATTACCCTGGACCAGGTTCAGCAGGGCAGTCTCGGCAGAAGAGGCTCGGGCAGGTTCCTCAAAGACACTTCGAATCTCCGTGAAGAAGGAGTGTACAGAGGCAGTGACAGGATCATTGCGGTCCCAGAGCGGTGTGGCCCATGACAGGGCTTTCCCAGACAGAAGGCTGACTACGAAAGCCACCTTAGACCTTTCAGTTGGAAACTGGTCCGACATCATCTCCAAATGCAGGGAACATTGCGAAAGAAAACCACGGCAAAACTTAGAGTCCCCATCAAATTTATCCGGCAAGGATAATCGGAGGCTGGAAGCGGCCACTCGCTGCGGAGGAGGTGCAGGAGCTGGCGGAGGAGATGATTGCTGAAGCTGTGGTAGTAGCTGCTGTAGCATCACGGTCAGTTGAGACAGCTGGTGGCCTTGTTGCGCTATCTGTTGCGACTGCTGGGCGACCACCGTGGTGAGGTCGGCGACAACTGGCAGCGGGACCTCAGCGGGATCCATGGCCGGATCTACTGTCACGAATCGGCTGGCTGGAGGTGGATCCTCTGTGCCAGAGAGGGATTGGCGTGGACCGTGTCGGTGGACCGGTTCTAAGTTGCTACTGGTATTCACCAGAGCCCGCCGCAAAGCGGGATGGTCTTGCAGCGGCGGTAGCAACCAGGTCGTATCCACCGGCAACGGCTCAACCTCTCTGACTGCTGAGATAAGCGCGGTACAAGGGAGTAGACAAGAGCAAGGTCGGACGTAGCAGAAGGTCAGGGCAGGCAGCAAGGATCGTAGTCAGGGGCAACGGCAGGAGGTCTGGAACACAGGCTAGGAACACACAAGGAAACGCTTTCACTGGCACAATGGCAACAAGATCCGGCGAGGGAGTGCAGGGGAAGTGAGGTTAAGTAGGGAGTGCACAGGTGAGGATACTGATTAGGCCTGCTGCGCCAATCAGTGGCGCAGTGGCCCTTTAAATCGCAGAGACCCTAAGGAGCGGGGCCGCGCGCGCCGGGACAACACAGACGGGGAACGGGTCAGGTACGGGAGCCGGGATGCGCATCGCGAGCGGGCGCGTCCCGCGTCGCGAATTGCATCCCGGCTGGGAGTAATATCGCAGCGCACCCGGTCAGCAGGTCTGACCGGGGCGCTGCGAATGAGAGGACGCTGCGAGCGCTCCGGGGAGGAGCGGGGACCCGGAGCGCTCGGCGTAACATATATATATATGTATAACTGGTGCATTTTTGTTGACACTTGAAGCAATTTTTGTGAAAAACTTCAAAATATTGTGAAAACTGGAAAATTTTGGGCTTTTTTTTTAGAATTTTTTTTATGGTGTACACTGTGCAGTAAAAGTGATGTTCTATTTATTCTGTGGGTCAGTACAATCATGGCGATACCTATTTTATATTGCTTTCTATGTTATTTTTCCTTTTCTGAGCAAAATTCTTTTTCTGCCATTCATTTTCCAACAGCCGTAACTTTTTTATTTTTCGTCCGACGCCATTGAGTAAGGGCTTATTTTTTTGCGGGATGAGCTGTACTTTTTATTGGTATAATTTTTGTGCTACCTTTTGATCTTTTTTTATTCCGCTATTTGAACCAAAATTGGCGAATTTTGCGCTTTTTTTAATGTTTTTTTTTACGGCGTTCACCGTGCGGGATAAGTTACATTAGAGTTTTATAGTACACATCATTACGGACGTGGCAATACCTATTATGTATATGATTTGTGTTTTTGATTTTTTTTTGTGATAATACAGGGCTTTTATTGGGAAAGGGGCATTTATTTTTACACTGCATACTTTTATTGAAGAACTTTTTTATTTTATTTTTTACACTTTTTACAGGTTATACTATGCTGCAATACATTTGTACTGCAGCACAGTATAACCTGATGAGCTGCAGACACTACAGTCTGTGCGATCCAGCCTCTGGATGGATCTCACAGGATTCTGTAGCAGGCATACAGGAGGTCATGATATGGCCTCCTGCTGCCATAGCAACCAACAGCGACCCATGACTGTATTGCGGCGCCGCCGTTGGAGAACAGGGGGAGAGCGCTCCCCCTGTCAACACCATAGATGCCGTGATCAGGATTGATCACGGCATCTATGGGGTTAATGCTGCCAGGACTGGCGCGACCGTGGCTTGGGCAGCTGTTGCGGGACTCCAGCTGTGATTGAGAGCCAGGTCCCGTTGCCTTTTCTCTGCGCTGCCCACGGCAGTGCCAGAGATCGCTATGACGTATGCATATGTCCAATTGCGCGAACGTGTCGGATGATTGGACGTATGCATACGTCCTATAGCGGGAAGGGTTGAGGATATTCATCCAGCCCAGCGGAAAAACAAAAAAAATGTACACTATTTAATTAACGTATGTATACAAGTGAATCAGTGTGAGTAAAACAAATAAAATCCCTCCACCAATATCGGGACATATTTTAAAAACTATCGAATAGCATCATTGAGGTATTTAATTATGGATAAAGAAAAATAAAAGCACCGTGTATACATGCATCTATGTGACTATAAAAGAAAGAAGCATTATCAAAATAAATCTGGAAAAGTGTTCATGGACAAAGAAAGATAAAAGCCCCGTGTATACATGTATTTATGTGATTATAAAAGTCGGACAGCTACTACAAATCTGGAAAAATTCATTTACAACAACTATCAATGTGAATTGGTCCATAAATCTGGAAGAGGGACTAGTTATCAGAACTGAAACAACAAGGGTTTGAACATCATCATCTAACAGAGACTTTGTGAAAGTGAACAGAAGATGGTGATCGCAGCACCATTGAAGATTAGAGTATTCATTACACTGGTGGTGGTCAATAGTTTAATATTTTTCTATTTTTGTATATGTACTGAACCAAAAGTTTTTATGAAGATGAAATAAAAGTGGATTTTTAAAGGTTCCCTTATTTTTCTTTTTTCTAAATTTTAACATTGCGAGACCTAACTGAGAATAGTGGTCAGCATCATATCATTCAGATTATATACCGTATTTATCGGGGTATACCATGCACCGGCCTATAACACGCACCCCATTTTACCAAGGATATTTGGGTAAAAAAAGTTTTTTACCCAAATATCCATGGTAAAATGAGGGTGCGTGTGTGCGCGTGTATACCCCGATACACCCCCAGGAAAGGCAGGGGGAGAGAGGCCGTCGCTGCCCGCTTCTCTCCCCTGCCTTTCCTGGGGTCTAGAGCCCTGCTGCCGGCCCTTCTCTCCCCCTGGCTATCGGCGCCGCTGCCCGTTCTGTCCCCCTGACTATCGGTGCCGGCGCCCCATTGCCGGCGCCGATAGCCAGGGGGAGAGAAGCGGCGCCGACAGCCAGGGGGAGAGAAGGGGCAGCGGCACCCATTGCCGGCGCCGCTGCCTCCCCCCATCCCCAGTTGCATAATTACCTGTTGCCGGGGTCGGGTCCGCGCTGCTTCAGGCCTCCGGCGTGCGTCTCCTGCGTCGTTGCTATGCACTGCACGGCGCGGCGCATGACGTCAGTGCGCAGCGCAGTGCATAGCAACGACGCAGGGGACGCATGCCGGAGGCCTGAAGCAGCGCGGACCCGACCCCAACAACAGGTAATTATGCAACCGGGGATGGGGGGAGGCAACGGGGCAATGGGTGCCGCTGCCCCTTCTCTCCCCCTGGCTGTCGGCGCCGCTTCTCTCCCCCTGGCTATCGGCGCCGGCACCGATAGTCAGGGGGACAGAACGGGCAGCGGCGTCGATAGCCAGGGGGAGAGAAGGGCCGGCAGAAGGGCTCTAGACCCCAGGAAAGGCAGGGGGAGAGAAGCGGGCAGCGACGGCCTCTCTCCCCCTGCCTTTCCTGGGGGTGTATCGGCGTATAACACGCACATAGAGTTTTGGCTAAAAATTTTAGCCTAAAAAGTGCGTGTTATACGCCAATAAATACGGTATGTTATAATAATCCTGAAGAAGGGCGGAAGTGCGCCCCGGCAAGCATCAGATGGCGTCGCACCAGGCTGGTCATGCCCCCTCCCTCCATAGCTAACGGCAGCAATTTGAGCAGCCACAGGGGATGAAAAAATTGTATTTATAGGCCGTTTTGGGTACAAATGAAGACAGGGATAGAGTCAGAGACAGATGGGGAGGGGGGATTAGGGACAGTTTAAGAATGATCCTGCTGATTTTTTCCGTTTCGCCGTAGATTTTTGCGTAAAATGACTGACGTCATTACAAAGTAGCATTGGTGGCGCAAAAAATAAGCCATCATACGGATTTTTAGGTGCAAAAAGATATGATTTTTTAAAAGATAAGGAGGAAAAAACGAAAATGCAAAAACAAAAAAACCCTGGGTCCTTAAGGGGTTAAGAATGATCCTGCTGATTGTTTCCCCATTGGAGGGAAGACCCTTCCAAGGCTGTGGACCCCTCTCTTAATATGACAGAGGATCATCACTTTTCATCAGTAATGTCTCTGTCGCTGTGGCGATCTGTACGGCCTCTCACCATCACAGCGAGGTTCCTCCGGCTCTATAAACCTGTCGTGTGACTCGTGTCCATCCCATAAATCCGCTCACTGTTCCGGGGTCCCAGATCCAGCACAGAGGATATAATCCCAGAGAAAATTCTAAAGAAGCCTGCCCAGCTGAATACGGCTCAGGACACGCTGCAGGACTTGGCCTTGACCCCCATGAAACAAATATAAAAGAAGTGGAATGCATTCGCCTACCCGATGTTGCGCATTTCCCACCATTTATGATATTTTCAGCCACCATTTCTGACTTATATTTGACTTCGGGCCCAGAAGCCAATACTGGCCAAAAAGTCAGAATTATGACTTACTGATAATTTTGTTTTTTTGAGTACACCATGACAGCCATCGGAGAGATGGTCCCCTAGGACCTAAAAGGAACAGGAAACAGAGAGGTTAACAGCCCCTTTCCTCCCACTCCTCCTTAGTGTATTTCAAATTACCCATAGGGACAGGATATGCAAAAGAATACACAACATAATATAATAAAATATAAGGGAGGGAATTAAGGGGCTGTCATGGTGGACTCAAAAAAACCTGAATTATCGGCAAGTCATAATTCTCTTTATTAATCTTTTACCATGACAGTCCACCGGAGAAATACCAAATAAATAAATAGGGAGGGACAATAGTAACACCTTTCTACCAAAGGAAAGGGTTTGAGAATCTCATAAGTCAACTCTCTAATGTCTGAAAAATGTATGAGAGCTGCACCAGGTGGCAGCCTTGCAAAGCTAGTCAATGGAGGCAGCAGATCTTTCTGCCCAAGAAGCAGACATGGCCCTAGTAGAATGGGCCTTTAATCCTTTTGGGACTTGTTTCCCTCTTGAAGAATAGGCTTCCAAGATAACTAATTTAAGCCATCTAGCAATGGAGCTCTTGGGGGCTTTTTTGCCCTTGTTTAGACCCTGAAATTGTAGAAGCAAATTGTCATCCTTCCTCCAAGGGTTGGATACTTCCAGATATTTAAGAAGACATCTCCTGACATCCAAGGTATTATTATGTCTTTTCTTGCTCATTTTTAGGGTAGTGACAAAAAGATAGAAGTACCATTTCCTGGGTCCTGTGGAAACTACCTTTGGCAAAAAAGCAGGGTCTAACCTCAGAGTCACTCTGTCATCAGATAGTCATATAAGGTTCCTTTATGGACAGAGCCTGAATTTCTCCCACTCTACGAGCTGTAGTAATTGCAATTAAGAAGGTAGTTTTGAAAGTCAGATATTTTAGAGAAACTTCATCCAGAGGTTGAAATAGAGAGCTAGTTAATGCTGACAGTATCCAATTTAGATTCCATGATGGAGTGAGAACTGGAATTTTAGGTTTGATTCTAGATAGCGCCCTGAAAAACCGCTTTATCCAAGGGTGATCCGCAATTTGTTGATCAAACACTGCACCCAAGGCTGTCCCCTGGACCTTAAGGGTACTTACTGAAAGGCCCTTCTCAAATCCTTCCTGTAGAAAATCAAGAATACAGGGTATATCAGGTTTAGAAATATCAATTTATTTTGGAGCAATCCAGTCCATAAACTTCCTCCAGATTTTTAAATAGATTTTGGATGTAGACTTACTTTCTTAGATAGTCGCCTTTGTTCTAAGAGAAGCTCCTCAGGATCCATGCCGTGAGCTGTAAATTTTGGATGCCTTGATGACATACTGGGCCCTGGAGAAGATGATCATCCCTCAATGGAAGATGAAATGGGTCATCTTTTGCAAGGCTCTTCAGGAGACAAAACCAACCCCTCGTTGGCCAAAAGGGGGCTACAAATATTACTGATTGCTGTCCCTGATCTTTGCTGGAGTTCTTGCAATAAGAGGGATTGGAGGGAAGGCATATGCTAGAGGAAAGTTCCAAGGTTGAGCTAATGCATCCACTGCTTCCGGGCGATCTCTCGGGTCCAGGGAGAAGAATCTCTCTACCTTTGGATTTTTTCGGGATGCAAAAAGATCTGTACAAATCATCCCCCATCTGTTTATTAGTAACTGGAAGACAAGAGGATTGAGGGACCATTCCCCTGGGACCAGAACTCTCCGACTCAGAAAATCTGCTACTAGATTGCAAGAGCCTTTCAGATGAACTGCAGTGATAGAGGATAGTTTTTTTTTCTGCCCAGACAAATATTCTTGAGGAAATCGCTTGCAGAGCTAGGTTTTTTGTGCCTCCTTGATGTCTTATGAACGCCACTGCAGTAGAATTGTCTGAATACACTCTTACATCTTGGTTGGACAGAAGATGTTTGGCTGCCTGTAGGGCTTCCCAGATTGCCCTCAACTCTTTTACCAGGTGTGGAGGCCATTGACCTTGAAAAAAAATTCTGATTTATGAGGGCTCCCCAACCCCAGGCACTTGCATCTGTTGTAATGATCAACGGATCTGGATACCAAACAACTCCTTTCTTCAGATTTGACTCCTTCAGCCACCAATTTAGGGATCTTCCTACCTTGGGGGGATAGGTGAAATGTCTTCTCTACAGAAAACTGTGTTTTGTCCCAGACCACTAGGGTCTGAGCTTGTAGTAGCCTTGAGTGAAATTGCGCCCATTGTACAGATGGGATGGTGGATGTCATAGACCCTAACACCGACATTGCTTCCCTCACGGACACCAACCTTTTCCTTTGAAAATTTCTTTCGAATTGATATTATCTTTTCTTTTGGAAGGAAAATGGACATCTTCCTTGAATCCAGGATTAAGCCCAGAAATATCTTCCTGTGGCTGAAAATCAAATCTGATTTCTCTAGATTGATTATCCAACCTAGATTCTGTAAGCAAGAAATCACCTGATTTTGATGAACTGTTACGCCGAGCGCTCCGGGTCCCTGCTCCTCCCCGGAGTGCTCGCGGCGTTCTCCTCTCTGCAGCGCCCCGGTCAGACCCGCTGACCGGGAGCGATGCACTGACATTCACGATGGGGATGCGATTCGCATAGCGGGACGCACCCGCTTGCGAATCGCATCCCAAGCCACTTACCCGTCCCGGTCCCCGGCTGTCATGTTCTGGCGCGCGCGGCTCCGCTCTCTAGGGCACGCGCGCGCCAGCTCTCTAAGATTTAAAGGGCCAGTGCACCAGTGATTGGTGCCTGGCCCAATCAGTCTAATTAGCTTCCACCTGCTCTCTGTCCATATAACCTCACTTTCCCTTTCCTTCCTTGCCGGATCTTGTTGCCTTGTGCCAGGGAAAGCGTTTAGTGTTGTCCAAAGCCTGTGTTTCCAGACCTTCTGCTATTGCCATTGACTACGAACCTTGCCGCCTGCCCCGACCTTCTGCTACGTCTGACCTTGCCTCTGCCTAGTCCTTCTGTCCCACGCCTTCTCAGCAGTCAGCGAGGTTGAGCCGTTGCCGGTGGATACGACCTGGTTGCTACCGCCGCAGCAAGACCATCCCGCTTTGCGGCGGGCTCTGGTGAAAACCAGTAGCAACCTAGAACCGGTCCTGCGACACGGTCCACGCCAATCCCTCACTGACACAGAGGATCCACATCCAGCTAGCCGAATCCTAACATGAACTCTGAGAAGATACCTTGATTCTGCTGAGATAGAATTATTACAATGTTCTGTAACCTCAGAAATGCCACTACTTCAACCATCAACTTCGTGAAGAGTCTGGGGGCAGATGCAAACCTGAATGGAAGAGCTACAAATTTTAAAATGCAGGATCTCCCCATTGTGACAAATGGCAAATCTGAGATATTTCTGAAAATCCACATGAATGAGGATGTTGAAATAAGCCCCCGCTGCAATCATTGGAATTGTTGATTTCAAGGATTCCATTTTGAATTTCTTGTATACAATAAACTTGTTTAGAGGCTTCAAGTTTATTGTCGTGCGGAATGAGCCGTTTGGCTTTGGTACCATGAACAGGAAAAAATAATGACCCTGACCTTGCTCCAGCTGTGGAACCCAAGAAATTGCTTCCAATTGCAAGAGACTTTGAATGCCTTCAAACATTCTGTGTTGAAGCATGGGCGATGCCTGTCTTGTAATTAGATATTTTGGAGGAGGGAGAGAAGAAAATTCTATCTTGTATGCGAAATTTATCAGATTCAAGATCCAGGCATTTTAAGTAATTTCTCTCCACTGGGAGAGAAAGAACTTCAGTCTCCTTCCCACCGGTCTCCAATCATTGTTTTATTCGGGTCTGATTGGGGTTAAGGATAAACTCCTTTCCTTTACCTCCTTTAGGGTAACTCCATCTCCAGGATTTCCCTTTACCTCTGAAACTTGTGACCCTGTTCCCTTGGGGACGAAAAGTTTTCTGATGTTTCTTTGTTTTTTCTTCTGGAAAACCTTTTTCCTGTCTGCCGCCTTTTCCAGAATGTCATTTATAAAAGGACCAAACACCATTTTTCTTACGCAGGGAATAGCCCAAAGTTTAGATTTAGAAGTATTACCTCCCTTCCAATTTTTTAACCACAGGGCTCTCCTAGATAAGTTAGAAAGTCCCACAGACTTTGCCGCCATTCTAAATGATTCCAGAGATGCGTCAGACAAAAAAAACGCTGCAGTTTCAGCAAGGGAATAGATTAGAGAAGGTCTTCCCTAGGGGTCTTATTCTCAATATGATCTTCCAGATGAGATCCATACATACAAGCCCCCAGCTACACTTGCAGCGCCAATATATGGATTAAGTGTAGCCGACGATGCCTCCCAGGATTTCCGCAAGAGAACATCTACTGTACGATCCATAGAATCTCTTAATTGAGAAGAATCCTCGAATGGTAATGATAACTTTTTCACAAACTTAGTAACTTGAACATCCATCTTTTGGGATCTCATTCCACAATTCTGTGTCTTTTTCATCAAAGAGAAAACGATTTTTGAACTCTCTGGGAAGGACAACTCTTCTCTTAGGTTCTTTCCATTCTTCAGGCAGAAATACTCGTGGAACACATTGCAGTCTATTGGAGACTGCAGTGTCCACGCAGTCCTAGTACCGACTGATTCAGTCTGCGCTGGCCATACTCGGAATCTCCGGGTGGAAATTTTCTGCCCAGAGATTCCATAGTCTGAATTTAGCCTAAGGCTATCCTTCATATAACATAGGGCCAGGGACTCTTGATAGGATTCAGATTATTGGTCAGACTAGATGGGCCAAAGGGTTCTTATCCGCCCACACATTCTATGTTTCAATTTACTAAATACTGGTCCCCACAACTGAATTTATACTATATACTGACCCCCATGTATGAATTAATACTATAAACTGACCCTCATATATGAATTAATACTATATACTGACCCCAATATATGAATTAATACTATATACTGACCCCATATATGAATTAATACTATACAGTGGTCCCTCAACATACGATGGCAATCCGTTCCAAATGAACCATCGTTTGTTGAAACCATCGTATGTTGAGGGATCCATGCAATGTAAAGTATAGGAAGTTGTACTCACCTGTCCCGCTGCTCCGGACAGTCACCGCTGCCCTGGATGTCGCCCTCCATCGCTGTCGCCGCGTCCCCGTGGTGTCCCCGAGGCTCTGGACGTCTCTGCTTCTCCGGGATCGTCGCTCTGACGTCGCTGCCATCACGTCACTACGCATGCCACTCCTATTGGATGACGGGACAGTGTGCGCGGCGATGTGATGACGACGATGGAGAGCGCCGGCGATGCAGGTAATCACGAAGAGGACGCTCCGGTGCCCCGAGGACAGGTAGGAGACCATCACCGGAGCACATGGGGCACCGTAAACGGCTATCCGGCGGCAGCTGAAGCAGTCTGTGCTGCCGGATAGCCGTTTATGCGATGACCCCGACATACAAAAGCATCGTATGTTGATGCTGCATTAAACATGCGATGGCCTCAGAGAGGCATGTTGAAATTATCGTATGTCAGGGCCATCGTAGGTCGGGGGGGGGGTTCACTGTATACTGACCCCATACATGAAGTTATAATATATACTGACCCCATATATAAGTTTACTCAATATCATTTTCATCGGCATGATTGATAAATATATATACCACATATTAGTGCACAACCCACTCCTGGTGGTCATTAATGTGAACTGTGTCCCAGTTCCCCAATCTGTATACAAAGATTTACCCTACCTTAAATAATACTATAACTGAATATCACCACACCATGGCTGGATAACACCGCCATAACAGCTGAACAATACCACCATACCAAGACTAGATAACACTGCCATACCAGAAGAGAAAAATACCACCATACCAAGACTGGATAACACTACCATACCAGAACGGAGCGATACCACCATATCAAGACTGGAGAACACCGCCATACCATAACTGAACAGTACCGCCATACAAGCCATCATTTTGCATATGGGTACATTGACACGTGCATATTTTACTGTGTGTTTTGCTGCTGATTTTCATACCCATTGAAATTAAACAGCAGCTAAATCAGCTGCAGAAAATCAGCAAACGGCAGCAAAATATGTGTTCACATGGGCGGATTTGTTTTCAAACTCATAACATGTTTCCCGCTGTGAGTTTGAATGGAGTCAATAGGGTCTGTTGTGGATTTTCCACAGAGGAAATTCTGCTACAGAAAATCTGCTGTGGAGAGCTCGTCCCCATTCACACTCACAGCGGGAAACACGGTACGAGTTTAAAAACAAATCTGCTCGTGTGAACACAGCCTAAGGAACAGTTCACAGGTGAGTATTTTCTGCGGCAGATTTTGCTGCCCATTGAATTCAATAGGCCCCAAAATCTGCAGCATAATTGTATGCGTGAACTGATCCCAAGGCTGAGCCTCATAAGTCTATAGAAGCTGCAGAGTCATAGGGGACTGTAAAAATTATAAAAGTACTACAACTCCCAATGTGCTCTGTCTGTGCCCCCCCTAAGGCACAAGGTTGGAGGAAGCACAATCTGAACAGACATATCACAATGGGAGTTGTAGTTCTAAAGTTGAAGAAGATCCTGAAGAAAAAAACAAAACAATCCTCCTCCCTAAAAGGGGTACTCCGCTGCTCAGCATTTGGAGCAAACTGCCGTTACGCCCTCTCCCATAGACTTGAACTGAGGAGACGGGGCTATGACGTCACAAACTCCCGGCGCTGGCTCCAGCGTTCAGAAGTTTGTTCCAAATGCTGCGCAGCGGAGTACCCCTTTAATGTTCTCATCAGTGTGCTGCTCTGCCACCCCCTCCCCTTATCAGACACTGTGTGAGTACTTACTGGGGCAGCAGTCACTTATTGTAGGATCAGGGCGGCCAGGAGGGGGTTAATCTTCTCCTTTACTGAGTGTCCTGAGCTCCGTGCAGGCAGATGACAGGCCTGTGTGTGAGGGGGAAGTCTCCACCAATCACAGCTCAGCTGGCAGAAGTCTCCACCAATAAGAGCCCAGCTGGCAAAGAGAGGGGGTGGGGTTAGCTCTCTCCTCCTCCTTTACAGCGCAGAGGGCTTAGAAAAATACCGGCCATTGCATAGCCTGTCTTTATATAGAAAACATACCAGCAGGGAGTCTAAAATACCAGCCAGTTGGCAATTCTAGATGCACAAAAAGTTGGCAAGGTTGCAAATTTTCACTTAAAACAAGCCTTGTGCAAATATATTTCACTTTTCTATGCCATGATACATTGTCCCCTGAGTATTAGACTTGGTAATAATGCAATAAAACACAATAACATATGATAAAAAAATATATATTTTTACTATTAAATCTCAAAATGTAAGATGTTGTGAGATTTGAGCACAGTGATGTCATCTCTGCGTAGAGGCTGGAGGGCGCTGTATCTTCAAATGTTCTGAGATCAGAGCACAGTGATATCTTCTCTATGGCGAGGCTGGAAGGCGCTGTATCAGATGTGCCGGCTGCTGCTAATCTACTACACTGAGGTCTCCTCACTGGATGAGTCTTTAGGAGAGTGTCAAATGTTATAGATGTTATTGGGAAACTACATAGAAAGCAAATAAATGAAGAAATATTTAGTATTTGAACAATAGTAGAAGAGTATGAGAAGAGGAGATCATTGCAGTAAACTTCTTACCTCAAGAGAGTTCCCCAATAGATGTTATAGATGATGTTCCTGGAGAAGTAGATCTAACGCCTTCTCTTCCAAATCCAGCTCATATCGGCCATGACACAAGATCCATCCGCATCATAGGTGAAATTCCTCGTCTTTGGCTCCAGATCATACATGTCGATATCCTCAGGGAATTGTCTCCCCTCCACCTCCATGTCCTCCGGCTGAGATGTTAAAGCCGGGATTGATCTGGGAGCCAAAGCGGGCGGAGATCTTTTGGCCGGTGTTGGCTGGAATGTTATAGCCGATTTGGTGGTGTCCTTGGTCACCTGGTCAAACTTGCGCTTTCCCGTTCGCTTTCCACTGCTCGCCATCACTGCTGTGATACAACTCCCTCAACAAAGTCAGGGCTGCAGCCGTTTTTGTTAGCCCCAAGATTCTATAGATTTATGACATCACATGTGTGACATCAGTGGGTGTGGCCACACCACACACAGATAATATCATCCTTAGTATCATGTGTATCTGCACTGGGCTTAGTATCTACATTATACAGATTATACATGTGACCTCCAATTGCTATATTAATACAGAACTACAGAAGATTTCATGTTGTGTAGAAACATACATTTCTTTTTTTATACAAATTTTCCAATATATTCAGATCAAGAATAAAATCAGAGAAATACCAAGCGTTACTCAATAACACTGCAAATACATTTCTTTGGAAGCTTCTTTTGTAAACATTACCGATTGTGGCCAATCCTGGTGAAATGATGGTACAATTTATATGACTTTAATCAGTGTCACTGCAGACCGGTTACTTATACAGTATCTGAGCCAAACAGGCCGACAACCATGTACGTGTGGCTGTGAGCTGCACAATTATATATATATATATATATATATATATATATATATATATGTATATATATATCTCAATGGGGGAGATTCATCACTTCACATGTAGAGGAAGAGTGGTGCAGTTGCCTATAGCAACCAATCAGATCGCTTCTTTCCTTTTTCAAAATAAAGAAGCAATCTGATTGGTTGCTATGAGCAACTGCACCACTCTTCCTCTTCACAGGTTTTAATAAATCTCCCCTAATGCATGAGTGTGTACATATGTATTTATGGGGAAGAGTTATCAAAACCTGTTCAGAGGAAAAGTTGTTGAGTTGCCCCTAGCAACCAATCAGATCACTTCTTTCATTTTTCACAAGCCTCTTTAAAAATGAAAGAAGCAATCTGGTTGGTTGCTATGGGCAGCTGGGCAACTTTTCCTCTGCACAGGGTTTGATAAATCTCCCCCTATGTGTCTATATTCCAGCATAACTTTAAATGCCTGAAAATATTTCTATAAAACTTGGTCACATGTTACTTATGTCAACTAAAAATATAGTAGACTTAAATTTACCCTAACTTACACCCATTTGCGAGGGTCTGAGTTTTTGACTAAAGTCCCTTGCAAGTCTATGGGACTCCTACAGCTCCACTCTGCACCCCGGGTGAGTGTGTCAGTCCAGCTTGCAAACCACACCCCTCCTGTAAATCCCGCCCCTCCAGCAATCTACAATGCTTCTAATTTCAGCCCTTTTTTAACAGCTCCAGGCCCCAAAACACCATTTTCGCCCCCTACAACCACATCACAGGCTCTTCAACACAATGGGGGAGATTTATCAAAACCTGTGTAAAGGAAGAGTTGTGCAGTTGGCAACCAATTAGATTGCTTCTTTCATTTTTCACAGGTCTCTTTAAAAATGAAAGAAGCAATCTGATTGGTTGCCATTGGCAACTGCACCGCACTTCCTCTGCACAGTTTTTGATAAATCTCCCCTAATGTCTATATCACAGCCCAGCCCCATCTTACTCCACAAGCTCCACATCTCCGGGTGAATGGGCAGATCCTATTGTAGAGCCACAACCCCTTCCACAAGCCATCCCATCACAAAGCAAGGCCCAATTTATTTTTTCGCCCTACAATCTCTTTATCACAAACCACCCCCACATGAGGACAGGATATGATATTGGGATATGAGGACGGCATATGAGGACGAGATATGAGGTCGGGATATGAGGATGTGATATGAGGATGTGATATGAGGACAAAGTATGAAGTCAAGATATGAGGACAGGGTTTAAAGGACAACTGCAGTGTTAGACTTTTATATATTCCTGTGCCCGGGCCTCAAAAATAAACTTTAACTCACCTTCCTATGAGCCCCCGTTGGTCCGGCACAGGCCTCACGGTCCAGCGGTGCGAACCTCGTTCAACTTCCTGGGGACGGGGACGCCGCAGAGTCGTCGGCGTATCACCAGCCGCAGCGAAGTCCCACCCTGGCCGGTGATAGGCTGAGCCCACTGTCATTTAAGAAGCCGGCCAGAGCTCCTTACATGAGCCCCAGCCTATCACCGGCCAGGGTGGGACATCACTGCGGCTGGTGATACGCCGACGACTCTGCGGCGTCCCCGTCCCCAGAAAGTTGAACGAGGTTCACACCGCTGGACCGTGAGGCCTCTGCCGGACCAACGGGGGCTCGTAGGAAGGTGAGTTAAAGTTTATTTTGTTTATTTTTGAGGCCCGGGCACAGGGATATATAAAAGTCTAGCACTACAGTTGTCCTTTAACCCCTTAAGGACAATGGACGTACTCCTATGCCCCCGTTTCTGAGTCCTTAAGGACCGAGGACGTAGGAGTGCATCCTGTCCATTCCCGGCCCCCCGCCGCTAGCCGGAGGGGAGCCGGTGCCCGATGCCTGCTGAAATCGTTCAGCAGGCATTGCGGCATATCGCCCAGGGGGGTCATGATGACCCCCATGTCGGCGATGGCCGCAGATCGCTGGACAATTCAGCCCAGCCATCGCAGATCGCTGGACAATTCAGCCCAGCGATCTGCGGTGGATTCTCTGACGGTCCCGAACAGCCATAGCCAGCAGGGGTTAGGTGGCAATGGTGCCACCTCACAATCGCCCTGATTCGTCGGCCGGTTTACCGGCCGACCAATCAGGGCACCTGCTGCGTGTGTCACTCCCGCAACGCGCTCCGCCCCTCTTCCGGAGGACGTGAGCAGGTGCGGGACGTGCACCCCGGGAGCTGGGGACCCCCATCCCCGGCGTCAGTGTTGGGGCCCCAGGCGGCGGCGAGGGACTGACCTGCAGCGGAGCAGCAGTTGGGTGAGTGACAGCCTCCTGCTGTTGCTTAGCAACAGTTCCCAGCATGCAAAAAGGGCATGCTGGGAGCTGTAGTTATGCAACAGCAGGAGGCAGACCACCACAACTCCCAGCATTCCCTTATGGGCATGCTGGGACTTATAGTTTTGCAACAGCTGGAGGCACATTTTTTCTATGGAAAAGTGTACCTTCAGCTGTTGTATAACTACAACTCCCAGCTTGCACAATCAGCTAAAGTGCATGCTGGGAGTTGTAGTGGTGCATCTGCTGGTTGCATAACTACAACTCCCGGCATGCCTGTTGGCTGTCGGTGATTGCTGAGAGTTGTAGTTTTGCAACAGCTGAAGGCACACTGGTTGTGAAACACTGAGTTAAGTAGCAAACCAGTGTGTCTCCAGCTGTTGCATAACTACAATCCCCAGCCAAAGTAGTATGCCTCCAGCTGTTGCATAACTACAAGTCCCAGCATGCTCTTCCGCTGTCCGTACATGCTGGGGGTTGTAGCTTTTGCAACAGCTGAAGGCACACTGGTTGCAAAACTACAACTCCCAGCATGTACTGATAGACCGTACATGCTGGGAGTTGTAGTTTTGCAACAGCTGGATGTCCCCCCCCCCCCTCCCCAATGTGAATGTACAGGGTACACTCACATGGGCGGAGGTTTACAGTAAGTATCCGGCTACAAGTTTGAGCTGCGGCAAATTTTCTGCCGCAGCTCAAACTGCCATCGAGAAACTACTGTGAACCCCCGCCCGTGTGACTGTAACCTAAAAACACTACATTACACTAACACAAAATAAAATAAAAAGTAAAAAAAACACTACATATACACATACCCCTACACAGCCCCCTTCCCCAATAAAAATTAAAAACGTCTGGTACGCCACTGTTTCCAAAACGGAGCCTCCAGCTGTTGCAAAACAACTACTCCCAGTGTTGCCAGATAGCCACTGACTGTTCAGGCATGCTGGGAGTTTTACAACAGCTGGAGGCACCCTGTTTGGGAATCACTGGCGTAGAATACCCCTATGTCCACCCCTATGCAAATCCCTAATTTAGGCCTCAAATGCGCATGGCGCTCTCTCACTTTGGAGCCCTGTCGTATTTCAAGGCAACAGTTTAGGGTCACATATGGGGTATCGCCGTACTTGGGAGAAATTGTGCTAAAAATTATGGGGGGTATTTTCTGCTATTACCCTTTTTAAAAATGTAAAATTTTTGGAAAACCAAGCATTTTAGGTAAAAAAAAAAATTTTTTTTTTACATATGCAAAAGTCGTGAAACACCTGTGGGGTATAAAGATTCACACTACCCCTTGTTATGTTCCCCGAGGGGTCTAGTTTCCAAAATGGTATGCCATGTGTTTTTTTTTTTGCTGTCCTGGCACTATAGGGGCTTCCTAAATGCGGCATGCCCCAGAGCCAAATTTGCTTTCAAAAAGCCAAATGTGACTCCTTCTCTTCTGAGACCTGTAGTGCGCCAGCAGAGCACTTTTCACCCCCATATGGGGTGTTTTCTGAATCGGGAGAAATTGGGCTTCAAATTTTGGGGAGTATTTTCTGCTATTACCCTTTTTAAAAATGTAAAATTTTTGGGAAACCAAGCATTTTAGGTAAAAATTTTTTATTTTTTTTACATATGCAAAAGTTGTGAAACCCCTGTGGGGTATTAAGGTTCACTTTACCCCTTGTTATGTTCCCCGAGGGGTCTAGTTTCCAAAATGGTATGCCATGTGTTTTTTTTTTTTTTCTGTCCTGGCACCATAGAGGCTTCCTAAAGGTGACATGCCCCCCCAAAACCATTTGTCGCTCCTTCCCTTCTGAGCCCTCTACTGCGCCCACCGAACACTTTACATAGACATATGAGGTATGTCCTTACTCGAGAGAAATTGAGTTTCAAATACAAGTAACATTTTTCTCCTTTTTACCCCTTGCAAAAATTCAAAAATTGGGTCTACAAGAACATGCGAGTGTAAAAAATGAAGATATAGAATTTTCTCCTTCACTTTGCTGCTATTCCTGTGAAACACCTAAAGGGTTAAAACACTTACTGAATGTCATTTTGAATACTTTTGGGGGTGCAGTTTTTATAATGGGGTCATTTGTGGGGTATTTCTAATATGAAGACCCTTCAAATCCACTTCAAAACTGAACTGGTCCCTGAAAAATAGGGAGTTTGAAAATGTTGTGAAAAATTGGAAAATTGCTGCTGAACTTTGAAGCCTCTGGTGTCTTCCAAAAGTAAAAACTCATAAATTTTATGATGCAAACATAAAGTACACATATTGTATATGTGACCAAAAAAATAATTATTTTGAATATCCATTTTCCTTACAAGCATTTCATCAAATTTGGGGATTTTTCACCAAGAAAGGATGCAAGTTACCATAAAATTTTACCACTATGTTAAAGTAGAATATGTCACCAAAAAACAATCTCGGAATCAGAATGATAAGTAAAAGCGTTCCAGAGTTATTAGGCTAGGTTCACACTGTGGAATTTCTGGACACACTTTCTGCTGGAGATCGAGCTGGCGGCACTAGGACCGCGCGGACTACATTGCCATCTCCATAGATGGCAATGCATTTCTGAGCAGATCTCCCAAAAGATCCACCCAGAAATGCATTGCCATCTATGGGGGCAGCAATGCAGTCTGCTCGGTCCTAGAGCCGCCGGCTCGATCTCCGGCAGAAATTCTGCCCAGAAAATCTGCAGTGTGAACCCAGCCTAAATGTTTAAGTTGGGTCAGATTTGCAAAAACGCTCTGGTCCTTAAGGTGTAAAATGGCCTGATCCTTAAGGGGTTAATGTCAGAATATGAGGGTGGGATATGAAGTTTGGGATATGAAGGATTTGTGAATATAAAGTCATGATACAATTAGGGTTTTATTGCAAAAAAATACTGGCAATGATAATTTACATAATTAATTATTTGTTTGACATCACAGATAGCTCCGCCCATACCCATACATATCATGTAATGGCACAGGGGCATCAGAAGGGGATTAAAATGGCATGGGGGGTATCAGAGGGGGGCAATTGAAATGCCACAGCGGGATCAGAGGAGGGCAATTAAAATGCCACAGGGGGATCAGAGATTGGCAATTGAAATGGCACGGGGGGGGGGGGGATAAGAGGAGGGGGATTAAAATGGCACAGGGGATCAGAAGGGGAGAATAAAAATGGAAAAGTGGAATAAAAAGGGATTAAAATGGCATGGGGGGATCAGAGTAGGGGGGATTGAAATGGTACAGGGGGATCAGAAGGGGATTAAAATCGCAAAGGGGCTTAAAGGGGATGATTGAAATTACATGGGAAAATCAGGGGGGGGAGATAAGAGGAGGGGGATTGAAATGGCACAGCGGGGATCAAAGGGGGGATTGAAATGACATTGGGACGTTGTGCCAATTCAGTCCCCCCAATTCTCCAATGCTATTTTAGTTGATCCCCCTGTGTCATTTCAACTGATCCCCCTGTGCCATTTTAATGAACCCCCCCGATCCCCCTGCCATATGCATTTTAATAGATTTTCCCCTACAAGCCCCCCCCCCTCACTCCTTCAGTCAGTCATATGCATTTTAAAGGGGTACTCCAGTGAAAAACAATTTTTAAAGTCAACTGGTGCCAGAACGTTAAGCAGGTATGTAAATTACTTCTATTTAAAAATCTTAGTCCTTCCTATAGTACTTATTAGCTGCTGTATGCTCCAGAGGAAGTTCTTTTCTTTTCAAGGTTAGAAAAACTAAACTGATTTCTTCCAAAAAACAGCACCACACCTGTCCTCAGCTTGTGTGTGGTATTGCAGCTCTGTTCCATTGAAGTGAATGGAGACAAGTTGTAATAAGATGAACAACCTGAGAACAGAGGTGGCGCTGCCTTTACTTCTGGACATCCTCTTTAAGGGTGTGTTCACACCAGCGTACTTTCTTTCAAACTTGAAAGTTTGAAAGGGGGCGGGCTCTCCACCAGCTGTCAGTGGCAAATTTTTGGCAGCTGAATTTCCGCTGCAGAAAATCCGCCGCAGACCCCATTGAAAACATGCTGCGAGTTTGAAAGGAAATACGCTCGTATGAACGCACCCAGCAGATTTTTAACAGCAGAGTCTCCGCTGTTAAAAATCCACCGCAGACCCTAGTGAATGTAATGGGGTCTGCGGTGGATTTTCCATGGAGAGCCCGCCCATTTCAAACTTTCAAGTTTAAAAGAAAATACTCGAACGTGAACGCACCCTAAATGTCCGGGTCTTGTCTATTTAGGGTTCGTAGGTACGAGCTTTCCTATACAGAGGGTCACTTCAAAAATAAAAAATGGCCGAACTATACCACTATATGGTTTTACAGTAAGGAGTATATGTCGGGGATTAACAGGGGCAAATGTTATGAAATTTTTTATGGGTCAATATGCTGGAATTGGTTGTTGGATTCTAAGGTGCCTGATGGGAACAGGAACAGGTGCCTGATGCTTGGATTTAGATTAATCAAAATTTTTCAGGAAACAAAATAAGATCTGAGGGGGATATTTATCAAAACGTGAGCTGAGACAAAGTTAACCTGTAGCCCAGAGCAACCAATAAGATCCCTCCTTAATTATTGAAAAGGCCTTTAAAAAACAAAACAAGCCATCTGATTGGTTGGTTTGGACAACTGGTCAACTTATCCTCTGCACAAATTTTGATAAAACTCAACCACACGCAGGGGCGGACTGACAACACTCAGGGCCCCCGGACCAAATAAAGCAAGGACCCCCCGGCAAGACTCTGCCCTGACCACGCCCCCATTCCACCCAAATCCCTCCTCATGTCTCACCCCTACACACAAAATATTATACTTACATTACACTAATGGGTCGTTACTGTACTTGATGATCATGAAGAACAAGCCCGCTAGCCACGTCATGGCCATCTGTACATAGCGGGTCCCTAACATCCCTAGCACAAAAGAAGGGGAAGGGGGGGTAATTATAAAATGCTACATACTATATGCCACCAGGACTTAACAGTGCCGCACATTGTGCCTCCTAGATATACCAGTGCTGCACACTGTGCCACCAGGCTTTAACAGTGCCCCACACTGTGCTGCATGGATATAATCATAGAAGAGAAGTAAATCCAGCACTTACCATATATTCTATGTAGTTTATTGCATATCATTGACCATATGGTGAGTGCTGGGATTACTTCTCTACTATGTTCTGGGCCTGATCCATCCACGTGCACCACCAAATTAGGTGCCGACCTCCGCCTATTGTGGATATAATAATGTCACACACTGTGCTGCCAGGATATAATAATGTCACACACTGTACCGCTAGGGTATACTCGTGCCACCCACTGTGTGCCATGACATAGTATAGTAGTACATAGACTGTGTGCTCAGTACATAGCTGTACCATACAAGAGACCCTTAAAACATAATAGTGTCCACTACAAAGGATTGTGCCCAGCCAGTGTGCCTACCTGACCTCTCAACTCCCATCATTTTGGACTATGCTGGAGAGCCCTAGGCATGATGGGAGTTGTAGTTTTGTAATATCTGCAGAGCCACAGGTTGGAGTACATTATCGCCCATCATCCCTGCAGAACTTACAATAGACTCCAGCTGATGGGACAGTCAGACAGAACACACAATAATATCAGTGACCTGAGTGACGTCTTCTCTGTTGTCTTTTCTTTTCTTCTTTATCTGGTCCAGATGTCAGGACTTCTTCCAGCTCCATCTTCTCTGCAGAGTCTGACACAAGCACATCATACTTTAGTCACTTTGTCCACAGATCCTCATCTTCCATAAGAAGACAATAATCATTATAACCCTGCCAGATACTGTGCCCCCTAAATATATCCCTTACAGACCCATCTGTCCCCTGCACCCCTAAATCCTCCTTCAGACCTCTCTATCCCCCCAGACCACTGTGTCCTCCTCCAGACCCCTCTGTCCCGAGACCACTGTGTCCTCCTCCAGACCCCTCTGTCCCGAGACCACTGTGTCCTCCTCCAGACCCCTCTGTCCCGAGACCACTGTGTCCTCCTCCAGACCCCTCTGTCCCGAGACCACTGTGTCCTCCTCCAGACCCCTCTGTCCCGAGACCACTGTGTCCTCCTCTAGACCCCTCTGTCCCGAGACCACTGTGTCCTCCTCCAGACCCCTCTGTCCCGAGACCACTGTGTCCTCCTCCAGATCCCTCTGTCCCGAGACCACTGTGTCCTCCTCCAGACCCCTATGTCCCGAGACCACTGTGTCCTTCTCCAGACCCCTCTGTCCCGAGACCACTGTGTCCTCCTCCAGATCCCTCTGTCCCGAGACCACTGTGTCCTCCTCCAGACCCCTCTGTCCCGAGACCACTGTGTCCTCCTCCAGATCCCTCTGTCCCGAGACCACTGTGTCCTCCTCCAGACCCCTCTGTCCTGAGACCACTGTGTCCTCCTCCAGACCCCTCTGTCCCGAGACCACTGTGTCCTCCTCCAGACCCCTCTGTCCCGAGACCAGTGTCCTCCTCCAGATCCCTCTGTCCCGAGACCACTGTGTCCTCCTCCAGACCCCTCTGTCCCCATCATACCCCTAAACCCTCCTGACTCCTCTGCTCCCTCTTCCTCCGCTCATGGCCCCTTATTGTGGCCTCTCACATGGCCTCTATTTCTTAATGGCCAGTCCAGCCCCAAGCTCAGCAGTAGTATGACACATGATAGGATTAGATACACAGGCTCAGCAGTAGTATGACACATGATAGGATTAGATACACAGGCTCAGCAGATAGTATCACACATAACGGATTAGGTACACAGGCTCAGCAGACAGAATCACACATAACGGATTTAGATACACAGGCTCAGCAGACAGTATCACACATAACGGATTAGGTACACAGGCTCAACAGACAGTATCACACATAACGGATTAGGTACACAGGCTCAACAGACAGTATCACACATAGCGGATTAGGTACACAGGCTCAACAGACAGTATCACACATAATGGATTAGGTACACAGGCTCAGCAGACAGTATCACACATAACAGATTTAGATACACAGGCTCAGCAGACAGTATCACACATAGCGGATTAAATCCAAATGAAAGAAGAAGCGGCACTCCAAATTAGCTTCAAAAGCTGTGGTTTATTCACCCATCATGTGAATGGTGCTACGTTTCGGTCTCCACAATGAGACATTTCTCAAGCCAATTAAACAGCATAACTCACTTCCTTTTATATGCAGTCCACTAGTGACATCAGTGTACATAATTTACATAATATATTCATATAAACAAAGAAAAAAAAGTGACATTCGTGTACAATGTGTCATATTGCATTCAGTGTAATAACATCCAATGTGCAACAATACATAACAGAAGGTATCATCATGACCCGATCTTCAATACCTTCATTATTTCAGCCAAGATATTCATAATTAATCGGAAAAGTGGGTTGTGACTCACCCATTAGTTGTCAGTGATCATACACGCCCCCCTCTTCTCTTCAGCACGTTGCCTCCGTTTGCAAAACAAATGGAGAGCGCAGAACCGGAAGTCGTAATCGCTCCATCTGCGCTCTCGCGATGTTAAACTCAGGAGGAAGAGGACCAATCACCATGAGTTTAACATCGCGAGAGCGCAGATGGAGCGATTACGACATCCGGTTCTGCGCTCTCCATTTGTTTACATACGGAGGCAACGTGCTGAAGAGAAGAGAGGGGCGTGTATGATCACTGACAACTAATGACATGAATGTCACTTTTTTTTTCTTTGTTTATATGAATATATTATGTAAATTACCGTATTTATCGGGGTATACCACGCACCGGCCTATAACACGCACCCTCATTTTACCAAGGATATTTGGGTGAAAAAAGTTTTTTACCCAAATATCCTTGGTAAAATGAGGGTGCGTGTGTGTGCATGTGTATACCCCGATACACCCCCAGGAAAGGCAGGGGGAGAGAGGCCGTCGCTGCCCGCTTCTCTCCCCCTGCCTTTCCTGGGGTCTAGAGCCCTACTGCCGCCGCTTCTCTCCCGCTGGCTATCGGCGCCGCTGCACGTTCTCTCCCCCTGACTATCAGTGCCGGCGCCGATAGCCAGGGGGAGAGAAGTGGCGCAGGCAATGGGGAAGCGGCGCGGATAGCCAGGGGGAGAGAAGGGGCAGCAGCACCCATTGCCGGCGCCGCCACCCCCGTTGCCTCCCCCATCCCCGGTTGCATAATTACCTGTGGCCGGGGTCGGGTCCGCGCTGCTTCAGGCCTCCGGTGTGCGTCCCATGCGTCATTGCTATGCACTGCACGGCGCGGCGCAATGACGAGTGACGTCATTGTGCCGTGCAGCGCATAGCAACGACGCAGGGGACGCACACCGGAGGCCTGAAGCAGCGAGGACCCGACCCCGGCAACAGGTAATTATGCAACCAGGGATGGGGGAGGCAACGGGGCAGCGGCGCCGGTAATGGGTGCCGCTGCCCCTTCTCTCCCACTGTCTCCCGATAGCCAGGGGGAGAGAAGGGCCGGCAGCAGGACTCTAGACCCCAGGACAGGCAGGGGCAGAGAAGCCAGCAGCGCTGGCAGTCTCTGCACCTGCAAAGCCGCTGCAGTTCATTGATTTAAAGCGCCCGCTTTAAATCATTGAACTGCAGCGGCTTATCGGCGTATAACATGCAGGTAGACTTTAGGCTAAAAATTTTTGCCTAAAAAGTGCATGTTATATGCCGATAAATACGTTATGTAGACTGATGTCACTAGTGGTCTGCATATAAAAGGAAGTGAGGTATGCTGTTTAATTGGCTTGAGAAAGGTCTCATTGTGGAGAACGAAACATAGCACCATTCACATGATGGGTGAATAAACCACAGCTTTTGAAGCTATTTTGGAGTGCCGCTTCTTCTTTCATTTGGATTTGATTACCGAGGGATACTGAGTCCTATCTCCAGGAGCAGAGCACCCACTTGGACCGTAAGTCCTATACACAGTGGCGGCCAGGGGCGTAGCTAGAAACCCAAGGGCCCCGGTGCGAAAAATTGCCTTGGGCCCCCCTACCACCTGACAACCCGCTTCCCCAATCTCGGACGACCACTTACTCGGCCGCACAAACATATCAGTGACTACAGCACTGATGGGACACAGTCAGGAGAATACACAACAATGTAAGGGACTAACAGGCAGGGCCAGACAGACAAAACAGGAATTTAAGAATAAGCAGCCCATTTTTCTAGTGGGGGTCAAACTTCTGGGACCCCCACCAATCACCCAATCACCCTGGTTCCATTTGCTCTCCAGCTGTTATAAAGCTATAACTCCCATCATGTCTGGAGAGCCTCCAGCATTATAGGAGTTGTAGTTTTGCAACAGCTGGAGAGCCCCAGATTAGAGTACAGCATCACCCATCATCACTGTGGAACTTACAAGTGACTCCAGCTGAGGACAGTCAGGAGAATACACAATGATATCAGTGACCTGAGTGATGTCTTCTCTGTTGTCTTTTCTTCTTCATCTGGTTCAGACGTCAGGACGTCTTCCAGCTCCATCTTCTCTGCAGAATCTGATGCCCGGACATCATAGGCTCCTCATCCTCTGTATGAAGACAATAATCATTATTATTCTGCTAAATACTGTACCCCCTAAATATAAAACTACCATCCACTGTACATCCTGCATATACTACCAACCACTTAACCCCCAAATATAATACTGCCATCCACTGTACCCCCTGAATATAATACTGCCACCCACTGTACCCCCTGAATATAATCCTGCCACCTACTGTACCCCCTGAATATAATCCTACCACCCAATGTACCCCCTGAATATAATCCTGCCACCCAATGTACCCCCTGAATATAATCCTGCCACATACAGTACATACACACACACCATTCATACATATAGTACATACACACACATAATAGACACGCCGCCTCCGCCCCCCACCCCACACATGCATAATACATACATACATACACATCATGCATACACATATCATACATACACCCGCCGCCTCCAGATCCCCCCCGCATAATACATCTCCACACATCATACATACATCTTGTTTACACACATCTATCATTCATACATCATACATACAGTACATACACACACATTTATACACACACATCATTCATACGTCATACATACAGTACATACACACACACCATACATACACACGCTGCCTCCGGACCCCAAATTCTATGATCACCTCATGAACAAGCAGATACCATTATTCAAAATGGCTGAACGTGTGCAGCCCACAAATCGCTCCCCCCCCCCTCCTCCCACAGATTCAATACATTTTCTGCTGCAGATTTGCTGTGGTAGATTTTGCTACCCATTGAAGTCAATGGGTAGCAAAATCTGCTGAAGCAAATCTGCAGCAAAAATACGCACATGTGAATGCACCCTTAGGGTAGGGTCTCATGTAACAGATCAGTAGTGTATGTTACTCTGCTGATCCATTAATGACTTGACCCTATAGTGTGCCTCCAGCTGTTTTCCCCCATGTCCTGCTTACAGCAGCAATCCGCCACTACGAGCCGCTCCATGATGTTTCCGAGTACATAGCATACATAGAGACTCGCAGATCCCTGTGTGGCTGCTTGTTAGTGGCAGATTGCTGTTGTGAGCAGCACACAAGGGGGAAAACAGCAGGAGGCACTCTATAGAGTCAAGTCATCGGTGGATCCGCAGCGTAAAATACGCTGCAGACCTGTTACATGTAACTCTACCCTAATGTTAATCTGTACAGGATGATTTAGGATAAGAGGGGTTTTCACAATATATATTTCTCTAACTTAAAGGAGTACTCCAGGATGCAAAAATTGCCATTCAGACTGCCAGCAGTAAAATAATAAATATACATACCTGCTGTCGCTCCCACTGTGCCTCCAGTAACCCGCTCTGGCCTCCGCCCCGATCCTTTTCCTGGTTGCCAGTGGTCGGTGAGTCATACTGCACTCAGCTAAGCCCCGCCTCAGCCAGCGATAGGCTGAGCGGCAGTGTGACTCAACGACCACCGGCAACCAGGAAAAGGATCGGGGCGGAGGCGGGTTACTGGAGGCACAGGGGGAGCGAGAGCAGGTATGTATATTTATTATTTTACTGCTGGCAGTCTGAATGACAATTTTTGCATCCTGGAGTACTCCTTTAAGAGATTTACTGTAAGCCAGTGTTTTCCAACCATGGCACCTCCAGCTGTTGCAAAACTACAACTCCCAGCATGCCCAGACAGCCTTTGGCTTGAGTTGTAGTTTTGCAACAGCAGGAGACACAAAACTACAAATCCCAGCATGCCCAAACAGCCAAAGGTTGTTTGGGCATGCTGGGATTTGTAGTTTTGTGTCTCCTACTGTTGGAAAACTACAACTCCCAGCATGCCCGGAAAGCCAAAGGCTGGCTGGGCATGCTGGGAGTTGTAGTTTTACAACAGCTGAAGGATCCATGGTTGGAAAACACTGGCTTCTGACATCAGAGGATGTCACTATGCGCAACTACTATGGAGTGAGCGCAGGAGTTCCGGCGCTAACTTCATAGGCATGCCTTAAATCAGTGGACTCCAACCTGCGCCCCACATGTTGTTCAATTCAGACCGGAGATTTGTGGCGATTCCAGATCATATGTGTCTCCGGTGACCCAGTAAATAAGGGTGTTTGGGGCTGTCCAAGACAGCTTCGATCACCCTGAAGTGATAGGAGTGAGGTGGCGGGGGTGCCACCCCACCTATCTCTGCTATATACCGGTCAGAAGTGACTGACCAATAGCAGATCGGGGAGGTGGCGCGAGGGTTAAAATTGAGTTCCTCTGCTCTGCCCACCCACGGTAGTCCGGGCAGAGCGGGGGAACTGTGATGTGAGCAGCGGTGGCGGTCCCTTACTGACTGCGGGCGTGGATCCTCCTCTAGGTGTGGCGGGCGGCGATCGTGCTGTTGACGGGAGCCAGGAGGTGAGTAGTTGCCTAGCAACATCTGGAGGTCCACAGTTTGGAGATCACTGTGCAGTGGTCTCTAAATTGTGGCCATCCAGATGTTGCATAACTACAACTCACAGAATGCACTGACAGACCATACATGCTGGGAGTTTTAGTTTTGCAACAGCTGGAGGCTCACTGGTGGGGAAGCACTGTTAGGTTCTGTTACCTAACTGGGTGCTTCCTCACCAGTGGGCCTCCAGCTGTGGCAAAACTACAACTCCCAGCATGCACTGATAACCAAAGGGCATGCTGGGAGTTGTAGATATGCAACAGCTGGAGGTACACAAATACAACTCTCAGCATGCCCAGACAGCCATTTTCTGTTCGTGCATGCTGGGAGTTGTAGTTATGCAAGATCTGGATGGCTACCATTTAGAGACCACTGCACAGTGATCTCCAAACTGTGGCCCTCCAGATGTTGCTAGGAAAGTACTCACCTCCTGGCTCCCGTCAACAGCACGTTCGCTGCCCGCCTCACTTAGAGGAGGATCGCCGCCCGCAATTGGTAAGGGACCTCCACCGCTGCTCACATCACAGTTCCCCGCTCTGCCCGGACTACCGTGGGTGGGCAGAGGGGAGGAACTGAATTTTAACCCATGCGCCTCCTCCACGATCTGCTATTGGTCGGTCCCTTCTGACCGACCAATAGCAGAGATAGGAGGGGTTGCACCCCCGCCACCTCATTCCTATCACTTCAGGATGATTGAATCTGTCTTGGACAGCCCTGAACACCCTTATTTACCGGGTCACCGGAGACACATATGATCTGGAATCGCCACAAATCTCCAGTCAGAATTGACCAACATGGGGGGGCCTCAGGAGCCCCCAGGCATTGGCACGGGACGATTTCAGCAGGCATCACGTGCCATTCACCGCCCAGTTACCGGTGGTGACCGGAAACCCTGAGGCCGTACAGGTACGCCCTTGGTCCTAGACAGGTTAATGATTTAATCTAAAACTCCACTCACAGAATTCTGCAAGTGTAGATTTCAATTGGTGGCTGCGGCCAAAATCCGTTTTCCCCTCCTTCTCAATTTCCCCTGGATGAAGCTGTACATGCTACAGAGTTATTTCTCCTGTACGTCCCTCCTACATGATTTTCTCTCAAAGCTGCAGTACATACAGTACTGTATGAACCCCATGCATCTCTGCTTCCCTGTATGATCCCCGTGCATCTCTGCTTCCCTGTATGAACCCCATGCATCTCTGCTTCCCTGTATGAACCCTGTGCATCTCTGCTTCCCTGTATGAACTCTGACATATAAATGCACAGGGTTCATACAGTGATATTCATGTCCTGTACAAACCCCATTTATTTCTACGTCCTCTTTATGGGGCTAATAAACACCCAATGAAACAGCAGAAGCCAGCCTACAACTCCCAGCATACACACACACCTAACAGGGACTACAACTTCCAGCATACACACACACACACACCTAACAGGGACTACAACTCCCAGCATACACACACACCTAACAGGGACTACAACTCCCAGCATACATACACACATAACAGGGACTACAACTTCCAGCATACATATACACACACATAACAGGGACTACAACTCCCAGAATACAAACACATAACAAGGACTACAACTCCCAGCATACACACACACATAACAGGGACTACAACTCCCAGCATACACACACCTACCTAACAGGGACTACAACTCCCAGCATACACACACACACCTAACAGGGACTACAACTCCCAGCATACATACACACATAAAAGGGACTACAACTCCCAGCATACACACACCTAACAGGGACTACAACTCCCATCATATACACACACACCTAACAGGGACTACAACTCCCAGCATACACACACCTAACGGACTACAACTCTCAGCATACATGCACACATAACAGGGACTACAACTCCCAGCACACGCACACACATAACAGGGACCCCCTCCTCCTCACATAGAAATCATCCCCAGTCAGAGATTTATTCCCAGTCCCTGCAGTACATCCCCAGTCCGTGTAAAGTAAAAACAGACAGAGCTCAAGCAGGGAAGATGAGGGAGGGGGCATGTACTTCTCCCCGTGGAGATCTACGTCCTCACCTCGGGGAGATAAGGGAGAGGGCGTGTACTTCTCCCCGTGGAGATCTACGTCCGTCCTGAGCTCAGGGAGGGGAGAGGAAGGAGGGGGCATGTACTTCTCTCTCCCCTTGCTCTGCCCTCCCCCAGCTCTAGCTTCGGAAATCTTCGGAGAGCTGGGGGAGGAGCCGACGCAAGGATTCACGGGGGCGCAAAAAACCACCTCACACCGGTACATGTGGTGTTTACTCTAGGTAATTCTGAGATTAATGGCTGAAGGAAGTGACGTCTACTGTTCAGCTTGGTGTATGTTCTGTGGTAACTAGAAAACCCCTCTATAGGGTACGTTCACATGTGCATATTTTCTGCTGCAGATATTGCTGCCCATTGACTTTAACCCCTTAAGGACCAGGCCATTTTACACCTTAGGACCAGAGCGTTTTTTGCACATCTGACCACTGTCACTTTAAACATTAATAACTCTGGAATGCTTTTATTTATCATTCTGATTCCAAGATTGTTTTTTCGTGACATTCTACTTTAACATAGTGGTAACATTTTGTGGTAACTTGCATCCTTTCTTGGAGAAAAATCCCCAAATTTGATGAAAAATTTGAAAATGTTGCATTTTTCTAGCTCTCTGCTTGTAAGGAAAATGGATATTCAAAATACATTTTTTTTTCATTCACACATACAATATGTCTACTTTATGTTTGCATCATAAAATTTACGTGTTTTTACTTTAGGAAGACACCAGAGGGCTTCAAAGTTCAGCAGCAATTTTCCAATTTTTCACAAAATTTTCAAACTCACTATTTTTCAGGGACCAGTTCAGGTTTGAAGTGGATTTGAAGGGTCTTCATATTAGAAATACCCCACAAATGACCCCATTATAAAAACTGCACCCCCAAAAGTATTCAAAATGACATTCAGTCAGCGTTTTAACTCTTTAGGTGTTTCACAGGAATAGCAGCAAAGTGAAGGAGAAAATTCACAATCTTAATTTTTTACACTCGCATGTTCTTGTAGACCCAATTTTTGAATTTTTACAAGGGGTATAAGGAGAAAATGTATACTTATATTTGTAGCCCAATTTCTCTCGAGTAAGCACATGCCTCATATGTCTATGTAAAGTGTTCGGCGGGCGCAGTAGAGGGCTCAGAAGCAAAGGAGCGACATGGGGATTTTGGAGAGTATGTTTTTCTGAAATGGTTTTTGGGGGGCATGTTGCATTTAGGAAGCCCCTATGGTGCCAGAACAGCAAAAAAAAAAACACATGGCATACCATTTTGGAAACTAGACCCCTTGAGGAACATAACAAGGAATAACGTCAACCTTAATACCCCACAGGTGTTTCACGACTTTTGCATATGTAAAAAAAATATTTTTTTTCACTAAAATGTGTGTTTCCCCCCAAATTTCACATTTTTGCAAGGGTTAATAGCAGAAAATACCCCCCAAAATTTGTAACCCCATCTCTTCTGAGTATGGAAATACCCAATGTGTGGACATCAAGTGATCTGCTGGCGCACTACAATGCTCAGAAGAGAAGGAGCACCATTGAGCTTTTGGGAAAAAATTGTTTGGAATGGAAGTCAGGGGCCATGTGCGTTTACAAAGGCCCCCGTGGTGCCAGAACAGTGGACCCCCCCCCCCACATGTGACCCCATTTTGGAAACTATACCCCTCACAGAATTTAATAAGGGGGGCAGTGAGTATTTACACCCCACTGGCGTTTGACAGATCTTTGGAACAGTGGGCTGTGCAAATGAAAAATTACATTTTTCATTTTCACGGACCACTGTTCCAAAAATCTGTCAGACACCTGTGGGGCGTAAATGCTCACTGCGCCCCTTATTACATTACGTGAGGGGTGTAGTTTCCAAAATGGGATCACATGTGAGTATATATTTTTTTGCGTTTATGTCTGAACCACTGTAAAATCGGCCACCCCTGTGCAAATCACCAATTTAGGCCTCAAATGTACATGGTGCGCTCTCACTCCTGAGCCTTGTTGTGCGCCCACAGAGCATTTTACGCCTACATATAGGGTATTTCTGTACAAATTTTGGGGGTCTTTTTTTCCTTTTAACGCTTGTGAAAATAAAAAGTATGGGGCAACACCAGCATGTTAGTGTACATTTTTTTCTTTTTTGACACTAACAAGCTGGTGTAGCCCCAACTTTTCCTTTTCATAAGGAGTAAAAGGAGAAAAAGCCCCCCAAAATTTGTAGTACGGAGATACCCCATATGTGGCCCTAAACTGTTTCCTTGAAATACGACAGGGCTCCGAAGTGAGAGAGCGCCATGCGCATTTTAGGACTAATTTAGGGATCACATAGGGTGGACATAGGGGTATTCTACACCAGTGATTCCCAAACATAGTGCCCCCAGCTGTTGCTAAACTCCCAGCATGCCTGGACAGTCAGTGGCTGTCCGGAAATGCTGGGAGTTGTTGTTTTGCAACAGCTGGAGGCTCCATTTTGGAAACACTGCCATACAATACGTTTTTCATGTTTCCCGCTAGGAGTTTGAGCTGCGGCGAAAAATTTGCCACAGCCCAAACTTGAAGCAGGAAACTTACTGTAAACCTGCCCGTGTGAATGTACCCTGTACGTTCACATGGGGGGGCAAACCTCCAGCTGTTTCAAAACTACGAGTTGTACTTTTGCAACAGCTGGAGACACACTGGTTGGAAAACCTTCAGTTAGGTTCTGTTACCTAGCTCAGTATTTTCCAACCAGTCTGCCTCCAGCTGTTGGAAAACTACAACTCCCAGCATGTACTGATGGGAGATGTAGTTATGCAATAGCTGGAGGTACGCAACTACAACTCCGAGCCAAGACAGCTGATTGCTGTTTGGACGTGCTGGGATTTGCAGTTTTGCAACATCTGGAGGGCTACAGTTTTAGAGAACACTGCAAAGTGATCTCCAAACTGTGGTCCTCCAGCTGTTGCAAAACTACAATTCCCAGCATGCCCTGACAGCAAACAGTTGTTTGGGCATGCTAGGAGTTGTAGTTTTGCAAGATCTGGAGGGCTACAGTTTAGGGACCACTATATAGTGGTCTCAAACTGTAGCCCTCCAGCTGTTGGAAAACGACATATTCCAGCATGCCCAAACAGCTGTCTGGGCATGCTGGGAGTTGTAGTTTTGCTACATCTGGAGGGCTACAGTTAGAGACCACTGTATAATGGTCTCAAACTGTACCCTGCAGATGTTGCTAGGCAACTCACCAGCTTCCGTCGGATCCAGCCGCACGTCATCGCCCCCCACCGATCTCCGTCGCCTGCAGCCTCCGTCGCCCGCCCGGATCGGTAAGTGGATCTTTGGCGCCGGTCCCCGTCGTTTCCCCGTCCTGCCCCGCCTATTGTGGGTGGGCAGAACGGGGAAAATGAAAGTTAACCCCCCTGCCCCCGATCTGCTATTGGTGGTCACGTCTAGACCACCAATAGCAGGGATAGGAGGGGTGGCACCCCTGCCACCTCACTCCTATCGCTTCAGGGGGATCCTGGGTGTCTTAGACACCCGCAATCCCCCTTACATTCCGGGTCACTATAGACCCGTAATGACCCGGAATCACGCAAATCGCAAGTGTGAATTCACTTGCGATTTGCCGCGATCGCCGACATGGGGGGGTCTGATGACTCCCCTGGGCATTTGCACGGGATGCCTGCTGAATGATTTCAGCCGGCATTCTGGTCCAATCCCCGCCCGGCGCACAGCAGGGACCAGACGTAACTGTACGTCTTTGGTCCTTAAGACCCAGGGTGTCAGGACGTAACGTTACGTCATGGGTCCTGTAGGGGTTAAATGGGCACTGTCAGATACAAAAACTTTTGATATGTTGTAAAGCATGCAAAACCAATAGGTTTTGCAATTGCTTTCATTAGAAAATGTTCAGTATTTCATACTGAAAAAGCCAGTCAAACAACTGCCCCCCCCCCTGCCTGCTTGGACACATACTAGTCCTGCTGTGTCCATGCATCATCACCTATGTCATGGACACTTCCTTGATTGACAGCTGTGAGCACAGGGCTCACAGCTGGAGGAAAAATCCTCCCACTGTCAGCTTGTGTCCCGTTACTGTCAGTGAGGACAAGCTGGGAGTTTTAGTTTTGCTAATGCTAGCGGAGATGCGAGCATACTGAGGCAGGGGGCGGAGACCTGCACAGTGACGCCACGCCCCCTCCCTTTGAGAGGAATTCAGACTAGTGAGCTGAATTAAAAGTGTAATAAAAAAATAAAGGTGCTAGACACATAAAAATTAGATGTACATGGTCAGGATTAGGTACTGAGTGATATATAAAAAAAATATATATTTTTGGATCTGACAGGTACGTTTTCATGGGTAGCAAAATCTGCAACAGCAGCCCTGCATAAGAATATATGCACATGTGAAAGTACCCTTAAGGTACAATCTTAAAAAGTGTTTAGGCAGCGTATTTCATGCTGCTCATCCAAGAAAATGCAGCGAATTTCCTGCTGCATGGGACCATACCCTAAGGGTCTATTCACACGTACAATATTCTACGCAGATATGATGCTGTACATGTGAATAGACCATAAAGGTGGCACAAGGGAATGACTATCCCCCTTAATGGTGGTCTCCAAACTGGGATCTCTGGCTGTTGCAAATCTACACTACAAATCCCAGCATGCCTCGACAACCAAGGGATGTTGCTGGAAGTTGTAGTTTAATGAAAGTGTAATAAAAAAATAAAGGTGCTAGACACATAAAAATTAGATGTACATGGTCAGGATTAGGTACTGAGTGATATATAAAAAAAATATATATTTTTGGATCTGACAGGTACGTTTTCATGGGTAGCAAAATCTGCAACAGCAGCCCTGCATAAGAATATATGTACATGTGAAAGTACCCTTAAGGTACAATCTTAAAAAGTGTTTAGGCAGCGTATTTCATGCTGCTCATCCAAGAAAATGCAGCGAATTTCCTGCTGCATGGGACCATACCCTAAGGGTCTATTCACACGTACAATATTCTACGCAGATATGATGCTGTACATGTGAATAGACCATAAAGGTGGCACAAGGGAATGACTATCCCCCTTAATGGTGGTCTCCAAACTGGGATCTCTGGCTGTTGCAAATCTACACTACAAATCCCAGCATGCCTCGACAACCAAGGGATGTTGCTGGAAGTTGTAGTTTTGCAATAGTTGGAGGTTCACAGTTTGGTGACCACTGTTCTGTGCCTCAGATTGTGCCTCTATAGTAGATAGTGACTAGGGATGCACCGAAAGGGAAATTTTGGTCCAAAACCGAAAATTTAGGCTGTGCTTGGCCAAAAAACGAAAATGCATTGCTCTGCCCACTTTTTTAACCTCTTCAGGGCGCAGGGCGTATGTATACACCCTGCATCCTGAGTCCTTAAGGACGCAGGGCATACAGGTAAGCCCGTGGGAATTCCGGTCCCCACCGGCATGCATTTAGCAGGCATCCCGGCACATCGCCGAGGGGGGTCCTGAGATCCCCGCATGTTGGCAATTGCCGGAAATCGCTTGTCAATTCAGACCAGCGATTTTTGGCGATTCCGGTTCCAGCCGCTCGCCGTTTGGGGACCGGACCAGGATGACTGCTGAAATCATTCAGCGGGCATCCCAGCTCAGCAGGCATCCCGGCTGTGGTTAGGTGGATCCACTGACATGTGAGGAAGATGGCTTGGGCCACACCAGGGAGCTGAGTCTAAGGTGGCGCTGGTTTTCACCAGAGCCCACAGCAAAGCGGTATGGACTTGCTGCGGCCGGCGGCACCCAGGTCCCTACCCCTGATACGACTTCTCCCCACAGGCAGCCGAGGTATAATGTGGCACAGGAAGAATGAGGCACAGACGTAGTCAGGACAGGCAAGAGGTCAGAGCAGGTGGCAATGAAGCAAGGTCAGGTCACGTAGCAGGAGGTCAATAGGCAGGCGGCACAGGAGCAAGGTCAGTATACGTGGCAAGGGATCAGATACATGGCAAGGCAAGACACAAATATACGCTTTCTCTTGGCAACTAGAGCACAAAGATCCGGCAGGGAACAGGAGGAAGTGCCGGAACTGGATGCTCTTCGACACTGAAAGTGCCAGTGAGGTGAGGAAGGCCCCACTTTTCTGTTGTCTTCCTAGTCCTCCTCATCATCTAGTGATGTTAGCCCCCCAGAAGGGGAGACTTATCTTCTGCCAATACATTCCCACTAAGCAGGCAAGGTATGTTGTGGAAATATTAAGTTGTCACATTGCCTTCATATTGTGCGATATGGCGTAGATTCATGTGTTGTCAACTGGTCACCATAGCTGCAGATGTGGTGGTTATTGATGACACATGGAGGTGTGTCATATCTTCTTTAGGCTGAATCATTACCTTGTACCCTAATGCTGACTGCATGTATGGGCGTGGCTTTGTACTGTATGTGGGAGTGGTTCTGTAAACCCTCCATTTTGTTAGGCATAAATAAACATAACCCACACTAGCAGGGGGATTCTTCCTGAAGCTGGTGAGAGAAACCGTGTTGTTTGTGCTTCTTCAACTATGGCGAATTCGCTATCCTGGCAGACCGCACTGAGCCTGAATTATTACAAGTCTGGATTCCTACAACAGGTATGGTGTGAAACTCTACAAACTTTGCGAGAGTACCTCAGGATACATTTGCAAGTTTAGAGTATAAGAGGGACGGTATTCCCGTTAGCAGAAAACTTATGTGGGACCTTGTGAACCCACTGCTGGATAAGGGTGTCTGAGGGTCCGCAGCACCTTCAACTGCGTGACCCGGGCCCTTCTTTAGGGTGCTATTGTCTGCCCCAACCTATTTTTGGGCATAGACCTATTTTTTATTTTCATTCACTAACATTGGCCAGACCCTCTCCGCTATAAAAGTCCCTGATCAGCATTTTTTTTAGGTGTAGCCGTTTTTTCACTGATTATTGTGGTTGTTTTTTTTAATTCCCTTTAGAAGTTGTTATAATAGCCACAGTGTATTTTCGGTGGAGGAGGCATATGATATGATGCTCTTCGACACCGAAAGTGCCAGTGAGGTTACATAGTTACATAGTTACATAGTTAGTACGGTCGAAAAAAGACATATGTCCATCAAGTTCAACCAGGGAATTAAGGGGTAGGGGTGTGGCGCGATATTGGGGAAGGGAGGTGAGGAAGGCCCCACTTTTCTGTTGTCTTCCTCGTTCTCCTCATCATCTAGTGATGTTAGCCCCCTCCAGAAGGGGAGACTTATCTTCCGCCAATACATTCCCACTAAGCAGGCAAGGTATGGCGTGAAACTCTACAAACTATGCGAGAGTACCTCAGGATACATTTGCAAGTTTAGAGTATACGAGGGACAGGATTCCTGTATTGAACCCACAGAATGTCCCCCCAATCTGGGTGTTAGCAGAAAACTTGTGTGGGACCTTGTGCAAACACTGCTGGATAAGGGTTACCACCTTTACGTGGATAACATTTATACCAGTATCCCTCTTTTCAAATCCCTCGCCACCAGATTCACGGTCACTTGTGCGACAGTCCAGAAGAATCAAAGAGGCCTCCCGACCTAAACCCTTCAGACACCTATGCCCAGGGGTGAGACCAGGGCCCTTACCAGTGAAAACCTGTTGCTGGTCAGGTATAAGGACAAGAGGGAGGTTCTTATGCTGACCACAGTTCATGGTAACGGCATCACCCCTGTGCAAGGTGCCGCAGCAACGATCCTCGAACCTAATTGTATCGTGGCGTACAATCAGTATATGGGGGAGTTGATCTCTCTGATCAACTCCTCAAGCCATACAACACCATGTGGAAAACACGGGTATGGTACAAAAAAGTTGCGGTCTATACGGTCCAGGTTGCCATGTACAACTCTTTTGTACTGCCCCAGTATGCAGGCAACACAGAGACATTCCTCCAGTTCCAAGAGGAAGTCCTCAAGGCCCTGATCTTTGGCAACCGGGAAAGAGCAGGCCAGATTTCCTTTGGAACAACAGGTGCCAGGATCATCCCAGGCCAACACTTTCCAGGCAGGTCCCCCACTCTGGAAAGAAGAGACAGTCCCAGAAAAAATGCAGAGTGTGTCGCAGGAGAGGGATAAGGAAGGACATTACCACTCAATGTGACACTTGCCCCGATCATCAGGGCCTCTGCATTAATAATTGTTTCAGGAAGTACCATACTTCCATGGAGTACTAAATTTGTAATCCTCCTACCACATTTTATTATAATTTGACCCTAATGTACCAGTCTAGAGTACATTGTATTACAAATTTTAAAACAATAAACCACAACATTTTTGAAAAAAAAAACTTCACAAAATGCCCCTAATAAGAATTCTATTTTATCCCAAAAATGGGTCATAGGTCACTGAGTTGAATCAGGGGTTTGCATGGTGCAAATGCAGCAGTGCTCTCTCCCCACATGAGCAGTGTGCAAACACCTGTGAGATGTAAATACTCACTGTACCCCTTGTTACGTTCCTTGAGGGGTGTGGTTTCAAATTGAGGTTACTTACCAGTTGTTTTTTTTAGATTTTATGTCAGAACCTCTGCCATTGCATTGCAAATCACCACCTTAGGCCTCTATGCTTTGTGCTCTCTCACTTCCACCTTAGCCCTGTTGTGTGCCCACACAGCACATTACAGACACATTACACAAGCATTTTATTTATTTATTTTGCTGTTCCGGCACCATAGGGGCTTCCTAAAAGCGACATTCCCCCCCCCCCCCCCCAAAAAAAAACCATTACAACAAAATTCGCTCTTTAAAATCCAAATTTTGCCCCTTCCCTTCTTAGTCCTGTAGTGCGCTTGCAGAGCACTTTACGTCCACATTTGGGGAATTTCCATACTCAGAAGAAATGGGGTTACAAATTTTGGGGGGCTTTTTCTCCTATTACCCCTTGTAAAAATGAAAAAAAAATGGGGCTCCAAGAACTGTAAAATTGATAATTTTACAATAAAAAATTGAGATTTTGAGTTTTCTCATGTCCTTTTGAATATTTTGACGGGTGCAGTTTCTACACTTCAAACTGAACTGGTCACTGAAAGATTCAGATTTTGAGTTTTTCGTGAAAATTTTGAAAGTTGCTGCTATAATGTCTAATGTCTTCAAAAAGTAAAAACATGTCAACTTTATGATGCCAACATAAAGTAGACATATTGGGGGAGATTTATCAAACTGTTTAGACCAGTTTAGATGGTCCATATTTTTCTCTCAGAAAGTCTCAGTCGTTTTAGTTTAGAGCCCTTCTCCGCAGAAATGGTATAGTGGTCTATAATAGAGCATACAATGCAGTGGTCAGGAATTTATTAACTGCGACTTTTATGGGAAAGTCACAAAAAAGTCACATCAGCAGAAAATACGCCGAAATGTCAGACCATGTCAGACTTGGCATAAATCCAATCTAAATAGTTATTAGGAAGCCATTTAGCAATTTTTTGGGATGTACAAGGCGAGACAGTGGAGTTTACGTTTCAAATGAATTTTAGCTTGAATCTGAAGGGTAATCTAATCTACTGTATTAATATATAAAATTCTGAAATAATATAGTTTAATCCCAATGATCCCTAATTTTTAATTTTTTTTGTAATTTTTGTTATCTTTGTAGATGTCTTATGATAATTTTGTGTTTTGTTTTTTTATATTTTAGTGCTCCAATTTCACTTTTGCCTCTCATTCGAAGAATGTATATGAATTTATGCCATGCGCATGGTACAATAATTCTCACAAGATGTGAAGTGGAAGAGTGGTGCAGTTTCCCATGGCAACCAATCAGATTCCTTTTTCAATTTTTTTTTAATTTTGTTGAGATTTGCGAATAAAATTTACAAAGCAATTGGTTTGTTATGGTCACTGCACCACTCTTCCTCTACACATGTTGTCATCAATCTCCTCCTTTTGAATGCCACGAAACTATGCTGCTGAATAATGACTGTGCCTAGGGCTATGTTCTCCTGACAGAATGCCACACGGAGAATCTCTAAGCGCATATTCCGTACAGTGTGGGCACTGGCAAAATCCTCCGGCGCTTGAACTGCACAGGAATGCGCTGTCTCATAGACAATTATGCATTCCGTAAGGCTTCCACACAAAGAATTACCACGTTTATTCTGTTCAGACATGGACAAAGGAAAGGTCAGGAAAGATCTGGAATGGAAATTCCACTGTGTGCACAGTACAGTAGAGTCACGTTGAATTACACGTGACTCTGCTGCAGCGGAAACTCCTTCCAAATTTCCTATCCGGAATTCGGAATAAAATTTCCATTGTGGGAACCTAGCCTATGATTCTGGCTGTTTACCACATAGATAATCCTCCTTTTGAACTTAGACTTACAAAGTTGAGAAGTAACTTAGAAAGCTTTAAAAAGGGAATATAAACATGAAAGAATAGAGAAATACTTTAAGGAAAACGTAGCTTGGAGAGGTTAAATTCATTGTACAAATATCAGAACCTAAGAACGAAAGCAAGTGGAACCAACCGGCACCTCACAGAAGACATACAGGTGTTCGCTTTATAGTATACCTTCTGTGTGGCTGGAAGTCTGTAAGTATAACTAACTATACTACGTGCGACTTTTGATATATTTGTCTCAGGCTCTGAGACTTTTATGAGACTTTTCTCGTCTATTTGCCTCAGGCTCTGAGACTTTTCTCATCTAAAGTGCTGTGTAGAATAGACAATAATGTCCATCCGCAAGATTTACTAAACTCTGTGTGACATTTGATAAATTGCACAATAGACCCATGCTCAGGATTTTTCTGGTCTAAACTACTACGAAGAATAGACTAGTAAATCTCCACCATTGTGTATGGGAATCAATATATAATTTTCATGAAATTTTGAAATTTTTCATAAAAAATGATGCAAGTATCGATTAAAATTTACCACTTACATAAAGTAGAATATGTCACAAAAAATCAGTCTCCGAATCAGAAGGATAGGTAAAAGCATCCCAGAGTTATTAATGCATAAAGTGACACAGGTAAGATTTGCAAAAAATGCTCTGGTCCTTAAGGTCAAAATGGGCTTCGTCGTTAGGGGGTTAAAGGGGGACTCCGCCCCTAGACATCTTATCCCCTATCCAAAGGATAGGGGATAAGATGTCAGATCCCCGGGGTCCTGCTGCAGGGGACCCCTGGGATCGCTGCTGCGGCACTGCGCTGTCATTACAGCACAGAGCGAGTTCGCTCTGCGCGTAATGACGGGTGATACAGGGGCCGGATCCTCGTTACGTCATGGCTCCGCCCCTCGTGAAATCACGGCCCGCCCCCTCAATACAAGTCTATGGGTGGGGGCGTGGCGGTCATCACGCCCCCGCCATAGACTTGCATTAAGGGGGCGGGTCATGATGTCACGAGGGGCGGAGCCATGATGTCATGCTGCTCCGTCCCCTGTTTCGCCAGTCATTATGCACAGAGCGAACTCGCTCTGTGCTGTAATGATAGCGCAGTGCCGCAGCGGGACCCCGGCAATCTGACATCTTATCCCCTATCCTTTGAATAGGGCATAAGATGTCTAGGGGCGGAGTACCCCTTTAATGTTTTTTGTAAATACTACTTATCTATTTAGAATAGGTTTTCAATGTGTCCATAAGAAAATGTTAGCTGTCCATAAAGCTGTTTAGAAAAAATCAGGTTGGCAGTCCTGATGCATGTAAGCCACATTCCAATCTATTATAGTAGGGTCACCCATACAGCATTTGCAGTGCACTTTGCTTCATATTTTCTGCTGCTGATTATAAAATGCTGCTGGATATAAAAATCAACAGCAAAATATGTAGCAAAATACGCAGTGAATGCTGTATATGTAACTCTGCCCTAAAGTTACATAAATATAACATGTCAATTTGAAAAACATTTGCACTCAATATGTGGTCTCTTGACCACTAGAGGTCGACAAAAGACTGGCTATTTTCGCAATTTGCTATAGTAATTGTAAATTTCATTTTGACATAAATGTACATTTCCATACATAGCTGGGTTTTGTCTTGTTCGTTTTTTTGTCTACTTTGCAGTGACATTAGTCATTTTACCAAAAAATCCACGGCGAAACGGAAAGAAATTAATTGTGTGACAAAATTGAAGAAAAAATGCAATTTGGTAACTTTTTGGGGCTTCTGCTTCTACACAGTGCATTTTTCGGTAAAAATGACACCTTCTCTTTATTCTGTAGGTCCATACGAATAAAATGATAGCCTACTTATATAGGTTTGATTTTGTCGTACTTCTGGAAAAAAGCATAACTACATGTACGAAAATGAATACGTTTAAAATAGTCATCTTTTGACCCCTATAACCTTTTTATTTTTCAGCATACAGGGATGTATGAGGGCTCATTTTTTCTTTTTTGCGCCATGATCTGAAGTTTTTAGGGTTACCATTTTTTTTATCAGACTTTTTTATCGCTTTTTATTCATTTTTTCATGATATAAAAAGTGAACAAAAATATGCTATTTTTTGCACGTACGCCATTGACCGTGCAGTTTCATTAACAATATATTTTTATAGTTCGGAAATTTCAGCACGCGGCGATACCACATATGTTTATTTTTATTTACACAGGTTTTTTTTTAATGGGAAAAGGGGGGTGATTCTTCCTTTTATTGGGAAGGGGTTAAATGATCTTTATTTACTTTTTTTTCCCACCCTTTTTTTTTTGCAGTGTTATAGCCCCCTCTAGTGGCTATAACACTGCACACACTGATTTTCTACACAAATCACTGCCATGCATTAACATGGCAATGATCAGTGTTATCGGCGGTCGATTGCTCAAGCCTGGATGTCGGGCTTGGAACAATCAATCGCCGATTGGACGCGCCGGACGCAGGTATAAAGTTGACATGTTCATGGAAGGTAGGAAATAACCGCACTCACCCACTTGTAGATGCTGTAAACTGGTGAATGTTTATTCCCGGGTTATCTGGATGATAATAACTAGAGATGAGCGAACTTACAGTAAATTTGATTCGTCACGAACTTCTCGGCTCGGCAGTTGATGACCTTTCTTGCATAAATTAGTTCAGCTTTCAGGTGCTCCCGTGGCTGGAAAAGGTGGATACAGTCCTAGGAGACTCTTTCCTAGGACTGTATCCACCCTTTCCAGCCCAATGGAGCACCGGAAAGCTGAACTAATTTATGCAGGAAAAGTCAGCAGCCGCAGAGCCGAGAAGTTCGTGATGAATCGAATTTACTGTAAGTTCGCTCATCTCTAATAATAACAGGTGGAGGATGTGGAAAGAGCAAAAGAAGCAACTATTTCCGCACACTGAGGGGCTTTGTCTAGCTAAGGTTCCTTAGCTAGACATGTTCTTACTTTTTGAACCCATTAGAGAACTTCAAAGTATAGCAGCAATTTTCCAAATTTTCACAAAAAATTCTAAATCTGAATCTTTCAGTGATCAGTTCAGTGTGAAGTGAATTTGAGGGGCCTTTCTGTGAGAAATCCCCCATAACTGACCCCATTATAGAAACAGCACCCCTCAAAGTATTCAAAATGACATTCAAAAAGTTTGTTAACCCTTTAGGTGTTTCACAGGAATAGCAGCAAACTAGAGGAGAAAACTCAAAATCTCAATTTTTTACACTAACATGTTCATGTAGCCTAATTTTTTTAGGGCTAAAAGGAGAAAATGCCCCCGAAAATTTGTAACACAATTTCTCTCAAGTATGTAGATGTATGTATGTGTATGTAAAGTGCTCTGCGAGCATACTACAGGGCTCAGAAGGGAAGGAGCGACATTGGGCTTTTGGAGAGCGTATTCTGCTAAAATAGTTTTTGGGGGGCATGTCACATTTTGAAAGCCCCCAGGGTGCCAGAACAGCAAAAAACTCCCTATATGGCACACTATTTTGTAAACTACACCCCTTAAGGAACATAAAAAGGGGTACAGTGAGCCTTTAAACCCCACAGGTGCTTGACAATTTTTGTTAAATTGGGACATGAAAATGAAAAATTAATTAATTTTTTTTCACTAAAATACTGGTGTTATCCCAAATTTTTCATTTTCACAAGGGGTAATAGGAGAAAATGCCCTCCCAAATTTGTAACCCCATTTCTTCTGAGTATGTAAATACCCCATATGTGGACGTAAAGTGCATTTTTTTTTTTTTTTTGCATTTATGTCAGAAATGCGGCAACTGTCAGCCACCACTGTGCAAATCACCAATTTAGGCCTCAAATGTACTGTCAGGATTCGGCTGGCTGGAGGTGGATCCTCTGTGTCAGAGAGGGATTGGTGTGGTCCGTGTCGGTGGACCGGTTCTAAGTTGCTACTGGTTTTTGCCAGAGCCCGCCGCAAAGCAGGATTGACTTGCAGCGGCGGTAGCAACCAGGTCGTATCCACCGGCAACGGCTCAACCTCTCTGACTGCTGAGATAGGCGCGGTACAAGGGAGTAGAAAAGAGCAGAGTCGGACGTAGCAGAAGGTCAGGGCAGGCAGCAAGGATCGTAGTCAGGGGCAACGACAGGAGGTCTGGAACACAGGCTAGGAACACACAAGGAAACGCTTTCACTGGCACAATGGCAACAAGATCCGGCAAGGAAGTACAGGGGAAGTGAGGTATTATAGGGAAGTGCACAGGTGAAGATACTGATTAAAACCCATGCGCCAATCAGTGGCGCACCGGCCCTTTAAATCGCAAAGACCCGGCGCGCGCGCGCCCTAGGGAGCGGGGCCGCGCGCGCCGGGACAGCACAGACGGGGAACGAGTCTGGTAAGCGGGTCGGGATGCGCACCGCGAGCGGGCACGCACCGCGAGCGGGCGCGTCCCGCATCGCGAATCACATCCCGGCTAGGGACATAATCGCAGCGCACCCGGTCAGCGGGTCTGACCGGGGCGCTGCGAACAGGAGAACGCCGTGAGCGCTCCGGGGAGGAGCGGGTACCCGGAGCGCTCGGTGTAACAGTACCCCCCCCCCCTTGGGTCTCCCCCTCTTTTTAGAACCCGAGAACTTGAGGATAAGGTCCTTGTCAAGGATGTTGACCTCTCCTCCGGGCCGCAATTCTCCCAATCTACAAGAATTTTTTTTTTACCTCTGACCATCTTGGATGCCAGAATTTCTTTAACCGAGAAGATGTCAGAGGACCCGGAGACAGGAGTAGGAGCAACAACCTTAGGAGAAAAGCGGTTAAGGTTGAGTGGTTTAAGGAGAGAGACATGAAAAGCATTAGGAATACGGAGAGAAGGAGGAAGAAGGAGTTTGTAGGAGACAGGGTTGATTTGGCATTTGACTTTAAAAGGACCAAGATAACGTGGTCCCAGTTTATAACTGGGGACACGGAAGCGGACATACTTGGCGGAGAGCCACACTTTGTCTCCAGGAGAAAAGACAGGAGGAGTTCTTCTTTTTTTGTCTGCATGTTTCTTCATCCTGGAGGAGGCCTGTAGGAGAGATTTTTGAGTCTCTTTCCAGATGGTGGAGAAGTCCCGAGTCACCTCATCAACAGCGGGCAAACCAGAAGGCATGGGAGTGGGGAGGGGGGGAAGAGGGTGACGGCTGTACACCACGAAGAATGGGGATTTAGCGGAAGACTCAGAGACTTTGAAGTTATACGAGAATTCGGCCCATGGTAGGAGATCGGCCCAGTCATCCTGGCGTGATGAAACAAATTGTCGCAAATAGTCACCAAGAACCTGATTAACTCTTTCCACTTGCCCATTGGATTGGGGATGATAAGAAGACGAGAAGTTTAGTTTGATTTTAAGCTGATTACAGAGGGCCCTCCAGAATTTTGACACAAATTGAACGCCTCTATCCGAGACGATATGCGTGGGAAGTCTGTGAAGGCAAAAAATGTGTACAAAAAATTGTTTCGCCAACTGAGGCGCAGAAGGAAGACCTGGGAGAGGAATAAAATGTGCCATCTTAGAAAAACGATCAACGACCACCCAAATAACTGTGTTGCCATGGGATAAAGGGAAGTGTGTAATAAAGTCCATAGCAATCTGAGACCATGGTAGCTCAAGAACAGGAGGATGAAGGAGACCGGCAGGCTTCTGGCGAGGAGTTTTGTCCCGGGCACAGACTGTACAAGCCCGAACAAAATCAGCGACATCTGTTTCCAGGGTAGGCCACCAATAAAAACGAGAGATGAGCTGGACGAATTTTTTGATGCCAGCATGGCCGGCGAGGTGAGAGGAGTGTCCCCACCTGAGAATCCTGAGGCGCTGGCGTGGAGGGACGAAGGTCTTTCCTGGAGGAGGTTGTCTGATGGAAGCTGGAGAAGCGGAGATCAGACAGTCAGGAGGAATAATGTGTTGCAGAGAGGCTTCCATTTCAGAGGCATCCGAGGAACGAGAGAGAGCGTCAGCCCTAATGTTCTTGTCAGCAGGGCGAAAATGAATCTCAAAGTTAAAACGGGCAAAGAACAACGACCACCTAGCCTGGTGAGGGTTCAGCCGTTGGGCAGACTGAAGATAAGAGAGATTCTTGTGATCGGTGTATATAATAACTGGGTATTTGGAACCCTCCGGCAGGTGCCTCCATTCCTCGAGAGCCAGTTTTATGGCCAGTAGTTCTCGATCACCAATGGAGTAGTTTTTCTCCGCCGGAGAGAAGGTCCTAGAAAAGAAACCACAAGTAACAGCATGTCCGGAAGAATTTTTCTGTAGGAGTACAGCTCCAACTCCCACCGAGGAGGCGTCTACCTCCAGTGAGAAGGGTTTAGATGGATCAGGTCTGGAGAGTACGGGAGCAGAAGAAAAGGCAGTTTTAAGATGGTTGAACGCCTCTTCCGCTTGAGGAAGCCAGGACTTAGGGTTGGCGTTTTTCTTGGTTAGAGCCACAATTGGGGCCACAATAGTGGAAAAATTTGGAATAAATTGTCTGTAGTAATTGGCAAACCCCAAGAAACGTTGTATAGCTCGGAGTCCGGAGGGGCGTGGCCAATCCAATACGGCTGATAGTTTGTCCGGGTCCATTTGGAGTCCCTGGCCAGAGACTAAATATCCTAGGAAGGGGAGAGATTGACATTCAAAGAGACATTTTTCCATTTTGGCATATAACTGATTGTCCCGAAGTCTCTGAAGAACCATGCGGACATGCCGGCGGTGTTCTTCTAGGTTGGAAGAAAAAATCAAAATATCGTCTAGGTAGACCACAACACAGGTATATAATAGATCACGAAAAATTTTATTTACAAAGTCCTGGAAGACGGCAGGGGCGTTGCAAAGCCCAAAAGGCATAACCAAATATTCAAAGTGTCCATCTCTGGTGTTAAATGCGGTCTTCCACTCGTCCCCCTCCCTGATGCGGATGAGATTATATGCACCTCTTAAATTCAATTTAGTAAAGATGTTAGCGCCACGTAGGCGGTCAAAGAGTTCCGAGATAAGAGGTAGGGGATAGCGTTTTTTTATAGTGATTTTATTAAGACCGCGGTAATCAATGCATGGTCGTAAGGAGCCATCTTTTTTGGAGACGAAGAAGAATCCAGCTCCAGCAGGGGAGGAAGACTTGCGGATAAATCCCCTTTTTAAATTTTCTTGGATGTACTCCGTCATAGCTTGTGTTTCTGGAGCAGACAGGGGATAGATTCTGCCCCGGGGTGGAGTAGTACCAGGGAGGAGATCAATAGGACAGTCATACGGCCTGTGAGGAGGCAAAGTCTCAGCTTGTTTTTTGCAAAAAACATCAGCATAGTCCAGATAGGCCTTGGGGAGACCTGGTATCGGAGGAGCCACAGGGTTTTGACTGGGAGCAGACATAAGACACTTTTTGTGGCAAGTAGTACCCCAGTTTTTGATCTCCCCGGTGGTCCAATCGAGGGTAAGGGAATGGCGTTGCAGCTAAGGTAGTCCAAGAAGAATTTCAGAAGCGCAGTTAGAGAGGACCAGAAATGCAATTTTTTCATGATGGGGTCCAATGCACATTAAGAGGGGTTCCGTGCGGTAACGCACAGTACAGTCCAATCTTTCACCATTAACAGAGGCGATGTAGAAGGGTCTGGCGAGACTGGTCACTGAGATGTTGAACCTGTTAACGAAAGAGGCCAAAATAAAATTTCCTGAGGCCACAGCTGAGAAGGAGAAGGTAGAAGAAGAAATCCGCACAGGCACAGTAAGACGTGGAGAAGCAGAGTTCACACCTAGAGCTGTCTCACCTTTGCGCGGAGTCAGAGTGCGTCTTTCCTGACGTGGAGGTCGGATAGGACAATCCTTCAAGAAGTGTTCGGTACTGGCACAGTACAGGCATAGGTTCTCAATGCGGCGGCGTGTCCTCTTTTGAGGTGTCAGGCGAGACCGGTCTACTTGCATAGCCTCCACGGCGGAAGGCACAGGAACGGATTGCAGCGGACCAGAGAAGAGAGGAGCCGGGGAGAGAAACCGCCTCGTGCGAACAAAGTCCATATCCTGGCGGAGCTCCTGAAGCCTTTCGGAAAAACGCATGTCAATGCGGGTGGCCAGATGAATAAGTACATGCAGGTTAGCAGGGATTTCTCGTGTGGCCAGCACATCTTTGATGTTACTGGATAGGCCTTTTTTGAAGGTCGTGCAGAGGGCCTCGTTATTCCAGGACAATTCGGAGGCGAGAGTACGGAATTGGATGGCGTACTCGCCAATAGAAGAATTACCCTGGACCAGGTTCAGCAGGGCAGTCTCGGCAGAAGAGGCTCGGGCTGGTTCCTCAAAGACACCTCGAATCTCCGCGAAGAAAGAGTGTACAGAGGCAGTGACAGGATCATTGCGGTCCCAGAGCGGTGTGGCCCATGACAGGGCTTTCCCAGACAGAAGGCTGACCACGAAAGCCACCTTTGACCTTTCAGTTGGAAATTGGTCCGACATCATCTCCAAATGCAGGGAACATTGCGAGAGAAAACCATGGCAAAGTTTAGAGTCCCCATCAAACTTGTCCGGCAATGATAAAAGGAGGCTAGATGCGGCCACTCGCTGCGGAGGAGGTGCAGGAGCTGGCGGAGGAGATGGTTGCTGAAGCTGTGGTAGAAGCTGCTGTAGCATCACAGTCAGTTGAGACAGCTGGTGGCCTTGTTGCGCTATCTGTTGCGACTGCTGGGCGACCACCGTGGTAAGGTCAGCGACAACTGGCAGCGGGACCTCAGCGGGATCCATGGCCGGATCTACTGTCAGGATTCGGCAGGCTGGAGGTGTATCCTCTGTGTCAGAGAGGGATTGGCGTGGACCGTGTCGGTGGACCGGTTCTAAGTTGCTACTGGTTTTCACCAGAGCCCGCCGCAAAGCGGGATGGACTTGCAGCGGCGGTAGCAACCAGGTCGTATCCACCGGCAACGGCTCAACCTCTCTGACTGCTCAGATAGGCGCGGTACAAGGGATTAGACAAGAGCAGGGTCGGACGTAGCAGAAGGTCAGGGCAGGCAGCAAGGATCGTAGTCAGGGGCAACGGCAAGAGGTCTGGAACACAGGCTAGGAACACACAAGGAAACGCTTTCACTGGCACAATGGCAACAAGATCCGGCGAGGGAGTGCAGGGGAAGTGAGGTATAAGTAGGGAGTGCACAGGTGAACACACTGATTAAGCCTGCTGCGCCAATCAGTGGCGCAGTGGCCCTTTAAATTGTAGAGACCCGGCGCGCGCGCGCCCTAAGGAGCGGGGCCGCGCGCGCCGGGACAAGACAGACGGGGAACGAGTCAGGTACGGGAGCCGGGATGCGCATCGCGAGCGGGCGCCTCCCGCATCGCGAATCGCATCCCGGCTGAGAGGGAAGACAAGGGGTAGATTCTTCCCCGAGGAGGTAAAGTCAGAAGGTTAATCGGGCAGTCATAGGGACGGTGCGGAGGAAGACTTTCAGCCTGTTTTTCATAGAAGACGTCTGTAAAGTCCTGGTATGGAACAGGCAAACCCGGCATAGATTAAGGAGGTAGAGAATACTTAGGCTGAGATGACGCCAGACAGCGATTTTGGCAGACAGGTCCCCAGCAAATGACTTCAGCAGTTTGCCAGTTGAGAACCAGGGCGTGATGTTGAAGCCAGGGAAGACCAAGGAGAATCTCCGAAGTACAATGAGGAAGGACTTAGAACTCGATCTTCTCTTTGTGTAAAGCACCCACTTGCAACAAAAGTGGTTCCATGCGGAAGTGCACCGCATAGTTGAAGCATTCACCATTGATGGAGGAAATGTATAATGGCTTAACGAGCCATGTCACTGGATGACGGTGCTTGTGAACCAGAGAAGCATTGATAAAATTTCAAGCAGAACCAGAATCCAGGAAGACAGAGGCGTGGAACGAATCTCCTGCAGAGGAGAATAATAGAACTGGCATAGTCAATTGAGGAGAGGGAGACTCCACACCTAGAGACGTCTCTCCCACATGTCCTGGGTGCATGCATTTCCAGAATGTGGTGGCCGTAGAGGACAATTTCTGAGGAAATGTTCCGTGCTGGCACAATACAGGTACAAGTTCTCTTCACGTCGGCGGGACCTCTCTTGTTGAGACAAGTGGGCACGGTCCACCTACATAGCCTATTCGGCAGGAGGCAACGTTGGTGGATGAGGTGGCCGCTGGAACACTGGCGCCAATGGGGGAAAACAACGTGTCCGAACTGGTTCACGTTCTTGGCGAAGTTGCTCCTGCCTCTCTGTAAAACGCACATCAATGCAAGTGGACAAGAGAATGAGCTCACTCAGAGAAGATGGAGGATCTCATGTAGCGAGAGCATCCTCAACTCTACTAGAAAGTACCTTTTTAAAGGTAGCACACAGAGCCTTATCATTCCAGGCCAATTCGGAGGCTAGATTGCGGAACTGGACCACGTAGTCCGTCCCCTTGAGAAAGGTTCAGAAGTGCAGTTTTGGCCAAGGAGGCCGGTGCAGGCTCTTCAAAGACAGTGCGGAATTCCAAAAGGAAGGCTTGCAGATTAGAGGACACTGGATCATTTCTGTCCCAGAGAGGTGTGGCCCAAGCCAGGGCTTTCCCGTAAAGAAGAATGACCATGAACGCCACCTTGGCACGCTCCATCGGGAACTGATCAGCCATAAGTTTGAAATGCATAGAACATTGGGTCACACCCCAATGCACAATTTAGGGTCCCCTTCGAATTTCGGCATCAGAGACAGACGTAACTTGGAGCCAACGGAAGCCACGGAAGCTGTAGACACCGGAGGAGCTACTGGAGCAGGCGGAGGCTGCTGCGGCTGTTCAGTGGAAAGGAGCTGCTTCATCATTGCGGACAGCTGATTCAGATGTTGCGCTTGTTGCTCAATCTGCAGAGATTTTTGTGCCACTTTGGCAGATAGATCAGCGATATTCGGAAGAGGCACCTTGGTGGGATCCATGGCTGGATCTTACTGTAACGGCTGGTGGTGTGGATCCGCTATACCTGAGTGGACGATGGCGTGAGCTGCACCAGGGAGCGGAGTCTAAGGAGCCGCTGGTTTTCACCAGAGCACGCCACAAAGCGGGATGGACTTGCTGCAGCAGGCGGCTCCCAGGTTGCTACCCCCCGGCACGACTTGTCCACAAAGGCAGCCGAGGTGATGCGTGGCACAGAAGGATGAGATGTACTCAGGGTCGGGGACAGGCAGGTAGGTCAGGGCAGGCAGCAAGGAACAGTGGTCAGAACACGTAGCACAAGAACTGGTACACGGCTTAGCTGATACAACAGGCTCTTTCTAAGGCAACAGGGCACAAAGATCCAGCAGGGAACAGGAGAAAGTGCGGGGTTAAATAGGGTCAGTTCCTGACAAGCACCAATCAATGGTGCACTGACCCTAGGAGGCGGGTATGTGCGCACCGGATAGCAGGGACAACAGAGGAACCAGGAAAACGGCGGGTAAGGTGAGAAGCAGCGGACCCCGTGCTTTCGCATTGCATCATGCGAAGCGCAATACAGTCTGTGCGGGGAGTTGGGCAGAGAGAGCGCCCACATCCAGCGGCGCTACTTGTAACAGCTTTGATCATGCCCCAACTGACACCCCCTAGCATCTGCAAAGTCAGAGCATCATATAGAAGAAGAGATAAAAGAAAAGGAGGTTTTCAAAATCACACATTCCCAACAGAGCAAATCAATAGCTCCATCCTAACTGAGAGACATTGGGGGGAATTCATCAGGAGTGGTGCAGGTGCATGTCTTTTTACCACATTAATTTGTGTGCTGGAAACTGAACCAAATGTATTACATGGTGCAGGGCATGTAATAAATCTGGTGGTGATCACATTTCTTACTTCGGTACTTCACTTTCTATGGTGCCCCTCTGCGACTTTTTGTGCGGCTCTTTAACCCATGAAACAAAATGTGCAACTTTTTGATTATGCTGTCAACAGCCAGTTTAGTGAGCCAAGTAAGGGCTGTTGTAGATTAGCACCTTAGTTAGCATAGTTGCGCCACTGTGTTGATCCATAGGAAGGCAAAAAACCCTTATGAGGCTGATGTCAATTGTCCCACAGGGTAAAAATGTATTGTTCAGAATGCTGGGTGTCTGCACAGAGATCGCATGGTGACAGGGTTGAGTCTACAGCTTCTGAATAAAAAAAATCCCAGCAGCTGACCCCCGCCATCTTTGGATAGGGGATAAGATGTCTAGCAATAGAGTAGCCCTTTAACAAGCCTTGTGGATTACAATGCAATAGACTTTTAAAGCCACAAATTATAATTGTTCCTGTTTTCATTTTCATGATGCACAGAGCCTTGACCTGCATGATAGATGGATTTCCAGATTTTATTCACATAACAGGAACTGTCAAACTATGGCTATGTTTCCCCAACTTTTTATTTCCAGCCATCTTTTGTCAAAAAATGGTTGTTATTTTGCCATTGGTTCTAAAAATTCCTAAAAATTGGCCCTCTATTATAGCATTCATTAAAACATCTAGGACATCTTTTTGTGTTGTGAAAAGTTGCATGATTTTTGAATCGTTTTACCTGTCTTTGCAGTTATTTGGCACTTTTCTTTGGTGCAGTGATTTTTTTCCGCCAAAGTTTTGCAACTCTTCATTTAGAAGGTTTTTCAAAAAGAACATACCAAGTCTTGATTTCAGTTGATATCATGCAGTGGTCAGGAATTTATGATGTGTGACAATTTGGTGCATCTTTTGGCGCTAACTAATGCGCAAATCTACACCAGCCCTGACTTGGCTTACAAAACTGGCAGTGGACAGAGGAGAGTTGCAGAGGAGCACCATCCAAAGCAGAGTACTGAAGTAAGAAATGTGATTAGCACCATATCCCCATTATCACATGACCTGCAACATTTAATAAATTTGGTGCAGGTACACAGTTTCCACCACACAAATTAATGGGGTAAAAACATGTTCTCCTACACCACTCTTGATGAATCCCCCCCTTGTGTCTACTTGTAGTAATTTTATTCATTTATTTTTGGCGGATGCAGTGGACATTTTTGATTTATCAACTGCAACTTTTTTTTTTTTTTGTTACACCATAAAAAGCTGCAATTTTTGGGGGCCAAGCTACACTGACAAACTTGTCTATTTCACAGACATGTCCTTACCTACACTGTGTTTGTGATTTTTTTTCCCCAGTTTTTGTAATGTAGATGTGTAATGTATAAAAGTGCTTAAGAAAGAAAATTGCTTACAATTTTAATAATGTGTACCTAGTACTGTACTATAATTGAAATTGACAACAAAAAGCCAAGAAAATAACCAGACATCTGGAATTTATCACCAACACCAACAATAGCTCAAAGTGAAGAACATAGGGGGAGATTTATCAAAACCTGTGCATAAGAAAAGTTGCCCATTGCAACCAATCTGCTCACTTCTTTCATTTTTAACAAGGCCTCTGCAAAATTAAAGAAGTAATCTGGTTGCTTTGCACAGGTTTTGATAAATCTCCCCCATAGAGCTGAGGGAATGAACAGAAGTTGATTGGGGTCTGTTGTGGTGAAGTAATTTTCCTGGATGGTTTGTGGGCTGCTCCAAATTTATCATACATAATGTGCCTTTTTAATTAATTTAGTGCAAGTAGGTAAAATTTACTGCAACTAAAAACAGTGCCAAAAAGCATCCACACAGCACATACATTGATAAATTCCCCTCACTGACCCTGATTTATCAATGTGTGTAAAAGAAAACCTGTTGAGCAGGTTTACTAGTAAACTTCAGTCCCAGCAGTTTAACCCTTACTGCTGTGGTCAGAAGCGACCGCGAGCTGTAAGGAGTTTGACAGAGGGAGGGGGCTCCCTCTGTCTCTCTCCTGTAGCACCCCGCAATGATCGTGGGATGCTGCTAGTTACCTGGGCAGCCAGGGGTCTTACAAGGACCCCCAGTTCTGCCCTGGTTAATGCCTGTCAGGATGTGCCAGAGGCACATCCTGATATGCTGCCTGCCAGTGTAAAACTGGCAGGCAGCATTTACCTACAATGCTTTGAAACACTAAGTACTCCAATGCATTAAGAAAAAAAGTGTAAAAAAATATATAAAATAAATAAAAGTGTAGAAAATAAAAAAGTGTAACAAAATGTAATCAAAATACATTTATTAAATAAATATAATGAAAAATAAAAATGCATAATGTGTAGGATCGCACGCCGCACATCCGCAGCATATTACATGACCACCAGCAGTCACGATAAGGAGCTGCCTTCTGTGGCTGGGTATCTTTGTGTGTCCACTCATAGCGGCGGATTTCCCGCTGGCAGTCACGGGCGGACACACTGAACAACCCAGCCGCAGCAGTGATCTTGTCCTTGGGACTGCCGGGGGGCATCCGCGGTGTGGAATATGCTGCAGATGCACTCTATGTGACCCTATACTGCATCCCATTCAAACTGTGTTTCAGCAGTATGTTAGAGGCATCTGTCAGCATCACAGCAAAAAAAAGTAATGCTGACATATACTGCAGCAGCTCCATTCATTTCTGAATGAGACTGCTACAGTATATACATTGGCATCCCTTTTTTGACATGACAACGGACACCTATACTGCAGAAATGCAGTATGAATGTGGACTATGACCCAAACCACCCCCCCCCCCAACACAATAAACCATCTTTTTCAAGATTTTTTTCTTTTTTAACGCCCAGTGATGGATATTTTTGCCATGAGTGGGTGCTTATTCCCACAACATGACAGAAATATCCATTAGGAACTTTAACTGTCAAAAATATCTGCGCGTCACTACTAGCCGACCAAGAACTGATCAGAGCAGTCCCTGGTCCAGCCAATACACTTGTAGGGGTGCGGTATTGTTCTGACAGCTCCGATCCTTTGCAGGCATGGAGTAAGGTCTAATTCATATAATTATGCCCTGAAAGCCAAAAGAGGGCTCCTCTCCTTCTTGGTCCTACCAGGCGGTCAGGCAACCAGATATGGCCTAAGTAGGGGCACTGCCCAGCCCAGGACTAACAGGGTGATAAAATATGGGGCGCATTTCCTCCATATCAAAAGCAACTTACCAAAATGATGTTCCACAAATAAAGAATTTGTGGGGGAAAAAAGCTAATTGCTATTTTTTTCCACTGACTTTGAAATAATTCTAGACACACAATATACGTACTCACCTTTTTCCTAGGTGAATACTTTAGGGGGTGTAGTTTAGAAAATAAGGTCACTTCTGGGGGCGCCGTATTGTTCTGACAGCTAGAATGCTTTGCAAGACGAAGTGCTGCCTATAAATTGTATAATGATATCCTGAAAGCCAAATGGTGCTCCTCTCCTTTTGGGTCCCACCATGCAACCAAATATGGCCTATGCAGGGGCATTACCGAACACGGGATGAACAGCGAAATAAAATATGGGGCGCATTTCCTACTTTTTTCAGAGGCAATGTGCAAAAAATATGTCCCACAAATTGTTACGCCGAGTGCTCCGGGTCCCTGCTCCTCCGCGGAGCGCTCGCGGCGTTTTCCCTTCTGCAGCGCCCCGGTCAGACCCGCTGACCGGGAGCGCTGCACTGACATTCGCGATGGGGATGCGATTCGCATAGCGGGACGCGCCCGCTCGCGAATCGCATCCCAAGCCACTTACCCGTCCCGGTCCCCGGCTGTCATGTTCTGGCGCGCGCGGCTCCGCTCTCTAGGGCGCGCGCGTGACAGCGCTCTAAGATTTAAAGGGCCAGTGCACCTGTGATTGGTGCCTGGCCCAATCAGTCTAATTAGCTTCCACCTGCTCCCTGTGTATATTACCTCACTTCCCCTGCACTTCCTTGCCGGATCTTGTTGCCTTGTGCCAGAGAAAGCGTTAGTGTTGTCCAAAGCCTGTGTTCCAGATCTTCTGCTATCCACATTGACTACGAACCTTGCCGCCTGCCCCGACCTTCTGCTACGTCTGACCTTGCCTCTGTCTAGTCCTTCTGTCCTACGTCTTCTCAGCAGTCAGCGAGGTTGAGCCGTTGCCGGTGGATACGACCTGGTTGCTACCGCCGCAGCAAGACCATCCCGCTTTGCGGCGGGCTCTGGTCAAAACCAGTAGCAACCTTAGAACCGGTCCACCGACACGGTCCACGCCAATCCCTCGCTGACACAGTGGATCCACATCCAGCTAGCCGAATCATAACACAAATTATGCATTTATGGAAAAAAAAAAAGGCTAATTAAAATTCTTCCACTGACTTTGTAACCATTCCAACCACATTTAGTAGTTTCCAAAATGGGGTCACTTGTGGGGGTTCTGTATGGTTCTGGCAGTTAAAACCCTTTGCAGGCATGAAGTGCAGTCTATAATCCATTCGGCCTAAAATGATGCCCTGGAAGCCAAATGGCGCTCCTCTCCTTCTGGGTCCTACCACACGGCCAAGGAACCAAATATGGCCTAAGCGGGGGTATTTCTGAACACGGGCCGAACAGTTCAATAAAATATAGTGTGCATTACTTTCAATATCAGAAGTGAGATACAAAAAATATGTCCCACAAATGATGCATTTGTAAAAAAAAAAAAAATTATAATAATTTCGTAATTTTTAACACTGACTTAAAACGATGGTGTTAAATTACTCACTGTACCTGCTGGCGAATACCTTGATGGTCTAGTTTTTAAAATGGGGTCATTTTTTTGGGGGGGAGGGGTCCACCTTCAAGCAAGTTTCTGCAAACCTGTTTTTGAAAATTTCAAGTAAAATTGTTAGGCTTCTAATTAATTTAAAATGTTAATAAAAAAGAAAAAGAAAAGAAATGCTTTCAAAATAAAGTAGACATCTGAAAGTATAAGTTTTATAAATATTTGGTCAGTGGGGGCCTGCTATGCTGCGTAGGCCTGGTGAGGCTTCCCTGGGGCTTCGGGCTGTGTCTGTTGCAGTAGGAGTAGTGGAACTCTTTACCCCCTATCTGGACCAGCACTGCTACCTTCTGCCCTACCATTAACCCTATAACTCCTGCACTGCTGGGCTGCCTCTTTCCCTCTGAATCACCTGTGGTTTGGAGGTCGCTACCTGCTGGTGGGGTCCTTATATTGCAGTAGTCTACACATTTCACAGGCCTGTGAGTACTCTGGAACTAGTTGCTGCATTGCTAGGACTTGTAGTGCTTTGAGGTGATGCCCGTATTCTGCTATTGCCCTGTGTGCCTCCTCTGTTGCATCCCTTGAATTGGGCCACTAGTTACTTGCTCTCAGTCTGACCCTGCTGACCATGGGTGGCCACCGTGGAAGCCATAGGAATAAGAAATCTAAACTGAATGCTGAGGCTTTGAGGCTGACCTTTGACGAGGAGGCCTCCTCTGATGATGGGTCCGCCGACTCCTGTGGCCCTTCTCACCGGTGTCCTGGTGCTCAGACCCCGCTTGCTGCTAAAGTATCTGTGCAGGCGGCGAAAGTGCTGAGCCAGTTCTCCAGGGATCTGGACCATCCCAGGGGTGATTCTCCAGATCCTCTGCTGTCTTTATTTGAGGGATCTCCATCTCCACCGCAGCAACAGTCTCTCATCCAATGTATGATGCTGTGGCCCTTGATCAGCGGTTTTCTGAACATGGCTGCCTTAACCTCCTGTCAGTCCATTGCGGTGACCAAAGTTGATGAGATGCGGCAGGAGTTTGTTATTTTACGACATGAGACACAAAAGATCAGTGAGCGCACTGAGGAGGTGGAGCACAGAGTCTCTACGGTGGAAGATACCCTGCACCCGCTCCCGGAGCTGGTTGATTAGCTGCAGCGGCAGGTCACAGGGGTTCTGAGTCGTCCGGATGACATGGAAAACCACCTGAGGAGAAATAATATTCATCTGGTAGGCCTTCCTGAAAAAGTAGAAGGGCAGGATCCTGTGCTGTCCTGTGCTTCCAGCGGACACTTTCTTCGCTCTGTTGAGCGAGCGGGCCCACTGAGTCCCAGCTCGGCCTCCTCCCCTGGGGGCCCTCGATGACCCTTTCTGGCCAAGCTTCTTCACTTCAGGAATAGAGATTCCATTCTCAGGGCTGTGGGTATCAAAGGCGAAGTCATGTGATGGAAGCAGAGTGTCCTTTTACCCTGATTTCTCGGTTGAACTTTGCAAGCAGGGGGTACAGTTCACGGAGGTCCGGGCGAAGTTGAGAGCCAAGGGCTATCACTACTCAATGTTGTATCCTGCTCGACTACGAGTGGTGGATGGGGTTCTTTACCTCTCCGACTGAAGCTCTTCACTGGATAGATGCAGCCCCCCCTGCCAGACCGCCGGACTGAACTGTTCTGTATTGTCCTGATGAAGACTGCTCTTGATCAGTGTTTAGGGCCTCCATAGGTTCCAGCTTCCTCAAGGTCTCTTCAGTTTTTTTTAGTTACCGGCCGCCTTAGATCTTGCTGGGGTGGTGGGAGGGATTGTGTTTTCACAGATTAGTCTTCCTCGGCATCCTTGGCGCCTGCAGTAGTTTGAGTTTAGGGCCTAGGTCTACATTAAGGGAACAGCTGGTTAGTATGTCCCGTTGTCAGGATCCGGATAGGTATGCAGCAAGGACACTGGTGATGGATCCTCTGTGTCAGTGGGGTGATGACGTGGGCCGTACCAGGGGAAAGGAGTCTAAGGGGTTACTGGTTTTCACCAGAGCCCGCCGCAAAGCGGGATGGACTTGCAGCGGCAGGTAACCCCCAGGTCGTTCCACCCGATAGTGACTCAACCCTCAACATGAAAGGAGTTAGGAATACGGAGAGAAGGGGGAAGAAGAAGTTTGTAGGAGACAGGATTGATTTGACTCTTGATTTTAAATGGTCCAAGGTAACGTGGTCCCAGCTTGTAGCTGGGAACGCGAAAGCGGATATACTTGGCAGAGAGCCACACTTTGTCCCCAGGAGCAAAGACAGGAGGAGTTCTTCTCTTCTTATCTGCATGTCTCTTCATACGAGACGAGGCCAGTAGGAGCGACTTTTGAGTCTCCTTCCAGATAAGAGAGAAGTCCCGGGTAACTTCATCTACAGCAGGCAGTCCAGAAGAAGCGGGAATGGGGAGGGGGGGCAGAGGGTGACGACCGTACACCACAAAGAACGGGGATTTGGCAGAGGATTCCGAATTTTTTAAGTTGTACGAGAATTCAGCCCAGGGTAGAAGGTCGACCCAATCGTCTTGGCGGAAGGAGACAAAATGTCGCAAATAGTCACCAAGAATCTGGTTGACTCTCTCTACTTGTCCATTGGATTGGGGGTGATAGGAGGACGAGAAATTTAATTTCATTTTTAATTGGTTACAGAGAGCTCTCCAAAATTTCGACACAAATTGAACGCCTCTATCCGAGACGATATGAGTGGGAAGCCGGTGAAGGCGAAAAATATGCAGAAAAAACTGCTTCGCCAATTGTGGCGCAGAAGAAAGACCTGGAAGTGGAACGAAGTGTGCCATTTTGGAGAAACGATCAACGACCACCCAGATGACGGTGTTGCCATGGGATACAGGCAGATACGTAATAAAATCCATGGCAATTTGGGACCATGGCTGCTCGGGGACGGGTAAAGGAAGGAGGAGTCCAGCAGGCTTCTGGCGAGGGGTTTTATCCCGGGCGCAAACAGTACAGGCCCGAATGAAATCAGTGACATCACCCTCTAGCGTACGCCACCAATACAAACGAGAAATGAGCTGGATGGACTTTTTAATGCCAGCATGGCCAGCAAGGTGAGAGGAATGTCCCCATTTGAGGATCTTGAGGCGCTGGCGTGGAGGAACAAAAGTCTTTCCAGGAGGAGTTTGTCCCAGAGAAGCTGGAGCAGAGGAGACCAGGCACTCAGGAGGTACGATATGCTGCAGAGGGACTTCAGATTCGGTGGCATCAGAGGAACGTGAAAGGGCGTCAGCCCTGAAGTTTTTGTCTGCAGGACGAAAGTGAATCTCAAAGTTAAAGCGGGTAAAAAACAACAACCATCTAGCCTGGCGAAGATTCAGGCGCTGAGCAGACTGGAGGTATGAGAGATTCTTGTGGTCAGTTGTTACACCGAGCGCTCCAGGTCCCTGCTCCTCCCCGGAGCGCTCGCGGCATTCACCTCCATGCAGCGCCCCGGTCAGACCCGCTGACCAGGAGCGCTGCATTAGTGTCACCGGCAGGGATGTGACACGCGTAGCGGGACGCGCCTGCTCGCGGCTCGCATCCCAATCCCCTCACCTGTCCCGTCCTCCGTCCGCTCAGTCCCGGCGCGCGCAGCCCCGCTCCCTCCCGCTTTGAGATTTAAAGGGTCAGTGCGTCATTGATTGGCGCCTGGCCCAATCAGTACTCACCTGTGTCCTCATTATAAAAACCCACTTCCCCTTCCTAGTATCGCCGGATCTTGTTGCCTCAGTGCCAGTGAAAGCGTTTCTTGGGTATGTTCCAAGCCAGTGTTCCAGACCCTCTGCCGTTGCCCCTGACTACGATCCTTGCTACCTGCCCTGACCTTCTGCTACGTCCGACCTTGCTCTTGCCTGATCCCTTGTACCGCGCCTGTCTCAGCCGTCAGCTGGGGTTGAGTCGCTATTGGGTGGAACGACCTGGGGGTTACCTGCTGCTGCAAGTCCATCCCGCTTTGCGGCGGGCTCTGGTGAAAACCAGTAACCCCTTAGACTCCGTTCCCCTGGTACGCCCCACGTCATCACCCCACTGACACAGAGGATCCACCACCAGTATCCTCACTGTATACCCATCCAGATCCTGACAGTAGATCCGGCCGTGGATCCCGCTGAGGTCCCGCTGCCAGTTGTCGCTGACCTTACCATGGTGGTCGCCCAGCAATCTAAACAGATAGCGCAACAAGGACAGCAGCTGACCCAACTGACCGTCATGCTGCAACAACTTCTGCTACAGCTTCAGCAACCATCTCCTCCGCCAGCTCCTGCACCTCCTCCACAGCAAGTGGCCGCTCCCAGCCTCCACCTGTCCCTGCCGGACAAATTTGATGGGGACTCTAAACTATGCCGTGGTTTCCTGTCTCAATGTTCCCTACACTTGGAGATGATGTCAGACCAATTCCCCACAGAACGGTCTAAGGTGGCTTTCGTGGTTAGTCTCCTGTCTGGAAAGGCCTTGTCATGGGCCACATCGCTCTGGGACCGCAATGATCCTGTCACTGCCACTGTCCAGTCCTTCTTCGCTGAAGTTCGTAGTGTCTTCGAGGAGCCAGCCAGGGCCTCCTCTGCCGAGACTGCTTTGTTGAACCTAGTCCAAGGAAGTTCTTCCATAGGCGAATACGCCATCCAGTTTCGTAACCTCGCCTCTGAATTATCCTGGAACAATGAGGCCCTCTGCGCGACCTTCAAGAAAGGCTTATCCAGCAACATCAAGGATGTACTGTCCGCACGAGAAATTCCTGCTAACCTGTCTGAACTTATCCATTTGGCCACCCGCATTGACATGCGTTTCTCTGAAAGACACCAGGAGCGCCGACAGGAAAAGGATCTTGTTCGCATCAGGCGATTTCTCTCCCCGGCTCCTCTCTTCTCAAGTCCACTGCAATCTGTTCCTGTGCCTTCTGCCGAGGAGGCTATGCAAGTGGATCGGTCCCGCCTGACCCTACAAGAGAGGACTCGCCGCCGTAACGAGAATCTATGCCTGTACTATGCTAGTACCGAACACTTCCTAAAAGACTGTCCTTTCCGCCCTCCGCGTCAGGAGAGACGCACTCCGTTTCCTCACAAAGGTGAGACAGCTCTAGGTGTGAATTCTGCTTCTCCATGCCTCACTGTGCCTGTGCGGATTTCTCCTTCTGCTAACTCCTCCTTCTCAGCTGTGGCCTTCTTGGACTCCGGTTCTGCAGGAAATTTTATTTTGGCCTCTTTTGTTAATAGGTTCAACATCCCAGTGACCAGTCTCGTCAGACCACTCTACATTTCTTCAGTCAACGGAGAAAAATTGGACTGCACTGTGCGTTACCGCACAGAACCCCTGCTTATGTGCATAGGACTGCATCACAAAAAAATGGAATTTCTTGTCCTACCCAACTGCACCTCTGAAATCCTCCTCGGTCTGCCATGGCTCCAACTTCATTCTCCTACCCTTGACTGGCCCACCGGGGAGATCAAGAGTTGGGGTTCATCTTGTCTCAAACAATGCCTCACGTCTGCTCCCATTTGTCAAACCCTTGTGGCTCCACCTATACCAGGTCTTCCCAAGGCCTACCAGGACTTTTCCGATGTTTTCTGTAAAAAACAAGCAGAGACTTTGCCACCTCATAGGCCTTATGACTGCCCTATTGACCTCCTTCCTGGTACTACTCCACCCGGGGCAGGATCTACCCTCTGTCCGCCCCAGAGACTCAAGCCATGTCCGACTATATCCAGGAAAATCTAAAGAGGGGATTCATTCGAAAGTCCTCATTCCCTGCTGGAGCGGGGTTCTTCTTTGTTTCTAAAAAAGATGGTTCCCTATGGCCATGCATTGACTACCGCGGTTTAAATAAAATCACCATCAAAAACCGCTATCCCCTGCCTTTGATCTCTGAACTCTTTGACCGTCTTTGTGGCGCCAATATTTTCACTAAATTGGACTTAAGAGGCGCATATAATCTTATTCGCATCAGGAAAGGGGATGAGTGGAAAACCGAATTCAATACCAGAGACGGACATTTCGAATATCTTGTTATGCCCTTTGGGCTCTGCAATGCTCCTGCACTCTTCCAGGACTTCGTTAATGAAATATTTTGGGACTTGTTATATACCTGTGTTGTGGTTTACCTGAACGACATCTTGATTTTCTCCTCTAGTCTAGAGTAACACCGTCGTCATGTCCGCCTAGTGCTCCAGAGACTCCGCGAGAATCACCTGTATGCCAAAATGGAGAAATGTCTCTTTGAATGTGAATCTCTTCCTTTCTTAGGTTACCTAGTCTCTGGCCAGGGACTTCAAATGGACCCAGACAAACTGTCAGCGGTTTTAGATTGGCCACGCCCTTCTGGACTCCGTGCTATCCAATGCTTCCTAGGATTTGCCAACTAGTACCGACAGTTTATTCCCCATTTTTCCACCATTGTGTCCCCTATTGTGGCCCTGACCAGGAAGAATGCCAACCCTAAATCATGGCCTCCTCAAGCGGATGAGGCCTTCAATCGCCTCAAAACTGCCTTCGCTTCTGCTCCAGTGCTGTCCAGACCTGACCCATCGAAACCTTTCTCTACCGGACGTAATATTACTTGTGGTTTTGTTTTCTAAAACCTTCTCTGCAGCAGAAAAAAAATTACTCCATTGGTGATCGTGAACTTCTAGCCATCAAGTTAGCACTCGAAGAATGGAAGCATCTATTGGAGGGTTCCAAACACCCCGTTGTCATTTACACTGACCACAAGAATCTCTCGTACCTCCAGTCTGCCCAGCATCTGAACCCTCGCCAGGCTAGGTGGTCGTTGTTTTTTGCCCGCTTTAACTTCGAGATTCACTTTCGTCCTGCTGACAAAAACGACAGGGCTGACGCCCTTTCACGTTCCTCTGATGCCACCAAATCTGAAGTCCCCCTATAGCATATTGTACCTCCTGAGTGCCTGGTCTCCTCTGCTCCAGCTTCTATTGGTCAAACTCCTCCTGGAAAGACCTTTGTCCCTCCACGCCAGCGCCTCAAGATCCTCAAATGGGGACATTCCTCTCACCTCGCTGGCCATGCTGGCATCAAGAAGTCCATCCAGCTTATTTCTCGTTTATATTGGTGGCCTACGCTGGAGGGTGACGTCACTGATTTCATTCGGGCCTTGTCACGATTCGGCTTACAGGTAGTGGATCCTCTGTGTCAGCGAGGGATTGGCGTGGACCGTGCTGGTGGACCGGTTCTAAGAGGCTACTGGTGTTCACCAGAGCCCGCCGCAAAGCGGGATGGTCTTGCTGCGGCAGTAGCAACCAGGTCGTATCCACTAGCAACGGCTCAACCTCGCTGACTGCTGAGAAGGCGTGGGACAGAAGGACTAGGCAGAGGCAAGGTCAGACGTAGCAGAAGGTCAGGGCAGGCGGCAAGGTTCGTAGTCAAGATGGATAGCAGGAGTTCAGGTAACACAGGCTTTGGACAACACTAAACGCTTTCACTGGCACAAGGCAACAAGATCCGGCAAGGGAGTGCAGGGGCAGTGAGCAGATATAGCCAGGGAGCAGGTGGAAGCCAATTAAGCTAATTGGGCCAGGCACCAATCATTGGTGCACTGGCCCTTTAAGTCTCAGAGAGCTGGCGCGCGCGCGCGCCCTAGAGAGCGGAGCCGCGCGCGCCAGCACATGACAGCCGGGGACCGGGACGGGTAAGTGACTTGGGATGCGATTCGCGAGCGGGCGCTGCAGGGAGAGAGACGCCGTGAGCGCTCCGGGGAGGAGCAGGGACCCGGAGCGCTCGGCGTAACAGTACCCCCCCTTAGGTCTCCCCATGTCTTTGTCCGGCAACTGCTTCCCATGGGATGAGGACACCGGGAGTGATTGAAGGGTTTCCTCAAAGGCAGGCCATACAGCAGGAGTGGGAATGGGGAGAGAGGGCAGGGGGTGAAACATGGCACGGGACAGGGTGTCACCAGGACGGGGGCCATGAGGAGGCAAGGCACAGTCCAGATAAGCCTTGGGGGAACCAGGTGTACGAGGAGGCACTGAGGCTTGCCTGACGGGACTGGGAGGGGGGGAGAGGCATTTCTTATGGCAAGCAGAGTCCCAGTTCTTGATCTCCCCGGTGGTCCAGTCAAGGGTGGGAGAATGAAGCTGGAGCCATGGCAGACCGATGAGGACCTCAGAGGTGCAGTTGGGAAGGATGAAAAATTCAATCCTTTCGTGGTGGGGTCCAATGCACATTAAGAGGGGTTTTGTGCGGTAACGCACGGTGCAATCCAATCTAACTCCGTTGACCGCGGAAATGTAGAGCGGCTTGACGAGACGGGTCACCGGGATGCAGAACTTCTTCACCAAAGACTCCAAAATGAAATTCCCAGAGGCACCAGAGTCCAAGCAGGCCACGGCTGAGAGGGAGGAGTTGGCTGAAGGAGAAATCCGCACGGGCACCGTGAGACGTGGAGAAGCAGACTTTGAACCAAGAGACGCCACACCCACGTGAGCTGGGTGCGTGCGTGCGTTTCCCAGACGTGGAGGACGAATAGGGCAATCCACCAAGAAATGCTCGGTACTGGCACAGTACAGACAAAGATTTTCTTCCCTACGGCGATTCCTCTCTTCCTGGGTCAGGCGAGACCGATCCACTTGCATGGCCTCCTCGGCGGGAGGCCCAGGCGTAGACTGCAAAGGATGCTGTGGGAGAGGTGCCCAGAGATCTAAGTCTTTTTCCTGGCGGAGCTCCTGATGTCTCTCAGAAAAACGCATGTCAATGCGGGTGGCCAAATGGATAAGTTCTTGCAGATTGGCAGGAATCTCTCGTGCGGCCAGCACATCCTTGATGCTACTGGATAGGCCTTTTTTAAAGGTCGCGCAGAGAGCCTCGTTATTCCATGATAATTCGGAAGCAAGAGTACGAAATTGGATGGCGTACTCGCCCACTGAAGAATTACCCTGGACCAGGTTCAGCAGGGCAGTCTCGGCAGAAGAAGCTCGGGCTGGTTCCTCGAAGACACTACGGACTTCAGCGAAGAAGGACTGGACTGTGGCTGTGGCAGGATCATTGCGGTCCCAGAGCGGTGTGGCCCAAGACAAGGCCTTTCCTGAAAGAAGGCTCACTACGAACGCCACCTTAGACCGTTCTGTAGGAAACAAGTCCGACAACATCTCCATATGCAGGGAACATTGAGACAGAAATCCACGGCAGAGTCTAGAGTCCCCATCAAATTTGTCCGGCAGGGACAAGCGGAGGCTAGGAGCAGCCACTCGCTGCGGAGGAGGTGCAGGAGCTGGCGGAGGAGATGGTTGCTGCTGTAGCAGAGGCAGAAGTTGCTGTAACGTGGCGGTCAAGTGCGACAGCTGCTGTCCTTGTTGGGCAATCTGCTGCGATTGCTGAGCGACCACCGTGGTAAGGTCAGCGAGACTTGGCAGCGGCACCTCAGCGGGATCCATGGCCGGATCTACTGTCACGATTCGGCTTACAGGTGGTGGATCCTCTGTGTCAGCGAGGGATTGGCGTGGACCGTGCTGGTGGACCGGTTCTAAGAGGCTACTGGTGTTCACCAGAGCCCGCCGCAAAGCGGGATGGTCTTGCTGCGGCAGTAGCAACCAGGTCGTATCCACTAGCAACGGCTCAACCTCGCTGACTGCTGAGAAGGCGTGGGACAGAAGGACTAGGCAGAGGCAAGGTCAGACGTAGCAGAAGGTCGGGGCAGGCGGCAAGGTTCGTAGTCAAGATGGATAGCAGGAGTTCAGGTAACACAGGCTTTGGACAACACTAAACGCTTTCACTGGCACAAGGCAACAAGATCCGGCAAGGGAGTGCAGGGGCAGTGAGCAGATATAGCCAGGGAGCAGGTGGAAGCCAATTAAGCTAATTGGGCCAGGCACCAATCATTGGTGCACTGGCCCTTTAAGTCTCAGAGAGCTGGCGCGCGCGCGCCCTAGAGAGCGGAGCCGCGCGCGCCAGCACATGACAGCCGGGGACCGGGACGGGTAAGTGACTTGGGATGCGATTCGCGAGCGGGCGCGTCCCGCTGTGCGAATCGCATCCCCGCCGGCAATGTCAGTGCAGCGCTCCCGGTCAGCGGGTCTGACCGGGGCGCTGCAGGGAGAGAGACGCCGTGAGCGCTCCGGGGAGGAGCAGGGACCCGGAGTGCTCGGCGTAACAGGCCTGTACTGTTTGCGCCCGGGATAAGACCCCTCGCCAGAAGCCTGCTGGACTCCTCCATCCTTTACCCATTCCTGAGCAGCCGTGGTGTCAAATTGCCATGGATTTTATTACGGATCTGCCTGTATCCCATGGCAAAACCGTTATCTGGGTGGTCGTTGATCGTTTCTCCAAAATGGCACATTTCATTCCGCTTCCAGGTCTTCCTTCTACGCCACAATTGGCGAAGCAATTTTTTATGCATATTTTTCGCTTCACAGGCTACCCACGCATATCGTCTCGGATAGAGGCGTTCAATTTGTATCGAAATTTTGGAGAGCTCTCTGTAATCAATTAAAAATCTAATTAAATTTCTTGTCCTCCTATCACCCCCAATCCAATGGGCAAGTAGAGAGAGTTAACCAGATTCTTGGTGACTATTTGCGACATTTTGTCTCCTCCCTCCAAGACGATTGGGTCGACCTTCTACCCTGGGCTGAATTCTCGTACAATTTCCAAAATTCTGAATCCTCCGCCAAATCACCGTTCTTTGTGGTGTACGGCCGTCACCCTCTGTCCCCCCCCCCTCTCCATTCCCACTTCTTCTGGATTGCCTGCTGTAGATGAAGTTACCCGGGACTTCTCTATTTTCTGGAAGGAGTCTCAAAAAGTCGCTCCTACTGGCCTCGTCTCGTATGAAGAGACATGCCGATAAGAAGAGAAGAACTCCTCCTGTCTTCGCTCCTGGGGACAAAGTGTGGCTCTCTGCCAAGTATATTCGCTTCCGCGTTCCCAGCTACAAGCTGGGACCACGTTACCTTGGACCATTTAAAATCAAGAGTCAAATCAATCCTGTCTCCTACAAACTTCTTCTTCCCCCTTCTCTCCGTATTCCTAACTCCTTTCATGTTTCACTTCTCAAACCTCTCGTCCTTAACCGTTTCTCCCCCAAGGTTGTTGCTCCTGCTCCTGTCTCTGGCTCCTCTGATGTCTTCGCTGTAAAGGAAATCTTCGCTTCGAAAGTGGTCAGAGGTAAAAAAAAAAATTCTCGTAGATTGGGAGAATTGTGGCCCCGAAGAGAGGTCTTGGGAACCCGAGGATAATATCCTCGACAAGGAGCTCATTCACAGGTTCCTGGGCTCCAAAAAGAGGGGGCGACCCAAGGCGGGGGGTACTGTTACGCCGAGCGCTCCGGGTCCCTGCTCCTCCCCGGAGCGCTCGCGGCGTTCACCTCCATGCAGCGCCCCGGTCAGACCCGCTGACCCGGGAGCGCTGCAGTAGTGTCACCGGCGGTGATGCGACCCGCGTATCGTGATGCGCCCGCCCGTGGCTCGCATCCCAATCCCCTCACCTGTCCCTTCCTACGTCGGCTCAGCCGTCAGCTGGGGTTGAGTCGCTATCGGGTGGAACGACCTGGGGGTTACCTGCCGCTGCAAGTCCATCCCGCTTTGCGGCGGGCTCTGGTGAAAACCAGTAACCCCTTAGACTCCGTTCCCCTTGTACGGCCCACGTCATCACCCCACTGACACAGAGGATCCACCACCAGCATCCTCACTGTATACCCATCTGGATCCTGACATCAGTGTAAATGGAAAAAAATTACTCCATTGAACTTCTAGCCATCAAGTTAGCACTCGAAGAATGGAGGCATCCTTCGAGTGCTAACTTGATGGCTAGAAGTTCAATGGAGTAATTTTTTTCTGCCGGAGAGAAAGTTTTAGAGAAGTAATGTTACCCTAGATTTTTTTGGGAGAAGTACGGCTCCGACTGAGGAGGCGTCCACTTCCAGAAAGAAAGGTTTCGATGGGTCAGGTCTGGACAGCACTGGAGCAGAAGCGAAGGCAGTTTTGAGACGATTGAAGGCCTCATCTGCTTGAGGAGGCCATGACTTAGGGTTGGCATTCTTCCTGGTCAGGGCCACAATAGGGGCCACAATGGTGGAGAAATGGGGACTAAACTGTCGGTAGTAGTTGGCAAATCCCAGAAAGCTTTGGATAGCACGGAGTCCAGAAGGGCGTGGCCAATCTAAAACCGCTGACAGTTTATCTGGGTCCATTTGAACTCCTTGGCCAGAGACTGGGTAACCTAGGAAAGGAAGAGAATTGCATTCAAAGAGACATTTTTCCATTTTGGCATACAGGTGATTTTCACGAAGTCTCTGGAGCACTAGACGGACATGATGGCGGTGTTCCTCCAGGGTAGAGGAGAAAATCAAGATGTTGTCCAGGTAAACCACAACACAGGAATATAATAAGTCCCTAAATATCTCATTAACGAAGTCCTGGAAGACTGCAGGGGCGTTGCAGAGCCCAAAGGGCATAACTAGATATTCAAAATGTCCGTCTCTGGTATTGAATGCGGTCTTCCACTCATCACCTTTTCTGATGCGAATAAGATTATATGCGCCTCTTAAGTCCAATTTAGTGAAAATATTGGCACCACGAAGACGGTGAAAGAGTTCAGAGAACAAAGGCAGGGGGTAGCGCTTTTTGATGGTGATTTTATTTAAACCGCGGTAGTCAATGCATGGCCGTAAGGATCCGTCTTTTTTAGAGACATAGAAGAACCCCGCTCCAGCAGGGGATGAGGACTTCCGAATGAAACCTCTCTTTAGGTTCTCCTGGATATAGTCGGACATGGCTTGAGTCTCTGGGGCAGACAGAGGGTAGATCCTGCCCCGGGATGGAGTGGTACCAGGAAGGAGGTCAATGGGGCAGTCATAAGGCCTATGAGGTGGTAAGATCTCTGCTTGTTTTTTGCAGAAAACATCGGCAAAGTCCTGGTAGGCCTTGGGAAGACCTGGTATAGGTGGAGCCACAGGGGTTTGACAAGTGGAAGCAGATGTGAGGCATTGTTTGAGACAAGATGGACCCCAACTTTTGATCTTCCCGGTGGTCCAGTCAAGGGTAGGAGAATGACATTGGAGCCATGGCAGACTGAGGAGGATTTCAGAGGTGCAGTTGGGTGGGACAAGAAATAAAAAAAATTTGTGATGCAGTCCAATGCTCATAAGCAGGGGTTCTGTGCGGTAACGCACAGTGCAGTCCAATTTTTCTCCGTTGACAGAAGGAATGTAGAGCGGCTTGACGAGACTGGTCACTGGGATGTTGAACCTATTAACAAAAGAGGCCAAAATAAAATTTCCTGCAGAACCGGAGTCCAAGAAGGCCACAGCAGAGAAAGAGGAGTTGGCGGAAGGAGAAATCCATACAGGCACAGTGAGACGTGGAGAAGCAGTATTCACACCTAGAGTCATCTCACCTTTGTGAGGTAACGGAGTGCGTCTCTCCTGACGCGGAGGGCATATAGGACAGTCTTTTAGGAAGTGTTCGGTACTAGCACAGTACAGGCATAGATTCTCGTTACGGCGGCGAGTCCTCTCTTGTAGGGTCAGGCGGGACCGATCCACTTGCATAGCCTCCTCGGCAGAAGGCACAAGAACAGATTGCAGTGGACTTTGGAAGAGAGGAGCCAGGGAGAGAAATCGCCTGGTGCGAACAAGATCCTTTTCCTGTCGGAGTTCCTGGCGTCTTTCTGAGAAACGCATGTCGATGCGGGTGGCCGAATGGTTAGCAGGAATTTCTCGTGCGGCCAGTACATCTTTGATGTTGCTGGATAAGTCTTTCTTGAAGGTCGCGCAGAGGGCCTCATTGTTCCAGGATAGCTCTGAGGCAAGGGTACGAAACTGGATGGCGTATACGCCTACGGAAGAACTCCCTTGGACTAGGTTCAGCAAAGCAGTCTCGGCAGAGGAGACCCGGGCTGGCTCCTCGAAGACACTACGAACTTCAGCGAAGAAGGACTGGATAGTGGCAGTGGCAGGATCATTGCGGTCCCAGAGCGATGTGGCCCATGACAAGGCCTTTCCAGATAGGAGACTGACCACGAAAGCCACCTTAGACCATTCAGTGGCGAATTGGTCCGACATCATCTCCAAGTGTAGGGAACATTGAGACAGGAAACCACGAACTGTTTAGAGTCCCCACCAAACTTGTCCGGTAGAGACAGGCGGAGAATGGGAGCGGCCAATCGCTGCGGAGGAGGTGCAATGGCTGGCGGAGGAGATGATTGCTGAAGCTGTGGCAGAAGTTGTTGCAGCATGACGGTCAGTTGGGTCAGCTGCTGTCCTTGTTGCGCGATCTGTTGAGATTGCTGGGCGACCACCGTGGTAAGGTCAGCGACACTAGGCAGCGGGACGTCAGCGGGATCCATGGCCGGATCTACTGTCAGTATCCGGATAGGTATGCAGCGAGGACACTGGTGGTGGGTCCTCTGTGTCAGTTGGGTGATGACGTGGGCTGTACCAGGGGAACGGAGTTTAAGGGGTTACTGGTTTTCACCAGAGCCCGCCGCAAAGCGGGATGGACTTGCAGCGGCAGGTAACCCCCAGGTCGTTCCACCCGATAGCGACTCAACCCCAGCTGACAGCTGAGACAGGTGCGGTACAGAAGGACAAGGCAAGAGCAAGGTCGGACGTAGCAGAAGGTCAGGGCAGGCAGCAAGGGTCGTAGTCAGGGGCAACAGCAGAAGGTCTGGAACACAGGCTTGGGAACACAGGAAACGCTTTCACTGGGCACTAGGCAACAATATCCGGCGATGACAGGAAGGGGAAGTGGGTTTTTATAAAGAGGGAGCAGGTGCAGGTACTGATTGGGCCAGGCGCCAATCAGTGGCGCACTGGCCCTTTAAATCTCAGAGAGCCTGCGCGCGCGCGCCCTAGGGAGCGGGGCCGCGCGCGCCGGGACTGAGCAGACGGAGGACGGGGCAGGTGAGGAGATTAGGTTGCGAGCCGCGGGCGGGCGCGTCCCGCTACGCGGGTCGCATCCCCGCCGGTGACAGTAGTGCAGCGCTCCTGGTCAGCGGATCTGATCGGGGCGCTGCACGGAGGTGAACGCCGCGAGCGCTCCCGGGAGGAGCAGGGACCCGAAGCGCTCGGCGTAACACCCATTTGGTGTTAGACAGGGTTTTCTTGGGGAAGTTTTGTTTTTTGCCTTGTTGTATTTGTGTTTATCCATCAAAGAAGAAATAATGGGACGCACTCACCAGCTTAAACATGCAAACAGTGCTTGATTGTTAGCGCCGAGTGCAATAAATGTGCAACAAAGGTTAAAGCTTGCATTGTGCTAAATTATTGTCCATGTGAAGCAGAGCTAAAGAAGGGGGTTGAAGTGCCGACTGCTGTACCTTGCTATTTATCATGCATTTGTGTTTATGTTCTGTGTATGTGCCTTGTTTGTTTTCGTCTTTTTGTTGGTTGTGTTGGGTGTGCGTGGTCCCAGTGCTCGGCCCTCCCTGATCCTGGTCCTAAGGTGGTCTCTCCTGTTTCTATGTACTATACCTTTTCAGGATGGGGACATTGAAGGTGGTTAGTTGGAATGTTAGGGGACTCAATTCTAAGTTTAAGAGGGCCTTATGTCTTGACTTTGTGAAGCGTCAGTTTCCCCATATTATTTGTCTACAAGAGACTCATGTTATGGGTCAGAAAGTTCTTGCCCTTAAAAGGGCTTGTATAGCGAGAGGTTACCATGCATCGTACGCCACATATGCTAGGGAGTTCTCTGTGTTGATTACCAAAACCCTGCTGTTGGTTGTTTTCCAGGCTGCCTGTGATCAATTTGGGAGGTTTGTTATTTTACATTGTTCTCTGGGGTCTTTTTCCTTTGTTCTTGTCTCTGTGTATGTACCCCTCCCTTTTTAGGTTTCGGTGCTAGAACTCATCATTAACAAATTGCTTTCTTTTCCTTCTGACCCTGTCCTCTTCATTGGAGATTTCAACATGGTTCCTAAACCAGGCCTCAACCGCACCACGGCTGCTTATCCCGGCTCCTCTTCTTTTAATACCTGGCGTTTGGCGTTGGGCTTGTCTGACCTCTGGAGGTAAAAATATCCGACTGCCTCCTCCTTCTCCTTTTATTCTGTGGCCCATAAGTCGTTTTGTCGCATTGATCTTGCTCTGGCGTCTGAGGATCTTCTTCCGGTGGTAAGAAAAGTTTCCTACACCACTAGGGAGGATCTCAGACCACTCTGCCGTTTTGGTAGTTTCGCACCTTGGCCCTAGTCCCCATTCCCGCATATGGCGCATGCATCCTGGCTGGCTACAAGCTGAGGCAGTTGCAGAGGCGCTAGGGGTTGCCCACACTGAATATTGGGAAAACAATGCTTCTTATCTAGTGATGAGCAGCAAGGGCCATATTTGAATTCACTATATTTCACAAATTTATTGTTTATTGTGATTATTTGTCCTATGTTGGCTAAATTTGCATATTCGCTATGTTCATAAAAAAAAAATTCCAATACGAAATTTGCATAAAAATTAACTTGTGAAAAAAAACGAATATACGTCATTACGAATATATAGCTCTATATTCTAAATATTCACGAAATCGCGAAGTGCCGATATTCATGATAAAAATTTACATTACGAATATTCGTGCTCAACACTATTCTTATCCTGACCCATTAGAGCAGTGAGATGCATATAAAGCTACAATTAGAGGTGCCTTCATAGCGGGAGTAGCGGGTCAGTGGAAGCTCAGGTCGGCCATGGAGAGTAAACTGCTGCAGGAGGTGGGTGTCTTAGAGACTGAGTATGTTAGGAATCCATCCCCTGAGAATGAAAGGGCATGGGCTAAGGCTCAGAGATCTCTATTGGTTGTCCAGAAAGACAAGGTCCAGTTGTGGTTAGCGGATAGGGAGGCTGCCCAGTTTGAATTCGGGGATAAGAATGGTAAACTGTTGCCGTATTTAGCTAGGGCTACACGCCCACCGGCCTCAATTCCTTGTATTATGGGTGGTGATGGTGTGGTAGTGGTGGATCCTCAGATGATTAATTCTGTCTTCAGGGAATTTTACTTCTCCCTGTATGATGCCCCTTCTATGCCTTGTCAGGGGGAAATTATCTCATTCCTGCAGGATTTATCCCTCCCCATGCTTAGTCGTGCTCAGGCAGAGGAATTAGATGCCCCCTTTATGGTCGAGGAGGTGGCTCAGGCTATACATGATCTTCCTCATGGGAAGACTCCAGGTTTGGATGGGTTTATTAGGTGATTGGTACAGGATGAATGAGGAGCGGCTGGCCCCTGTTCTTTGCAATCTGTTTCATTCCATAGCTGCTGCTGATGCTCTTCCATACTCTATGCGAGAAGCTCATTGTAGTGCATCTTAAACCTGGAAAGGACCCAGTGTTCCCTGGCTCCTATAGACATATTTCCCTTCTGAATGTTGATATTAAGATTTTGGCTAGAGTCTTGGCCACTCGTCTGTATGGGGTTATCAGTGCTGTCATTCATCCAGACCAAACAGGGTCTATGCCAGGTAGAGCCACTGATGTGAATGTGAAGCATCTACAGCTCAACATAGCGGCAGTGGGGAAGGACTTTCCTACAGGTGTGGTTGTCAGTCTAGATATTTATAAGGCCTTTGACTCTGTCTTGTGGCCTTATCTTCGGGAGGTGCTGTGTATGTTTGGGTTTGGTCCCTGATTCTGTGCTTGGGTTCGACTGCTGTATGATAATCCTAGGGCCCGTATCCGCACTAACTTAGATGTTTCTGCTCCCTTTCCTCTGGGGCGTGGGACAAGGCAGGGGTGTCCGCTATCTCCCTTCCTATTTGCGCTGGCGATTGAGCCTTTAGCAGTAGCCATTCATAGAGGATATATACGCTATACCCGGATATATGCGCTATTCCCAAGGGGTCTATTGTTGACAAGGTTTCCCTTTATTCTGATGATACTCTGGTGTATATGGCGGATGCTGAGGGTTCTCTATTGTCCCTTATGGACTTACTTGATCAATTTGGTGCAATTTCGGGCTTGCAGGTTAACTGGGCTAAATCCTCCCTAATGGCACTCTCATCTGGGGTCCCTCTCCCGCCCTCTCTTCCGGCTGGGTTGCAAGTGGTTCCTCATTTTTGATACTATGAAGTGGAGGTAACTCCGTCCCTGTTAGACTATATTTCTCTGAACTTGGAGCCACTATTGCACTCCACTGTGGAGCGACTGAGTGCATGGTCCGCACTCCCTCTCTCCCTAGCTGGCAGGATCAATATATTTTAAAAGATTTACCTCCCTAAATTCCTATATCTTTTTCACTTAGCCCCGGTCATTCCCCCAAGAAATATTTTAATGCGTTGTGTGGTGCTCTGGGATCCTTCTACTGTCAGGGAAAGCCTCCCAGACTCGGTCGGGCCCTTCTCCAGGCTCCCAAGTGTTACGTTATGCGCTCCGGCCACACACGCTGGCCGTGAGCGCATGGTCCCCTTACCTTCTGCTGCCGACGGGGCTGGGACTCGCATCGTGGGACGTGCCCGCATGCGAGCCGCAGCCTGTCACTCTTTGGGTGATTATCCTGCCTCTCTGCTCTGGTGCGCGTGTCCCCGTCCCCTAGGGCGCACGCGCCAGAGCTTTAAGATTTAAAGGGCCAGTACGTGTTATACATTAGTGTAATCCACCTGTGGCTCATTTAAAAATTCCTCCACCCTACTCAGCTCCCTGACGGATCTTTGTTGCCTTGTGCTTTTGAGAAAGCGTTCCTCTGTATTGCCTTGCACTGAGGGGGCAGGGTGTGATGTCACACAGGGGCGGAGTTGTGATGTCACGATCTTCCGTCCCTGTGGTCGGGAGCCAGACCCTCCAGCGCTTCTGGAGCAGTAACAGGTGGGTGCTGCATGCTATATTGTGGGGGTTGGTACCTTCTTGCATGCAGTCTGGGAGTGTCCCGTCATCGCTATCTTCTGGAGGGAGGTGATGGGGTTTCTGGCTGGTCAATTGGACTTCCCTTTCATACTTACCCCAGTGGTGTGCCTGCTGGGGGTTATTAATGACTTGATCCCTAGTACACATAGACACTTGCTAATTTGTTTCCTCCTTGTGCTGTAAAGTGGTAGTCATGACGTGGAAGGATAGCTCCAACACCCCCCCACCAAAGTTAACCAATGAGATAGCGGGGGGCTATCTCATTGCTTAACTTTGGTGAATAAATATGTTCCGTTGTACCAGGCTCTATATGTGAGTCGTAAGTGGCCTAAGAAATTTCATAGGGTATGGACCCCTTGGCTGTTGTTAGTGTTACGCCGAGCGCTCCGGGTCCCTGCTCCTCCCCGGAGCGCTCACGGCGTCTCTCTCCCTGCAGCGCCCCGGTCGGTCCCGCTGACCGGGAGCGCTGCACTGACATGGCCGTCGGGGATGCGATTCGCACAGCGGGACGCGCCCGCTCGCGAATCGCATCCCAAGTCACTTACCCGTCCCGGTCCCCGGCTGTCATGTGCTGGCGCGCGCGGCTCCGCTCTCTAGGGCGCGCGCCAGCTCTCTGAGACTTAAAGGGCCAGTGCACCAATGATTGGTGCCTGGCCCAATTAGCTTAATTGGCTTCCATCTGCTCCCAGACTATATCTGCTCACTGCCCCTGCACTCCCTTGCCGGATCCTGTTGCCTTGTGCCAGTGAAAGCGTTTAGTGTTGTCCAAAGCCTGTGTTACCTGAACTCCTGCTATCCACCTTGACTACGAACCTTGCCGCCTGCCCCGACCTTCTGCTACGTCTGACCTTGCCTCTGCCTAGTCCTTCTGTCCCACGCCTTCTCAGCAGTCAGCGAGGTTGAGCCGTTGCTACTGGATACGACCTGGTTGCTACTGCCGCAGCAAGACCATCCCGCTTTGCGGCGGGCTCTGGTGAACACCAGTAGCCTCTTAGAACCGGTCCATTAGCACGGTCCACGCCTATCCCTCGCTGACACAGAGGATCCACTACCTGTAAGCCGAATCGTGACAGTAGATCCGGCCATGGATCCCACTGAGGTGCCGCTGCCAAGTCTCGCTGACCTTCCCACGGTGGTCGCTCAGCAATCGCAGCAGATTGCCCAACAAGGACAGCAGCTGTCGCAGTTGACCGCCATGTTACAGCAACTTCTGCCTCTGCTACAGCAGCAACCATCTCCTCCGCCAGCTCCTGCACCTCCTCCGCAGCGAGTGGCCGCTCCTAGCCTCCGCTTGTCCCTGCCGGACAAATTTGATGGGGACTCTAGACTCTGCCGTGGATTTCTGTCTCAGTGTTACCTGCATATGGAGATGTTGTCGGACTTGTTTCCTACAGAACGGTCTAAGGTGGCGTTCGTAGTGAGCCTTCTTTCAGGAAAGGCCTTGTCTTGGGCCACTCCGCTCTGGGACCGCAATGATCCTGCCACAGCCACAGTCCAGTCCTTCTTCGCTGAGGTCCGTAGTGTCTTCGAGGAGCCAGCCCGAGCTTCTTCTGCCGAGACTGCCCTGCTGAACCTGGTCCAGGGTAATTCTTCAGTGGGCGAGTACGCCATCCAATTTCGTACTCTTGCTTCCGAATTATCATGGAATAACGAGGCTCTCTGCGCGACCTTTAAAAAAGGCCTATCCAGTCGCATCAAGGATGTGCTGGCCGCACGAGAGATTCCTGCCAACCTGCAAGAACTTATCCATTTGGCCACCCGCATTGACATGCGTTTTTCTGAGAGACATCAAGAGCTCCGCCAGGAAAAAGACTTAGATCTCTGGGCACCTCTCCCACAGTATCCGTTGCAATCTACGCCTGGGCCTCCCGCCGAGGAGGCCATGCAAGTGGATCGGTCTCGCCTGACCCAGGAAGAGAGGAATCGCCGTAGGGAAGAAAATCTTTGTCTGTACTGTGCCAGTACCGAGCATTTCTTGGTGGATTGCCCTATTCGTCCTCCACGTCTGGGAAATGCACGCACCCAGCTCACGTGGGTGTGGCGTCTCTTGGTTCAAAGTCTGCTTCTCCACGTCTCACGGTGCCCGTGCGGATTTCTCCTTCAGCCAACTCCTCCCTCTCAGCCGTGGCCTGCTTGGACTCTGGTGCCTCTGGGAATTTTATTCTGGATTATTTGGTGAATAAATTCTGCATCCCTGTGACCCGTCTCGTCAAGCCGCTCTACATTTCCGCGGTCAACGGAGTCAGATTGGATTGCACCGTGCGTTACCGCACAGAACCCCTCCTGATGTGTATTGGACCCCATCACGAAGTGATTGAGTTCTTCGTCCTTCCCAACTGTACCTCTGAGGTCCTCCTCGGTCTGCCATGGCTCCGGCTTCATTCTCCCACCCTTGACTGGACCACCAGGGAGATCAAGAACTGGGACTCTGCCTGCCATAGGAAGTGCCTCTCCCCCCCCCTCCCAGTCCCGTCAGGCAAGCCTCAGTGCCTCCTCATGGCCCCCGTCCTGGTGACACACTGCCCCGTGCCAGGCTTCGCCCTCTGCCCTCCCTCCCCATTCCCACTCCTGCTGTACTGCCTGCCGTTCAGGAAACCCTCCATTCACTCCCGGTGTCCTCGTCCCAGGTAAAGCAGTTGTCGGACAAAAAAAGGGGGAGACCTAAGGGGGGGGGGTACTGTTACGCCGAGCGCTCCGGGTCCCTGCTCCTCCCCGGAGCGCTCACGGCGTCTCTCTCCCTGCAGCGCCCCGGTCGGTCCCGCTGACCGGGAGCGCTGCACTGACATGGCCGTCGGGGATGCGATTCGCACAGCGGGACGCGCCCGCTCGCGAATCGCATCCCAAGTCACTTACCCGTCCCGGTCCCCGGCTGTCATGTGCTGGCGCGCGCGGCTCCGCTCTCTAGGGTGCGCGCGCGCCAGCTTTCTGAGACTTAAAGGGCCAGTGCACCAATGATTGGTGCCTGGCCCAATTAGCTTAATTGGCTTCCATCTGCTCCCAGACTATATCTGCTCACTGCCCCTGCACTCCCTTGCCGGATCCTGTTGCCTTGTGCCAGTGAAAGCGTTTAGTGTTGTTCAAAGCCTGTGTTACCTGAACTCCTGCTATCCACCTTGACTACGAACCTTGCCGCCTGCCCCGACCTTCTGCTACGTCTGACCTTGCCTCTGCCTAGTCCTTCTGTCCCACGCCTTCTCAGCAGTCAGCGAGGTTTAGCCGTTGCTACTGGATACGACCTGGTTGCTACTGCCGCAGCAAGACCATCCCGCTTTGCGGCGGGCTCTGGTGAACACCAGTAGCCTCTTAGAACCGGTCCACCAGCACGGTCCACGCCTATCCCTCGCTGACACAGAGGATCCACTACCTGTAAGCCGAATCGTGACAGTTAGACGTCTCGGCTGACCCCGGTTAGATTGTCTCAGCAGGTCGATATGGGGTATTATCGCCCTTTAAGTGTTGGGATGCCGGGAAGTGTGCTTGCTTGTATGTATGGTTATATGTTTGTGCTGGGTCTCCTTTGGTCGGGACTCAGAGTTGCCCTTATGTTACACGGGTGCTCATTTTGGTGTACTCTCCCTCCTTGTTACAGTTTTAGTACTGGTCTCTAGGACTTCTCGGAAGTGTTATTGTCCATGTTGATTTTAGTTCGCCATGTTGGCGGTGTTTGTCATTGAAAATTGCAAAACTTAAATAAATACTAATATATTTGTTCAGTAAGTATAAATATATGCAACCTATTAGTGTTAAAATAGCAAAAAATCTTAATTTTTTTCATGATTTTTTGCATTGTAAAAAAAAATTACAAAATATATCTGCTTACTTTTACTATGTACTTGTAGGACAACTTGTGACAAAAAAAACTGTCAGAATTTATCGTGATTGGCAAAACATTGCCAGAGTTATTCTCTAATAAAGTCCTGCATCCCCGATTTGAAAAAACAGTCCTAGTCTTTAACCCCTTAAAGAGTAGCTCCCACCATCCTATTTTTTTTTTTGCTAGCCCGTTTCCCCCCCCGCTATGGCACTAGCCCGTTCACTCCTCCCCCCCGCCCCGCATACCCCGTTCCCTCATTACACTTGCAGTTACTGCAGAGTCCGGCAGCGGGCGTGCAGGGACAGCGGCGGCAACGAGGCGGCGGTGGCGATGTGCGGGAGGAGTGGCCGGGGAGCCAATGCGCTAGCTCCCGCCTGTCTGATTGACAGGCAGGGAGCGAGTGCAGCCTAACTGAAAAAGGACTGATTGCCACTCCAAAATCAGTCCTTTTTCAGTGGCCGGTTTTTGAATGTAAATTAAACCTTTTTAATGAAAAATAAATAAATAAAAGTATATTAGAGATATGTTGTAGTACATAAGTACTACAACATATCAAAAAATAAAGTTGGTGACAGTGTCCATTTAACGACCAAGGACATATATTTACATCCTTGGCCGGCTCCCGCGATATAACGCGGAGTCACGCGGTGACCCTGTGTCATATCGGGTCGGTCCCGGCATGTAACTGAAGCCGGGACCCGGGGTCAATAGAGCACGGCAGCGATCACGGTGCTGCGTGCTATTAACACTTTAGACCAGGGGTCCTCAAACTTTTTAAACGGGGGGCCAGTTCACGGTCCCTCAGACCGTTGGAGGGCCGGAGTATAGATAACAAAACATGGACAAATTCCTATGCACACTTATATATCTTATTAGTGGACTACCACTTTAAGTACGCAGCACAGTTCCCCCCACATTAGGTTGGCAGTATAGATCCCCCAACATTAGGTTGTAGTTCCCACACATTAGGGTTGGCAGTACAGTTCCCCCACATTAGGGTTGGCAGTACAGTTCCCCCACATTAGGTGCAGTACAGTTCCTCAACATTAGGTGCAGTACAGTTCCCCAACATTAGGTGCAGTACAGTTCCCCAACATTAGGTGCAGTACAGTTCCCCCACATTAGGTGCAGTACAATTCCCCCACATTAGGTGCAGTACAGTTCCCCCACATTAGGTGCAATACAGTTCCCCCACATTAGGTGCAGTACAGTTCCACAACATTAGGTGCAGTACAGTTCCACAACATTAGGTGCAGTACAGTTTCCCCACATTAGGTGCAGTATAATTTCCCCCACATTAGGTGCAGTATAATGTTCCCCCACATTAGGCGCAGTATAATGTCCCCCAACATTAGGTGCAGTATAATGTTCCCCCACATTAGGTGCAGTATAATGTTCCCCCACATTAGGTGCAGTATAATGTTCCCCCACATTAGGTGCAGTATAATGTTCCCCCACATTAGGTGCAGTATAATGTTCCCCCACATTAGGTGCAGTATAATGTTCCCCCACATTAGGTGCAGTATAGCTCCCCACATTAGGTGCAGTATAGCTCCCCCAAATTAGGTGCAGTATAGCTCCCCAAATTAGGTGCAGTATAGCTCCCCCACATTAGGTGCAGTATAGCTCCCCCACATTAAGTGCAGTATAGATCTCCCACATTAGGTGCAGTATAGATCTCCCACATTAGGTGCAGTATAGCTCTCCCACATTAGGTGCAGTATAGCTCCCCCACATTAGGTGCAGTATAGCTCCCCCACATTAGGTGCAGTATAGCTCCCCCACATTAGGTGCAGTAGAGATCTCCCACATTAGGTGCCGTATAGATCCCTCAAATTAGGTGCAGTATAGCTCCTCACATTAGGTGCAGCATGTTCCCCCACATTAGGTGCAGTATAGATCCCCCAAATTAGGTGCAGTATAGTTCCCCCACATTAGGTGCAGTATAGCTCCCCACATTAGGTGCAGTATGTTCCCCCACAGGCATTCAGCCTCCAGCCATACAGTGTATGGCTGGAGGCTGTATGCCTGTGTTCTGCCTCACTTCAGAGCTCCAACCACCGCTCCTCCGGTCTGGACATAGCAGTAAGTGACGGTACCGAAGGAGCGGTGGTCGGAGCACTGAAGCTGACGTGTCGCTGGTAACACTTACCTAGCTGCCCTGCTCCTCCGCGCTCCGTTGCTATGGGCGCACGCACGGCGTCAGTGACCTTCCCGGCGGCCCCTACGTTATTAAAGTAAACGCGGGGTCTCCGAGAGCGCATCCCTGTGTCCCGAAACCATCTTTCGGGACACAGGGATGTCCCAGGCAGCCGCGGGCCGGATAAATGTCCTCGGCGGGCCGCATGTGGCCCGCGGGCCGTAGTTTGAGGACCTCTGCTTTAGACGCATCGTTCAAAGTTGAACGAAAGTAAAAGCTTCCTGGCTACTCAGTGGGGCTGATCGGGACCATCGCAGTGAAAATGCGGTGTCCCGATCAGCTAGGACGTGAGCGGAGGTCCTCTTACCTTCCTCCGGCGCGTCCGTTCAGCGATTGATTGCTCCAAGCCTGAGATGCAGGCTTGAGCAATAAAATGCTGATAACACTGATATATGCAAAGCTATGGCTTTGCAGTGATCAGTGTAAAAGATCAGTGTGTACAGCGTTATAGCCCCCTATGGGAGCTATAACACTGCAAAAAAAAAAAAAGTGTAAAAAAGTTAATAAATGTGATTTAACCCTTTCCCTAATAAAAGTCCAAATCACCCCCCCCATAAAAAAAATGTAAATAAAAATAAATATGAACATATGTGGTATCGCCGTGTCCGTAAATGGCTGAACTATAAAAAATATATCATTAATTAAACCGCACGGTCAATGGCGTACTCGCAAAAGAATTCCAAAGTAACGTATTTTTGGTTACTTTAGATCACGGCGCAAAAAATTAGCCCTCATACTGCCCCATAAGCGGTAAAATAAAAAAGTTATAGGGGTCAGAAGATGACAATTTTAACCTCTTCAGGACCCATGACGTATGCATACGTCATCACACCCTGGGTCTTAAGGACCCATGACGTATGCATACGTCATGTCTTTTCCTGGTCTCTGCCGCTCACCCGGCGGAGATCGGAAGCGGATCCCTGCTGAAATCTTTCAGCAGGGATCCAGGGCAAACGGCGAGGGGGGCCATGTATGCCCTTGCGATCTGCGGCGATACCGGGCTGATCGGGTCTCTGGGACCCGACCGCCGGGTAATTTTGCATGATCCCGGCTGTCACAGACAGCCAGGACCATGCTGAAGACTAGGAGCGAGGTGGCAAACCTGCCACCTCCTCCTATTCCCTGCGATCTGTCGGTTAGTTAACCGACCAATCGCAGGAGGGGGGGCGGTTACTTCCGCCCGTCCTGCCCGGCCCCTTGAAGTCCGGAGAGGACGGGAGGAAGACCAGAGGACGCGGTGGGGGAAAGGGGGAGTGCTGGGGACCGGCCCCGGTACTTACCTCGTCCCTGAAGACCCGGATCCCGGCGAGGAAGATGGCGGCTGCGGCGACAGGTGAGTAGATCTTCAGCCGCGGTCGGGCTCTTTACAGCAATGCACGTCGCCGTAAAGCGACATGCATTGCTGTATTGGGACCCTATATACTACAACTCCCAGCATGCCCAGACAGCCCTTGGCGTCTGTGCATGCTGGGAGTTGCAGTTTTGCAACATCTGGAGGTCCACAGTTTGGAGACCACTGTGCCCTTCCAGATGTTGCAAAACTACACATTCTCAGCATGCCCTTACTGTCCAGGCATGCTGGGAGTTGTAGTTCTGTAACATCTGGCCCTTCAGATGTTGCAGAACTACAACTCCCAGCATGCCTGGACAGTTTTGGCATACTGGGAGTTGTAGTTTTGCAACATCTGGAAGGGCACAGATTGGGAACCACTGTATTAGTGGTCTGCAAACTGTAGTCCTCCAGATGTTGCAAACTACAACTCCAAGCATGCTGGGAGTTGTAGTTCGGCAACATCTGGCTCTAAAGATGTTGCCGAACTACTACTCCCAGCATGCCTGAGAATGTTTGGGAGTTGTGGTTTTGCAACAACAGGAGGCACACTGGTTGGGAAACATTGTCTGTTTCCTAACTCAGTGTTTCCCAACCCGTGTGCCTCCAGCTGTTGCAAAACTATAACTACCAGCATGCACTGATAGACTGTGCATGCTGGGAGTTGTAGTTTTGCAACAGCTGGAGGTCCCCCCCTTGTGAATGTACAGGGTACATTCACATGGGCAGGGGGCTTACAGTGAGTATCAGGCTGCAAGTTTGCGATGCAGCAAATTTTGCGCGGCAGCTCAAACTCGCAGCAGGAAAATCGCTCTAACCCCCCCTGCCCGTGTGACTGTACCCTAAAAACACTAAACTAACACAAAATAAAATAAAAAGTAAAAAACACTACATATACACATACCCCTACACAGCCCCCCTCCCCAATAAAAATGAAAAACATCTGGTACGCCACTGTTTTCAAAATGGAGCCTCCAGTTGTTGCAAAACAACAACTCCCAGTATTGCCGGACAGCCGTTGACTGTCCAAGCATGCTGGGAGTTTTGCAACAGCTGGAGGCACCCTGTTTGGGAATCACTGGCGTAGAATACCCCTATGTCCACCCCAATGCAAATCCCTAATTCAGGCCTCAAATGCGCATGGCGCTCTCACTTCGGAGCCCTGTCGTATTTCAAGGCAACAGTTTAGGGTCACATATGGGGTATCGCCGTACTCGGGAGAAATTGCCTTACAAATTTTGGGGGGCTTTTTCTCCTTTCACCCCTTATGAAAAGGTGAAATTGGGGTCTACACCAGCATGTTAGTGTAAAAAAATAAATTTTTTACACTAACATGCTGGTGTTGCCCTATACTTTTCATTTTGACAAGAGGTAAAAGGGAAAAAAGCCCCCCAAAATTTGTAATGCAACTTCTCCCGACTACGGAGATACCCCATATGTGGGCGCAAAGTGCTCTGGGGGCGCACAACAAGGCCCAGAAGGGAGAGTGCACCATGTACATTTGAGGTGATTTGCACAGGGGTGGCTGATTGTTACAGCGGTTTTGACAAACGCAAAAAAAAAAAAACCACATGTGACCCCATTTCGGAAACTACACCCCTCACGGAATGTAATGAGGGGTGCAGTGAGAATTTACACCCCACTGGTGTCTGACAGATCTTTGGAACAGTGGGCTGCGCAAATTAAAAATTTTGTACAGCCCACTGTTCCAAAGATCTGACAGACACCAGTGGGGGGTAAATGCTCACTGTACCCCTTGTTACGTTACTCAAGGGGTCTAGTTTCCAAAATGGTATGCCATGTGGGGGTTATTTTGCTGTTCTGGCACCATTGGGGCTTCCTAAATGCGACAAGCCCCCCGAGCAAAATTTGCTCTCAAAAAGCCAAATATGACTCCTTCTCTTCTGAGCATTGTAGTTCGCCCATAGTGCCCTTCATGTCAACTTATGGGGTACCTCCATACTCAGAAGAGATGTGGTTACAAATTTTGGGGGCTATTTTCTGCTATTAACCCTTGCAAAAATGTGAAATTTGGGGGGAAGCACACATTTTATTGAAATTTTTTTTACAATTTAACACCTGTAGGGTATTAAGGCTCACTTTATTCCTTGTTACGTTCCTCAAGGGGTCTAGATTCCAAAATGGTATGCCATGTTTTTTTTTCCTGTTCTGGCACCATAGGGGCTTCCTAAATGCAACATGCCCCCCAAAAACCATTTCAGAAAAACGTACGCTCCAAAATCCCCTTGTCGCTCCTTCCCTTCTGAGCCCTCTGCTGCGCCCGCCGAACACTTTACATAGACATATGAGGTATGTGCTTAGTCGAGAGAAATTGGGCTACAAATAGAAGTATACATTTTCTCCTTTTACCCCTTGTAAAAATTCAAAAATTGGGTCTACCAGAACATGCGAGTGTAAAAAATGGTAATTGTGAATTTTCTCCTTCACTTTGCTGCTATTCCTGTGAAACACCTAAAGGGTTAAAATGCTGACTGAATGTCATATTTTGGGGGGTGCAGTTTTTATAATGGGGTCATTTGTGGGGTATTTCTAATATGAAGACCCTTCAAATCCACTTCAAACCTGAACTGGTCCCTGAAAAATTGTGATTTTGGAAATTTTGTGAAAAATTGGAAAATTGCTGCTGAACTTTGAAGCCCTCTGGTGTCTTCCAAAAGTAAAAACTCATCAATTTTATGATGCAAATATAAAGTAGACATATTGTATATGTGAATAAAATAAAATAATATTTGGAATATCCAATTTCATTACAAGCAGAGAGCTTCAAAGTTAGAAAAATGCAAAATTTTCAAATTTTTCATCAAATTTTGGGATTTTTCACCAAGAAAGAATGCAAGTTACCAAAAAATGTTACCACTAAGTTAAAGTAGAATATGTCACGAAAAAACAATCTCGGAATCAGAATGATAGCTAAAAGCATTCCAGAGTTATTAATGTTTAAATTGTGACAGTGGTCAGATGTGCAAAAAATGGCCGGGTCCTAAGGTGTAAAATGGCTGGGTCCTTAAGGGGTTAAACGTATACATTTTTCTGCATGTAGTTATGATTTTTTACAGAAGTTCGACAAAATTAAACTTATATAAGTAGGGTATCATTTTAATCATATGAACCTACAGAATAAAGATAACGTATAATTTGTACCGAAAAATGCACTGCGTAGAAATGGAAGCCCCCAAAATTTACAAAATGGGTTTTTTTTTCTTCAATTTTGTCCCACAGTTTTTTTTTTTGTTTTGCCGTCGATTTTTGGGTAAAATGACTGATGTCACTGCAAAGTAGAATTGGTGACGCAAAAAATAAGCCATCATATAGATTTTTAGGTCCAAAATTGAAAGGGTTATGATTTTTAAAAGGTAAGGAAGAAAAAAACGAAAGTGCAAAAAAGGAAAAACCCTGAGTCCTTAAGGGGTTAAGGCATTTTTGAGAGCAAGAATAACATTGCGGGGTTCATTATTATGGTTTCTTAAAACAGCACTTTTGCAAAGAAAGCAAACATAAGTGTGAACAGAGCTTTATTTTCAGCCCTGAAATCGTATTAATATTCCAAACAGAAATGAAGCATTAGTGTGAACACCGCCTAAGGGAGCACGCGTCGCCTTCCGGTACGGAGGCGCCTGATACACCCTACTGTGTGACTTGGAGCAGTCCACAGGCTGCGAGCAGATGGGGTGACCCGCCGGCCACAAGGCTCAGTGAGGTGCTCTGCTCATTCACACCAAGCGGGCTACGGCTCTCCATTCTATTTTAGTCCTTGTGTACTACTCTTTCCTTCCCGCCTATCACCCTCTCGTTTGAGGCCAAGGGGCCATATGAGGACACCCCGCTGGATTATTTCGTTCTCTATCTCTAGGCGTATACCTTGAACGCTCCACCTCTCTCCCCCACTCTCAGTACACGGTGGTTTGGCCCAGCCTTCAGCTCATTGTTGCTTGGTGCCGGGTCCAAGATGGCGCTGTGAAGCTACCGAGTGTGAGGAGAAGTGAGACCTTGGACCGGCGGGGAGAGAGTGGCCAGTACTGACTGAACGAGGGCTCACCATTTCTGTACAGAGCTGTCGCTTTGGGATTAGTATGCTCTCAGGACATGGGCGAGAAGCTGGAACTCAGGCTCAAGTCGCCGGTGGGAGCCGAGCCTGCCATTTACCCGTGGCCGCTGCCTGTTTACGTGAGTTGGGGGATTCTTACTATGTGGAAGGCCGCAGTAGCCGCGCGGAGTGTTCGGCTTTGTTCGCTGGCGGAGGGACACGTGTGTTGCGGCTGCCCCCCGCTTGTTCATAGAGCCCAGGCCCTGGAGCACGTTCGGTGTTCTTCTCGGCCACTGGGCTAGGGGCAGTCGGTGTGGCTCGTATTTCGGGCTTAGTCTTCATTGTGCGTTAGCCTTTACCGTGTGTTGTGTACATATGTAGTACGTGGTTATATCACGGATAGGGAACCCCTATTTTTAGCCGGAATGGTATGCTCTTCATTATTTGGGCTGTAATCTGCCTGACCTTTGCCCCTGTGATGGGTGTCAGGAGGACAATGGCTTTTTGAGATGTTGTGTGTCTCCTCTGTATGTGGAAGCTGTTAGTAATGTATAGATCCAAGGCATGTCAGCCCTCCCCTGTACCTCAGTGACACACACTCTCCCAGCCTCCAGGACACACATGCTGGTGCTGTGTTATGGCTTGTGTGTACTCATATAACTCTGCTCATTGACAGTCATTACTATGAAGGGAGGTTTATAGATCTACGCTTCCCACAGCATTGAGTGCTTGCTCTTTTGTACATTTATATGACTTTCCTTCAATGTTAAATATGTTTAAGTTTTACTAGCAAAGTCTCATTCCAGATTTAATTTCTAAATCTCCTGTCAGTGACACTCTAAGGCTTACCAGGATCTAACTCTATTTTTATCCATTCCCGCCTCCAGCTTGTAAAGGGTTAATGAGGCCATGGTTTGCTATTGGCTGGGGATAAACTTAGCGTTTACCCGCTCGATAGCAACAGTTGCTCCCCCTTCTTCTCCCCAACCTTCCCACAGGCCCTGTGCGCGGTAATGTTTTAAAGGGCCAGCCAGAAACTTCAATCCAGGAGTTTACAACTTTGATGGACAATAAATTTGAAACAGACCCGTACAATGTCATATTATTAAATACATTTCTTAATACTTCCATACGTTTCATTTCTCATTAGTTTCTGCAACACTTAAAAATAACCAAAGTCCCTTATTCCAAAGCTGTGATCATACGCTATTCAGCATACTTTTAGCACAGGTGTAAGTAATCCTTCCAGTTCATGGACAGGTTCCGTGAAGTTTGACATCAGACAAAGCTCTGTAACAGCTTTCTTTTTTAACCTATTAATGACCAAGCACTCTTTTTATAGAACAACCAAGAGGCTATAACATGCAGCATTGTAAGACTACTTTCAAACTATGAGAGTGGCTCCATTACAAACAGACGTTAAGGGCTCTTCTCCCCCCCCCCTCACTTTGACCACTCTTAACGTACGTTATTGTAACAGAGCCTAACGGGAGTCATAACGGACAAAGAGGATCCCATTCACTTGAATGTGATTCTTCTAACGTCCGTTATAACTCCCATTATTGAGGCCGAAGATAGCGGGAGAAAAGACTGCACATGCACAGATTTTTCTCCCGCTATCTTCCTAACGCCTGTAACCTACCGAGTACAAACGGTAGTGTGAAAGGAGCCTAACAATATGGGTTACAGCCACAAGTCCCTGACAGCCAGGCATCCAGTAGAAAAGGCAGAATGAGGACTGATAATACAATAGAGCTGCTGAATCCCTACGATCATGTGATTTCTGGCACAACTGTCATGTGACGGCTTCATCTCAGGCCCTGATAGTGGCAGCTGTTACATCAGCGCTGGTTTCCCTTTTTAGGGTCATATGTACAGTATCCTGCACAGGATTTGAAGTCATTTAGTAGGGATCGACCGATTATCGGTTTGGCCGATAATCACGATTTTGGGCATTATCGGTATCGGCAATTACCTTGCCGATATGCCGATAATGCCCCGCACCGCCCCCACCGCACCGCCGCACCGTGTCGCACCCCCCCACTGCACCGCCCCGGCCCCATTGCCTCCCCCATCACCGGTTTTATAATTACCTGTTCTCGGGGTCAATGCTACTTCTGGCTCCTGCTGTGTCCTGCGTTACGCTGTGCGCAATGACGAGTGACGCGACGTCACCGTCAGTACGCACAGTGACATCTCAGGAGGACGCCACCGGAGCCAGATGTAGAGTGGACCCCCGGGAACAGGTAATTATAAAACTGGGCATGGGGAAGGCGCTGGGGGCGGGGCGGTAGGGGGAGCGGAGCAGTGGGAGTGGCGGGGGAAGGCGATGGGGGCGGAGCGGTAGGGGGAGCGGAGCAGTGGGAGTGGCGGTGAAAGGACTCGGGACCCCCGGACAGGCAGGGGAAGAGATGCGGGTGACGGCGGCAGTCTATGGCACCGCAAAAGCCGCTGCAGTTCATTGATTTAAAGCACCCGCTTTAGATCAATGATCTGCAGCGGTGAGGGGGGGGGTAAATAGCCGATAACTTATACCGGAATATCGGTATGTTATTGGCCCTAACCTCCATCGATTATCGGTATCGGCCCTAAAAAAAACGATATCGGTCGATCCCTATCATTTAGTTTACATTGACATCTGCAGCTTCCAATCCTTGCTACATCCCAATATAGCTAGCCAGCAGCACCTGCGTTTTGTTCTCAGAGCACTTTTTCGAACTACAGAGCCATACTTATCACCTATCCTGTGGATAGATGGGTTAACCCTTTTAACCCCTTAAGGACTGAGCCCTTTTTCGCAATTCTGACCACCGTGTCTTTATGAATTAATAACTTGAAAATGCTTTTACCGAATATTATGAGGTAGTTTTTTCGTGACATATTCTACTTTATTTTGGTGGTAAATTTTCGGCGTTACTTGCATCCTTTTTTGGTGAAAAATCGCCAAATGTCATGAAAATTTTGAAAATGTTGAATTTTTCTAACATTGAAGCTCTCTACTTGTAAGGAAAATGGATATTCCAAATAAATGTTATTTTTATTCACAAATACAATATGTCCACTTTATGCTGGCATCATAAAATGGACATATATTTGTTTTTTGAAAAAATTAGAGGGCTTCAAAGTAGTGATCGACCGATTATCGGTATGGCCGATATTATCGGCCGATAATCACGATTTTGGGCATTATCGGCAATTGCCTTGCTGATAAGTCGATAATGCCCCGCACCGTGACCGCCAACCCGCTGTACCGCACTGCGACCGCGATCCCCCCCGACCCACCGCACCGCGTCGCACCCCTCACCGTAGTTCTGGGCGGTATACCGGTATGAACCGGATACAGTTTTTTTTTTTCTCCCACAGTATGGATTTTTGCCCATACCGCTATACCGGTCGGGCCCCTCCCCCACCCTCCGAGTCAATAATTTTTTTTTTTTTATAACTTACCCGTAATGGGGGTGGTCCGGGCCATCCATCCTTCCTGTAGTGTCCGGCGGCATTCCGGGTGGAGGGTGAACCGGTCCGGGCTGTCCTCCTCCAGGGGGGTCCTCTTCTCCACTCTGGGCAGGCTCCAGCCTAGTACGCTGCATAGACGCCGCTACGCCGTGACGTCAGGTGCGTCGCTGCGCACGGGCGTCACTGCGCAGCGGCATCTATGCTGCGTTACTAGGCTGGAGCCTGCCCGGAGTGGAGAAGAGGACCCCGGAGAAGGACAGCCCGGACCGGTTCACCCTCCACCCGGAATGCCGCCGGACACTACAGGAAGGATGGATGGCCCGGACCACCCTGACGGGTAGGGGGAGAGAAGCGGGTGGTGGCGGCGGCCTATGGCACCGCAAAAGCCACTGCAGTGCATTGATTTAAAGCGCCCGCTTTAAATCAATGATCTGCAGCGGTGTCGCGGGGGGATAAATAGCCGATAACTTATACCGATATTCCGGTATAAGTTATTGGCTATCGGCCCTAACCTACACCGATTATCGGTATCGGCCCTAAAAAAACGATAATGGTCGATCCCTACTTCAAAGTAGAGCAGCAATTTTCAAAAATTTTATGAAAATTGCTAAATCTGAAGGGACAGATGTTACAGAACTACAACTCCCAGCATGCCTGGGCAGTCTAGGCATGCTGAGAGTTGTAGTTTGTCAACATCTGGAGGGCTACCGTTTGGGCACCACTGTAACAGTGGTCTCCAAACTGTGACCCTGCAGATGTTGCAAAACTACAACTCCCAGCATGCCCAAGACAGCCTTTGGCTGTCTGGGCATGCTGGGAGTTGCAGTTTGGCCTTCCTAGTGGTTGCCACAGTAAAGATCACTGTACTTTCACTTTCATACCCCCCCATCCCCACCGCAGTTTCCCTACCTGAGCCAGGATCAGTCTCCAGCGACGATCGGGGGTCCTCAGGCATCTTTTCCTCCAGGTACCGGCCTCCATCTTCTCCCCACTTTCCCCTCTACATCCAGGGGTGGGCAGAACAGGGGGCTGCCATGGCAACCCACTGTCCTGTCCTGCCATTGGTCAGAATCAGTTCTGACCAATGGCAGGGGATAGGAGATCGCTCCTAGCCCTCAGGATGATCTGGGCTGTCACTGACAGCTCTGACTATCCCTATTTTCCGGGTGATCGGGTCACCAGAGACCCGATCAGCCCAGAATAGCAGAAAATCGCATGTCTGAATGACATGCGATTTTCTTCGATCGCCGACATGGGGGGGTCTAAGGACCCCCCTTGGAGATGTGCCGGTGCATTGCCGTAGAATGAGATTTGCCATAGAATGAGATGGCCCGCCTCCATCACATCCTATTGGCTCTCTCTTGTCACGTGACATATTTAAACGTCGCGCATCGATGCGCACAGCAGTGTCAGTTTGGCTATCACAGGGAGAGGATCTCCTCTCCCTGTGATAGCTGATGCTGCACGGAGCTCTCATGGCCTCTATGGGCCGACAGAGGTTCACACATGTACGCAGCTCATATACATTGACTCTATTATTACATGTACTGTTGATCCACAGCGCTATCGGGATCCCTATGTCCGATGGCGCTGTCATCAGTGTGCGTCCCCGCGAGCGCCCCACGGCCGCAGCTCTACTCCCCGTCCCCCGCAGCTCTACTCCCCGTCCCGTTAACGCTCAGGGAACGGGGAACAGAAAGTAGAGCATCGGGCGCAGGTAAAGTAGTACTGTGCATGCGCAGCACTACGCAAATAATTTAACCTGCGCCCGATGCTCTACTTCCGGTTCCCCGCTCCCTGAGCGTTAACGGGACGGGGAGTACAGCTGCGGGGGGCGGGGAGTAGAGCTGCGGGCGTGGGGCGCTCGCGGGGACGCACACTGATGACAGCGCCATCGGGCATAGGGATCCCGATAGCGCTGTGGATCAACAGTAAATGTATATGAGGCAGCCGTATGAGCTGCGTACATGTGTGAACTTCTGTCGGGCCACAGAGGCCATGAGAGCTCCGTACAGCTTCAGCTATCACAGGGTGAGGAGATCCTCTCCCTGTGATAGCCAAACTGACACTGCTGTGCGCATCGATGCGTGACGTCTAAATATGTCACGTGACAAGAGTGAGCCAATAGGATGTGATGGAGGAGGACCATCTCATTCTACGGCAATGCACCGGGATGCCTGCTGAATGATTTCAGCAGGCATTCCGGTCCGGTCCCCAACCGGCGGGTACCGGAATTCCCACAGGCGTATGCATACGCCCCACGTCCTTAAAAGGTTAAGGATGCAGGGCGTAAATTTACCACCATGACGTCCAGAACTTAACACACCATGAGTAAATCTGACTTGAAAGCGAGGGCAGGAGGTGTGCTCGCTTCATTATGGTGACTGTTGACTATGATCAGTAGCTGGACACTTGCCGCTAGTGACAGGCAGCAGCGATTTTCCCCCCCCCAATACTGATCAAAGCGTCTAAAGTGTAAAATGGCGCATTCCGGCTAGCTCAGGGGTCCTATCTGCCCTCACAACATAATCACGATGGTCCGATAAGGTAAAATGATGGCGCAGGGTCCCTTTCCATGTATCTCTATGGTAGAGCCAGACACACCATCATATCTTTGAAAAATAAAGGGTTTTATTCCAACACAGGCAACGTTTCTGCTGCCTTACCCAGCCATTATCATTGGTTGGTAATGGCTGGGTGAGCCAGCAGAAATGTTGCCTGTGAGGTTATGTTCACACCATGAATTTCCGCGTGGAATTCTGCAGCAACAGAGTCCCATTGACATCGCTGGGATTCTGCTGCCCTGTGCCTACCCGGGGGTCGGAGGGATTTCTGTAACAGATGTTTCTGCTGTGGAAATCCGGGTTCCGTAGTCCAGAATCTGCGTGGAAATTCTCCTGTCTGAACATTTGCAACAATACGCTGCTGTGCTGCACTGATCCGTTGTCTTGCTTAACTGTGGATCTGTGACCAGGATTCCTATACCTGCCTGCGGTATGGGAAAACTAGCTTTATGGAAGAACCCTGTATCTCTGGTGATTAAAAGTTCAAATATATGCAAATGTGGTACCAATTAAAAACTACAGATCAAGGTGCAAAAAAACAGACCCGTATACTGAAATTGAGAAAGTTATAGGTGGTCAAAGTAGAGCAATTTTTAACCACTTAAGGACGCAGGGTGTACCTGTTCGTCGTGAGTCCCGTTACTGGGGTTTAAAGTGTTCTCACGAGCGGAGAACTCTTCAAACCCTGTGGGTCCTGACTATCATGAGCCAGGACCCAGGGTTAGGCTGGGTCCACACTACGTTTTGTCCCATACGGGAGCGCATACGGCAGGGGGGAGCTAAAATCTCGCGCTCCCGTATGTTACCGTATGCACTCCCGTATGTCATTCATTTCAATGAGCCGACCGGAGTGAAACGTTCGGTCGGCTCATTTTTGCGCCGTATGCGCTTTTACAACCGGACCTAAAACTGTGGCCAATCGGGCTGATGCCTGGCATTAACCCTTTAGACACCGCAATCAAAGTTGATTGCGGCATTGAAAGTATCCCAGCAGTGCAGCGGAGCTGATCCGGACTATCGCGATGATGTCGGGAGGGTGCTGTCAGACAGGAGAGAGCACAGAGGAGTGTTATCAGACAGAGGAGTACTAGCCCACCCTCACTTACTGGACTTAGTCCATGCCTGTGCTTCAGCTTGGACAAAGCCATTATTTTATTAGCCATTATTTCTATAAAAAGGAAATAACATTTTCTTATGAAGTATATTAAAAGGTTAATGTTATGCCAAGATGTACAACAAAGAAAAAGTTTTTGAAGCTCACTGTAAACATTTTAAAGGAGTACTCCAGCGAAAGTTAAGCTATCCCTTATCCTGTGGATAGGGTGTAAATAGCTGATCGCGGGGGTGGGATCCGACCGCTGGGATCCCCTGCGATCTCGCTCTCGGGACCCAGTCAACCTCAGTGAGGAGACGGCACGCGTTCCAACCATTTCTATGGGAGCTCCGATGATGTCTGAGTGCTGTACTTGGGTCTTTTTAGCGACCCCATAGCAATGAGTGGCGCACATGCTCCTCACCGAGTGCCGGATCCAGTCCTGGAGATTGCGGGGGTCCCAGGGGTCGTTCAGCTGCTTATCCCCTATACTGTGGATAGGAGATAACTTATTTTAACCGGAGATCTTCTTTTTAAGGGGTTAAGCAGGGAAAAGGTCGGATTTGATTTACATCAGGGGAGTTATTGACAGTCCAGACACAGCACATGTCATAGTTAAGCTACGTCTGCTTGGGGACCAAAAATCGGCAATTTTGGACTTGGGTATTTTTTTTTTTACATTTATTCTGTTCGGAGTAATTAACCTATTAGTTACTCATTAGGTTTATTTTATTTTACTTTTTTTGGGGGGTGGGGATTAAAAGTTTTAAGGGAGGGGTTTATTCACATAAAACAACCTTTTTTAATTCATTTAAGTCCTAGTGCGCCAAGCACCAGGCAGCGAGGATGTACAGGTAGTCTATGAGCTATAAATACACCTAAATCCTTTTATACAAAAAATACAAAATTGTTGCAAAGCAGAAGAAAGAAGATCCTCTTGTATATTTCCTCCGAAATACACTGGCAACATCAGAAATACAAAGCAGACTCTGCATCAGGCATATACATTTGATACAAAAACCTAAATCTTTACGCAAAAATGGTGGTGGTAGGTTAGTAAACCTGTAAAAAGCACATGAATGCTGTACTTTTATATACTGCTCAAAAAAATAAAGGGAACACTAAGATAACACATCCTAGATCTGAATGAACTAATCGTTTGAAATACCTTTGTCTATTACATAATTTTTGTGTGATTTTGTTGTCAGCACATTCAATGGAAATCAAATTTATCAACCCATGGAGGTCTGGATATGGAGTCACACTCAAAATCTAAGTGGAAAACCACACTACAGGCTGATCCAACTGTGATGTAATGTCCTTAAAACAAGTAAAAATGAGGCTCAGTAGTGTGTGTGGCCTCCACGTGCCCGTGTGAGCTCCTTACAATGCCTGGGCATGCTCCTGATGAGGTGGCTGAAAATCTGTCAGACACCAGTGGGGTGTAAACGCTCACTGTACCCCTTATTACATTCCTTGAGGGGGGTGTGGTTTCCAAAATGGGGGTCACATGTGCCCCCCAAGGTCCACTGTTCTGGCACCATGGGGGCTTTGTAAACACTCATGGCCTTCAATTCCAGCCAAATTCTCTCTCCAAAAGCCCAATGATGCTCCTTCTCTTTAGGGCCCTGTAGTGCGCCCGCAGAGCACTTTACATTCACTTATGGGGTATTTATATACTCAGAAGAAATGTTGTTCAAATTATGGGGGGCTTTTTTCCTATTACCCCCTGTGAAAATGAAAAATTTTGGATAACACCAGCATTTTAGTGAAAAAGTAAAGTTTTTATTTTCACATCCAACTATAACAAAAATTCTTCAAACACCTGTGGGGTGTTAAGGCTCACTATACCATTTGTTACGTTCCGTGAGGGGTGTAGTTTACAAAATGGGGTCACATGTGAGTGTTTTCTTTTCCGTTTATTTCGGAACCGCTGTAACAATCAGCCACCCCTGTGCAAATCACCTCAAATGTACATGTTGCGCTCTCACTCCTGAGCCTTGTTGTGCGTCTGCAGAGCATTTTACGCCCACATATGGGGTATTTCCTTTCTCAGGAGAAATTGTGTTACAAATTTTGGGGTCTTTTTTTCCTTTTACCTCTTGTGAAAATATTGGGCAACACCAGCATGTCAGTGTTTAAACTACAACAGCTGGAGGAACACTGGTTGGAAAACCTTCACTTATGTTCTGTTACCCAACTCCCATGATGTACTGATCCCCCAAAGGGCATGCTGGGAGATATAGTTATGCAACAGTTGGAGGCACACAACTACAACTCCTAGCATGCCCAGACAGCCGTTTGCTGTTCATGCATGCTGGGAGTTGGTTTTGCAAGATCTAGAGGGACACAGTTTAGAGACCACTGTAATCTGTGGCCCTCCAGATGTTGCTAGGCAACAACTCCCCTGCCAGTAGCAGGACCGCCGCCTGCCGCCGCACAGAGGAGGATCAACCCTGGTAAGGGACCTCCTGCACCTGTCCCAGCACAGTTCCCTCGCTCTGCCCGGTCTACCCTGGGTGGGCAGAACTGGGGAACCAAACTTAACCCCCCCTCCACTCTCCTCGATCTGCTATTGGTTGCTTCTCACCGACCAATAGCGGGGATAGGACGGGTGGCACCAATGTCACCTCACTCCTGTCCCCTCAAGGGGATTGGGGGTGTCTTGGGCAGCCCCGATCCCCCTTATTTTCAGGACCCCCATCAGTAATCACTCGGCAGGCATCCGGGTCCAGTCCCTGACCAAAATTCCCACAGGCGTACCTGTACACCCCAGGTCCTTTAAAGGGGTACTACGCCCCTAGACATTTTATCCCCTGTCCAAGGATAGGGCATAAGCTGTCTGATCGCAAGGGTCCTGCTGCTGGGCCCCGCGATCTCTCCTGCAGCACCCAGAGTCATCAGCTCTGCAGAGCTAGGTTTACTCCATGGCTGCTGACAGGGGCCGGCGGTTTGTGAAGTCATGGCCCAGCCCCCTTAATGCAAGTCTATGGGAGGGGGCGTTATAACATCCACGCCACATCCCATAGACTTGCATTAAGGGGGCGGGGCGTGACATCATGAGGGTGCGGAGCAATGACACCATGAACCGCCGATCCCTGTATTGTGTGTCATCAGCCATGGAGCAAATGTAGCTCCGGACTGATGGGGGGGGGGGGGGGATTGCGGTGGTCCCCAGCAGCGGGACACCTGCGATCAGACAACTTATCCCCTATCCTTGGGTAGGGGATAAGATGTCTAGGCTCCGAGTACCCCTTTAAGGACTCGCATATGCCCTGCATCCTGAAGAGGTTAAAGAGGTTCTCCACTGCTCTGCTTTCCGGAAGCTTGCCGCTCGCAGCGTCCGGAAATTCATTACTCCTAACGCTGTGTGCGGGCTTCGGTGTTAGAGGCCGCCCCCTCGTGACGTCACGCCCGCCCCCTCAGCGAAAGTCTATGGGAAGGGGGCGTGACCGCTGTCACGTCCCCTTCCCATAGACTTTTGTTGAGGGGGTGGGCGTGACTTCACGAGGGGGCGGCCTCTAACACGGAAGCCCGCACACAGCGTTAGGAGTAATGAACTTCCGGACGCTGCGAGCGGCGCTCCGGAAGGCAGGGCAGTGGAGAACCTCTTTAAAAGAGACCATAATAGCAGTGTGAACAGAGCCTGAAATTGAAACAAAAAAATATAATGGAAAGCTCAAACTTTTTTGCATTGGCTATGTTTTATTTACTAAAACCTTCTGGTAAGAAATACTTTTCTGTTGTGGTGAACTGTTTGTATGACATGGGGGAAGTATGAGGTTTGTAACACTCAATGACAACTTCATTTTAAAGCTTGGCTTGTGGATATTCTTCTTAAAGAAAAAAAATATACTGTAGCAGGGTGTGGTTTTATGTGGGTGTGCAAGGTGGCACAATGCCTTTGCAATCATTACCCCTCACTTTCTCTTAGTCCTGAACAGTTGTAGAGTAAAAAGTAGTAAATCGTGAGTCCTTATCACTATATATATATATATATATATATATATATATATATATATATATATAAAAATTTCACTGTACCGTTCTTTTAGTAGCCCCTGCACTAAAAAGTATAACTCATACAGTGTCTTCTGTCTAATGCATAAATCTGAGTCTATTGCTTCTGAGTCAAAATAGCTTCTTGTTTAAAGCTGTGTTATTGCTTTGTTGCATTTTAATTTATTTTTGTATTTTATCAAGATCACATCTAAAATGCATTCGTAAAAATTCTGTAAAATCTTGCCAGAATCTGAAATTCTGCTCCAGAAACATCTGGCACAGAAATTCTGCCATGTGAACAGTGCAGCAGAGTACCATTGAAATCAATAGGACTCCGCTGCTGTGGAATGTCTGTGCAGAATATTCATGGAGAATTTCGCACGGACATGCTGCCATGTAAACATAGCCTTTAGGGAATCTGTTGCGCTGTACCAGGCAAAAAGTATCAAAACTTGTGCTAGTTCTCTGATTTGTTAGCAGTCAGTCAAACTGGTGGTGCTGAACTGTAGCAGTACGCCCTTTTTCTTCGCCCTGCTTTGACTGATAGACATTGAAGCTGAGCCCTGTACATGTAGGGAGGGGGAGTAGGCATGCCGTGTTACGGCTCATTTTGGCCTTAACCACTTGGGAACTAAGGGCGTACCTGTACGGTGACCCCCGCATCATATCTGGTCTGTCCCGCCATCTAACTGTAGCCAGGACCCTAGGCTATTAGCACGCGTCACCAATCGTGGTGACGCGCGCTATTAACACTTAACACCCGGCGTTCAAATTTGATTGCTGCATCTAAACTGCGAAAAATAAAAAAACATTCCCGGCAGCTCAGTTGGGCTGATTGGGACAACTGCAGTGAAACTGCGGTGTCCCGATTGGCGATTGATTGCTCCTTCCTGGATCTCTGGCTTGGAGCAATCGACTGCTGAAAACACTGTTCAATGCAATGCTATTGCTTTGCATTGAACAGTGCTGGCAATCAATGTACTGCATGTTATAGTCCCCTATGGGGCCTATAACATTGCAAAATAAAAGTTTAAAAAAATAATAATGTGATTTTAACTTTTATTAGGGAAGGGGGTTAAATCACCCGCCTTTTCCCATAAAAAAAAGTTACTAAAAATATAAATATGTGGTATCGCCGCGTGCGTAAATGTCCGTACTATAAAAATATATCGTTAATTAAACCGCACAGTCAATGGCGTATGCGCAAAATAATTCAAAAGTCCTAAATAGCGTATTTTTGGTCACTTTTTATATCATGAGAAAATTTATAAAAAGCGATCAAAAAGTCCGATCAATACAAAAATGGTACCAATAAAAACTTCAGATCATGGCGCAAAAAATTAGCCCTCATACCGCCTTTTGCATTGTGACCAGTAGGTTTTATCAGTACCTTGTTTGTGTATATCTGACTTTTGATCAATTTTGGACTTTGGTCATTTTTTTATGCTTACTCTGTTCACCATAGGGGATCATTAATCTTATATTTTCATAGTTCAGACATTTCCGCACGTGACGATAACAAATATGTATGTACCGTATTTATCGGGGTATACCACGCACCAGCCTATAACGCTCACTGGCCTATAACACACACCCTCGTTTTTTTCAAGGGAATTTTGTTTTTTTTTAACCAAAATATCCTTGGAAAAATGAGGGTGTGTGTGCATGTGTACCTTGATAAACTGTTTCTGGCGGCTTCTGCAGTTCAATTATTTTAAAGCAAGCGCTTTAAATCATTGACGTGCAGTGGCTTCTGTGGGGCCAGAGTGCCGCTGCTCTATTCCCTCCCCGTCCCCGGTTTTATAGTTACATGTGCCCTGGGGACTGCAGTCCTTCATGCTCTGGCGGCGTCCTGGGCTGTCACTGTGCGCCGCGCACTGATTGACAAGTGATGTCGTGTTGAGGACGTCACTCGTCATTGTGCAGGGCACAAAACATTTTTGCATAAAAAATGTGCGTTATACGCCGATAAATATGGTAGGTTCTTTTATTTTATTCACCCACATTATAACCCAGTGTATTGAGTTTAGTGTGGGTGAATAGATGACCGTTTTTGTTTAATATATAAATGAGCATCTTCCCCAAGCCCCTTGCTTGGGGAAGATGCTCATTTATATATTAAACAAAAAATGGTCATCTGTTCACCTACACTGAACCCAATACACTCTGGGTTATAGTGTGGGTGAACAGGAGACTGATCAGGGGTTAATGGGTTAAATACATACCTGTACTTTGGAGATCTGTCCCTCTGAAGATCGGCATCCATCTTCAGTGAATTGCGTGCTTGAGACTGGCCCGCCGGCTCAATATTCAATAGTATAGCATTGATCAGTCTTAATGGCACTCTGCTGCTCTAGCCTGCTGAGCAGGCACGGAGCAGTAGGTTGCCAATCAGATGACGAGGAGGCAGGTAGGACCCTACTGTCGCTCAGTAAGCTGATTGGAACATCACGATTCTGTCCCGGTAGTCTTGATCAGCTCCGCTGAGCTGCTGGGATAGTTTTACTTTCACTTTAGATAATGCAATCAACTTTGATCGCTGCGTCTAAAGGGTTAATTCCGGGCATCGGCCCGATCGGAGGTGCCCAGCATTAGCTGTGGGTCCTGGCTTCCTGTAGCAACCGGGACCCACGGGGTTTAACCCGTTCTCTGTTCGTGACAACGTTTTAAACCCAGTTAGCGGGACTCAGGACTACAAGATCCTGGCACATCGCCTGCGACGACCCCCCCCCCCCCCCCCATGTCAGCGATTGCCGCAAATGGCCGATCAATTCAGACCGGTGATCTGTGTTGATTGCGGGTCATACGGGTCTTTGGTGACATGGAAAATAACGGTGATCGGGGGTTTTCCAAGAAACCCATGATCCCCCTGAAGGGATAAGATTGAGGTGGCAGGTTTGCCAGCCCTCCTATCCCTGCTATTGGTCGGTCAGAAGTGACCAACCAATAGCAGATCGGGGGCAAGGGGTTAAAGTTCAGTTCCCCCGTTACTTACCATCGGCGGCAGCGGGCAGCGATAACGTGTGGCTGGCTCCCTGGTGCAGACTACGGAAGCCGGTGAGTTGCCTATCAACATCTGGAGGGCTACAGTTTGGGGAATACTTTACAGTGGTCTCTAAACTGTAGCCTTTCAGATGTTGCAAGACTACAACTCCCAGCAGGCCCAGACAGTTGTTTGCTGTCTGGGCATGCTGGAAGCTGTAGTCTGTCAACATCTGGAGGGCCTCAGTTTGGAGATCACTGTGTGGTGGTTTCTAAACCGTGGCCCTCTAAATCTTGCAAAACTACAACTCCCAGCATGCACAGCAAATGGATGGACGCATGGGCGCTCTATCACTTTGGAGCTATGTCGAATTTCAAGGAAACAGTTTAGGGCCACGTATGGGGTATTTCCCTACTCGGGAGAATTTGCACTACATATTTTGGGGGGCTTTTTCTCCTTTTACCCCTTATGAATAGGAAAAGTTGGGGGCTACACCAGTCTGTTAGTGTAAAAAAAAATGAAATTTTTTTTTTTTTTTTTTTTTTTTTTTTAAACACTGACATGCTGGTGTTGCCCAATATTTTCACAAGAGGTAAAAGGAAAAAAAGACCCCAAAATTTGTAGCACAATTTCTCCTGAGTACAGAAATACCCCATATGTGGGCGTAAAATGCTCTGTGGGCGCACAACAAGGCTCAGGAGTGAGTATGTTCATTTGAGGCCTAAATTGGTGATTTGCACAGGGGTGGCTGATTTTTACAGCGGTTCTGACATAAAAGCAAAAAAATAAATACCCACATATGACCCCATTTTGGAAACTACACCCTAGGGATCGACCGATATCGGATTTTTAGGGCCGATACCGATAATCGGTGCAGGTTAGGGCCGATAGCCGATAACTTATACCGATATTCCGGTATAAGTTATCGGCTATTTAACCCCCTGTGACACCTCTGCAGATCATTGATTTAAAGCGGGCGCTTTAAATCAATGATCTGCAGTGGCTTTTGCGGGGCCATAGGCCGCCGCCGCCACCACCCGCTTCTCTCCCCTACCTGTCAGGGTGGTTCGGGCCATCCATCCTTCCTGTAGTGTCCGGGGGCGTTCCGGGTGAAGAGTAAACCGGTCTGGGCTGTCCTTCTTCTCCGGCGGTCATCTTCTCCACTCCTGGCAGGCTCCGGCCTAGTACGCTGCATAGAAGCCGCTGCGCAGTGACGCCCGTGCGCAGCGACGCACCTGACGCCACGGCGTAGCGGCGTCTATGCAGTGTACTAGGCCGGAGCCTGCCCGGAGTGGAGAAGATGACCGCCGGAGAAGGACAGCCCGGACCGGTTCACCCGGAATACCCCCGGACACTACCGGAAGGAAGGATGGCCTGGACCACCCCCATTACGGGTAAATTTAATTTTTTTATTGACTCGGAGGGTGGGGGAGGGGCCTGACCGGTATAGCGGTATGGGCAAAAATCCATACCGGTATACCACCCAGCATCGTGGTGGGGTGTGCAACATGGTGGGTCGGGGGTGGCGGTCGCGGGCGGTGCGGGGGGCGGGGCATTATCGGCTTATCGGCAAGGTAATTGCCGATACCGACAATGCCCAAAATCGTGATTATCGGCCATACCGATAATCGGTCGATCCCTACTACACCCCTCACGAAGGGTATAGTGAGCAAAAACAAAATGAAACAAAAATGTAGCCAGCACCTAGCCCAATACACGGGTGCACGCTGCTGTGGCAAGTGCAAGACATATAAAAAAAATTTAAAATAAAATGAAAATAAAAAATGCCAGCAGCACACTTGGTCAACAAAATGGAGGCTCTTAGCGCACTTTTTGATCAAAATGTGTCCCCCATCCACCACGTGGAGGTGGCCTCATATAACACCCCACAGGTGTTTGACGAATTTTCATTAAAGTTGGATGGGAAAATTATTTCATTTTATTTCTTTACTAAAATGCTGGTGTTATCCTAAATTTTTTATCTTCACAAAGGAAAATAGGAATAAAGCCCCCAAAAGATTGTAACCCCATTTCTTCTGAGTAAGAACATACCCCATATGTAGATGTAAAGTACTCTGCGGGCGAACTACAATGCTCAGAAGAGAAGGAGCACTATTGGGCTTTTGAAGAGAAAATTTGTCTGGAATTGAAGGCCACGTGTGTTTACAAAGCCCCCATAGTGCCAGAACAATGGACCCCCCCCCCCCACATGTGACCCCATTTTGGAAACTGCACCCCTCATGTAATGTAATAAGTGTCCTACAGATTTTTGGAACAGTGGTCCGTGAAAATGAAAAATGTAATTTTTCATTTGCACAGCCCACTGTTCCAAAGATCTGTCAAACACAAAGCCAGTGGGGTGCAAATACTCACTGCACCCCTTATTAAATTCTGTGAGGGGTGTAGTTTCCAAAATGTGTTCCCGTGTGTGTGTGGGGGGGGGGGGGTCCACTGTTCTGCCACCATGGGGGCTTTGTAAACGCACATGGCCCCTGACTTCCATTCCAAACAAATTTTCTCTCCAAAAGCTCAATGGCGCTCCTTCTTCTCTTCTGAGTATTGTAGTGCGCCCGCAGATCATTGACGTCCACATATGGGGTATTTCCAGAAGAAATGGGGTTACAAATTTTGGGGGGCATTTTCTCCTATTACCCCTTGTAAAAATTAAAAATTTGGGGAAAAACCAGCATTTTAGTGAGTTTTTTTTCTTCTCTTCATTTACACATCCGACTTTAAAGAAAAGTCGTCAATCACCTGTGAGGTGTTAAGGCTCACTGTACCCCTTAGGTTACGTGAGCGGTGTAGTTACCAAAATAGTATGCCATGTTGAGTTTTTTTATTTTTATTTTTTTTGCTATTCTGGCACCATAGGGGCTTCCTAAATGTGACATGCCCCCCAAAAACCATTTCAGCAATAATTGCTTTCCAAAAGCCAAATGTGACTCCTTCTTCTCCTCTGAGCATTGTAGTGCGCCTGCAGTGCACCTGACATACACACATGGGCTATTTCCATGTTTTTTTTTTTTTTTTTTTTTTTTAGTAAGAATTAAAAAAATGGCTCTACTTGAACATGCGTGTGTTAAAAATGAAGATTTTGAATTTTCTCCTTCACTTTGCTGCTATCCCTGCCATGTGAATAAACCCTAAAGTCTTCGGAAATTTCTCCTAAATCCCTCTCCTCAGATACTGAGGTCAGAACTATGTCATATTTGATATTCTGCCTGAGGGTTTTTACACCCCAGGTGCATTACCTTGCACTTATCAACATTAAATTTCAGTTTCCAGAGTTCTGACCATTCTTCTAGTTTCTCTAAATCCTTTTCCATTTGGCGGATCCCTCCAGGAATATCAACCCTGTTACATATCTTTGTCATCAGCAAAAAACACATAACTTACCATCGAGACCTTTTACGATATCACTAATGAAGATATTAAACAATATTGGTCCCAGTACAGATCCCTGAGGTATCCCACTGGTAACAAGACCTTGCTCAGAATAGTCTCCATTGACTACAACCCTCTATTGTCATTCACTCAGCCACTGCCTAATCCACTCAACAATATGGGAGTCCAAGCTCAATGACTGTGGTTTATTGATAAGTCTTCTATGTGGGTCAGTGTCAAAAGCCTTACTAAAATCTAGATATGCGATGTCTACTGCCCCTCCACCATCTATTATTTTAGTCTTAGGAGATCTCTAGCTGCCATTAGACTTATTGGCTCCCACTCTTGTGGGTTGTCTTAGAAGTCTCAACATAATGCAACGCCTTTAGGTGTCATGATCCGTATTGATCATGGCATCTAAAAGGTTAAACCTAGACCTCAGTGGCATTGCCGATGTCTGCCATTACACCCGCTGCACATGAAGTAAGCTCAGCTCCTGCGCTCTCTTCATGTACTGAACTTTGGGGGTTATCCAGGAAAAAACTTTTTTATATATCAACTGGCTCCAGAAAGTTAAACAGATTTGTAAATTACTTCTGTAAAAAAATCTTAATCCTTTCAGTACTTATGAGCTTCTGAAGTTTAGGTTGTTCTTTTCTGTCTAAGTGCTCTCTGATGACGTGTGTCTCGGGAACCGTCCAGTTTAGAAGCGGTTTGCTATGGGGATTTGCTTCTAAACTGGGCGTTTCCCGAGACAGGTGTCATCAAAGAGCACTTAGACAGAAAAGAACAACCTTAACTTCAGAAGCTCATAAGTACTGAAAGGATTAAGATTTTTTTAATAGAAGTAATTTACAAATCTGTTTAACTTTATGGAACCAGTTGATATATATAAAAAATGTTTTTCCTGGATAACCCCTTTAAGTGTGCATCCTAATGTGTTAAGTCCCAGGGCACCTTTAGGGTACCATCACACATGGCAGTTTTTTTTTTTTTTTTTGTAATACTACCAGTTCAGTGTTTGAGCAAAAACTAGAAGAGATCCAGTAGGAAGGAGCAGTAGTAGTCTTTCTTTAAAGGGGTAGTCCAGTGGTGAAAAACTTATCCCCTATCCTAAGGATAGGGGATAAGTTTGAGATCGCGGGGGGTCCGACCGCTGGGGCCCCCTGCGATCTCTCTGTACGGGGCCCCGGCTCTCGGCCCAGATAGCGGGTGTCGGAGATTGCCGAATGCAGCGCTTCGGCTCTGCCATAGAGTTGTATTGAGGGGGTGTGTCGGCCGCTGCCTCATGCGGAGGTCGACACGCCCCCTTCCCGCGGGCTGTCGGGGCTCCGTACAGGAGTTCGCAGGGGGCCCCAGCGGTCGGACCCCCCGCGATCTGCGACTTATCCCCTATCCTTAGGATAGGGGATAAGTTGCTCACCACTGAGTCACCACTGGACTACTCCTTTAATATTTTCCATTTCTTTTGAATACACTTCTGGCTTTGGCTCAAACTGTTGTACCAATTTTACAGGGAAAAACTGCCATGTGTGACACCAACCTTGGAACCTTCTGGCAATCCTTGTATATGACCTGACCATTCATCTCATGAGCTACAGCTTTCCTCAGCAAAATCAGCCGACACACATTGTAATAGCGGTACTGTAGGGTGATGTATTATGGTTCAGTACAACTTAGAATTTCTGTGGAGCCATAATAAGTTTTTTGAATGGAATCGCTTACCTCTGGATCATGCTCAGAGTTCAAAGAGGCTTTGTGCTGCATTATGCTCTCCTTCTCCCTTTCTTCTCACTTCTTGCTGCCTTGACTTAAAGGGGTACTCCACTGCCCCAGCATCCAAAACATTTAGTTCTGTATGCGGGCTCCGAGGGTCACGCCGCCTCAATGCAAGTCTGTTGGAGGGGTGTGACAGCTGCCACCCTTCCTCCTATAGGCTTGCATTAAGGGGCGTGACGTAAATGTTCCTGGACACTGGGGCAGTGGAGTACCCTTTTAACATGGCACTCGGTGCTGGAGTCCTATATATCAATCAGCTCTGTGCATGGTCTAAAGCTGACCTACTCCGTTATTGTGTATTTTTGAAGTACTCATGTACTACCTTTTATTTTACACTTGTAAATAAGGTAAACTGTAGGCAAAATCCACTCAAATTTAGTCTGTTCTATGGTAAAGTCTTCAGGAAGCAAGTATTTACTCATTTTTCTAGAGGATTCTACACAGGCGGCTACTGATTACCATCATTTACTGACAATGGGGGCAGATCTGCCGCGCATCCCCCTGTCCATTTTAGTCCTGATATGGAAGTATATCCCTGAGCTCTGCTCCTGAAATGGTAGGTGTCCTTATGGTTGCACTAGTATCAGTGATAACCAGCACGGTGTGGCCATGTTAGATCTGTAATTACGGTGACAAATATCTGCTTTGAATTTCTCCTTGGTGATAATAGACTACGCTAAGGGACGGGAGCAGATGTGAGACCCTATGGGTGTCTTTCATCACTGTACCTCTGTGCTTGCCTTACCTGTACCGGTTATAGGTATACAGAAGAAATATTATGCAGTAACAAGCTACAAGACTGTCACACTGCTACCCTCAAGACATGTTTTACATTATTATACTAAAATGTAGCATTTAATTTCTCTTTTCCCCCTGTGATATACAGTACTGCATTTCATCTTGTGCTAGTTCAGACAATGAATGTAGTTCTTTGTATAGATGTAAGTAAAATAGCCATGCTGGAACTATTTGCTTGCCTGTCATTGTAAATGATTTGCTTGTATTTGGGATTTGCCTACATATTATGTGTAACACGTCTCAATGAAGAGCAATTGTACTGGATCCCTTTTGCACTGCTGCCAGCCTTATTCACATGGTATTGTTGAAGGGGCTGATGGATGGACATACAGGTGTTCCAAGACGTTGTGTGTAAATAGGACTCTGCTAGTATTAGAAGAATATACTGCGGCTGGAGATAATGTTAAATGCATAAACATATTAAATCCATTACTCTTTATGCCACACACATGAACCACCAGTCATTAATAGGTTAATGTGCCTACTATTGCTCTTGCATTCTTGGTAAACTTGTTTAGGCACTGCCTTTGTTTGGGGAGTAGTGTTGGCATATATTGGGCACACCCAAGTAATTTTACATGTATCTCACCATAAATTGCTTAACCCTGTTCTAAAGTGTCAAAACTATTTGGAGAGGTAAATTGGTCTAAACACCAACTATTCGAGGGGACATTCTAAAGGTGCCTACAGATATAACCTAGCTGTCACTGAAACTGTCATTCACAGCTGAGATTAAGTGACAGTGAAACACTTTATGCATAGACTAAGCCGCTAAAGTATTCCCTCAGAGCTGGCAGGAGGGTCCCGGGAAGCATGGGGGATCTGCCTTTTGGACACTGGCAGCGGTTATTTTTGGTCTTGCAGTCTGCATTACCAGAACTTTTAACAAGTCTCCATCTTCTGTATGGTCTCATAACTGCTAACATAGTTGTTCCCTTTCCTCCTTCCTGAAGTATAAGTAGAATCGGGACATATGAGCATAGGAAGATACTTTAGTTTCACAGAGAAAGGGATGTTGATGATGTGGCTCTGATGGTTGTCTCATGTAATGTAATCTTATATTTTCCTATATAGGAACTTATTTTGTGATCTATTAGATTATGCTGTGAAGTTAAAGTTAACATTATGACAAATGTTTCCAATGATAGCAAAAGTTATTTGTCTATGATGCTTGTAGCCTTTTGACTTGATCTAGTTATGAAGGGTTAAGTGGTTGCGTAGTAGGTTAGTCAGACACTAAGAAACGCCTAGTGAGTAATCTGTCCTTGATGCCAAGCTTCCAGTGTCACCTACTGCTGCCCTATGACTGAGAATTAGTATATGGCTGCTGCGTAAGCCATGAGACATTATGCCTGTGTTAATTCCGGCCTCCCACTCTTGGTTATAAGTTTAGAGAAATCTCTAATGGAAATGTTGGCAAAAGCCTCCCCCTCCCCCATATAAAGCTATGCAATATATCTATAGACTAACATCTATGTGACTCTGCCAGCTGTTTCATGTGCATAGAATAGTGCTAGGTGGTATACCGGTTCATACCGAATACAGAAATTTATTTTTTCTCCTGCACAATATGAATTTTTCCCATACCGCAGTACCGGTTCTGCCCCTCCACCCCCCCCCCCCTCGAATGAATGAATAATCAGCCGCAGCATTTGTCCCCATATCGGGGAGCTAATCATATGTGACCTGCGGACGCTGTTCTGCTTCGGTGTCAGCCTATCACTGGCCGGGCAGGGATGTCCCGCCTCAGCCAGTGATAGGCTGAGCCCACTGTCATGTAACGAGCCGGCTTCTTACATGACAATGTGCTCAGACGGAGGAGGGGCGGAGGATTTGTTTGAGGAGCGCCACAGGTCACATGATTGGGTGGGGGGGAATACTGTGGAACCGCCATAACTTACAAAAATACTGTGATACACATATTTGGTCATGCTGCCCAGCTCTAGCATAGAACATGTGACATGCACTTCGAGCTCACATACATTTGTGTTTGTGCATTTACATCTGGCCTAAAATAAAATCTGAATGTAGAATAAGTCACGTGACCCACAACATTCACTTATCACTGGGATGCACTCCTGCTCTGCCTCTATTTGAAGCAGCCGTCCTGCCGAACAGACAGGGATGACTGCTCATGGTCATCACTGGACTGAGTGCTGCTTAGAAATAAGAGCACAGCCTCCTGTAGGGCAGTCATAGTCTGAGCTGTATGACAGACACCAGTGAGCACTTTCCCTTGCAAATGAAAGTGCTCCCATTTGGTATTTCCCTCTGCTCTTTTCTTCCCCTCGTTAAAGGGGTACTCGGCTGGAAAACAAATTTTAAATCAACTGGTACCAGAAAGTTGAACAGATTTGTAAATTACTTATATTAAAAATCTTAATCCTTCCAGTACTCATCAGCTGCTGTATACTACAGAGGAAGTTAAAGGGTTGGTCCAGTTAAATAATATATCATTTATTTAATTCCCTCATGTAATGATAAATATAACTTCCTAAGCAAGTAATTATAAGTAATGTACCACTGCAGAGCTTTATAAAGCCCAAATCAGGCGAAATGCAGCAAAATAAGAAATCCTGCGTCAACTCTGTCTCGGCTTTCTTCCCCTAACTGGATCTGGCTCCCACCCTTGGAGACACGGATCATGTGAATTTTATGCTATCTATGGTGCCTGGCTTGAAGTTTTGTCTCGAGTCCATGAAAGCCATGTAATTTACTTTGTTCCCTCCCCTGTTATCTGACATTGGATTTTCCTTTGTAAATACAGTAGAGAAGTAATTTAGTAGATTGGCCTTTTCCTCCTCCACCGTTGCCCAGATATCAACCACCCTTCTCCCCTGAAATGCAGCAGAATGACTGAAAGGGTTCAGTGAAAAAAAACAATCGGGGCTGTGGTCATTGTTAAAGGGGGTAAAGATAGATAAATAGGTCTAAACTGATGCATTATGTGAAATTTAAGCATATATGAAAATACTAATAATTATCAGAAATTAGGGCTGCAAAATATGGGGAAAAATGTGCGATTTCGGTCAAGGACATAAATATTGCAATTTTGATATGCTATTGCGATATTATAAACAAATGGTTAAATTCCCCCCATCATCTAATATCAATCCCTCTATTTCATAAAGCCAGCTCGTCCAATTTTATGTTCGTTGACTGGACATAAAATTGAGGGGATTGGATATAAATTGGGGAGAAATGAGCTTAATTCCTTCTCCGCATTTCATGTGCCTGGCTTGATATAGTGTAGTCTCCCCACCCCTCCTCTCTGTCGTTGTTGCAGTTGCGTTGCTCTATTGTGCAGCGTAGCCACATGGGAGGGAACACTGGGAGTATGTGTATTCCCTTATGGACCGGTAGGGGTTTTGGTTTTTTTCCTCTTATGATTACAATAGTCATCTTCTGACCCCTATATCTTATTTTTCCATATACGGGGCTGTATGAGGCTAATTTTTTCCAAAGTGATTTGTAGTTTTTATCAGGACCAATTTTTGTTTTGATGGGACTTTTTAGTCACTATTAGAGATGAGCGAACTTACAGTAAATTCGATTCGTCACGAACTTTTCGGCTCGGCAGTTGATGATTTATCCTGCATAAATGAGTTCAGCTTTCAGGTGCTCCCGTGGGCTGGAAAAGGTGGATACAGTCCTAGGAGACTCTTTCCTAGGACTGTATCCACCTTTTCCAGCCCACCGGAGCACCGGAAAGCTGAACTAATTTATGCAGGATAAATCATCAACTGCCGAGCCGAGAAGTTCGGGACAAATTGAATTTACTGTAAATTCGCTCATCTCTAGTCACTATACCAAATCACAATATTTACCTGCATAAACACTTTTCTTGTACTGTGCCACCCTACAGCATATACAGCTGCTACACTACATACAGTTAGCTTAAATGCATGAGGAAATCTTTTTCTTGCCTGGCTGAATACTATCTGGCCGTTATGATGTAAATATACATTATGTACAACTATAGCTTTTATATTACAGGCTGTAACACTGAATTCACCTTTATAAGGGGGGAGGATATTGTTCACACTGTATGCTGTGTAAGAAGAGGAGAGAACTTACAGGAGTTGTCTGGTGAAAAATTATTTATCCCCTATCCTTGGATAGGAGGTTTATAGATCGTGGGGGTCCAGAGCACTGGGGGTCCCGGCAGTCGGCTGGAAGGGGGCATGCCGCACAGAGCGCCGGCTGACACGCTCACCATGTACCCCATAGAGATACATGGAGGGGGTGCCGGCCGCGGCTGAACCCCTGACACCCCCCTGCGTTATGAAGATTAAATTCTCCTGATGGATGGCTTACATTATGCAGCACAGAAATGAGCATCTGAGGTAATGACTGTTGGGAAATTAAGTTTTAAAGAAAATTGTGATAGATGGTCCGCCCACCACCCAAATTTACATAAGAAAAAAGGGAGTTGATGAAAAGAAGGCAGCAGCAATAAGGTAAGGTCACGTCTGCATTATTTTTCAGAAGCAGACATATCATTTCATTTCAATCAAAAGAGACCTAGTGAACAGTCAAGATGCAAAACTGAGATCACAAAATGTTGCCAGCCAGCAGTAACACCTTCATTCCAGTGATGGTGAGCGGAATCAGGTGGGTATGGCCTCAACAACTGGATATTGATGGCACATCTTGCAGTACACACTCTATATACCTGCAATGTCATAGCACCTGTTAGAAAGGCTTTTTTCTCTCTCTCCACTATGTGTGGGGGGGGGGGGGGGGGGGGTGGCAATCGCACCAAGCTTTTAGTTGTTGTGAATGAAATGTTCTAGTATAGGGGACTACTGAATGTACCACATTCCCCATCTGAGGAGCTTTCCTTCGGATTATAGTGGTGTGGGTTTTTTCATACCACATTGTCTGACTCACTTTGAATTTGTGCACTGTGAATTTCACAGGTAGGTGGAGACATTTTACCATGAGTAACACATTCATATAAATAGAATTATAATTATATGGCAGCTATAGATTGGTTCCAGCTGCTGTACATGGGCACGACAGAGAAGGCATTGATATCTATCTAGGGGAGTTTATCTTCATGCAGATGACCAGTCAGTTTTTATGTCACCACTTCATGCAAATACTGAAATCATGATGCATTATTGTGCATGATTTAGTGTGAAGTTAAAGGGTAGCTCCCACCATACTTCCCCCCCCCCCCCTCTCTCCCCTGTCCCTGCCTATTGCCCATCTATCCCTAACCCCCTCCCTGCCTTTAATATTATTTATTTTTTACATATTATAAATGCCTTTTGTCTGCCTGGTAGTGTGCTCCCTACCAGGCAGACTTCCCCAGCAGGCACAACGTCACTGATGCCTGCTGGGTTGCACACTTCCGCCCTTAGTTCACCTATTTAGTGTACCTCCAGCTGTTTCACCACTACAACTCCCAGCTTGCCCTGACATCTATTGGCTGTCAGGGCATGCTGGGAGTTGTAGTGGGGAAACAACTGGAGGCATACTGTATAGGTGAACAACGTATCTGTGATAGCCGCACATCCCGCTCCCCGCTGCGCAGCCCCGCCGCGTCGCTTAACCCACTATACCTATTCAGTGTACCCCCTCCCCATCGCGCAGCCCACAACCCCACCCCCAACACCACCGCTCCGCTCAAACCACCCATCCCCCCCCTGTCCCCCAGTTCACCTATTCAGTGTACCTCCAGCTGTTTCCCCACTACAACTCCCAGCTTGTCCTGACATCTGTTGGCTGTCAGGGCATGCTGGGAGTTGTATTGGGGAAACAACTGGAGGCATACTGTATAGGTGAACACCGTATGTGTGATAGCCGCACATCCCGCTCCCCTTCGCGCTGCCCGCAAACCCCCCCCCCCCCCCCAACACCACCGCTCCGCTCAAACCACCCATCCCCCCCTGTCCCCCAGTTCACCTATTCAGTGTACCTCCAGCTGTTTCCCCACTACAACTCCCAGCTTGTCCTGACATCTGTTGGCTGTCAGGGCATGCTGGGAGTTGTATTGGGGGAAAGAACTGGAGGCATACTGTATAGGTGAACACCGTATGTGTGATGGCCGCACATCCCGCTCCCCTTCGCACTGCCCGCAACCCCCCCCCCCCCCCCCCGGCATAACATTTTACCTGTCCCCGGGAGTCGAGCCGGCGTGCGAGGCCAGGGAGCCTGCGCGCATCCTCTTCCTTCAAAGCGCTCGCTCCCGCCTGTCTGACAGGCAGGGAGCGAGCACAGCATGACTGAATTCGGACCGATGCCCGGCCGACATCGGTCCGAATTCAAGCGTGAAGTCACGCCAGGCTGCAGCCGGCAACTAGGAGGGAGACCCCTAGTGGCTGGTTTTTAAATGTAAATTAAACCATTTTAATGAAGAAAAAAAAATAGTACAACATATCAAAAGAAAAATTTGGTGAGAGTGCCCATTTTTTTTGCACAAAAGGACATGTAAATATGTGTTGCAGCATGCACTATTAATCCTAATAATTTAAAGGTTACTCTAGGGAACTAAGGGGGAGATTTATCAAAACCTGTCTGGAGGAAATGTTACTGAGTTGCCCATAGCAACCAATCAGATCACATTTTTTTTCAGAAGCCTTTTCAAAAATGAAAGAATAGTGCTGGTTGATATGGGCAACTCAGCAACTTTTTCTCTGGACAGGTTTTGCTAAATCCCCTATAAGTTAAGTTCTCCCCTATATAGGGGATAAGTGTGTGATCGTCGGTCAGACAGTGGATAAGTTTTAGTTCCTATCATGTACTTTTATGCCATACCTGCAGAAATGCCATAACTGTCTGATTTGTCTTGATCCAGAGTTCCATTCTGGCTGCTGCAAGTTGTTAGCCCAAAACAGCTGATTATTGTTTAACACATTTTGTGCAATTCCTAATGATTTTAATGGGTGTTGCATAAACATTGTAGTTCAGTGTACAGTGCTGTTTAGGTATCCTTCATATATGCCATTTTAGCTTAATTCAGCCTAAAATTTTGTGCATTTATGTATTTTAGTATTCAACAAAATGCTTAGCTCGCCAGTTATTCCAGGAATACTGTTAGTATCACACCACTTGCTGTTTTTTTTAATAGCTGTATGCTAGGTTTACACTAAAGTATTTCTGGCCAGACACAATCCGTTAGTAGATTCCAAGTGCATCCAGTCACTACTGAATGGCGCGGACATTTCTGTCCCCAAAAACATTAATGTCTTTGGTGCAGATACTGCCTAAAGCGGAATTGACTAAAATTTCGTAGTGCCTAAAATGGGATTCTGTTTAACAGGAATTTCTGACTAAAATTCCTAACTGGAATTCCAGACGAAAATTCTGTAGTGCTTGTCCACACCACGTTTTTGCAATACAGTTCCCATTGACTCCCATGTTAAATTTATTTATTTATATATATATATATATATATATATATATATATATATATATATATATATAATATATAAAATATTAGTGTGTGTGTGTTTCAATAAGTGTTTTTTTTTTGGTAGGCTACGGTTTTGGGTACAGGAAAAAAAACTGACAAAACTGTACAGGATGCAACTGGATGCATCTTTCGGCTTACGGTTTTCAATGGAGAGTCAATGCATACTGTTTTCAATAAGGTTCCATACGGTTTTCAAATTGAAAATGTATACGGCAACTGTACTGCAAAAACGTGGTGTGTGTATAGGTGGACAAACTGCTTATTATTCTTTCTTTTTGACTGTGTATGTGGAGAAATCCCTGTTATGGTGTGAGGAGATTGCAATTGTTTAGCATCTCCTTTGACATTTAATACAGTAACGCCATTAAAAAAAAAAAAAAAAAAACAGTATGTTGGACTATATGAACATTATTCCTGGAATATTCCTGGTGAAGTGAACTTTTTTTTTTGTAAATACAAAACCATTTTAGACTTTGGGTTTAATATAACAGATTGCTGCTTTAATAATGTTACATATGAAATTGTGTATTTACAGAAAGGTTAAATAGGATCTTTGCAATGGGAATATGTCCCCCATGACAGGTGTGGGGCTGTGCACATCTACGTCCTTCCTGTCATGTGAGGAGTGGGGCTGTGTGAAGATCTACGTCCCTCCTGCTGCCCAGCTCTGCCTTCCCCTCCCCTTGCTGTATCTTCGGCAATCTCCTGACAGCTAAGGGAAAGGGCAAATGCAGAATTGCATAGAATACAAGTAGGGATCGACCGATATTGATCTTTTAGGGCCAATACCAATAAACTGTAACCTTTCAGGTAGGGATCGACCGATATCGGGTTTTTTAGGGCCGATACCGATAATCGGTGCAGGTTAGGGCCGATAGTCGATAACTTATACCGGAATATCGGTATAAGTTATCGGCTATTTAACCCCCTGCGACACCGCTGCAGATCATTGATTTAAAGCGGGCGCTTTAAATCAATGATCTGCAGTGGCTTTTGCAGGGCCATAGGCCGCCGGCGCCACCCGCTTCTCTCTCCCTACCTGTCGGGGTGGTCCGGGCCATCCATCCTTCCTTCCTGTAGTGTCCGGGGGCGTTCCGGGTGAAAAGTGAACCGGTCCGGGCTGTCCTTCTCCGGCGGTCATCTTCTACACTCCGGGCATGCTCAGGCCTAGTACGCTGCATAGACGCCGCTGCGCAGTGACGCCCGTGCGCAGCGACGCACCTGACATCACGGCGCAGTGGCGTCTATGCAGTGTACTAGGCCGGAGCCAGCCCGGACCGGTCCACTCTTCACCCGGAACGCCCCCGGACATTACAGGAAGGAAGGATGGCCCGGTCCACCCCCATTACGGGTAAGTTTAATTTTTTTATTGACTCGCAGGGTGGGGGAGGGGTCCAACCGGTATAGCGGTATGGGCAAAAATCCATACCGGTATACCGCCCAGCATCACGGTGGGGAGTGCGGTGGGTCGCGGGTCGGGGGGGGGGGGGGGGGGGGGTGGCGGTCCCGGTGCGGTGGGGGCATTATCGGCAAGGTAATTGCCGATACCGATAATGCCCAAAATCGTGATTATCGGCCGATAATATCGGCCATACCGATAATCGGTCGATACCTACTTTCAGGCCAATAGCCGATAACTTATACCGATATTCTGGTACAAGTTATTGGTTATTTCTATATAAAAAGCAGGGGAAAAGGGGGGAAGTGATGAGGGAGGGGGGAAGGTAGGGAAAAAAAATATAATATATAATTTGGAGAGAGGGAGAGGGAGACGGAGGGAGAGGGACGACGAAGAGAGACGAAGAATTGCATAGGAGGAACATGATGGGGTGGGGTAATGACACGGGAAATGATGTGGGGGGGATTATAGGACATGGGTGGGAGAAGGCGGTGAGAGGGGTAAATGTTGCACTGGGACTGATTAAAGGGAAGGAATGATGTGACACTGGAGGGGACGGGACCAAACTGAGGTGCAGAAGAAATCAAAGTTGGGGGATGATGTGGCATTTAGTCCAAGTAATTTATATAACATTTATTTACTTTTTACTTAAATTTCCCTGTTAAAATGGGTGTGTGTGTGTTATACGCCAGTGCGTGTTATACACCGATAAATACAGCACTAAAAGTCAGTGTTTCCCAACCAGGGGGCCTCCAGTTTTTGCAGAACTACAATTCTCAGCATGCCCGGACCGGCAAAGGCTGTCCGGGCATGCTGGTAGTAGTAGTTTCATAACAGCTGAAGGCACCCTGATAGAAAAACACTGAGCTAAGTAAAAGGGCGCAGGGAGGGAAAAAAAAAAACTTCTGCTCACCTACTCCCGGTCACTGCATTCAACTAGTAGGACCTTTCCCTTTTCAGCCAATCACTGGCCGCAGTGGTGTCACGTGTCAAGCCAGTGACTGGCTGATGGGAAAAGGTATTTTTCGGCAGCAAATACACTAGGTTTATGCGGTGGGCATAAAATGGGTAGATTTATTCAGCTGTTCCCGAGATATAGTAAAGCCTTGTAATCTGCAAATAACTCTTAACTATACTGGTGGTGGGTTTGAAGACTATCTGCATCTGTGTATATATGTAACACAGGAGGCAGTATGAGGGATCAGTGTGGAGATGGAGGTTAAGATAAGTAAAACAGGTTTTTGTTTCTTTGAAAAGATAGGGACACTTATGACAGGGAAACTCGGGGAAGATGAGGGGACATTAATAACTGATACACAGGTTAAAAGGGGACACTAATGACGACTAATTATAAGATGTCACACCACATCCTGGCCCCGAGATTCAGGAAGTTGTATAGTTCTTTTAAGTCTAACCACAGTGCTCTCTGCTGACACCTCTGTTCAGAGCAGGAGAGGTTTGCTGTGGGGATTTGCTCCTACTCTGGACAGTTCCTGACATGGACAGAGGTGTCAGCAGAGAGCACTGTGGTCAGACTGAAAAGAACAACTCCATTTCCCCTGTAGCATACAGCATCTGAAGGAAGGATTAAGATTAAGTCATTTACAAATCTATTTAATGCGTACCTGTTAAAAAAAACTTTTGATATAATGTAGATAATACTATATGTATATTTGTGATATACATTAATTAAAAAATGTGTTTATTTTTGGGTGAAAAAAAATGCTGTCCCTGCATCTATTGCCTGTGTCTTTTTTTAGGAGACCAAATACAGGAAGTGAGGGCAGGACAAGCAAGACTCTATGCCGACTCCTGGTTGTCAATTATCCTGCTGTATGAGTCGGGAGTGTGTCACAGAGCCCTGCGTGTCCTTGGTGGGCGGAGGCCCTGCGTGTCCTTGGTGGGCGGAGGCCCTGCGTGTCCTTGGTGGGCGGAGGCCCTGCGTGTCCTTGGTGGGCGGAGGCCCTGCGTGTCCTTGGTGGGCGGAGGCCCTGCAACAGGAACACAAATATACACATTTTTTGAACCAATGTATATTTTAACCAATCTATATATAATTGTTTTTGTTAGTGACAGGTACACTTTAACTTTTTGGCACCAGTTGATTTAAAATAAATAAATAAATGAATAATTGGCCAGGTATCTCATTTGCAAAACAAAGCAGTAAGGCATGTATGGCATTATCCTATGGGTATGCTGAAAAAGTGAAGACGAGAACGATGGAGCAATCAACGGAGAAATGTACTGATCATTCTCGTCTTAGACATTTATGGCATGCCAACAGATGTGCCATAAATGTCTGATAGACAGGTCCTCCATCTTGGTATCACATCTGTCTCCAGAACAATGATTTTTTATTTTGTAACTGTCAGCAGCTGCTCCATATCTGTATGCTCTGTAAAAGCACCAAAAACCCTATCTAGTGTAAAACCATATATTTGAAGAGCAGGTTAAGGCGCGCAGTCTCTTGCTGCTTTTGTTACTTCCTTGATACATTGCGCTCAATACACTGTGGGATAAGCAAGAGACATCAAACAAAGAATAGAAGTTCCCTTACAGAAGCCATGCACATGGATGGAAAAAAGACAAATCGCGCATTTGTTGCTGCACTACATGTAATGCTTATGTACAGGGAGATTTAAAAAAAAAAAATTCTCCTGTACAGGTCCACCAGGTGCTTGTAGTAAAACAGTAGTCAGGACTGTTGTCCTTTTAAGAAGCGTTGGTCACCTCTATGCCATATGACCCAGTTTTCTGGCTATGAAGGCCACTTTCTTTCCGTGTTTTTGCTCCATGCCCTGATCTGAACTGTTTCTCTGTCCAGTAATGAGCCTCACTCTTCTGCTATTCCAGCAATGTGTGACGCTCTCAGCGCTGTTTATACATTCTTGACTCTTGAGGGAGCACTGGTTCAAGTCCGCAGCACATGTAATATTTCATTGGCTGGCAGGCTCTTACTATTTCCTCTCCGAATATTGTACTCTTAAAAATAAACCTATGTTTCACGCCTTATAAGGGGCTTTGAGTTATAAGCATGTTGTCACTATTTTCTGTCTAGGAAACAATTACTGTCAAAGTATGCATAACTGCTAGGAGTTACTAGGATAAGCTTTCTGAATGGGGAAAACGTCCCCTGAATATATTGGATCTTCTGTATATTTTGAGTCCCAGTTTCTCAAGACTTCACGCATACTTATTTAGGATTTCTTACTGGACATCCAGTATTGTCATTAGATCCCTCACTTGCTGTTTTCTATAAGGCACATTCTCTTTGTGTTGAGTTCAGTGTATCGTGCTCGCCGTCAGTGTATACTTTTATATGTCTGTTTTACTTAAAGTATGTAGTACCTATGAAATAACCATTCTAAAGATTATTTTCTTAGAGCTCTTCATTGTGCCTCTCCTTGTATTCCTCCTGGAAATATTTTAATTGGCAACTGGGTGATACTCTTACCCTTGTCACTGAGGGGTGTTTCTACAGTCTGAGGCTTACACCCAGTTTTGCTGCCTTTTGCACATGCTAAATGCACTCGCCCCTAATACACTACATGGATGCCAAGATTGCCTTTTCAGCACCTATCAGGATGACATCTGCTTCCCAGAAAGCCCAGATACTTTATAGCAGCCAGCAAGAAACCATTCATACTCCAACCACATTGATCACCAATAGGGGATGTCTTCAAAGAAAATATCCATGTTAAATCAAAATCCGAACTCTTCAGTTTGTGTCAGAAGTAAAGTGATCAGAACTTATATTGTGTAGTAGGCTCTGTTCTTGCCATGTAAGCAAACATGGTATGGCATTAAAAGAGGCAAACTGTGGAAGCCAGAACCTAGATACACACATGCATTTTGGCTCTATAAGGGGAAAGACAATTGGGCAGACCCATCAATTGTCTTACAGAAAATACGGTCTGTTACCCACACCATTCAACCCACTGTTTCGTGAGGGGTGCCACATCTATCCCTTCTAAAATGCCTGCCAGGACAAAAGAAACAATGACCTGTAGAAGGGTCTGATAAAATAAAGGGGTTGAAGAATAAATGCATGCACAGCAGAGAAATTTTAAAGTAACCCGACAGTAATGAATTTGAGCTTAATGGCCTTGCTTTTAATTTAATTACTGGCAGTCATTTCTTTTTACTATATCCTTTGGGTTTCCGGATCCCCTTTTTGCAATGAAAAGTGATCCTCGAGAAGGTGGTGCCTTCAATGGGTCAAATATACATAAAAGATTGGGGAAATACATATCTAAGATGGAGAAATCTAGTTTAATTACAAAAAGCGGATCTTTCCAAGTAGAACGGCTTTTGAGATGGTTACACTGCATTATTTAAGTTTGCTTTGCCGTTTTTTGTCACGTCATATATAGTATAATGTGGCAAGCTGTCATGTGTGAACTTTCTATGCCATGTGTGAACCCTTTTGGATTAAAGGAAATAAGTGTCACCCACACTAACCTGTTGGTACAAGCATGTAGTGCCATAACACTAAGGATACTTACCTTTCTACGATCCCTGGTCCCGTTCGTCGGTTATCTTCCTTATTCTGGAGGCAAGCTTGGTGCAGGTCAGAAGCACGCTGCTACTTTTTTGCTCAGTCTGGCTGCGAGGTAACAGTAGGGTGCTCTAGCCATGTACTAAGTCTGCCTCCAGAATAAGGAAGATAAAAGACAAACTGGATCATAGGTCAGGAATAGGCAAGTATCATTATCAGGTTCACCAACACTACACACCTGTTCCAACAGGTTAATGCTGGTGACATGGATGACAGATTAAGGAATAATTAACTTAGGAGATAAGTAGAAGATCGCCGGGAATCTTATTTCCACCCCTCCCAACAATCTCCAGGACAGTATTCCCAGCGATCAGTGAGTCCATGCTGCAGGCGGCACGAGCGCCATTAATTTCTAAAAGGAGCACTGAAAAGACCAGAGTACACCACTCTGGCATCGTCGGCGCTCTCATAGAAATGAATGGAGCCCTGCTGTCCACCGGTAGACGACACTCTCCTCACTGAGAGCCATCTCTGAGATTGTGGGGTCCCTGCCGTCAGACCCACAGTGCTCAACTACTTATCCCCTAGCCTGTGGATTGAAGATAAGTTAACTTTTGCTGCTCTCCTTAAATCCAAATCTAAATGTTATACGCAAACTATAGTTATTGTTTTGTTCATCTAATCTTTTCCTATCTTATCCCCTGTAAGGCTACGTTCACACTTTGTATTTCTCAAAAAATGTTGTGTAGTTGGATTTATTTATTTATTTATTTATTTTCTTGCAGGATAAGCATCATGATGCAGCACATGAAATCATTGAAACCATCCGGTAAGTTGTTGATTAATGTTGGCAAAGCATTTATTTTATTTAGCTTAATGGCTTAATATTTTCCTTTTCTAGTTAGAAAGTTTACTAGCACATACATCTTAGGCTTTGGTACTCCATGTTTGTGGTGTTCGTTTACTGCATATCCAGACACGTAGGAAAAGAGAAATAGTGTACTCAATCTGAATAATTGTTTGAAAATACTGGTAGTGTATAGATATAGAAAATGGAAATCTATTAAAAGATCAACAGACAATAAATAAATAATTAATTGTCTTTAGATTTGTGTATGACTAAAACAAAAAAAAACGTGAGATACTTAAGTTAATAGTTATGTATGCTCAAAAAGTAATGAATAATCACATGTACATATGATAAACACAATTTGTAACATTGTTTATAAAATAAACTAGCAAAACCACAGGGCCCTTGTAGTTGCTATCCTCTAATATACAAACTATAAAACTAAGAAGTAAAAAATCATGTATATAAGTATAAAATGTTCCAATCGCTTACAACACAGTATTGATGGTAGAAAAAGCAGAAGTCATCCAGTGAGAAAGAGAAGTCAATTGTGCAGCCTGATAATGATAAAACCTGAAAATGATGACTAAAGTTGTATGGACACCGTGCAGTGCTGTATGCTAGAGAGGTTTTGTACAGAGTCTATGATGGGGAAATAAGTATCCACTAATAATGACGGAGCAATCCTGTTCCTGATTATCAAAATGAGCACAGAAAACTCGTAATGTAAGCGGATGGAGGGTGCACAGGCACAGCTTGCCCTCCTTTGTGGATTCATGTGGCAATCTTAGTGTTCCTTCTGCCTTGCGGGTAAAGGGATTGATGTGCCTACACCACTAATCTTGGTCCGTATTGGAGATAATCTTCTGGGTCTCCCTGCTTCCTGTCTCCAGTGACAACATGTGGCTTCTGCTTGGAACGCAGGCTGACCGGTCATGCAAGCCGAGGCCTATGCATATCCTTATCAAATGCTTGGGAGAAGTTCTTGATTGACAGGTCTGCAGATTTAACAAGTTACTTTGATGTTCTGGATATGAAAGTGTTGTAGAGCGATTTTACGATCTGGGAACAATGGCCAAAATCTTTATCCTTGGTCAGTGTATATTGTGGCAGTAGTAGATAACTAAGCATAGAATGAGCATTGTTCAGAGTAACAACAAAAATCAAGAATAGATTTCCTACGGAACTAGCCATACATATAATTTTTAAGATATTCTTATGCGAAAAAATAGCAATCTATTTACTAGTCTTAAAGTGGAAAACAAGAAGGATAATTTAATTTTTATTTAAAAGGAATTTAGAACAAGATTGAAACACTGAATATGGGGCAATAGTACAAATTATAAAAGGAAATACTATAAGAGGAAAATAAAATAAAAATTAAATCATGTGCTGACAACCTTATTTGGCGAACGAGGTGGGGACGGTGTGATGCTGGTAGATTACTAAATTACATTCACAGCCCTGTAAATCTCTAATTCTTGGTTCATTGTATGTTAGTTCTTGATGTCAGTGTGTCATTGTTTTCTAGAGAATGTCAGTCTTGCAGCATTACACTTCCAGCACCTGAGGAAATCCTGCAGAGATAGCCATGTGCTTGATATACTGGTTGGATTGTTATGTGTTGGTGGTTTTGTTGTTGGGGCTACCTTTTAATCTTGGATTTAGGAAGAAATTCTAGGCAACTTGAAGTGTAGAATAGAGGCCAATGTTTTGACCAGGTGCATTTTCTCAGATGTCTGAACTGTCCTTAGGGTATGTTCTGAAGCCAACGAAGAAGATGGCAACTATTAAACAAAATGTATAAGTTCTTTGCAGTGGATTTCTATAAAGTGACATTCTAACTTCTCTTTTACCATGCTAAATAAATTAAATTTCTATATTTGTTTTACGTCTTTTGAGGTGTAAAGAGTAGGTTAAAATTACTAATAATAAAGGAAAACTGTAGTGAAAATTTTTCCTTTTAGCCCTATGCCCGGGCTGCCAAAACTTAACCTCTTAAGGACCCAGCCATTTTACACCTTAGTACCTGGCCATTTTTTGAACATCTGACCACTGTCACTTTAAACATTAATAACTCTGGAATGCTTTTAGTTATCATTCTGATTCCGAGATTGTTTTTTCGTGACATATTTTACTTTAACATAGTGGTAACATTTTTGGTAACTTGCTTCTTTCTTGGTGAAAAATCCCCAAATTTGATGAAAAATTTTAAAATTTTGCATTTTTCTAACTGAAGCGCTCTGCTTGTAAGGAAAATGGATATTCAAAATATTTTTTTATTTACATATACAATATGTCTACTTTGTTTGAATCATAAAATTGACAAGTTTTTTCTTTTGGAAGTCACCAGAGGGCTTCAAAGTTCAGCAGCAATTTTCCAATTTTTCACAAAATTTCCAAACTCACTATTTTTCAGGAACCAGTTCAGGTTTGAAGTGGATTTGAAGGGTCTTCATATTAGAAATACCCCATAAATGACCCCATTATAAAAACTGCACCCCCAAAGTATTCAAAATGATATTCGGTCAGCCTTTTAACCCTTTAGGGGTTTCACAGGAATAGCAGGATAGTGAAGGAGAAAATTCACAATCTTCATTTTTTACACTCGCATGTTCTTGTAGACCCAATTTTTGAATTTTTACAAGGGGTAAAAGGAGAAAATTTATACTTATATATGTAGCCCAATTTCTCTCGAGTAAGCACATACCTCATATGTCTGTGTAAAGTGTTCGGCGGGCTCAGAAGCAAAGGAGCGACAAGGGGATTTTGGAGAGTGCGTTTTTCTGAAATGGTTTTTGGGGGGCATGTTGCATTTAGGAAGCCCTTATGGTGCCAGAACAGCAAAAAAAAAAAACACATGCCATACCATTTTGGAAACAAGACCCCTTGAGGAACGTAACAAGTAATAAAGTGAGCCTTAATACCCCACGGGGGTTTCACGACTTTTGCATATGTAAAAAAAAAATTTCACTAAAATGTGTGTTTCCCCCCAAATTTCACATTTTTGCAAGGGTTAATAGCAAAAAATACCCCCCAAAATTTGAAACCCCATCTCTTCTGAGTATGGAGGTACCCCATAAGTGGACCTGAAGTGCACTACAGGCGAACTACAATGCTCAGAAAAGGAGGAGTCATATTTGGCTTTTTGAGAGCAAATTTTGCTCGGGGGGCATGTCGCATTTAGAAAACCCCTATGGTGCCAGGACAGCAAAATAACCCCCACATGGCATACCATTTTGGAAACTAGACCCCTTGAGGAACATAAGGGGTACAGTGAGCAGTTACCCCCACTGGTGTCTGTCAGATCTTTGGAACAGTGGGCTGTACGAAATTGGGCTGAATCTGTTCCAAAGATCTGTCAGACACCAGTGGGTGGTAAATGCTCACTGCACCCCTCATTACATTCCGTGAGGGATGTAGTTTCCGAAATGGGGTCACATGTGGGGTTTTTTTTTTTTGCGTTTGTCAAAACCGCTGTAACAATCAGCCACCCCTGTGCAAATCACCTCAAATGTACATGGCGCACTCTCCCTTCTGGGCCTTGTTGTGCGCCCCCAGAGCACTTTGCGCCCACATATGGGGTATCTCCGTAGTCGGGAGAAGTTGCATTACAAATTTTGGGGGGCTTTTTTTTCCTTTTACCTCTTGTCAAAATGAAAAGTATAGGGCAACACCAGCATGTTAGTGTAAAAAATAAAAATTTTTACACTAACATGCTGGTGTAGACCACAACTTCACCTTTTCATAAGGGTTGAAAGGAGAAAAAGCCCCCCAAAATTTGTTAGGCAATTTCTCCCGAGTACGGCGATACCCCATATGTGACCCTAAAGTGAGAGCGCCATGCGCATTTGAGGCCTGAGTTAGGGATTTGCATAGGGGTGGACATAGGGGTATTCTACGCCAGTGATTCCCAAACAGGGTGCCTCCAGCTGTTGCAAAACTCCCAGCATGCTTGGACAGTCAATAGCTGTCCAGCAATACTGGGAGTTGTTGTTTTGCAACAGCTGGAGGCTCCATTTAGGAAACAGTGGCGTACCAGACGTTTCTCATTTTTATTGGGGAGGGGGGCATGTGTATATGTAGTGTTACTTTTTATTTTGTGTTAGTGTAGTGTAGTGTTTTTAGGGTACAGTCACATGGGCAGGGGGTTACAGAGAGTTTCCCGCTGCGAGTTTGAGCTGCAGCGCAAAATTTGCTGCATCGCAAACTTGCAGCCTGATACTCACTGTAAGCCCCTGCCCATGTGAATGTACCTTGTACATTCACAGGGTGGGGGGGGGGGGAGAACCTCCAGCGGTTGCAAAACTACTACTCCCAGCATGCACAGTCTATCAGTGCATGCTGGTAGTTATAGTTTTGCAACAGATGGAGGCACACAGGTTGGGAAACACTGAGTTAGGAAACAGACAATGTTTCCCAACCAGTGTGCCTCCAGTTGTTGCAAAACATTCTCAGGCATGCTGGAAGTAGTAGTTTGGCAACATCTTTAGAGCCAGATGTTGCCGAACTACAACTCCCAGCATGCTTGGAATTGTAGTTTTGCAACACCTGGAGGACTACAGTTTGCAGACCACTATTACAGTGGTTCCCAATCTGTGCCCTTCCAGATGTTGCAAAATAACTCCCAGCATGCCTGGACAGTAAGCGCATTCTGAGGATGTGTAGTTTTGCAACATCTGGATGGGCACAGTGGTCTCCAAACTGTGGACGTCCAGATGTTGCAAAACTGCAACTCCCAGCATGCCCAGACGCATGCTGGGAGTTGCAGTATACATGGTCCCATTACAGCAATGCGTGTCGCTTTACGGCGCCGTGCATTGCTGTAAAGGGCCCGACCGCGGCTGAAGATCCACTCACCTGTCGCTGCCGCCGCCGCCTTCATCGCCGGGTTCTGGGTCTTCAGGGCCCCAGCACTCCCCCGTCGCGTCCTGCGGTCTTCCTCCCGTCCTCTCCGGACTTCAAGGGGCCGGGCAGGGCGGGAGGAAGTAAACCCCCGCCCCCCGCCCCCCCCCCCCGCGATTGGTCGGTTAACTGCATGGCCCCCATTGGCGTTTGCCCTGGATGCCTGCTGAAGCATTTCAGCAGGCATCCGGTTCCAATCTCTGCCCGGCGAGCGGCAGGGACCGGGAAACGCCAGGGCGTATGGATTCGCCCTGGGTCCTTAAGGCCAAGGGTGTGAGGGCGTACCCATACGCCCTGGGTCCTTAAAAGGTTAAAAAACAAACTTAACTCTGCTTCCTACATTCCCCCGTTGCGCCAGTATCTGCCTCCCGGTTCTCCAGTGCTGGTCTTCTTCCTGGGACGGTGACTCATACTGCGCTCAGCGTATCGCCGGCTGCAGCGATGTCCCGCCTTGGCCCGTGATAGGCTGAGCACATGTAGGGAGCCTGGGCCCTGCCTTCTCCCTGCTGCCCGGGGTCCTTATGACAGTGTGCTCAGCCTATCACTGGCCGAGGGGGACATCGCTGTAGCCGGCGATACGCTGAGCACAGGATGAGTCACTGTCCCCAGGAAGATGACAAGCACCAGAGGACTGGAACACCAATATTGGCGCAACGGGGGAACGTAGGAAGGAGAGTTAAAGTTTTTGTTCTTTAAGCTTTAGCAGCCCGGGCACAGGGCTAAAGAAATATTTTTCACTACAGTTTTCCTTATAAGAAATGTAAAAAAAAAAAAGTTTGTAGTTGTGTTTTCTCTCCATATCATTGAAGTATCATCAGTGTATCTCCACCAGGGGACCAGATTTGCATCAAGGTGTGGCACAACAGATTTCTGTACAAATTCTGATTAAAATAAAAAGTTAAGGTAAAAATAAATTATTGCTGTCAACTATGAAACCAATTTGTAGCCGGAAAAGGTCAACTGCTTCAGTAGCACTGCCTGTAAACCCATGTATATAATGACCGAATGTCCAAGGTACCCATTGTCTGGCCCTGTTGCCAATGGGTATTTTCTACTAGTTTTATTGTTTTAGTATCCTGTTGGTACATTAGATAAATTCGTCATCGTTATAAGGGAATATTTTTTTCCCCCTCATAGACTCTGTATAAAACCTCACTGCAATACAGCACCGCACAGTGTCTATACAACTTTAGTCATCATCGTGATCAGGCTGCACAATAGGCTTATTGTTCTCACTGGATGACTTCTGCTATTACTGCCATCATACTGTGTAGCAAGCGATTGGAACAATGTTATACTATATAGAAGATTTATTACTTTTTAGGCTAGGTTTACATGGCTCACATACGTAATGAGATTATTCTATTAATTTTATATCATGCATTTATTTTATTTTTTTAACATTCATTTGTTATTTATACAGAAATTCATAGGTGATAATTTATGTATTTCTTTATTAATTTATTGATAGAACCCTTACATTTTACCATTACTGTCCTTGAAAACCAGCACACATACAGCAAATTGTATGCCTAGACCTCAAGGTTGCCTAAAGTGTGTTATTTTGGATGGGTTCTTTAATGAATTCTATAGAGCAGTACCTGGTGAAAAAGTTTACTGCTCTGTACCATGTAGTAGTCTATGTATAACAGAAGCCGCTAAGTGTCTGTCATCTGTTAATAGTCATATTTCAGTACTTTGGGAGTCCCACAGCGTATACTTCTTCTGAACACTGCAAAAAGATGGTTTGGTAAGAGCCCTAGGCTAGTTTTGCAGTTTCTGGCTGGGGTATACATTGATTACTTGCCCTGCTGTGTGTTTAAGGCTTAGTGTGGGGGATGGCTATTGGCTATCATGTAATGTGATAATGTACTTATGTTATAAATTACTGTACTATAAAAAAAAAAAATGTAAGCAGGATAAAATAACCGAACACCTTTACTTTGTTCTACATATATTTTGATGCATGTTTTGGTGGTCCAGCTTTTGGAGTCCCTTTGATCACAGAGGGGTCATGGGTCATTGCTGATCACAATCTGGCAGCAGGTGAAGGGATACATTTCACCCCTGCACCCGTTCCAACTGTCTAACCTTCTTAGAGGTTTGTACTTTGTGAACAATAAAGAAGCATTCATTATTCACTGGACAAGATGAGTGCATTGGACGTGAAGCACCATCTACAGTGTTTGATCCACGATTGCATGGTGGAGTACAGCGACATTCCCCTGACTTCATGGCTCTTTTTAAGATCCTCTCAGGTCAGATTTAATGGTCTGTGAACGGAGACTGTGACAGGCGTTGTTCTTTCAATGTGGGCAACCTTATTTAAATGTTGTGTGCCCGATATGAAAAAAACAGATACTTGCCTACCCTACTCTCCCAGGTTTCCCATCTCCTCCAACGTGTCACTCTTATTCTTACTTCTGAGACAACTCGTCTTGGCATTACTGCTCATTTGGCCACTTACTGAGGTGGGAAATACCTGCATCTAGTCATTAACTCAACGGACCGTTGGTGCCAAGACTCGTTCTTCTCGGAAGTAGGAAGAAAAGTAACAAGTTGGGGGTGCAGGCAGAAGTTTGTAAATTCCTTTGTGAAGGAAGGCTAGTGCCCACATACTTGAGAGTAGGCCACCAGTCAGCCCTTGGTTAGGTAACTGCACCCATATCCAAAGCATCTATTAAATGTGGGAGCATCGTTTGACCAATATCACTTCATGATCTGTTTATAATAACCTTTGGGGAAAAATGGCACTAGCTGTGGGGATTGTTTAAAGTAGTATTCTGGCTTAATATTTTTATTTTGCTGGGGTTAATGTGAGCAAAAACAAACAAGTGATACATACCCAGCCCCTGCAGCTCCCATTGCAGCTCCTTGTGGTTTCTTGCTGCTTATCACTTCTCCCTTCTTCTGAGGCAAGGAGTCTGAACAGGACCTACCATTTTTTTTGGAAGGTTTATATATTTTCATTTACTTTAACATTTTTATGACTTAGTTGCCACTGTTGAAAAATGACATTTTTAACACAACTTTTTCTTCTTCTCTATTACAAGGTGGGTATGTGAGGAGATCCCAGATCTGAAGTTGGCCATGGAGAACTATGTTCTTATAGACTATGACACAAAAAGGTCAGCTATCAAATGCTATGTAGACATTCTGTGATTTATAGTATACTGTTTCAGGAAGTTTGTTAGCTTGAGGATGAAAATCATTAACAACTAAAAGACTTTTATGGTTGACCTCAAAAGGAGACTGTAAGTTGAGGCTGTTAGGCTCTGCCCAACCCCTTAAAGGGGTACTCCGCCCCTAGACATCGTATCCCCTATCCAAAGGATAGGGGATAAGATGTCAGATCGCCGGGGTCCCGCTGCTGCAGCACCCCGCTATCATTACTGCGCAGAGCGAGATCGCTCTACACGTAATGACGGGCAATACAGGGGCCGGAGCATAGTTACGTCACGGCTCCGCCACTCGTGATGTCACGGCCCGCCCCCCGTCAATACAAGTCTATGGGAAGGGGGCGTGGCGGTCGTCACGCCCCCTGCCATAGACTTGCATTAAGGGGACGGGCCGTGATGTCATGAGGGGCGGAGCCATGACGTCACGCTGCTCCGACCCCTGTATTGCCCGTCATTACGCACAGAGCGAACTCGCTCTGCGCAGTAATGATAGCGGGGTGTTGCAGCAGCGATCCCCGGGGACCCCAGCAGTGGGACCGCGGCGATGCCAGGGGCGGAGTACCCCTTTAAGGAGACAGACTATTTTGGCCTTAAACGACAACTGTAGTGCAAGAATTTGATATATTGCTGTGCCCGGCTGCAAAAATATACAAAAATAAACTTTAACATACCTTCCTATGTTCCTTTGTCGGTCCGGTACCCACCTCACGGTTCAGCGGTCCACAGAGCTGTCGGCGTATCACCGGCCGCAGCGGTGATAGGCTGAGAGCACTGTCATGTAAGAAGTCGGCCATAGCACCTTACATGACAGTGCGCTCAGCCTATCGCCACCCGGGGCGGGACATCACTGCGGCCGGTGTGACGTCTCCATCCCCAGGAAGTTGAATGAGGTGCCGTGAGGCCAGGACCGGACCGACGGGGGAATGTAGGAAGGTATGTTAAAGTTTATTTTTTTTTTTAATTTAATTAATTTTTTTTTTTTTTTGCAGCCCGTGCACAGCAAATATGTCTTGCACTACAGTTGTCCTTTAAGGACACATTCTTGCGTTTAGTTATTTTTTTTTTATAGGTTTTTTTTTCTCCTCTCCTTTTAAGGCTTGGTTTCCAAACTGTCAGAAGTGTATTGAAAAGGAATAGAAAATATAAATGAAGGACTTATACTTCTCCTTCCCACTGGAACTACTTTTGGCAGGAAAAAAAAACTGCAGTGTCAGAAAATTACCTGTGTGGAAACAAAGCTTTAGGGAAGGGTCACACCGAAGTAATCCGCAGCCTAGTTTGTAATTTTTTATTTTTTTTGGATGGACCCTACAGTGTGCCTCCAGCTGTGCCTACTTGTAGCAGCAATCCGCCACTACGAGAAGACAGTTTTCTGTTGCCACACGCATGCGCAGTGTACTCACACATCACGGCTGCTGTCGGCCTGGCTGTATTTGCAGCTGCAATGCCTGCAAATACACTCCACATTCGCTTGGCGACTTTCAGATTGCTGGGTGTCTATTCATACCGATAGATTGCCGCTAGGAGCAGGTAGGTACAGCTGGAGGCACACTGCGGATCCTTTCCGTGTGACCCTACCCTTAGAGTCATAACTCATGTTATTTTTTCATCTATAGACCCATATGAGGGCTTGTTTTTCACACTACCAATTGTACTTCGTAATGACAATTTTCATTTTAAAATGCACTGCAAAGCTAACAAAATATTTGAGGGAGGAGTAGGTGGGGGGGTGATTGGGGAAGAGTTAAGGCTATTTTCAACAGTTTTCTGTTTAATGTCCATTTTTTTGCAACAGATATGCAATAATGTTCACCTCCTCTGTAATGCTTCATTTACAATTTTTGTTTCTACCACTGCAAGAATGTAATTCCTTATTGTTTTGCTATAGTTTTGAGAGCATGCAGCGGCTATGTGAGAAGTATAACCGAGCCATTGACAGCATACATCAGCTGGTAAGATTGCACACTCAACTATATTGTATGCAGCATGTATTTCTATGGGATGTCTGTTCCACCTCTAGGATCAAGTGTTAATAGCATGTGTTCACATTTATAATCTGACAAAGCCATTGTATGTATGCAACCTTTTGCTTTGTGCTTACTTATATTTATATTTTATAATAAAACTGTATATATTTCTCCTTGGTAATTGGATCATGAATAGAATATTACTGTTTATCTGGTTTATCTGTGTGTTACTAAGCTCTGATTGACATGTCTTTCCTTATACAATGGGACAGGACTGTCAATTAGGGCTGGCGGAATCCCTCAACGACTTGGGCCAAAGATTAAACTATTATGCATTCATAAAGACATTGTTTCAACTAGTTTCCCTTTAAATAGCTATGTTTAGTGTACATACCTGAAAATGCTCCTGGCACTGCTAAGCATTTACGTAGGATTCCATCCAACAAAGTGAGGCCACAAGAAGCGTACATTTGGCCTCTTTGGCGCTAGTATACCTTCATTGACTGTCATTTAATGCACTCTCTAGTACCAGTCATTTATCTTTGTAAATCTGGTCATTTTTGACCACAACATCTAGAACATAAGAACATGTGCCATCCTGTCTTGTCTCTGACCAACAAGCCTGAACTGTAATCCCAGGTTGATGATCATTAGTTCCTAGAGGGACTTAAAAAAATGTGTGTTTTAAAAACATTTCTTTTCTAAATAAAAATCACCTCATAGTGTAAAAAATGTACATAATTGGCATTGCTGTAAAATGTCATTTTTGCAGAGCAGTGTGTGGATGCATGCGTGTGCTTATGCACGCATTAGCCTGAACAGCTGATTTGGTGTCACTGGAAGGGATGCTAGAGTATTCTGATAGGGCAAATAATCTGACACAACACCAGCATGTCCTCTGGAGTTACAGCAGCACATAATCTGCTGCGGGCGACCGGAGGAAGACAGTGTATGTTTTTTTTTTTTGTTTTTTTTTTGTGCAAACCCTAACCCTGGAGCAATTATTATTTTTTTTTTTTCGATTTTCCCTGAAAACCCATGTAACTAAAAGTCCAGCTAAGCTTGACATGGAAAAAAGGGCTTGGGGGAGACTTATCAAACAGTTTCAGAGGCCTTTTTAAAAATGAAAGCTACTCTTTTTCTCCACATACCGTATTTATCGGCGTATAACACGCACTGGCGTATAACACGCACCCCCATTTTAACAGGGATAAGTAAAGATAAAATGTAAAATAAATGACTTGGACTAAATGCCACATCATCCCCCCCAACTTCCTTTTCTTCTGCACCTCAGTTTGGTTTCGTCCCCTCCAGTCCCCCTTCATTCCTTCCCTTTTTATCAGTCCCTGTGCCACATTTACCCCTCTCATCGCCACCCCCCATGTTTCATAATTTCCCCCTGTCATAGACCACCACTAGCCATACAGACATTAAGCCTTTAGTGCCTCCCCCACCATCATTTCCCCCTGTCTCATCATCCCCCCCCTGTCTCATCATCCCCCCCCACCCAGTCTAATCATGTCCCCCATCATCCCCCCACCCTGTCTCATCATGGCCCCCATCATTCCCCTTCATCATCATCCCACCCAGTCTCATCATGTCCCCATCATTCCCCCCATCATCATGTCCCCCATCATTCCCCCTCATCATCCCCCAACCTGTCTCATCATGTCCCCCATCATTCCCCCCACCCTGTCTCACCATCCCCCCTCATCATTTCCCCCATCATCCCCCTCACCCTGTCTCATCATCCCCCCTCATCATTTCCCCCTGTCTCATCATCCCCCCCCCTCATCATTTCCCCGTCTCATCATCCCCCCCATCATGTTCCTCCTATGGCATCCAGTGGTCTTCAACCTGCGGACCTCCAGATGTTGCACAACTACAACTCCCAGCGTGCCCGGTCAGCCAACTGCTGTCCGGGCATGCTGGGAGTTGTAGTTTTGCAACATCTGGAGGTCCGCAGGTTTAAGACCACTCTTCCCCTTTCCTTGTCTGCGCTTCGGCTGTCTTGCGGGGTCAGTGAAGCAGATGAGTTACGTCCTCTCCCGGCTTCTCTGTGCGGCACGTCACTTTTCGGCGGAGACTACAGGAAATGAAAAGTGACGTGAGTGATGCCGAGAGAGGACGTAACTCATCTGCTTCACTGCCTCCACCTGACCTGACCTGCCAAAGCGCAGACAGATAAGGAAAATAAACAAAACTAAAAAAAAAGCAGGAATGAGGGAATGATGAGGGAATGAAGTAAAAGCGAAACTCGCTTGTTTTCTCCCGCACTATCCACAGGTACTGGTGGATAGTGCGGGAGACACTGATTAAAAGGTAGGGCAGATCCGGACAAGGTAGGGCTCATTTTAATCAGCGTCTGCCGCACTATCCACCAATACTTGTGGATAGTGCGGGAGAAAACAAGTATCAGTGCGGGGAGGAGACGTCGCTGGTCACTGATTTAAAGTGGCCTCGGCCGTGCTGTTAATACTTAACAAGCAGACGCTGCTGCGGCCGCTTTAAATCAGTCACCAGAAGACTTATCGGCGTATAACACGCAGGCAGACTTTTTGCCTTAAATTTAAGTTTTAAAATTGTGTGTTATACGCCTATAAATACGGTACTTTATTTAGAAACCATGAAGAAATACTCTAAGTTTATATTTGCAGCATATATCTGCATGCATTGTAAATCTAGTACTGGCAGGTGTAAGAACAAACTAGATGTTGGTGTTGGCACATCATCTACATAGTGAGCTTGATTGAACTTAATATACAGCTTCAAGGCCTGTAGGAACTACTGTGCCTCCAAAAATAGCTGAGTAGTTAATGTTTCTGAGGATTGGTAATTTAGGCTTTATCTGTTACCTAGAACTAAAGCCTCAGATTTCCTACAATTGTTGTCCATTGTTATTATTTTTGTGTGTGTACTTACAAATGTGTTAAAGATTAAGTGTTTTGTCCTATGTAAACCAGACATCTACTCATTGGTTTTCTTTCTTTTTTTTTTTTCCTCCTGACAGTGGAAAGGTACCACTCAGCCCATGAAGTTGAACACTCTCCCGTCCACAGGTCTCCTTCGTCACATATTACAGCAAGTCTACAACCACTCGGTAACTGATCCAGAGAAGCTAAATAACTATGAGCCTTTCTCCCCGGAAGTTTATGGTGAAACATCATTTGATTTGGTGGCCCAAATGATAGATGAAATTAAAATGACTGAGGATGATCTGTTTGTTGACCTTGGCAGCGGTGAGTGATTTTGCCATGTAAGACTTAATGCGTTACTCTTAAGATTGTTCAAAAGAGGCTTTTTTTCACACAGCTATGAATTTTTCGCACACAAATAATTAGAACCAGATCATTTTCTATCACTGGTGTTTTATTACTGGTGGATGTTATATATGTGTTGTAAGAATCATAGAAAAACAGCTTCAATTGAATTCCAGCCGGAAGTACCCAACAGTACCTTAGCGCCCCAAGTACTCACCAGTACATCAGATAGAACCATTGCCCTACACACCTAGCTATTATAAACCATTTAAAAATAGTTTGTTCAGGTTTAGAACAAAAACAGCACTTTATCCCATTATAGCCAGTGTAACTACATAATAAAGAGTGCCTGTCATGTCCAGTGGAGGATCTGTTTAAAACTCCTGGGCACTTTTGTAGCCTAAGACTTGCCCTGAGATGATTTGCTTATAAAATGCCTTTAGAAATTCTGGGCATAGGTCTCCTGATTTCGTCATCTTGAAGAAGTTTTGGGCTACGAGTATGCTGGGGAGTTTTAGAGTAGTGTACGCGGTGTATTTCTGTGCTAGCACCCCATGTTACATCCCAAAATGTTACTATTGCATATGACCTCATCAGGGAACTTATGACAAACAAATTTCACTTTGAAATGGTATAAACACAGGAAAGAAATTGAGGAAGTAAGATGCGTGTAGCCACATTTTCTATTGGTGGTGATCTTTGATGGCAATAAAGTCCTATTTCTCTATCTGCTCCATTGGGGGACACAGACTCTGACAGTATGGTAACCAAAAAGCCGGCTCCTCCCAGCAGGATATACCCGCCTCCAGGTCACTGAGAAATTCAGTTTTTGCTTAGTGTCTTAACCAGGTCTCATATTTTTTAGGTTTAGGGAATAAGTTAGTGCTTTATTCCTTTTTCTGTTTTCAGGTGGGGACTCAGGAACTTTGGTTCACTGTTTCTCCATTACGAGAGGTGACAGGCATCTTGGATGTACTGTTTACCCCCTCTCCTTAACAGTCAGCGCTTGGGGTTGTACCTCATGGGTCCGGGTCCCCCTACTTCCCTGTTTGCCTTGCTATGAGCTTGGCTTGCTGCAGGTGAAAATGCTGACTGAAGACTACATTCTGAAGACTTCTTTAGGTAAGTTCTTCAGCATAGGTGAGTATTTTTCTCTCCCTAGGTCTTGCAACAGCTGGAGAACCCTGTTTTTTGGACCTATCCTACTGAAGCTGGGGCTGGCCGTGGGATACTTTATTCTTCACTGCAGGGGGATTGTTTTATATTATATGAGGGAGAAGTGGAGCTATGGGGCAGTGTGTCACAGTAGGTGCACTTTATTTGGGCATTGCGTTTTTACTTATACACGCCGGAGGTTTCTCCCTGCGGGCGTGTGCGCATTTTCACTTCGCCTGCTCCGTTCCCCGGGCGCATAGCAGCTCACTACAGGCGGCGTGTGCGCTCGGGGTTCGGAGCGGGCGCCATTACGAAGTCCCGCTGTGTTTCTTCAGCGGCCCGGCGGACGTTAGCTCCGCCCACCAGTCAGCATAAGCGCTTCAGTAGCGCAAATTAGCCGCCAATCAGCGCCGTGCGTACGTTTGGGGCCGTGCAGGGGCCAATCACAGTGCCCTTGCCTCTGACCCGACCTCTTAATCCTATTGGCCGGTGTCTTTCCTCTCTCCTCACAGCCACGGTGCGGAGTTCTCCTCACAGCAGCTACCTTGGGACACAGACTTGGGTTAGACTGTTCATATTTTTTTTTTTTAAGCTATGTCCGTGCCCAGAACTGTTCCTCCCTCTAAGCAGATATCGGGAATGTTAGTTACCCATTAGGCTTGTAGAATTTGCTCTGCAAAAATGGCAGGTTCTGCTGAACTCACTTGTTCTGCCTTCTCCCCCAGACCTCCCTGCTATTTCTAACCCAGGTGCTTCTTCAGACTTGGTGGGTTCGGCCGCCCCTCCTGCTTGGCACAGGTCTCCCATTCCATGGTGACTGCCTTGGAGAGGTCTACCCTTCACCGGCCCTCTAGAAGGTCCCGTTCCCCTTCTCCCTACACTTCACATAAGCATAATGGGGTGTCTCCTCTGACTCATCCCCGGAGTCTTCTGGTAGACACAGGCGTTCCTCTCGCAGGTCTCGCCCGACCACTTCTTCAAGCCTCAAGCGTCACTCTTCCAGAGGACGTTCTCGTGGTCACCGCCCTGGGTCTCCTGAGCCACGTACCAGGTCGGAGTCTCCCTCTTCCCGGGCCGCCTCCACTCATTCACACTCTCCTAGAGAACTGGTGTCCAATTCTGCATCCGATTCAGAGGAGCGTTTGGACTCAGTGGACACGGTGAACTCATTGGTTATGGCCATAAGAGACACCTTTAACCTAGAGGACCCAGGAACTTCGGACACAGCTCCAGAAGTATCCTTTCATCGTGCCCGACCGACACCCAAAGTGTTCAGCTCTCACACTGAATTTGATGCCATTCTAGAATCTGCCTGGATGCATCCTGAAAAGAAGTTTCAGGGACTGAAAAAGGTTCAAGCCAAGGACCTTGTCTCCAAAGTGACTTCCTCTCAGTTGGTGGATCCTCCGGTTTCCCGCCTCTCTAAAGCTACTATTTTGCCGCTGGCGGATGCAGCTGCCTTCAAGGATCCGGCAGACAAAAAGGTTGAGTCCTTAGCGAAGTTTGCCTTTGAAGCAGCGGGTTCCTACCTTCGCCTCCACCTGGGTGTCTAAGGCCCTTTCGGTTTGGCATTCCCATTTGGCTTAAAACTTGGAACGCGGATGCTGCATCTAAGAAGTCTTTCACAGAGATTCCTTTTACCGGTTCCCGACTTTTCGGCAAGCGCCTGGATGAGATTATCTGAGGCGACAGGTGGCAAGAGCTCTTTATTACCTCAAAACAAGTCTAACACTTCTTTCCGCAGAAAGTCTTCTTCCTTTCGGACGTCTGACCCCTCTAAGGGGTCCGGCCAGGCGCCCCCACGTGACAAGAAGGCCCCTTTTTTCAAAGCCCATCCCTCTTGGAAGTCGGACACAACCGTTTTGCGGCCAAACTGCAAGCCCACTTCTGCATAAAGGAACACCCCCACCCGCAGCTTTTTCTCGGGTGGGAGGTCGCCTCTTGCTCTTTCGAGACGTTTGGACCACGCACATTCAGGACTCCTGGGTCAGGGACGTGGTGTCCAGCGGATACCGGATAGAATTTGCCTCCCTTCCGAGGGATCGTTTTTTTTTTTCTCACGTGCTCCCCGATCTCCCTCGCTTGCGAGGGAATTTCGGGAGGCTCTTCAGTCCCTTCTCGTCCAGGGTGTCATTGTCCCAGTTCCTTCAAGGGAACACTTTCGGGGTTTCTATTCCAATCTTTTCGTGGTTCCCAAGAAAAACGGTTCTGTGCGGCCGATCCTGGATCTCAAACGTCTCAACCAACATAGTCTTATCTGCCATTTACAAATGGAATCTCTCAGTTCGGTGGTGGCATCAATGGATCAGAGGGAGTTTCTTTCCTCGGTGGAAATAAAGGATGCCTACCTCCACGTTTCAATTTTTCCTGGACACCAGCGGTACCTCCGCTTTGTGGTTCCGGAAGGTCATTATCAATTTGTGGGTCTCCCCTTCGGTCTGGCCACAGCGCCACGAGTCTTTACCAAGATTCTGGCGCCTGTGGTAGCTCTGTTACGGTCCAGAGGGGTGTCAGTGATACCCTACTTGGACGACCTCCTCATCAAGGTGTCCACCAGAGCCCAGGCTCTGGAGAATGTGAGCCTTACTCTTCAGACCTTATGTCACTTCGGGTGGATGGTCAACCGAGACAAGTCCTCTCTATATCTCTCTATCTATCTATCCCTGGCTTTAGCTGTGGATGCCCTAGTAATTCTGTGGTCGGGCTTTGTCCTGTCCTACCTGTTCCCTCCTCTCCCCCTGCTTCCCAGGGTTCTGAGGAAGCTCAAGGCGGAAGGAGTTCCCGCCATTCTGGTGGCTCCAGACTGGCCTCGAAGGGCATGGTACACAGACGTGGTCTGGCTTCTGGACTACTGTCACAGGGTCCCCTTTGCCACCCCAATTTACAGTGGCTGCATTTGACGGCGTGGCGGCTGAGACCGCGGTTCTAAGGGCCAGCGGCTTCTCTTCCCAGGTAATTCGCACCATGCTCAGGGCTCGCAAGCCCTCCTTTGCGAAAATGTATCACCGTACCTGGTGGGCTTACTTTCGTTGATGCGAAGCTCAGACTTTCTCTCCAGTTACCTTTTCTGTTCCCTGTCTCCTCTCCTTTTTGCAGTCGGGGTTGGAACAAGGACTGGCTCTCAGCTCCCTTAAGGGTCAGGTTTTGTCCCTTTCCATTCTCTTTCAGCATCCTCTGGCTTCCAACTCTCATGTCCGGACCTTCCTTCAGGGTGTGGCACACGCTGTCCCTCCTTATCGGTCCCCTTTTCCCCCTTGGGACCTGAACTTAGTTCTCAGCGCTCTCCAGGACGCACCTTTTGAGCCTCTTAGGGAGGTTCCCGTTCACCTCCTATCCTGGAAGGTGGCTTTTCTTATAGCTATTACTTCCATTAGGAGAGTATCTGAACTGGCAGCACTCTCCTTCCATTCTCCTTTCCTGATAGTTAATCAGGACAAGGTTGTTTTCCGGCCAGATCAGTCTTTCTTGCCTAAAGGTTGTTTCGGCTTTTCATCTCAACGAGGACATCGTCCTTTTGTCCCACTTCTTCTCATCCCAGGGAGCGCCTGCTCCACAAATTTGGATGTGGTACGAGCTGTTCGGACTTATCTTTCTGTCACCTCTTCCTTTCGTCAGTGCGATTCTTTTTTCGTCCTTACGGAAGGCCGTCGGAAGGGACAGCCTGCTTCAAAGGCCACCATTTCTCGGTGGATCCGATGTGCTATTTCGGAAGCTTACCGCTGCAAGGGGAAGATCCCACCCCTCAGGGTCTTGGCTCATTCCACCCACTCTGTGGGAGCATCCTGGGCTCTCAGAAACAAGGCCTCGGCCTCGCAGATCTGTAAAGCGGCCACCTGGTCGTCTTTGCACACTTTTTCGAGATTCTACCAGGCTCATACCTTCGCATCGGCTGATGCTAGTCTGGGCCGTAAAGTGTTGCAGGCGGCGGTGGTACAGCCGACTGCCTGACCTTTTTTCTCTGCCCACCCAAGGGACGGCATTGGTACATCCCAGAGTCTGTGTCCCCCAATGGAGCCGATAGAGAAAAGGAGATTTTTTAGACTTACCGTAAAATCTTTCTCGAAGGATCCATTGGGGGACACAGCTCCCGCCCTTTTCAGGGGTTCCTTTTTGGTTATCTGTCCGAGGGAGTGTTCAGTTATTTTTTTTCTTCTGGTTCTCGGACAGTTCATGGTTTTTTTTTTTTTTGTTTTTTTTCCTTTGACCTGACTGTTTCCTCCTATTGCTCTGGGACTAAAACTGAATTGCGCAGTGGCCTGGAGGCGGGTATATCCTGCTGGGAGGAGCCGACTTTTTGGTTACCATAGTGTCGAGCCTCCTAGAGACAGCAGCATATACCCAGAGTCTGTGTCCCCAGAGTCTGTGTCCCCCAATGGATCCTTCGAGAAAGAGATTTTACGTTAAGTCTAAAAAAATCTCCTTTTTTGTTACACTTGCTTGGTCCTGCAAAAACAAGCCCCCACATGGCTCTGTGGATGAAAAAATTAAGTTAGGTCTCCAAAAAAGGTGAGGAGGAAAACACAAATGAAAAGTTAGCTGTGTCCTTAAACTCTTAAGGATACAAGGCGTACCTGTACACCCTGCGCCCTCTCATCTGCTTTGACATGGGCTCACAAGCTGACCCCTCATCATATCAGGGTGATACCGGCGTCTATTAGTCGCCGTGACCCGTGTTAAATGCCGGACATCACCGATCACTGTGATGACTGGCATCAACCTCAACTTTGTGAGGGCCCTTACCTGCCTCCTCGCTGTCCGATCTGTTCCTCCATGCTCCAGGCTACTTCAGCAGCCTGGAGCAATCGAGCACAAATAACACTGATCAATGCTATGCTATGGCATAGTATTGAGCACTGTATGCAATCCAAGGGTGCATGTAATAATGCCCTATGGGGACAAAAAAGGTGGTAATTTTGTATACCTTTTTAAAAAAAAGTTTAAAAATTTATCAAAAAGTCCCATCAAAACAAAAATGACACCGATTAAAAACTACAGATCACGGCGCAAAAAATAAGCACTCACACATCCCCATATACTGAAAAATATAAAAAGTTATAAAATTACAATTTTAAATGTACTCCTTTTCATGCACAAAGTTATAATTTTTTTTTTTTTTAACAGAAGTAAAATAAAATCAGAGTTGGGTATCATTTTAATCGTATGGACCTGCAGAATAAAAACTGTCTAAGGTGTAATTTTTACTGAAAATTGCACTGCGTAGCAACAGAAGCCACTAAAAATTACAAAATGGCGTTTTTGTTTTTTTTTCCCCCCAACTTTTCCCACAAATGATTATATTGTGCCTTCTTCATAGATTTTGTGGTGAAATTACTAATGTCATTACAAAGTAAAATTGGTAGCGCATAAAGCAAGCCCTTTATATAGGTCTGTAGGTGGAAAACTAAAAGCGTATGAATTTTAAGGAGATGAGGAGAAAGGAGGGTGGGGTGCAAAAATAGAAAAACCAAGGGGTTAAGGCCAAAATGGTCAGGAAGGGGTTAAATGGGCACTCATTATGGTAAATAAAAAATTTTTTAATGTACTTTGTTGAAAAAAAAATAAAATTAAAGTTTTCTATGTTTTATTTGTGTTTAAAAAAAGCTGCTACTAGATGTCACCCTTCTTGTTCAGAGCATATTTCCCCCTATTTCTTGTACAGACTTTGGATTCCTGCTGGCCTGGCAGAAGTCCAAAATCAGGAAATGCTTAGGAAGGCGTGTGCAGTCTTTAACCAATCATCGCTCATCTCACACACTGAACTGCTCTGGGCTGTGTGTAGCAGAGTGAGGGAGGAAGTTCTCCCCTGTATGGCTTCAGATGAGGTAACGCCTCTTCCCAGTCTGTGAATCTGACTGAGAAGAAAATACAGAGCAATATGAAGGTAGAAAACTAAAAAAAAAATAATAAAAAATAAAGACAAAGGGTGGTTATCATCATGGGGGCAGTGAACTGGGAGGATTATAAAATGTAAAAAGATCTTGACAGGTACTCTTTAAAGCTAAATTTATTTAATCCTGTGTAAATGAAAAGTGGCACAGTTGCCAACATTTGCCAAAAAAATTTAAAAATAAATTAAAGCAATCTGGTTCCTATGGGTAACTGCTAACTCCCTTAAGTCTGTTCACTTTATTGTGTGTTAATCAATTATCAATTGGTGTAAATATAGTTGTACTTTCATTGTTATAAAGGAAAGAGTTTCCTTGCTTTTAGTTTATAATAACTTTTTTTCTTTTCAGGTGTTGGGCAAGTTGTTCTTCAGGTGGCTGCAGCTACAGGATGTAAACACCATTATGGAGTGGAGAAGGCAGACATCCCAGCTAAGTATGCAGAGGTAAGTGTTGTTTGCAGCATTGACCTGGTCCTACTGCTGCTATTCAGAGGACTAATATTGACTCCTCCTTTGGGGTATGGCTTTTTATTTACATGACTGACATCCTACACTACATATACATGTATGATCAGCCTCCACTCCCATAACGATCAGGTGATCATTGGGGGTTCTTTATGCAGACTCATTAGTTCTGCTTCAATTAGAAAAGGGGTTGTCAAGACTACAGTCCATTAAAGATGAACGGTCCTTATTAGGATGTGTAATGTTACATTTAATGGATTATGTCATTTTTGTGCTCACTCAATATCACATACGTTCTTCCTAGGATTGTTGGAAATCCTTATGTGATGGTTTGTGATATGACAAGCCATTAACATACACTGCTCAAAAAAATAAAGGGAGCACTTGGAACACAATGTAACTCCAAGTCAATCACACTGTCCACTCAGGAAGCAACACTGATTGACAATCAATTTCACATGCTGTTGTGCAAATAGAACAGACAACAGGTGGAAATTATAGGCAATTAGCAAGACTCCCACAATAAAGGAGGGGTTCTGCAGGTGGTGACCATAGACCACTTAACAGGTTCTATGCTTCCTGGCTGATGTTTTGGTTACTTTTGAATGCTGGCAGTCTCATGCTACCACTAGAGTGAAAGCACCGAGTCTACAACCCTCACAAGTGGCTCAGGCAGTGCAGCTCATCCAGGAAGGCACATCATTGCAAGCTGTGGCAAGGTTTGCTGTGTCTGTCAGCGTAGTGTCCAGAGCATCAAGGCGCTACCAGGAGACGTGGAGGAGGCCGTAGGAGGGCAATAACCCAGCAGCGGGACCACTACCTCTGCCTTTCCTCCAGCACCCAACAAATCTGCATGTGTCCAATTAAACGGTCAGAAACTGACTCCATGAGGGTGGTAGGAGGGCCTGACATCCACAGGTGGGGGTTGTGCTTATAGCCCAACACCGTGCAGGATGTTTGGCATTTGCCAGAAAACACAAAGATTGGCAAATTCGCCACTGGCACCCTGTGGTCTTCACAGATGAAAGCGGGTTCACACTGAGCACATGTGACAGTCTGGAGACGCTGTGGAAAACGTTCTGCTGCATGCAACATCCTCCAGCATGACCGATTTGGCGGTGGGTCTGTAATGGTGTGCGGTGGCATTTCTTTGGCGGGGCCGCACAGCCCTCCATGTGCTTGCCAGAGGTAGCCTGACTGCCATTAGGGACTGAGGTGAGATCTTCAGACCCCTTGTGAGACCATATGCTGGTGCGGTTGGCCCTGGGTTCCTCCTAATGCAAGACAATGCTAGACCTCATGTGGCTGGAGTGTGTCAGCAGTTAGGAAGGCATTGATGCTATGGACTGGCCCGCCCGTTGCCCATACCTGAATCTGATTGAGCACATCTGGGACATCATGTCTCGCTCCATCCACCAATGTCACATTGCATCACAGACAGTGCAGGAGTTGGCTGATGCTTTAGTCCAGGTCTGGGAGGACATCCCTCAGGAGACCATCCGCCACCTCATCAGGAGCATGCCCAGGCATTGTAGAGAGGTCATACGGGCACGTGGAGGCCACACACACTACTGAGCCTCATTTTGACTTGTTTTAAGAACATTACATCACAGTTAGATCCACCTGTAATGTGGTTTTCCACTTAGATTTTGAGTGTGACTCCATATCCAGACCTCCATGGGTTGATAAATTTGATTTCCATTGATAGTTGAATGTGCTGACAACAAAATCACACAAAAATTATGTAATAGACAAAGGTATTTCAAACGATCTTAGTGTTCCCTTTAATTTTTTTGAGCAGTGTATATTACAACATAGGGAGATTGTGTATAAACCCTTTTGCCATGGGGTGTACAGAATTATTAGTTGGCAATGTAAATGAAAAGTTTTGTACAATAGCATGGCATGTCTAAACTAATAATGCTTGAAGCAGATGCCACATTTCGCCCTGTTTTTAGTGTAAACAAAAAGTAGAGTTTGTCTATTGACTAACCTATTTAATGTTTTCATATAAACTGTATTTGGTTTTCTTTGGACCAGAAAATGGTTTCAGGGGGTTAAACACCTTGGAGCATTTATGTTTACTGTTTGTCACAGTTTGGTCCCCTTGAGCCCATTTCTCCTTGCTTTGCTCAGATGGAAGTGAGCAGTCCTGCACGTTGTCTTCACGAAACTACATTTCCCTGTGTTCATCCAGTCAAAACGGCTGAACGCAGGAAGATCTTCTGCTCATGTGCCATCTCCTCTTTACATTTGGGTCTTTACTGTCTCAAGAAAATCTGCACATGCTCATCCTGGACTACAGGAGGGTATAACTAAGTGCAGTTATCACCAAACACTGGCAGACACCGCTTCCAATTCTACTTTGTAATGACATCAGTCATTTTGCCCAAAAATCTATGGCGAAACGGAAAAAAAAAAATCATTGTGCGACAATTTTTATTTTGGCCGAACCTTTTTGATCGCTTCTTTATTTTTCTTTTAATATGGTATGCTATTTTGGACTTTGGAATTTTTGCACGTACGCCATTGACCGTGTGGTTTAATTAATATATTTTTATAATTCGGACAATCTGACAATATATCTGGCTCAACATGCTTCTGTTCCTTTTCTGACTTCGGATAAAGTCCATATATCTTGGAATAGAGGGTGTTTTGTAACAAAATAAATGACAGAATGGGCCCCATCAAAACCATACTACACAAACCAGTCTAATTGTTGCAAATATCATTTTTCTAAATAGCATTGAAATTCTTTATTTGCAGACTATGGATAAAGAATTCAGAAAATGGATGAAATGGTATGGGAAAAAGCATGCAGAGTATACAGTAAGTATTGAGCTTTGACATTTGCTTCAGAAGCATAGGATTGCAATACTCATTGACAAAAAAAAGTAACTCCCCCAGATAAAAATATCAGATTGCTGCAAAACTTACCATGCAGTTATGTAGAGGCAGCTATTTAAATGATTACAGGTGTGGTCTGATTAGAGATTCTACAGGGGCCCCCTCCTGCTGCCTTTATGAAGGCTCTGAGGCTACTTTTGTGTAGTGTACCTCTTGGTGAGAGATCATTGACTGCTGGGCTTCCTTTTATGTGACACACACTAGCAGAAGCAAATATGGTGTCCATTACTTTTCCTGCCATTGACGTCAGCCACAGTCACCTTCGTTTGCAATGGACAAGAAACCTAGACTTGGACTTGAACAGTGTAATCTTTATTGACGAATCCAGGTTCTGTTGGAATCCTATGGTCATATTAGAGAATAGCTGCCTCATGATGAACTCTTCAATTCTGCCTTTGCTATGTAGCAACACATTTCCCATGCTGTTACTCTGATGATCTGGACAGTCATCCCTAGTAATGATACAAGGGACATTAGCAGCCCCCACACTGCAAAGGAAAGGTTTCCCAGGACTGTCTCTACCAGATTGCAACACTTCCTTGGCATGGAGGGTCACCAGATTTATCACCAATTGCGTATTTATGGAGAGCCAGTTTTCAATTGTACAGTTTTCTCCTAATCGTTTTACTCTGATTGTAATTACTTACATATACGTCATTATTAATGCAATTCTAATAACTCCCTAGTGCTTTATTTTTTATTCAGCGTATCTTACAAAAAAAAGCTTGCATTTTTTTCAAAGTTCTTAAAGTGGACTTGTATATGACTCTATATAGGAAAATTTCCGGGCATACCTTTTTTTTTTTTTCCTTAAATCTCCATGGTCCTTTCCAGTACTGACATATAGCCTAGTTCCCTAGCAGAGCAGGAGCCCAGGCAAGGCCAGCCTTTGAGCATTTTGTCACTGCCCACCAGCCCAATTGCATCTGCCTACTAAATTTGTCTGGCAGCTTCTAGATCAGGGGTACTCTACTTTTTTTAAGTTAGGGTCCTCTTATACAGGTCTGCCATCCGGTGAAGGTCTGAGCTGAACGCTTCAGCCTGGTTTAGCTGGCAACCACAGTGCCATGAAAGAAATAGGGGTTGCCTGTTGAAGAACCTTCTTATTATTTAGGGTCAAATGACGTGTGGATATATTGCTGGCACACACTGTGCCCCTGGGTAGATTGCTGGCACAAGCACTGTGCCCCTTGGTAGATTTCTGGCACACACTGTGCCCCTGAGTATAATATTGACAAACCCTGTGCCCCTGGGTATAATATTGACAAACCCTGTGCCCTGTACCCTGTACAAAATGATTGTGTCTTTGTGTCACTTAAAACAATGCATAAAGTGTCTGTGCCCACTCAATGAATGCCACTGTGCCCCCACATAAACTGTGCCATGGTGTCCCCCTTGAACTGTGACAGTAGGTCATGATGGGACATGTAGTTCTGCAACAACTGAAGACTGGAGGAACACAGTTACTCACCTTAGTCTCCTCGTGCTGCTCCACTTCTCTGGCCTCTTTTAGTCAGGCGTGGCGAGAGCAGATGATGCTGGCAGCGCCAAATATGCCGCATGCATTACAGGAGAAGCGCAAAGCAGGGAACAGCAGCATTTGGATAGTCATTTGTATTGGTGTCTTAAAGAGACTACTGATTCTCCTACTTTAGCGGTTAACAGACCTACACCCTGGTAATTGTAATGAGAAACTCCTAAGCATTCTTTGGCAGGACCTATCAAATATACTTGTCTATTCACTTTTGTATTATTCCTTGCTCTGTATACCTAACTAAACCTGGAATTAATTTACAAGAGTCGTTTTAGGACCTCAGTTTGGAGCCCACTGGGCTAGAGTATAATGCTGCAACCTAAAAATGTCCCTTATTTGTTAAGTGGAATTTTTTTTATTTTTAAAAGAAGCACTTCTTTTAAAAAATAAATTAGTTCCCTGCCCAAGCCACCCAGCGCATCCTCTATGATGCAGACAGTGTGATTAGCGCAGAGGCCAGAACAGCAGATCAACATAGGACCTGGGACAAAGGAGCGTTCTTAGGCCAACAGCTTTGTTGCCCAACCTGTACCTCTCGCCTTGTTGCACAACTACAGCTTCCATCATGACCTTCTGTCAGTGCATGATGGGAGTTGTAGTTTGCAAAAGCTGCAGAGTCAAAGGTTGGGAGACAATGATTTAAGTTCACAGGGGCCATTACTTTGGGGGAGGAGTGGCACAATTATTCGCTTAAGGGCATAGTGTTTGGCAATATTTTGGGGCACTGCTTACAGTAATATAATATTCCAGGGCATGGTGTGCAGCAGTGTATTATTCAGTGGCACAGTGAGCGGGGCATGGCATTCAGCACTATTATACCCAGGGGAATGGCGTGCGGCAGTATAATATTCAGAGTAATATACAGGGAACAGTAGATTTACTTCCTCACATCTCACTTGCTTGTTTTAACAATTGAGGGGAAGGTCACATGTAGCGCATCCGTAGCATATTTGATGCTGTAGATGCACTACTACAAGCAAACACAGAGGGAGCTGGGAGATGTGTGCGCACATGCGCAGTGTACTCAGACATCACTGTTGCTCCCTCTGCTAGGCAGTGAGGGTGCGATATCTGAGTACACTGCACCTGCAAGTACGCAACTCGCAGCTCCCTCTGTCTGCTTGAAGTGGCATATTACTGTTATGAGCAGATGAAGCAGGACACACGGGCAGAGTAGGAGGCTGACTGGGGGTGGTCAGCAGCGCATTCACAGTGTCAAAGACTTTACTCTGACTTGGCTACAGGCAGCCTTTTTTGTTTTGTTCCATGGCCGCCAGATTTGAACCAGACTTTAGCTCTGACCTTCACCTGATGAAAGACTTGGATAATCGGACCCTTACTAAAAGTAGTTGGGTACTCCTGCCATAGTGCAGCAATTTACCAAAAACATATTACGTAGGCCTAGGCTTATTGAGTGTACATGAATACTCTGCCACGAGCAGATGGAAGGGTTACACTGCACTCAAGCTCTGTAGCTTGATGCACCCTGTCCTTCTGTGTGAACTAGGATGGCGTTTTGTGTGGCGGCCATTTTAATTAAGCCAGTTATTACCCCGGGACAAGATACACCTTTTATAAAAATAAGTACATTGCTATACAGAAGTGCCTTTTAAGTATTTGTACTTGTTTTCTTGAACTCCTTAAATAAAATTTCGGCCCCATTTTTCATAATTCTAGTACCTTTTGTGTGAAGTAATTGTATTTTTTTTTCCTTTTAGCTGGAACGTGGAGACTTCTTGTCAGAGGAATGGAGAGAGAGAATTGCCAACACAAGGTGTAATATCTGCTGTGTGCTAGCCTTAGTGATTTGCTCCCCTACAATATAAGCCTATATAGTTATTGGTTTGGTGTGCTGAGCTTCTTGCTTTGTTTGTCTGTGCCCCAAGGCGACATTTGGTTATACTTGTGATGTCACTGATAGAACTTCTTTCTTACATGCTGTTGTAATGAGAGACTGAAAGATGCTTTTCATATTGATGCTAATGGTTTGTGACATTGCTGGTGTATGAAAGTGAGTGTTCAGACTGTCAGTTTAGGGTTTCATTTCATATGGAACTTTTTAAAAATACTTAGCATTTAAATGGGCACAGGCATTCAAATGCAAAGCCGAGACAAAAAAAAAAACACCACTTTTCAAGCAAATGTACTATGCTTTGAACAGTATAAATACATACATCCGCAGGTCTTGTGTATTTAATCACAGATTTTACCTGTTTCATTTTAGTGGATGAAATCCACAGCAGAAGTCTGGGGCAGATAAGATGTACTGCAGATATAAAAATCTACACAACGTCAAGATGCCATTGCAGATTTTGTACTTTTGTATTTTTTATGTTGTTCTGTACTTCAGTATTGTTTATCAAACTAAGATCCAGGCTTGACCAGTGGTGCCCAATGTGCATTCACATCTGATTGCAAATTTGGCTGATTGTCTCCGGTTGGCTGATGTTCCCATTTTTGAACCAGATTGGAAAGCGCAGCAGACCACAGTTAAACGAAAGATATGGTAAAAAAATGTGCGAACTGACTCCAGGCGGCTCATTATAATCAATGGGGTACAGGGCAGATCCGGTAATGGTACTGCAGGAGGTGGTCTTGAAATTCCTTTGCTATATCCAGCTGCCGGATTTGCAACCCGAGATGTGAATGCACACATTGGGAGAGATTTATCAAAACCTGTTTTCAGAGGCCTTTTAAAAAAAATTAAACAAGCAATCTGATTAGGTGCTATGGGCAACTGCACCCTTCTTCCTTTACACAGGTTTTGATAAATCTACCCAATAGTGAGGCACAGCAGTATTCACAGACCTGATTACAAGCTGCAGTGGCCTGTCTGCATTTGCAGCAGTCTATGGTTTAGCAACATAACTGACCCATATTCTGCTTATTTTAATGTTCTGTGGCATACAGGAGGCAAACAAAAGGCAAATTGAGTTATATTTTTACTTTTTTTTGAATGGGCTTCCATCCTAATATAGTGAGACCCAGGCATCACTTCAGTCTGCCTGGTGAGGCCCCAGAAGCAAAAAAGTTTAGTGGCCCTTAAAGGGGTTTTCCGTTCAAAAACCTCTTATCCCTTATCCAAAGAACCGGCTGGGACCGGCCCCAAAATCTCCCTGCAGCTCCAGCATTCTATGCGGGGCTGCGTCCCCAGTTTCTGAAACCTCCGGGACTGGATACATGACATAACGCACGCCCCATTGTGACGTCACGCCACACCCCCTCAATTCATGTCTGTGGGAGCGGGCGTAACGGCTGTTCCTTGGATGTTTTTGCCCGGAATACCCCTTTAAATGACACAGCAGTCAAGTATGTACACTTCCACTCCATTCATACTCTATGGAACTACTGAAGGTAGCAGAGTACAGCTTTAGCTTTTCTTCAGTCTAATAGAGCTTGAATGAGGAGGTGCAGCATGATATATTTGAACAAAGGCCTCAAGCCTATGTACATCTTAGCATTATTTTCTGTTTATGTGACTGCTGTAGGACTTTTTTTCAATTGTAAGATTTGTAGTCTTATTAGGAAGTCAGACTGCTGTGTTTAATAGTATAGAGAGTTTGCCAATATGTGCTGCTTAAAGTTTTAGCTTGCTAAACAGCGTGTGGGGGGAAAAAAACGTGTGACCGTTCTGGGATTAACATTACCATTATCTTGCAGTGTTATTTTTGTGAATAATTTTGCCTTTGGTCCTGAGGTCGATCACCAGCTTAAGGAGAGATTTGCCAACATGAAGGAAGGTAATGTGCTGACCCACTTTTAATTTTTTTTTTCTTTTTTATTTCAAATAACTTTTTGTTTTTTCCCCTAGATTTTGTGGTAAAATTAATGTAATTACAAAGTACAATTGGTTCCACTTAAAATAACCCTTTATATGGCTCTATTGGTGAAAATTTAAGAATTATGGATTTTAAAGGCAGAGGAGGACACAACAAAAGCCATAGACACAGCATGCTGCATTTTGTTAACACTGTTGCTGACTAAAAAAAAAAATATATCCTATCCAACAAGTGCACCTGTTTTTGGTCCGCTTGTTTTTGTTCGTTTTTTTATTTATTTTTTTAGCGTAAAATTCTCATAGACCACTATTCATCCTGTTTCAGAAAAAGCTATAAATCGTATCCTTTTTTTTAATTTTTTATATTATGCATATAAAACATTACTTTACGCTTTGATCTCTTTAATAATAAACTTTTTTTGTTCATACGAGTGCAGTAGCTTTGAAATAGTTTAGAAGGATCGAGTAACATGAAAATAGATACTGGCAAGTACATGTGAAAGCATACTGCCAAATGTCTGACAGATACAATGTCCAATTTAGATTTATTTTAGTGTACAATTTTCAGCAATGTTGGATGCAAAAATTGTGATGTGACTGGAGACTTAAATGTATATACACATATATATACAAATATATATAATTTTTTGGTAAAATGGTGTCAGTGGTGGTTATTATCAAGTACCAACATGCTCTTCATAGGTTTCTGGCATTTCTCTTTATATGCTACTTTAGGAAAGAAAAACACATGTAAAAATAAATGCCACTAAAATACACATGTAGAAAAAGCCATTAAAACTCTTCTGCATTTTAAAACACATTGTAAAAATTATGAGTTTAAAGTGTTCTGCATATAAGGTTCGAGTTCTAAACTACATATGGCATCTTATCATTTTTCCGTTCCTTGTACTGTTAATGAATAATTTAATATTTTGATGGTATAAAGAAGTGTCAGTGTTTGTATTTAACTCCTGGTCCACATTTTTCAATCTGCCTGAAACAAAGATTATCTGGTTTTGCCCATAAGAACCAATCGCAGCTTTTAACATCTTAACAACCGCTGGTGAAATGAAAGTTGAGATCTTGTTGGTTGATGTGGAGAAAATTAGGTTTTATTCAGATTGATATTTCTGGGCCCTAGTGTGTCTTCCTTTAGTGCCTTTAATCTTTAAGATAAATTAAATGTTATTACCCCTAGTGACCTGTAACCCAAAAGATGATACAGGACAGGAGCTTGTACATATCTCTTGTTCCTTGTTTTTAGTTTAAGATTGTCAAAAAAAAGTCAAGAAAAATAGGTCCTGTTTGTCGAATGCCTGTAAATAGACTTGCTTCTCTCTCTTAGGCATGTCTTCATCTACGGAAGCAAGAAAAAGTAAAAATTGGCTGTATTTTCTACTCCTACTTGCACAGAACAGTGCTAAAATAACAATGTCTGACTATTTTCACACTGCGTCTTCCAAGATAAAATTTTTGTCAGGCTTTTCTGAAGTATAGCTATAACATAGCATGTTTAAAAAAAAAAAAAAAAAAAAAATCCTATTTATTTTTCACTGTACTGCGTTCTGGTTTAGCTCAGCAGACCCTGATGTATACCACAAAAAAGATGCCAAATTGTCACTAGGATTAGGGGGTTTACTATAAATGCCAGGAGCGTCTCCATTATATAACTTTGCAGGGGTTATCTGGCAGGATTTTTATTTATTTATTTATTTTTTATTCAAATTTTTCTGTTTTTTTTATTTTAATTTTTATTTTTTATCAAGGTGTACCCATACTGTAGTACATTTAAAAAAAAAAAAAAAAAAAATCAAAAAACACACAACCCCACACTCTCCTCCTACACTCCTGTGGGTGCCTTCAGTGTCCTGCTCTGGTCCCCTGTTCAGTCTTTTTCCTGCTTCTGGGGGTCAACAGTCATGCTGCAGCTAATCTCCGTCCGTAGCTTGTCCCACCTTTGTCCAACCCTAGGCTGAGCAGCAGTGTGACGTATTGTGCCCAGGCCCAATACATCACATTGCCATTCAGTCTATCCCCGCCTGAAGTAGGATATTGCTGCGGATGGAGATTAGCTGTGCTGCAGTGTTGCATGTTGACCCCCAGAAGAAGGAAGAAGAGCGCACCAGATTACCCTATGTACTACTCTACATACTTCTGAAGAAAAAATAAAAACTCTTCTGCCGGATAATCCCTTTAATGGGCAGTGCAAATGCAGTGTGAGAAAAGCCTTATTTCTCGGTTGCCCTTCATTGGGGGGACACATATACTGATTATACTGGTATATGCTCTTGCCACTAGGAGGAACTGACACTTGGAAAAAAGTCGACTCCTCCCTGGCAGGATATACCCGCCCACGAAGTGAAGTAATCAGTTTTATCTTGGTGTCATAGGAGGCAAGACACAGGTCTGGAGCTCTCCAGACCTGGTCTCTTTATTTTCTAGTAAGGGCTGTTTAGTTAGGTTTTTATATCGCTTTTGTTTCCATTTTTCAGATGGGGGGCGGGGGGGGTTCAGGAGCATGGTGCCACCTGTTCCCCTATATGTGACAAAGGGGCAAGGAACATAATGAGTATGGGCAGTCAACCCCTTATTGCCAACAGCCAGCTCCTGGAGGTTGTACCCTGAGTCCGGGTCCCCTGCTCACCCCGCTTTATTAGCCTGGTATGATGCAGAGTGACCATAAGCTCGTTGAAGACTTCAGGGTGAATATGAGAAGACGGAGCCGTGGTTGAGTATGTACTACAACCCCCCCCCTTCCCCCTATCCCTCCCTCTTGCTCATCCAGGGGTCCCCTTTCTCTGCTTTGCCCAGCTACCATTACAAGTGGCTGTAGTGAGAAGGACCCCTCATGGCCTCTGGCTCCATTTTGGAGGGGACAGTCCTGTGGACCTTCCCTACCACCTCTTCGGACCACAATTTCTAGCCCATATGTATTGCGGCCAGGCACAGTGCCCTGGGCATGATTTCTTCACTACTGGCCGGAGACTATGCCGCTGCCACAGTTTCAGTCTCTGGGGCAGCGGGTTCCCAGTCCCATGCGGCCGCCCGCTTCCCGCGTGGGGGCATTATCTGCCCGCTTAATACCTTTTTGTGCGACCAGGCGCAGTGTCCTGGCCGTATTCTTTATTACACTGACCGGAGACCCACAGCTGCAGACAGCGGGTCTCCTGTCCGACGCGGCTGACCGCATTCTCAGTGCGGGCACACCAACCCACTTACTCCTATCTGCTGTGGCCAGGTGCATTGTCCTTGCTGTGTTCTTACAGGCTGACCGGAGACGTAGGCTAGGTTCACACTATGGGATCTCCGGGCACAAAATCAGTCTGCACTAGGACCGAGCGGACACTGCAATGTGCTCCGAGTATTTCCGCCTGAAGAATGAGTAACGCCATTCTTCGGGCGAAAATTTTCACGCGGATTTTCCGTTCACAAATTCTGAAGTGTGACTTTGTGAGCGGAAACCCATTCACTATACCATACATTTTAGTAAGCAGAATTTCTGCCTGCATTTTTGAAGCGGAATTGCAGGCGGAAATTCCGTAGTGTGAACCTTGCCTTACAACTGCAGGCAGTCTCCGGTCCCAGGCTTACTCCTATCATTTTGCCTTCAGGCACAGTGTCCTGGCCAAGTTCTTTATAGGCTGACCGGAGACCTTCACCTGCAGGCAGCGGGTCTCCGGTCCGACGTGGGCACACCAACCTGCCTACTGCTCCGGTCCCATTCGGCCGGTCGCTTCCTTGGTGGGGGAGAGACCGGCCGTGTCTTCCAGCCAGTTCCCCAGCCCCCTCGCGCAGAGGCGGCGGCCGCATCTTACTACTTCTATTACAGCCTTGGCCTGTTTTTATAATTTTAATATCGGCAGGGTCCCTTTTTCTAGGGAGGGAATTGGGGGCCGCTTTTTTCCTTCAGTCATCCTGTACGGTGGCCAGCTTTAGACTATTTACATGGGCAGTTGAGTTTAGCCTCTGGCGTATCTATTTTCTGCAGGGTTCTCGCTCTGTCAGGAAAGTATGCGCACTGACGTGGAGGATTATTGCCAGGGATTTCGCAATCCCTTGGAAACGGTTGGATATCTTCAGTGACTGACTACCACCATTTCATGTCATGCCCGTCGTGCCCATGGCAAATTCCAGTCCCTCCTTACCCCGAGGCAAGACACTGGTTGGGTGCCCTTGCAAGAGTGTTTTTTTATTTTTATTTTTTGCATTCCTGGCGGACGCTTAGGACACTCTCAGATCCGCCGGTCACTCTTTATGGGGGTGTTCTGGCGTGTCTTACAATATGATTCCCTCCTCCACAGGCTGCCGCATCTGTGGCTAGTGTTCTGGATCCTCCCGTCTAGTGCGTGATCTCCAAATAACTGTCCCTGCATGGGCATGGATTGGTCCTGAGGTCGATATGCCGTCAGTAGTCTAGCCTGTCGCGCATCTCTCAGCTGCCGAGTCTGCGGCTGGCACTCCGGAACCCCACTGCTGACGCAAGGTGTCCGATGAAGTGACCATTGTCTACTATGGACCCATACCAGTAAGCCAGACAGTGGTCTGCGTGGTTTCCTCCACCGCCTGTCACTCATCACACAGCTGCAATATTTGCGGCTGGAGTTCCGGTACCCCACTGCTATGAGAGGTGTCTGAAGGAGTCTGCGTGGTCTCCTCAGCCTCCTGTCACTGAACACACGGTTGGTGTATCTGCGCTGGAGTTCCAGTACCCCTCTACTGTGCGAGGTGTCCTATGGACCATAGACTGGGTACAGGGATGCATTCCGTGGCTCTTCTGCCTCCTACGATCTCTGTGGACAGTAATTCAGGTTATCCACTGCCAAGGTGTAGTTACAAGCGAGTCTCCACATGTTTCTCCATGGGCCCTTTACAATACACCACATGTTGGTTCACAGGGTTCCCTCCTTTACTAGGTTCCTCCCTACATGCCTGCTGCTCTCTCGGCTGAAGGCTGGTAACCTACTGTCTGCAGCACCCGGTGTGGCCATGGTCCCTATGCCAGATAACCAGACTGTCTTCTTTTCTACTCCTCCAGGTCACCTTCCCCATTATTGCCGCTACCGCTGTTACAGTCCTGGGACTTATTTTCCAGGTGAAGTTCCAAAGAGAGTGTTTTTGGTGGTTCATTGGATCTTTTATACTTGATGGTCAGACTGTCTGCATGTTTCCTGCTCCACATACAGCCTTCATTCCTTGCATCTGTGACAGCAGTCCTGGTAAGTAACACCATTAAGATATGGGGTGTGAGTGTTTCGTGCAGGTTCCATGGACTTTCACAGATACAGCAGCCCTTTCTAAGGGTGCAACATTGGTTTGCTAGGGGCACGGTTGTGACACCATGCTGCCGGACTTTGGAATGTCTACGGTTTCTTTCGTGTCTGGAGTCTTGGTACCACGCCTACTATCGTCCAGTAACCACTTCTGTGTCCCTACATGTGCTAGGCCACTCTGCACGTGTAGAGTCCACCTTCCCCTCTGTTCGGTGGGGTGTGCCTCAGGCCTTCCTGTGATCTTGTTTCCACAGGTTTATGGCAGTTGAGCACCTCTGTTCTGGCATGGGGCATGATGGGGTGACAGTCGGTTATTCCTTCCATCTCCTCCTTTTGTGGGTCAATGTACTCCCGAGGTGGTGGGCCATGTGGATTACGCTACTTGAGCTTTTTCCGCCTCCCAGGTGCTCTCGGCGGGCCCCTGGGACGGGGGTGATTGGTCTGCAGCAGTTCCAGTCATTGATTTTCCGCAGCAGGCCTCTCCACAGCCAGTCTCCATCTTTCTTTCTTTCTTACCAGTGTTTTTCTGGTCTCCACCTCCCGTACTCACCTTCTGCTCAGGCGTATGCTACTCTGCCTGGCGTTTTTTCTGCCATGTTCTCTTGAATCTGTTAACTCTGGATGGGGTTCTCTTGTTGAGCCCGTTTCCATTTTTGTTTCCCAGCCAGGCTAGCCCTCTGTCTGGTTCAGTGTTCCTTGGAGTTGATTCCTACCTCCTCCCGGCATGGTTCTGCCCCATCTGGCTTCCTAGTAGACCTTTTCTTGTCTCTCTTCATGGACTGTAGCTTTGGAGCCTCTACATAGGACAGTCTCTTCCTTGGCGTCCTAGTCAATCTCCATGGACGAGGTGTCTTCCGGGAGCTCAGTTTGTGGGCCTCGGTTGTCTCTGCCGGGATCTAGTTCGCTGGCCTTACGATTGAGTGGGTTCGGTCTCTGGACTGATTCCGCTTTTACTGTTGGTCGTTTTTTCCATTCTAGGGGACTGCTTTGGTACGTCCCATCAGTATTCAGTATGTGTCCCCCAATGAAGAGCGACCGAAAAAAGGAGATTTATTTTTTGTACTCATCGTAAAATCTTTCTTGTAGCCTTCATTGGGGGGACACCACACTCGGCCATTTTTATATATTTTTTTCAATGTGGTTGCTTTGTGATAAAACTGATAACCTCGCTTCCAGTGGATGGGTATATCCTGCCAGGGAGGAACTGACTTTTTGTTCCCTAATGTCAGCTCCTCCTAGAGGCAAGAGCATATAGGTGTCCCCCAATGAAGGCTACGAGAGGGAGATTTTTTTTGTACTCACCGTAAAATCTTTTTTCCATTACCCATCTTCACGTTTCTATGATGCCTTTCTTATTTTCTTCTTTTTAACCAACCTTTTCTCAGGTGGCAGGATTGTCTCCTCCAAACCATTTGCACCGCTTAACTTCCGAATTAACAGCCGAAACCTGAGTGGTGAGTTTTCTCAGACATTGTTACATTTATTTTATAAATTTTTTTTATTTTACCTATTAAAATAATTTATATTTTTGTGGTAATAACTTCTTGTTCCTATATTTTCACAAAATATTACATCTGATCCAATAATATATTGTGCTTGACAGTTTTATGCCTCACAAAGCTCTCTGTTGCAGGGTATCTGGTTTATATTAAAGTCAGCACTTGCTGCTTTTGACACGATCGCTCCTTTGCCCTGTGATGTTTACAAATATAACTGCACATCCATTTGCAGGAAGGCATAATCAAAATGGATGTTCAGTTATGTTCATATTTAGAAAGGAGTTGAAGAGGTTATCCTGTATTATTCCAAAATGTTTACCACACCTGTTCATTACATACAATATCAGCAGTTTTAGTGAATGTCACCAGCTGCAGCACATTTTTATAATAAACATATCGATCTTAAATTTTATTCAAATTTTCTTTCTTTTAGATATTGGCACAATAATGAGAGTTGTTGAACTATCACCACTCAAAGGCTCTGTTTCTTGGACCGGCAAGCCAGTTTCTTACTATCTGCACACCATAGATCGGACTTTAGTAAGCATCCATCTATTACCCTGAATTCACACCATCTAGAATTATTTTATTTTCAGCATGTTTTTGTTGTACTGCATTGGTTTTATCCAAATATTGCTTATACTACTGAAATGTTCCAAAGAGGGATTGTTTGCTTTTTTCCCACAAAGCTTTATTGTTGAAGTTCCTGCAAACGCTAAACAAGATAATCCAAAATCCGAAACATAGAAAACAAAAACTATTCTGTTTCCGCAATACATGAGAACTAAACCCATTGACTTCCACGGAGCGTTTGCTAGGGGAGATGGGAGAGGAGCTGTGTCTATCACCTATTATGAATGGCCTGATCTTTCTTGCCTATATATTGGGGTCACCTTTCACTGGAGTTTTAACTGTGATGAGGAGAAACTGCTGCAACGTTTACTGTACAGAACAGAAAGTGTTGGCTTAATAAACAGAATGAAATATATAAAATTTCAGGAATACTTTATAATCTAGGTAGTAAATTAAAATAACAAAAATTCTTAACTTTTTGCTTAAATCAAAACTTTTATGTTAAGTTTGACACATTCCCTTTTAGGACAGTAATATGAAAAAAGGTTCTTGATTCTCCAATTACTATTCATAGAAAAACCATTGTAAGTGCAACTGTAGCAAATAACATATTTACTAGGGTTGGGATTTCACTATCTCTTTACAATTTGTCTTACAGCTTGAAAATTATTTTTCCAGTCTGAAAAATCCAAAACTCAGGGTAAGTTTTAAGGTCTAGAGAAATGTACAGTGTATCTTCTAGCAAAGTTACTTACAGAAATAAACTGCAGCTATGAAAGAATTGTGTTTTTGTTCTTTACCAATAATTTATAGGAACAATATGAACAAAATTGAAATATTGGTTGCCCATTTCTAATCCATAATATAGAATGATCTAGACTCTCGGGCCTTTCTTGTTTCAATGGAAAGGAAATTGAATGGACACCTGACCATGAAATTGCATGTAAAGTTTTCTACTGTATTCCCATGTGAAGTGGTAGCATATTGTGAGGATATGCCATCACTTTTTTTTTTTTTATTTCACACGGTATCCCTGTTTTCTTTTGCACAGTAGTGCTTCTGGCCACTGTGGGAAACTGCAGTTGGCCCCATTCATTTAAATGGGGAGGTGCAGTGGTTCCTGCTGAGTGGATGCTGGTGTTCCACTGTGAAGGAAAAACAGTACTGTAGCCCCTTCATTTTAAGGATCTCTTGAGGTCTTAGAGGTCAGATGTTCACTAATCATATGATGCAGTATCCTGGCAATATGCCTCCACTTTTTTGTTATTCTGATCTTTTTAGTGACAACCATTATGTGTGAACAGTAAAGATCTATGTTTTCTTGCAGTTTTAAAGAGACTGAAGGGTTTTGATAAATCTGTGCAGAGGTAAAGTTGACTAGTTGCCCATAACAACCAATCAGATTGTTTTCTTTCATGTTTAAAAGGGCCTCTGAAACATAAAAGAAGCAATCTGATCAACTGTTCCTCTACACAAGGTTTGATAAATCTCCCTCAGGCTAATTTACCACTTTTTTTTTCTTCTGGCAGTTCTTGAGCCAAAGCCAGAAGTGTATTCAAAAGGAATAAGACATATAAAGGAGGGATTTACACTTCTCCTCCCTTATAAATCCACTTCTGACTGGCTCAAAAACTGCAGTGGTGGTTTTCCAAAAACTGCCAGAAAAAAAAGTGGAAACTTAGCCTTATAAACTTTTGGAAAGTTTAGTCACTAGCTTGTCCGTTCCCATCCCATTTTGACATGTTGCTTATGTATACATGAAAGTTTAGGCACAATCATGGTGTTAAACATGTTTAAGATAACGTCACGAAGGAAGTTAACTTTAGTCTTTTTGTTTATCTGTTTACTATATTAAATGTGATTATTTCGTCTGTTTCTTAGGAGGAGCAAGAAACAACAAGACGAAAGACTCATCGTGAAGGAAAGAGCAATACCACCACTCCTACAAAAATTCAGGAGATCAAGGTAGTACCTCTTGAATACAATATATGGCCACAATATATAAAAAAAAAATGAGGTTGAAAACATAAGCTGAGAATGCAGTAAAACACTGGGCTAATCAGAAACTTGTTTGATTTCAGGATTCAGGAGCAGAGGAGGAAAAGCCAGCCTCTGTGAAAAAGACATCGCCTGCCAAAGCTAGAAGAAAACTAAGTAAGAAGGGTCGGAAGATGGCTGGTCGAAAACGTGGTCGCCCTAAGAAACTACTTCCATCAGCTGGTGATCGCAAGCTCTCCAAATCCCCAACTGCACTGGAAACTGCACATTCACAGAATGGTCTTGCCCCTCAGTCCCCATCACAGGCAAATCCTCAGGGTAAGCAAGAAATTGACTGGTGACCTTGCTTTTTTTTTTTTCATTTATACTTTTGCTTTGTGCTAAAAGGCTTCTTTCCTACACAAGAAGGTAAAGTAAATCTGCCTTTGTGGACAGGATTATCTAATGTGAATTTCTCATTCGGAAACCATTGGGGGACACAGAACTGTGGGTATATGCTCTTGCCACTAGGAGGCGCTGACACTATGCTTACAAAAAAAGTCGGCCCTTCCTGGCAGGATATACCCCGCCTATTGATGCTTAGCTAATCAATTTTAATTTGGTGTCATAGGAGGCAAGACAAAGCCTTAGCCGCACAAAAAAAAAAAGACCAGGTCTGGAGAGCTCCTGGAGATGCACCGTTAACCCTTTCCCTCCAACAGCCAGCGCCTTTGGGTCGCACCTTGGGTCCAGGTCCCCCTATTTTCCCTCCTCATCCTGTCTGTTGCAGCATGACGTGATGCAGGTATCTAAAAGGCTGGCTGAAGACATCTTTAGGGGAGTATGGCGGGTATAGGGTAAGTATATTCAATTTCTTCCAATGAGGCTGTTCTCGGAGGCGGCCTGCTGTAGGGGCTGTTAGCTTTTCCCCTCTTCTCTCTGCTACGTGCTTCACCCAGCTGCTCCTGGTCTCCTCTGCTCTGCTATACAGCCTTTTGCCCCTTCATCAGCGGGACACAGACCTAGTGAGTGTGCTCCAATTTTTTCTTACTATTTGGCTACCAGCTATGAACGAACACCCCCCCCCCCCAATACAGTCGGCGGCCTTGGTCATCTACTATGCCTGTGTGGGCTGTAAGTCCAAAATTCCGGGTGGTTCTACTCAATCCACCTGCTCTTCCTTCACCCCAAGCTAGCCTTACCGTCTGTTTCTGGATCTCCTGATGTTCCGTCGGAATGCGTCGGGCCCGTCCCTCCTCCAGAGTGGGTATCTTCCCTTACCCAGTCGATTTCTGAATTGGCTAGGGTCTCCAAATCTGTGGCTTCCGCCTTAGAGCGGTCTTCCCTGCGGGTTTCACAAGCGCTCTAAGGTGATTACCTCTGGTTCTTCTCTAGAGCACACCTGGGGTAATCTCTCTTCCCGCAGATTTCGCTCCTCCTCACCAGCAGCGCCCCTTCTCCATGGGCCATTCTCGGGGTCATCGTTCTCGATCCCTGTCCCCTTGTTCTAGCTCTTACTTACCTCAGTCCAAGGCTGCCTCTGCAGATTCCCACTCCCCAGGGGAAGTAGCGGATGATGGGTCGGATTCCGCCTCGGATCATGAGGACTACTCTGCAAGGTCCGAAATGGTGGACGGATTGGTGTCAGCCATCACGGACACTTTTCAGCTGGAGGACCCCAGAACTTTGGATCCTGATCTGGAAGTCTCTTATCGCCGCTCTTGGCGTACTCCCAAGACTTTCAGTTCTCATGCGGAATTTGACGCCTTGTTGAATGTGGCTTTGAAAAACCCGGGAAGAAGATTTCAGGGAACCAAGAAGATTCAACCTAGATTTCCCTTTCCTCAGGACCTAGTTTCCAAGTGGATAGTGCCACCTACGGTTTATCTTCCGCTCTCCCCTCTGTCCAAGTCCACTACTCTGCATCATGCAGACGCAGCAACACTTAAGGATCCTGCGGACGAGATGAGAGAATTTGGCTAAATCCACCTTTGAAGCGACAGGGTCCTCATTGCTTCCCTCCTTTTGCTTCTGCTTAGGTTGCCAAGGCGTTTAGGCTTCCCAGCTTCGCCAGGGTATCCTTTCAGGTACTCCCAGGGAGGAATTAGTGGACATGGCTCGCCAGCTCTCTCAGGCTGGTAATTTTCTCTGCTCAGCAGTCTTGGAGTCCGCTCGCTGCGAGGCTTTTACTTCGGGTAACTTGGTTGCCATTCGCTACTCCATGTGGCTGAAGGCGTGGGATGCTGATGCTGCTTCAAAAAGGTCACTAACAGAGTTGCCTTTCACCAGTTCCCGGCTCTTTTTTAAAACGACTGGATGAAATTATCTCCGAAGCTACTGGAGGTAAGAGTTCTCTGCTACTGCAGAACAAGCCTCGTCGCTCCGACCCCAGTCGGAAAGCCACTTCCTTTCGGCCATTTGCATCGGGTCGCCCTCCCAAGCAGTCGCACCCCCAGTCTCAGAAAGCCCCCTCTTTCAATGCTCGTCCTTCCTGTAAGTCAGACAACCGCTCTGGCAGTTTCTCTGCCAAGTCAGGTACTCTTAAGCCTTCCTCTTCCTAAAGGGGCGCCCCCACCCGCGTCGTCGTCTTGGGTAGGAGGTCGCCTGTCTCTCTTCCAGGACATTTGGCTGGCTCAGGTCCAGGACTCTTGGGTACGGGACGTAATTTCAGGGGGTTATCAGATAGAATTTGCTTCCATTCCCAAGAACAGTTTCTTCCAATCCCACCCTCCGCGTTCCCCATCTTTTGTCAGTGGCTTTTCAGGTCTCTTTGCGTATACTCTTCTCTCAAGGAGTGATAGTGCCAGTTCCACCAGGGGAGCGTTTTTCAAGGTTCTACTCGAACCTCTTCGTTATTCCCAAGAAGGAGGACTCTGTTCGCCCCATTCTGGACCTCAAGTTACTCAATCGCCCTTTGTGTCTCCGTCACTTTCGAATGGAGTCTCTCCAATCTGTGGTTGCCTCCATGGACCAGGATGAGTTTATTTCGTCGGTGGACATATGGGACGCCTTTCTCCACATTCCTATTTTCCCGGCCCATTAGCGTTTTCTTCGCTTCGTTCTTCCAGCGGGCTACTTAATATTTGTGGCGCTCCCTTTTGGCTTGGCTACGGCTCCCGGGGTCTTCACCAAGGTCATGGCGGCAGTGATTGCCATCCTTCGGAGCCGGGGGATCTCAGTTCTCCTCTACCTGGATGACCTTTTAATCAAGGCCCCTGTGCCAAAACCTGGAGAGTCTTCAGATCACGCTTCAGACCCTGTCCTCTTTCGGCTGGGTGATTAAACGGGAGAAGTCTCGCCTGTCCCCTTCCCAGTCTATGATTTTTATGGGTCTCCTTTTCGACACAGCAGTAGCCCGTGTTTGCCTTCCTTTAGTCAAACAGTTCTCTCTGCAGCTGGGTTTCTGTCACCACGACGCCCTTCTCTAGTTCCAGTTCGTTTCTGCATGGATGTCCTGGGCGGGATGGTGGCTGCCATGGAAGCAATCCCCTTCACCTAGTTTCAATGTCGCCCCCCTCCAACTGGCCAGGTGGCACATGTCTGTTTTCCCTGGATCGGCTTATACTTTTGCCTCCTGCTGTTTGGCGATCCCTTCTTTAGTGGCTCCATTCTCCCCTTCTTCTGGGGAGGTCCTTCCTCCCTCTCCATTGGGAGATCGTCCTGACCGATGAGAGTCTCCAGGGCTGGGGAGGTGTGTTTCGGAACCTGACTGTCCAGGGTCGCTGGTCCCCTCAGGAAACCTGCCTTCCCATCAATCTTCTGGAGCTCCGGGCCATCTTTCTTTGCCTCCTCCACTGGGAGAGTCTCCTTCAGGATTGGCCGGTCCGTGTTCAGTCGGACAACGCAACGGCGGTCGCATATATCAAACGCCAAGGTGGCATGTGAAGTCTCTTGGCGATTGAGGAGGTTTCCAGAATTCTTATCTGGCCCGAGGCTCGAGTTCCTGCTCTCTCTGCGATCCACATTCCGGGTGTGGAGAATTGGAAAGTGGACTTTCTGTGGATCCAGGGGAGTGGTCTCTCCATCCGGAGGTGTTTGCACAGATCTGCAATTTCTGGGGGACCTCGGACATGGATCTCTTCGCGTCTCCCCACAAGAGGGTTCCCCGCTTTGTGGTAAAGTCGCAAGACCCTCTGGCTTTGGCAGTGGATGCTCTGGTCATTCCGTGGTCCTCCTTCCGTCTCCCTTTCCACTTTCCACCCCTTCCTCTCCTGCCCAGGGTTCTGAGGAAACTCAAAGTAGAGGGTGTTCCTGCCATTCTGGGGGCTCCAGATTGTCCCAGACGCGCGTGGTACGCCGACGTAATTCGCCTGGTCTACTATGTACCGCTGCGTCTTCCACTTCGCCCCAATCGGTTCTCTCAAGGTCTTTTTTGCCACCCCAGTTTACTGTCTCTGCATTTGACGGCCTGGCGGTTGAAACCGCGGTATTAAGGGTGCCGGGCTTTTCCTCCAGGGGGCTTCACACCATGCTTCGGGCATGGAAGCCCTCATCTGCCAGGATTTATCACCGCACTTGGAAAGCTTATTTCCGGTGGTTCTAGGCGCAGACCTTTTTTCCCCGGTCAGCTTTTTCTTTTCCACGCCTTCTATCTTTCAGACACCTTTTCGACAGGGTGACTCCTTCTTTGTGATTCCTTAGGGTAGTCTCAAAGGTCTTCTGGCTTCTAAGGTGACCATTTCACGGTGGATCGGCTCTGCCATTTCAGAATCGTACCACCGCAAGGGGAAGGTCCCACCTTTTTCGAGCTACGGCGCATTCCACACGTTCCGTTGGGGCTTCTTGGGCTCTACACAATAGGGCTTTGGCCCTGCAAGTCTGTAAGGAGGCCACCTGGCCGTCTTAGCACACTTTCACACAATTCTACCAAGTGCACACTTTTGTGTCTGCTGATGCCAGTTTGGGCCACAAGGTGTTGCAGACGGCAGTGGCTTCGTCCTCTGCCTGATTCTGTGTTGAGTACTTTTCTTCCCACCCACTGGACTGCTTTAGTCCCTCCCATGGTTCTGTGTCCCCCCAATGGTTTCCGACCGAGAAAAGTCGATTTTTATTTTTTGCTTACTGTAAAATCTTTCTCGGAGGATCCATTGGGGGGGACGGGTTGTTTTTTTTCTGTCGGTTGCCTCCTACTGCTTTGGAACTAAACTGATTAGCTCAGGGTCAGTAGGGGGGGCATATCCTGCCAGGAGCGGCCAACTTTTTTTGTATGCCTAGTGTCAGCGCCTCCTTGTGGCAAGAGCATATACCCATGGTTCTGTGTCCCCCCAATGGATCCTCCGAGAGAGAGATTTTACTGTATTATCATGTGAAAGGTTTAAAAAAAAAAAAAATTTGATTTTTTTTTTTTTTTCCCTTGAAACACCAATTTGAGTCACAGATGTACAAAAGCTGGTGTAATTAAAAATATAGTAAGGATGCTGAAAATTGTATTTGATGCACAGCATGTATTGGATGCTGGCGATTCAGGGAGCAAAGATGATAGGAGACTTCGTCTGATAAAGAAAAATTGGCCTTGCATTTTTATAGGTATTATGAGGCTAAAAAAAATCCTATACTATCCCTTTCAAATCAGCATACGTGCTCCAAAGTCCATTTCCGGCTATGGCTCAGTTTTGCTGATCTGATGTTACAACTGAAGCTGATGTCTTAACTGGCCAAGAAGTGCTTTAGCTATTGTCTGCATCATCCATTGACAGTATACCTGAGAAGCATTGTCGTGAGCCACAGATACAGAGCCTAACTTTTCTAAAGAGTAAAAAGAGAAACGGACAGCAGACTGACTCTAACCTAAATATACAGGCAGATAGTGCAGTTGACCCGGTTTATAGCCCTTCTTACTGGGTGAAAATCAGTTCAGCTGTTTAGGAGAAATCAATCTTGTTAATGTGATAACTTATGTGCAATAGAGGTGCTTAAAGGGGTTATCTATCATAAGGTAACTTTAGTATGTACCTGGCAGTCAGTAATGGACATGCTTAGGAAGGATCTGCGCTTGTCTTGGGATAAATGGCTATGTTGTGAGATTACCATAACACTGTGGCTAGCTTTTTGTCAACTGGTATTTCCTGTTTGACTTTTTTTTTTACTACAAATCCCACAATTCCATTTTCCTCCCTCCCACACATCAGCCACCCCACCCATTGAAACATAAATGAGCTGCATTCATTCAAAAGACCTGTGGTTTTCAAACAGGGTGCTTACAGCTGTTGCATTAGTTGCAGATATATCTCTCTCCCACCAAGCGATTGCTCCACCCATTGAAGCAGACAGGCTCCCTGTCATCAGCTGACTAGTGAGGTCAGGTCTCGACCGCATTGCAACCTGGGAAAAATCTGAGAAGTAATTTTGTATGCTGTTAAAAATAAATAGTGGAGTGAAAAATCACAGAAGAATTGTGAGAAAACTGTCTCACACAGGTACAGACACTATATTATGAACTACACTAACTTTACAGCCCCTGTAGCATAGTCAAATAAAAAAAAAATTCCTGGAATACCTCTTTAAGCACACGTGCAACTTTTTGTGTGGCAACAGTAAGTAAAAAAGGCTCTAAACACAATGATAAATGTCCCCCCATGTACTTATATATTCATGTTAGTAAGGATGACCCTGCTGTCAGTTTCCTTTTCAGAGAGTACCTGTCACCAAACTAAACGTTTAATATATTGTTCCTTATGTAATTATAAGACACTTTGCTATTTACTTGCTGTTAAAATTCTCAACCTTTTATGTTTTTAATGTGAGTGAAAAACGGCCACTAGGTGGCTCTGTTCTGTTCCTTGCACAAATCAAACAGTTAGTTTGGTCTCCTCCCAGCCTGGCAGGAGACCAAACTCAGGAAGTGTGTGCGGAGGCTCAGCTCTCACAGGCTTCAGTGATGTCGCGCCTGTTGGAGAATGCCTATTTTCTCCTGCCGGTAGCTCACAGAATGTGAGCAAGTGGAAAGGTATGATACACAACGTTTTTTCAAGCTCAGAGATTTTTTTTTATGGCAGTAGGGGTGTTAGGGAATATAATCTGAGTTAGTTCAGAAAATATGGTTTGATGACAGGTACTCTTTAACAGAAAATGATAGCTTTGCAAAGATGCAAAATGTGTTTGACTGTAGACACTGTCTATATACAAGCCAGTATTGTTAAATCTGAACCAGTGTAAAGCCTAGACTTGACAGTCAAAAAAAAAAAGTCAAATGTCTTGATTAAATTCGTCATATTTCAGGTTATGGCTATTTATTAGGTTGCTTATGTTACACCCAAAAAAATGTTTCTAGAAGTTTTGGCATTCATATGTATAATTTAGTTTTATTTGCTACGGTTTTGTTTTTGTTGGTGTCTATTGTGTAGCATTTTACATAGGCAACAAAGTTTGCAAATTTTTTCATTTTTCAGAAATTGAGACAATGAAAGTTGTGGTGTTTTTTGGTTTTGTTTTTTTTCTAAATATCAGATTTTTTTTACATTTTATTTAGATACATACAAGTCACCTCAGAGTCCCTATTTTCAGCTACCTCCCAAAGTGCAACGTCAACCTTCCAACCAGCTGTTGTCTTCACCTACACCTCCAGCTCTGCAGAAGCTCCTTGGTAAGTATACTACATGGTAAGGTATGAATGAAAATCTTTGAAAAGTCTATGCATGGCACTTAAGGGGACAGAAATAAGACACTATGATCCAGCACTTCAGAGTTCTTTTTACAGGTTTATTGGAAATTCAATCGATACAGCACTCCAGCGTTTTGAGTGCATGCAGGGCATGATGAAGAGCGCGCATGCACTAGAAATGCATTTGGTGCTGCAGTGGACCGTTTTACTTGTGCTCTATCAATTTAATTTCCAATAAAACTGCAAAAAACTTTGGAGTGCTGGACCATCGTGTTGTGTTTCTGGTTCTGTGTGCACAAAGCAGGGTGCAGATCTATGAACATCAGTGTGGGAGGTGAGCTGAACTCTGCATATATTGAATGCCACTTTAGGGGCCATCTGAATTGCAAGTCGGATTAGGGGTACGTCGAGACTAAATCTGAAGGTAAGGTGATGAATGACAAAGATAGAAAAAAAAAGTTACTGCTGCACTCCATCAAAAATATAAATTGATTCATTTCTACTGCCAATTGCAGCCTTTCATGCATGCAATTGCTACAATCGTTTTTTCACCTGGAGTGCTCCAGTAACTTTTTTTTGACGTTACAAGAGCCAGTGATCAGGACTAGTAAACCTGCTTATACACACTCATTATTTGTGAATGTGTTGCTCCATCTTAGATTTTGGTTCTATATAGACTAATATTATATCTCTTTCTAGTGTGTGTTATTTGGGGACACAGAAGACCATGGGTATAGGCTTGTGCCACTAAGAGGTGCTGCAGTTCCAATGGTAGGACAGCGTGCACTATTGCATGTCTGGTATCCATCCCTCCATGCCCATGTGCCCTATGGGGGAAAAAAATCTACAGTGCCACAGAGCATTTTACTTAAATAAATATAAAAAATTTGAAAAGTGATCTTTAACCCTCTTTAGCACCTCCTCTATGGGCAGATTTCACTTGACATTCTGTGGTTTCTCCCAAATCCTTCTCTGCAGCTTAGAGGACCATCCATTTAGAATTTTGTATTTTAATGCTTTGCAGGCATTGCCACTGCGCCTTACTTGACTTGGGTTATTACGTTAGGCAGCGTACCTCCCTTTGCTATACAAAGTACCTGTCACCTCAAAACCACATTCCCCCTACCCTTCTTCTTTATCTTGGAGTATTGGTTTTACCCAGAAGTTCCCTCCTCTGCTACCTGTAGCACAAAGTATAGCTACACCTGCTGTCATCTCACAAATGCATCGGCACCAGGTGTAGGGTCTGTGCATAAGCATGCATAACACAAGACAGAAGATAATTAAACCCTTTCATAGTAGTGATTGATCTATACGGCGGAACTCTCTGGTCCTTCACGTAGTATGCAATCTACTAGGCACATTACCCCCTACCATAGGTGGCATAATGGTGTCACAGGTACCTCCTGTACCTGCTACAGATAAGACTTTATCCCTTTCCATGCGGGGCATAATTGTAACATAGAGGGTACCCTCCTTTACTACATCAAGTACCTGACATGTTACACCAACAGACACACTACCCCTTTTCATAGGTGGTGATAGTGCAGTCCAGATGTACTCTCCTTAGCTACATGTGCTACCTGGTATACTACATCAACAGACACCTTACCCACTTTCACTGATGCACCAGTACATGGTTTGCTAAGTCAACACACTTCACACTATTCCATAGGTTGTGGTAGAGTTTTATGCAGATGTACCTGGTATATTATGTCAAGCAGACACTTTACCACTTCCAATGGTGATTTAAGGGTGTTATGCAGATGTAATCTACTACACATCATTGCGTCAACAGGATACCATCTTACCCTTTGTGTAATTCCTGACATACTACACCAACAGCCACATTAGTCTGCCCCCAACTACACATAGAATCTGATCTGTTTTGCCCTCTTACATAACATGATATGCAGAGATCTCCTTTTCTAATACACCTTGTACATTGTATAACTTTGCCACCAGTCACATTATTACAGTGACCCCCCGACTTATGATGGCCCCGACATATGATCATTTCAACATATGATGGCCTCTCAGAGCCCATCATATGTTGAAGGCAGCATCGACATATGATGCTGCTGTGTGTCGGGTCCATCGTACAACTATCCGACAGCACAGACAACTTCAGCAACTGACAGTTGTTTAATGTGCCCCGTGTGTCCTGTTTTGCCTCCTGTTACTCACATGCTGTCCTGCTAACTCACGCAGGCTTCCACTGTGAGCTCCGTGTAAACCCCGCCCCCCAGTGCAGCCATAGCCAATAGCCTGCAGCATCTTGCTGCAGGCATCCAATGAGCTGCTGGCTGCCCTCCCCTTCCTTTCCTATAGAGCTGTAGTCGGCAGGATCGTAATGGAGGACTTTCTGTCCCCCCTGAAGGTATTTAAAGAACTGTACAGTACTGTATGTGATGTCACACATCACATACAATACATATACACACAATACAACCCATACATCAATGTTTCCCTATCAGTGTGCCCCCAGCTATTGCAAAACTATAACTCCCAGCATGCCCAGACAGTCAATGGCTGTACATGCATGCTGGGAGTTGTAGTTGTGCAACAGCTGGAGGCACCCTGGTTTGTTAAACACTCCCCATACACTCCACATACAATGGTCATCCCAGAACCAATTAGCAGTTTCCCATAGAGATATGTATTCAACATACAATGGTTCCAAGCCCCCAGAACCAATTACCATTTTTTACATAGACATATGTACTCGACATATGATGGTTTCAACATATGATGGTTCTCCGGGAACCAATTAATATCATATGTTGAGGGACCACTGTACTGTATTACTTCTGTCCATGGCAGTCAGTGTGTTATGCTGGTTTCCCCTCTCTCTTCTATAAGAAGCTCTCGATGTTGCTATGCATCATGTGACATTGCCTCCTTCCATGGCTGGAGTAATTGTGTTCTACTGGTTACCCTATTCTGCTCTATAAACCCTGACAATGCTATGCAGATATTTCAGGACCCACCCTTCTCTCCTGCATGGGTGCAACTTTAGTTCCTGTGGGGTCAGTTGACCCCCCTATCCTGCAGGCTGGCTCCAATGTTGCCCTAATTGGATCAACACTTCTCTTTTTATCACTGCATCACATGGTCACAATTCATGTTGCTCCCAGTAGAGGACCTGTACAGTTTTTTTTATTCATTATGGCCACCCTAGGTTCCTGACTGGACAATCTTTTCCCTGGAGGCTAGTTGCTCCCTCCCTTTGGGACTGCTTTAGGAAGTCCCACAGTTTTCTGTGTCCCCAATGACACAAGCAAGAAAATTTTACCTGTAAAATCAGTTGTTTTTTCTCTTATTGATGCCTCCAAAAAAAAGGCATTGCCCCAATACCTAGTTACACTTCAAATGACTCCTTTGGAAGACCTTACTTGAAAGATTATCACGATCACGGTGATGTTACCATCATGTAAAATGTATATGTAGCCAAGGCAGCTATCATGATCTGAGAGTTGTGCATAATGTCTGACCTATTTTAATGTCTGAAACTCTGCCTTTCTCTAGCAGCAGTTTTCATCGAGGAAGGTTCTGGCCTCACCCTTATCACTCACCTCCCGTTTAGCAGCTGCTATCTCGGTTGTTTGCGGTTAGCCTCCTTTTCCCAGGCCAAAGTAAAGACTCTCTGCTGTGGAGCTGCCCTTGTCTCTTGCCCTCTTCTTTTTTCCAACTGAAGTCTCATGTTGTGTGTTAGTTTGTATTTCCTGCTTTCTTTACATGCATCATTGTTTTATGCAGTTTTTATTTATTTTGTTTTTTTCTTAATTGACCTGCATGCTTTCCTTTTTTGGTTTTTTTTCTAATGTTTTTTTTTTTCTTTTGTCTACGTAACTTTTTTCTTCTCTTTCTTTCTCCTTTCTTTCTTTTTCTCTTTCTTTCTTTTTCTTTCTTTTTTCTCTTTCTTTCTTTCCATATGCTTTTGCACACTTACTTTGTGTTGAATGTGTTTGTCCTTTGCTTTACACATCTCTTCTACTTAAACCTTGGTTTCCTTTCTATTCTCTCTATTCTCAATCCTCTGATTCTTCCCCTTTCCCCTCGGATGGAATTCAGGTTGGTTTATATCTTCCTGCTATCCAAAAAATGTCTAAAAAAAACAAAACTTCAAAGCAGCACTCTTTGGATGTTGAGTAAGTGATTGAGCATAGTCTTTCTAAGTTCCTGTCTTCTGATAGTGTTTTTTAGCAAAAGAAACTGCTTAAAAGTAGCCACTGTTTCTTGTTTGCTTTGGAGCAGTCCTGATGGATACTGTTTTGCAGTTGGACGTTTTGAGGTAATGTCCAGAAAGTACTTTATCACTGTACGAATCAGAAGACCGCATTGAATGTAAAGGAAACTGGGGCCATGACTGGCTAGAAGTGCATTGAATAAGAAGTCCTTTACTTTTCTGAAGATTTGATGCTGTTTTAGTTCAGCATCTCTGCTGTCATGTAGTGACTGTAGGATATCCTACACAATTCTTTGGTATTTGTTTCATAAACGTTCGTTATGATGCAAACAATCAGATTACTGTTTATAACAGTAAAGTAGTGAAAGATGAAAAAAGGAAAAAAAATAGGATTTTTGTTTTACCTGTTAAATCCTTTTCTTGCTCAGTTCATTGGGGACACAGAAGATTGTGGGTACATTCTGGTGACCCTAAGCAGGAAAGTGTTATCTCCTCATCTCCCAGGCTATACCCCTTTTGCAGACTCTAAGTTAATCAGTTTTAGCTTAGTGCCTGTAGAAGACAGACCTCTCCTTTCTGAGAGATCTGCTATTTTTGTTTTATTTATTTTCTCTTTTACGTCCTGATTGAGGTTTATTTTCTTGCCTTGTTCAGGAGGGCAGTCAATCTGGGCTGCCTTACTTAACAAAATTCCCTTGAGGGACCTAGGAATCGGAAACATGGCAGCTGCCTTGCTTTCCTTCTCCACCAGTCACATGTCCCATTTATGCTGCCACTGCAGTGTGGAGCTCTGGTAACTTACTCACTTGCAAGTGCAAGGTAAATAAAAAGGTGTCAGGTGAGTGTTCTCCCACTAGCCCAAAGTCGTCACTCTTGTCTTATCTTGACCATGTGTGTGTCCAGCAGTATCCCTTCTGAGATTCAGTTGAGCCTATTTTGCAGCCTTTAGGCCTCCCATTCCTTCTGGTGTTGCACTGTTGACTCTCCTTTGGATGTGACTATCTTTTCTGTGTAGGAGATATTTAACTACTGCTCATTGCTGGATAACTTTGGTGCTGTACGTTATAACCCTTTGCAGGCTTTTTTTTCTTTTTCTTGATTCTGGCATGACTTCAATAGTGCTAGGTTTCCTGTTTACCTTTTGGTGTTGGCTTGTTCGGTTACTCCTGCTTGTGTATAAACTGATTTAGCTCTGTGTGTGCATGGGAGGTATAGCCTGTATGGGAGGAACTAACACTTGCTTAGTGTTACCTCACTGTCTTCTGTGTCCCCTTATGAACCTAAGAAGTAAAAGTGAGTAACTTAAAGAAAAACTGTCAGCTTGCTTCCCCCCCCACCACAACCCCCCCGTACTAACCAGCAGTACTGGCTGTAGTGCGGGGAAGCTGATCATTGTGACCGGATCCGCCCGCCGTTCGGCCAAAATGTTTGTTTTTCTGTATATGCTAATTAGGTGCCAACGGGATAACTGGGGAGGAATATTGATGAGCTAGGTAAGGCTGCGGACTAGCGGCACTGACGTCAGAGTGCCAGTTACACAGCCTGTGCCAGTAAGCACCTAATTAGCATACACAGAAAAAGGAATATTTCGGCCGAAGTGCGGATCCGGGCACAGTAGGCATCAAACTGATCAGTGCCCCTTTTACTACCAGCCAGTACCGCTCGTTAGTGTGGGGGGAGCAAGCTGACAGTTTTCATTAAAAAAAAAAAAGACAGGTCAAAACTGTAGAATTTTTATGTTTGCTACTTTACCTTCTGTTAGTTATGAACAGTAATACTGTTTTCTTAATCATGTATTTTTCTTCATTAGTATTTAACCTCTTAAGGACATGCACTGTAAATGTACACTGCTGCAGAGAGTAACTTTGCACACAGCGCCGTACATTTACAGCGCAGCTATGGAGTGGGCGCAGGAGCTGCACTCTCTTCATGCACAACGGGTCCCGGTTGCTGTCAACAGCTGCCGACCCGCCGGTAATGTGGACATCAGCAATCATGCTGAAGTCTGCCATTTACCCCTCAGATGCCATGATTAGCGGCAATGCAGCACTTTAAATTGGCTGATTTGATTGCTCACAACACCACTGCGGGGATCAGATTAGCCAAGATGGCGGACCTCGGTCACCTGTCTGTCTGTCCTCCTGGTGTCTTCTCCTCTGAGCGGAGATCGAGCAGACCAGAGAATACAGATCACAGAACACTGATCAGTGTTTATGGGGACTAAAAAAAAAAAAGGAAAATGAAAATGTGAAAAGCCCTCCCTAAATTTAAATCACCAATTTCCCCAAATTTAATTAAAAAAAAAGTAAAAAATGTAAAAATATATTAATGATCCTGTACTGTAAACGTAGAAAAACTTGATCAAATCACATTGCAAAAAGAAATAATAAAAAGCGAACAAAAAGTGACATATGCAAAACTGATACATAAAAAAAAAACTACAGATCATGGTGTAAAAAATGACCCCTCACAAATCCCCCGTATACGGAATAATTAGAAAGTTAGGGGTGACCAAAATAGGGCAATTTTAAAGTAAAACGGTCACATGTTTGCTCAAGCACTAACCACAGGTACTGATGGATAGTTTGGAAGACACTGATTCCTACGATCCCTACCTTGGCCGGATCCGCCCGGCCAGCAATCTTAGTTTTATTATAAGTAATAATCTGGCTGTAATTGGCACGGGCGGGGTTTCTGTAGCTTAACTGGCGCTGATGTCAGCGCCACCCCTTCGCAGAACCGCCCGTTTATGAATATTCATAAGCGGGCGGCGCTGCGGCCAGCCGGCGCTGACGTCAGTGCAAGTTAAGCTACAGAAACCCCGCCCGTGCCAGTTACAGCCAGATTTCCACATATAATAAAACTTACATTTCCTTACACAAGGAACATACATTTTAGGGTAAAATGAGTGATGTCATTACAAAGTACAACAAAGCACACAAAAAACAAGCCCTCATATGGGTCTGTGAATGGAAATATAGAGTTATGGATTTTAGAAGTAGAGAAAGGAGACAAGAACCACACAAGGTGCCTAGTGCATTATCCCAATGTACCAAATAAAGTGGTTAGCTAATATTGTGCTCACCTTGAGCGCGATGGGTATGCGTATATAGCCCCGGTAAAATGGGTGCAATAGAGTGAAGAATTCCCGGGAGTGCTGCGATGCCATAGGGAAGTGGAGAGAGATACAGGGCTGTCCACGAGTGATGCAAGAAAATGATTGGTATCTGAGGAAGGGTTAATACCTGAAACGAGTCATTGGTCGGGAGAAGCAGCGCGAGGAGGGAAAAACAAAAATGCAAAAATAAAATTTGCCTAATCCTTAGGGCCAAAATGGGTTATGTCCTTAAGGGGTTAATTTACCTTTGCAAACAGGCATTCTCTTGTTTGTTTGCATTTAATTTCATTTTTTTTTCTTTTTAATGCTTCTTGATATGGCTTTTACTTTCTGTCTTTCAGAATTATCTATTAGAAAGAATTTTTCCTTATGAATCAATCTAGCCCTTTAGGAGTTTATTTTATGTACATCATACTAACACATTTTCTCTCAGATTCCTTTAGGATACAATATTTGCAGCTTATGTCCTACATGAAGATGCCTCAGTATAAAGCTGGACTTCAGCAGCTGTTAGAAAAGGAAAAGGTAAGAATTTTAGTATTCCCCAGTATCCCCAAAATTCTTTAAGCACCTGTTTTTTTTAAATTGGTAATCAAAGTACTGTAGAACATAGGTGATTTCCCAGAAAAGCGCTGTGTTTTTTGTGGCATTGGTTTGTTTTTTTCTCTATAAAACAGTCCCACGTGATAATTGGAAGTCAATAGGGAAATGTAAAGTTTTTACCTACAATGTGGTTTTTTTTTTTTTTAAATAAAGCTAGGTGTGGCATATTTTCTCCAGCAAACAGGTGTAAATGTGTTTTTGTAGTTTGTTTTTTAATCATGTGAGACACTATTTTAGAATGCCCCAAAAACTGGAACAAATAATGCATGAAGCTTGGAGGGCTATTTAGAATGCATTCATTCTTCCAGTCCACCCTATTAATGTAAGGCTTACACTTTGTTTTTTTAGGAGAAAAATTCTAATCTCCTTGGTGCAGCTCAGCAACTTCTTACTCACTGCCAAGCTCAAAAGGAGGAGATCAAGAAGCTGTTTCAACAGAAGCTGGAAAAGGTACAGTAACTGTCATTTTTATAAAACCTGTTGTACTCTGTAGCACAATATTGTTAAAAATGCAATCTTTAGGTGGGCGGTTGTCCAAGAAGTTAACCACTTTAATGGTGTAGCATTTCCTGTAAATGCATTTTTGGATTTTTCATAGAGAAAGAGGTTAAGGTCTCTTCTCCATTTTTTGCAGATATGGAGTACTGTAGGATTTGAATTTCTCGGTCGCCTCATTGGGGGACACAGAGACCATGGGTATTAATGCTGCTGCCACTAGGAGGCTGACATTAGGAAAAAAAAGTCTGCTCCTCTCAGCAGTATATACCCGCCCATAGGCACTGAGCTAATCAGTTTTATCTTAGGAGGCAGACACAGGTCTTGCACTCTCCAGACCTTATCTTTTTCTCTTATTTTCTAGCTAGGGCTGTATAGTTAGATATTTTTTTTTTTCCTTTATTATTTTTCTAGGTTGGGCGACAGGAGCATGGCGCTACCTTATCGCCCACATGCGATAAAGGGGCACAGTGCATAGACTATCGGAAGTCAACCCCTTCCTGCCAACGGTCAGCACCTGGAAGTAGTACCCAGGGTCCGGGTCCCCCACTTGCTCCTGCCCGCCTCGCTAAGGCAGCTTGGCATGTTGCAGTGCGGCCTTTAGCTGACCGAAGGCATCTGAGTGAGTATAAGAAGATGGAGTCCATGGGTGAGTATGAATTTCATCCCCCCCCCCCCCCTACACTCTCTCTTGTGCCCATCCCAGGGTTCCCACTTCTCTATAGTGCCCAGCTCCTCAGTCGACATTGCATGTGGCGGTGCTTGGCCAGTCCCCTCATGGCCTCTGGCACGACATGGAGGGCACAGTCTGGTGGACTGTCCATCATCCATTCCCCCCCCCCCCCCCTGGCAAATTCCGCTTGTCGCACTTAGCTTTCCACCCAGTGGCCTGGCTGCGTTTTTCTTGACTGGGGACTCTCTACTTGCTGCCCCTGTGTCTGGAGTGCAATTCCTCCCTCCCCTGCTCTGGCCGCATCTGTCACTTTGGGGCCAGGCTCAGTAAGCTGGCCGCGTGCTGTACCTTGCAGGCTGGACCTCTTTAGTCAGCGGCTCTCCCACATGGCTGGACGGAGCTGCGGTGGAGTCGGGATCGGCCATGGAATGCATCCATTCCCTGGCCTTGTCTCTCTCCCAGGCGGCCGGTGCCCTGCTCATATGGCCGTCAACATGGGGGCGGATCGCAGGCGCCCTGTAAATTTAGCCCCCAGCTTCTTTTACTGTAGGTCGCCTGCAGGCGACACCCGTGGGGGGTGTTCTCTATAGCGTGCTCGTTGTTCCCAGGGGCCGCATGATCTGCAGGTAGAGGAAGTATATTAGTTAAAAAAAAAAAAAAAAAAAACTCTACACTCTCCAGTGGCTGAAAGGCTGCATTGCTTCAGCACTGTTCTCTCTCTCTTGGAGAATATTAGGCTCCCCTCTTGTGGTCAAAAGTAATTATTGCAGCTGCATATTTTTTTTCTATGGCCCTTCCTTTTACCCCTGTTTGTCAATCTATTCTCTGCTTGTTGGCTAGGATCAAGTGTAGTATCTGGTCTTATCAGTTTAATGTCTGATATGTCACCCATCCAGGATCCACATATGGAATGGATTTTTTGCTTCAGTCGCCCTTGATGTGTGACTGATAAACCTGTTTCTGCAGGTTCAGTGCACCTCACATATTGGAATGTTTGGCTTTTGATCCGTGTATTGCGGCACCAGCCCTTGTGCATTGTAGTTAAGCCGGGGACCTAGAATCCGCACTGGGTGCTTCTAGTGACCTTTTTCATGCCGTTTCCCCACTTTCCCTTGCACCTTGCACCCCATTGGTCATTTTCGCTGGGGTTTGCAGTCTTGCCAGAGGTTCAGACTTTGGGTCAGTAACCTGCGTTCCTCGTCAGGGGCTGCACGGTTGCTCAGTGGTTTACTCTGTGGCCTGTACAATGGACCCTCTACACCATCCATGGCGGTTGGGTCCTCTGTCACAGCTGCTGTTCCTGTACTCCCACTGAGTGTGTGAGTTGACCACTGTACAATGGACCCTCTCGACCATCCATAGAGGTTGGTTCGTCTGCCGCAGCTGCTATTACGGTACTCCACTGTGAGTTGACCGATGTACAATGGCCCTCTACACCATCCTTAGAGGTTGCGACATCTGCCGCATCCATGGTTGCAGTTTCAGTACCCTGCTATATGTCAGAGTTGTCTGTTCTTTCGTCCTTTGCCATGCCCTTGGAAGACGTGATATCTGCCGCTTCTACGGCTGCAGTCCTGGTGCACCACGGCATGTGGGTGTTGTCAGGAGGGTGTCCCTCCCATGCACCCAGGTTTCCACAACGTCCATAGGAGCATGCTTTCCCTCACATTTGTAGCTGAGTTCCGGACCCTTCTTCCGGTGGGAGACAACCGAACGTTGTGTCCCTGCAGGTGCAGACCTTCTATGACAGCAGCATGGGTGATGTCCCACTGGTTTGTAGTCTGATCTGTTTTTAGTGTCACTGGAAGGGGGGGCGGGCGTATTGTTGGTCTTCCGATGCAACTGGTTCACGTGTTTCCTGCTGTAGTTTACACAGATCATGGTTGGTGGCGGGGACCCTGCTCTGGCCAGTACAGCTGTTTCTTTTCTCTCCTTTTGGGTGGAGTTGTTTGCAGTGTCTATGCCATTGCTGAGGTACATTCCCCATCCCAAGAGAGGCGCATTAGTGGGCTAGGTAGGCCTTCCGCTTCGACCACATTATTAGTCTCATCTTTACTTCTATGGACGGGGGGTATTAGTGGTCCGGCTACACACTGCTATTACCTCCTATTGGATGCCTAGCGTTACTCAGACCATCAGACCATGGAGTTGGGGTGGAGTTTCTTAGGATTCCGCTATTTCAAGGATTGTCCTTGAATTTCTCCTCCTTTTCTAGGTGGAGTGCTGTCAGTCTTCTGTACTTCTTCCTGTGACTGGCTTAGCAATCTCGTTTAACCCTTACGCTACCGGCTTGGGTGTAGCTTAGTGGGTGTCTATCGAGATTCAGCCTTCACGCTCCCCCTTCTTCTGAGGGGTTGTATGGCCCTTGTACGGCTCCTGCTCTTGCCTTTGCAGCTGTTGCCCTCCGACCTCCCTTTGTCGGAGGGTTTCTTTATTTCGCTCCTGCCCTTGATCTCCCCCTTTTTTGGTGGGGTTCTGCTGGATATGGCTTAGTTGCAGCTGTCGCCGTCCTAGCTTTCGCAGGGGCACTTGTTGGTCCTGCCAGGGCAGTTCATGTTTTCTCCCCTCTTCCTCTGGGTGCGGTTCTGTTGGTTTTTGCCAGGTCCATACACTGGCTTCTCCAGCCCCTCGCACTGCTCTCTCCCTGTATGGGTACATCTTGCTTGGAAGCCATCCTGGTGTTCCTTGTGCTTCCTTCTGGATGTGAGGGCTCTGTTCTCTGGTCTTACTCTTCAGTGATCTTTCTGCTTAGGCCTTCCTCTTGAGGCCTCTCTGTTGAGGTTGCCTTTGGCTCCCCGGGGCTCCTCAGCAGTCTCAGCTGGGGCAAGTCCCTCCTCCTTTTTAGGAGTGTGTCAATGTCCTGTGCTTGCCCTCCAGTCTGGGTGGGCACCCTACTGCGCCCTGGTCATGTCTTCTCTTCCTCGCCTTGTTCCTTCGATTGGGTTGATATCTCGCCGGGTCCCCTCGGTCGTTCTGGGAAGTTACTCTCTCGGTCATCCAATCCGTTTCCACGTTGAAATCCTCTGCTTGATCGGCCTTGTCTATATCCTAGTCTTTTGTGTCTACGAGTGCTGGGTGGCATGGTCGCCTCGGGTGGCGGTGCCTTTTTCTCCTGGCCGTGATTCTCCCCTAGGTTTGGTCACTCTTCCCTGGTGGCTCCGAAGTTGTTCTGGTCCCTCTCCCTCTGTATTTTGTCCTTTCAGGCTCTCCATGCCTTGGGCTCTCTGCCAGGTGGCCTTTCCATGCCTTGTGCTCCGGAGTGGTTGTTCTTGGGGCTTCCACCATTCTGGGAGTTCGTCTCTGGCCTTGGCAGGGTCCTGCCTCGGTCTGAGTGCTCATCAGCTGGAGTGTTCATTCTGGCTTGAGGTTCTCTGCCTCTCCTGTTTAGGACTCCAGGGTCCCTCCTTTTCTTCTTGGACAGGGGATTCTCTGGGCAGCGGCTCCAGTGTTCCGGATGGCTCTGCTCCTTCCCTCCGGTCTATTTTGCCTTCCTCCTTCTCTCTCCGGAGTGGGAGAGGCCCGGATCATAGGGTCTCAGGGTAGGGGCCTTCTGGTCGTCCTCTTGCCCAGTCTGGCCATTTCGTGCATCTCCACATGTGTGGTCTACCTTGTCGCATGTTATTTCCCACTTATGTGGCTGTGTGGGGGGCACTCATGGGTTCTATTCCACCAGGTTTTGCGCTGAGTGGCCTAGGATTGAGGATTTGAGTTTGAACCTCTCGGTTCGGGTGTTCGGTAGGTGCATCTTGCCCTTCTTCCTGGCAGTTTTCGGAACTGTACATGAGTTTTGCTTTTATTTCTTTGTCCCATTCTAGTGGCTCTGGTATCATCCTTAAAAGTCTTGCCTTCTTGCTGAGCCTGCTCAGCTGCTTGTCAATTTTTCCTCTCTCCTCAACCTCTGTCCTACGGTTGCGGTTGGCCTCCTGTCAGGGCTCTCCTTCATGCCTCTCCGGCATGTTTCTCTTCTGGGAGTGGCGTTTCCTCGCCATGTTTTTCTTGCTTAGCCAAATCTCTGCATTTGGGATTCTTATCTCTCTCTTTCATGTTTGGGCCAGGTCTTCTGCTCTCCTGCTAGGACGTGTTTGGCCTCTGGGGGCGACCATTTGTCTATTTGGTCGGCTGTCGGACCCCAGTCTCTGCACAGTTCCTCCTTTTTGGGTCTGCCTCGCCCCCCCATGTTTTGCGGGGCTTCCAGGTGGATGGTAGCTGGGTTCCGGTTTTCTCTGAGACTCGTCCACTTTTTTGGGTGACTGGTTATGGCTCAGTCTCTAGCCTGACCTTCCTTTCCCTGGCAGTTGTTTTTCCCACCCCAGGGACTGCTTTGGGACGTCCTATGGTATCTGTCCCCCAATGAGGCGACCGAGAAAAGGAGATTTTTTTTTTGTACTAACCGTAAAATCTTTCTCGTAGCCTTCATTGGGGAACACAGCACCAACCCATTTACGGTTCCTGGTCAGGTTGTTTGTTGCATGTGGGGCGGGTATACCCTGCTGGGAGGAGCCGACTTCTTTTTTTTTTTTTTTTTTTTGTCTAGCCTCCTAGTGGCAGCAGCAGAATACCCATGGTCTCTGTGTCCCCCAGTGAAGGCTACGAGAGATTTTTATGTTGAGTACAAAAAAAATCTCCTTTTTTTTTTTTTTTCTTTTACTGGTTCCCTACCTGGGTGTAATAGACAATTGTTTTTATAATTTTTTTTATTTGTTTTATTGAAAAGTAAAAAAAAAATTGGTAATACAGATGTGCACAGTGGATACATGAAAAGAGCAAAACTTTTTTTTTGCTTTTGTTTACAAAGACATTTTTATTCAAAAAAGGAAAATTAGAATTAAAACTGGAAACAAAGTACACATACCGTATTTATCGGCGTATAACACGCACTTTTTAGGGTAAAATTTTTAGCCTAAAGTCTGCGTGTTATACGCCGATAAGCCGCTGCAGTTCAATGATTTAAAGCGGGCACTTTAAATCAATGAACTGCAGCGGCTTTGCAGGTGCAGAGACCGCCACCGCTGCCGGCTTCTCTGCCCCTGCCTGTCCTGGGGTCTAGAGCCCTGCTGCCGGCCCTTCTCTCCCCCTGGCTATCGGTGCCGCTGCCCGTTCTCTCCCCCTATCGGCGCCCTATTGCCGGCGCCGATAGCAAGGGGAAGAGAAGCAGCGCCGGCAATGGGGCAGCGGCGCCGATAGCCAGGGGGAGAGAAGGGGCAGCGGCACCCATTGCCGGCGCTGCTGCCACGTAGCCTCCCCCATCCCATTGCGTCAGTCATAGCAACGACGCATGGGACGCACGCCGGAGGCCTGAAGCAGCGCGGACCAGACCCCGGCAACAGGTAATTATACAACCGGGGATGGGGGAGGCAATGGGTGCAGCTGCCCCTTGTCTCCCCCTGGCTATCTGCGCCGGCAATGGGGCGCTGGCACCGATAGTCAGGGGGAGAGAACAGGCAGCGGCGCAGATAGCCAGCCGGAGAGAAGCAGCGGCAGCAGGGCTCTAGACCCCAGGAAAGGCAGGGGGAGAGAAGCAGGCAGAGACGGCCCCTCTCCCCCTGCCTTTCCTGGGGGTGTATCGGGGTATACGCATGCACACACACGCACCCTCATTTTACCAAGGATATTTGGGTAAAAAAACTTTTTTTTACCCAAATATCCTTGGTAAAATGAGGGTGCGTGGTATACCCTGATAAATACGGTACATTGTATTACACCAATGTAAATAAATCTATTCCAGTACACAAAAGAAAAGCACAAATAAAGCATTATAAATAACATATCCAAATTGTCTAAATTTATGACACATTAGTACCATTAAGTCATAGTGACTGTGAGTTAGATTTATGCCAGTACAGAAGCAGTAAGGCTTCAACGGAACATTGAATCAAGGGTGAAGAGAGCACCAGGTTCCCCGTACCTTTTCAAATTTCTCTGCATTTTCTGTTCTTATATAGACAATTTGAGAAAATTGAACTATTGCATTTACCAACTTCCTTCAACTATTCCGTGCAAGAAGGTGTGTGTCCATCCAATTAAAACTATAAACACCACCTCTTTTAAGAAAATAAGAACGCAGTTGAATCACCTCACCTCAAAAGGTCCACAAATCCCAAATTCCACAAACTGACTTTAGAGGTGTGACCGCATTCAGAGTCAGGTTGCCCTATCCAGGAGTAATATATATCAATGGTGAATCATATAGAACTGAATAAGCTTGTTAGCCGCTGGTGACATCACTAAATGAGAAGAGAATATCTCCTGCATGTCATCTGGAATATATTACTTACAATAAGTTTCAGCAGATAGGGAAGAGCATATCGTTTTGGCCTGAATAAGCCAAGCATAAGATAGATACAAGCCCTTAGGGCCCTTTCAATACACCAATTGATAGGGTAGGCAGATATGTGTTAGAGAACAGAGCATGTCTGTCTTGTAATAACTGTATAAGGCATCTCTAAGCACAGCATAGTGAGCTTTAATCTGTAGATGTAACAATCTCCAGGTCCTAAAGCTGACCCTGACATACATGAGCAAAGATAGAAACACATTTAGCAGATGTCCCCACTCTACAGAGTCAAAGTCCTGGGCCGCATCTAACATGGCCAAGGCCCAATCTTTATAAAAGGCAGTGCTCACCTGAATTGCATTCTGAAATTTGCTTTCCTGGGATAAAACTGAATTTGCCTGGGCTGGATAATAGAAAGAACAACCCTGTTGAGCCGCTTGACCTAGACTTTTGCTGCAATGTTATAGTCCAGATTGAGCAAGGAAATGGCCTACAGGACCCACAATCCATAAGATCCTTGTCTGGTTTTAAGATCACCACAATAGTGGCATCATATAGCATGTCTGGGAGATTCCCTTTAGAGAATGCAGCATATTGTGTGTTTTGCAAATCTGGCAGTAATACCATTATATAATATAATTACCAAAGGTAAATTTCCAGAGGTAGATCATCAGATCCAGGTGATTAGACAGAGCCTTGACAGAGTAGCAGTAAGTAAAACAATAATAAATACGCTAAATACACCACTTATTAATAGTGACTCCATATAATAATTTTTAACCTCAATACAATATAAATACTTTGCTCCTTCCCCAACTGACATAAAACTAGGTCTTCTAGTGAGTTGACGTTACCTTTTAACTGAAATGCAGAATAAACAGGTTGCCTAATGAAATGTTTTCAACAAATAGTAATATGAATTACAATGTGCACATTTTTGTTGAACCTAAGCCACAATACTGCAGATTTTTTGTTTGGTCATTTTAAGAACACTTGAAGGGGTATTCATTTTTATTTATTTATTTTTTAAATCAACTGGTGCCAGAAAGTTAAAGGGGTACTCCGCCACTAGACATCTTATCCCCAACCCAAAGAATAAGGGATAACTCCCCCTCCCATAGACTTGCATTGAGGCGGTGGGGCGTGACGTCACCATACTCCGGCCCCTGTATCGCGAGTCATCAGACAAGGAGCGATCTGTTTAACTTTCTGGCACCAAACATATTTGGAATCGCCGAGTGCATAAATGTCCTATCAAAATATGTTAATGATCCTGTATGGTGAACGGTAGAGATAAGCGAATTTACAGTAAATTTTGATTCGTCACAAACTGCTCGGCAGTTGTTGACTTATCCTGCATAAATTAGTTCAGCTTTCAACTGCTGAGCCGAGAAGTTTGTGACGAATCAAATTTACTGTAAATTCGCTCATCACCGTGCAAAAAATACAGCCACGTATACGGAAAAATGAGAGTTATAGGTCATGAAAATAGATGATTTTTAAACATACTAATTTGGTTAAAAAGTATGAGATTTTTTTTTTAAGTGGTACAACAATAGAAAAGTATGCAGTCATGGGTATCATTTTAATCGTATTTACCCACAGAATAAAGAAAACTGTCATTTTACTGTAAAGTGTACAGCGTGAAAACTAAACCTTGCAAAATTTCAAGGGTCTTTTCAATTTCCCCACACAAATATTTTTTTTGGTTGTGCCATATATTTTATGGTTAAAAAAAATCCCTCTTATGGGCTGTAGATAAAAATATGAGAGTTATGATTTTTAGAAGGTGAGGAGGAAAAAGCAAAGATGCAAAAATAAAATTGGCTGTGTTCTTAAGGACAAAATAAGCTGTGTACTTAAGGGGTTAAGGCAACCATGAAATTTTTCTTCCAGTAGACTGAAGATAGTACTCCCTTCCTGTTACCAGGAATGGGTTAAGTATGGGACTGATGAAGCGGCGGCTCCAGGCCTCCTCCTAAAATAGGCTCAGGGTAATTAGCCTGGAAAAAAACTAATGTGAATGCATAGTCACATAGCAGTCTGCAAAACATGGTGTGACAATATGCCAGGCGGGCAAATTCCCAGTGGGTTGCTCAGATCCCAACCTCAGAATATATTGACACTAGTTCTGTAAGAGTGCTGCCACAAGCCCAGATGTATCTGCAACATGATGAATATATTATACCATTACTGTGTGAGCAGGAGAACTTGGTGTGCAACACTGTTGTGGTTTCCCAACATTGTCGAGCAACTGCTGCACGCAAAGTTCTCCTGGCAGGGGCGGACTGACACGTTAATGTAGGTGAGATAATTTTCCATGACCTATAATACCCATATACAAGGAGGAATATTATCACCATACATATTACCATCATATTGTTACTGACCAAATCCTGTATACTGAGACCAATATTACCTATACTACCATTATATAGGGAGGAATACTATCAGCATATATAATACCATCATACTGATCAAATGCTGTATAAGGACTAATGGGACAATAATACCTCCACACCGTGACCACTACTAGAGATGAGCGAATTTACAGTAAATTCGATTTGTCACGAACTTCTCTGCTCGGCAGTTGATGACTTACCCTGCATAAATTAGTTCAGCTTTCAGGTGCTCCCGTGGGCTGGAAAAGTTGGATACAGTCCTAGGAGACTCTTTCCTAGGACTGTATCCACCTTTTCCAGCCCACCAGAGCACCTGAAAGCTGAACTAATTTATGCAGAATAAGTCATCAAATGCCGAGCCGAGAAGTTCACGACAAATCGAATTTACTGTAAATTCGCTCATCTCTAACCACTATCATTACACCACATAGTGACTGTATAAAAACCACTGGACATAAACAAATAACCCCCCCCCCCCAATACACACAAGCACTGCAGACCGTTTAAAGGGGTAAGGGGTACTCCACTGCCCCAGCGTTCTGAACATTTTTAGTTCCGAACCCTGGGTGCAGGCTGCGGGGGTCGTGACGTGACTACCACGCCCCTCATGATGTCACACCATGCCCACTCAATACAAGTCTATGGGAGGGGGCGTGACAGACTGACCATAGTCTGACCTTGAGGGGGCATGGCGTGACATTAGGGGCGTAGTCGTGACATCACAACCCTCTAAGCCCGCATCCAGCATTCGAAACTAAATGTTCCGAACTCTTGGGCAGTGAAGTACCCCTTTAAGTGATTACAGTGCAGTTAAATCTACTGACTCACATGAAGTCGTTCATTCCTTTTTCTTCTTACCGTGAAGTTTTCTTCAAACCATGTCAAATATTTACAGAATCTGCCAGACAGCAAACATATTAGGTACCAAACTTTTTCACACATTTCCCACCTGTTCTCTACCCTCAGTGCTCCAAATAACTCCTCCTTTGGTGCCTTGCATAGTATAAGGGAGTATGGGTGTTGGTGGGAAAGGGTAGGGGGATTGGGTGGTGGGTAGGTAATTTCTCCTCCCGTATATAGTGCCCCTAATAGGTAGCTATGGAATTCCCCCCCCCATAAGGTAGAAGCCCCTATTAGGTCTGTAATGCCCCCAGTAGGTAGTAGGTACATATTACCATCATACTGTAGGTAATGTCCCCATTAGGTAGGTTGTAGGTGATGCCACCAGTAGGTAGTACGTAATGTCATAAATTAGGTCGTAGCTAATGCCCCCACAGGTAGTCAGTAGATAATTCCCCTAGTAGGTGGTACATAATGCCCCCTGTAGATAATGCCCCCAGGTAGGTAATGCCCCTAGTAGTAGGTAGCTCTCTCAGTAGTTAGCGCCCCCAGGTAGGTAATGCTCCCAGTACATATTGCCCCCAGTAGATAGTGCCCCCTAGTTAGGTAATGCTCCTAGTAGGTAGTTCTCTCAGTAGTGCCCCCAGGTAGGTAATGCTTCCAGTAGATAGGGGCTAACCCTGGCAGCCTCTTTGCTGATTTTAGAGGGCCAGCAGCCTGTCCTAGTCTCTAAGTAGGTAGAGGCATGGAGGGGGATGGATAGATATAAGAATGAGGTAAATAGATCAGTGTGATGCCTCCAGCTGTTGCAAAACTAAAACTCCCAGCATGCCTGGACAGCCAAAGGCATGCTGGGAGTTGTAGTTTTAAAACAGCTACAGGCACCTGGTCGGGAAAAACTTAAATATAACATTGATATGAGAGATAGGTAGGTAGATAGATAGATATGAGATAGATATAGAGCAGGGTTTCCCAACAAGGGTGCCTCCAGCTGTTGACCATGAATATCCTATTGACCCCCAAAAAAGCAATTTGCTTCAGCGGTGAGCCCCCTCCCAGGCTCGAGTGCTCAACCATGATTCTGGCCCTTCTAGGCTGCAGCTGCTGCAGGGGGGGTACAGCAGTGGGCCCCTTAACTGTCTGGGCCCTTGGACTAAGTCCAAATGGACTAGCTGGTCAGTCTGCCCCATCTCCTGATAAAACAGTAATGGAATTAACATAATACGTCACTGTGATGTGAGGAGGTGGACCTTTTGTGTGCGATGGTGTAGCAGACACACTCCTAATTGTTGTCATTGCAGCTGTGCTGCTCTGGGTCCTCTGCATTGTTCCACTTGCCTCCTATAGTTTGCAGGGCAGGCTCATCCTCAAAGGGTGTTCCCCTGATGCCATGTGCTTTGCTTGTGACCCCTTATTCAGGGCCATGGTCCCATAGAAACATAGAATGTGTTGGCAGATATTGGCCCATCTAGTCTGCCCAATAATCTGAATCCTATCAATAGTCCCTGGTCCTATATTATCTGAAGGATAGCCTTATGCCTATCCATCTTATATGAAGGATAGCCTTATGCCTATGTCTATCTTATATGAAGGATAGCCTTATACCTATCTCTACCTTATATGAAGGATAGTCTTATACCTATCTCTATCTTATATGAAGGATAGCCTTATACCTATCTCTATCTTATATGAAGGATAGCCTTATGCCTATCCCTATCTTATATGAAGGATAGCCTTATGCCTATGTCTATCTTATATGAAGGATAGCCTTATACCTATCTCTATCTTATATGAAGGATAGCCTTATACCGATCTCTATCTTATATGAAGGATAGCCTTATGCCTATCCCTATCTTATATGAAGGATAGCCTTATACCGATCTCTATCTTATATGAAGGATAGCCTTATACCTATTTCTATCTTATATGAAGGATAGCCTTATACCTATCTCTATCTTACATGAAGGATAGCCTTATACCTATCTCTATCTTATATGAAGGATAGCCTTATACCTATCGCTATCTTATATGAAGGATAGCCTTATACCTATCTCTATCTTATATGAAGGATAGCCTTATACCTATCGCTATCTTATATGAAGGATAGCCTTATGCCTATCTCTATCTTATATGAAGGATAGCCTTATGCCTATCTCTATCTTATATGAAGGATAGCCTTATACCTATCCCTATCTTATATGAAGGATAGCATTATACCTATCTCTATCTTATATGAAGGATAGCCTTATACCTATCCCTATCTTATATGAAGGATAGCCTTATACCTATCCCTATCTTATATGAAGGATAGCCTTATACCTATCCCTATCTTATATGAAGGATAGCCTTATGCTTATGCCATGCATATTTAAACTCCTTCACTGTATTTGCAGCAACCACTTCTGCTGGAAGGCTATTCCATGCATCCACTACTCTCTCAGTAAAGTAATACTTCCTGATATTACTGCATAAACCTTTGCCCCTCTAATTTAAAACAATATCCTCTTGTGGTAGTTTTTCTTCTCTTAAATATGCTCTCCTCCTTTAAGTGAGGCCAGAGCACAGTCACCAGGTGCAGAGGCAGAAGCAGGTCTGGGCATTTCTAATAAGTCACTGTCTAAAAGGCTCTTGGTAGGAGCAGATACCACTACTTCATGGGGAGACCATTTTATGGGCTGTCTGCTGGTAATACAATGTGAGTGAGTAAGAACGAGATCTGTGCTTACTGCGTGAAGGGAGAGACTGACTGGCAGTGTTGCAGAAGACTTGTTTTGATTACTATCTGCAATTTATTCAATTGTCAGAGATATTAATTTATTTTCTGTATTTCAATAAAAAGGCCCACCATGATCTTAATCCAGTCCTGACTGTGACACTATAAGTCCTTTAGCAAAGCACCTACGCAATAATTGGAAACCCTGCAAGTGTCACCCCAATGATCACCACTATCCCTTACTTGATCAGTCCAAACATGTCTGCCTGACTGTCAAACTCATTAATGGAACAAAGCCATAATAATGGCAAAAAGTTAACCGGTCAAAAAATGCCTTAAAGAAATATGTGATGCATGGCAAAAAGGCACCATGTGCACATACATGATCACTATTACAGTATGCACCAGATGTGTGTTTTAAAGGGATTAATTATCTTTAACCCCTTAAGAGCATAGGATGTAAATTTTTGTCCTGATGTGCTGGTGCTCTCATCATGCACGGCAGGTCCCAGCTGCTATCAGCAGATGCTGTAATCTTTAGCGATCACCGCATCTGCAGCAATGCAGCACCTATAGTAGCTGATCTGATCGCCCGTGGCCTGGCCGTGGGGATCAGATAAGCCAAGATGGTGGACGAAGGTCCCATCACCGACCTCTTCTGCTCTCCCTGAGTAGCCTTCTCTGGTTGGATATCGAGCAGACCAGAGAATTTCTCTAATAATACTGATCAGTGCTATGGGGACTTAAAAAGTGCAAGATCAATGTGAAAAAAAGTTTTTAAAAAATGTGAAAACCCCTCCCCCAATAAAAAAATTGCCCCTTTTCCCCATTTTACTGATGAAAACTTATATTTGGTTTGGCAATATATATTTGTTATCCCCATGCGTAAATGTCCGAACTATAAAATAAACGTCCCCATAGGACTTTTATCCCTGGTGGAATACTAGGTCTTATGATCTGAGCAGCGATGTCTCTGTGTGTCTCGTATCTGATAGAGATACTGCGTGTGGCAGCGTGCCGGTAAGTGAGTGAATTCAGTGCGCTCTGCGGCGCTGGAGATTGTGTCCCACTCTACCCTGCACATGGATAGATATTAGTGAGTGGGATATAGTCTGTTATTTGTAATCCTGTGGGTGCATGAAGCTGCGCTCTGCAGCACTGGAGACCCCTCAAATGTTGTGTTGGGACTTTAAAATGCAGACATATAATGTTGAAGTATGATATTTGTTCTACAAATATGGTTGCTAGATATTGGGGACAATCCAGACATCACAATGCATTAGTGAGTGAAAAGAATATACCAAAAAATATATATATCATGTAAAAAAAAAAAAAAGTTTTATACTTATATATGTAGACATGGATATACAGTATATAATGGATCCAAATAGCGACACTATAGTTATGTGGTAGAGAGATGTTGATATAATTCGGAAAGAAAGTTTATGGATCAAGACTAGGACGCCATAACTGTGTGATGAAGAGAGGAAGATATATAAAAAAAAGTTAAGGAATGATGGGTTGTAAAATTGAAGATGTAAGGAGGCTAGATTCTACATATCTTCATGGTTTGATCTCTACCTAGATTACACCAAAAATTTCTAGTTCAGCGTTTAGGCCTTTGGGGGCCAATGTTTTCATCTCGTATATGTATTTTGACTCTATCCTTGAAATTTTTTAGATAAAATTGCCGCCTCTCCAGTCGTGTTGAACAGAACTGTGTACGCCTAATGTGACTGTTGTTTCTCCTTGTAATGGGCGGAGAGTGTGTGTTTCTCATATCCCCTTTTTATATTATAAAAATATTCAGCTATCCTCTTTTTGAGTGTACGTGATGTGCGACCTATATATTGTTTGTTGCAGGGGCATTTGATATAAATGATTTTTAGTGTTGCAAGTTAGAAGTTCTTTAATTGAATTGTTAAGTGTGAAGTGTTTTGTGGTTCGTGGTGGATGTTATCGTGTCTGTTTTTTTTTTTGTTTTTTTTTTCTTTTGGGAACTCTGTAACTTCGCAATTGTTGCATTGATTACATCTCTAAAATCCTGTCAGATACGAGCCACACAGAGACATTGCTGCTCAGATCATGACATTGCGTTCCACCCGGCATAGCACGATCCCAGTGCATGCACCTATAGCGCCACCTATTATTTGCCTAACTGGGATACCAGCACCTATTACTAGAAACATACATTTTATGCCTATTTTATGTTTATTTTCTATTTTATGTACATCTATTACCAGTCTTATCGTGGTAAGTCCGGTGTAAGGCCCCTACAAAGGACACCACAAGAAATATCACTATTGTTGCATTAATAAATTGTTTTAATTTAATCTAATTCACTGGATCTACATTATTCTATAAATATATATTTATATAATCATATACATTTTTTATACAACAATACTTTGGTTTTACTCAAGCCCAGACTTGAGGAACGTGTTCCCCCACTACATACATTGTTTGCAGGTTGTATGGGATACACAACCTTTTCACATTAGTACTCGTCTGGCAATAATACTATTGTCCCTATTGTCTGGTTGTAGCTACCTACACACGTTTTAGATTTCTATTACTGTTCAGTGCATATCACTGATCAGTATTATCAGATACATTCTCTGGGCTGCTTGATGACAGACCAGAGAAGAAGACTCTGGGAGAGCAGCAGAGGTCGGTGATGGGACCTCCGTCCACCATAATGTAAACTATCCTGTACGGTGAATGGCGTAACATGAGTCTCCAAAATTGCTGTGTTCTGGTCACAACACATACCAAAATAAAAATACTCATGTATGCACAATTGTGGTAGAGAAAAATACAGATCACAGTGCAAAAAAATAGCCCTCATACAGCCCTGTGTACGGAAAAATGAAAGTTATTTTATGGGGAAAAAAATTATTATTATTTTTAAAGCAGTACAATAATAGAAAAGTATGTATGTATAAAAAAAGGTATCATTTCATCTTATTGACCCACAGAATAAAGAAAACAAGTCATTTTAACCGTAAAGTGTACACAGTGAAAACCATACCCTCCAAAGTTTTCTAAATTTTGGTTTTCTTTTCAATTTCACAAAAGTAACATATTTTTGGGTTTGCTGTACACTTTATGGTAAAATGAGTGATGTATTTACAAAGTACAATTGGTCATGCAAAAAACAAACCCTCATATGGGTCTGTGGATGGAAATATAAAATAGTTAAGGCTCTTAGAAAGCGAGGAAGAAAAAACAAAAACGCAAAAATTTAATTAGCGGCGTCCTTAACATCTATTTTCACTTTCATATGAGTACTGCGCCCCTAGACATCTTATCCCCTATCCTAATCATAGGGGATAAGAGGTGTGATCACGGCAGTCCCGCCGCTGGGATCTCTCCTGCAGCACCCCTGTCATGTGGTGCACGGAGCAAGCTTTTCTCGGTGCCTGATGATAGGCGATGCAGGAGCCGGAGGATAGTGACGTCACAACCCACCTCCTCAATGCAGGTGTATGGGAGGGGGCGCGAAGGCCACCACGCCCCCTCCCATAGACTAGACTAGCATTAAGGGAAGAGGTGTGACATCACTATCCTCCAGCCCCTGCATCGCCAGTCATCAGGCACAGAGCGAAGTTCTCTCTGTGCACCAGATGATAGGGGTGCTGCAGAAATGATCGAAGGGGTTCCAAGCGGCAGGACCACCACGATCAGACATCATATCCCCTAATAAGATGTCTGGGGGAGGGGGCGCGCGGAAGTACCCCTTTAACCCCTTAAGGACCCGGGGTTTTTCCATTTTGGCATTTTCGTTTTTTCCTCCTTACCTTTAAAAAATCATAACTCTTTCAATTTTGCACCTAAAAATCCATATCATGGCTTATTTTTTGCGCCACAAATTCTACTTTGTAATGACGTCAGTCATTTTACCCCAAAATCTACGGCAAAACGGAAAAAAAATTATTGTGAGACAAAATTGGGGAAAAAACGCCATTTTGTAAATTTTGGGGGCTTCCGTTTCTACACAGTACATTTTTCGGTAAAAATTACACCGTATCTTTATTCTGTAGGTCCATACGATTAGAATGATACCCTACTTATATAGGTTTGATTTTGTGGTACTTCTGGAAAAAAATCATACCTACATGCAGGAAAATGTATACAAAATTGTCATCTTCTGACCCCTATAACGTTTTTATTTTTCCGCATATGGGACGGTATGAGGGCTCTTTTTTTGCGCCGTGATCTGAAGTTTTTAGCGGTACCATTTTTGCATTGATAGGACTTATTGATCATTTTTTTCATGATATAAAAAGTGACCAAAAATGCACTATTTTGGACTCTGGAATTTTTTTGCGCATACGCCATTCACCATGCAGTTTAATTAACGATATATTTTTATAATTCGGACATTTCCGCACGCAGCGATACCACATATGTTTATTTTTATTTACAGTTTTTTTTTTTAAATGGGAAAAGGGGGGTCATTCAAACTTTTATTAGGGAAAGGGGTTAAATGATCTTTATTCACTTTTTTTTTTTTTGCAATGTTATAGCTCCCATAGGGGGCTATAACACTGCACACACTGATCTTTTACATTGATCACTGGTTTCTCATAAGAAACCACTGATCAATGATTCTGCTGCTTTACTGCTCATGCCTGGATCTCAGGCACTGAGCAGTCATTCGGCGATCAGACAGCGAGGAGGCAGGTAGGGATCCTCTGGCTGTCTTGTAAGCTGTTCGGGATTTCACCGCGGTGATCCCGAACAGCTCCCTGAGCTAACCGGCAGTGATTTTAGTTTCACTTTAGACGCAGCGTTCAAAGTTGAACGCCGCGTCTAAAGAGTTAATAGCGCGTGGCACCGCGATCAATACCGCCCGCTATTAGCCACTGGTCCCGGCCGATGTTAGAGGCCAGGCCCGACCCGCTATGACGCCGTGGCCCCGCGTTATAGAACGGAAGCGAACACGGGACGTACAGCTACGCCCTGGGTCCTTAACAGGTTACGGCCAATTTTCGTTTTTGCATTTTTGTTTTTTCCTCCTCAACTTCTAAAAATCATAACACGTTCTATTTTGCACCTACAGACCCATATAAGGGCTTGTTTTTTGTGTGACCAATTGTACTTTGTAATGACCTAATTTATTTTATAACCTATTTGCGGCAAACCCCCCAAAAAACTGTCTGTGGGATGAAATAAAAAGCAATTGTGCAACTTTTTAGGGTTTCCGTTTCTACAATGCACTTTTCGGTAAAAATGACCCCATCTTTATTCTGTTATTATTAACAGGGTGTACCTGTATGGCCTGCGTCCCCGAGTGGTTAACCCCTTAACGACGCAGGACGTATATTTACGTCCTGCGCTGGCTCCCGCGATATGAAGCGGGATCGCGCAGCGATCCTGCATCATATCGCGTCGGTCCCGGCGCTCATCAACGGCCGGGACCCGCGGCTAATACCACACATCGCCGATCGCGGCGATGTGCGGTATTAACCCTTTAGAAGCGGCGGTCAAAGCTGACCGCCGCTTCTAAAGTGAAACTGAAAGTGACCCGGCTGCTCAGTCGGGCTGTTCGGGACCGCCGCTGTGAAATCGCGGCGTCCCGGACAGCGGGAGGGCCCTTACCTGCCTCCTCGGTGTCCGATCGACGAATGACTGCTCCGTGCCTGAGATCCAGGCAGGAGCAGTCAAGCGCCGATAATGCTGATCACAGGCGTGTTAATACACGCCAGTGATCAGCATAGGAGATCAGTGTGTGCAGTGTTATAGGTCCCTATGGGACCTATAACACTGCAAAAAAATGTAAAAAAAAAAAAATTTTTAATAAAGGTCATTTAACCCCTTCCCTAATAAAAGTTTGAATCACCCCCCTTTTCCCATGAAAAAAATAAAACCGTGTAAAAATAAATAAATAAATAAACATATGTGGTATCGCCGCATGCGTAAATGTCCGAACTATAAAAATATATAATTAATTAAACCGCACGGTCAATGGCGTACGCGCAAAAAAATTCCAAAGTCCAAAAAAGCGTATTTTGGTCACTTTTTATACCATTAAAAAAATGAATAAAAAGTGATCAAAAAGTCCGATCAAAACAAAAATCATACCGATAAAAACTTCAGATCACAGCGCACAAAATGAGTCCTCATACCGCCTTGTACATGGAAAAATAAAAAAGTTATAGGGGTCAGAAGATGACATTTTTAAACGTATAAATTTTCCTGCATGTAGGTATGATTTTTTCCAGAAGTGCGACAAAATCAAACCTATATAAGTAGGGTATCATTTTAACCGTATGGACCTACAGAATAATAAGGTGTCATTTTTACCGAAATATACACTGCGTAGAAACGGAAGCCCCCAAAAGTTACAAAATTGCGTTTTTTTCCCAATTTTGTCGCACAATGATTTTTTTTCCCGTTTCGCTGTGCATTTTTGGGTAAAATGACTAATGTCACTGCAAAGTAGAATTGGCGATGCAAAAAATAAGCCATAATATGAATTTTTAGGTGGAAAATTGAAAGGGTTATGATTTTTAAAAGGTAAGGAGGAAAAAACGAAAGTGCAAAAACGGAAAAACCCTGAGTCCTTAAGGGGTTAAAGAGTACTGGTCATCAAACCATATTTTCTAATCTAACTCAGGTTATCTTCTCTAACTACTCCTAACACCCCTCCTGCCATATAAAAAAAAAAATTCTGAGCTTTAAAAAGCACTGGATTATACCTTTCCCCTTGCTCACATTGTGTGAGTTCCCGGCAGAAGAAAGTGGGTGTTTCCCAGTGAGAGCTGTGCCTCGCCATGCCCTGCATGTGCTTCCTGATTTTGGACTTCTGCAAGTCCAAGTGGAGACTAAACAGTTTGACTTGCGTCAGGGAACAGAACAGTCACCTAGTGGCTGTTTTTTTAATCACTTTAAGAACGTATAAAGGTTGAGAAATGTAACAGAAAGTAAATAGAAAAGTGTCTTATAATAACATAAGGAGCAAAATATTAAATGTTTAGTTTGGTGACTGGTGCTCTTTAAGGCTAAAATGTGCTGTGTGTACAATGCCTTAAAAAAACTGGTACTTACCTTCCCCCTTTGTTCCTGTGCAGATATACTGCATGCATCATGTGACTGCCACAGCCAATTAGTAGCATTGATGATTATGATATCCATGATGCCAGAAGCCTCAGCAAGCTGCTGACTAGCTATGGCAGTCACATGAGGTAAGCTGCCGAAGTAACACCGGAGCACCGACAGGAGGCAGAACAGATTAGTGTGGGAACAGATGGGATGAGTAGAATAACACTGTACTATACAGGAAAGTAGGAAAAAGGCTGGTTACAGATGTAGTATTGGGTATTTCTTCAGAGTTTACTGTTGAGACTGAAAAGGTTAATGGAAAATGTTAAATTAGTGTTAAAGTTCTGTTATCAAGATTTATATTTTGTCAACCTCACAGTTGGGAGTCAAGGCCCTGACGTTCAGTGACCTAATCCAGGCCCAGAAGGAGATTTTTGCCCACAATCTTCAACTTAAAGATCAGAGCCGGCAATTGGAGCAAGAAAATGGAGAACTGAAGAACCGAAGTCTGTTGTTGGTAAGATATGGAAATTATGCATATGAAGTAAACTTTGCGTCTACGTCAATCTACTGCTACACAAATGAGGTAGTGGAGTGTGTCATGCATATGCTTATCTAGCGTTTGTGTTAGAAATCACAAAGCTCTTAGGGATAGGTGCATTGGAATAGCATTGGCTATCATTATTAATTGTGGGGATGCAATGAGATATAATAAAAGAATAATAAGAGAACATTTCATTGTTTTTTAAAATCTGTTCCATTCCTAAATGTGAGGCATAATAAACTTGGTGAAGAGCTATCCATTTTTGACCTGTGAGAATGGAGCAGACCAAAGCAAATATCTTTTAGGTGATATTATGTCTTTTTGTAAGATGAAGGTTTTGGGGCAAACTTCTCTTGTATAAAGAATGCAGGTAGATCTAAAGTCTACAATCACTGAATACCCACAGTCTGACCAGCTATTCTTTAGAGGCATTGGAAACATTGGAGGGGTTAATATCTCGTATTAACAGAATCAGATTGTATGGGTTACCAGTTTGATCACCTGGTCCCCTCTATTTGAATATGATATAGGACGATCATTGTTATCTTTATGTAAGTGTATTCCTACAAGGGATAAGATTAAATCCCCAGGTTTTTACTTTGGAGTTAATTTCCCTATGGCTACTATTGGTTCTTTATCCATCCTGACAAGACAGGCAGTCACAATACTAATGGTTTTATGCACCAATGCCAACAACCATGTAGTGTATTAGCTCTAGTGGCTCTAAGGTGCAGAAACAGGAAATAGATATGTGGTAAATAGGAGTGGGGCACATTTGCTAGAAAGGACAGTGATACTCCCTGCTGATGTTGATGCTGTAGCGCAAGCTCTCCTACCTAGATCTCCTGCCATAACGTGTCATATTTTTAAAGAAAAGCAACCGGTTTAAAGGGGTTTTCCTATCAAGATAAATCAAACCTCATACATATTGTAAAGTTAAGTATACTTCACGTGTACTAACATATCTGAAAATGTGCTGTTTTTGTGATATACTCATCCCCCCGTGTGCCTGCTTTGTTTTGATAAGCTGTTGCTCTTGGTTATGACAACTTATGGCATCCACTAAGGTGGGCACACATCCTCAGTTAAACTGCAATCTCCTGGTCTGTCCAGGGAATTTTAGCAGTCATTCTCTACTTTTGAATGATAATAGCATGGCCACAGTTAAGATAAGATCAGATAAGATGTGATCAGATAAATGGGGGAGAACAGTAGTACATGAATGAATGTAAGTTAGTTTACCCTAAAGCCATATTTGTACTACTAGATTATGTATGTCGTAAGCATCTATTTTGGTTAGTGGGAACAACCCTGTAACATTGCTTAAAGGGTACCTCTCATCAAAAAGACTTTTGATATATTATAGATTAATGTATGCAGAATAACTTTACAATTGCATTTTATTAAAAAATATGCTTCTTTCTATTTATTTTTCCACTTTGAAGAAATTACCACTAGGGGTCTCCCTACCAGTCCTGGCAGCAAGCATTTCAGACTCATGCTGGAGTCCTAAACACTCAGAGCTGCCAGCCTGCTTTGTTCACAGCCTGTTTGGCAGCTCTGAGTGTTTAGGACTCCAGCATGAGTCAGAAATGCTTGCTGACAGGACTGATCCGGAAAAATACAATAGAAAGAAGCATATTTTTCATTAACATACTATTGGAAAGTTATACAACATTCATTAATCTAAAATATATCAAAAGTTTATTTGATGAGTTACCCTTTAAATAGGTTATCCAGGAATAGAAGAATAGAGCAAATTTCTTAAAAAACACAGCACCTCAGCTGTCCTCGGGGGGGGGGGTTGTGTGTGTGTGTGTGTGTATTATTCCAATTTGGCTCTGTTTACATCTTAGATAACCCCTTATAAAAACATCTTGGTTGGGTGTGAATTCATTGCTTAATGCTTTGCAATCCTTTTGTAGCTGTATAATGCTGTGTCTTTTCTCGGTCACTCTTCATTGGGGGGACACATACAGATTGGGTATATGCTCTTGCCACTAGGAGGCACTGACACAAGGAAAAAAGTGGACTCCTCCCTGATGAGATAAACCCGCCCACTGGAAGTGAGGTAATCAGTTTTAGCTAGTGTCAGTATGAGGCAAGACACAGGTTTGGGAACCTCGTAGACCTGGTCTATTTTATTTTCTAGTTAAGTATGTCTAGGTAGGTTCTTTTTACTTAGTTTTTTCCTAGGTTGAGCGACAGGAGCATGGCGCTACCTGGTCTCCCACACGGAACGGAACATAACAGTATGTTGCCGTCAAAGCCTTATCGGCAATGGCCAGCGCTTTGAGGTTGTACCCTGGGTCCGGGTCCCCCACTGCCCCTGCTAGCCTCGCTATAGCAGCCTGGCATGATGCAGCACGGCCTAATGCTGGCTGAAGACATCAAGGGGTGAGTATGTGGGGATGTCTGAGGTGAGCATGCGCTGCCAGGGTCACTCATACATCTCTGGCGGGTTACCCACGGCCGTGACATTACTTGGAGCTTCTCCCGGCACCGTTCCTCCCTGGCTGTGTGGGGTCGGTGGCTTTTAGCTCCCAAAATGGCAGCCTAGCGGGAGCTCTTCCAGCCGGCCTGCTCTTGTCCCCTGACTCAGATCTGTGTGGCAGCTTAGCATGCGCTTCTATAGCGCACTGCTTCATCCCGTTGACTCTCCAGGGGCTTCCCGCATGTGTCCTGCACATGCTGTGGGCGTCCTAGCCCATGTCACTGAGGGGTTCATGCGGGCAGCAACAGTGCAGGGCTTTGCCTCCCATGCCTCTTTTCTACCCTGTTGAGTTCAATAAAAATAAAAAAAACTTCTCTACTGTTGGTCTCTCAGACCATTTTGGTGGCGTTGGGTGCCCTCTTATGGTCAATAATTGAATTTCTCTTAATGTCTATTGCTTTTAGCATCCAATAGCTATTACATGCCTGTAAGATCTGTTCTTATGAGATTAATTTCTGCCAGGCTTCTTTCCAATATATGGGGTCCCCTTTATTTGTATATGGGGTCTCCTTTATTTGCTTCGGTCATCATGTATGGGACCTGATATGGCAAATTCCATTGAGTTGCTTGAGGGTAATAACTATTTTCTGCTGGGTTGTGAGGGAGGGTCTGGGATCCGCTGTGGTGGGTCGTTGCCAGGGATTTCACGATCCCTTGGAAGATTCTGGGGATACAGTCAGGGAGTGTTCTTCTCTACCGCTGGGTGCCCTCGGCCAAATTCTGGTCCCCCCCACCCAACGTGGATGGCACTGGCCGAATGCCCTTGCAAAGGCATTGGTTTTCTTGGTGGTCCACTAGTCACCCATCAAGGGAGTGTGCTTGTAGTGTACATGCAATCTATCCCTCCTCAACAGGCTGCCGCATCCGCGGCTAATGCTCCGTTCCCTACGTCCAATGAGAGGTCTCTACCTGGCAGGGATTCTACCTGATATCAATATGTCAGACAGTAGTCTTGCCTGTAACTCCTCTCAGAGACGCCGCGTCTGCGGCTGGATTCCGGTACCCCACTGCTAGTCCGAGGTGTCCGATGGAGTGACTTGTTGTTTACTATGGACTAGGGATCCACCGATTATCGGTTTGGCCGATAAACGCGATTTTGGACATTATCTGTATCGGCAATTACCTTGCCGATAATGCCCCGCCCATCGCCGCCGCTGCCCCCCCCCCCCCCATTGCCTCCGCTGCCGCCCCCCCCCCCCATTGCCTCCGCTGCCGCCCCATTGCCTCCCCCCATCCCCGGTGTTATAATTACCTGTTCCCGGGGGTCCGCAATCCTTCTGGCTCCTGCGCTGTTGCTGTGCACTGCGCTGCATAATGACGAGCTACATACCCAACACGACGTCACTGTCAGTACGCACAGTGACAGCGCAGGATGCCGATGGAGCCAGAAGGATCGCGGACCCCCGGGAACAGGTAATTATGACACCGGGGAAGGGGGTAGGCAATGGGGCAGAGGCGGCGGTATGTGGGCAGAGGATGGGGGGGGGGGGGCGATGGGGCAACTCTGGTGGTTAGACCCATGACAGGCAGGGGGAGAGAAGCGGGCAGTGGCGGCGGTCTCTGGCACCGCAAAAGCCGCTGCAGTTCATTGATTTAAGCGCCTGCTTTAAATCGTTGATCTGCAACGGTGTCTGCCCCGCCGGGGGGGGTTGAAATAGTCGATAACTTATACCGGAACATCGGTATAAGTTATCGGCCTGAAAGTCCCCTAAAAAAATCTATATGGGTCGATCCCTACTATGGACCCATACCAGTAAGGGTGCATGCCCACCACGTTTTTGCTATACAGTTCCGTATACGGTTTAAAGTTAAAAACCATATGGAACTGTATAGAAAACTGTATGCATTGACTTAACATTGTAAACCGTATGTCAAACGCATCATCCGGTTTAGTCTGTTTTGCGTCTTATACGGTTTTGTCCGTACTTTTACTCGTACCCAAAACCGTAGTCTACAAAGTTTTTTTGGTCCGGGTGAAAAACTGTATAAAACCGTGTAGGTTTTTTTTTTTTTTTTTTTTTTTTTCTTTAACATGGGAGTCAACGGGAACCATACAAAACAAAAGTTAGATTTTATTTCCATTATTTACACTTTCAAAATAACAGCAAAAAATGGCGTCTGCAAAAGTTTGGGCACCTTGCAGAGTTAATATCTTGTACTGCCCCCTTTGGCAAGTATCACAGCTTGTAAACGCTTTTTGGAGCCAGCCAAGAGTCTTTCAATTCTTGTTTGAGGTATCTCTGCCCATTCTTCCTTACAAAAGTCTTCCAGTACTTTGAGATTTCTGGGCAGTCTGTCACGCACTGCTCTTTTAAGGTCTATCCATAGATTTTCAATTATGTTGAGGTCTGGAGATTGTGAAGACCATGAGGTCAGGATATAGTGAAGGCCAAAACCTTCAGTTTACGCCTCTTGATGTAATCCCCCGTGGATTTCGAGGTGTGTTTTAGGATCATTATCCACTTGTAGAAGTTATCCTCTCTTTAACTTCAGCTTTTTCACAGATGGCATCAAGTTAGCATCCAAAATTTGCTGAAATTTTATTGAATCCATTTTTCCTTCTACTCGTAAGAAGTTCCCTGTGCCACTGGCTGCAATACAACCCCAAAGCATGATTGATCCACCCCCATGGTTAACAGTTGGACAGAGTTTCTTTTCATTAAATTCTGTTCCCCTTCTTCTCCAAACGTACCTTTGCTCATTCCGGCCAATAAGTTCAATTTTAACCTCATCGGTCCACAGAACTTGTTTCCAAAATGCATCAGGCTTGTCTATATGTTAATTTGCAAAGTTCAAACGCCGATTTTTGTGGTGAGGACGTAGAAGAGGTTTTCTTCTGATGACTCTTCCATGAAGACCATATTTGTACAAGTATCTCTTTATTGTGGAATAGTGTACCACAACTCCAGTGTCGGCCAGATCTTTTTGGAGGGATTGTGCAGTCAAATGTGGGTTTTGAACTTTTTTACTCACAATCCTGCAAGCTGTTCTGTCTGATATTTTTCTTGGTCTTCCAGATCTTGCTTTAACTTCCACTGTTCCTGATGACTGCCATTTCTAAATTACATTCCAAACAGAGGATATTGACATCTGAAAACGTTTTGCTATCTTCTGTATATTGTGAGCGTCAACTATTTTCAGTTTCAGATTTCTAGACAACTGCTTAGAAGAACCCATGGTGCTGATTGTTGGGGCAAGGTCAGATGAGTCTGGGCATTAAAAACCTTTGAGATTGACATCACCTGGTCTTCCCAGATAATGATTGAGAACAATCAATGACACTGGCAGGTCTCAGCTTTGCAAAGGGGGCAGTGCATGCCATAAATTCAGCAGGGTGCGCAAACTTTTGCAGACGCCATTTTTTTCTTTTCTGTTATTTTGGAAGTGTAAATGATGGAAATCAAATCTAACTTTTGTTGACCTATTATAAGAATGTCTAATCTGTAATTTGATGCCTTTTGGAGATTTTTCCATTTTTCCTTGGCTTCTTTATGCACATTAGTACAAATTTTTACCTGGGGTGCCCAAACTTTTGATCCCCATTGTATGTGTGTACAGTTTCATCTGTTTTTTACTATACGGTTTTTGACTTTGCACAGTTTTTTTTTTCTTGGAATTTCAATCAAACAAGTGAAACTTTATTCAAAATGGAGTTAAAAACTTATAAGTTTGTTTTTTCTTAAACTGATGAAACCGGACATCATTTTTCAAACCGTATACGGTTTTCAACTGTATATGGGTTAAAATTTGTACACACGTTTTGATACAGTTTAGTCAGGTTTTAGTCAGGTTTTGAGGAATTGGTTTTCCATCAAAAACCTGATATCGGAACTGTATTGCAAAAACATGGTGTGCATGCACCCTAAGGCTAGGTTCACACTACGATTTTCAAATACGGTAACCCTATACGGTTTTCCGCTAAAAAACGTATGGCAAAAACCGTATACAACCACCGTATGACTCCAAATACGGTTTTTCCCCGTATACGGTTCCAAAACGTATGTACGGTTCTATCCGTTTGCATCAGTTTTTGCCAACGGTTTTGCTATTTTGTTGGAATTAGTTTTCAAGCAATTTAATAAAGTTACTATTGTTCTATTGAAATTCCTTCTGCGCATGTGTCAACTCCAAAAACTGATTAGAAAATCCGTGTGCAACCGTATTCTGAAATTCTGTGTACGGTTCTCATAGACAACAATGTTAACAGAACCGCATACGGTTTTCCAACCGGAGGCAAAAACGTGGTCGACAGCATTTTTGCCTACGGTTGAAAAATCGGCAAAACTGTATCAGAGGCAAAACGGATGCAACCTTATACAACATTTGGAATACGGTTTACAATGCATTCTCTATGCATACGGTTTCGGATACAGTCGTATAAGTTTTTTTGCGGAAAACCGTATACGGTTACCGTATTTGAAAATCGTAGTGTGAACCCAGCCTAAGCCAGACAGTGGCCTGCGTGGTTTTCTCTGCTGCCTTTCACTCTATCACACGGCTGCTGATGCTGGAGTTCCAGTTCCCCACTGCTGTGCGAGGTGTGGTTGAACCAGCGTTCCCCTTTGGACCCTATATGGGGTGACGAGGATACAATTCACGGTTTGTCAGCCTCCCCCACTCTCCCAGGGTGGCAGGGATGCTATCCATGGCTTCTAGGCCTCCCCTCCCTCCCACATGCGACAGAGGGGCACAGTATCTGGCTGTCGTCCCATTTTGCCTGGAAGTGTACTTGTTCAGCCAGACTGTTGTCCGCATGGTTTTCGCCGAAGTCTGTCTCCCATCTCAGGGCTTCCGCGGGCATGGTCAGGTTCCCGTACCTCATTGCCGGTGTGAGTAATCGGGATGAGGGTCCCTGCAGTAACACAGGACTGATGCCAGTCAGCCAACCTTTAGTCTGCTGGGTCTCCTACACCGCCAGGTCGCCCGTTAGATCAGCTGCACTCCACAAAAATGTGTGTCACGGTATTTTTGTAACTTATGGTGGTTCCACAGTATATAACTGTATTTCTCCCCCCCCCCCCCCCCCTCCAAATCATGTGACCCGCAAGCACTGTTCTGCTTCTCCACCAACCCCCCCGCGAATTAATTATCTGATCAGCCCAGTGCTGTCCCGTCCCCATCGGGGAACTGATCGCATGTCACCTTCCTCGTCCTGTTTGTTGCGGGCCACTGGCGCTGGAACTCTGTACTCTACACTGTATCCCTATGCCCGGGCTGCAAAAGATAAACAAAAACTTTCTCACCTTCCCCCGTTGGTCTGGTACCGGCCTCACCTGCTTCCTGGGGACGGGAACATCGGAGAGCCGTCGGCCTAACCCCAGCCGCAGCGATGTTCCGCCTCGGCCGGTGATAGGTTGAGCGCACTGTCATGTAAGAAGCCAGCAAGGTCCTGGTAGTAGTGTCGATGGGAGACCTCAGTGTGGGTTCAAGTCCTGGACTGAAATTTAATGTTGTGGTTCCAATTTAATTAAGATACATATGTGAGTCAATTGATACTTAGTGTTTGGAATCCAATTTACCTAGTTCCCACGGTTCATATATGGATAACTAGGCTTAAGACTCACAAATGAGTCTACATTTAAAAATGATGATGATTCTGGAGAATGGGAAAGTTTGCTCAATGAAAGGGTGTAGAGGAGTGTACAGAGGGGTGTAGAGGAGTGTACAGAGGGGTGTAGGGAGGTGTACAAGGGTGTCAGATGGGTGTAGAAGAGTGAACATTGGTGACGGGGGCATAGGGGGTGAAGTGGGTAGATCCCGTGAAACTACCGGTGTAGCCTCCGAGCGCTCCTTGAAGACGCCAATTCCACCGATGTCCCCGGTCTCCGATGAATGACAGCCATAGCCTAGCGGTGAGTGCATACTACCTTTCTTTTTCAAAGTTACTATGATACTTCAGTTTCTTTGTATGCACCCTGCAGGTGGCATATCTATATGAATACCCGGACCGCCATATCCATGTGTATGTTTCCAAATAGCCGCAAAATAGATTAGGAGTGGATGTTGACCTTGTGAGTGCCTCGTTTGTTCTTCACTATTGTAGTTACATGAGTATGGACTGGATCAGTGTTTCCCAACCAGGGTGCATCCAGCTGTTGCAAAACTACAACTCCCAGCATGCCTGGACAAACTCAGGCTGTCCGGGCATGCTGCGAGTTGTAGTTTTGCAACAGCTGGAGGCACCCTCGTTGGGAAACACAGGACTGGCGGGGGTTTGAGGGGGGGGGGGGTGGACATGGGTGACGGGGGTGGGGGGGTAGACATGGGTGACGGGGGGTAGGACATGAGTGACAGGGAGGCAAACAAGGCAGACATGGATGACAGGGGGGGTGGACATGTGTAACGGAGGGGGGGGGGAAGACTGTGCAGAGGGTGGACCTGGGGGGGGGGGGGGGTTTGGACAGGGTTGAGATGGGGTAACGGGGGGGGGGGTGGTTGGAAAGGGTACGGTACCTTAAGCAAGTCATCCCGCGCAGCTTGCAGTTCCACGGCAGTCCGGCGCAAATGCAGCTCGCTCCGCCGTCGGGCACCATTTTCGGCTCACTGCGCCGCAAGGGGGAGGGGGTCACGCAGGAGGACGCTGTGTGCGCAGTGCGCACGCAGGCTTCCCTTCTCCCCCCCCTGCGCGGGACATTTGGGGGGGGAAAAGTCGCCGAAATCACTGCTCTAAATACACGATTTAGGCGGCCACAAGGCCCCTTTTAGCGCGAGGCCTTAGGCGGCCGCCTAAATCTCCTAATTAGAGAGCCGCCTCTGCGTCATACTACTCCCCAGCTATTTGAAGAGCTCTGATGACCTAATCAAAATCTTACATCCCCTGAAATGGGAAGATTACAGATTAATCACATTAGATGTCACTGCACTGTATTTAAACATCAAACGCAACATCGGCCTAGACTGTATCAGAAACACCCTTGACAATGACTCCTCAATCAAAAAAGAAAATCAAAAAGAGTTCCTTCTCGAGTGTCCCCTTACCATTCACACAAACAACTACTTCACATATGACAGCGACACCTATCATCAGACGCGCGGCACCGCGATAGGCACACGGATGGCGCCTTCTTACGGTAATTTGGTAATGGGGGCCTTTTAAGTAAACTTCTTAACAAACCAGACATTTTATAAAGATCATGTGGTCATCTATAGACACTACATAGATGACCTCTTCCTGATATGGGAATGGCCCCTACACCCCATCCAACTTTTTGTGTAGAAGATCAACCACAATGACTGGGGCATCAAACTTATATCAACCGCACTACAACCGCAAGGGCTTAAGGACGCCAAGGAGCTAATCCGATGAACCCTCCTCTTAGGCCCCCCGCCGCAATCACACCCAGCATATGTAAACAATTCTGCATGAGATGGCAGCAATACATTGACAATGAGGAAATACAAATAAAGGCAGCAAATAGGCATATGAGGAGTCCCGGGAGCTACTTCCCCCAGTCATCCCGTACACAATAAAGGGACGTGTAGCAGCCAATGCAGAAAACAATATTAAGAAACAGGAGAGCAAGTAAACCAGCATAATCAAGCCGGGTAAACAATAAATGATCAGTAGGCGGAATATGGGCAAGGGAAGACACTATAAGCCCGTAACATATCAACTAAATCAAACAAAAACAACGAGAAGGGGAGACTAAACAACACAAACCGAAGAAAAGAGAGACGGAGAGGGGAAGAAAAGGAAAAGGGGGGACAAAGAAGGACACACTGGGGGAGAGAGGGAGGGGGAACCCGAGAAAGGGAGAGGAACTCTACCGTGGAGAGGGGACCACTAGAGCCAGGGGCGTCCAACCAGTTCCCAAAAAGTGCGTCCACAGGACCCCACCTCAAGGGGACAGGTGCAGGGCACTGCAGGCGGGGAGTCCAAAAACGCAGACCACGGCATCCATCGCAGCAAAAACCGAACTAGCTTTCTTATTTAACTCTGAACTACTCACAACTTTGATTCTTCTATGCATGTTACCATCTCCTGCTATTGTGTAATGTTTTACTGCCATCTACTGGCAACCAGTGTAATTTTACAACCCTTTCGTACTACACAAGCGGTTTACAATCCTTCCTGTTCCAATTGACCTAGTTATCCATGTATGGAATCCAATTGACCTAGTTCCCACAGTTCAAACACTTTCTTAAGTATCAATTGACCCACATGTCTCTTTTATTTTTTTTATTTTTGACATAGACATACGTCTATCTTAATTAAATTGTAACCACAACATTAAATTTCAGTCCCATTCCCATTCACGCTACTACCAGGACCTTGCTGTTTAGCTTTCCACCCGCTTGCTGCAAGATCTCCATAGACCACAATGGGCCTATTGTAGCCTTGACACACTCCTCTGTTGGAGGAGTTTATGCAGTCATGTATGGCTCTGCGACAGCCGGTCTAGCCACTGTCTCTTGTTTGGGTCCTGCCATTGCTCTCCTCCCTCGGCGCAATCTTCCTGGAAGGGTGTGTTCATCCTTCCCTTTGACACCACAGTCTTCTGGCGTAACCTTCATGTGCCCAGAACCTGGGAGTCCCAGCTAGGTTCCCTTTTTGTTTCCCCCTTTGTTCCCGTCCTGACGGTATGTTACTTCGGAGTGCTCTGGTCCAGTGGGGTCCAGGACCAGTTAGTCTCCTTGTCTCGGATACTGTCCTATTATGCTGCGACGTGCCTTATTTTCTAGGTCTGTCCTCCTGGTTCTTTGGGACTTAGTGATGGTTGAGGTTTCGGGCATCTGTAGCGATCCTGCACAGACTTTTGATCCCTTTTGTGGGGTGGTCTTTCTGTACCGCACTTTCTTGTCTCGACATGGATGTTTGTCACCCAGAGCGTTTTGGTCGAAGTATTCCAGGAGTCTCAGGAGCTTCCAATTCCTGTCTGCTGCTCCAGTGTTCCAGGGTCTTCTGCTCTTTCTTAGCAGTTTATTCTTTCGTGTATGTCTTCCACATGACTCGGGAACCTTTAGTTCCCATGGCTGTCACTCCGGTGTTCCGGGATGCCCCCTTTTCAGGGCGTTCCGCTCCTTTTTTGGTAGTTATTACATTCAGTCTCCTACTTTGAGGTCCATGTACTCCCGAGATGGAGGGGCGGGCTGATCATCTGGATTACACCAGTCAAGCTAATTTCGCCTCCCGGGTGCTCACAGTGGGCTATGTTCACGCTAGGTTATCTTGAGTCAGTTGACTCTGGACAGGGTTCAATTTTTGTTTTCCAGCGGGTTAGCCCCCTGTCTGGTTCTGTGTTTTTTGGAGTCTATTTCCTTCCTCCTCCTGGGATTGTTCCGGGCCCATCTGGCTTCCTAGTCGCCCTTTTCTTGGCTCTCTATCTGGACTGTAGGTTAGAATCTCTGCAATGGACGGTCCCCTCCTTTTGCCGTCCTAGTCCATCTTCATGGATGGGGGATCTTCCGGGAGCTCAGTTTTTGGGCCTCGGTTGTCTCTGGCCCAGGATCTCTTCCGCAGGCCTTACGGACGAGTGGGTTTCCCACCTAGGGGACTGCTTTGGTATCTCATCGGTATAGGTGTCCCCCAATGAAGAGCAACGGAGAACATTTTTTTGTACTCCCCTTAAATTCTTTCTTGTAGCCTTCATTGGAGAATACCACACCCATCCATTTTTTTATTCTTTGTCCGGATAATCCTTTCCGGTTATTGTTTTTTTTTATCCAGGACTTTTTTTTAGGGTCTTTCGGACTTATTTCTTTGTTGGCTTCTCCTACTGCTTTGACAAAACTGAATACCTCACTTCCAGTGGGCAGGTATATCTGGCCAGGGAGGATTCAACTTTTTTTCTAGTGTCAGTGCCTCCTAGTGGCAAGAGCATATATCCCATCAGTATAGGTGTCCACCAATGAAGGCTACGAGAGAGATTTTACGGTGAGTACAAAAAAAATCTCCTCAGCCACTGGTATCTCTGTAGGATTTTCCCACAGTATTTCCTGATAGGTCATTCAAAATGGTAGACTGTCCTATTGGTTGGTCGGTGTCAGTTGACTGCCTGAGCCTTCATCAGTTTAAGAATATTGAATATTGGCTTAATTTTCTGTTGATTATTGTTTCTATTAAAGCTGAAGGCCCGTTGTGAAGAGTTAAAGTTGGACTGGAATACACTGTCCATAGAAAATCTGAAGAAGGAAAAAGTGGCACTAAAAAATGAGATTTCAGAGAAGCAAAAGCACTGTTTGGAGTTGCAGGTATGTAATCTTGTATAGTTTAGTACTGGTTTTATTTCTTAAATAGAATTTATGTCCAAAATATTGTTTGGTTTTTATAAACTACAATGGCTATAAAGCCTTTTAGATTATAAAAAGATATTGAACAAGATGCTGTTTAATCTCTACAGCAATGGTCTGCAAATACAGACACTGTTTATGAGAAGGACTGTGACAGAGCACAGACTACCAAATGCAGCACACTAATTCTTGGACCACACAGTGGTTTTGTTTAGTACTTTAGCTTTAAATGTTTTACCTAGTTTAAGTGTCTAGAATTTTTCCATGTTTTGGTGCAATACGAACCAAGATTTCTTGTGTGGAATTTGCAATGTATATATGAAAGGTTTTTTAGAAATCTTAATGAAAATAAAATCCATATAAAATTCTAACAGTTCTCAATATGTTGCAGACTTTCACTGTAAATTTCATTGAAAATCTCCAGCCACATTATAACCTTGCCTTGTGATAAATGCACATTCTGCAAATTCCCCACATAATTTTTTTTTTTAAATATATCCTACACACTACAGAATATTTTCACAAACTGCCTGCAGTGGATTTGCAAGGAAAAACATCTGCAGCAAACCCACTCATTATGTAATAATGTTTTTGAGACTTAAAATGTTCTCAATGAATTTTGTTGAATTCAGTGTGCTCACAGTTAAAACTTGTTTTGTGCTGCCCAAACCACAGGCATCATGAAACAGATAAAGGTAGCGGGATGTCTAGACACTATGATTTAATTTAAAAAGCTCAGGCATTTCAGAGAAATCCTAGTCTTAATTAAAAAAAAAAAAAAAAGCCATATGATCCAGAGTAAATAGTCATGGGAGGCAGTCCTGGCAGTTATTCACCACCCAGCTGGCATTTTGCTGCCTGTATCTATTCCAAATTGGTCATCATGATGCAGGTTCCCTTTACGACCATAATGGGTAAAACCATTAAATTAACTTTACTGGACTTTGGCCACGTACATGCAAAAATACATCCATATTTTGAGATTTAAACATCCCCCAAAACAGCTTCTATTCCCACTGTACACCACAATAGCTGAAAAAACGGCCAAAAAACATGCAAACAGGTTAGGGTTGGGGTTAGGGTTAGGTCAGGGGGTGTGGCTCCAGAGGATAAAGGTCACTCCTAGGCATCCAGCCACAAAGCCAGCTAGTGCTGAATCCAGCTGGTGTCGCTGGCGGGCACGCGCTTCGCACCCGCATTTAAGCTCAGACTATAATTTTCTGTTCCTGATCCTTTACATGAATGCACAAATATTTGAGATCCGCACGTATAAGGGTGGCCCAATTCCAACAGAGTATTGAAATTACGTACAACTCATAGATTTCACGAGGCACTTGCCACAGAAATATGCGTAAATGGTTATTCTTTATTTCCTGGTACAGAAACCATACAGTCTCTTGTGCCACGCGGACGCCACAAACAGCGTAGGTAACAGCTATTTCATGCCCAGTATCAGCGCTTCTTCAGACTACGCCCTTGATCACCTATCCAGGTGAAGAAGTAAATCTTCACAAATGTGGGATCAGAGGGAGTTAACAATACAAGCAAAGTTTAAAACAAAGTATATAAATTAAAGCTGAAATAACTAATCATTCTGAACTATTTTCATAATAATCAATCTGTTGGCCAATTAGTTGGTAAAACAATTTGTAAAGACCACATACACTTAGCGATTATCACTTTGTATATATGCAGCCTGTTTAGTGAAGATGGGGCCCAGCACACACAATCTTCTGCTCCCTGCAGATATTGGGAGACCCTGATTGTCGGGTTCTGTGATCAAGGTCAGATTCACAATGGTTGCAGGAAGTAGCAGGTTATGTGTGCTGGCCCTTTCTTCATCCTACGTGCCCCCAGCAGCCTATATAGTGAACAACCAGGGAATGTACTGCCCGTCCTATCTGGTCACAGGTAAGAAACAGGAAGAGCGGTATAGCCCTTACAAGAACAAAAAAAGAAAATTATATTTAAAAGAATTATTATACATATTTAAATATAACAAAAAGCTACTCCCCTCCGCCTCTAGCCAACCCCACAAATTTTACCACACAATGCATCCATTACCTAAAAGACACAGAGGACCTTTACGATTCCCTCCCTAATCTAACTCACAAATGATCTTCTCCATTATGGTTATTTTATCCGAGAAGTCGATTTACTCTAAACAATAGTCAGCCAACTAAACGATTGTGAAAATAGTTGCGGCCCTAATATAAATTTAAAAACAACTATAACTGTGAAGGAACATACAGCATTGAATGTATACATAATTACAGAGATGATTCAAATAAATGCACTTAGGTCTAGTCTATTATTTAACCTTAAATTTCCTTGGGCATTGGTTATTAAAATCCATTTAGCCTCCCATTCCAAAAGGGTTTTCTGTCTGTCTCTACCTTCTGACATTAACCTGTTCAATGCCAAAGAAGGAAAAGGCTTTGGGATCACCTCGGTGCTCAGCTATAACATGCTTTATCAGACAAATTGTACACCCAATGTAGAACCTGGAGCATGTGCACAAAACCACATACAGTACACTAGTATTTGGTACTACAGCATATGAATTCTCTAATTCCTATGCTTACAACCCCTAATCTTACGTTTTTCTGTGCGTGTGTCCGAGCACCAAGAAAAACTCCCACAGCCAGCTCCAACTAGTGCAGAGTTTTTCAACCAATCACTCCCTACTTCTTTTGCCTTTAATTTACCATGTACCAAAACTACACTAATATTTTTGCATCTCTTGAAACCAGAGGTTGGTTCCTTGTAAATGCTACTAAATCGGGATTGCTTTTCAGCACAAACCAGTTGTCATGAATTGTTTTTTAATTTGAGGGGCTACAGGGTTATATTTAAAGGAAAACCGAACCGATTATTACAATCCTTTTTTCTGTTTAGTTTATTTATTTTTTACTATCACCTTGCCTTCTGTGTAGTAAATTACTCAGTTTCTGTTCAAAATTCTTTGCCATAGCAGTATTCATAAGGGACAACTGATACCCTCTGTTAATCAATCGTTCCCACAACTCCTCTTTCTGTAAAAGAAAATCTGCATCTGTACTATTGATATGCCTTCTTCTTAAAAAGGGTCCCTAGGACACAGCCTTTTTTTCATGTTCTGTATGGGAGCTTTGAAAAGAATGGCTTGAATTACAGGCATTAGGGAATTAAGAAGGTAATTCACAACTGGGTTGTACTTAAAGGGGTTCTCCGGTGCTTAAACATCTTATCCCCTATCCAAAGGATAGGGGATAAGATGCCTGATCGCGGGAGTCCCGCAGCTGGGGACGCCCATGATCATGCACGCAGCACCCCGTTTATAAACAGTCCCTGGAGCGTGTTTTCTCCGGGTCTGATTATGGGCGACTACAGGGCGGGCGGCGTGTGGCGTCACACCTGCGCCGGCGTGTGACGTCACGCTCCGCCCCGTAATGCAAGTCTATAGCTATCACGCCCCCTCCCGTAGGCTTGCATTGAGGGGCGGAACGTGACGTCGCACGGGGGCGCAGGCGTGACTTCACACGCCGCCCGCCCCCCGCCCTGTAGTCGCCCGCAATCAGACCCGGAGCGAACACGCTCCGGGGACTGATTATAAACGGGGTGCTGCGTGCATGATCACGGGCATCCCCAGCTGCGGGACTCCCGCGATCAGGCATCTTATCCCCTATCCTTTGGATAGGGGATAAGATGTTTAAGCACCGAAGAACCCCTTTAAAAACTATCCCAATTTAGTAGAGTTTACAAGGAACCAACCTTTGGTTTCAAGAGATGGAAAAGATATTAGTGATGTTTTGGTACATAGTAAATTACAGTAGGGAGTGATTGGTTGAAAAACTCTGCTCCAGTTGGGAACTTTCACTGTGGGAGTTGTTGTTGGTGCTCGGACACAGACGCGCAGAAAAACAAAAGATTCGGGGTTGTAAGCATAGAAATTGGAGAATTTATGTGTTGTAGAACCAAATACTAGTGTATGTGGTTTTGTGCACGTGCTCCAGGTTCTACACTGATTGTACAATATGTCCACTTAATGTTAGATGCTAGGAGCATTTGCACTCCATTAAAACACAAAATGGTTCCCCTTGACTAAGCATGTTATAGCTAAGCACGCTGGCGATACCAAAGCCCTTTTTTCTCCTTTGGTATAGACCTCAGTGCATTTATTTGAATCATCTCTGTAATTATGTATACATTCAATGCTGTATGTAACTCCACAGTTATAGTTGTTTTTACATTTATTTAGTTTTTAACTTTATTGTTAATGGCCTCTGATCTCACATTTGTGAAGATGTATTTATTCACCTGGACATGTGATCACGTTCTGAAGAAGGGCCGATACTGGGTGTGAAATAGCTGTTACTTTGTGTGTGGTATCTGTGTGGCCAAGAAACTGTCCATTATGCTTGTACCATGAAATAAAGAACATTTTTACGCATATTTGTGTTGTAAACCAATGGTCAAGAGCTGACAAATGCACTATTCATTTGCTTACAAAGTTATCTGCTCTCCACAGGATAGGGGATAGCTATCTGGTCCTGGAGGGTCTGACTGCTGCTCCATTCTAACAGAAAACATGTGTTTGAAAACGCAGGGGTCCAGCTGTCCAACCCCCTGCTAACCAATGGTTATGGGTAGTTGTGGGTAGTAGATAATGTTGTTAGATGGTACACCCTCTTTTAACTCGAACATATTTTTTCCCCTTAAGATTAGCATAGTAGAGCTGGAGAAGTTTCAGAGGCAACATGAGTTGCTTCAGCTGAAGTCTACCACTTTGTCAGAGGATCCACCACCAAACAGCAATCGCTCTAAGGGCACGTTTGTTGCTCGCTACCCACCAGAGGGATCACAGTCTCGTCTGCTTCCTGCTCAGTCATCCAGCATCAATGGCATGAGTCCTGAACCCTTAATAAATGGTCATGCTTCTCACTATGAACTGTTCCACTCGTGTCGTGGTGGTGGGAGTAGGCCTTGCTCTAAAGAAAGCACACCGTCCCGTGTAGATCACAATGATTTGCATGCATCAAGGCACAAGGGAGAAAAAAATGGCCCATCTCAACCAGACTACACACGCTACTCGCCTGCCAAAATTGCCATGAGGCGTCATCTGAATCAAGATCCTGCTCTTAATTCCAGAGGTTCTGACATCACTCAGAGGTAAGTTGTGTTCTAGCTCTCCTTAGAAAATTTAGTTAAGCCTCTCCAGTCAAATATTAACTTAACACATAAGATTAGTTTTGCATTATTGACATTACAATGCTTTCTTAATTTTGTGATCTTTTATGTAGAAGTGAAATGGTGAAAGAAAATGTTTTTTTGTCCTCGAGTTCTGGAATCTTAAATGGCATCCGGCTAAGCCCACAGGGGTCACACGCTTCATCTCCTGAGGCTGGACAGACTTCTATAGAAAGAGGAACTGATAAGGTGGGTTGCTACCCTCAATCACTAGTTATAACATAACATCTTTAATGTGATCAGCTTTTTGTCTTTTTGTAGTTAGTTTGTAAATGGTTTGTGACCTTGTAAAAATATCTTTACGGTTTACATTCTCTTTCAGATGTCAAGAGACCGTACTTCTACTCCTAACCCTGAGACCATCACAAGTTTGCCTATTAGTATCCCACTTAGCACAGTCCAACCTAACAAACTGCCTGTCAGTATCCCTCTGGCTAGTGTTGTCTTGCCAAGTCGTGTAGAAAAGGTATGGTGATAATCTGTTCCTTCTGCTGGACCTAAGGCCCTGTGACTCAAAAATAAGTCCTTAGGTTCTGAAGTTTACCATTCTGAATTGATTGGTGTATTGTAGGTTGCCTGTCCAAATAGGTGACAACATGCTCTATGGTTTTGTTGAAATAAAACAGCTAGAGACACGGTTGGCAGCAGCTTGGCGCTCTGGTTCTTTAGAGGCCCAATTCAGGGACAATGAGGATAAACCCTTAAGTATGGTTGTTGTCTGTGGTGTTCCATCCTGTTTGCTTAGGTACATTTAATCTTTGGGTAATTGTGTAGGTGCTATTTTCCCCAATATGTTAAAAAATAAGGGGCCTTAGCAAGTGGCTGAAGTTTTGGCTTAGCTAATCCTTAGTGTTTTCCCCACAAAATCCGTCAAAGAACAGTTGACAGAAGAAAAAAAACACTTTTTTTTTACACACTAATTTTTAACACTAATGTATTTGTTTTTTGTCTTGTGCATTCCTGCTTGTTCTGGCATTTTTTAGCCTCATAGAAATCAATGGGATAACCTATAAATGTGTTTTTTTTTTTTTTTTTTTTCTAATTTGGCTGTTTTTCAAGGCTTTTTATACACAAGGTTTTTATAACAATGCGACATTACCCTAAATGTAAGCTTACTGTATTTTTAAATTATCTTTAATGGGGTTCTTAACTATTTTAAAACTCTAATAACTATGAAGAAACAAAAACAGAGCACCCACCTTGGTGAACGCTGGTAGTTTGGTTGTAAAGTTGGCGCGAAACAGTGTCGCCCGGCTTCTCCTGAGTCTCCCCTGCCTATTAACATCTACCACCCGTCCGTGTCGTCCCTGAAGCACTCCAGGTCATTATGACCAAAGTACTTGACAACCAAGCTGCCAGCGTTCACCAAGGTGGGTGCTCCGTTTTTGTTTCTTCATAGTTATTATTGAATATACTGTGAATAGGGCATAAGTGTCTGATCATGGGAGGTCCAACCACCAAGATCCCTCTGCAATCTCCAAAACAGGGCCTCTTTCTCTTTGGTCATGGGACAGCTTATCTGCACACGCTTCATGCATTCTCTATGGGAGAGTCAGAGATACATTAGTGCTGTACTAGGGTATCTCTGGCGCTCTCTTAGTATAAATAAACAGAGACAGAGTCGGATATGAGACCATCTCCTACCCTTCACAGATGAATGGGAGCAGATAGCTTATTTTTGTACTGAGCACAAGAGGGAAGGTGCAGCATGTAAGGACTGTTTGCAGCACCTAAAACCTTCTCCAAGGGAGCTGGTAACTGTCATCTCTGTCCTCATCAGGAAAATGTAAAAGAAACATTTACTGCTTCCTGTCACAGAAGACTACACTGGAGAAAGTGTGAAACTGTTGCTCTCAATGTTGCAGATTTGCTCTCTGTGGCCATAACAACTACTAAGAAGGACAAATACATTTATTATCCCACTTGCACATCCCCTGTGCCCGGGCTGCAAAAGGTAAACAAACTTTAACTCACCTGGTCCTCTGGTGCAGCCGGCTTCTTCCTGGAGACGGTGACTCATACTGCGCTCAGTGTATCGCTTGCTGCAGCAATGTCCCGCCTCGGCCAGTTGTAGACTGAGCGCACTATCATGTAAGGAGCCTGGGCTCTGCCTTCTTCCTGCTGCTCCTGACAGTGTGCATCCAGCCTATCACAGACCGAGGTGGGACATCGTTGCGGATGGCGATATATATGCTGAGTGCAGTATGAGGCACAGCCCCCAGGAAGGAGACCAGCACCGGAGGACCAAGACAATGATAACGGCGCAACAGGGGAACGTCAGGAGGTGAGTTAAAGTTTTTGTTACTTTTTGCAGCCTGAGCACAGGGGATTATAAAAAAAACTGTACCATAGATGTCCTTTAACAGGGCTTATATACATTTTCAATATTTTCTAGCTCCATGACATAATTGAGCCTGTCCCAGCAACTGTCCCCAGTTTTTACTAAGGAGAAAACTGTAATTCAGATACTCACTCATATTAGTGTCATATTAATTATGTACATACAAATCATATACACTGCTCAAAAAAAAAATAACTAAGATAACACATCCTCGATCTGAATGAATGAACTAAACGTATGAAATACTTTTGTCTTTACATAAATGAATGTGCTGAAAACAAAGGCACACACAAATTATCAATGGAAATCAAATTTATCAACCCATGGAGGTCTGGATATGGAGTCACACTCTACATCAAAGTTGGATCAGCCTGTAGTGTGGTTTTCTACTTTGATTTTATGTCCTTAAAACAAGTCAAAATGAGGCTCAGTAGTGTGTGTGGCCTCCACGTGCCCGTATGAACTCCCTACGATGGCTGGGCATGCTCCTGATGAGGTGGCCATCCGCCATATCCTGGACAGTATGTGGTGCAATGTAGTGTTTGTGGATGGAGCGAGACATGATGTCCCAGATGTGTTCAATCGGATTCAGGTCTGGGGAACTGGCAGGCCAGTCCATAGCATCAATGCCTTCCTCTTGCAGGAGCTGCCAACACACTCCAGCCACATGAGGTCTAGCATTGTCTTGCATTAGGAGGAACCCAAGGCCAACCGCACCAGCATACGGTCTCACAAGGGGTCTGAGGGGTCCCCAAAGAAATGCCACCGCCAAACCGGTCATGCTAAAGGATGTTGCAGGCAGCAGAATGTTCTCCACGGCGTCTCCAGACTCTGTCACGTCTGTCAAATGTGCTCACTGTGAACCTGCTTTCATCTGTGAAGAGCACAGGGTGCCAGTGGAGAATTAGCCAGTCTTGGTGTTCTCTGGAAAATGTAAAACGTCCTGCACGGTGTTGGGTTGTAAGCACAACCCCAACCTGTGGACGTCTGGCCCTCATACCACCCTCATGGAGTCTGTTTCTGAGCATTTGAGTGAACACATGCTCACTTGTGGCCTGCTGGAGGTCATTTTGCAGGGCTCTGGCAGTGCTCCTCCTGCTCCTCATTGCACAAAGGCAGAGGTAGCGGTCCTGCTGATGGGTTGTTGCCCTCCTATAGCCTCCTCCATGTCTCCTGATGTACTGGCCTGTCTCCTGGTAGCGCCTCCATGCTCGGGACACTACGCTGACGGACAAAGCAAACCTTCTTGCCACAGCCCGCATTGATGTGCCATCCTGGATGAGGTGCACTCAGGGGTGTGGAAATGTAAAAAAAATAAAACTACTTGTCCAAGGGACTAAAGCGGAACACAATCTACTTGTCCCTCAAGAAAATCCACTTGTCCTGATAGATAAAATAATTTCAACCAAAATAATACGAAAATAGGGTTTTTATTAGTTTCTGCACTTTTGTTTTTTCCTCCTCGTCCTATAATAGCCATAGCACTTATTTTTCCATCTACAGACCCATATGAGGCTTGTTTTTTGTGGGGAAGTATACTTTGTAATGACACATTTTCATTTTTCCATAACTTGTTCTGAAATTTAAAAAAATTATTTGTGAGGTGAAATTGAAAAAAAAATGCAAATTTTGAGGTTTTCTTTTTTCCGCCATTCACCTTGTGGTCAAAATTACATATTATTTTGATACTTTACGTCGGCCTGATTACACCAATACCAAATTTTAGTTTCTGTCACGTTTTAATAATTTTTTATTTAAAAAAAGAAAATTCCTGACCCCTATAATATTTTACTTTTTCCATATACTGGGCTCTATGAGGGCTTATTTTTTGGGCCGTAATATACTGTTTGTATCGGTACCATTTTGGCATTGATCAGACTTTTTGAACACTTTTTTTACTTCATTTTTTCTCGGATATGATGTTATTAACAGAAAAAAAAGCAATTCTGTGATTTTTTTATTTTTTTATTTACGTTAACGCCATTTACCGTACGGGATATAAAATGTAATTTTTTTAATAGTTCAGTCAATTATGCACGTGCCAATACCAAATATGTTTATTTTTATTATGTTTTCTTATTTTTATATGGAAAAGGGGGGTGATATGAACTTTTAGGGTACGTTCACACGGGCGGATTTATTTGCGGGTTTCCCGCTGCGTATTTGATAGGGGGCAGGCTCTTCACAGCTGTCCGCAGCAGATTTTCCGAGGCGGAATTTACACTGTGGAAAATCCGCCGCAAGCCCCATTGAAGTTAGAAGGGTCTGCGGAGGATTTAGAAGACCGCCCCCTTTCAAATACACAGAGGGAAACCTGCAAATCCACCCATGTGAATGTACCTCTAATATGGAAGGGGTTAATGGGTGTTTTTAAACTTTTTTTATTTATTTTATTTTATTTTTTTTAAATACACTCATACAGATCGGTTCTATTGAACTCCATTTGATCTGTGTTCATTTGATTGAACCTGCTCAAGGCAGGCTCAATCAAATGCAGATCTATGGGGGCAGCCACGGATGCAGAGGTAAGCCCTCCAGCTACCTCCACAGGGGATCGACCCTGTAAACTCAGTCTCATGTTACCACTAGAGTGAAAGCACCGCCGGCATTCAAAAGTGACCAAAACATCAGCCAGGAAGCATAGGAACTGAGAAGTGGTCTGTGGTCACCACCTGCAAAACCACTCCTTTTATTGTGGGTGTCTTTCTAATTGCCTACAATTTCCACCTGTTGTCTGTTCCATTTGCACAACAGCATGTGCAATTGATTGTCAATCAGTGTTGATTCCTGAGTGGACAGTGTGATTTCACGGAAGTGTGATTGACTTGGAGTTACATTGTGTTGTTTAAGTCTTCCCTTTATTTTTTTGAGCAGTGTAAAAGCATATTACAAGTACAAATTGCTTTTTCTAAAGCTTACGATGTTATAAGCGATACCCATTCTTATAGCAATAGAGAAATCGGGTTAGGTTATTTATTTTTTATGTTTTGCTGCATATCTTTCATTAAACCTAAGTTGACAGTTGTACTTGGCATGCCAGTGTGGTAATTGACCTCTTTAGGTTAATACATCTGAATGTTTCCTGTCATACCCCATCAGATATTTTGACTTCTGTTCTCTTGTTACAGAGAAACAGTCCCAGTCCCGGATGTAACAGTAGGGACAGCTCAAGTATGGATAATCAATATGGTGCTACTACAAATTTCAATTATGCAGCTGTCTCAAAGTCACTGGCTAACTCAGGTAACATTTGTTAATGTTTTGTTAATTTTATTATGGAAAGGGTTAATTCACATTTATTACCATTTTTCTTACACTGTCATTTAGTCCTTATAGGAGACTATTACATGCAATCCTTAGATTGCATACACTGAACAATGCCATAGCACAGCATTGATCAGTGTTATCGGCGTGCCATTGCTCCAGCCTGCCATGGCTGAGTATCAGAGCACCGATCGGACATCAAGGAGGCAGGTAAGGGCCCTCCTGCTGTCCTCTCAGCTTATCGTGACACCGCGATTCGTTATGGTCCCAGTCTGCTGAACAGCTGGGATTAGCTTTTTTTTTTTCCCCTCCACATTTTAGACACAGCAGTCAACTTTGATTGTGGTGTCTAAAGGTTTAATGCCGGGATATCTCATAGTTAAATCCAATAAAAATCTAACATAAGACTGCCCTGCAGCCCCCCATTGTCTTCTGTTGGGAGAACTCACTTATACACAATCCATTGTTCCCTTGCTTATAAAGTATACAGTGCTTTGTAGTATCTTATGGTCCCTCATCACAATTGTCAATAAAAATACTCATCCAATCCCTATGTAGTTATAGGGCAGTCAATGAAATGCAGTTTGAGAATTGTGCTTTAGTTTTGCAAACAAGATTATTTCTAGGTTTACTGGCTATTATCAAAACTGCAGTTTTGTAAAAAAAAAATAAAAATCTTTATTTGGGAGAAATAAATTAGTTTATTTTAAAAGAAATAATAAAATATGAATTCATATATATTTTATTTTCAGGTTTCTTTTACCCATCCTGGCCATCATCTTCAAATGGACCAGCTTTGAACAGCCATGGATCAGAGACAGACTGCATGGATGATTCCTCAAATTCAGGCACTCTCTCAAACTCTGGGGGGTCTCGGAGTTCCACTCCTTCACATCACCAGCAGATGTCTCAGCGTTCACCTGCTCACTATGTCTTATCGAACAGCCCACGTGCGTTTCAGGACTCTAGCAAATTTTGTGGAGATGGAGAAATTGACACAAGTGATGCAGAAGGTGAAGCCAAGAGACGTATAATCTTTACGATTACCAGTGGAGGTGGAAGTTCCAATGGGAGGTCACCATCAAACAAACATAGCCCACTGACTGCCACTATTCGCATGGAGTGTGGTCCAGGGCAGGATGGTAGAAAAAGAGGAAGCAGAAGGAAAAGATCCTCAGCAAGCAGTCACTCGTTGATGGTTTCACCCAAGCGCCGATCACTTCCAACATCACTTGGGCTGAGCGGCTTTACTTCTGGCTCTCCACTGAACATTAGCTCCATGGTATGTAGTATGCCTAAATATCTAATTAGTAAAAAATGACTTAAAGGGGGGCTCCGGCCCTAAGACATCTTATCCCCTATCCAAAGGATAGGGGATAAGATGCCTGATCGTGGGGGTCCTGCTGCTGGGGACCCCGTAACCTTTCATGCAGCACCCTGCTATCATCAGCCTCCGGAGCGAACATTGCTCCGAGTCTGATGAATCACAATCACGGGGCCGGAATATGATGTGTGATGTCACGCTCCACCCCCTCAATGCAAGCCTATGGGAAGGGGCATGACAGCCGCCCCTCCCATAGTCTTGCATTGAGGGGGAAGAGTGTGACGTCATGATACTCCGCCCCCGTGATCGTGATTCATCAGACCTGGAGCGATGTTCGCTCTGGAGGCTGATGATAGGGGGGTGCTGCATAAAAGATTGCGGAGGTCCCCAGTGGCGGGACCCCCGATATCAGGCATCTTATCCCCTATTCTTTGGATAGGGGATAAGATGTCTTGGGGCCAGACTACCCCTTTAACTAGAAGGAAAATATGTTATAAGTCACACAAGCTATCATATTTTGAGTCATTTGCAAAAAAAAGTTTCCTTACCAGAAGTAAGCAAAACCACCATAACCTCAACAGAAAACAAATGGCACAGATTTGCCATCAATTAGTTTAGTCTGGCCAGATAAGTTCTGCTTTCGAAAGGCTTCAGTTGACTTAAAAAGTCCAGCATGACAGTCTAAGATCTCCTAGGAGTAGGACTTATTTGGCCGGATTAAACTAATCGATGGCTGATCCAGTAGCTTTGTTTTCAGCTGATGTTATCTATAGTTTCACTCACCTCTGCTCCTTACTCCATGTTGGGGGGTGGGGTTCGGTAACCGCAGTGAGAGCACTAAAATCACCCTGTCATTACCAAGGGTAAATCTATTACCCAGGTTTTTATTTTTTAATTGGAAATGGTTTGCTTTAATAATATTGTCATGAAAGAATGCAATTTGGAATCTCTGCACTTAAACACTTAGAGGTGGTCCTCCTAGCTTTGTTTTTTGTTTTTTATTTTTAAGTCACAGCAAATACACAGACTAGACTGAAATCAGTAGGGCACCAGTTAATTTTTTTTTTCTTTTATGGCGCCAGGTTTTTGTGAGCCCTTTTTCCAATAAGGATTAGCAATCTTAAAAAAAAAAAACAGTTTTTCATACCTCCTCCTCCGTTCTGCCTGTGGTTGGCATTCCAGTGTTACGTGAGCAGCTGACGTCTGGTGAACTAGGAGCATCAGAGACAAGGCTGCTGATTGGCCATGAAACTGACCAAATCCCACAGCTGCTGAACACCTTAGAACTGACCAAAGACAATCTATTCTAAACACTTTAGACAAAACAGGGAATCTGTGTGGCAACCTAAGTGGGGGTACATAAAAAAATGAGGACACTTATGACTGTGACACACGGGGAGTTGAGGGGACAGTAATGACTGGGACACATAAGGGGAGTGTAATGACTGACATTAATGACTGAGATGCATGGGAAGATAAGTAGACAGTATTGACTGACACAAAGGGAAAACATGAGTGGATAGTAATGACTGTGACACACAGGAAGATAAGGGGACAAGAATGACGGACACGAGATGACTGATGTCCCATTGCATGACCTCATGTGACATGCAGCATCCTGGCTCCTAACTTTTTTTTTTTTTTTTGTATGCTCCTGTACTAGCTGCACGACACATACTTCAAACAAAAATAAATTGTTTTAATTAATGACCTATATTTCCATATCCAGTGGAGAAAAAATTTGAGATGAGCGAACTTCTCGGCTCGGCAGTTGATGATTTTTCCTGCGTAAATTAGTTCAGCCTTAAGGTGCTCCGGTGGGCTGGAAAAGGTGGATACAGTCCTAGGAAAGAGTCTCCTAGGACTGTATCCACCTTTTCCAGCCCACACCTGAAAGCTGAACTAATTTATGCAGGAAAAGGTATCAACTGCCGAGCCGAGAAGTTCGTGACGAATTGAATTTACTGTAAGTTTGCTTATCTCTAGAAAAAATAATGCAGTTACTCAATGGGGAGGAGAAAAAAACTATTAAATCCTGACTATTCATTTGTGACTAGTTGTTTTTTACCGAATGTGGCACTGGACTAATCCTATGAACACAGTATCCGAACACTGTGTACTGCCCCTGACAGGTAATAGGAGCAGTTCATAGGGTTTACAAATCTCCAGTGGCTAAAAGCAATTAATAAATGTCTAATCCTAAATGTATTCCCATTGTACTATACATAAAGTATATATTTCATATGGATAACATTTTGTTCTTATGTAAATGTAACTTTTGTCACTCTTTTTTATTCTTTTCAGGTTAATAACATAAACCAACCTTTGGAAATAACAGCTATTTCATCCCCAGAGAACTCACTTAAAAGCTCTCCTGCTCCATACCAGGATCATGATTTGCCCCCAGTACTGAAAAAAGAAAAACCCATTTCTTCCACTAATGGGGTTCATTATTCTCCCCTCACAACAGAGGATGAGGCAGAATCTGAAGATGAAATCCACAGTGCAAGGTGAATTGAGTTGATGAAATGTTACACCAATTCTATTGCAGCTGATGGTCCTGGTCTTATCCTGACATAGAAACATAGAATGTGTCGGCAGATAAGAACCATTTGGCCCATCTAGTCTGCCCAATAATCTGAATCCTATCAATAGTCCCTGGCCCTATCTTATATGAAGCATAGCCTTATACCTATCCCTATCTTATATGAAGCATAGCCTTATGCCTATCTCTATCTTATATGAAGGATAGTCTTATACCTCTATCTATCTTATATGAAGGATAGCCTTATAACTATCCCTATCTTATATGAAGGATAGCCTTATACCTATCTCTATCTTATTTGAAGGATAGCATTATACCTATCCCTATCTTATATGAAGGATAGCCTTATACCTATCTCTATCTTATATGAAGGATAGCCTTATACCTATCCCTATCTTATATGAAGGATAGCCTTATACCTATCCCTATCTTATATGAAGGATAGCCTTATACCTATCTCTATCTTATATGAAGGATAGCCTTATACCTATCCCTATCTTATATGAAGGATAGCCTTATACCTATCTCTATCTTATATGAAGGATAGCCTTATGCCTATCCCTATCTTATATGAAGGATAGTCTTATACCTATCTGTATCTTATATGAAGGATAGCCTTATACCTATCCCTATCTTATATGAAGGATAGCCTTATGCCTATCTCTATCTTATATGAAGGATAGCCTTATACCTATCCCTATCTTATATGAAGGATAGCCTTATACCTATCCCTATCTTATATGAAGGATAGCCTTATACCTATCCCCATCCCTATATGAAGGATAGCCTTATACCTATCTCTATCTTATATGAAGGATAGCCTTATGCCTATCTCTCTTATATGAAGGATAGCCTTATACCTATCTCTATCTTATATGAAGAATAGTCTTATGCCTAACTCTATCTTATATGAAGGATAGCCTTACACCTATCTCTATCTTATATGAAGGATAGCCTTATGCCTATCCCCATCCCTTTATGAAGGATAGCCTTATACCCATCTCTATCTTATATGAAGAATAGTCTTATGCCTATCTCTATCTTATATGAAGGATAGCCTTATACCTATCCCTATCTTATATGAAGAATAGCCTTATGCCTATCTCTATCTTATATGAAGGATAGCCTTATACCTATCCCTATCTTATATGAAGGATAGTCTTATGCCTATCCCTATCTTATATGAAGGATAGTCTTATACCTATCTGTATCTTATATGAAGGATAGCCTTATACCTATCCCTATCTTATATGAAGGATAGCCTTATACCTATCCCTATCTTATATGAAGGATAGCCTTATACCTATCCCCATCCCTATATGAAGGATAGCCTTATACCTATCTCTATCTTATATGAAGGATAGCCTTATGCCTATCTCTCTTATATGAAGGATAGCCTTATACCTATCCCTATCTTATATGAAGGATAGCCTTATACCTATCCCTATCTTATATGAAGGATAGCCTTATACCCATCTCTATCTTATATGAAGAATAGCCTTACGCCTATCTCTATCTTATATGAAGGATAGCCTTACACCTATCTCTATCTTATATGAAGGATAGCCTTATACCTATCCCTATCTTATATGAAGGATAGTCTTATACCTATCTGTATCTTATATGAAGGATAGCCTTATGCCTATCCCCATCCCTATATGAAGGATAGCCTTATGCCTATCTCTATCTTATTTGAAGCATAGCCTTATGCCTATCTCTATCTTATATGAAGGATAGCCTTATACCTATCTCTATCTTATATGAAGGATAGCCTTATACCTATCCCTATCTTATATGAAGGATAGCCTTATACCTATCCCTATCTTATATGAAGGATAGCCTTATGCCTATCTCTATCTTATATGAAGGATAGCCTTATACCTATCTCTATCTTATATGAAGGATAGCCTTATACCTATCCCTATCTTATATGAAGGATAGCCTTATACCTATCCCTATCTTATATGAAGGATAGCCTTATGCCTATCACTATCTTATATGAAGGATATCCTTATGCCTATCTCTATCTTATATGAAGGATAGCCTTATACCTATCTCTATCTTATATGAAGGATAGCCTTATACCTATCTCTATCTTATATGAAGGATAGCCTTATACCTATCTCTATCTTATATGAAGGATAGCCTTATACCTATCCCTATCTTATATGAAGGATAGCCTTATGCTTATCCCATGCATGCTTAAACTCCTTCACTGTATTTGCAGTGACCACTTCTGCAGGAAGGCTATTCCATGCATCCACTACTCTCTCAGTAAAGTAATACTTCCTGATATTACTGCAAAAACCTTTGCCCCTCTAATTTAAAACTACCGTATGTCCTCTTGTGGTAGTTTTTCTTCTTTTAAATATGCTCTCCTCCTTTATTGTGTTGATTCCCTTTATGTATTTAAAAGTCTATCATATCCCCTCTGTCTTTCCTTTCTTCCAAGCTATACATGGTAAGGTCCTTTAATCCTGTATGTAAACCATATTCAAAGTAATAGTCATAAAGTGTGAAGATTAGGATCATTTTAGTTTTATTGACTCACAAGAGAAGAGATCAGTTTTACCAATAAGTGCAATGCGTAAAAACATTGTATTGAATTTAACATGTAAATTTGTAATAAATTAAGTAATCCCCAGTCCTACATTTAACCATTCAAGACAGAGAAAAGGAACTAAAAAAAACCTGGGCTTTCACTCTTTTTCTGTCTAGTATTTCTGACAAATCTCTAGAGCAGTCTTACTGACTGGTATAAAAGTATTTTTTAGGCATATAGAACAGTAAGATGCAAGTGTGGTGAATGTAACTGCTTGTCATAACAAGTATTGGCACCAATCAAATCTATTGATAAGAAATGAATTTATACACTGATGTCATGATTGTCTTGCACAGATAATGTTTGCTATATTTTTCTGTATAAGTCATGTATATTTGAGAGGATGGTAGAATACACCAATGATAGCACAAGTGCGTGTTTGTTGCAGTAATTATTTTTTCCAAAATAGGAGGTATAAGGTATACTCGTATTGATCTATACTAATCTTTGCCTGAGTTCCTGTTATATGTAATGAGAAGCTCTCTGCCCCCTCACTCCCCTGCAGAGGGCGAACATGTCCATGACAAAGCATCTTATGGAGGAGGATGCAAACATATTGTCACTCAGCCTGTTCCATTGGAATACTCTGCATGAAAGTAGCGCAATACAATGGAGAAATCTAAGTGATGTTATGGTCCCATCCTTCTCCATAGGATGCCATATCATGAACATGCTCATCATCTATAGGGGGAGGACAGGGGATCGGGGAGCAGAGCTTCTCATTACAAATAAAGGGACCAAGGCAAAGACTAGTAAAAAGAGAAAAGAACTTTTAAGTGCCTTATCAACTAATTTAGAAAAAAAGCTAAGAAAAGAGTTTAGTAATAAAACCATCTAGCTCTTACTAATTATTGTGTTGCATTATATTTCTGCTGCCTTTATTAGTTTTTGCTTTGTCAGCTTTTTCCACGTTTTGTAAAGTTAAGACTTAATTGTAGCTTTAACCGGTAAAGTGTCTTCTACTTAGTGTTGACCACTCTAGGGTCCTTATAGCCATATAAGGTCCTTGTTGGAGCAGGTGGACAAGTTATATATTTGTACTTTCTTAAAGTGCTTAAAGGGGATGTGAACTCAGAAAATATTTTTGAAACTTTTGGTGTTCTTTTTTTTTTTTTTTTTTTCTTCCCCCTTTGGTGTTTAGTTTTTGATTCTATATCCTGTATTATAGAAATTCTGAAATCTTGAAGTTTTTAGTCTGGCCACTGAGCCGAGTTATGAGCTGACACTTTCTGTTCTGTAGAGGGAACTTTTTAGTAGTCTCCTCCTTATCACAATAGGAATCAAAGTGAAATATGACAGCACTGTATAGATAATACAGAATTGGCCCATTCACAACAGATGGTCCGTTCTCAGTCTCCCATCTTCCTGCACAAATGCCCATATGTGCAAACAATGGAAAATGTTTTGGTATCTGAAGACCCCATACTACATGAAATTATTTGTGTTGTCAGCCCGCAGCATACAAAAACAGCTGAGAAATTGAAGATGCACCTTCTATAAACAATGTACATAAACAGTCACTGTCATTTGAATTCTTTGACATGTTTACTCCCTGTCTGCCACTCAAGCCTGACCGACCCTTTCACTGCATAAGCCTATTGAGTGAAAAGGTTGGTTGTAGTGGCTGCCCCAGGGAGTGAAGAGGGATGCTGCATACTTATACATTTTTTTTAATTTATAACCCCTTCCCGCTATAGGACGTATGCATACATCCCAGCACCGGACATGATCGCGCTCTGGGACATATGCATACGTCTTGCTGATCTCCTGCTCTGCCACACGCAGCTCAGGAGATCTGCGGCAGCACCTGGCTGTCAATCACAGCCGGGGTCTTGCCGCAGCTGCTGGGGCCGCGATTGTGCCGGTCCCAGCAGCATTAACCCCAATGATCTGGACTCATTGCTGCCCACTTCAGAACTCTCCAGCGCTTTGTTGCCATCCATTTCTGGGTGCTTTTTGACATATGTTTGGGGTCCTTGACTGGAAGACCCAAGGTCTCGGACGCAAACCCAGCTTTCTGAAACTGGGCTGTACAGTGCGACCCAAAATCCGTTGGTAATCCTCAGATTTCATGATGCCCTGGCACACATTCAAGGCACCCAGTGCCAGAGGCAGAAAAACAACCCCAAAACATCATTGAACCTCCACCATATTTCACTGTAGGTACTGTGTTCTTTTCTTTGTTGGCCTCATTCAATTTTCGGTAAACATTAGAATCATGTGCTTTACCAAAAAGCTCTATCTTTGTCTCATCTGTCCACAAGACGTTTTCCCAGAAGGATTTTGGCTTACTCAAGTTCATTTTGGCAAAATGTAGTCATGCTTTTTTATGTCTGTGTCAGCAGTGGGGTCCTCCTGGGTCTCCTGCCATAGCGTTTCATTTCATTTAAATGTACAACACAAAGAGAGAAACACAGCCGCACATCCACAATTTGTAAATTGATGTTGTTAGTATACATTTTGATCAAAAAGTACATGCCCACTCGCCACGTCAAGGCCACCTCGTTAGAGTGGGTCTCTAACCTGACACTGGCGTAGCCCCCCATTTCAATGTCTATGGATAGTTTGCGCTGACTCTGCTCCTCGAGCCTGCAGGACAGCTTGAATATCTTTTGGAACTTGTTTCGGGCTGCTTACAGACCATCTGGACTAACCTGCGTTGACACCTTTCATCAATTTTTCTCTTCCCTCCACGCCCAGGGAGATTACCTACAGTTCCATGGGTTGCAAACTTCTTGATAATGTTGTGCACTGTGGACAAAGGCAAATCTAGATCTCTGGAGATGGACTTGTAACCTTGAGATTTTTGGTTCTCAAGTCCTCAGACAGTTCTCTTCTCCTCTTTCTGTTGTCCATGTTTAGTGTGGCACACACAGACACACAATGCAAAGACTAAGTGAACTTCTCTCCTTTTTATCTGCTTTCAGGTGTGATTTTTATATTGCCCACACCTGTTACTTTCCCCAGGTCAGTTTAAAGGAGAATCACATGCTTGAAACAATCTTATTTTTCCGCAATTTTGAAAGGGTGCCAATAATTTTGTCCAGACCATTTTTTGGAGTTTGGTGTGACATTATGTCCAATTTGCTTTTTTTCCTCCCTTTTTTGGTTTAGTTCCAATACACACAGGGAATAAACATGTGTATAGCAAAACATGTGTTACTGCAATCCTTTTCTGTGTGAAGTACCTGTGACAAATTTGAGGGGTGCCAACATTTACGGCCATGACTGTACTAGGTATTGTCACGTCCGTAATGACGTGTACTATAAAGCACCTGCATGGTGAACGCTGTAAAAAAAACAACAACAAAAAACATAAAATTTGCCAATTTTGGTACAAAGTATGAGAATTTGGCTCAGAAAAGGAAAAAAAGAAACATAAAAAGCTATATGAAATGGGTATCACCGTAATCATTCTGACCCACAGAATAAATATAACATCACTTTTACCGCACAGTGAACACCATAAAAAAATATTTGTAAAAAGACTGACATTTTTTATTTTTTTACAATATTTTGGAGTTTTTCACATAAAATGCAGCATGTCAGCACAAATGCACCACTTATATAAAGTACAATATGTCAGCAATGGCATATGCGCAAAAAATGCCAAAGTCCAAAATAGCTTATTTTTGGTCACTTTTTATATAATGAAAAAATGAATAAAAAGCGACCAAAAAGTCTGATCAATACAAAAATGGTAACGCTAAAAACTTCAGATCACGGCGCAAAAAATTAGCCCTCATACCGCCCCGTATGCGGAAAAATAAAAGTTATACGGTTCAGAAGATGACAATTTTAAACGTATACATTTTCGTGCATGTAGTTATGATTTTTTCCAGAAGTACGACAAAATCAAACCTATATAAGTAGGGTATCATTTTAATCGTATGGACCTACAGAATAATGATATGGTGTCATTTTTACCGAAAAATGCATTGCATAGAAACAGAAGCCCCCAAAAGTTACAAAATGGCATTTTTTCTTCAATTTTGTCGCACAATGATTTTATTTCCGTTTCACCATAGATTTTTGGGTAAAATGACTGATGTCATTACAAAGTAGAATTGGTGGCGCAAAAAATAAGCCATAATATGGATTTTTAAAGAATTATGATTTTTTTAAAGGTGAGGAGGAAAAACGAAAGTGCAAAAACGGAAAAACTCTGCGTCCTTAAGGGGTAATTAACGTTATATATTTATAGTTCGGACATTTGTGCACGTGACGATACCACATATGTTTAAATTTATTATGTTAACATGTTTTTTTATATGGAATTTGGGAAAAGGGGGGTGATTCCAACTATTGATATGGAAGGGGTTAATGTTTTTTTGTTTTGTTTTTTGGGGGGGGACTTTTAGGAGGAATTATTAGATTCCTCATATAGATCAATGTAGTTCCATAGAACTACATTGATCTGTGTGCTCTGCGCTCGATTGATTACGCCTTGTCCAGCCCACTGGACCACCAGGGATTGCTTAAAGGTCCCTTTAAACGCTGCTGTCAGCTTTGACCTTGGCGATCTAAAGGGTTAAAAGCTGGCCACGGAGATCGCTGCATGTCTGCTATTAAAGGCAGCCCCCAGCTACAAGAGTCAGCTGGGGGCTGGCCGGTATGGCGCAGGCTCCCGACTTGAGCCAGCGTCATACCGTCTGGCCCTCAGCCGATTGCTGTAGCTGGGGGCCTGGGTTAATAATTGACTTCAATAGCCAGAAGTACGACAAAATCAAACCTATATAAGTAGGGTATCATTGTAATCGTATTAAAACTACTACAGAATAAAGATAAGGTGTCATTTTTGCCGAAAAGTGCACTTCGTAGAATCGGTGCAAAATTGAAAGAGTTTGGTTTTTTTAATCATCATCTCCTAAAAATCATAAGTGGAAAAACTGAAAAACCTGTTGTCCTTAAGGGATTAAGCAAAATAGTTTGTTATAGAGGAAGTCGACAAAACAGCAGCTGGGAATACTATATTGCTGGAATATACTGATGTTTGCTTTCCTCCTTGCAGGACAGAAAGAAAGAGCTCCAGTTTGTGTTTTGAGAATAAAGACTCTCCACAGAGAAGTGAAGGCGAGAGAGGTTAGTTTTCAAATAATTTTATTTTCATCAATGGCCCTTTGTTTTTTTTCCTCAATTTCTAAGGCGTTCACATCACGATTTCTCCATCCGACTTGAGTACGCGATTTTCATAGCTTAAAATCGAATGAAATTGTACATAAAGTCGGATCCATTGACCTCCATTAAAAAATTGGATCAATTACACTCATCAGATTTGATCCGCATCCAATTTCATCTGATTTTTGTTCGGGTCTGTAATCTGGGTTCAACACGATTTCAGACCTGAAATTTTTTTTTTTAATCTGATGCAGATCAAAACTGATGTGTGTAATGGATCCGACTTTATATACGATTTCATACGATTTTAAGTTATAAAATGGTTTACTCAAGTCGGATGGAGAAATCGTGATGTGAACGCAGCCTAAGACACATTTACCTCTTCCTTACATTATTCATCCTTACTTTCACCTCCCCCATTTTAGGTCTACCGTATCCCAGCAGAAAATCATCTTGTGAGAGTATAGGCAAATGGAAATCTACCTTCTCCCCGATCTCTGATGTTGCTCCCAGCCGCACCCCTGACAGCTCCGCTTCACCCCCACGCTTCAACTCCCATTATCCTTCTGGAGATGGGTCCCGTCGAGGTTCTGGGTGCTCAAGCCCAGGGTCAGCTAGCAATCTTAGTGATCACACCAGAATGGAAATGGGCAAAGCGCCAGACGGAAACTTGTTTCTGAATAAAAAATGTGCATCTGATGGCGGGAAGAGAGAGGAAAGGGTTCCATCTACAAGAGTTGATCGTTCCAGAGGTCCACGCAGTCGGGAAAGGGATGGGGAGGGCCGAGCTGGGAACAACTTATTTATGTCACAGGGGACAGGGGTTCTACTGAATGGCAAGGGACCTGGCCCTAACCCCTTGCAGACACATCATCAATTCTTGAGCAGCCTGACAGCTGGGTCCCAGCTTACACTGCAGAGTAGTCTCAATTCAGTGGCCGGCAATTCAGTGTTGCAGTCTCTCTTCAACTCTGTGCCTGTACATGTTACAGGCCCAGCAGGTCGTCTAACTAACTCCCATGGGATGGGCAGTTTTACATCTCCTGGAGTGACCGGCGGTACAGTAGGAGGTGAGTTACCCACTCCTCCCATCTGCGCATTAACATCACAATAATTTTCGTATGCATGACTAGATTAGCACCAACATCAGCAGAGATTAGACGATGCAATGATGATTATATTATGCAAGTGGGCTATAACATGAATACCTGTAAAAAAAAAAAAAATAATAATAATTATATATATATATATATATCTATTTCTCCAGAGAAGCAGCACATCCAAAGTATTCTCCTTGGGGGAGGAGCACCGCTTCTGGTGTAGAATAGAGATTCAAAAAGGCCATTAGCAGTGTGTGTGTGTGTGTGTGTGTGTGTGTGTATATATATATATAATGTGTGTGCAAATAAGTTGTGCAGTTTATGCTTCACTTCAAGATATATCATCATAGGCATCTGTCATGACTGGCACAGTAGTATCTGAGGGGCTGTAAGTAGAACATCTCAGGAAATGCTACAGCATCCCCAAGGTGATTAATGCTCTTACAATTTGAGATCCTAATATCAGCGTGAACTTCATGTTGTCACTGAATCCATGCTAACTTTTATTTCACCTGTTCAACACAACAAATGCAGTTCTATTGTTATTTCTCTGTACTTGGATTCTCCATGAAATAACAATTCTAAAACCTCTTTTATTATAGGTGTGTGTTGTGCCTCATTAAAGGGAATATGTCAGCTTCATTTTACACTCCAAACTACTGATAACTGTTAGGGCAAGGAGACACATGGTGCCTTCCTTATGCTTTTGTTCTTTTGCCAAGCGTCAGACGCATTCCCAAGGCTTTGAAGTGCTGTATGTTGGAATGCATCTTCACTCCCACTTCCATGCCTATTCCTGCTTGATTTACAGTCAGGTGAAAGCATTGGGGGAGATTTATCAAAATCTGTCCAGAGGAAACGTTGCTGAGTTGCCCATAGCAACCAATCGGATCGCTTCTTTCATTTCTGAAAAAAGAAACAATTTGTTGAGTTTCTAAGGGTATAATTCAGCAACTTTTCCTCTGGACAGGTTTTGATAAATTTCCTTTGGTGCAGACACATTGGGAAAGATTTATGAAAACCTGTGCAGAGGAAGAGTGGTGAAGTTGCCCATAGCAACCAATCATATTGCTTATTTATGTTAATTACACCGCTTAATTACACAGGACGTAAATGTACGTCCTGGTGCGGTGGTATTTAACTCACTAGGAAGTACATTTACGTCCTGTACATGACTGCGAGCATTGGAGCGATGCTTGGGGTCATGCGCTGCAGGTCCCGGCTGCTGATAGCAGCCGGGGACCCACCAGTAATGGCAGACATCAGTGATCGCGCGGATGTCCGCCATTTACCCCTCAGATGCTGTGATCAATACAGATCATGGCATCTGCTGCCACGAGGATCCGATCATCCATAATGTCAGACGGAGGTCCCCTCACCTGCCTCCTTCCATCTCCCGACGTCTTCTGCTCTGGTCTGAGATCGACCAGACCAGAGCAGGAGATAGCCGATAATACTGATCATTGCTATGTCCTATCCATAGCACTGAACAGTATTAGCAATCTAATGATTTCTATAAATAGTCCCCTATGGGGACTATTGAAGTGTAAAAGTAGAAGTAAAAAAAAAAAAAAAAAAAATTGAAAAATCCTCTCCCCCAATAAAAATGTAAATTGTCCCTTTTCCCCATTTTACCCCCAAAAAGTGTAAAATAAATTAAATAATAAATACATAAAATAAAAATGTAATAAACAAATTTTCCCGTACAGTGAACGTAGAAAAAAAGTTTTTAACCATGTCCTGGTGAGCTGGTGCTCAACTCACCAGGACATACATTTACATCCTATACACAACCACGTGCATCGGAGCGATGCCCGGTTCATGCGCGGATGTCTGCCATTAACCCCTCAGATGCCGTGATCAATACAGATCACGGCATCTGCAGCATTGCGGTCACTAAAATGAATGATCGGATCGCCCACAGCGCTGCAGCAGCGATCTGATCATCCAGAACGGCAGACGGAGTTCCCCTCACCTGCCTCTGCGGCCTTCCACAGGTCTTCTGCTCTGGTCTGGTTTTTTAGATTTTATGTCAGAACGTCAACCATTGCAGTGCAAAGCACCACTTTAGGCCTCTAATCTCATCGGTGCTGTCTCACTCCTAAGCCCCGTTTTGCACCCCCATAGTGCTTTACTGCTTTATATGCGGTATTTCCTTATTCTGGAGAAATTGGGCTACAAATTTTGTGGAGCTTTTTTTCTCTTACTACTTGTGAAACTAAGAACATTTTGGTTAATACCAGCAATTTAGTATAAAAAAAAATTTTTTCACTGTTACGGCCTACTGTTCAAAAAACCTGTGAGGTGTAAGTACTCCCTGTAACCCTTGTTACGTTCCTGGAGGGGTTTAGTTTCGAAAATGGTGTCACATGTGGGAGATTTCTGCTGTTCTGGCACCATGGGAGGTTTGTAAATGCACATGGCCCCTAATTTCAATTTCAGCAAAATTCTCTCTCCAAAAGTCCAATGGCACTCCTTCCGTTCTGAAACCTGTAGTGCGCCAGCGGAGCGCTTAACATCCACATATGGGGCGTTTTCTTAAATGGGAGAAATTGGGCTTCAAATTTTGGGGTCCATTTTCTTCTATTACCCCTTATGAAAATGAAAAATTTGGGATAACTACCATTTTAGTGTTAAAATTTTTTTCCATTCTCACGTCCAACTTCAACGCAAAGTCGTCAAACACCTGTGAGGTGTTAAGGCTCACTATACTCTTCACTATACGTTCCTTGAGGGGTTTAGTTTCCAAAATAGTATGCCATGTGTTTTTTTTTTTTTTTTTTTGCTGTTCTGGCACCATGGGGGCTTCCTAAATGCAACATACCCCCCAAAAACCATTTCAGCAAAAATTTTTTTTAAAATCCCACAGTTGCTCTTTCACTTTTGAGTAATGTTGTGAGCCCGCAGAGCACTTTCTGTCAACATATGAGGTATTTCCATACTTGAGAGAAATTGAGTTACAAATTTTTGGGGCTTTTTCACCTAATACCACTTTTAAAAATGAAAAAAAATGGGGCTACAAGAACATTTTAGTGTAAAAAAAAATGCAGATTTTGATTTTTCTCCTCCACTTTGCTGCTGTTCTTGTGAAACACCTAAAGGGTTAACAAACTTTCTGAATGTCATTTTGAATACCTTGAGGGGTGTAGTTTCTATAAAGGGGTCATTTATGGGGTATTTCTCACAGAAAGGCCCCTCAAATCCACTTCTAACTTAACTGGTCCCTGAAAAATTCAGATTTTTGAATTTTTGACAACATTTTGAAAATTGCTGCTGAACTTTGAAGCCCTCTGATGTCTTCCAAAAGTAAAAACATGTCAACTTTATGATGTCAATATAAAGTAGACATATTGTATTTGTGAATCAATATATAATTTATTTGGAATATCCATTTTCCTTACAAGCAGAGAGTTTCAAAGTTAGAAAAATGCTAAATTTTCAAGTTTTTCATCAAATTTTGGAATTTTTTACCAAGAAATGATGCAAGTATCGATAAAAAATTACCAATAACATAAAGTAGAATAGGTCACGAAAAAACTGTCTTGGAATCAGAATAATCGGTAAAAGCATCCCAGAATTATTAATGCATAAAGTGACAGTGGTCAGAATTGCAAAAGAAGGGCTCAGTCCTTTAAGGTGAAAAAGGGCTCAGTCCTTAAGGGGTTAAGGCCCAAATGGGCTGAGTCCTTAAGGGGTTAGAGGCCTGTGAAAAATTAAAGAAGAAATCTGGTTGCTTTGGGCAACTGGCCAACTTTTACTGTGCGTAGGTACAAGATTAAGGAACTCGGCTTCCAGCTGACTGTCAATCAGAAAGAGGGAGGAGCAGGAGCGAGGTAACATTACATCGCTAAGCCCTCCAGGCTTGGGAGCACCTCTTTGACACTTGGCGCAGGAGAATAAAATTATGAAAGTTCAGACAAATATATCAAAGCTGCAATGTGTCTCCTTGTTCTAACTTCTAACACTGTCAGCAGTTTGAAACATGAATTGCAGCTGACAGATTTCCTTTATATTCTTAACATAAGCATATGACTAAGTAGCCAACTAGATGTTACCAGTTGGGGGCAGGCTTCCTAAAATGTCTGACACTATCCAGTCAGAGCAGACAGTGCCAGATAGTGTAGGGCCATGCCTACAACTGGTTATAGTTAGCTATTTAGTCATGCATGGTAAGATTGATAATAGGGAATGGCACAGATCATAAAAAATAGTCACAAGGGGCCACTGGTCTTCTGTTTGTATTTTGTTTTACAATATACAGTGGGAACACTTTATCAAACTGTCTAGTAGTAAGATTCTTTGTTGCACAAAGTAACCAATCACAGCTCAGTTTTTATATTACCAGAGCAATATGAGAAATAGCAGAATTCTAATTGGTTGCTATGGACAACAAAGAGAATCGTACTATAAAAGTGTATTCACTTTCTGCTGTAGATTTTAGACAATTATGTACTTTTGACTGCTTTGTAAAATCTGCAACTGCGGGTTTTACAACTACATATCCACACATCCAGTTTGTGTGAATCCCCCCTGACATGAAAATGCCACAAAATTTTGCCCAAAGAGCTGTAATAAGATTTGGTGCAAATTCTGCAATAATGTTTTAGCCAAAACCTTTTATTCCGAAGATAGGTTTAACACTTTCCTTTTGTACATCTTTTAATACTGACTTTTATTTTGCAAAATACATTTTAGTTTTGTATGATATTTCAGAACTGGCGCATACATTTCATGCCATTTTCTTGTGTGTACATATTCAGATATAAGATAAGCAATTCTGAGCCACAGCCTACTATTTTAACCTGGTAATGACCCTTGACATCCGGGAGTTGTTGACATTCTATGCAGAGGACTCCGGAAATGTTCTTGCACCATACCTGGCAGCTTCTGGTTGCTGTCAGCAGCTGATGGTTGTTGTCGGAAACAGGGACGGACTGGGACTGAAAATGGGCCAGGGCATTTTAGACTAAGCAGCCCCATTTCAGTCCTGGGTGTGACTTTGTGACATGGCAATCATAGTGGGGTATTATAGGGTACATAACAGGGAAAAAAATGTTTACATGTGAACATTAACAGGGGTGTCAATTTCCTATGATAAGAACATGTGCCTCTAAACTATAGTTACTAAAGAACTCCAATATATGGTGTTGAAGGAAATATTATCACCATACATATTACCATCATACTGTTACTGACCAAATCCTGTATACGTAGACCAAAATTACCAATATACAAGGAGGAAATATTATCACCATACATATTACCACCATACTGTAACTAATCAAATCCTGTATACTAAAACCAATGATACTAGTATACAAGGAAATATTTCCACCATACATTGATCATATACTGGTAGATACCAGCTCTGCAAACCATATAAGTAATCGCAATACATAATCGTTACATCAGGTGACTTGGTGGGGACGTCTTCTCTAATTCAAGTTGTTCTTTACTTTTTTTTTCCTCCATCCAGCTAAAGATGTCATGATTTTTTTCAGACACAACTTGTCTCTACAGAACCTGCCAGGCAAAGATTTTAGGCACTGCACTTTTCCAGCACCTATAGCACTCCAAACTGTTATAATAACCACCTTGGTGTCTCTTGCACAGTAGGGTAGGTAGATAAGTGGGCTGGTGAAGAATGGGAAGATGCCCCATTAGGTAGTCAGGTAACTGCAGTAGGTAGACAGGTCCACTCATGTGGTTTTCCCCATTACTGAGTAAGTAGGTGCCACCTGTAGATAGGTTCCTATGTGGATAGATACTCCCTGTAGGCAGTAGCAAGCAGTACCTATAAGTAGGGATTACTCCCTGTAGGTAGGTCCCCATGTATATAGCAGTAGCCCCCTTTTAAGTAGTAGTAGTAGTAATAGCCCTCTTTAGGTAGTAATAACAGCAGCCCCCTTTACCTAGCGGCAGCCCCCTTTTGGGTAGTTGTAGTGGAGGCGTCTTTAAAAAAAAAAATTTCTCTTACCTAGCTGCCGCGTAGTGTGGCCTTCCTTCCGCTTTTCTCGGAGTGCTCTGGTGCATGATGACATCATTCATGTGCCGGAGCGCAGAGAAAGGCGCTTGGCTTCTTGTGGTTGCCTGCATGTTGGGGGTGGCCATAAGAGTGAATAACAAAGTGAGGAGCCAATGGCTCTTCACTCTGTCAAACAGCAGAGTGCCACAAGTAACTATAAGCGCATAACGAAGATGTACTTTTAGTTTTGTCCCGGGCCAACCGGACAAATGCCGTTGGCATTTACCAGCGCTCAACTTAACTGGCCCTGGTTACGAAGTTAAGTTGAGCGCTGGTAAATGTTTAAAAGACTACAGCTTTGTGACCGTTTCAAACATATTCTCAGCGTGAGTTCTAGGAGTTGGACCCCAGAAAATCTAACACCAAGGTTAGGCCTGAATAACCCCTTTTTAAATACAGAAAAATCTAATTCTTTGTGAATCTAGGTCACTTCATTTCTCCTGGATTTTTTATTACTATTTTGCATATTAACTGCTCAAGGATTTTGCCTACTTATGCCTTCAGTTTTACTATTATTTTTTTTCAACGTAACTATATAAGGACTTTTTTTTGTTTTTTTTTATCGCAGCTTTTCGGGGTAGCTAGAAGTCGTTAACTTTTTTTTTGGTTCATTATATGTTGTAGATCATATTTGTAACACTTTTGATATCTTGTATCTTGTATTGGGGGGGGGGGGGTTCTGAAGTGTTTCCCTTCAATGGAACTAGAGAGCCTAGACCAACCCCATAGCATGATCTTTCCCCCACTGAACTTGAAGGTGTTATCCACCATAAGGTGATTTTAGTATGTACCTGGCAGACAGTAATGGACATGCTTAGGAAGGATCTGCGCTTGTCTTGGGGCTAAATGGCTATGTTGTGAGATTACCATAACACTGTGGTTAGCTGTTTGTGAACTATTATTTCCTGTTTGACTTTTCTTTTTTTGACTACAAATCCCACAATGCCATTTTCCTCCCTCCCACACATCAGCCACCCCACCCATTGAAACATAAATGAGCTGCATCCATTCAAATTGGTGTGGTTTTCAATCAGGGTGCCTACAGCTGTTGCATTAGTTGCAGATTACTCTCTCCACCCATTGAAGCAGACAGGCTCCCTGTCATCAGCTGACTAGTGAGTCAGGTCTTGGCCACATTGCAAGCTGGGAAAAATCTGAGAAAACAGTCATTTTGTATGTTGGTAAAAATAAATATTGGGGTGAAAATCACAGAAGAATTGTGAGAAAACCGTCACACACAGGTACAGACACTATATTATGAACTACACTAACTTTACAGCCCCTGTAGCATAGTCAAATAAAATAAATTCCTGGAATACCCCTTTAAAGGAGTACTTCAGTGCAGGAACACTTATTTCCCCCCCAACCCCCCAGTGCCATTTCTTCTCCCAACATGGTGTGTATTATGGCATCCAGACATTTAAATTTTGCTCTCATGTGATCATACTATGGGGGAGAGTTATTAAAACATGCAGAGGTAATGTTGACCAGTTGCCCATAGCAACCAGATTGCTTGTTTTATTTTTCAAAAGGCTTCGGAGATATGAGGCATTCTGGTTGCAATGTTATCCTATAAATTTGCATCACCATCTGGTAACAAAGTCTGAACCATGGGATGGATTTGGTCGCTTACATTATGCAGATACTTAAACACGGCCCATTTTGTCCTTGAGGACAGGCAATTTTCATTTTTGTAGTTTTGTTTTCCTCAGTCTTTTGAGGCATAATTCTTTTTTTCCATCTACAGACTGATATGAGGGCTTATTTCTGTGCGACCAATTGTACAATTTAACCTATAAAATGTACAGCAAAATAAAAAAATATGCAATTTTTTAACTTTTGGAAAAAAGCAGTAAAAATTACATGATAGGGTATTTTTTTTGCATTTACTTACAAAATAAAGCTATTTATATAGTTTTTCTATTTTTGTACTTCTTAAAAAAACAAAATCAGTATGCCTAAAATTCCTTTGACATCCCCCACCCCCCACCTTATAACATTAACAAATCAGCATTTTTTTACATTTAAACAGTTTACCATGCGGTAAATAAATATTATATTTTATTAGTTCGTATAATTATGCATATATTATACCAGATATATTCTTATACAAATATATTAATATTCTATTATGTATTGAATTTTTTTTTTGGGGGGGGGGGGGGGGGGACAAGAAGGGAGACTTTATTTTTGTATTAGGGGGAGGAGCTTTTATATTAGGAGAAAACAATTTTTTTTAGCATCAACTGGTGCCATAAAACAAATTTTTTAATTACTTCTATTCAAAAATCTCAATCCTTCCAGTACTTATCAGCTCCTGTATACTACAGAGGAGGTTCTTTACTTTTCAGAGCAGGATAAGTTTGCAGAAAGCACTATGGTCAGACAGAAAATCTACTTAGCTGGCCTCTTGCTGTGCTGGTGAACACCCCCTGAAATAAAAAGACTTTTTATATCAGTAATGGAAAGGGCTATGGAGGAAAGGAAGGTATCTTCATCACTTACACAGATTGTGATTTGGAATCCATATAAACTCTGTTGTCTGAAGGTAGTCTGTTATACTGTCAATCCACTCCCAAATGGCAGATGCCAATTCCGTGTACCGACTTTTATAGAGTGCTTTACAGGGACATCTGTTTGTAAATCAGAGGGAAAAAAATGTTCAGAAAACTTCTTGTCTTCTATTCGACTCAGTCTGAAATTCTTCCAAGGACAGAATCAGATCATCTTAGGGCAAAGACAGACTTTTCATTTAAAAGGGTTATCCAGGAATAGAAAAACAGATTAGATTTTTTTCCAAAAACAGCACCACACTTGTCCTCGGGTTGTGTGTGGTATTGCAGCTCGGTTCCATTGAAGTGAATGGAGCGGAGTTGTAATACCACACATAACCTGAGGACAGACGTGACCCTGATTAGAAGAAATCAGCTCTGTTTTTCTATTCCTGGATAACCCTTTAAAGGAAAGTATGGCTTCATTATATTGCTGTCTGAAATAAGTGTCAGTTGTACTTTTATATTAATTTGTTGCTTCTCTTTCTTTCACAGGTATTTAAACGTCTACCTCAGTTGAATTCACCTATGCAAAATCAGACCTGCTATATATATATCTATATATATTTTTTTTTCTTTTACCTTAAAAGGTGCTCTTCACAGTTTTGAGGGGAGAAATTTCTCTCCCTCAATCTTTCCTTTGTAGCTACCACTGGTTATACTTACAAAATCACTTCTTTTACTGAGCTCAAAGCCTGGACACCCTTGTTCCACTGTGAATGAAATCGCAACAGCAAAATCCGGGAAATAACAATTGTACTTTTATTTATATGAAATGAAATATATAATATTTTTTTTTTTTTTCTATTTTAAGTTTGTTTTTGTGGGTTATCTTTTGGAGGACGTGGCTCAAGAAATGAGCAGAAAAGTGAAATGGCAGACAAATTATGGATGAACAATGAGGGATGCAAGCTGGCTTCCTCAATGCAGATTCAACTGGTGCTACGCATAAGATTGTGCCTCGGTTATCTGGTGCTGATAAGTTGTGGTGCTTTGAACAGTACACACTGGGACATGGGATCCATTGTGTCAATAAAATGTGTGCTTAATTTATTATTACCGTCTAAATCTGTATAACCAAAGTACATTCTGTTCTTTTCCTAGTATGATACGTGAGATTTGTTTGTTTGCTCTGGGAACTGAATTTTTTTTTTTTTTTTGTTTCTCCCCTCCTTCTTGTGAAAATGATATGGCAGCTAATAGTGTGATTGTAACAATAGGAACTATTTATCACAGGTTATTAAGGCACAGTAGTGGTGCTGTATTTTTAAATATTTACCTGACCCGAATATTTAAGCCTAAAGGAAGAATTTAGATTTTCAAGATACTTGATTTTTTTTTCCTCCAACATATAACTTAAGCTATAATGCATAAGTATGCATATATTGTAAATGTGTGTATATTACATCTGTGTATAAGTACATATTTATATGTATATAGTCTTGCACATGTATCTAAATATACAGTCCTGATTCTATTACCCTTCTTAGTAGGACATGTATTTGCAGCCAAACATTTTATCTCTTGAACAGTCATGGAACTTAAATTGAAGGGGTTGTCTCACAAAGCAAAGTTGGTAAAATCCGATGTGTACCACATACATATATGTAAAGGAGATCAAATGTGCTGTTTTTATTAAAGAAACTTACATCCTTCCTCCCAAACACACACATCCACACATCTGATCACTTCCTGACGGGCACATGGGGGATTAGGACGGCTATATATCTTAAACAGGTAATTTTTTGGAAATTCTTGAATTATGTATCATTAAACTTTTAAAATTTTACATCAGTTTAGACCTATTTCTCTTAATTGGAGAACCCTTTTAAGGAGTTGAGCAAGCTAAGATCTCCTGAAGTATTTGTCAAATAGTGAGTTAAAGGGAATGTGTCATCTGAAAACAACCTATTGTTTTAAATTACATTTTTAAGTTAAATATTTGTAAAGAATTTGTTTTTTTATTCTAAAATTTCTGTCAATAGTATAAAATCTTGCCACTAGGCCTAATATTAACCCCTTAAGGACACAGCCAATTTTATTTTTGCATTTTTGTTTTTTCTTCCTCACCTTCTAAAGAACATAGGGGAACATTTATCATTGTTTGCTTTGGTAAGAATTCTGTAGGCATTTATTTTTTGCTTTGGTTTTGCTTATGTGCAACATATGTATCATACTATCACGGGGTTGATAAATTTGGCTCACATAAGCAAAAACCAATAAAATCCCCTTGGAATACCATTTTCTTAGCACACATAAGCAAAAAAGATGTATGTGTGTTTATAAAAAAAAATTCCACTTTTTTTCCTCTTAAATGTACTAACCCATTTTTTTTTTTTTTTTTCATTTCAGATCAGTCTATCCTGTGGGCTACTTCAGATTTTGTGGACTACGATGACCACCATTTTTTGTTTAATATTAACAACATATTGTAACCATGGGAGTTTAATGTTTTTTTAAAAGTTTATTTTATTTTATTTACTTTACAGGCTTAGTAATGGAAGCTGTCAAATAGACAGTCCATTACTAAGCCGGGGCTTAGCGTTAGCCCCAAAAACAGCTAGTGCTAACCCCCGATACCCACTGCCTCAGGGGTGCCAGGAAGAGCCGGTACCAACTGGGCCAGAGCATCAAAAATGGCATTCCTGAGCCTAGGCGGTAACAGGCTGGCGTTATTTAGGCTAGGGAGGGCCAGTAACAATGATCCTCACCCACCCTGGTAATGTTAGGCTGTTGCTGTTTGGTTGGTATCTGGCTGAGAATAAAAATACAGGGAACCCAATGCGTTTCATTTATTTAATCATTTATGGGGGGAAAAATGCATAGGGTTCCTGTTACCACCTAGGTCCAGGAGCGCCATATTTGATGCTCCAAGCCTATTGGTATCGACTTTTCCTGGCACCCCTGTGATGGTGGGTACCTGGGTAATAATTGAGAGTTAGCACTAGCTGTTTTTGGTGCTAACGCTAAGCCTTGCTTAGTAATGGATTCGTTTTATAATACAGCTTCCACTACTAAGCCTGTAAAGTATATAAAAATAAAAAAAGTTTAAAAAACTTTTATTCCAAAAAAAAAAAAACACCCTCACAAGCCATCATTAACCATTTTATTAACATTAAACAAATAAAATAAAAAAAAAACACTGGTCATCGTCGTAGTCCACTGGATACACAGATCTGAAATGAGAAGGAAAAAATAAAGGAAAATAGGTTAGCACATTTATTGTAACCCACCCGCAATGCATGACTACAACCCCCAGCATGCCCTTACAATAAGGACATAATGGGAGTTGTAGTCATGCAGCAGGGCTGGGGGAGATGTGCAAGTGGGTGACAAGCTTGTCACCTGCCCCCCACTGCATGACTACAACCCCCAGCATGCCATTACAGTAAGGCTTTGCTGGGAGTTGTAGTCATGTGGCGCGGGCAGGTGACAAGCTTGTCATCAGCCCGCCCATCTAACACACTCCCACCGTGCCACACAACTACAATTCCCAGCATGTCCTTAAAGTAAGGACATGCTGGGAGTTGTAGTGTTGCACGGGAGGGAGATGTGCGGGCACGTGACAAGCTTGTCACCCTCCTGTAAATCTCCTACCACCGTGCCTGTGAATATGAAAGTAAGCAAAAAGACGCACAAAAAGTCTTGCATGCGAATTTTGAAAATGCTCTCATAGGCAAGTTTGTAAGCCAGGTCTGACCTTGCTTACACCTGCGACTTTTTGTAGGGGGTTTGCGACTTTTATTTGCTTACGTGCGACTTTCAAGTAAAAACTGAAAATTGCTTAGGTAGGGCGGATTGGTATTTTTTGCTTACCCACAAAAGTCGCACACAAATTTGCTTAGGCGCACGTGCGACTTTTGTAAGCAAAAAAAAAGCTGCTTCAATCCCTTGATAAATCTCCCTCATAACTTATATTTTCATCCACAGACCCATATGAGGGCTTATTTTTTGTGCGACCAATTGTCCTTCGTAATGACCTAAATCATTATACCATAAAATGTATGGCGTAACCAAAAAAAAATATTTTTTATGTGGGGATAACTCTATTTTCCACAGTTTTTCACTCTATTCACTTTATTTTTATGTTTTATTTTATTTTTATTAACGTTTACACCGTTCACCATACGGCATCATCATTATATTTTGATAGTTCTGACATTTACACATGTGGCGATACCAAATATGTAAAACATTTTATTCTTTTTTAAGCTTTTTGAGATAAAACTGGGAAAAGGGTGATTTAAAATTTTTTTTGGGGAGGGGCTTTTTCACATTTTCTAACTGTTTAAAAAAAAATACTTTTTATGTCCCCATAGGGGACTAATTATAGCGATCATTAGGTGGCAAATACTCAATAGCAGCCGGGACCTGTCGTGCATGATGCGAGCACTGTCCTGGTGTGTTAAGTACCAGGGCATCAGGACGTACATTTATGTCCTATGTCATTAAGGGGTTAAGCGCAGACATCCTGTCTGTGATGATGAAATCAGTATGTAAATAATAAAATACCTAAAGCTGAGAGCTGCCCAGAAAACATTTCCATTTAGTGAATAGGGTCTCGGCCAGCCTATTGTCTTTTTCTATGAGGTTTGCTGTAAAGCATATCTCTAAATGCTGTTAAAAAATAGCCCTGGCAAGATGGCAGCCCCTATAATAATGAACAAAAATAATATAAATTAAATAAAAATTACAATCAGTGAATAAAGCCTTTTTTCAGACAAAATGTAGGTGATTACATTCATTACAGTATGTCTTATTTTATGCTATATGGTGCAGAGATGTTGCTCATTCAGCCCAGAAAAGGTAACACTTATCCCTGTGAACATGTGTGGATTGTTGGCTCTCAGACTGTATTTCTGTTTAAATATTTGCAAGAAAATACTGCAAGACAATGCTCCAGATGACAAGGTAGGGAGTGAGGCCTTATGGTGCTAGGTCAATAAGTGCAAACTGAAATTTGTTCACTGACCGGCTGATTTTGCACCCGCGTTCCAGATCTGTTCTTGAGGTTTAATGTATATTAAAATAAAATCCCTACATGTGGCCTCCAGAGCAAGTTTTATTAAGGAGGATAGATTTTTAAGCTATTTTCTTGGTAACAAATGTTGAAATGGCCTGTAGGTTAAGACTTCAAGTACCAATTGGTATTCAGAGCCTTGCATTCCAAGCTTGGATCTGCTGAGGAATATATAGGTTTTTACTTGCCTTAATAACCTGCTCATGGCAACATGTACAACTGTTCCTTGAGAGTGTGATTTAAAATATAAATCTATACATATTATATAAAGATATATATATCTATAATAAGGGTGCTTGGCAGTTTGTATAATAGATTTCAATTTGGTATATTTTTTTGTCTTGCATTAGGAGGATGTTAGATTCAACCAGATCTTTGTAAGAAACTTAAAATTCCTTGGTTAGTAATTATTTTGATACTTGCCCATATGCCTTGTAAAATGTTTTCCCATCTTTTTTCAAAACTGTTTACCTTCCTTTTTTGTAGATTGTTGCTTTTGACATTTTGAAAAAGTGATATTAAAAAAAGAAAAAAGAAAAAAAAAATTCTTCAACCACAAATGTATTTTTATCTGTTTTGTGTCTTTAGAAAAAAAAGTTGTACATGAATTTAATTCAGAATAAGACCGATTTTTAATTTATGAAATTGTATATAAATAAACATGATCTAAATTTCCGTTTGGCTTTTTCTATATAATTTTAAGTGGGCTTCATTTCTTGTACTGTCAGTATAAATATATTAAGGGTTTCTAATTCCTGTCTATCACTCTTGCCTGCCATTTAAAGACATTTCTTGTTCTTTTTAATATTGATAGGATTTATGGAAAAAAAAAACTGAGTTGGGGGTTCTCCATTCTGAAAGCAGAGCAAAATAACCACTCTTCCTCTGCACGAGTTTTGATAAATCTCCCCCTTTGACCTGCATTGGTGTTGCTGGATAGGGGGAGGGGTTTCTGATGCCACTACTATTGCACTTTATGTCCGTGTGTACCTGCCTTCCATATGGAATTTTAACAGATTAACAATAAAGGTATAGACTTAAAAAGGAAAACTGCCAGCTTTCTCCACCTGCACTAACCAGCGGTACGGGCTGGTAGTGGGGGGGACGCTGTTCAGTTTGATGCTTACTGTGCCAGGATCCGCTGCGCCATTCGGCCGTAATCTTCTATTTCGGTATATGCTAATGAGGTGCTAACTGGCACTCTGACGTCATTGCCGCCTGCCTGGTTTTGTCCGTTATATTTTCCCTTACCCAAAACCGTAACCTACCACGTTTTTTCTGTCCAAGTGAAAAACCATATTTTTAAACATGGGAGTCAATGGGAACTGTACAGAACCGTATGTGCATACGGTTCCATTCGATTTGCCCTCGGGAGTCAATTGCGGGCACCAGAAGGGACTGTTTACCAACGGGTGATGAGATGTTGCCTACGAGCACCCCTTGAAGGCATAGCAGGGCGAGGCAGCTTAGAAGACTTTTGAGGGGATTGCAGGAGAGGTCTCTTAGAGGCACCAGAGGACAATTGGGGCCAGTCAGGCAGGGTTACAGAAGGCAAGTCCAGATCCCGCAGGTAGCCAGGCAAATCATGAGGGGAGCATACAGTAAAGGTTTTTCCATTCCTGTGGACAGAGAGGGCGAATGGTAAATCCTAGCGATAGGGGAGATCATGCTCCCTTAAAACTTCTTGGATCGGCTCTCTGGGCCAAGGTGTGGCAGGACAAGTCCAGAAACAATTGAACCTGAACATCTTTGTAGAAAACCCATGTGTGGGCATGTACTGAGCGGACGATGTCCTCTTTGATGGCATAGAAGTGTACCCGACATATCGCATCTTGGGAGCGTTGATCATCGGGACTAGGAGGACGAAGAGCTCTGTGCGCCCTGTCCAATTCAATGTGGGCATCAGGAGCATGTTCCAACAGGTCATTGAAGATGGATAATAAGGCAGGGTATAACTCATCCGGCCGACAGCTTCAGGCAGGCCTCGCAACCGGATGTTCTGTCTGTTGTGGTTCACAATGTCCTTGAGATGTTGTTGTATAGTAAACTAGCTGAGTACCCGGCGTTGGACGGTTTTTCCTTCCTAATCCTTGTTGGGGAGGAAAATAAACAAAGGAGGAAGCTTTTGACTTCATATCCCATCCTCATATATTGTTGTCATATCCCAACCCAATATCCCATCCTCATATCTCAATCTCTTATCTCGACCTCCTATCCCGACCTCCTATGCCGACATCCTATCCCGTCCATCTATCCTGACCTCCTATCCTATCTTCCTAGCAGTCCCCTGGTGTGGAGGCCACGGACTGCATAAAAGGCCAGCATGAAAGGGAAGTCTGGCATAGAGACAGGGGGCCACTCATCAGGGGCCACAACAGGCCGCAGCCCCAGTTCTTCAAGGCCACCAGGCCCCATGAGAGCAGGTGGAGGCTGGTGGGCAGCAGTGCGGGCCGGGGAATGCAGGCCAGCTTGAGCAGGCTGTTTGTGAGAGAGCTACAGGGAGCCAGGAGCCAGATCTCCCTTGACAGAGGGTGCAGCGCAGGGAGGTGTAGGTCACATGCTGCGCTATCAGGAGTGAGCACTGAGCCTACCTCGGACCCGTAGTGTGCTGGCAGCTTGGAGGCCAGAGGATCTTCTGTTCCGGCTTGAGAGGTGCAGGCAGGAGCAGCACCGCCATCTTGCAAGGCGCCGGCCACCCTCGCTTCCTCACGAGACGGCCGAGGTTCGGAGGAGAGGGATATTGCAGTGCAGCTGTGGTGGGTCCCTCGGGCGGAGAAGATACAGGTACCGGAGCGGACTGGTGAGCAGGGGGTCAGAGGAGAAGCAGGGGGGATTGCAGGGCAGCATGCACATTGGAGCCGGCAGCCATGTTGCCTGGGGGCCGAGAGGCACTCCGGCGGGGCTGGAACCGCATGAAGTAAGCGGAGAGGTCTGGCTGAGGAGAAAGGGGATGAGAGAGAGCCCCTTTCTTGTTTTTCCTTTAGGTTCTCCCCATATGTATGGCCAAATGCCATAGAAATAGCGGGTGCAGGACCAGAGCTCCAGGAACTCACGTCCTCACAGTGAAGAAGATCCCAACAAGTGAATTTGGACAAACTTTATTCAAGAAGACAAGGTTAAAAACAAAGCCAGCAAAAGTATAGGAAAAACACAAAAGTGGAAAAGGGTTTAGTGATGCAAGATCAGATCCATTCTACTATTTAACCCATTAGGTTGCATATTGTTAAGCAAGTATATCCACATAGTCTCACATTTGCAGAAATTGCAAACATGAATGCCACCCCACTTGTGTAGCCAAACTTTCTCAATCCCAGAAAACCTCTGTGTTGAAGTTTTACCATTATACTGAGTAAGAAAAATAAATGCTTTGAAACTGGATAAAATTATTGATAATCAGCCCAGCAGATTGGCATATGGAATATGTGTTCTTGTAATCACTTTCTTAGCAGCCTTTTCATACTCCCCAAATATATTAAACAACATGCAGTGCAAACAATTCTATAAACTACAAATTTGGAGTTGCAAATTTTAGTTGTCAACAGTACGTTCAACAACCATATATTTTTTGGCACACTACACAACATGGCTCAGCACATTTGTAAAAACCTCTAATAGACCAGCAAGTATCTTTCCTCGGTGTAAGATTGACCATGCTAAGAGCTGGTGAATTAGATAGACAATGTAGATGCTCGGCGTGTAGGGAAACTAACACCTTTTTTCAAGATTTGACACAACGTAGCATCTGTATGATATTCCTATACGTAGAAACATAATTACTAAACTTTCTTTTGAAGTAGATCTACGGCTCTGTCTAGAGTCCAGGTGGGATAACCTCACTGTCTAAGCTGTGTGCAAACAACATTTGGTTCCCTCTGGTATGTATCCACGGTAGAACTGTTCTGTTCTTAATACTTTTGATGGTGTGTTTTGAATGGCAAGCATAATATATTTTTTGTCTTTACCTTATTCCCCACAGCAGACAAAGTTACATCTGGGTAAGGCATGGATAAATCTGCCCAATTGTATGTAAATTACAAATGAGTTATTAATGTATTCCACAAAAGCCAACACTGATAATTGGCAGCCTCCTAAAATAACACATCATCGACATTAGAGATAAGCGAACTTACGGTAAATTCAATTCGTCACTAACTTCTCGGCTCGGCAGTTGATGACTTTTCCTGCGTAAATTAGTTCAGCCTTCAGGTGCTCCGGTGGGCTGGAAAAGGTGGATACATTCCTAGGAAAGAGTCTTCTAGGACTGTATCCACCTTTTCCAGAGCACCGGAAAGCTGAACTAATTTATGCAGGAAAAGTAATCAACTGCCGAGCCGAGAAGTTCGTGACAAATCGAATTTACTGTAAGTTCGCTCATCTCTAATTGACATACCTGCTGTACAAAACCAAATTGTTTTGAAAAGGGTTAGTGTCTGAAAAAACAAATAACCCCTCCCACCAAAACACAAACAAATTTGCAATTGCTGGTGAAGATTTTTCCCGCACAACTCCTGTTGGCTATAAATAAAGAACCTCATTGAACACATAATTTTGTCTTAAAACGTCAAAACATTTAAAATGAACTGTTTTATATTGTGACTGTAGTTAGAAAACCTTTCCATGATATATCAGTGACTGGAATAAGGGCTAAATAAGGATAGGGATAGAGGAAAATAAAAGATTCGGTATCACAAGTAACCAAAGTAAAAGAAAAACTTCTCCCTAATTTTAAGCAGGTTTTTGGTATCTTTTATATAGCTGGGGCATTTTTAAATAAGAGGCTGTAAAACTGAATCTAAGCATTTACAAATGTTTTCATTCAAGGAACCGATCCCCGTCACTATAGGTCTTACAGGTGGAGGAAATAGGTCCTTGTGAACCTTAAAGGGGTACTCCAGTGCTTACACATCTTATCCCCTATCCAAAGGATAGGGGATAAGATGCCTGATCGCGGGAGTCCCGCAGTTTGTAATCTGTCCCCGGAACGTGTTCGCTCCAGGTCTGATTACAGTCGACCGCAGGGCCGGCGGCGTGTGACGTCACGCCTCCGCCCCCGTGTGACGTCACGCTCCGCCCCTCAATGCAAGCCTACGGGAGGGGGCGTGATAGCTAGCAGCGGGACTCCCGCGATCAGGCATCTTATCCCCTATTCTTTGGATAGAGGATAAGATGTGTACGCACCGGAGTACCCCTTTTAAGCAGAGTGTGAAAAATAGGTATAACAGGTTTTTCCACACTGTTGTAATCCCTTACTTTTTTTTTTTTTAAGTAACATGCTTTCTTCCAAAAGAGCATGTAGATTCAACTGAAAACTAGCAGTAGGCTCAGATTTTAAAACACAATGGGGGTGATTTATCATTGTTGTCTTTGGTAAGTGAGTTTTGAATTTTTTGCTTATGTTCGACATATTCATCATACTCATCACAGGGGGGTTGATAAATTTGGCTCACATAAGCAAAAGCCAAAAAACCACATCAGAACACTCCTTTTTTAGCACACAGAGGCAAAGACCAATAAATTACTTCAGAACACTACTTTTTAACATCACCTCCTCTCTGACTTTTCTGCTGTAAAGTCGCAGCTGTTTGAAAAAATGTGCGAAATGTGTGTGTGTTTTAATACCGTATTTATCGGCGTATAACATGCACTTTTTAGGCAAAATTTTTTAGCCTAAAGTCTACCTGCGTGTTATACGCCGATAAGCCGCTGCAGTTCAATGATTTAAAGCGAGCGCTTTAAATCAATGAACTGCAACGGCTTTGCAGGTGCAGTGACCGCCACCGCTGCCAGCTTCTCTGCCCCTGCCTGTCCTGGGGTCTAGAGCCCTGCCGGCCCTTCTCCTCCCCCTGGCTATCGGTGCCGCTGCCCATTCTCTCCCCCTGACTATCGGTGCCGGCGCCCCATTGCCGGCGCCGATAGGCTGGGGGAGAGAAGGGGCAGCGGCACCCATTGCCGGCGCCGCTGCCCTGTTGCCTCCCCCATCCCCAGTTGTATAATTACCTGTTGACGGGGTCGGGTCCGAGCTGCTTCAGGCCTCTGGTGTGCGTCCCCTGCGTCGTTGCTATGCACTGCACGGCGCGGCGGGAGGCACATTGGTTGCGAAACACTGAGTTAAGTACCAAACTATTTCACAACCAATGTGCCTCCAATTGTTGCTTAACTATAACTCCCAGCATGTATGGTCTGTCAGTACATGCTGGGTACATTCACAGGGGCAGGTTAACAGAGAATTTTCTGCTGCAAGTTTGAGATGCGGCAAATTTTCCGCCACAACTCACACTCCCATCGAGAAACTCACTGTAAACCCAACCGTGTGAATGTATCCTATAAACACTACACTATACTAACACAAAATAAAAAGTTAAACACTACATAAACATATACCCCTACACAGTCAACACCCCCCCCCCCCCCCCAATAAAAAAAAAGCGTGTTACGGCACTGTTTAGCAACAGCTGGAGACACAATGTTTGGGAAACACTGCCGTAGGGTATTTTTGTGGCGGATTCAAATCCCCAATTTAGGCCTCAAATGCGCATGGCGCTCTCTCACTTCGGAGCCCTGTCATTTCAAGGAAACAGTTTAGGGCCACATATATCTCTGGTCTTTTTCTCCTTTTACCCCTTGGAAAAACGGCTCAGTCCTTAAGGAGTTAAGATTAAAAGATCTCAAGTATTTTTTTCTCTCAAGACTTTTGTCATTGTTTCTAGAAAGCACTGTCAATAGTTTTTTTGCGCCACCAATTTTACTTTGTAATGACATCAATCGTTTTACCACAAAATCTATGGGGCAAATTTGAAAATTTGACCAAATCTTTATTCTGTAGTTTAATACGGTTACAAGCATACTTAATTTATGTATGATTTATTTTATTTTACTTCTTGCAAAAAATATAACTACATGCACCAGAGAAAATGAGCTAATGCACTGCTAGTTTGAAAAATATTTTTATTATTTCATTAAAATAATGTTACAATCATTTTTTTATATGCATGAGTAAAGTGCAGCAATGAGCATATCCCAAATACAAACAGAATAGCATTGATCAGTGTCGGTGCTCTGCTGATCCAGCCTGCTGAGGCATCCTGGAGAATCAGACCAACAATCGGATGGCGAGGAGGCAGGTAAGGGCCCTTCCGCCGTCCTCTAAACTGATCGGGACACGATCAGGTGGTCCCGATCAGCTTACTGAGCTGCCATGATATTTTTTTTTCTATTTTAGACACCGTGATCAACTTTGATCGCAGCTTCTAAGGCAGGGGTCCTCAAACTACGGCCCGCAGGCCACATGCGGCCCGCTGAGGACATTTATCCGGCCTGCCGGGTGTTTTTTTTGCCGTTGCTGCCTAAGGACATCCCTGTGTTCCGAAAGATGGCAGGGCGGCCCCGTGTTTACTTTAAAAACGCAAGGACTGCCGAGAGGTAGCGCACGAAGGGACGTCACTGATGTCCCGTGCGTGCGCCCATAGCAAAGGAGTGCGCAGGAGCGGAGCAGCGAGCAGGACGTGCGCTGGCCAGCTTGGTAAGTGTTACCAGCGGCACGTCAGCTTCGGTGCTCCGACCACCGCTCCTCCGGTCCCGGGACCTACTGCTATGGCCGGACCGGAGGAGTGGTGGTCGGAGCACTGAAGTGGGGCATGAAAACACAGGCATACAGCCTCCAGCCATACACTGTATATGGCTGGAGGCTGTATGTCTGTGGGGGAACTATACTGCCTACCCTAATGTGGGGAACTACAACCTAATGTGGGGGATCTATACTGCCAACCTAATGTGGGGTAAACTGTGCTGCATACTTAAAGGGGTAGTCCACTAATAAGATATATAAGTGTGTATAGGAATGTTAAAAACAAAATACTATAGTCCGGCCCTCCAACGGTCTGAGGGACAGTGAACTGGCCCCCTGTTTAAAAAGTTTGTGGACCCCTGTTCTGAAGGGTCAGTGCCAGGCATCACCAGGATTGGTAATGTCCAGTATTAGCCACAGGTCCCGGTGGCCGTGTGACCACCTGGCTATGTAGTGGGGTCAGGTCATGACCCCGCGTCATAGAAGGGGAGCAGGACGAGAGCGTACAGGTAAACCCTTCGTCCTTAATGAGTTAATTTACCTATGAATCAGCTAGGCAATATAATGACTTATGAGAAGTTAGAGAAAGACCCGACCAACCTAATTATGCACAAACTTAGAACTTTCTTACGAAGCTATGTGGAAAAAGGGGTCATTGAAATTAAAACTGCTGAGAAGTTATTACCTAGACACCCTAGAAAACCTACTTGGTATCTGTTGCCTAAAGTCCACAAGTTGGTGAGCCAGCCCCCGGGACATCCTATTGAGATACAAGTGATCTTATCTCTGCCCTTGGTAGTTTCCAGTGGCAACCAGGATATGCCCTTGCTTCCATTGACGTAGAAAGCCTGTACATCCGCATCCCCCATGGTGCAGGTGTACAGGCTACACGTGAATTATTGGAAAAAAATGAAATCAAAAGACACTTGATTTTGTTGCAGATGCCCTGATGTTTGTATTAACAAACAATGCCTTTATGTTTAATTAAACAGACTTGGTACAGACAGGTGAATGGGACAGCGATGGGGTCCCCAGCTTCATGTTCCTATGCCAACATTTTCCTGTCTGTACTGGAGAGCAACATTGTTTTCTCTACTAAAAATTCTTTCATTGGAAAAATTACATTATTTTTGAGATTCGTAGATGATCTCTTCGTGATCTGGGATGGTACTGGACAGGAGTTCAATATGTTTGTCTAGTATATGAATGATCAGAATTCCATCAACATGAGGTTTACATCCCAGTTCGGAGGAGATCATCTCAAATTTTTAGACGTCCAGATTGATATCAAAGATGATGATATATTGACATCTATTTTTCGTAAGCCAATAGCCAAGAATTCCCTCCTGCACTTTGACTCTTCACACCCTCCCAGTGTTAAATGTAGCATCCCTTACAGTCAATTCCTACGAATTAAACCAGTAAATAATTATGTATCTAGATACATAAAACAGGCAGATGAGTTAGGAATTAGATTGGCTCAGAGAGGCTACCCGCTAGAACTTATCAATAAAGCAAGGTTAAAAGCAGATAGGATACCTAGACAAGTCCTTCTAAAACCTCAACATAAAAACAGGGAGAATGAAGATAGATTTGTATTCTCCTTTGATATACGCCACTTAACGACACCATCTGAAAGGTGATATATAATAATTGGTACATGCTACAGGGGGATAAGGACCTGGAAAAAGCTACCCAAGGAAAACAAATTATTACTTTTAAGAAAAATAAAACTATCAGAGATATCGTTAAAAGTCAGAGGAAAAGAATTGAAATAAAAGATAAAGCTGTTATGAGCTGGCTAGGTGATCATGGACCAGTAGGCAATTTCTGTTGCGGGTCATGTACTTTCTGTAGATATAACTCTAAGTCTAAATGGCTATATTGTTAATATCAAACAGTTCATTACGTGCCGATCCACTCATGTAGTTTATGCCCTCACGTGTTCATGTAATCGCTACTATGTGGGCAGAACAAAGCGCCCCCTGTTCAATCGCATTCGCGAACATGTTCGCTCGCTAAGAACAGGGGTAGGAGCAACAAGATTCATCCAGCATATTAACACCTGCCATTCTGGAGAGAACTTGCCTTAGAGTGAGTAGAGCATGCGCAGAACGGGATGGACAAGGAAGCTGTTCTGTGCAGGAAAGAGGCGAGATGGATATTGAGGCTGGAAGCAATGGGACAAGTAGGTCTTAATGATAACACAGAATTAAACGTTCTACTTTGATTGATTGATGTTCATTTCTTTCTGCTACCTATGTTTTTAAGGTAGGGTTTAAAAAAAATTCACATGTTTAATTAGTTTGTATATGTGATCACTATGGTAACCAAGGTCAGGGGCTATAAATACGTACCTGTACGCGAAACGGTTCCGTTGTCCAGAAGCATCCCTGTTTGTCCTGTCCGTTGTCTCCCTGCAGTGTCACCCGGTGAATAAAGTCGTCTCAAGCATCTTTGGTGAGTGCCACGGTCTCTTTTGTTTCTCCTTGGAGTTTGTACATACTGTGCTGTATTGGATCCGTGTTGCACCACTCTATTGCGGACTGTCAGCCGGTGAGGAATCAGCTGCTTGGTCATTTATCCTGGAGGAGTGTCTGCAGTGCCGAGGTTTTCTCTTATGTTGGGAGTAATCTACCTATGAGATGTCAAAATTCAAAAACACAATGGGAGTGATTTATTATGCTTTTACACCTGCTATTTAGGCATGCATGTTTCTGTGCAAGCCCTTGTTTGCACATGACTGTGCACATCCACAGCTGTCCCACTATCTAGACAAATCAGATTGGTTTGGCAACCAGGGGTGGGCTGGGCCAGGAGACAGGGTGGCACATCCCCCCCCCCCCCCCCCACCAGGCTGGTTCCTCAGACAATAGCAGGGCCACAGCCGTTGGGACAGATGTAGCATTATTTGGTAAAAAGAACAGGCCTTTTGCAAAACAGCAGGGCTCTTCTTTTTACCACATTAAAATTACAGGGGCCATTCCCCTTTTCTTGTCTACCCTCTGTCCGGGCACCTCCTCTCATGCTGCTGTTGCTGTCGGAACAGAGGAGAAGAGGGTGGGACCAAGAGGGTGCACACTGCAGTCTGTGACTAAGTGGCAAAAGCTATTCAACATGATGACTGACTGGAACCTTTTTAAAATGAAAAAGTAAGTATCCGTGTGTTTGTATGTTTGTATACACACAAACGGCTGTACGGGATTGGCTGTAGTCAGCCGAACAGGAGTTCTCTGAGTCACCCTCCATTTTTGTATAGGGTATAATAGGACCTATATAGGAGGTTCCTGTGCGGGACTGCAATTGTTAGGGTGGCCACCCCACCTAGGTACTCATGAGGTGGGCTAACCATGGCCAGACTAGGCTCCCTAGGACCCAGTTATCACCTATCCCCATTTAACCCCTTAAGGACCAGGCATTTTTCGTTTTTTGCACTATCGTTTTTTCCTCCTTACCTTTAAAAAATCATAACTCTTTCAATTTTGTACCTAAAAATCTGTATTATGGCGTATTTTTTGCGCCACCAATTCTACTTTGTAATGACATCAGTCATTGTACCCAAAAATCTACAGCGAAACGGAAAAAAAAATAATTGTGCGACAAAATTGAAAAAAAATGCCATTTTGTAACTTTTGGGGGCTTCCGTTTCTACGTAGTACATTTTTTGTTAAAAATGACACCTTTTCTTTATTCTCTAGGTCCATACGGTTAAAATGATACCCTACTTGTATAGGTTTGATTTTGTATTACTACTGAAAAAAAATCATGAATACCGTATATACTCGAGTATAAGCCGACCCGAGTATAAGCCGAGACCCCTAATTTCAACCCAAAATCCCAGGAAAAGTTATTGACTCGAGTATAAGCCTAGGGTGGGAAATACCTCATCCCCCCCTGTCATCATCCAGACCCGTCATTAACATCCTCATCATCATCCCCTTGTCATCATCCCACACATCCCCCCTTCATCATCCCCTTATCATCCCACACATCCCCCCTTTATCATCCCACACATCCCCCCTTCATCATCCCCTTATCATCCCACACATCCCCCCTTCATCATCTCCTTGTAATCATCCCACACCCCCCTTCATCATCCCCTTGTCATCATCCCCACCCCCCTTCATCATCCCCACACCCCCCCCCCTTTATCATCCTCTTCTCATCATTCGCCCTCAGTGGTCTTCAACCTGCGGACCTCCAGAGGTTTCAAAACTACAACTCCCAGCAAGCCCGGGCAGCCATCGGCTGTCCGGGCTTGCTGGGAGTTGTAGTTTTGAAACCTCCGGAGGTCCGCAGGTTGAAGACCACTGCGGCCTTCAACATCATCCAGCCCCCTCACCCCCCTTTAGTTCTGTACAGTACTCACCTCCGCTCGGCGCTGGTCCGGTCCTGCAGGGCTGTCCGGTGAGGAGGTGGTCCGGTGGGATAGTGGTTCCGGGCTGCTATCTTCACCGGGGGCGCCTCTTCTCCGCGCTTCCGGCCCGGAATAGAGGCGTTGCCTTGACAACGATGCAGAAGTACGTTGGCAATGAACGCACCTCTGCGTCGTTGTCAAGGCAACGTGACTATTCTGAGGCCGGGCCCGAAGCGCTTAGAAGAGGCCTCCCCGGTGAAGATAGCAGCCCGGAACCACTATCCCACCGGACCACCTCCTCACCGGACAGCCCTGCAGGACCGGACCAGCGCCGAGCGGAGGTGAGTACTCAGAACTAAAGGGGGTGAGAGGGGGCTGGATGATGTTGAAGGCCGATGGCTGCCCGGGCTTGCTGGGAGTTGTAGTTTTGAAACCTCTGGAAGTCCGCAGGTTGAAGACCACTGCGGGTGGGGGAGTTCACTCGAGTATAAGCCGAGGGGGGTGTTTTCAGCACGAAAAATCGTGCTGAAAAACTCGGCTTATACTCGAGTATATACGGTACATGCAGGAAAATTTATACGTTTAAAATTGTCATTTTCTGAGCCCTATAACTTTTTTTATTTTTCCATGTTCAGGGGGCGTTATGAGGGCTAATTTTTTGCGCCGTGATCTGAAGTTTTTGTCGGTACAATTTTTGCATTGATCGGACTTTTTGATCGCTTTTTATTCTTTTCATGATATAAAAAGTGACCAAAAATACGCTATTTTGGACTTTGGAATTTTTTTTGTGCGTACGCCATTGAACGTGCGGTTTAAAAAGCGGTATATTTTTTATAATTCGGACATTTCCGCACGCGGCGATACCACATGTTTAATTTTTTTTACACTTTTTTTTTTTCTTGGAAATGCCAGGTGATTCAAACTTTTATTAGGGGAAGGGATCATTGAAAAGCTTAATGATTTTTTTTACACTTTTCTTATGCCATATTATAGCCCCCATAGGGGGCTATAACATTGCATGTACTGGTCTTTACCACTGATTGATGCATCTCCATAGGAATGCAACAATCAGTGTTTTCGGCGATTGAATGCTCAAGCCTGGATCTCAGGCTTGAAGCATTCATTCGGCGATCGGACTGCAGGAAGGAAGGTAAGAGATCTTCCTCCTGAAGTACAGCTGTTCGGGATGCCGCAATTATACCACGGCGATCCCGAACAGCTCCCTGAGCTAACCGGCACATTTTACTTTCACTTTTAGCCGCACGGCTAAAGGGTTAATAGGGCGCGGCACCGCGATCAGTGCCGCGCGCTATTAGCGGCAGGTCCCGGCTTCACTATGATGCCGGGCCCGCCGTGATATGATGCGGGGTTACCGTGTAACCCCGCGTTATATCACGGGAGCGGGACTAGGGGCGTACGTTTACGCCCTTGGTCCTTAACAGGTTAAATAGGTTACTGCCCTCCCCATGCCCCCATTGGTCAGCCGCAACTGGCGTGCTGTGAATTATTAATCTTTATGTAATCTTCTAATGCACTCTTTCTTATATGGATGGTAATTCCATGTCAAGCCAGTGGTTGTTGATACAGCCTCCCTGGGTTATGCCCTCTGTTATATATAGGTTCACCGATATGATTCTCTAATGCACCCATGCTAAAGTTTTCCACCGGAGTATCCCTTCAAATAAAAACAATCTTATATATGTTTTATTTTGTTTAACTTCTTTTTATAAATAATAATAACTTTTTGTACGAAAATTTGCATGTTTAAAAACGTCCCATTCTGATCCATATACCGTAACTTTATTTTTCTGTATATGAGAATGTGTGAGGGCTTTTTTGCATCATGGTCTGTAGTTTTTATCGTTATCTTATTTGTTTTGATGTCACTTTTTGATTGCATTTTATACATATTTTTAGGGGATACAAAGTGACCAAAAATACAGTGTTATGGATTTTAGTTTTTTTTTTACGCATACACCATTGACCGTGCAGTTTAACTAACATATTTTTTATCGTTCCGACATTTACACACACTGAAATTTGTTTATTTTTGCTAACTTTTTTTTTTTTATGGGAAAAGGGGATGATTCAAACTTTTATTAGGGAGGGGGTTAAATCACATTCATTAACAATTTTTTTTACGTTTTAAACACTTTTTTAGTTCCCATAGGGGACTATTACATGCAATCGTTAGATTGCATACACTGTTCCAGCAGGAGAAAGTGGGCGTTCCCCAGCAGGCGAGAGGTCACTGAAGCCTTCGAGAGCTGTGCCTCGCCATGCCCCGAACGCACTTCCAAAGTTTGGTCTTCTGCCAGGCCAGAAGTACCAACAGGATTACCACTTCTCCACGATCCACACATCTGAAGCAGGGCCCGAACATAATGTTTGCTGCATTTTTCCCACATTGGCCCATAGTTTATAAGGGGGTCAGGGCTGGTTTAGTGTATTGAATTGGGGCATGATTGCGTATTGAATAATTCAGGCTTGCTGGCTCTCTCTGGCACAAAACTACCTCCTCTTCCCATGTGTAAGTGACTGCCCGCTCAGCCAATCATCGGATGCAAGTGTGCCTCAGAAGGTGGGGGCTGGAGCACTCAGCTGGAAAAGCCGGGCCCTGTTCCGGAAGTCTCAAGGGAGGGGGGGGGGGGGGGGTTCGGGGGTTCAGGCATAGAGTTTATTTAATTAATGTTATTTTATATAATGGACAATTTTGGACAAAATGTTGGCCAATTTTGAGATAGCTGTTTATTTTATTATCATAGAGTTTAATTTCAGATTAAATACATTTTTTGAATTTAAGTAAATAGAAAATTCTGATAATACAATTTTACAAAAACTATATATGAATAGAATTGGGTGGGGAAATGCATTTATGGTATAAATATATATATATATATATATATATATATGATAAAAAATGAGTATAATGGGGTTCAAAGATATGGACAATAATAAGATAATATTTTTAATAAATTTATATTGCTTTAATTAAAAAACATCCAATCAATATTTCATAAATAAACAGGACTGCACACCACAGGGCCTTTGTGAGTGGCAGGACCTGACTAATGCAATCATTCAGACAGTAAACAATAATGTACAATGAAATAATAAACGCCTCCCAGTACAACATTTCGGATCTGTACATGATGCTTATGTCCTGGATAATAATAATAATCAAAATATGAGCTTGCAATAGTATAAAATGTAATCACATAAGATAGTTTGTATCATACGCTCTTAAAATGTCACAGCAGTTTCCTCACTTTAACTGTATACAGGAGCATACTAGTCACCCTCTCGATGTAATAAAGTGTTGCGTACGTATAGTGCACTAAACAGCTCACCTGACCCGTGTGCTACAGGGCTCACAGCTCCAGCCCCCAAGAACAGCCGCTGCCCGTGTACTCCACAGACTGGCTCATGATGGATCATCATGGATCATGCCGCTGTGCCGATGACAGTCTGGTGCAGAGGTGGATGGTACATGTCTATTCAGGCAATGCTTTAGATGTACGAAAGCTGGCGCATTACCAGATTACGTAGTGATGGTAGTATACAGGATGGAGTGCTGTTAGTATGGCATTGATTACATATCACTAAATTTAGAGTGATTAATATAGCAGCACCCCAAAAATTATAACTCAATCTAAAATGGCAATAGGGAGGGGAAAAAATGCACCCTATCATAATTAAATGTGAACAGTGACCAAGCAGAATTTATATTTATATATTATATATATATATTTCATCATATATTTGTCTTTGTCTTCACCATCCCTTTGGGATGTTCCTGCCCCCAAGGGATGGTGAGGATTTGAAGTTTGTAAGTCTCCCCCCTCGGCCCCCCTTATTTAGTCCCCCTGGACAGACCTAGTGCCGCAGCTCCGGTGGTAGCAACGCCCCCTCGGTGTGATTGACAGCCTGTCTTCTCTCCATCTGCTTAGACATATGTGGTAAAGTTTAATGCTTAGCTCCCTTTAAGTCACGTACAGAAAATAGAATTAATTAGTGCAGTGTTTCTCATGCGCGATACTCAAGACCCCCCCAACAGGTCATGTTTTCAGGATTTCCTTAGTCTTTCACAGGTGATCTGACTGTGGTGATGCCTGATTCACTGATCAGAATCATATTACATGTGAAAGACTAAGGAAACCCTGAAAACATTGTATACAAAAAAGAAGGTTGCAGCAGCACTCTTGGTCAAAAAATAAATGGAGGCTCTTAGTGCACTTTTTGATCAAAAAGTGCACTAAGAGCCTCCATTTTTGGACCAAGAGTGCTGTTGCAACCTTCTTTTTTGTATACACTGTATTTGCCACAGCAGCGTGCACCCGTGTATTAGGTAGTTGTGCTGGCTATGTTTCATTTTGTTTTAACCCTGAAAAAATGACCTGTTGGGGGACATGAAGACCGTGCTTGAGAAACACTGCATTAGTCTTTTACTCCCTCCATTCAAGAGTATATTCTTATAAGCAAAATGGGAGGGTACATTTTACCACAACATACCATTGGTATTTTATGAGCTTGTCTGAATAGTTATAACAGGTGAAAAGTATTTCCTTTTGTACCTACCAAATCAGGCATTTTTAGAGTAACATACATCCAGCAAATCACTAATAAAATAAAAACCTAAGTCACAAAGAGAAGTTCCATGCCTCCCAAACACATTACAGTCCATCTTTTCATACTATCGGTAGCGAAGAAAGAACTGAGCCAGCACTGCAGCCAATAAAATCTACATACCTCGTGAGTAGTAAAACATACAGGGAGCAAACAGGAGATAAAATCCCCCAGTTATAGCTTAAAGAGTATCTCATGATCTTGTAAAATTTTATAATCCTCCCAGTTCATTGCCCCATCATGATAAACCACCCCCTGTCTTTTTTATTTTTTTATTTTTTTTTTAAATAATTTTATAGTTTTCTACCTTGATATTGCTCTGTATTTTCTGTTCAGTAAGATTCACAGACTGGGAAGGGGTGTTACCCAGCAGACGTGACATCATCTGAAGCCATACAGGGGAGAACTTCCTCTCTCACTCTGCTACACACAGCCAAGAGCAGTGCAGTGTGTGAGATGAGCTATGATTGCATAAGGCTGCACACCCACCCCCCTCAGCATTTCCTGATTTTGGACTTCTGCCAGGCCAGCAGGAGTCCAAAGTCCATGCAAAGGATGGGGGAAAATATGCTCTGGACAAGTAGGGAGACACAAAACAGAAATATAACTTTTTTTTTTAAACAAAGTACATTAGAAAGATTTTTTCAATTTACCATAAGGAGTGCAATAGCAAAAATGAGTTTTAATGATAGTGCCCATTTAATTAATTACCGTATATACTCGAGTATAAGCCGACCCGAATATAAGCCGAAGCCCCTAATTTCACCCCAAAATCCCAGGAAAAGTTATTGACTCGAGTATAAGCCTAGGGTGGAAAATACATCATCCCTCCCTGTCATCATCCAGACCCCCATCATTAACACCCTCATCATCACCGCCTGTCATCATCCCCTTGTCATCATCCCACACCCCCCCTTCATCATCCCCTTGTCATCATCCCACACCCCCCCCCCCCCCCTTCATCATCCCCTTGTCATTATCACCACATGTCAATGTCTGATACAGTGGTCTTCAACCTGCAGACCTCCAGATGTTTCAAAACTACAACTCCCAGCAAGCCCAGGCAGCCATCGGCTGTCCGGGCTTGCTGGGAGTTGTAGTTTTGAAACCTTTGGAGGTCCGCAGGTTGAAGACCACTGCGACCTTCAACATCATCCAGCCCCCCCCCCCTCTCATCCCCTTTAGTTCTGTACAGTACTCACCACCACTCGGCGGGACATTAGGGTGCGCTGGTCCGCTGCAGGAGGACTGTCTGGTGGGGAGGTCGTCCGGTGGAATAGTGGTTCCGGGCTGCCATCTTCACCGGGGGGCCTCTTCTCCGCGCTTCGGGCCCAGAATAGTCAGGTTGCCTTGCCGACGACGCAGAGGTACGTTCATTACCAACGTCCCTCTGCGTCATCGTCAAGGCAACGCCTCTATTTCGGGCCCGATGGCTGCCCGGGCTTGCTGGGAGTTGTAGTTTTGAAACATCTGGAGGTCCGCAGGTTGAAGACCACTGCGCCTTCGACATCATCCAGCCCCACCCCCTCTCACCCCCTTTAGTTCTGTACAGTACTCACCTCCACTGGGCGGGACGTTCGGTGGGATAGTGGTTCCAGGCTGCCATCTTCACCGGGGGACCTCTTCTCCGCGCTTCGGGCCCGGAATAGAGGCGTTGCCTTGACGATGACGCAGAGGGACGTTGGTAATGAACGTACCTCTGCGTCGTCGTCAAGGCAATGTGACTATTCTGGGCCCGAAGCGCAGAGAAGAGGCCCCCCAGTGAAGATGGCAGCCCAGAACCACTATTCCACCGGACGACCTCCCCACCAGACAGTCCTCCTGCAGCGGACCAGCGCACCCTAATGTCCCACCGAGTGGAGGTGAGTACTGTACAGAACTAAAGGGCTTGGGAGAGGGGGGGCTGGATGATGTTGAAGGCCGCAGTGGTCTTCAACCTGCGGACCTCCAGGGGTTTCAAAACTACAACTCCCAGCAAGCCCGGACAGCAGATGGCTGCCCGGGCTTGCTGGGAGTTGTAGTTTTGAAACCCCTGGAGGTCCGCAGGTTGAAGACCACTGAGGGCGGAGAGTTCACTCGAGTATAAGCCGAGGGGGGTGTTTTCAGCACGAAAAATCGTGCTGAAAAACTCTGTTTATACTCGAGTATATACGGTAACCCTGTTTTTTTTCCTCCATGTCTTCTAATAGCCATAATTTTCAGTTTTTCCTCCAACAGACCTATATGAAGGCTTTGATTTTTGCGCCACCAATTGTACATTGTAACAATCATTTAATCTACAGCAAAACTGACCCCTATAAAACACTTATTTTTCATATATGGAGCTGTATAAAGGGCTCATTTTTCATTTTCTGTAGTTTTTTCGGCTCCATTTGTTTTGATGAGACTTTTTGATTACTTGTTATAAATTTTTAGTATTACTGTAGTATTTTATTCTCTTTATGCCATTGTGCGGTTTCATTAACATTTTAATAGTGTGGATATTTACACACATGACAATAGAACGTTTATTTTTCTTTATTTAAAAGTAGTCGTCCAGTCCTGAAAAACTTATCCCCTACACCAAGGATAGGGGATAAGTTTCAGATCATAGGGTGTCCGACTGCTGAGACCCCCACGATCTCCTGTACGGGGCCCTGGCTCGCTGCTCAGAGAGCACTTGTTGACCACCGCACGGAGTGGCAACCGACAAGCCCCCTCAATACAGCACTATGGCAGAGCCGGAGATTGCCGAAGGCAGCGCTCCTGCTCTGCCATAGAGTTGTATTGAGGGGGCATGCAAGCCACTGCTTCATGCGGTGGTCAACACGCCCTCTTCCTGCAGCCTGCTGGGGCCCCTTATGGGAGATCGCGGGGGGCCCCAGCGGTCGGAACCCCCCCGCGATCTGAAACTTATCCCCTATCAGGATAGGGGATAAGTTTTTCAAGACTGGAATACTCCTTTAAAGGGGTACGCCAGCCCTGAGGCATCTTATCCCCTATCCAAAGGATAGGGGATAAGATGTCTCACACGTGGGTCCTGCCGCTGGGGACCTCCGCAATTTTGTATTCGCCACCCACCTGTTTGAGCTGCACGCCGCGGTGCCAGCTCACAAACAGCTGGGTTGTGACCACCGGGCCTGAGTATCGTGAGGACACTACTCCGCCCCCGTGTGACGTTACCCCTGCCCCCGCTATGCAAGTCTATGGGAGGGGGCGTGTCGGCCGGAGTAGGAGCAAATCCACATAGCAAACCTATCCTTCTCCAGACTGTTCCTAAAATGGACAGAGGTGTCAGCACTGTGGTTAGACAGAAAGGAAATTCAAAAAGAAAACTTCCTGTGGAGCATGCAGCAGTTGATAAGTACTGGAGGGATTAAGACTTTTAAATAGAAGGTATTTACAAATCTGTTTAACTTTCTGGCACCAGTTGATTTTTTCTCCAGGGGAGTACCCCTTTAATGGGGACACAGGCCTAAACATGTCTAACAATGTTGGGTCTTTGCCCAGTCTAGTGTTATTGTTGCTTTCCTGACAAAAGTACATGGGACACAGTAGCCACTCACTGGCCTCAGCAGTCATGTGCATTTCGGCAGGAGGCTCCGGAACAGCAGTAGCACTGACCCAGAAGCTGTTCCCTTTGCCAGTCTTCTACCAATGGCATGTAAATGACATGTTTGATTACCGGTGCTTCTTTTTCTTGGTTGTCTTTTTAAAAAATGTGTTTTATTTTACTACTCTACTTGACGAAGAGGAACAGCACTGACTAAAAAAAAGGTTAAGACTTCTAAACTACAAGCCCAAGTGTTAATCGTTCTCATTGTATTAAAATAGTTAAAACGCAGAATACACATACAGACTTTTTTTTTGTGCCATCATTTACAAAAGGTGATGGTCAACAATTTTTTTACCCTAATTAAAAGGGAGTACTACAGGGAAGTATTGAATATGTTCCCAGTAAACCATCCTGCCTGATGGGTCCTGTTATCTTCTCTGGCTGCTTGATATATTTGCCTCCTTCTCACCTCTTGCCTACATCCCCAGCAATAATTGCAGCTCTGCTCTCCAGCCCCCACCCTCCTGCTGAGCAGCAGTGAGAGATTCAGTGTCCGACTGGCTGAGGCTGCACACCCCTACAAGTACTTAAAAGGAGCAAGACTCATCAGTGCAGGGCAGAAACCACATGGCCTGTGCCTCTCAGGATGGTGGAGGTTTGGACAGAGTGGATGGCTGGATGATGTCATTCCCTCACTTCATGCATGCAAAGAAAAACCAAAGTGGGGAAACTGCTCTATATAGCTAATGAATGATATTTAGACAATTGGAAATAATGGGCCCTGGGTTTAGTACCCCTTTAATGAAGTTATAGAGCAGTAATAAGACAAAATTAATGCCCCATTTCCAGTGTAGTTACATTATGACTTGCGTGAACATCACAACAGACATCTATGTACTTTAAAGAAATTTTATTTCATGGGTGTAAAGAAAAAACAAATACATTTATAACAAGATGATTGCTCATGAACTAAAATCGGGCAAAAAAAAATAAAAACCTTCAATACTTGACACATAAATCCCAATGAATAACAGATCTATGTTATAGATGTGAATTAGAAACACCAGAAATGAGCGCATAACGATCCCAAAATTAAGTTAAAGAACAAACTTTATTAAACAAATATGCTCCAAATGACATACATTTAAAACCCTATATAAGTATTACAAAGTAATAGCAAAAGTTCTGGAGGAACCGACTAGCAGGAGACTACGCACTAGGCATGCAGCTTAGTAGCAACTGTAGGTATAATCAGTGTACATCATAAGAACCATAATGGTACAATACACATTATCATTACCACAATGGAGAGGAGTAAGTGTGCGAGCCTCCACCACCCAACGTCTCGCTCAGGGCTTCATCCGGGGCGTCGGGGTTTTGTCAATGTATTTCTATTCACATTTGTGGTTCTCTTTTGGACTTTTGTGTTTTCAATGTCCTTTGCACTGTGCCACCTTATCTTTGTTTAAGTTATTGTAACCATTATGGTTCTTATGATGTACACTGATTATACCTACATTTGCTACTAAGCTGTATGCCTAGTGCGTGGTCTCCTGCTAGTTGGTTTCTCCAGGACTTTTGTTATTACTTTGTAATACTTTTATAGGTTTTTAAATGTGTGTCATTTGGAGCATATTTTTTTTATAAAGTTTGTTTAATAAATTTTGGGATCGTTATGTGCTCATTTCTGGTGTTTCTAAGAAAATAAACATAAACAACATCATATTTTTACCTGTTAAAACACTCAACGGTTATTCTAAGATTCAACAAGTTTCTTCTAGTTTTGATGCATTTTATCTGGGTACCCTGTTACCATGGCATAATAGAAAGTCAATGTCAGTGTTCATTCAACAAAAGTAAAAAAATAAAAATGAAAAATACATAAAATGGTTCTAAAATGGGGCTATTCAGGCCAGTGCTTCTTAAACTGAAAAGAGGGTGTTACTGCCTTACTGATGAGGTTCCCCCTATTTGTTAGTTAGGTGGTTTTTTACTAAAGTGACTATAAGGCTGCTTTTACACTATAAAATTCATCCGTTTTAAAGATCCGTCTGATGTTCCGTCATGAAAACCCTGCAAATCGGCCGTTAGAAAATCCCATTATAGTCTATGTGATTTTTACATTATTCGTTTTAATCCGTTATTAATGACAGACATTATTTTGTGACGGGAGAATGAACGGAAGAAATAGTGCATGCAGTATTTCTCCCGTTACCCTCTTCCGTCACAAAATAACGTCTGTTATCAATAACGGACTATAACGGATTAAAACGGATAATGTAAAAATCACAGACTATAATGGGATTTTCTAACGGCCGATTTGCAGGGTTTTCATGACGGAACATCAGACGGATCTTTAAAACGGATGAATTTTATAGTGTGAAAGCAGCCTACGCTGCATGTGTGCTGCACGGTCCTTTCTCTGGTTACAACAACATCTGGTTCAGCAACATTACTGAAACATCTTATATTTATATTATAGTAATACAAAATTTAAGAGATAAATGAAATGTAGACAAGGCATTATTTAATATTTTTGCAATCACTTCCACTACAGATGGCAAGGCCCCAATAGAAACATTTTGAGAAGCCTTGATCTAAAAAAACAGAACAAAAAAATATAAAAAATTTGCCTATCTGCTAAAATCATATGTATTTTTTCCCATTTTGGAAAAATAAAAATTTGACATAAAAAAAATAAAATAAAAAATTCTGCCTTTATCTTCTTTAGAAACATTGCCACTAATATAAAGGGAATCTGTCATTAGTTTCATGTTGCCAGAACAATGGGCAGCATGAAAGACTAAGGCCGGCTTTACACTACGGAATCTCCTGCTGGACAAAATCCGGCGGGAGTTTCCAAATGCGGGCAGCGCCAACCACACAGACATTGCTGTCCCCACAGACTGAACAAGTTCAATGTTCTGGCGCTGTTTTTAGAGGGGATTTTGCCCAGCCAAAAGTCCGCCTAGAAAACTGTGAAGTCCACTGTGCAGCAGAATCCCATTGGCAGCATGGAACGCTGCTGCGCCTGAAATTCTGCTTGGAAATTCTAAATGGAATTCTGCTCAGAAATTCTGTAGTGTGAATTTTCTAAGCAGAATTGAGCTCCAGAATTCCACTTTGAAAATATGGCAAAGGATTCTCCTGCACCACTCTCGAAAATGAATTTCCGCAATGGACATTCCTCCGTGGAAATTATGGTCTCCAGACTCCACTGAAAAAATTAATCTGTTCATACTTTTAGCGGAATCCACTCTGAAATGTATTGTCGTTTATTGAGAAGGTGCAATTTAGATGGAATATTCCAGGAAGAGATTCTGTAGTGTGAATAAGCCCTAACACACATCCTCATCACACTAATGTGATTCATGATTCATCAGGGCAATCTCCATGCCCCAAGTAGCAGATGTCTCTCTCGCTCTATTTGTGTAAATGGTTCCCTTTAATAACCCCTTCAACATGGATAAAGATGTTTAGTTTTTTTTTAGTTTATCAAATAAAATCTGTCAGAACACTGCTGCATGCAGGAAATCTCAACAAATGAGGAGCAACACCTAAAAGTGACTAACGCATTGAAAGAGGATCACAGTGGGGGGGGTTTATTATTTATCTTGTGGGTCTAGTTTACATCCGGTTTATTAACCAGTCATACTATGAAGGCCAATAAAACACACCAGATAAAAACTAAAATGTGGCCTCAAAACCAGTTTCTAAACTAGGATACAAAAGACTCAGTGTAACATTTACTGTAAACTACTGTATGGGATTGGCTGCTTTTAAACTCCCCACTGTGCTACTGTACAGTATTTATTTTATCTTAGATATGGTTTGCTGTTCACACCAAATGTTACAGCAAATAGATAAATGGAAATGTCAGTGCTGAAACTACGTTTAGAAATGTAAGTGCCCATGTATCTTTAAATTAAGACTTTGTGTAATAAAAACATTCAACTATCTCAAGGTAAACAAGTGCAGAGCAAGGGATGAGTCCATTGGAGAATGCTTACATCCGACGTGAACCAATTTGTCTCAGTCGTCCTTCAATTTTCAGTTTTTGCATCACTAATCTTGGACAAGCGATCACCCAGTTTATCAGATACAGCCTAATACAGATTGTACCGACAATGAAAGACAATGAAGTGTCTGGGCTGAAAAACAAGGCTGTTGCTTGAACAGAGACAAGATGCACATCAGATGCTTGTGGGTTCCAGCTGAAAACGAGATTCCTCCGATATTCCATATTGCTCCAAAGGATCCTACACGCATAAGCCAAAGTAAGTATCTTATTAAACAGAAATGCCATGAAATATTCAAAATGACCCCCATACTCTTAACTCACCTTTCCACTAACTTTCAGAATTTCATTTCTATAAAACAGGAGACTTTTCCTCATGAACTCGTAGCTGAAACAGCAAAAGCTCAAAAATACAAAAACGTAATGTCTCTATAATTTGGCTAAATATGCCTACAGAAGAACAAAATTAATATTTTTGTACAATCTCTGATGTACACATTAAACATCCCATGGTCATAAATTATCAAAATAATCTCAACCTAAAGCAGAGGATTTTGTATTGTTTTCCTGGAAGTTTCGTTCTTCAAAAGGTAAAATTTATAACCACAGGGGGGGTCCAAGGGATTAGTTTGTGAATAAATGGTTGTACACCTGTGTGACCCTCTCTTTACTGATGGAACCGACAGAGATAGTGCTCACAAGCCCAACAGTACTGCAACACAAGCAAGTTTATTGCCGTAAACATACTAGGTGATCTTTTACAGAAAACTCTTGGTCAGGGATTGACAAATAAATTAGTATTCAGGATTTTTTTTATGACCAGCACAAAAAGTTTTAGTTTTTAAAAAGGTTGTTGTTTTTAGGTATAACAATTGTAAGGGGCATAAAACCTATCTCCATCCACAGAATAGAGGACAAGTATGATCATGGTGGGGGTCAGACCACTGGGACTTCCACGATCTCCAGAATGGGGTCTGCCCCCTTCCGAGACTATCTGATCTTGAGATCACCGTCAGTGGCCACAGCGATGCTCTGCCTCAGCAGGTCCCAAGACCAGTTAGTCTCAAAAAGGTAGGGGATGGCCCTTCAGCGCAACACTTATCCCACATTATCCCTATGCAACCATGTCCTTTCCTGTCTCTCAGCTGAGACCCAGTGATGCTCCAACAGAGAGTGGAATCCTTTGGTGTACCCCACGCCCACCCCTTTGCCTCCAGTTAAGGCACACTTGATCAAATGTATCTGACTGGACATTATCCCAACCAATTAAAAATCACACTCTTCATAGAGCCAGTCAGCCTCACAGAAGCTTTTATCCTATTGGCTACATCCTTGTAAGTAACAGCTTTATAAAACGGCAAGCATAAAATGCATATGTTCGTTGTCAGCCATTAGGAAATGGGAGGTCCTATGTTGCAGCTCAAAGTTAGTAAATAGTTTTGTGGGTAGAATTAAATAACTGGACTGTAAAACCTAGGTGCCAAGTCAAAATTTTTATCGCTATAGCAGTTTGCGCCAGGAATTCGTCCATTCCTGCTCCAAGTAGTGATTTAATCAGGTACCCAAGGATGTGAACAATAAAAAGACTGTTCTATATATCTTTAGGGTGTATTCACACACACAGTATCCTGCACATATTTGAAGCTGCAGATTTCAATGTAAACTAAATGGCTGAACAAAGATTCAAGTCAACTATGAATAGGATACTGTACGTGTGAATACACTTAATGTACACACAACTCAGTACGAACATTTTTGGGACATCGCCCTTTTTTTTTTTTTTTTTTTTTTTTTTTTTTTTTTAGCAACATGATATTTCAAATGGAATCAGGTTATTGAAAATAGTACTACACAAGGACTATACTACCCTTACAAATTTAGTGGACCTTTTAAGATCTTTCTACTTCATCCAATGTGGTGCTCACCTTGCATTAGTCAGTGCTTCTACCCACTCGTCCCGCTGTTCCCGACTGCTGCATTCAAATGAGTACTTCCTGTCTGGCTCATCAATGAAGGCTGGAAATCATTGATAAATGGTCTATTTAGTTCTTACAATATCTTGAACGAGCTAAATGAAGCTATAGATGTCACATGTTAGTGAGTCCTGCTAACAATCTGCTTGGGGTGGGGAACAAGAATAGATTGTTACCTATCAGACTTTGTTTTCACTATAAATTCTGTCCATCTTTATATACAAGATAATTATTTAGCTATCTGATGACAGTGGCCAGCTTCAGTGTTCAAGATGAAAATACAAGGGGGAGATTTATTAAAACCCGTGCAGAGGAAAAGTGGTGCTGTGACCCATATCAACCAATAAGATTGCTTCTCTTATTTTTCAGTGGTCTTTTTTAAAAATGAAAGAGAAATCTGATTGGTTGGTATGGCACCAATTTTGCTCTGCATCATATTTCCCCCCACAGTACTTACATATTAAAAAACTTTTCTCCTCTTCCTTCCTCACCATGCAGTGTTCTAAAAGCAGTGCTCCAATGGGCTATAAGAAAAATAAAATTATATATATATATATAACATATTTTACGATCAAGCAAGTTTTATTTACATTTTATTCGCCTCCTAAAGCCATAATACTTTCATTTTTACATCCACAGTCATATGGCAGAGGCAATTGTAATTAAACCTCTCCTTTAACTATAAATTTAACCATAAAACTGAAAGATATTTTGTAGAGTACAATAGAAGAAAAAAAATGCAACTTTTCAGGAATAATAATATTTTCATATCATCTACAAGAAATGAACTCAACTTCAGTGTTCTTTATTGATGAAGTACATATACACAAATACAGTGCAGGATAGAGATGGATGAACATAGATAAGGGGACGCTTCCCTGGGCAAGGGTGCCGCTTCGCACTATGAGCTTCAATTGGCTCACAACTTCAATTCACTGGAAATAGCTTTACATAAACCCTGACCTTCTGTTGCCCGGGAAACAGATCAACATAAGAGAGTGTTCATTAAAACCAACTAGACAAGCTCGGGATTTATAGTGATGCACTTAAATCCGTACAGTCATTAAATCCTAGCAGACCCATTGCTTCTAATCTAAGAATCCATCTAGCTTCTTTCCTTATCAATATCTCATGCTTGTCCTCCACATTACAAGCATGTTCCACCCTGGCAAACTGAAATCCATTAACCTCATCAGCGTGTACCTCATTCATATGCTGTATGAATCTAGTGGTTCCTGTGCCTGTCTTCAAGGTATAAACATGCTTCCGGACAATGGGAATTTTGGTGTATTTTTTTTTTTAAATAGAATTTTATTCACAGGAAATATGAAAAAGCAATATCACTGGTACATATGTGAAGCAAGCAAGTACATCGTATAAAGTACAATCAGAACAGTACATGATTAATACTCTGTATTTTATGTCAATGTGGCGGTTTGCCCGCCAATGGGACCCCCTGCGATCTCCCTGCAGCACCCGCATTATGTGCGGAGCTGCATCTCGAGGCTTGGAAACCGTAAGTTTTCGGGACTAGAGATGTGACGTAACGCCACACCCCCCTCGTGACATCATGCCCCCTCCCTTTATGTCTATTTGAGGGGGCGTAACGGCCTTTGGACAGGAGATAAAATGTCTAAAGCCGGAATACCCCTTTAAGGGACTCTAGACAGTACCATGTTGAATAGCAAAAATGTTTCATGATACGCTGTCTCTCTGTCACGTTTGGAAGATATTAAATATATCTTCTCCATTTTTGGAAAAACGCTTTAGTATGTAGGTCAGTACTTCGGAGTGTAAGCATTAGTTCTTTTTGCATGGTCCCATGAAATGATGCTAATATTTCTGCTATACTAGGGGTCACGAATGCTAGCCAGTGTCTGAGTAGGCATTTTTTAACCACTAATAAAAAGTAGATGGATACCCTTAGGGCGCTTTGTTTTACCTACAGTTGCTAAGAACAAAGAAAAAGGCTATTTTTTTCATTTGAAAATGCCCCATCACTAGGGTGATAAAGAATGCTATTTTTAATAACTGGTACATTTTACAAGAAGATGTAGATTTGAAAAAAGCTGTTAGGCTGGAACTCCGAGTTTTTTTGCAAAAACGCCATTAAAAACGCCAATTTTCCCGCACAGCGTTTTTTCACTGAAAAAATACCGTGCGGGAAAATTGGCATTTTTAATGGCGTCCAGATGTTACCTAAAAGTCAATAGTAAACTGCAAAACGCCAGATTCACTTGGCGTTTTTCAGTTTGGCTTTTTTTTATCCTTTTGGCATTTTTTCAGCAATTTCGGGTTCAGAGGCTGGATTTTCAAAATGCCCGACAAGAAAAACGCCATGTTGGTTTTAAATTTTGTGTTTTTGCAGGCGTTTATTTTTATTTTTTGGACTTAAGCAATCCAAAATATTTATGGAGATAACTTTTTTTTAATTAAAATTTCGTAGGGTACCCTAAAAAAATTTAAAAAAAGATACAATTGTATCTAATTTATTTTTATTACAAAATGTTTATTCATTTTTAAACAGAGATCAATTTATGTGGGCGGGTAGGGCACTAAAAATGTAGCATTGTAGTGTGTGTGTGTGTTTTTCACTTTTTGTTTTACAGTTTTTAGGTAGTACTACTACTCCCAGCATGGAACACTGTTTCATGATGGGAGTAGTAGTACCTGTACTAATTGACAGATCCCCAGTTGCAATCCTCCTGTATAATGTATAGATGCGGCGGCCGCTCTTCTATGGTCCCCTGCACTGAAGTATATATACATTCATATTTCCCGCAGAGAGCTGTGATTGGCCAGATGGTTCCAGCCTATCACAGCTCTAGGAATGTGTGTGTATATATACAGCAGTGCAGGGGACCATAGAAGAGCGCCGGATCTATACATTATACAGGAGGATCGCAGCGGGTGTCAGTAGTGATACCCGCTGTGATCTTTCCTTAACTACAAGTACTATTACTCTCAACATGGAGTTCACTCTCCTCCATGCTTGGAGCTGTAGTACCTGTATTAATAGACAGATTGCATCATGTGTCAGAAATTACACTCGCTGCGGTCTATTAAAGGGGTAGTCCAGTGGTGAACAACTTATCCCCTATCCTAAGGATAGGGGATAAGTTTGAGATCGCAGGGGGTCCGACCACTGGGGCCCCCTGCGATCTCTCTGTACGGGGGCCAGGCTCTCCGGCCAGATAGCGGGTGTCGACCTCCGCACGAAGCGGCGGCCGACACGCCCCCTCAATACATCTCTATGGCAGAGCCGGAGATTGCCGAAGGCAGCGCTTCCTTAGGATAGGGGATAAGTTGTTCACCACTGGACTACTCCTTTAATGCAGGTACTACAACTCCCAGCATGGAGCAGAGTGTGCTCCATGTTGGGAGTAGTAGTACCTGCAGTAAGGAACAGATCACAGCAGATGTCACTCCTCCTGACACCTGCTGCAATCCTCCTGATGTGAATGTCGGGATCAGCTGTTCTCAGGGCTACAGAGTCGGGAGAACAGCTGATGCTGGGCCGTAGGTATACATCGTATATCTACTGCCCAGCAAGAACTTACAGTGAGCCTGAAATGTGTATACAGTATACACATTGCTGGCTCACTTAACCCCTTGGTGAGCTGTGCGCAAGCCCAGCAAGGAAAGAGTTAACTTACACTGCTGGATAGTGTAGGTTAACCTTTGCGTGGTATACACTATATACAGCTATCTAAAGATAGCTGTATATAGTGTATACAGAAGACGGAGTGATGACATAATTAGTGATGACATAATTAGGGGGCGGAGCTACAGAAGGGAACCAGGCTAGTAAATCTGAAGCTCTGTTCACATTGTCCATTTTGTATAATGTGAACAGACCCTTCTGGCAGTGTCTACCCAGACAGGGAGACTCCAGCTGTTGCTAAAACTACAACTCCCAGCATGCCCAGACAGCCAAAGGCTGTCTGGGCATGCTGGGAGTTGTAGTTTTGCACCAATTGGTGGCTCCCTGTTTGGGTAGACATTGCATTATGGGTGCTCTCCCCAGCGGACAGCGCCAAAAATGTCATAACCAAATTTTTTGTGTTTTTTTTCTTCTCGTTTCAGATCAGTGTATGTAGAGGATTACGGCGGATTCGATTGATTACGGCGGATTAATTTTTTTTCTTTTAATAAAATGGTTAATGAGGGCTAAAGGGGGAGTGTTTTTTTTTTTTATAAAATAATTTTTCCAATGTGGTGTTTTTTTTTTTTTTATTGAATTTTTCAGTAGTGGAAGCCGGTCTTATTGACGGAATCCATTACTAAGCTAGGGCTTAGCGCTAGCCCCAAAAACAGCTAGTGCTAACCACCAATTATTACCCTGGTACCCACTGCCACAGGGGTGCCGGGAAGAGCCGGTACCAACAGGCCCGGAGCGTCAAAAATGGCGCTCCTGGGCCAAGGCGTTAACAGGCTGGAGTTATTTACACTGGGGAGGGCCAGTAAAAAGGGTCCTCGCCCACCTAGGCTGTTGCTGTTTGGTTGGTATTGTTCTGAGAATGAAAATACGGGGAACCCTATACGTTTTTTTTTTTTTTTTTAAATAAAATAAATAAAAAAAAAAAAAAAAAAACACACAGGGTTCCCCGTATAGATAGCTGTATATACTGTATACTGCCCAAACAGCTATAGGAGCAGGGAATGCTGTCAGTATAATGACAGAATTCTCGGCTCCTGTATAGCCTACACAGGTACACTATGCACCCCTGTATACTATACTGCCGGGAAGGTGAGTAGTGATGCTATACATCATTCCTCCTCTCCTTACACTCTCTGGACCAAGCGCTCAGCATCCGACCCACAGAGTGGTACCCTGAAGGCAGTGAGAAAACTGCCACAGGGGACAAACTGGCTATTTCCATACACCAGGAAAAACGCCAGTAAAAACACCAGAAAAACTGCCAACATGCAAGGAAAATTCGTGGCAGTTTTTCCTGGCGTTTTTGCTGGTGGGAAAAAATCTCAGTGGAATCCTAGCCTTAAAGAAAAACCGATTGTGACATAAGAAAAACATGACAATTAGAGATTACATATAAAAACTAAGTAAGAAAAATACAGAGCAAAAGGATTGGAGACCTAAAAAGGTATTTATTGCTGTGGGTTATGCTCTTCTTCTCCTATGAATACTAACTGTAAGGAACTTTAGTTGGCAGGGCATAGGGTAAAAGTAAATCAATTAATTACCTGTTGTTCCACTTATACTGTATGTGCTCTATTTTGTATGTACGGAGTTAAGTGTATTACTATTAATCCCGAGCTTGTCTAGTTGGTTTTAATATGCTTTTATTAGCAATAACTTTTTGTTGATCTGTTTTCATGGCCACAGAAGCATCTCCTTATCTGTGTTCATGCACTGTATGTGTGCATATGTACTTCTTTATGAATATAGAAGACCGAAGTTGAAGCTGATAGCGAGTGCCCCGTCATTCACTTCTTGTGGAGGATAGGATTTGTGACTGCAATACATACAGAGAGCACTGCCTGGCAGATTTAGCTATCCACATTAGGAACAGTGGATTGCAGAGGGTTAAGCTCACTTCACACTGGGCGAGTCCCAGCTGTTACCAGCATATTAGAATTAACTCTTTAGATCTTCTGATCAAAGTTGATGATGGGATCTAAAAATTTCTAAAATGCTGGTGCCAGTCCTTTAGTTGGGCAGATTGGGACCTCGGCAAACCAAATGTAATAAATATGAATAAACTTTACCACTTGTCACATAAAATAATGTAAACAAAAATAAAAAAAAACATGTTATCTTAGCTTGCGGAAATGTCCAAACTATTAAATAAAACTTCAGGTTGAGAAAAAACACAATGGCGTAAAAAATGAGCCCTCATACAAACCTTTATAAGATAAATTAAGTGTTACAGAAGTCAGAAGGTGACATTTTCTTGAGTAGTAAAATAAAAAAAAGTCCATATGAAATAAGTATGGCTTTAATTGTATTTACCTACGAATGTCAGAAAGATTAGGTAAGCAAGAAAAAAGTGCAGATAACATGCACAACATGCAATTTTGGGGAGAGTGTTACTGAGAATCTGATTGGGGCAGGGCACACAGGAAGGACATTATCCTCATTGAGATGGGAATAAGAAAACAGCTAGAGTCTGAATCCTGAACAGCAAAGCAGTTCACTTATCCTGCAAAAGATTACCAACAAGGCACCCCAAAACAGGGGAAAAAAATAAAAAATAAAAATCACAGAAGTGGGATGCATGCATGTGCATATACACACCCCCACCATTAGTGTACCGCTATAGTAGCCCTCTGAAAGTAAGATAGCAAGTGTGTGGTGAACTCCTTAAAAGGGGTACTCCAGAGAAAAACCTTTTTTTTTTTTTTTTTTTTTTTTTAAATCAACTAGTGCCAGAAAGTTAAACAGATTTGTAAATTACTTCTATTAAAAAAATCTTAATCCTTCCAATACTTATTTGCTGCTGAATACTACAGAAGAAATTATTTTCTTTTTGGAACAGAGAGCTCTCTGCTGACATAATGACCACAGTGCTCTCTGCTGACATCTCTGTCCATTTTAAGAACTGTCCAGAGTAGGAGAAAATCCCCATAGCAAACATATGCTGCGCTGGACAGTTCCTAAAATGGACAGAGATGTCAGCAGAGAGCACTGTGTTCCAAAAAGAAAAGATTTTCCTCTGTAGTATTCAACAGCTAATAAGTACTGGAAGGAGGATTAAGATTTGTTTTTAAATAGAAGTCATTTACAAATCTGTTTAACTTTCTGGCACCAGTTGATAAAAAAAAAAAAAAAAAAAAAAAAAGTTTTCCACCGGAATACCCCTTTTTAATGAGCCATAAACAATATAGAAATAAAAAATTTGATAAAAAGGTATAATATTAATCTTTAATTTAAAATTACAAATACATTTAGAGAAAATACAAAAAGAGTGTAAAGTAGGCCTCTTGGTTGTCCACTGAGGTCAGAAACTCGCCTGGGTCTATGAAGGCAATAACCGTCTGTAAGGACATCATGCGCAAACAGTGCAGGTGTAGGTTAAGCAAGAATTGATGGAAATAATCCACCTTTTTGGGCACCAAAGAGCTTTGAATGACAACCTGTGTACTGTTACTGAAAAAAAAAAAAAATAAGACATATGGATGCCCACCCAAGGAAGAGACTCCAGAAGGTTTCCAGAAGGGACTGGGTCTGAATTGTGGAGGGAAATAACCAAAAGGATTAAAAAGAGGAATCCTTGTGGCAAAGAGTAGGACAATGGGACTTTGCCTGCGGCAAGAGAGAACTCTTCCCTCCTGTAGCCTCAATTTCCATTTCAACCAAGCGCTTGATGAAAAAAAGCGATTTCCCAAAAGGAGAGACCGGTAAGAGAGCACTTGGAAGCAGAGTCCAAGTTCCAAGCTTGATACCATAGGAATTGGTGAGGCACAACAATGTTGCTGGCGACCGAGGCATAACAGTTGGACAAATTAAGGAGGGGGGGGGGTGTCAGGGTAGAGGTATTTAACCGCATGGGTAATCTGCCTAGCAAGTTCTGCAAACTTGGTAGAGGGGCCAAAGACAAGATCACTTAAAGTTGTTTGGACCAAGCAGAAACCACCTTGGTGACCCAGGTGGAGGCGAAAGCCAGAATGAGAGATTAACCGGTGCTTTAAAAGCAGACTTGACAAGAATCTCTGTATGCTTGTTGGAGGTTGCTTTTGATGGAGGTAGGGACTTCCACAGGCGACATAGAAAGGGTCCCCCAAAGACGACGGGGTCCATTTAGCAACAAGATCAGATAGAAAAGGGCAGAGGCTAAAATGTAATTACAGGTGTTTCCATCCTTGTTCCAGAAGAATGTCTAGGGCTGCAACTATAACAATGATTCTAAAGATTGATTAATCGATCATTTTTTTAAATCAATTAATCAGAAAAAAAACAGCAAAGTGACAAAAAGAAATAAAAAGGAAGGGCCCAAACTGGGGTGGATTCCGAGACAGGGCGGTCAGGAAGAGAGTCATGGACCAAGAATCCGCATTGCAGGCAGAACAGGATCGCTCAGCCTGATCAGGAAGATTGCATTTACGAACAAAGCAAACTCCGGAGCACAGGGCATAGGCCGGGGCCGACCACCACAGTCAGACATACTGAGGAGGGACTGCGACTGTTGTGACAGCTCAGTGGGTGGCTGTGCGTTGAGGGAGAAGGCCAGGCTTGTAAGTTATTTAGCAGTAAAAGGGTGATCCAGGGTTATAAAAATAGCACCACAAATGTCCAATTCAGCTATTTTTCTATCCTGGACAACTCCTTTAAGGTGTTAAATTATAACCCAAATTTTAAAGGGATTAAAAGTAAAAACATAGCTGCTTTCTTCCAGAAACAGCACCAAGTTTGTTTGTGGTTTAGCGTCTCAGTTCCACTGAAGCGAATAGAGCTAAGTGATAATACCACACACACTTGAGGACAGAAGTTACCCACCTCTTCTTCATCTGCCCGAAAGTAAAACAGAAAATTCACAACCAATTTCACCAGACGCTTCTTCAGTACTGAATGAAGAGAAGGACAGTACATAAACAAAAGCCGCATTTAATTCAAGAAAAAGAACATTTGCAATATAACAAAGTACATCAAACTGTTCTGCTACACACTGTGCTGTATGAAAAGCTTGCTGAAGAGGCCATATTGCATTCCCTCTATACATGTATGAGCAATGGTGTGTCTCTATTATTGCCCTTGTGTCTTGCTACTTAAAGGGGTACTCTGCCCCTAGGCATCTTATCCCCTATCCAAAGGTCTGCCATTGGGGTCCCCCACAATCTCTCCTGCAGCACTCCTGTTTCTCAGCTGCACAGAAAGAGGATCGATCTGAGGCTGATGACGGGTGATGCAGTGGACGGACTATCGTGACATCACAGCTCCTCCCCCTTGTGCCCCCTCATTGTAAGTCTATGGGAGGGGAAGTGATGGCCGCCACGCCCCCTCCCATAGACTTGCATTGAGGGTGCGGAGCTGTGACGTCACAATACTCCGTCCCCTGCATCACCCGTCATCAGCCACAGATCGATCCTCGCTCTGTGCAGCTGAGAAACAGGGGGTGCTGCAGTAGAGATCGGGGAGGTCCCCCTATCCTTTGGACAGGGGATAAGATGTCTAGGGGCGGAGTACCCCTTTAAGGATGCCGGGCATTTTCTCCTACTCTAGACAGTTCCTGACATGGACAGAGGTGTCAGCAAAGAGCACTGTGGTTGTGACAAAAGAAATCCCAAAAGAAAATTATTTTCTCTGTAGTATACAGCCCCTAATAAGTACTGGAAAGATTAAGATTTTTAAATAGAAGTAATTTACAAAATCTGTTTAACTTTCTGGCATCAGTTGATTTAATTAAAAAAAAAAAATTCCACCGGAGTACCCCTTTATTGTGAATAAGTCCCTCCCCTAATAGAAGTTTGAATCACCCTCTTCCCATTTTATAAAATAAAATAATGTAATGAAAAATAAACACAGATGTGGTATTGCTGCATGCGTAAATGTCCAAACTATTAAAATATAAAGGTTCAGGGATGTGGAATTCCTATCGCCCGACGCCCAGGACATGCAGTTCCGGGCGCAGGGCAGGTGAATTTTTCAGGCCCTTAGCCCTGCTTCGGGCAAGCAGGGCCGGACCTGAAAGCCCCCGACAAGCACTGCGGCGCTTAGAGGAGTGTATGGAGCGGGCTACCGACTCCTGCCAGCTCCATACTCTGCAGCCCCCGGCTGTTATCAGTAGCTATGTGCCGCCGCTAATAGCCAGCATGCGGCGATTGCATTTACCTTTTAGATCGCCATTGTCAAAGCTGACAACAGCATCGAAAAGGACATGTAAATGCTCCCTAGTGGGCTAGTGGGGTGGAGGTTTGGACGATGCACAATAGAGGTAGCCGGAGGGCTTACCTCTGCTTCCCTGGTGTCTGTGGCTCTCTCATTGATAGAGTCTGGCTGGACCAGGCTCTATCAATGGATCGCAGAGCATACAGATCAATGGAGTTCAATAGAACTCTGTTTATCTGCATGAGGAATCTAATGAATCCTCCTAAAAGCCCCCTAAGGGACTAAAAGTGTAAAATAAATAAATAAAAGTTTAATAGACACATTAACCCCTTCAATATTAAAAGTTCTAATTACCCCCTTTTCCTATATAAAATATAAAGAGATGTAAACATAATAAAAATAAACACATTTGGTATCGCTGCATGCGTAACTGTACGGACTATTAAAATATAACATTATGTATCCCGTACGGTAAATAAGGTAAATGTAAAAAATAATGAAAAAAAAAAAAAAAAAACAGAATATCAATTTTTAGAATATTCCATTAAAAAAAAAAAAAAAACACGATTAAAAAGTCAGATGAATACCAAAATGGTACTGATACAAAAAAAAGAGATTATGGCCCCCAAAAAAAGAGCCCTTATACAGCCTCGTAAGCAGGAAAAATAAAAATATAATAAAAAAAAACCACAGGGTCAGAAAATGGCAATAAAAAAAAATTCTAAAAAGTTCTGATTTTTTTTTTAATTTGTAAAACATGACGGAAACTATACAAATCTGGTATTGGTGTGATCAGGCCGATCTAAAGTATCAAAATAACATATCTCAACCACAAGGTAAATGGCGTAGAAAAGAAAACCACCAAATTTACAAAATTATCTTTTACTTTTTCTATTTCACTTCAATACATATATTTTTTTGATTCCGAGCATATGTTGTGGAATAATTAAAAAGGTGTCATTATAGTAGGTAGTTATGGCTATTATAGGGGGCAAGGAGGAAAAAATGAGAGTGTAAAAGGGGACAAGTGGATTTTTCTCAGTTTTAGTCCCGTGGACAAGTAGTTTTTTTAATTAAATTTCCACCCTCTTCCATAGAAGTCTATTGAGCTTCCATTTTAAGAAGAATTTCGCTGGCGGAAATTCTGTTGTGTGAATAGACCCAAACTGATTTGGAGTTGTCAGGAGTTGGGACCCCAATAATTTGGTATTTATGGCTTAGGCTAGGTCTATATTTGTTTATGTCACAGCCCTTGTCTTGAACTACAGACAACGCAGCACATGCAGAGTAGAACTCCACAGGGCCGCCGCGAGTAGTTCTACTGCACATGCACCATCAAAGTGCATTGCGGCATAATGCATACAGTTTTATGCAAAAGTTTAGACCCCCCTGACCATTTCCATGATTTTCATAAATAAATATAGGTTTTTTTTTTTTATAAAAAAACTACTTGTCCAAAGGACTGCAACAGAGAAAAATCTACTTGTCCCTCATGACGATCCACTTGTCCGGGCCAATTTTCGCTTTTACGCTCTCATTTTTCCTCCTCGCCCTATAATAACCATAACTACCTACTATAATGATACCTTTTAATTCTTCAATAACATTCTCCAAACAAAAAAAAAACTAAAAAATATTATATAATAATTGGTGAAGTGAAATTGAAATAGTAAAAGATAATTTAGCAAATTTGATGGTTTTCTTTTCTAGGCCATTTACCTTGTGGTTGAGATAACATGTTGTTTTGATACTTTAGGTCACCTGATTACAGCAATACCAGATTTGTATGGTTTCCGTCATGTTTTACTAATTAAAAAAAAAAAAAATTCTAAACTTTTTTTAATTGCCCTTTTTTGACCCCTGTAGCTTTTTTTTTCCCCGGATACCAGGCTGTACGAGGGATCACTTTTTGGGCCATAATCAGTTTTTTGTATTGATACAATTTTGGTATTGATCTGACTTAATCGCTTTTTAACTTTTTTTTCTGGGATATTATAAAAATTGCAATTCTGTGGTTTTACATTTACGTATTTTACTGTACGTAATTTACATAATGTTATATTTTAATAGTTCATACAATTACGCACGCAGCGATACCAAATATTTTTATTATGTTTACATGTTTTTATATAGGAAAAGGGGGTGATTTGAACGTTTAACATGGAAGGGGTTAATATGTTCATTTTTTTTATTAAAACTTTTTTTTCTTACACTTTATTAGTCCCTTAGGGGACTAATAGGAGGACTCATTAGGATTCCTCATACAGATCAATAGAGTTCTATTGCACTCCAATGATCTGTGTGCTCTGTGATCCATTGATAGAGCCCAGTCCAGCCAAGCTCTATCAATGACAGATCCACGGACACCAGGGAAGCAGAGGTAAGCCCTTTGGGTACCTCTATAGTGGATCCACCCCACTAGCCCACCAGGGAGCATTCACATGTCCCTTTAGATGCCGTTGTCAGCTTTGACAGCAGCAATCTAAAGGGTTAATAGCCAGCCGTGGCGATCGCAGCATGCTGCCTATTAGCGGCGGCCCCCAGCTACTGAAAACAGCCGGGGGGCTGCAGAGTATGGAGCCGGCTCCATACAGACTGCTGAGCGCCACCGCGCTTGTCAGGTCCGGCCCTGCTTGCCTGTCCAGCGCCCGGAACTGCATGGCCGATCGGAATGCCACATCCCTGAAATAATTGGGTGTTCTTATCAGCAATATAATTTTGAGCTAATATCTGAGACACAGTAATATAAATTTCAGTAGTGAAATGAGGTTTATAGAATTACAAAAAAGGGCAAACTGCATCAAAACGAAAGTAGACTGGTGCCTAAATTTGGGCACCACAACAGAAATATATCATGATTATTTTGTTGAGCCTCCTTTAGCAGAAACAACGGTCTCTAGACGCTTCCTTTAGCCGGTAAGGAGTGTCTGGCTTTTGGATGAAGACATCTTGGACTGTTTCTTCTTGCAAAACATTGTTAGATACATTCCTGGAACAAAATAACATTAATGCTTATGCAGAATTATAAAACTACATCCCTTCCCCTTATCCCCTTACACCCTTCCCTTCAATTCCCTGGTTGGACTTGATGGACGTATGTCTTTTTTCAACCATACTAACTATGTAACATCTCAGTTCAGTTAGGTTTGATGGTTGCGAGCACGGACAGGCTGCCTCATATCACACTACAGATTTTCAATAATATTCCAGTCTGGAGACCGGGATGGCCATTCCAGAACATTGTCCTTGTTCCTCTGCCTAAACACCAGAGTAGATTTGGAGCAGTGTTTTGGGTCGTTGTCTTGTTGAAATATCCAGCAGTGTCGGAATTTCAACATTGTGATTGATTCCTCTACATTATTCTCAAGTATTTGTGTGGAATCCATGTGATTGAACAAGACTCCCAGTACCGGCACTGGCCACACAGCATGATGGAACCTCCACCAAATTTTACTGTTTGTCTTGTAATGCTTTATTCTTTTGATGCCATGCATAACGCCCCTTGTTATGACCAAATAACTCCAACTTTGTTTAATCAGTCTACAGCACATTCTTCCAAATTGGAAGGTTTGTCCAAATGTGCTTTTCCACACCTCAAGCGACTCAAGTGGCTTCTTCCGCATCGCTCTCCCATACAGCTTCTCCTTGTGCAAAGTGTGCTGAATTGTTGAATGATGCATAGTGACACCATCTGCAGCAACATGATGTTGTAGGTCTTTAGATGTGATCTGTGGCTGTTTTTCCCATGCACATATTTTGCTTTTGCCTCACTGATACAGTGTCCCCCCCGACCTACGATGGCCCCGACATATGATCATTTCAGCATACGATCACTCTCAGAGGCCATCACATGTTGAAGGCAGCATCAACATACGTTGCTTTTGTATGTCGGGGCCATCGCATAAACTGCTATCCGGCAGCGCAGACTGCTTCAGCTGCAACCGGATAGCCATTTATGGAGCCCTGTGTGGTCCGCTGACGATCACTTACCTGTCCTCGGGGGTCCGGCGCGTCCTCTTCGGGATCCCTTGCATCGTCGGAGCTCTCCATCGTCGTCATCACTTCGCTGCGCACGCCCTCCCGTCATCATATAGGAGCGGCGTGCGTAGCAAGGTGATGACGGCGATGGAGAGCGAGGATGCCGGGGAAGCCGAGGCCTTGCTGGAGCGTCGGGGACACCCCGGGGACGCGGCGATAGCCATGGAAGGCGACATCCAGGGCAGCCGTGACGGTCCGGAGCGGCGGGGACACGCGAGTATAACCTCCAATACCAGTGGTCTTCAACCTGCGGACCTCCAGATGTTGCAAAACTCCAGGCATGCTGGGTGTTGTAGTTTTGCAACATCTGGAGGTCCGCAGGTTGTAGACCACTGTCCTATACTATACATTGCACGGATCCCTCAACATGCGATGGTTTCAACAAACGATGGTCCATTTGGAACGGATTACCATCGTATGTTGAGGGACCACTGTATTTTACTTGGCCTGCCACTTCTGGCCTTAAAGGGACTATCCAGGAATAGAACACAGAGCTAATTTCTTTCAGAAACTGCTCCCCGTCTGTCTCCAGATTGGGTGTGCTTCTGCATCTCAGTTCAATTGAAGTGAATGGAGCCAAGTTGTAAAACCACACCCAACCTGGAGACAGATGTGGAGCTGTTTTTGAACTAAATAGCTCTGTTTTTCTATTCCTAGATAACCCCTTTAACAAGGACTGTGCCTGTAATCTTCCATTTCATCACAATGTTCCTCACAGTGGACACTGACAGCTTAAATATCTGCAATAGCTTTTCGTAGCCTTCCCTAAACCAGGTTGAACAATCTTTGTTTTCAGGTAATTTGAGAGTTGTTTTGAGGCCCCCATGTTACCACTCTTCAGAGGAGAGTCAAAGAGAAAAACAACTTGCAATTGGCCACAGCTGTCACGCCCCCTCCCAAAGGCTTGCATTGAGGGGGCGGAGCTGTTATGTCACAATACTCCAGCCCCGTGATTGGCAGTCATGAGACCAGGAGCGCACATGCTCTGGGGGCTGATGGTAACAGGGTACTGTGTGAAAGATCACGGGGGTCCCCAGCGGCGGGACCTTCGCGATCAGGTATCTTATCCCCTATCCTTTGGATAGAGGATAAGATGTCTCAGCGCCGGAGTACCCCTTTAAATTCCTTTCCTCATGATTGGATGCACTTGTCTATGAAATTCAAGGCTTAATGGAGGGAATTTACAAAAAGCAATGTTGCTAAGTGTTTCTTCTCTGCCTTCATTTTGCGCCAAGGTTTGGTGCCATTGCACCGTAGCTATCAAAGTGTCTCACAGCATTTAAGAACTATGGTGCAATGTCACCAAACCAACATCCCAAAAAAAGGGTGGAAACAAATGACGTAACAACTTCCTTCCCCTGTGAAACTTTTGGCTGTGAGCAATCACTTTCTCAAGTGTGGTCTGCCTTTGTGTGGATTTGTGCCACGGCAGATCTCCTTACGCCAAAAAGCTACTAAGGAGAAAAAAAAAGGTGGATGTAGCAAATCCCTGCCCACTGCAAACCCAAGAGTGTTCTAAACTAGAGCACTTTCTGTTTTGCTCTAAAGCTAATGTCACAATGCGTTGACGCAAAGCACATGCGACAAATTTAGAACAAAAATAAGCTTATGTGTGACTTATTTACCAACTGGTTTCAGCCTGTTGATAATTTTCTTTCACGTGAGCAATTTTTCCTTTTTTACTTTGGTAGTAGCTTTTTCTGCTCCATGTTTGAGCTGGAGTAAATTTAGTCAATTTTTAACCCTGTTTTTTTTGTGCAGTTGTGCAGGGGTGTGGAAATTTAAAAAAAAACTACTTGTCCAAGGGACTAAAGCGGAACACAATCTACTTGTCCCTCAAGAAATTCTACTTGTCCTGGTTGATGAAATAATTTCAACCAAAATAGTCTGATCTCCCCCTCCCCCCCCCCCCCCCCCACTAGACCACCAGGGATGGATATAAGATCCTTTAGACACTGCTGACAGTGGTGATCTAATGGTTTAATAGGTGATCGCAGTATGTCAAGATATTAGCGGAGGGAGAGCTGTAGCTCCTCTTACACCCCAGACAAGCCCAGAAAAGTCTAGATGTAACTTTTTGATCACCATAAAAAATTTCTCAAATGAAGTGACCAAAAATGAGCAATTCTGGACTATTATTTACATTTACACCGTTCACCGTACGGTTTAATTAACATTATATTTTAATAGCCTGGACATTTCCACATGTAGCGATACCACTTATGTTTATTTTTGTACATTATTTTTATTTAAAGAAAATTGGAAACTTTTATTAGGAAAGGGGCTTATTCACATATATACGCACTTTTTAAAATATTTTAATCACTATTTTTCAGTCTCAATAGGGACTTATGTTACTGGGGGGGGGGGGGGGGGTTCTGCTTCTCCAGTTTATATGGTGCATTTTGTGTCAGAAAATGCTGGAAGTTGCATTTAGTTACTAGATAACTACAACACCCAGCATGCCCTGATACAGCCTATGGTTGTGTGGGTGTTGCAGCGTGTTGCACTGTATAGTAGGACAGTTAAGGTTATTGTGTAACATGCTGGGAGTTGTAGTTTTGGTTTGTGTCAGCTGCAGAGCCATAGGATGTGTCAAGGAATACTGGGAATTGCAGTTAGTAACTACAACACCCAGCATGCCCTGATGCAGCCTATGGCTCTGCAGCTGACCCGAACCAAAACTACAACTCCCAGCATGTTACACTTTATAGTTCTACAGTTTAGGTTATGGTCCAACATGCTGGGAGTTGTAGTTTTGGTTTGGGCATGTTTGTCTGCATCCGTGGGGCTCTTGGTCGTCGGGTGAGTATGAAGGGGGGGATTCTGGGGGTGCAATTTAGTGCGGGTGCCACTAAAAATAAATAAAATTAGATGGCACAACTGCCCTAATGCCCGACGTGACAGTCCGCTCCTATACAAAACATTCATGCATACACATCATACATACACACACCCCCGCCACTGCCCCCCCCCCACATCATATATTACATATACACATACACTCACACCATACATAAACACCATACATATGCACACATCATACATACACCCACCGCTGCCCCCCCACATCATACATCACATACACACACATCACACTTAGACATTATACACACATCATACATTACATACACATCACACAGACATCATACACACATTATACATTACATACACATCACACAGACATCATACACACATTATACATTACATACACATCACACAGACATCATACACACATTATACATTACATACACATCACACAGACATTATACACACATTATACATTACATACACATCACACATAGACATTATACACACATCATACATTACATACACATCACACATAGACATCATACACACAGTATACATTACATACACATCACACATAGACATTATACACACATCATACATTACATACACATCATACACACATCATACATTACATACACTCACACCATACACTCACACCATACATATGCACACATCATACATACACCTGCCGCTGCCCACCCCACATCATACATCACATACACACACATCACACTTAGACATTATACACACATCATACATACACCTGCCGCTGCCCCCTATATCATACATTACATACACACATCATACATTACATACACATCATACACACAGTATACATTACATACACATCACACACAGACATCATACACACACCATACATATACACCATACATATGTACACATCATACATACACCTGCCGCTGCCCACCCCACATCATACATCACATACACACATCACACTTAGACATTATACACACATCATACATTACATACACATCACACATAGACACATACACTCACACCATACATATCCACCAGTGTTTCCCAACCAGGGTGCCTCCAGCTGTTGCAAAACTACAACTCCCAGCATGCCCAGGGCATGCTGGGAGTTGTAGTTTTGCAACAGCTGGAGGCACCCTGGTTGGGAAACACTGATATACACCATACATATGCACACATCATACATACACCTGCCGCTGCCCCCCCATTATACATTACATACACTCACACCATACATATACAACCACCCTTCCTGCCGCTGCCCGTATTCTCTGCCTCCTCACCTGAGCCGCCATGAGTGGACATCAGAGCTGTAGTCCCGGCGGGTGTGAGGCGAGATTTCCGTCCTCCCTCTCTCCCCTGCTCTGTGTTTTCCCCGTGCAAACAAGCAACCGCCCCGTGGTGGATTAGGTCCTGTCTAGACAGATCAGGGGGAGGGGGAGGGATAGAGCTGTGTGCGGGGGATGGAAATGTGCACGGAGCTGTGCTCGTCCTTTCTCTCACCCTGCTGTGTCTTCTGAGCTGCGTCCATCCTCGTCCATCCTCCGGGAGGGGAGATAAGGGGGCTCTGCAGTCAGCTGGAGGCCGCCGCCCCCCTCCATACACTCAGAGCTGGTGTGAGGTGGAGACTTCCATCCGCTCCCGCGCCTCACACCGACATTAAAGAAAAATAAGGGAGAAGTCTGTCCGGCCCTGCTAGCCCGATACAGGGCTAAATCTATGAACAATTCACCTGCCCGGCACCCAAAACTACTTGTCCCGGGCGTCGGGCTATAGGATTTCCACATCCCTGTTGTGACTGTCGCAGTTAATAAATACCTGACTACCCGTAGTCCATTTTAACCCCTTAAGGACGCAGGACGTAAATGTACGTCCTGGTGAGGTGGTACTTAACGCACCAGGACGTACATTTACGTCCTAAGCATAACCGCGGGCATCGGAGCGATGCCCGTGTCATGCGCGGCTGATCCCGGCTGCTGATCGCAGCCAGGGACCCGCCGGCAATGGCCGACGCCCGCGATCTCGCGGGCGTCCGCCATTAACCCCTCAGGTGCCGGGATCAATACAGATCCCGGCATCTGCGGCGGTTCGCGATTTAAATGAACGATCGGATCGCCCGCAGCGCTGCTGCGGGGATCCGATCATTCATAACGCCGCACGGAGGTCCCCTCTCCTTCCTCCGTGCGGCTCCCGGCATCTCCTGCTCTGGTCTGTGATCGAGCAGACCAGAGCAGGAGATGACCGATAATACTGATCTGTTCTATGTCCTATACATAGAACAGATCAGTATTAGCAATCATGGTATTGCTATGAATAGTCCCCTATGGGGACTATTCAAGTGTAAAAAAAATGTAAAAAAATGTAAAAGTAAAAGTAAAAAAAAAGTGAAAAATCCCCTCCCCCAATAAAAAAGTTAAACGTCCGTTTTTTCCTATTTTACCCCCAAAAAGCGTAAAAAACATTTTTTATAGACATATTTGGTATCGCCGCGTGCGTAAATGTCCGAACTATTAAAATAAAATGTTAATGATCCCGTACGGTGAACGGCGTGAACGAAAAAAAAGTCCAAAATTCCTACTTTTTTAATACATTTTATTTAAAAAAAAATTATAAAAAATGTATTAAAAGTTTTTTATATGCAAATGTGGTATCAAAAAAAAAGTACAGATCATGGCGCAAAAAATGAGCCCCCATACAGCCGCATATACGGAAAAATAAAAAAGTTAGAGGTCATCAAAATAAAGGGATTATAAACGTACTAATTTGGTTAAAAAGTTTGTGATTTTTTTAAGCGCAACAATAATATAAAAGTATATAATAATGGGTATCATTTTAATCGTATTGACCCTCAGAATAAAGAACACCTGTCATTTTTACCATAAATTGTACGGCGTGAAAACAAAACCTTCCGAAATTAGCAAAATTGCGTTTTTCGTTTTAATTTCCCCACAAAAATAGTGTTTTTTGGTTGCGCCATACATTTTATGATATAATGAGTGATGTCATTACAAAGGACAACTGGTCGCGCAAAAAACAAGCCCCCACACTAGTCTGTGGATGAAAATATAAAAGAGTTATGATTTTTAGAAGGCGAGGAGGAAAAAATGAAAACGTAAAAATTTAATTGTCTGAGTCCTTAAGGCCAAAATGGGCTGAGTCCTTAAGGGGTTAAAATTATTACTACGTAGTTAATTTTTGGAAGACTTGCTTTTCTCGCTTTCCAGTCAAAATGTCGCACGAAAAATCGCGTAGTCGCAGTTGCGACAATTTTGCGACAATTATAGTAAAGAAAACCTGACTAAACCCGTTGTTAAATGTCCATAAATGAGCTCACCAAACAAATTGTGTGTTCCAATTAATCAGTGCTAGGTATTTAAATGGGCACTGTCATGAAAAATAAACATATCTCTAATATACTTTTATTTAAAAAATGCTTTTAAAACATTTTAAAAGCAATTTGAAATTCGGCCACTAGGGGGCGCCCTCCTAGTGGCCGAATACAGTGCGGAGTGACGTCACTGCAAAATTCTGACTGATTCCGGCAGGAAATCAGTCGAAATAACAGCCGCAGAAAAATCAGGCGCAGTAACAGCCAGGGCTGCGCATCGGCTTCCCGCACTCGCCGACGGCCCTGCTGCAAGGTGCGGGCGGCGCGGGGGGTTGGCTGCTCCAGCAAGGTGCGGGGAGTGCTGCTCCAAGGTACGGGGGGATGGGGAGCGCTGCTGCAAGGTGCGGGGGGGATGGGGGGCACTGCTGCAAGGTGCGGGGGGATGGGGGGGGCGCTGCTGCAAGGTACGGGGGGATGGGGGGGGATGGGGGGGCGCTGCTGCAAGGTACGGGGGGGGGGTTTGTTTGGGTTTACCTACCGAGCGGCAGGAAGAGTCTCCCCCGCACCAGTCCCTCCCGCATCGGCTCCTGGCTCACTCCTTCCCCCATGAAACTCCTGTCCTGGGTGCCTCCAGTTGTTTTACCACTACAACTCCCAGCATGCCCTGACAGCCAATAGATGTCAAGGCATGCTGGGAGTTGTAGTGGTGAAACAGCTGGAGGCACCCTGTTAGGAGAACTAAGGGCGGAAGTGCCGGCCCCAGCAGGCATCAGTGACGTGGTGCTTGCTGGGGAAGTCTGCCTGGTAGTGAGCACACTACCAGGCAGACTAAATGCCATTTTAAAAATAGTAAAATAAAAATAAAGACAGGGAGGGTGTTAGGGATAGAAGTGCAATAGGCAGGGACAGAAAAAAAAAATCATGATGGTGGGAGCTACCCTTTAAATCTACAAAATGACCCAAATGTATGCACCTGTCTACTTTCCTTTTGATACAGATTGCACATTTTCTGTTCATCCAATAAACTTCATTTCATTACTGAAATATTACTGTGTCTTTCAGATATTTGATAGTTCAATTAAATTACTGATCCAAAACACCCAATTATTTATAAATGAAAATCATGGCCCTGCCTCTCAGACAGTCCTGGACACATTACAAAAAGCACCCTAAAGTCGCACTAGTGACTGGATAATACATGTTACGGGCTTATACAGAAAATAGAGCAACTTTCTTGAAAATACAGCGCCACACCTGTCTCCAGGTTGTGTGTGGTATTACAACTTGGCTCCATTCACTTCAATGGAACGGAGTTGCAGATCCACACACACAAAGGACAGGTGTGCTGTTTTTTGGAATAATCTTCGGTAATCCCTTTAAGCTGTACTGAAAGGTGTTCGCAGCTCTTTACATGTGTTTTTACGTGACAGATGCACTTTAAAATCGGAGGATTTGCTTTTTTTCTTTTTCTAAGAAGGCAGGTAGTATCTCTCCCGAGCACCTGCTCCCTCTAGTGGGCCGGAGGACTATAGTCCTTTCTTCCTATATAGCAGTAGATGCTGGCCCTACTGTCACTCACCGCTGCCCTTCTTGGGGCCCCTCATGCTTAGCTCCGCCGCTTTCTCCGCTCTCTGCCTGGAGAGGGACAGCAGCTCCTTCTCGTTATAGCGCATCCTAAGACCATGGCAAGCCCGGGTTCTACTAAGAGAGTGGACTAAGCAACGTGCCCAGTACACAGGGGAGCCCCGCCTATGCACCCGGAAGACGAGAATGTCCGAATTGTTCTTAGCAATAAAGTTCTGTGATGGACGACGTCACGTCCTGCTAGTTAGCGCACTTCCGGGGGAGAGCGAGGGAGCTGAGAAAGTGGGGAGCAGAGAGGTAAGAGAGTATAAGGATAGTCGGGGGGCTGTATGATGGGACCCCCTGCCTGCGCGGGGAGACGTGGGTTTCGTCACGCTTTGTGTGAACAGTACATAGAGCTGTGCGTCCCCTGCACATGGAGCAGAGGATTCAGTTATATGTAGACACGTAGCGGACGCCTCCGAGAATTTATAGTGTATATACAAGGCATTGGGATCCGTGTGCGTGTGAATCCAACAGCAGGTTAGGCTGGGTTCACACTACGGTTTTCAACTACGGTTCCCGCATACGTTTTCATTAGTGAAAACGTATGGAACAGTATTGAAAACCGTATACATAGGCAAAGCACTGCAAACCGTATGCACCCTGATGCATACGGTTGCGTACGGTTTGCTTGCAATACGCTTTTAAACAGTACTCCAAATCGTGTTCAACCACGGTTTTGACTCCAGTTTTAAAGCCGTACTGCAACCACATGCATATTTTAACATGGACGTCAATGGGAAACGCACATGTATACGTTCCATACGGCAAAACCGTATGCGTTTTTTTCTTTGCACATGCGCATTTGCATCCTAAAGTCCCACCAAAGACTCCTCCCATTAAAAATGGACAGAATTTTCAAAAATGTATGAGTTTTTTTTTTTCTTTATAAAAACGGACGGAACAGTATGCACTTTTAAAAACGCATACGGTTTACTTTTTCCCATACTGTTCCATCCGTTTTTTCCCCATACGGTTTTTGATAGAAAACGTATGCGGGAACCGTAGTTGAAAAACGTAGTGTGAACCCAGCCTTAGTCACGTTATACAACGATATGGATGGTCGTGTACTTCAGGACGTGAAGCTAGTGGGAATAAAGTGTAAAGAGAAGGGCCCTACCCATGGCTGTAGAGGAGGAGGGGGGGCCCTACCCATGGCTGTAGAGGAGGAGGGGGGGCCCTACCCATGGCTGTAGAGGAGAGGGGGGGCCCTACCCATGGCTGTAGAGGAGGAGGGGGGGCCCTACCCATGGCTGTAGAGGAGGAGGGGGGGCCCTACCCATGGCTGTAGAGGAGGAGGGGGGGCCCTACCCATGGCTGTAGAGGAGGAGGGGGGGCCCTACCCATGGCTGTAGAGGAGGAGGGGGGGCCCTACCCATGGCTGTAGAGGAGGAGGGGGGGCCCTACCCATGGCTGTAGAGGAGGAGGGGGGGCCCTACCCATGGCTGTAGAGGAGGAGGGGGGCCCTACCCATGGCTGTAGAGGAGGAGGAGGGGGGGCCCTACCCATGGCTGTAGAGGAGGAGGGGGGGGCCCTACCCATGGCTGTAGAGGAGGAGGGGGGCCCTACCCATGGCTGTAGAGGAGGAGGGGGGCCCTACCCATGGCTGTAGAGGAGGAGGGGGGGCCCTACCCATGGCTGTAGAGGAGGAGGGGGGCCCTACCCATGGCTGTAGAGGAGGAGGGGGGGGCCCTACCCATGGCTGTAGAGGAGGAGGGGGGGGGCCCTACCCATGGCTGTAGAGGAGGGAGGGGGGGCCCTACCCCCATGGCTGTAGAGGAGGAGGGGGGGGCCCTACCCATGGCTGTAGAGGAGGGGGGGGCGGCCCTACCCATGGCTGTAGAGGAGGGGGGGGCGGCCCTACCCATGGCTGTAGAGGAGGGGGGGGCGGCCCTACCCATGGCTGTAGAGGAGGGGGGGGCAGCCCTACCCATGGCTGTAGAGGAGGGGGGGGCGGCCCTACCCATGGCTGTAGAGGAGGGGGGGGCGGCCCTACCCATGGCTGTAGAGGAGGGGGGGGGCGGCCCTACCCATGGCTGTAGAGGAGGGGGGGGCGGCCCTACCCATGGCTGTAGATGAGGGGGGGGCGGCCCTACCCATGGCTGTAGAGGAGGGGGGGGCGGCCCTACCCATGGCTGTAGAGGAGGAGGGGGGCCCTACCCATGGCTGTAGAGGAGGAGGGGGGGCCCTACCCATGGCTGTAGAGGAGGAGGGGGGGCCCTACCCATGGCTGTAGAGGAGGAGGGGGGCCCTACCCATGGCTGTAGAGGAGGAGGGGGGGGGCCCTACCCATGGCTGTAGAGGAGGAGGGGGGGGCCCTACCCATGGCTGTAGAGGAGGAGGGGGGGCCCTACCCATGGCTGTAGAGGAGGAGGGGGGTAGGGCCCTACCCATGGCTGTAGAGGAGGAGGGGGGGGGCCCTACCCATGGCTGTAGAGGAGGAGGGGGGGGGCCCTACCCATGGCTGTAGAGGAGGAGGGGGGGCCCTACCCACCTACCCATGGCTGTAGAGGAGGAGGGGGGGGCCCTACCCATGGCTGTAGAAGAGGAGGGGGGGGGCCCTACCCATGGCTGTAGAGGAGGGGGGGGCGGCCCTACCCATGGCTGTAGAGGAGGGGGGGGCGGCCCTACCCATGGCTGTAGAGGAGGGGGGGCGGCCCTACCCATGGCTGTAGAGGAGGGGGGGGGCGGCCCTACCCATGGCTGTAGAGGAGGGGGGGGCGGCCCTACCCATGGCTGTAGAGGAGGGGGGGGCGGCCCTACCCATGGCTGTAGAGGAGGGGGGGGCGGCCCTACCCATGGCTGTAGAGGAGGGGGGGGCGGCCCTACCCATGGCTGTAGAGGAGGAGGGGGGCCCTACCCATGGCTGTAGAGGAGGAGGGGGGGGCCCTACCCACCTACCCATGGCTGTAGAGGAGGAGGGGGGCCCTACCCATGGCTGTAGAGGAGGAGGGGGGCCCTACCCATGGCTGTAGAGGAGGAGGGGGGGGCCCTACCCATGGCTGTAGAGGAGGAGGGGGGGCCCTACCCATGGCTGTAGAGGAGGAGGGGGGCCCTACCCATGGCTGTAGAGGAGGAGGGGGGGGCCCTACCCATGGCTGTAGAGGAGGAGGGAGGGGGGGGGCCCTACCCATGGCTGTAGAGGAGGAGGGAGGGGGGGGCCCTACCCACCTACCCATGGCTGTAGAGGAGGAGGGGGGGGCCCTACCCATGGCTGTAGAAGAGGAGGGGGGGGCCCTACCCATGGCTGTAGAGGAGGGGGGGGCGGCCCTACCCATGGCTGTAGAGGAGGGGGGGGCGGCCCTACCCATGGCTGTAGAGGAGGGGGGGGGCGGCCCTACCCATGGCTGTAGAGGAGGGGGGGGCGGCCCTACCCATGGCTGTAGAGGAGGGGGGGGCGGCCCTACCCATGGCTGTAGAGGAGGGGGGGGCGGCCCTACCCATGGCTGTAGAGGAGGGGGGGGGGGGCCCTACCCACCTACCCACCTACCCATGGCTGTAGAGGAGGAGGGGGGGGCCCTACCCATGGCTGTAGAGGAGGAGGGGGGGCCCTACCCATGGCTGTAGAGGAGGGGGGGGGGGCCCTACCCATGGCTGTAGAGGAGGGGGGGGGCGGCCCTACCCATGGCTGTAGAGGAGGGGGGGGCGGCCCTACCCATGGCTGTAGAGGAGGGGGGGGCGGCCCTACCCATGGCTGTAGAGGAGGGGGGGGCGGCCCTACCCATGGCTGTAGAGGAGGGGGGGGCGGCCCTACCCATGGCTGTAGAGGAGGGGGGGGCGGCCCTACCCATGGCTGTAGAGGAGGGGGGGGCGGCCCTACCCATGGCTCTAGAGGAGGGGGGGGGGGCGGCCCTACCCATGGCTCTAGAGGAGGGGGGGGGCGGCCCTACCCATGGCTGTAGAGGAGGGGGGGCGGCCCTACCCATGGCTGTAGAGGAGGGGGGGGGCGGCCCTACCCATGGCTGTAGAGGAGGGGGGGGGCGGCCCTACCCATGGCTGTAGAGGGGGGGGGGGCGGCCCTACCCATGGCTGTAGAGGGGGGGGGGGGGGCGGCCCTACCCATGGCTGTAGAGGGGGGGGGGGCGGCCCTACCCATGGCTGTAGAGGGGGGGGCGGCCCTACCCATGGCTGTAGAGGAGGGGGGGGCGGCCCTACCCATGGCTGTAGAGGAGGGGGGGGCGGCCCTACCCGCGGCTGTAGAGGAGGGGGGGCCCTACCCGCGGCTGTAGAGGGGGGGGGCCTTACCCGCGGCTGTAGGGGGGGGGGGGCCTAGCCGCGGCTGTAGGGGGGGGGCTAGCCGCGGCTGTAGGGGAGGGGGGGGCTAGCCGTGGCTGGAGGGGAGGGGGGGCTAGCCGCGGCTGTAGGGGAGGGGGGGGGGGCCCTAGCCGCGGCAATGCACTATTTCTCCCGTTACTATCTTCTGTCACAAAATAACGTCCGTTATTAATAACGGCCGATAATAGGTTAAAGCGTCTATTAGAAAAATCCTATAGACTATAATGGGGTTTTCTAATGGCTGTTAAACCCTACGATTGCCTGCTATTTAATAACTGGCGTTATATAATGGGTACTTTTCATAGTGTGAAAGCAGCCTTAGAAAATTGAATTTTTTTTTTTGTATCTTTCCCAGATAGAATTTGTGATTTATTTTTTTAAAATTAAAAGATTACGGTTAGTTTAAAAAAAATAAAAATAAATTGCCATCTAAAAATAGGTCTTGATCGCACCAGGTCTCACTCCGGAGACTGCTGTGATCGCTAGTTATAAGCCAGGGAAGTCTGCTGCAGTGTTCTACTCTTTCTCCAGATGTCAATCAAATCCCACCTTTCCCTATATAACCCTTGGCAGCAAAACTGTCTGATCTGGCAACTGGCCGAGGAGTTGAGCCCAACATTGCATACTTCTCTGTCTTATAACAAGTGATGGCAGCAGGTCTCGAGTGTGACCAGTTGTGATCAAAACTTTTGACATGTCTAAGGGTACGTTCAGACGAGTGGATTTACAGCGTATTTTACGCTGCGGATGCGCCGCTGAAGGACCTCTGTATGCTGCCTTTTGCATGTGCCTGTTCGGAGCAGCAATACGCCGCTATGTGCAGACACACTGAAGAGATGTGCGAGTCGCCGCGCATGCGTGTTGCACTCGCACACATCGCAGCCGCTCCACCTGCTTTACGAGCTAGGCCTAGAGCTGCCGCGATGTGTGAGTATACTGCGCATGCTCACACATGGCAGTGTGTCTGCACGTAGCGGCGGATTGCCGCTTCGAGAAGGCACATGTAAAGGCAGCATACAGAGGTCCTTCAGCGGTGGATCCGCAGCGAAATACGCGCTGTAAATCCGCTCGTCTGAACTTATCCTTAAGCAATATGTCAAGCAATGACCACATACTGATATTCTGTGATAAATGAAAACAAAGAACTGTATATAACACAATTGTAATATTTGTCTTTAGGTTTCTTTCTTAGTGCATCCCCCAGGACCCACTGCTGACCATGGATTTCCAACACAGAGCAGGTGGGAAGACTGGCAGTGGAGGAGTTGCCTCTGCATCCGAGAGCAACCGGGATAGAAGGGAACGTCTCAGGCAGCTGGCACTGGAGACAATTGATATCAACAAGGTGCTGACATGAAATGTGTAAAGTATGCAGGGCAGGAGCTGGATGTTCTGCACAAAGGCATACATTGTTTTATTAGATATAAGACACAGGAGCACTGTGCTGTTTTTGTTATCTGTTTTGACTTTTGAGTTTGCATAAAGAATTGCATTTGATACATTTTGTTCACATTTTATGGAGTGTTGGAAGCAATAAGTACAAGAATTAGACATGTTTAAATTCATTTTCTTTATCCTGCCTCAGTGCTTAGTGTTTTAAAGCATTTTGCATAGATGCTGAGGCACAGTAAATCCTTTTAGCCTTGGATACACTTTTATTTCGTATTTGTAGTTTTTATCTAAATAGGTTCAGAATTCTCTAGAATGTATTTATTAATTTTTTTGCTAGGGTGTTTTAAATCCCCTGCTTTCTATGTAAATGGCATACTGCATAGATATGTATGCAGCTGCTATTAAACTGAATAGAAAAAGTCTTCCAATATTCAGTGGATGCAGCCTTTTGAATACATCAATAGTGGCCGTTGTCTGGGAAAAAAGAGCATAGCCTATCCAGTTTTCTCTCTAGTGCGGTATTTCCCAACCAGGGTGCCTCCAGCTGTTGCAAAACTACAACTCCCAGCATGCCCAGACAGCCTTCGGCTGTCTGGACATGCTGGGAGTTGTAGTTTTGCAACAACTGGAGGAACCCTGGTTGGGAAACAATGCTCTAGTGCAATCCCAACTAATGAAGAACAGGGAAATGTCTCATGTTTAGGTCTTCTGAGGCTAAGAGACTCTCTCATTTATGCAAAGGTGCATCTTTATCTTTTATTACAAAATTTCTTTAACTCAGAGTAAGATAGAATAATAAAAATGGCATTAGTATGAGACGATGCAATGTATAGACTGTTTTCCTGACTGTCACATATCTCATGCTTTGTCTTCTAGGACCCCTATTTTATGAAGAATCACTTGGGCTCATATGAATGCAAGCTGTGTCTTACTCTTCACAATAATGAGGTACTTGATAACTGACAACGTCCTACAGAGGTCTGTCTCTGTATGTTTAATTATATTGTAAGCCTGTTTGCTAGTGTCACAACTTTACATAAAATTTTAATACTTTATTACTAGCATGCTTTGTTAATGTCCCATTATCGGTCTGTATTTCACCGGCTTGCAGAGTTGTTACTCACCAAATAAGGACGGTACAGCCATTAATAAGATCAGAACATGCATAATAATTTACTAAAAACACTGGGGGAGATTTTTTTTCAAAACCTGTCCAGAGAAGTTGCTGAGTTGCACAAAGCAACCAATCAGATAACTTCTTTCAATTTTCAGAAATGAAAGAAGCAATCTGATTGGTTTGTTGCTTTGGGCAACTTAACAACTTTTCCTCTAGACAGGTTTTGATAAATCTCCTCCACTGTTTCCCAAAAAACTTCCAATTGTGTATGCTCGTAGTCAATCACTGTTGCTTTGTGGATTAGTAGAACATGGGAACGCACTCGGGACAGCCAAAACACAGTTCAGAAACGATGTATTCAAACTCCTCCTCTAAGAGTTTCCATCCTTCCCAGTGGCAGAAGCAGTGCGGTTAAGTGCATCCTAAGACACATTATGAATAGTTCTAATTTATTTATGTCTTTAACTTCTCCTTAGGGCAGTTACCTGGCGCATACACAAGGAAAAAAGCATCAGACCAATTTGTAAGTTCTTGTTTTCTGAGAGATAAATGTGAGTCTGGGGAGTCTGGATATTATGAGGATTATTGGACTTCCTTCTATTTAGGGCTCGGCGTGCTGCAAAAGAAGCTAAAGAAGCCCCTGCACAACCAGCCCCTGAAAAGGTTAAGGTTGAAGTAAAAAAGTTTGTGAAGATTGGACGCCCTGGTTATAAAGGTAAAAAATAATTTTTTTGAGATTGTAAAGCTGTCTGACCATCCATATTTGTGTGCGCTCATTCATCATTTTTTGCATATTTGCCTACAGTGACAAAGCAAAGAGATTCTGAATGTGGCCAACAGTCTCTGCTATTTCAGGTAACATTTCTTACAGTAGTGAGTTTCCTGCAGTAAACACCTTTTTTTTTTTTTATCATACTAAAAAAATCCTAGCCCTTTTGGTTTATGACCTGTCAGAGATCAGTGGGATTTTTTTAAATAGAAATTGAAGGAATATCCCCAGAAACCAGCTTGAAAAAAAACCTTTAGGCTAAGTTTGCACTTTTGCTCTAAGTGCCAAAAACGCAGCGGTCATATGTTAGCTGCAAGTCAATAGGGAACTGCAAAATGCCATATTCACTTGGCGTTTTTCAGTTTGGCGTTTTTTTTATTTTATTTTTTATCCTTTTGCCGTTTTACAGCTATTTTGGGCTCTCTGGCAGTTTTTCAAAAACTACCTCTTGTTGAGACTTTGGTGTTTTTTAGAAAAATATTGGCGTTTTTCTCCAATAGAAGTCTATGGGAGTGAAAAAAATGCCATGGGCGTTTTAACTTTCACGTTTTTGCAGGATGTTTTTATTCCTTATTGGAGTTTAGCGGTCCAAAAAAGGATTGGAGATGGCTTTAATTTTTTTTTTTTTTCTTGTTGGTTACCATAAAAAAAAGATACAGTAGGGATGGAAAAAAATTGTAGTTAAGCGAAATGTCATATATACAGTGATGCCCCCGACATTCGATAATTTCAACATGCGATGGCCTCTCAGAGGCCATCACATGTTGAATGCAGCATCAACATACAATGCTTTTGTATGTCGGGGCCATCGCATAAACGGCTATCCGGCAGCGCTGACTGCTTCAGCTGCCGCCGGATAGCCATTTACGGTGCTCCGGTGATGGTCTCCTACCTGTCCTTGGGGCTCCGGAGCGTCCTCTTCACGATCCCCTCCATCGCCGGCGCTCCCCATCGTCGTCATCACATCGCCGCTCACGCCGTCCTGTCATGCAGTAGGTGCGGCGTGCGTAGTGACGTGATGACGGCGACGTGAGAGCAATGTACCCAGGCAGCAGAGAAATTCTGGAGCAGCGGGGACACCACGGGGATGCGGCGACAGCGATGGAGCGCAACATCCAGGGCAGTGGTGACCAGCGGGGACAGGTGAGTACAACTTTTTTTTTTTTTTTATCAACTGGTGCCAGAAAGTTAAACAGATTTGTAAATCACTTCTATTAAAAAAATCTTAATCCTTCCAGTACTTTTTTGGGGCTATATACTAAAGAGAAATCCAAAAAAGAAATGTATTTCCTTTGATGTCATGACCACAGTGCTCTCTGCTGACCTCTGCTGTCCATTTTAGGAACTGTCTAGAGCAGCATATGTTTGCTATTGGGATTTTCTCCTGCTCTGGACAGTTCCTAAAATGGACAGCAGAGGTCAGCAGAGGGCACTGTGGTCATGACATCAGAGGAAATGCATTTCTTTTTTGGATTTCTCTTTAGTATGCAGCCCCTAAAAAGTACTGGAAGGATTAAGATTTTTTTAATAGAAGTGATTTATAAATCTGTTTAACTTTCTGGCATCAGTTGATAAAAAAAAAAAAAAAAAAAAAAATGCTTTCCTTGGGAGTACCCCTTTAAGAATGCAGGGCGTACCTGTACACCCTGCGCCCCGTCCCGGTGTTTAAAACGGGGTTACGCCGTGACCCCGCATCACACCAGGTCGGTCCCGGCCTAATAGCGCTGGACCCTGGGCTAATAGCTCGTGGCACAGATCGTTGTGCCACGTGCTATTAACCCTCAGACTTGGCGATCACCGCGTGGAAATGAAAGTAAAAGCTTCCTGGTAGCTCAGTCGGGCTGATCGGGACTATCGCGATAAAATCACGATGTCCCGATCAGCTAGGACGCAAATGGAGGCCCCCTTACCTTGCTCCTGCAAAGCCTGAGCTACAGGCTTGAGCACTGAACCCCCTATTACGCTGATCCATACAAAGCTATGGCTTTGCAGGGATTAGGGTAAAAGATCAGTGTGTGCAGTGTTATAGCCCCCTATAGGAGCTATAACACTGCAAAAAAAAAAAAAAAGTGGGGGAAAAAAAAAAAGTTGATAAATGTCATTTAACCCCTTCCCTAATAAAGGTTTGAATCACCCCCTTTTCCCATTAAAAAAACTGTGTAAATAAACATGTGGTATCACTGCGTGCGTAAATGTCCGAACTATAAAAATTTATCGTTAATTAAACCGCACAGTCAATGGAGTGCGCGAAAAAATTCCAAAGTCCAAAATAGCGTATTTTTGGTCACTTTTAATATAAAAAATGAATAAAAAGCAATTTCAAAAAGTCCTATCAATGCAAAAATGGTACCGCTAAAAGCTTCAGTACACGGCGCAATAAATGAGCCCTCATACCGGCCCGTATGCGGAAAAATTTAGTTATTGGGGTCAGAAGATGACAATTTTAAACGTATAAATTTTCCTGCAAGTACGACAAAATCAAACCTATATAAGTAGGGCATAATTTTAACCGTATGGACCTACAGAATAAAGATAAGGTGTCATTTTTACCGAAAAATGTACTGCGTTGAAACGGAAGCCCCCAAAAGTTACAAAATTACATTTTTCTTCAATTTTGTCACACAATGATTTTTTTTTGCGTTTCGCCGTGCATTTTTTGGTAAAATGACTAATGTCACTGCAAAGTAGAATTGGTGGCGCGAAAAATAAGCCATCATATGGAATTTTATGTGCAAAATTGAAAGCGTTATGATTTTTAGAAGGTGATGAGGAAAAAATAAGAATGCAAAAATGGAAAAACGCTTAAGGGGTTAAACTTCTCTTTATTTTATTCATTATTTGGGTACTACTACTCCCAGCATGGAACAGACTGTTCCATGCTGGGAGCTGTAGTACCTGTACTTATAGACAGATTGCCCCCGGTGTCACTCCTGCCACCCGTTGCAATCCTCTTGTATAATCTACAGAAGCGGGCGGCACGGCCACACTTCTCTGTTCCTCTGCCCAGCACTGTACTCTGATGTGAAGTTCTCTTTGCATAACAGATTCATATTTGCCGCTCAGAGCAGTGATTAGCCGGATGGTTCCGGCCAATCGCAGCTCTCAGTGGCATATATGAATCTGTGATGTGAAGAGAACTTCACATCAGAGTACAGTGCCGGGCAGGGGAGGAGAAAAGCGATCTGTCTATTAATAACGGTGCTGCAGCTCCAGTAGTACCTGCAGTAAGGGACAGATCGCAGCGGGTGTTACTCCTGACACGCGTTGCGATTGTCCTTTTTATCTTTCTGAGATGTGCATCGGCTCTCCTCTGCGCTCCGTATCTCCGCACTATACGGCTAACCAGTGATGTGAATAGAAATTTACATCACTGATTCATATTTGCTGCACAGAGGCACCATCCGGCCAGTCACCACTCTGAGCAGCAAATATGAATCAGTGATGTGAATTTCTATTCACATGACTGGCCGGCCCGGAGTACATAGCACAGATGCGGAGAGCTGTAGAAAGCCGCTCCGCATCTCAGCAATATAAGAAAATCGCAACGGGTGTCAGGAGTAATACCCGATGAGTTCTGCCTTGTTAGTACAGGTACTACAGCTCGTAGCATGGAACAGACTGGGAGTAGAAGTAGTACCTAAATAATGTATAAAATAAAGTTTAAAAAAGTAAAAATCACCCACACTTTTTATAAAACACATAATTAAAATACATTACTAATAAAGTTTCACAAAATATTATTACAATTAAATGGCCCCTTACATTTTTAATATTGTCTGCTATATTTTTTTTTGTCCCTGCCTGCTTAAATAAATTGGTCCCTGTTTTAAAAATTAATAAAAATGTAGTACTTAAACTGCAATTGTTTCCATCCCTACTGCATCCCTTGTGGTACCCAACAAAGAGGCCAAAGATGAAATTTCCACACACAGGCAAAAATGCAAAAAAAAAAGTCAATATGCTGGAAAATGCCTTTTTTTATTTATTTTTTTTTTATATTTTTTTTTTTTTTTGTACTGGCCCCCAAGAAAACGCAAGAAAAAATGCTAATTTTAAATTTAGCTTCAGTGCTATATTTTTACAGTTTTAAATACACTCCTCAAAAAACTAAAGGGAATACTAAGATAACACATCCTAGGTCTGGATATGGAGTCACACATCAAATCAAAATGGAAAATTACACTACAGGCTTTGATGTAATGTCCTTTAAAACAAGTCAAAATGAGTCTCAGTAGTGTGTGTGTGGCCTCCACGTGCCCGTATGACCTCCCTACAATGTCTTGGCATGCTCCTGATGAGGTGGCAGATGGTCTCCTGAGGGATGTCCTCCCAGACCTGGACTAAAGCATCCGCCAACTCCTGGGCAGTCTGTTGTGTTGGTGGATGGAGCGATACATGATGTCCCAGATGTGCTCAATCGGATTCAGGTCTGGGGAACGGGCGGGCCAGTCCATAGCATCAATGCCTTCCTCATGCAGGAACTGCTGACACACTCCAGCCACATGAGGTCTAGCATTGTCTTGCATTAGGAGGAACCCAGGGCCAAACGCACCATCACATGATCTCGCAAGCATCCGAGGATCTCATCTCTGTACCTAATGGCAGTCGGGCTACCTTCGGCAAGCACATGGAGGGCTGTGCAGCCCCCCACAGAAATGAAACCTCACACCATTACTGACCTAGCGACAAACTGGTCATGGTGGAGGATGTTGCAGACAGCAGAACATTCTCCATGGCATCTCCATACTTTGTCACATGTGCTCAGTGTGAACCTGCTTTCATCTGTGAAGAGCACAGGGCGCCAGTGGTGAATTTGCCAATCTTGGTGTTCTCTGGCAAATGCCAAACGTACAACCCCCACCTGTGGACGTCGGGCCCTCATGGAGTCTGTTTCTGACCGTTTGAGTGGACGAAGGCACATTTGTTGCCTGCTGGAGGTCATTTTGCAGGGCTCTGGCAGTGCTCCTCCTTGCACAAAGGCAGAGGTAGTGGTTCTGCTGCTGGGTTGTTGCCCTCCTATGGACTCCTCCACGTCTCCTGATGTAGCGGCCTGTCTCCTGTTAGCGCCTCTATGCCCTTGACACTACGCTGACAGACACAGCAAACCTTATTGCCACAGCTCACATTGATGTGCCATTCTGGATGAGCTTCACTACCTGAGCCACTTGTGTGGGTTGTAGACTCCGTCTCATACTACCACTAGAGTGAAAGCACCGACAGCATTCAAAAATGACAAAAAACATCAGCCATGAAGCATAGGACCTGAGAAGTGGTCTGTGGTCACCACCAGAAGAGCTACTCCTTTATTGTGGTTGTCTTGCTAATTGCCTATAATTTCCACCTGTTGTCTGTTCCATTTGCACAACAGCATGTGAAATGGATTGTCAATCAGTGTTGCTTCCTGAGTGAACAGTGTGATTTCACAGAAGTGTGATTACATTGTGTTAAGTGTTCCCTTTTATTTTTTTGAGCAGTGTAGAACTTTTATAAGCTTATTGGGGGAGATTTATCAAAACCTGTCCAGAGGAAAAGTTGCTGATTTGGCCATAGCAACCAATCAGATCGCTGCTTTCATTTTTCAGAGGTCTTTTCAAAAATGAATGAAGCGATCTGATTGGTTGCTATGGGCAACTCGGCAACTTTTCCTCCGGACAGGTCTTGATAAATTTCCCCCATTGTACATAACAGTATTTTTACAGTGTCCTGCCGTTGGTCTTCTACCTTTTTACAAATCTCCTTTTAATCTGCAGAGCATATTTGTGTTCATATGAACACTTACATTATGCCTACTGACAAAGTCTTATTGTTCCTTCTGCAAAGTGAGCTGGGCCTATACTAATTGTATACAGTCCTGCTTCTGCTATCGCTGCCTGCTGTGCATGAGCTGAAAAAACATGTTCACAAGAGGGGTAGCTGGCAACATGCAGGCAATATATAGAACAGTGCTTCATGGTTGTATTAAAGGGCAATCTGCATACATATACACTTTTACTACAAACTGGGCGCATGGATGCTGATAACTAAAACGCAGTAATATTTTTAATTACATCAACTTGATAAAATCATTACATTGCATTACCTATATATTTAAATAAGATGAGTTATATGGGAAATCCCTTCAAAAGCTGCTAGAGTTTACTTTGTATTGATAAGGGCTTAATGTGTTTTATTTATTTTAATTTTTGCTTTTTTCCGCATTTGAACTTGCAGATTGATTATCCAGAGATAGCAGAAAGCATCATGCCTAGACATAGATTCATGTCTGCCTATGAGCAGAGAATTGAACCCCCTGACAGACGTTGGCAGTACCTTTTAATGGCAGCAGAGCCCTACGAAACCATTGCATTTAAGGTTTGTAGTGTGTGTGTTAACCAAAGTAACATACAAATTATATGCTGTTCCTACATAAAGAGGTATTCCCCTCTTAAACATTTATGGCATATCTACAAGATATATCTACAATATATGCAGAAAATGTATCATGCATGCAGGTCTCATTCCATCTATCTACATTGTCGTTCCCCCCCCCCCCCCCATCATTCTGCACTTAGTACTCCATAATGACAAAATAAACTAAATAATATTAGAAATGTTAGAAAAAATATATGGATTGAAAATGTATTGAAAAACTGAAATATTACATTGACAAAAGTATTCAGACCCTTTTTCTCAGTACTTAAAGCATCTTTGGCAGCTATTACAGCCTCCACTCTCCTTGGGTATTCCATAATGTTAGTACACCTTGAAGTGGGGATTTTCTGCCTTTCTTCTCTGCAAATCCCCTCAAGTTTTGCTAGCCCTTTTCAGCTCTAGTTTGAGGGTCCCCCTGTCCTGTGTGGCCTAATTGGATCAGCAGGAGGTCACCAAGATTCCAAAAAACTGTTGAGCATAAGTGAATGGGAGTTGACGAAATGGCAAGTTATGGAAGAAACAGTGTAATTTGTGGTGCTGGTGCAACTCCAATACCAAGGCAAAACAAGTGATGTACTTTCTGGCAAGCAAATAAAAAATAAAAAGTACCTCTTATGAGCCTTAGCCTCTCTTTTTCCCATGCACCAACTTGGTAGTAAAATATTTCCCCCTTTTACCATGGATAGAGAAACCCCTACCCTACTAGTCTAGAAAGGCTGCGCTTGCATCCTGCATCTGGAAGCTGATAAAAGGTGGCTAAGCACAGTGCAGGGCTTTCTCCCTACTTACAGCCTGAATTAAATGCTACTTGGATGGTGCAGCCTTCTGGTGGAATCTACTGTTTGGAATTTCTGTACTAAGATTTCTTTACTAAGATTGTTGGGATTCTCAGTGCCTTTTTTATGGATTCCCTTTTCTTTTTTTTTTTCCAACAATTTCCTGTCCTAGGTTTGGACCTGGATACTGGCATCCCTTCTCTAACCTTACTTCCCAGGGTCATCAGGCAGCCCAGGGAAGAAAAAGCAAGGGTTATCCTAGTTGCTTCTTTCTGGCATTGAAGTTCCTGGTTTTCTTGGCCCAGGGTTCTTTCAGTAGGGGAGCCCAGTGGGTTCTACTGAAAGATCAGGATCTACACATTCAGGGCCCAGTAGTCCACCCTTAAGTCAGAAACCTGCATTTAACAGCTTGGCTCTTGAAAGGTTAGTCCTTCAGGAAAGCAGTCACTTCAGCAATGTACTGGACAGCAAGGATTTGCACAGACCTTTTAGTGGGCAGGGGCTCAAGTGGAAAAAAAGGCACTTTTCCAGTAGAGTAGCAATAAATGTGGGAACCTCCCCATGAGACCTACTGAGGGGGCTCCTACATACACTGTCACCCTCCCCACATATTGTCCCCCTCCATGTTGTTACTCCCCTAAACACACTGTCAACCCCCTTCACACAGCCACACTTGCTTTAAAGAGGTAATCTGGCAGGTGTGTGTGTTTTTTTTTATTTATTTTTATTTTTTTATATTGTGAACGATGCCCATTCCGCAGTATCGGCGTTCCCACGGTGCCTCTAGTGTCCTGCTTCAGTGCCTGGTGTGATCTTCTTCCTGAGTGGAATTATGACACATTGGGCCCTGTCATCTGTGCCCAATGTATCACACCATTCAGCCAATCACGGGTCAAAGCGGGACATTGCTGCAGCCAGCAATTTGCTGAGTTGCAGCGTGACATATTGGGCCCGAGAAGCAGGAAGAGGAGCACACTGGGGACCGGAGCAGGATACTGAAAGCAACATAGGAACGCTGAAGGTGAGTAGAGGTGTGTGTGTGTGTGTATATATATATATTCATTCTCAAAAGGTAGCATGTATAGCAAAAATGGTACTAATAAAAAGTCCAGCTCATCTCGCAAAACGTAAGTCCTCACACAATGCAATCTTCTTAACACCAGCCAAAGGTAAGGCTGCATTGCAATAGTAATAAATATAATATATACATGCCCCCCCATTTCATAGGACGTATCTATCCTTAAAGGAGAACTCCGGCAAAAAAAAAAACTACTTTTCTCTATCGGCTCCATTGGGCGACACAGACCATGGGTATCTGCTGCTGTCACTAGGAGGCTGGACAATATGGTAACAAGAAAAGTCGGCCCCTCCCAGCAGGGTATACCCACCTACAGGCACCTGAGTTTTAGCTTAGTGTCTGTAGGAGGCAGATGCTGGTCTGGGGTTTTATTTTTGAGATTAGGGACTTTTAGTTAGGTTTTTCTCTCCCTTTTCTTTTTTTCAGGTGGGGACTCAGGAACATAGCCTTCACTGTTTCCCCATTTGCAAAGAAGGGTCACAGACATCGTGGATGTACTGTCAACCCCTTCTTGCAAACGGTCAGCACCTGGGGTTGTACCTCATGGGTCCAGGTCCCCATACCTTCCCTGCTCGTCTCGCTGTTACAGCCCAGCATGATGCAGGTGACTAAAAGCTGACTGAAGACTTCATTAGGTAAGTTCATCTGACTAAGGTGAGTATTTTCTCCCCTTTTCTTTCAGGTTTCAGGGACCCACTCCTCTTTTTATTGTTGCTGGGACAACCCCTGCCCTACCTTTTTGGATGTGGGGAGGGTTTTCTATGGTCAGTAGTGTAGGACTGTGCATTTCCCCCCCGCCTCACTCTTTTAACTTCGGCGTCTGTCTTTGTGCAGGCGCCGGCACCTCTGGACCACTGAATTTTCTTTCATTCTTTGGCAGCCGTGCGCTGCCGACTGCTTCTTCCCTGTGCTCCCAGGCAAGCCCTGGCACCTCTCTTCTGCTGCATCGCCTAGCTCGATGCGACCGGAGCGAAGACTTTACATTCATTCTGTCGGTGGCCACGCGCTGCCGACGGCTCTGTTCCCCACACACTGCTTATCAGGCGTTCGAAGGCGCCATTATGGCGTGGGCAGTTTTCTTCATATGGCCGCGGGCTCTTTCCGGGGCTTAGCCCTGCCCACTCGTGGCCGGCAGGTATCATGTCCTATGAAGTGCAGGTGTGCGAATCAGGCCGGTTTCTCTGCTAATTAGCGCTTTGTGCGCACAGCAGTGATTCTTTGGGCCAATGAGAGGCATCCTAGCCTAGTCCGGCCGCACTCTTCCCATTGGTCATTCACTCCTCCTATCTCTCTTCTCAGCTGCAGACTGGAGTTCCTCTCACAGCTGCTGCTTTTGGCTGGGGACACAGACTTTGGGTGAGACTTTCATTTTACTTTCTTTTGCTATGTCCGAACCCAAAACTGTCCCTCCCTCTAGACAGCTAACTGGGGCCCTGGTCACCTATTATACCTGCAAGGGCTGCAATTCTAAAATGCCTGGTTCTGCTGAACCCACTTGTTCTGACTGCACCACTGCGCCACCCGACCATCCTGGTATTTCTACTCAGGATCCCCCTCCAGACCCTGTGGGCTTTGCTATCCCTCCGGCATGGGTGTCTTCCCTCTCCCAGTCTATTTCCGACTTGGCTCAGGTCTCCCGTTCCGTGGAGACTGCCTTGGAGAGGTCCTCCTTATGCCGACCCTGTAGAGAGACCCACTATCCCTTTCCTTATTCAAAGCGCTCTCACAAGCGTCCTAGGGGTATATCCTATGACTCATATACAGAGTCCGCTAGTAGACAGACGTTTCTCTGGTCGCTGTTCTGGATCTCCAGATCTGCATACCAGGTTATTTTCGCCCTCATCCAAGGCTGCCTCCACCCGCTCCCACTCTTGGGGAACAGGAAGATGAGGCTTCTGGTTCTGCCTCTGACTCAGAGGACCGAACAGATACGGCTGGCATGGTGGACACCTTGGTCTCGGCCATTAGGGACACCTTTCACCTAGAACTTTGGACATAGCCCCAGAAGTTTCCTTTCACCGTTCCCGACCTGCACCCAAGGTTTTCAGCTCTTGTGCTGAATTTGAAGCCTTGCTGGAGTCTACCTGGAAACATCCTGACAAGCGTTTTCAAGAAACTAAGAAGGTTCAAGCACATTTTCCTTTTGCCAAGGACCTTATTGCTCGGTGGACCTCTCCATCCACCGGTCTCCCGCCTGTCGAAAGCAACTACTCTGCCCTTGGCAGACGCAGCTTCCTTCAAAGACCCGGTGGACAAGAGGGTAGAGACTCTGGCCAAATTTGCTTTTGAAGCAGAGGGCTCTTCCTTGCTTCCTGCTTTTGCTTCTGCCTGGGTGTCAAAAGCCCTTTTCAGTCTGGGCTTCTCAACTCTGCCAGGGTATTCTTTCCAGATCCCCTGCAGAGGAACTGAGGAGCTGATTTAGCACTGCAATTCTCCAGTGCTGGAGACTCTCTGTGCTCCGCTTCCATGCAGTTGGCCCGATGTGCGGCTTTTGCCACAGGCAATCTGGTGGCTCTTTGTTGTTCTATGTGGCTCAAGGCCAGGGGCGCTGATGCCGCTTTTAAGAAATCTCTTACGGAGCTTCCTTTTACAGGTTCTTGACTGTTTGGTAAGCGCCTTGATGAGATTATCGCAGATGCGATGGGTGGTAAAAGTTCCTTGTTACCTCAAAATAAGTCTTGCAGTGCTACTTCCCGTCAAGTCTACCTCCTTTCGATCCTTTGACGTTTGGTTCCAGTAGAGCGTCCAGACAGGCGCCCTTGCAGGACAAGAAGACTCCCCTGTTTCCAGGCCCGTCCCTCCTGGAAATCGGATAACCGTTCCAGCCATTTCGCAGCCAAGGCAGGCACCCGCAAGCCAACCTCTGCCTGAAGGGACTCCCCCACCCTTGGATTTTTTACGGTGGGAGGTCGTCTGTTACTCTTCTGGGACGTTTGGTCTGCACACGTGCAGGACTCCTGGGTCAGGGATGTTGTATCTAACGGATACCGGATCGAGTTTTCTTGCTTTCCAAGGGATTGCTTTTTTCATTCCCGGTCTCTGGCAAGGGCCTTTCGGGGGCACTCAACTCCCTTCTCGTTCAGGGAGTGATTGTCCCAGTTCCTCCCAAGGAGCGTTTTTTTGGGCTTTTATTCCAACCTCTTTGTGGTTCCCAAGAAAGGGGGTTCTGTTTGCCCGATCTTGGATCTGAAGTGCCTCAACAAACATCTACTCCTCCGCCATTTCCGCATGTATTATCTCCGTTCGGTAGTGGCGTCTATGAATCAAGGAGAGTTTTCTTTCCTCAGTGGACATCCGGGATGCCTACCTCCACATTCCAATTTTTTTCAGAACATCAGCGGTATCTCCACTTTGCAGTTCCAGAATGCCATTTTCAGTTTGTGGCCTTTCCCTTCGGACTGGCCACTGCTCCGAGGGTCTTCACCAAGGTCCTGGCGCCTGTGATTGCCCTCCTGCGGACAAGGGGTGTCTCGGTGATTCCCTACAGGGATGACTTCCTGATCAAGGCTCCAACCAGGGCCCAGAATATGGAGAGTCTCCGTCTCACCCTTCAGACCTTGTCTCATTTTGTCTGGATGGTTAATCAAGACAAGTCCAACCTAACTCCCACGCAGTCTCTAAATTTCCTGGGACTCTAGTTCGACACGGCGTCCGCCCGGATTTGGCTCCCACCGGACAAACGACTCACACTTTTTTCTTTTTTTGTCCGTTGTTCGGATTCTCCAGAACCCTGTTCCAGTTACCCTTTGCTTCTGCATGGAGGTCCTGGGTCGGATGGTGGCGGCCATGAAGGCCGTTCCATTTGCCCAGTTTCATTACCGACCTCTTGAACTTGCGCTTCTGTCCCAGTAGGACAGATCTCCATTGTCCCTCAATCGCAGGATCATTCTTCCTCAGAGGTCTCGCCAGTCCATTCTGTGGTGGTTTCATTCCCCCCTTTCACAGGGGTGCTCCTTTCTGCCTCTCCGCTGGCAAGTCGTCATGACTGATGCCAGTCTCTCGTGTTGGGGAGGTGTTTTCAGGGACCGGACAGTCCAGGGCCTTTGGTCCCCCCCCCCCCCCCAAGAAGCCCTTCTCCCCATCAACATATTGCAACGATCTTTACCTGTGCCATTGGGAGATCCTTCTTCGGGACCATCCTGTTCGTGTCCAGTCGGATAACTCCTCAGCTGTGGCGTATATCAATCGCCAGGGCGGCACTTGAGCTTGTCGGCGATGGCCGAGGTGTCCAAGATTCTTCTCTGAGCGGAGCTCAGAGTTCTGACTATTTCAGGAATTCACATTCCGGGAGTGAACAATTGGGAAGTGGACTTTCTCAGCCGATCCTCAGCCGACCCTGGCGAATGGTCTCTTCATCCGGAGGTGTTTGCAGAGATCTGCAACCTTTTGGGGCACTCGAGACGTGGATTGGTTCGCGTCTTGACACAACCAGAAGATTCCTCGCTTTGTGGCGAAGTCCCGGGATCCCATGGCTCTGGCCTTTGATGCCCTGGTGATTCCTTGGTCGGACTTTGCCCTACCCTATCTTTTCCCTCCTCTTCCTCTCCTTCCCAGGGTCCTGAGGAAGCTCAAAGCGGAGGGAGTTCCCACCATTCTCGTGGCTCCGAACTGGCCCAGGAGGGCGTGGTCTGACTACTGGATGACGTACCGCTGCGCCTCCCTCTTCGTCCAAACCTTCTCCCTCAAGTATGCTCTGGATCCAGCAATTCTGTAAAACATCAATCTTTATTTGTAATCCACACCGTTAAAAATCTTGCAAGATAGCACTCACGACACACCACCTAGCCAGTGATACACTGCAACATTTCTTCTCCCTCAAGGCCACCCCAATTTACTGTCACTTCCTGGTCATCCACCAGGACAAGGTTGTTTTTTGTCCGGTTCCGTCCTTTTTACCTAAGGTTGTTTCTGTTTTTCATCTCAAAGAGGACATTGTCCTCCTGTCCTTTTGTCCAGCTCCATCTCATCCCACAGAATGTTTGCTCCACAAACTGGATGTGGTGATGGCTGTTTGGACCTACCGCTCAGTCACTTCTTCTTTTCGACAGTGTGACTCCTTTTTTGTTTTTACGGAAGGTCGCCGTAAAAGACACCCTGCTTCAAAGGACACCATTTCTCTGTGGATCCAGTCTGCTATTTCGGAAGCTTACCGCTGCAAGGGGAAGACCCCACCATTCAGGGTTTCTGCTCTTTCCACTCGTTCAGTTGGGGCATCCTGGGCTCTCCGCAACAAGGCTTCGGCCTCGCAGGTAAAGCGGCCACATGGCCGTGTCTGCACACTTATACAAAATTCTATCAGGTTCATACCTTTGCATCCGCTGAGGCTAATCTGGGCCGTAAGGTGTTGCAGGCGGTGGTGGTCCAGCCTTCCACTTGACTGGGTTTCCTTTTGCCCACCCTAGGGACTGCTTTGGTACGTACCATGGTCTGTGTCCCTCAACGGAGCTGATAGAGAAAAGGAGATTTTTATGCTTACCGTAAAATCTCTTTCTCGGAGGATCCATTGGGGGACACAGCTCCCACCCTTTTTTCTCTGGTGTTCCTGGTTCGGATAGTATGAGGTTGTGTTCAGTTAATTTTTATTCTGTGGTTTTTCTCAGACAGCTCGTGTTTTTTTCTGACCTGTCTGTCCTCTCCTACTGCTCTGGGACTAAAACTGATAAGCTCAGGTGCCTGTAGGCGGGTATACCCTGGTGGGAGGGGCTGACTTTTCTTGTTACCATAGTGTCAAGCCTCCTTGTGACAGCAGCATATACCCATAGTCTGATAGTCTGTGTCCCCCAATGGATCCTCCAAGAAAGAGATTTTATGGCAAGCATAAAAATCTACTTATCCCCTATCCTGTGATAAGTGGCTGATTGCGGGGGGTCCGAGTGCTGATCTCTGTGGTGGGACCCGGTGCTCTCACTGAGGAGCGCGTCACGTCTACTCGTAAACGCCATGCCCTCCATTCATTCCTATGGATGATTCCCGAGTGCTGTACTCTGGTCTTTTCGGTGCTCCCATAGGAATGCCATCTGCTCTCCTCAGGTCCCATCCCGGTGATCGTGGGGGGGACCAGCGCTCGGACCCCCTGCGATCAGCTGCTAATTCCCCACCCTGTGGATAGGGAATACTTTATTTTTTTTTTTTTAAGCGGATTTCTCCCTTTTAATAACCATCCTCCCTCACATGCTTGGTGTTTATATCAGTGCCTACAGCTGTTGCAAAACTGCAACTCCCAGGTCGAAGGATGTCCGGGCATGCGAAGAGTTGTAGTTTAGCAACAGTTGGTGGCACCCTGGTGGAGAAACACGGGTGTGTCTGTACAGATAGATATTCAGATAAGGCACTTACAGGGAGATCTTCCCTTCAGATAAGGCACTTACAGGGAGATCTTCCCTTCAAATAAGGCACTTACAGGGAGATCTTCCCTTCAAATAAGGCACTTACAGGGAGATCTTCAGTCTTCCGGCGACCTCACGGCAGGCGGGCAGTGTATACAGGAGAGACAGCAGATGTCCCAGCGTGTGTGCGGGGTCTGCTCAGTTTTTTTTTTGTTTTTTTTTTGTTTTTTTTTGTTTTAAAGGGCCTTTTATCTTGAAGATTGATAAAAATGCAAACATGTGGAGCCAGGGGGAGGAGGAGAAGACAGCCGAGCTGCTTGGTGTATGCCGTCCCCTCTCCTAGTGGAACCAGGAGTGCACCAAACAGCAGAGGACAGGGAGCCAAGAAGACAAGCTGAATGATCCCAGCTCCTGCACCTATCCTTCCCCCATTTGTCACGAGCGGCCAGTCTGAACCTCGCAGGGAGCCAGCACTATGTACAGTAAAAGCAGGAGCTGCTGCCGAATCCGAATCCTGTGCTGTCGCTCCTGTATTGCACAGTGCAATTCAGGAGCACCAGAGGATGGGGACTCAGAAACTACTCAGTACAGCCACCAAAACGCCCCCTTTTCTCGCTTGGTGATAGCCCTGCACATATAAGATTTTATTTATATAATAAACCAAAAAGGGCACCTGACAGAGGGGCATCAAAAGGGCAGGGGCTCAAGCCCCCTTTCTAGTCTGTGTGTGCACATCCCTGCTGGACAGACAAGATTTTTGTGCTATTCTTAATCTTTTGCAGAAGGGAGCATAAAACTTAAGCCAGCTACTCTTAGGGCTCATCTATACTGTGGATCTTTAGCTGCAGAAATCAGCTGGTCAGAGGTACCTATTGTTTTCATTGGAATTCTCCTGCTCTGTTCAGACTGTGGACTCACCAGCCAGCAGAAAATATGTCCACTCAAAGAATAAACCTTTTGGTGGAAATCTGCCGGACTTTGTTGCCATGTTTGAGATGGCTCATGTCTTCCGCCTACAATTTAGGCAGAGCCTGCTGCAATTGGACCTTTAGCCGGAAGATCTCTGCCAGCTGAATGTCAACAATGTGAACGAAGCCTTAGAGTTCAAGTTTCAGCTTTTGAGAGCTTTGTTGCTGACCATTCCTGGGTGATCAAACTTATTAGACCATCTAATAGGTTAGCTCCTTTTGCAATGATGAGTTGCTCCCAGGCTTGAAGGCCTTCAAAACCTCTGTGGTTTTTAAGGCCTTAAAAGACATGAACCTTTTGAACCATTGGCAGCCTATAAGATTGACCCTAGAGACAGTCTTTTTGTGGCCATAACATAAGCTTTGACAGGCGGGGGAAATCTCAGTCTCCTCCTTTCACACAGTTTCTGCAGGACAAAAAAAAAAACTGACTCAGCCTTCCTTTTGAGTGGTCTTTTCATATGTAAGATGTTTGAGGTGCATTGTTAACCCCTTCACGCAAAATCACAGTGTGTAGTATTACAACTGGGCTCCATTCACTTCACTATAACTGAGCTGCATAACCACATACAACCTGAGAACAGGTGTGGTGCTTTTTTTTTCCCCCTTTGGATAGGGGATACGTTTCAGATCGTTGGGGGTCCGACCCCTGGGACCCTCGCAATCTCCTGCCAACATGCCCCATATCTCTAGCTCTTCCATAGAGATATATAGAAGGGGCATGCCAGCCACCACTTTGTGCGGGGGTCGACACGCTCTCTTTTTGGGCAGTGCCAGGGGTTCATACAGGAGATCATTTTATTTTATTGTTTTTAATTCTTTATTTTCAAGAAGTATAGCATAAAACCAACCCTACGCAGAGGGAAATCTAACAAATACGAAATTGGGAACAAATGAGTAACTAAAACCTCAAGGGGGTAAGGGAAAAAGATCACAATGCAAGTGCCATTGACATAACAGAAGGAGAACAGCGTACACGGAAGTGAGGGTGGCATGGAGGTGCGCGAATAGGTAGACAAGGACAACACACAGCAGACACCACCAACTACAGCCAGCAACACACAAGACTCCAAGCAGGGGGGGAGTAAGTGGGAGGTCCCCAATAACCCAGGTACGGAGGGTCACGCATGCTGCAGGGGGTACGTTTTTATGCATAATACTTCTCCTTGAAGTATTTAAAGAGGACAAATGGTTTCAAGAAAAACTTGTTTTAGTTTGCGGTTCCCAGGAAGGGTGCTAAAGCAAACATGCTGTTGCTGGAGGCATCAAGCAGGTAATATCCCCAGCCTATGCAGCCTCAGGTCTCCTGGCTCTTTCTGGGTTTTCAGCACATTCTACCTTTTTGACTCTAGCTTCCTTCTGGACAGAAAGATGTGAGACCTCTATTGAACAGATTTGCAAGGGGGCCCCTTGGTCCTCAAATCATGCCTTCTTTTGGGATTAAAGGATGGAGATTGATGCAAGGTGCCTCAATCTATCATCCCAACCTAATCTCTCTCGGGTAAATCTCTCCATGATGCCATCATAGTAAGGGGAACATTGGTATTAACACTGGTAATTCTAGACCTCTCTCGTGAGTGTAATTAATTGCCTCTTTGTCATTTTTTTTTTTTTTTTTTAATTTGTTGCAATTTCTCTTCTTGCACTTAAATTTTTAGCGTTAAAAGCTAAGCAATTAGAAAGTCCTGTTATGAAATGTATTATATTTAAAAGGGTTGATCAGGAGGGCTTAATCTTTCAACCCCTTGATAATGATGTAATGTCTCTGGGGCTGCACATCAGCCTGGGAAAACCTGAGACAACACTTACATTTTATGCTGATAAAAATAAACATCAGGGCAAAGATCACATAAGAATTGCAAGACAATCCATCAAACACAGGTACAGACACTTTATTATGAGCTACACTAACTTTACAGCCCCTGTAGCATAGTCAAATAAAAAATCCTAGAATACCCCTTTAAGATGTTAAGGACACAGGGCGCACCTGTACACCCCACTCACGTGAAATAACGCAGGGTCACGCGCTGACCCCGTGTCATATCTGCTCAGTCCTGGCACCGCCAAAAGTTACAAAATGGCAGTTTTTTATTTTAATTTTTTTTTCAATTTTGTCTTACAAATAAATATATATATTTTTTTTTGTTACGCCGTAGATTTTTTTGTAAAATGACTGATGTCATTACAAAGTACAATTGGTGGTGCAAAACAAGCCATGAGATGGGTCTGTAGGTGCAAAATTGAAAGAGTTTTGTTTTTTCTTCCTCACCTTTTAACCCCTTAAGGACTCAGCCCATTTTGGCCTTAAGGACTCAGACAATTACATTTTTACGTTTTCATTTTTTCCTCCTCGCCTTCTAAAAATCATAACTCTTTTATATTTTCATCCACAGACTAGTATGAGGGCTTGTTTTTAGCGTGACCAGTTGTCCTTTGTAATGACATCACTCATTATATCATAAAATGTATGGCGCAACCAAAAAACACTATTTTTGTGGGGAAATTAAAACGAAAAATTCAATTTTGCTAATTTTGGAAGGTTTCGTTTTCACGCCGTACAATTTATGGTAAAAATGACATGTGTTCTTTATTCTGAAGGTCAATACGATTAAAATGATACCCATTATTATATACTTTTATATTATTGTTGCGCTTAAAAAAAAATCACAAACTTTTTAACCAAATTAGTACGTTTATAATCCCTTTATTTTGATGACCTCTAACTTTTTTATTTTTCCGTATAAGCGGCGTTATGGGGGCTCATTTTTTGCGCCATGATCTGTACTTTTTTTTGATACCACATTTGCATATAAAAAACTTTTAATTAATTTTTAATAATTTTTTTTTAATAAAATGTATTAAAAAAGTAGGAATTTTGGACTTTTTTTATTTTTTTTTCTTTCACGCCGTTCACCGTACGGGATCATTAACATTTTATTTTAATAGTTCGGACATTTACGCACGCGGCGATACCAAATATGTCTATAAAAAAAAAATGTTACGCTTTTTGGGGGTAAAATAGGAAAAAACGGACGTTTTACTTTTTTATTGGGGGGGAGGGGATTTTTCACTTTTTTTTTTTTTACTTTTACTTTAAAAAAAATTTTTTAATTTTTTTTTTTTTTTTTACACTTGAATAGTCCCCATAGGGGACTATTCATAGCAATACCATGATTGCTAATAATGATCTGTTCTATGTATAGGACATAGAACAGATCAGTGTTTTCGGTGATCTTCTGCTCTGGTCTGCTCGATCACAGACCAGAGCAGGAGACGCCGGGAGCCGGACGGTGGAAGGAGAGGGGACCTCCGTGCGGCGTTATGAATGATCGGATCCCCGCAGCAGCGCTGCGGGCGATCCGATCATTCATTCAAATCGCGCACTGCTGCAGATGCCGGGATCTGTATTGATCCCGGCACCTGAGGGGTTAATGGCGGACGCCCGCGAGATCGCGGGCGTCGGCCATTGCCGGCGGGTCCCTGGCTGTGATCAGCAGCCGGGATCAGCCGCGCATGACACGGGCATCGCTCCGATGCCCGCGGTTATGCACAGGACGTAAATGTACGTCCTGGTGCATTAAGTACCACCTCACCAGGACGTACATTTACGTCCTGCGTCCTTAAGGGGTTAAAAATCATAAGTGGAAAAACACGCAGTCCTTAAGTGGTTAAGGTCGGGTGTTTTTTGTCATACGCCTCTATTGATCTGGGGAAAAAAGTCACAGTGCAAGATATGTAACTAGCTCCTTTTTTTTTTTTTCTGGTTATTTGTGGTACCTGCCTACACTTTTCACCTCCTTGGTCTACACCAATCATAAATTTATGGCATATATTAAAGACCACTGTATTATTTATCAGCTTGTATCCAAACACCACACCATATAGATGTTTGTTTGGTTTAATAGCTTATTGGAACAGTTATTTCTCAATGCTATATCTTTTAAGTGTGCCTTTTACAATCCTGCACATGCCCTGGATTTGCTTTTAGCTGCACTTATTTCTACATATACCTGATGGTATGGGCCTATAATGCTCCTCTTTGGCCATATATTTTAAAGAAGATAAGAGAGATCAAAACTGATGTAGATGACTTTATCAGACAATAAGGTTTCCAGGGCGGCATTAGAGGTGGCATTAGATTAGTTTATAGAGTAGCTTGTCTTTTTTGGGTATGTTAACAAATAACCAACCTGCTGTGGCTGCCCACAACTTTAGGGTCTATTCACACGTACAGTTTTCTGCACCTATTTGATGCACAGGATTTAAAGCTGTGTTCAGTCATTTAGTTTATATTGAAATCTGCAGCAGAAAATCCTGCGCATCAAGCATGTGCAGGATACTGTACATGTGAATACACCCTAAAAGAGAACTACAGCAAAAATGTACCGTATTTTTCGCCCTATAGGACACTCTGGCATATAAGATGCACCCAATTTTAAATGAGGAAAATCTAGAATACAATGTAAAGTATAGGTCACAGTGATCTTCAACCTGCGGACCTCCAGAAGTTGCAAAACTACAACTCCCAGCATGCCAGGACAGCCATTGGCTGTCCGGGCATGCCAGGAGTTGTAGTTTTGCAACATCTGGAGGTCCGCAGGTTGAAGACCACAGGATAGGAGGTAATACTCACGTGTCACCGCCGCTCGTCACTGCTGCCCTGGATGTCGCCCTCCATTGCTGTCACCGCAACCCCGGGGTGTCCGCGTTGCTCCGGAACGTCTCTGCTGCCCGGTATCCTCTCTCTCCCTCGCCGCCATCACGTCGCTACACACGCCGCTCCTATTGGATGACGGGCGGCGTGCGCGACGACGTGATTGCGACGGAGAGCGACGGCCATGCAGGGGATCTCCGCACAAAGCAGATACCGAGGAGGTAGGTAAGGTCCCTCCCGGGTTAGTATCGCTTTCGCTTCAGACGCGGCGGTCAGCTTTGATCACCACGTCTGAAGGGTTAATACAGGGCATCTCTGCGATCGGTGATTAGCCGCGGGTCCCGGCCGTTGATGGCCGCAGGGACCGCCGCGATAGGTGTGTATTCGCCGTATAAGACGCACCAACTTTTCCCCCCCAGTTTTGGGGAAGAAAAAGTGCGTCTTATACGGCGAAAAATACGGTACTTATCCAGAACGGGACCCAGGTCTCGGGGAGGAGCATGTGCTGTAGAAGGCATGTGCTCCATTCATCTCTGTGGGAGTGCTGAACAGACCTGAGACCAGCACTCGGGCATCATCGTCGCCCCCATAGAAATTAATGGAGCACTTGCCGTCTATGACATGTGCTCTTCACGGAGATCCAGGGGTCCAAGTGGCGGACTTGCCTCCATTAGCTACTTCTCCCCTATTCTGTGGATAGGGAATAAGTTCATTTTTGCTGGAATTCTTAAATTTTGGTTGCAAGTGTTAGACTACAGAATTCTACTAGTGGGTTATGTTTGCTACCTAATGAAGCAAATCGCCCACCCCACCCCCAGTACGGAGCTCTTCATCCTTGTACATTGTATGTGCCACAATTAACTGTACATGCATAATCTATAACAAGTAACATTTCAACACCTTTTTATTGAGTCTTTTTGATTTGTTTAGGTTCCAAGCAGGGAGATTGATAAAGTGGAAGGAAAGTTTTGGACACACTGGAATAGAGAAACTAAACAGGTATTTACTATATGGCTTTATATTGTGCAAAAACCTAAAAATAAAATTATTGTAACAAACTACAACTCAAGAGATCAGTTGCTCTCAGTGCAAGAATTGCTATTGAGAAAATATCGGCATGTGAGTTGCTGAAAAACATCACATAAGGGGAGATTTATCAAGACCTGTGCTGAGGAAAACTTGACTAGTTGCCCATGGCAACCAATCAGATCGCTTATTTAATTTTGCAGAGGCCTTTTCAAAAATGAAACAAGCAATCTGATTGGTTGCTATGGGCAATTGGTCAAGTTTTCCTCTGCACAGGTTTTGATGTATCTCCCCCATAGTTTGAGGTTTGTCTATGACCATATGGTTGACTTAAACATAAACAAAGGTGGTGATAGAAATTTCTTAACCCCTTATGACAATGTGTATTTAAACCCTGCATGCCTGGAGTGTGTGAGTTGATCACGGCATCTAAAAGTGTGAATGACAGTTGCTGGTTTGCTTAGGGCACCCATCGGACACCCTCTTTGAAGACCTAAAAAACGTAAATAAAATGCTAAAAAAAAAGTTTAAAAAATATTTACTCTAACCTCCCACCCCCATAAAAATCATTCTGAAAAAAATAAAAATGTGCCCTTGTACAAAAGTATAACAAAAAGTTAGAGGTCAGAATAGGGCAATTTGCATGTGCATAACATGTCACTTTTACAACCCCCCTGATATATACACATACACACAGTTAATAGAATTGATCCCTCGTAAAATAAGATTTCATATGGTTTTGTTGATTGGGGGGGGGGGGGGGGAATTGAGAGGAGGAAAAAATATAAAGGCAGTATGAAAATTTGGCTAAATCATGGAAGGGATAACCGTATTTGCGGGTACATTTCCAGAAATAAATGTATGCATACATCCTGTTTATCTAGCCGGAATCTAGAGATGAGCGAAGTTACAGTGATTTAATTCGTCACTAACTTCTCAGCTCGGCAGTTGCTGACTTTAGCCTGCATGAATTAGTTCAGCTTTCAGGCGCTCCGGTGGCTGGAAAAGGTGGATACAGTCCTAGGAGAGTCTCCAGCCACCGGAGCACCTGAAAGCTGAACTGATTTATGCAGGCTTAAGTCAGCAACTGCTGAGCCGAGAAGTTCGTGACGAATCAAATCACTGTAACTTCACTCATCTCTACCTGCCACAGCTGCTGAGAAAACTATTGCGCCAGTCTCTGCAGTATTAACACCATAGATGCCTTGGTTAGTACTGGGGCTCCTCCCCTGCCCCCCTTTTGAAATCCTTGTGATGTGAATGCAGTGTCCAGCTGCTGGCCTCCTGTCTGCTGAGTAAGGGTGCCTGTGGGATCTCGTAGGCAAACTGTCAGTGTAGTACTGACAGTGATATACAATGCTGCAGTACATCTGTACTGCAGAATAGTAACAGTTTAAAAGTATAAAAATTTAAAGCTTTGTCAATAAAGTGTGAAAAAAAGTAATGCCCAAACCATGTATTGTCACAAAAAACCTAAACATAATTAGTATAAAAATATTGCCACGTTCATAACAACTTGTACTATAAATGGTACCTGTCATATCCCACTAAAAGTTATTCAGTACCTAAATTTGACTGTATACATGTAATTTAAATGTACCTAGCACCTATATTTAGTTCACAAATACCTTATTTCTGTTGCTCACTTGGTTTGTCATTCTATGCTTTGGATGGGGTACTACTACTCACTCACCCACCCAATTACTGGATTTTGTCCCTGCCTGTTCTTCAGCTTGGACAAAGATGATACTGCAGCGGGACAGGCTTATGGGGGAGATTTATTAAAACCTGTGTAGAGGAAGAGTAGTGCAGTTTCCCAGAGCAGCCAGTCAGATTGCTGCTTTAATTTTAGTGGCCTTTAAAAAAAAAAAAAAAAAAAAAAAAAAAAAAAAAAAAAAAAAAAAAGCAATCTGGTTGCTATGAGCAACTGCACCACTATTCCTCTATACTGGGTTTGATAACTCTCCCCCTATGTTCTGGATGGTACGGGGACCCCTAGTGGTGGTGTGTGTTTTTTTTTTCTTTTTATAAAAAGGACTGTACCAGTAAAAAGTAAAGCTCATCCCGCAAAAAAGGCCCTTGCACAATGGGGTTGGACAAGAAATAAACAGTCAATCTCACTGACCTACAGTATGAATAGAACAGTTTTCAAATTTGTGAAAAATGTGAAAATGATTGATTTTTTTTTTTTTTTTATACTAAAATACAATGTCATGAGAACTCAGAATCTCTTTGCTCAGGAAAAACACAATTCTAAATGTATTAATACTTAGAGATGCATACCATATTTCATGTTACAAACTGCTGACACTGTAAATTAGACGGATGAAAGGTCTTTTTTTGTCCGGTACTTCCATAATGTAGAGAGAAAATGATCAAAAAGGTTTTCCAACCCTCTGTACTGCTCGGGGCTGGAATGCCTTCTCCCAATCTGTATGCCTGCTGACTATCAGCGGTAAGCCAAGCTTTCTTTCCCAATCTGTCCTATGCTGTACATGCAAATTGTGTGCAGGTGTGAAATTTGGAAATTCTACTTTTTCTGGGAAGCCATTAGGGATCGACCGATTATCGGTATGGCCGATAATCATGATTTTGGGCATTATCGGTAATTACCTTGCCGATAATGCCCCCCGACCCACCGCGTCGCACCCCCCACCGTAGTGCTGGGCGGTATACCGGTATGGATTTTTGCCCATACCGCTATACCGGCCGGGCCCCTCCCCCACCCTCTGAGTCAATAAAAAATAAATAAAATAAACTTACCCGTAATGGGGGTGGTCCGGGCCATCCATCCTTCCTTCCTGTAGTGTCTGGCGCCATTCCGGGTGGAGGGTGCACCGGTACGGGCTGTCCTTCTCCGGGGGTCCTCTTCTCCACTTCGGGCAGGCTCCGGCCTAGTACGCTGCATAGACGCCGTGACGTCAGGTGCGTCGCTGCGCACGGGCGTCACTGCGCAGCGGCGTCTATGCTGCACTACTAGGCCGGAGCCTTCCCGGAGTGGAGAAGAGGACCCCCGGAGAAGGACAGCCCGGACCGGTTCACCCTCCACCCGGAATGCCGCCGGACACTACAGGAAGGAAGGATGGCCCGGACCACCCTGACAGGTAGGGGAGAGAAGCGGGTGGTGGTGGCGGCGGTGGCCTATGGCACCGCAAAAGCCACTGCAGTGCATTGATTTAAAGGGCCCGCTTTAAATGAATGACCTGCAGCGGTGTCGAGGGGGGATAAATAGCCGATAACTTATACCGGAATATCGGTATAAGTTATCGGCTATCGGCCCTAACCTCCACCGATTATCGGCCCTAAAAAAAAACGATATCGGTCGATCCCTAGAAGCCATTCTACTTTTAGTAGACCTCTACTATCCCCTTAATGTAATTATATCAGAACCTTAAGTACATTGTGCACTTCTGCATGTTGTTAATACCTTATTTTGTATTTTTTAGTTCTTCTTACAGTTTCACTTCAAGATGGAGAAACCACCAACTGTAGCCACCATAGCTCCTGCACCACCTGGTGTTAAACGTCCCCCTCCACCATTGCTGAATGGAATGCCTCCTCGACCGCCTATTCCAGAAAACATGCCCCCGCCACCTCCAGGTGGAATGCCACTACCTCCCATACCTCCTGGAGCACCAGCTCCCCCAGTGCCACCACCTCAACTTCCTCCTGCTCCTGGAGTGCCACCTCCTGGTGTACCACCTCCGGTGCCTCCTCCCTCCTTACCCCCTCCAGGTGTTCCACCTCCTGGTGTACCACCACCACCACCAAACCCTGCTGTGCCGCCTCCTGGAGTTCCCCCGCCTGGAATTCCTCCTCCCGGAATTCCTCCACCAGGGGTACCACCACCACCAGCACCAGGAGTTCCTCCTCCTCCAACTCCAGGTGTGCCGCCTCCAGCACCTGGAGTTCTCCCACCTGGACCTATGCCCCCCATGTTAAGACCACCTTTACCAAGTGAAGGACCAACAAATATCCCCCCACCACCTCCAACAAATTGAGACGACTTATGCTTGTGGCTGTGAGTGTACGTTCACCTTTTTTGTAGAATGTATTTTTTTTTTTTTTTTTGATCACTTTAATAAATCAATGATTTTAAAATAGGAAGCAGTTTTGTTTATTTTCACATAAATTATGAGCTCAGATTGTCGTTTTTGCAGGATAATCTGACAGCAATATCTAGTAAATTTATTTATCTTATATATAATATATATATATAATATATATAATGTACAAACAAAGTTGCAACAGCACTCTAGGTAAAAAAATGGAGGCTCCCAGCGCACTTTTTGATCAAAATGTGTTCCCCCATCCACCACGCGGAGGTGGCCTCATATCGGATGGGACCCTAACATGATAACTCACCTCTGCTGTGCATATAGCCTCTGACTGTGTGACATGTTGGATCAGCCATTGACTAAACCACCTCCAGTCTGAGAGGGGTGGGGTGCACGGCTAAAGAGGGTGCCACACACCCCAATTTACAAAGTAAAAACAAAAGGAAAAATAGCCAGCACAACAACCTAATACACAGGTGCCCGCTGCTGTGGCAAATACAAAATGTACAAACAAGAAAGTTGCAACAGCTCTCTAGGTGCACCTAGAGTGCTGTTGCAACTTTCTTGATGTATATTTTGTATTTGCCACAGCAGCGGGCACCTGTGTATTAGGTTGTTGTGCTGGCTATTTTTCCTTTTGTTTTTACTATATGTGTGTGTGTGTGTGTGTGTGTGTGTGTGTGTGTGTGTATATATGTGTGTGTGTGTGTATATATGTGTGTGTGTGTGTGTGTATATATGTGTGTGTGTGTGTGTATATATATGTGTGTGTGTGTGTGTATATATATGTGTGTGTGTGTGTGTGTGTATATATGTGTATGTGTGTATATATATATGTATATATATATATATATATATATGTGTATGTTCCACAAAAACTTTCAAACGGCTAAAGATATTAACATGAAACTTGGCACACGTTACATATGTCAACAACAAACATAGGATAGGTAATTTAACCCTTACTCACCCCCATTTGCCAGGGGCAGGGCTTATGTTTAAAGTCCCATACAAGTCTATGGGAAATATGTTACCGCATAACTTCCAAACGGCTGGAGATATTTCAATAATACTTGGTCACATATTACTTATATGTCCACTTAAAATATAGGATAGTTAATTTAACCCTTAACTACCCCCATTTGTGAGGGACGGGGTTTTTGTTTAAAGTCCCATGCAAATCAATGGGAAATGTATGTTCCCATATAATTTCCATACGGCTGGAGCTATTTCAATACCTGGTACACATATTACGGGACGGGATAGGAGGTCGAGATTGGAGGACCGGGATAGGAGGTCGGGATAGGACAACAATATAGGAGGACTGCATATGAAGTCAAAAGCTTTCTCCTTCGTTTATTTTCCTCCCCAACAAGGATTACGAAGGAAAAACCCGGCAACGCCGGGTACTCAGCTAGTACATATATAAAACTCAACGTGTGTGTGTGTATATGTATGTGTGTTTGTTCCAGCATCACGTCCAAACGGCTAAAGATATTAACATGAAACTTGGCACACGTTACTTATATGTCAACAACAAACATAGGATAGGTGATTTAACCGTTACTCACCCCCATTTGCCAGGGGCAGGGTTTATGTTTAAAGTCCCATACAAGTCAATTTGAAATATGTTACTGCATAACTTCCAAACGGCTGGAGATATAATAATACTTGGTCACATGTTACTTATATGTCCACTTAAAATATAGGATACCTAATTTAACCCTTAACTACCCCCATTTGTGAGGGTCGGGGTTTTTGTTTAAAGTCCTATGCAAATCAAGGGGAAATGTATGTTCCCACATCACTTCCTGGAGATGTTGAGATAGGAGGTCAAGATAGGAGGATGGGATAGGAGGTCGGGGTATGAGGAAGGGATATGGGGTTGGGATATGACAACAATATATGGGGATGGGATTTGAAGTCAAAAGCTTCCTCCTTTTGTTGATTTTCCTCCCCAACAAGGATGAGGAAGGAAAAACCGGGCAACGCCGGGTATTCAGCTAGGACGGGATGGTCGGGATAGAAGGTCGAGTTAGGTCGGGATATGAGGACGGGATAGGAGTTCGTGATAAGAGGCTGGGATAGGAGGTCGGGAAAGGAGGTCGAGATAGGAAGTGGGGATATTAGGACGGGATAGGAGGTCGGGGTATGAGGACGGCATAGGAGGTCAGGGTATGAGGACGGGATAGGAGGTCGGGGTTTGAGGACGGGATATGGGGTTGGGATATGACAACAATATATGGGGATGGGATATGAAGTCAAAAGCTTCCTACTTTGTTGATTTTCCTCCCCAACAAGGATGAGGAAGGAAAAACCGGGCAATGCCGGTTACTCAGCTAGTATATATATATATATATATATATATATATATATATATATATATATAACTCAATTGTGTGTGTGTGTGTGTGTGTGCGCGCGCGCGCGTGCGTGTATGTATGTTCCAGCATCACGTCCAAACGGCTAAAGATATTAACATGAAACTTGGCACACATGTTACTTATATGTCTACAACAAACATAAGATAGGTCATTTAACCCTTACTCTCCCCCCATTTGCCAGGGGCGGGGTTTTTGTTTAAAGTCCCATACAAGTCTATGGGAAATATGTTACTGCATAACTTCCAAACGGCTGGAGATATTTCGATAATACTTGGTCACATGTTACTTATATGTCCGCTTAAAATATAGGATAGCTAATTTAACCCTTAACTACCCCTATTTGTGAGGTTCGGGTTTTTCGTTTAAAGTCCCACGCAAATCAATGGGAAATGTATGTTCCCACATAACTTCCATATGGCTGGAGATATTTCAATACCTGGTACACATATTATGGGTCGGGACGGGATAGGAGGACAGGATATGGGGTTGGGATATGAAGTCAAAAGCTTCCTCTGTTGATTTTCCTCCACAACAAGGATTAGGAAGGAAAAACCGGGCAACGCTGGGTACTCAGCTAGTTATTGATATATTTGCTTTGGTAAGGTCTAACAAAAAACTTACATTTTAATATAGGTGTGTGGTTGAAATCGCGGCGTCCCGAACAGCTTGCAGGACACCGGGAGGGCCCTTACCTGCCTCCTCGGTGTCCGATCGATGAATGACTGCTCCGTGCCTGAGATCCAGGCAGGAGCAGTCAAGCGCCGATAACGCTGATCAAAGGCGTGTTAATACACGCCAGTGATTAGCATAGGAGATCAGTGTGTGCAGTGTTATAGGTCCCTATGGGACCTATAACACTGCAAAAAAAAAGTTTAAAAAAAGTGTTAATAAAGGTCATTTAACCCCTTCCCTAATATAAGTTTGAATCAACCCCTTTTTCCCATAAAAAAAATAAAACAGTGTAAATAAAAATAAACATATGTGGTATCACCCGGTGCGTAAATGTCCGAACTATAAAAATATATTGTTAATTAAACCACAGTGTCAATGGCGTACGCGCAAAAAAATTCCAAAGTCCAAAAAAGCGTATTTTGGTCACTTTTTATACCATTAAAAAATGAATAAAAAGTGATTAAAAAGTCCGATCAAAACAAAAATCATACCGATAAAAACTTCAGATCACGGCGCAAAAAATTAGCCCTCATACCGCCCAGTACGTGGAAAAATAAAAAAGTTATAGGGGTCAGAAGATGACATTTTTAAACGTATACATTTTCCTGCATGTAGTGATATTTTCCAAAAGTACGACAAAATCAAACCTATATAAGTAGGGTATCATTTTAACCGTATGGACCTACAGAATAATAAGGTGTAATTTTTACCAAAATATGCACTGCGTAGAAACGGAAGCCCCCAAAAGTTACAAAATGGCGTTTTTTCTTCGATTTTGTCACACAATGATTTTTTTTTTCGTTTCGTCGTGAATTTTTGGGTAAAATGACTGATGTCACTGCAAAGTAGAATTGGTGACGCAAAAAATAAGCCATAATATGGATTTTTAGGTGGAAAATTGAAAGGATTATGATTTTTTAAAAGGTAAGGAGGAAAAAACGAAAGTGCAAAAACTGAAAAACCCTGAGTCCTTAAGGGGTTAAAGAAGTACAAAGGCACTATTGTGTGCAGCAATATACTACCTACTGTTTTTTATGGCGGAAAAATGTTATTCCTTTCTAGTATATCAAACACCAAAAAGCTGATGCTTTTTGACAGGTTCACTATAAATGCTTTGTAGTGCTACTAGGGTCACTGCTATATTAGACTCCTGACCCTGAATCTATACATTGCTTTTTTAAATTGACCCTTTCGGCGAAGAGCTCACACTTTGAATTGATACGCAAACAATGAGGTACATTTTTTTTTTTTTTAAACCAAAAGGTAATAAATGTTAATAACAGGATTGCACAGGTCACTTCATATACCAGATCATGGCAGAAAAAATTAGCCCCCATACAGCCCCGTATATGGAAAAATTAAAGATAAAGAAGTCAGAAGAGGACATTTTTAATCATAGGAGGAAAAAAACAAAACCTCCTTCTGCTCCTTTAAGGGAATACACATACTCCCAGTGTGCCCTCCCATGTGGCTGCGCAGCACAATAGAGCAACGCCTGAGAGAGGGTTGAGAGACTACACTATAGGAGGCCAGGCACATGAATTAAGCTCCTTTCTCACCATTTCAAATCCATTCCGCACATTTTTCCCATATCGTGCAGCCCTTTATTTTTTAAACTGTAAATTTTTATTGACTTTGACATAAAAAAAAAAAACAACAAATATCAGGGGATGAATGTCCCCAAGGGGTCAGAATAACAAACATTGAGTACAATAATAATAAAAATAGCAATACTTCAAACCATGGCATCCAGAAATACAGTAATGTCACCCAATGGTCAACCAGGCAATCCAACGCAGTTCTGAACATACTGTTCTTCACCATTGGTGTTCTATACTAACAGTAAACAAGTGGACCACAATGATGGGAAACACAAAAGGGAAAAGAGGACAGAAGAGAGAGAAAGAGTAAACAGTGAGGTAAGGTGGTAAAAGAAAAGGTCTGATCAGATGGTTATGAGTCAGGGAGGTTGTCTATCAGTAAATCTGTCCCATGGGTCCCATACTGAAAAGAACTGCTGGGTAGTGTTGTTAAGGAAGGCCGTTAAAGACTCCAGAGAACGAATCTCACGCACTCTGGCTATCAGCTCATCCTCTGATGGGGCAGGGTCTGCTTCCAATGTTTGGCAATAAGGGTCTTGGCCACTAGGACCATATGCAAAAACAGCTTGAAAGTTTTTTTGGTCAACAGGTAAACTAAGGGGTCTAGAGGAACCAAGACACCCAGTACCTCCCGGAGCAGTTTTTGGACCACCCCCCAATAGGGACGTATGAGTGGACAGGACCAAAATATGTGGAAGACATCGCCCAATCCTACACCACATCTCCAACACTGGGGGGATATCAGGGTACAGCTTATTGAGCAGGACAGGGGTATGGTACCATCCTATCAGCATCTTCTATTGTGTCTCTTTGTATGCAGTACAAATAGAGGCCCACTCCCAAATGACCCACTGAGGGATTGTAATAGTGGTATCAAGTGTTTCTTCCCATCGGGTCATGTATCGGTGGGAAGGAGGGGTACCATCCGGGGGGGAGATAAGTAGGGCATAAATGCTCGAGAGTAATCCCTTCGTCTGAGGCCCACTCCTACACAGCCTCTCAAAGCTCGTTGGGAGTGACACAGTCAACGTTCCCCGCCTCGAGGGTAAGTAGTGCCGAAGCTGGGTATAGTGGGCTAATTCAGAGGCCGGGAGCTCCCATCACTCAACCATCCGTTCAAACGAAAGGAGAGTGTGTGTAACAGGGTCTACAACATCAGCCCAGCAAAAGAGTCCCCGAGAACCTCATACCCTAACCATAGGAGAAGTAACCCCCGGGGAGAAGTTTGGGTGATATAGAAAGGACTGCATGGGGGGGAAAAGGGGAGAAAAGACTGAACCGTTGCGAACAATAAGTCCACACATATTTGGAGAACTAGCCAAGGAGACATGTGGCATGGACCACAGTAAGGAGTTAGGGTGAATGGGTGCCAACCATAGTTTTTCCAGTTCCATCCACATACTATACGCAAGATAGGAGGACCAGGCCGCTAGGTGGCGCAAGTGGGCCGCCCAGTAGTATTTTGTTATATCCGGTACTCCCAACCCTCCCGAGGATCGACTCGTCATCATCACTGACATGGGGAGCCAATGTCTCTTTCCATCCCAAATTAACCTCAAAATAGCTGTCTGAAACGAGCGTAATGCAGCAAGGGGGACTCGCACCGGCAATGTTTAAAAAAAATATAGTATCTTAGGGAGAATGTTCATCTTGACAGCTGCTACTCGCGTGAAAAAAAGAGATAGATAAATGGAGGTCACAATACAACAGTGTGCGCATCTCTCAGATAAGAGAGGGAAAGTTAGCAGAGTACAAGGAGGAATAGCTCGGAGAGAGCGATACCCCTAGGTATCGTATAGCAGTAGGGAACCAAGGAAAAGAATAAGTGGCCCGATGGAGGGCCACGACAGGAGAAGGGAGATTAAGAAAGATTTACTTTATAGCCAGATACCAGCCCATACATATGCAGGAGTTTATACATTGTGGGTAGGGACATAAGAGGGTTAGTAAGGGTAAGCAAGACATCGATTGCAAAGAGGCAAATCTTAAAGGTCCTGTTATGAAGGGACACCCCAGAAATGTCCGGGTCCCCCCAGATCAGAGCAGCCAGCGGCTCTATACATAAGGCAAAGACCAGGGGGGATAGCGGACAGCCCTGCCTGGTGCCATTATGGATAGTAATAGGAGAGGAAGAAGTAGCCAGGAGTTTAAGGGAAACAGTAGGAGTGGCATAGAGACCCTGCAGTGCCGTAAGGAAATTCACAGTGATCCCAAATTTTTTAAGAGTAACGAACATAAACGGCCAACCCAACCTATCAAAACCTTTTCAGCATCTAGGCTCAGAATCAAGGCCTATTCAGATCTCCGGTTAACTAAATCACTGAGGTCTATTACCCTCCTCGTATTATCACCACCCAGTCTACAGGGGATGAAACCAACCTGAAACTTTTGTATAAGGGTAGGCATAAATGCACATAGGCGGTTAGCCATCACTTTAGAAAATAGCTTCAGGCCAGAGTTTAGGAGGGCTATAGGCCTATAGCTTGAGCAATCGTGAGGGTCTTTCCCGGGCTTAGGGATCAGCGTAATTAAGGAATGCAGGAAGGACTGCGGGATACCACTCAAAAAGGAATTGAATAGAGGGAGTAGTTTGGGCAGGAGGACAGAAGAATAGGTCTTATAATAGAGGTAAGTAAAGCCATCTGGCCCCGGGGAGCGCCCTGCCGGCAAGGATCCAAGTATGTCAGTCAATTCCTCAAGAGTGACCAGGGCATTAAGAGTTTCCCGGTCAGCCGTCGAGAGAGCAGGTAAGCTGCACTTAAAAAAAAAGGAGTCCAGCGCCCCGGCCCTCTCCCCTGGGTCCACAGGAAGCTGAGTAGAAAGAGAATATAGTTTGGAGTAGGGATCGACCGATTATTGGTTTGGCCGATATTATCGGCCGATAATCCCGATTTTGGACGTTATCGGCATCGGCAATTACCTTGCCGACAATGCCCCGCTCAGCACTGCCCCCCCCCCCACGCACTTCACACCCCACCGCACCGGCCAGAGACCACCGCTGCCCCATTGCCTCCCCGGTTTTATAATTACCAGTTCCCGGGGTCCGTGCTACTTCTGGCTCCTGCGGCGTCCTGTGTTATGCTGTGCGTTACGCTGTGTGCTGGGCAATGACGAGTGACGTCCTCAACACAACGTCACTGTCAGTGCGCACAGTGACAGCTCAGGACGCCACCGGATCCAGAAGTAGTGCCGACCCCGGGAACAGGTAATTATAAAACCGGGGATGGGGGAGGCAATGGGGCAGCGGCGGTGGTTGGACTAAGGTCAGGCAGGGCGAGAGAAGCGGGTGACGGCGGTCTCTGGCCCCGCAAAAGCCGCTGCAGTTCATTGATTTAAAGCATCCGCTTCTTCGGGGCCTCAGAGTCCTTCAGAGCGGAGAGGATCTGAGCCGCCGCACGGTCACGCAGGCGCCTAGCCAGCATTGTATGAGTTTTGTTACCTTTTTCATAAAATTGTTGTTTGGCATAAAGCAATTGCCTTTCCACTTTATGGATGGCCAAGTCCCCCAATTTAGACCGCACAGCAACAAAAGCCTCTACACCGAGAGAGAGGGGGTCGCCGGTAAGAGGGTTTCCAAGGTAGAATTCTCATCCTTCAGTCCTCAGGAGCGAGTCAAGGCATCACGTTTCAGTCTAGAGCTCAATGCTAGCTATACAATAGCCTCTGACCACCGCCTTATGAGCCTCCCATAAGATGGCAGGAGAAGACAGAGCCCTCATTATTTGCAAAATAATCAGCGATGCTCGCCAAGATCAACTCCCGAGAAGGAAGGGATTTGAGCAAGGAGTCGTTGAGACGCCAGTGACAGTGACGTACAGGAGAGGTAAACAGAGAGAAAGAGACAAGGACAGGGCCATGATCCAACCAAGAGATAGGTACCAAGGAGGCTGAGGAGAGCATGCGGACTAGAGGGAGGTTCCCAAAAAAATTATCAATATGGGTATTTGTTTTGTGGGGATGTGAGTAGAAAGAAAAAGAACAGTCCGAGGAGTGGTTAATATGCCATAAATCATAGAGTCCAGGCGAACGAATTAGCCGCCGAAAAAGCGTAGATAAGCGCAGCTGGGGGGGAACAGCAGGGAGCCCGTGAGCGACTGGCGGTCCACAGAGGGAGAAAAAATGTTTTAAATCCCATCCCAGTAGCCAGGCCGCAGGAGGATAGGTATGAAAACGTGCCAGAACCTGATGCAAAAATGGAATCTGGGTAGTGTTAGGGGCATATAGGTTACAGAGAAGCATCTGCTTACCTCCCAGGGTCCCTAGTATAATCACAAACCTACCGGATGGGTCAGCATAGGTGGACGAAATTTGCATCGGACATGATCTAGAGATCAGGATGGCCACCTCCGCCACTTTCCTATCCGAGGAAGCTACATAGGCCTGTGGATATAAGTGTGTGTGGAAGTGAAACAATCCTGACTTGTCAAAGTGCGTCTCACAAAGGTATACAATATCTGCCTTTAAGGCCACGAGTTCCCGATGAAGCAAACGCCATTTAGTGGGGGTGTTTAGACACCACACATTCAGGGAGACGCACTTAGCCATGAGGGATCAGAAAGATGTGGAGCTGTTGCATATCAAGGTACTCACTCGCTGTAGGGGCATCACAGGGCATCCAGGACAGTAGGGGAGCATACCACCAACTTCCTGGAGAGCTAGGAGAGAAAAGAAGGAAAAAGAAGGAGAAGAAACTGGAACAAAAGAGGGGGAATACAGGGGAAAGACACACCAGACAAACAAATGGGAGCAGCAGGGAGGGAGAACACGACAAACAAAACTTTAAATAAAAAAATGGCATAAATGCCAGAGGGGAGACCATTTTGGCAAGGCTATACATCCAATCACAATAGATCCGTAACAGGTACCATGGCCTCAGAGGGGGCAGTGGAAGAACACACCAAAGGGAATGCCAACCAGAATATAGGTCCCACTCAATGGCCATGCTAAGGTTTACCCAACAATAACATCTCTAATGAGAACAATTAGCATAACAAAGTAGCACACAAAGGTTAGAGCAATAAATTGGCAAGCACTAAAAGAAGAGAGGTTAAGTGTCTGCAGTCCCAATACAGCAACAACTCAGGAGTCCCGATTAGCCTCCTCAAGGGGGGTCAGCTCCACGACCCGGGGATCCAATCTGAGAAGTCGCTCGACCCCCTCTAAAGCGCTTCCCACAGACAGGTTGCCACACCGGTGGCAGAGGAGGAGGTGGAGAGATTTGACCCCAGTCCTGGAGTCGGGGGACAGGGATGTCCAATGTAGCACAGAAATCCGGCAAATCTGTGAAGGACCGCAACACTGCAGAGCGTCTCTCCTGGCTTGTAAGGCAAACGGGAAAGCCCACGGTATGGCATCTGTGCAGAACGCAGAGTAGATAAGAGAGGCTGCAACAACCTCTGCTTGCATCAGGTAATCCATGAGAGATCCTGGTACAATTGAATAGCGGTGCCATCAAAATCAAAGTTCTTTAAAGAGCATGATTTTGCCATGATCCTCTCTTTCAGCTGGAAATCCGTCACACAGCAGATGACATCTCTAAGCGAGCCATTAGCCGGCCGGGGTCAGAGAGCCTATTGCGCTCGATCCAATTTGATCTTGTGAGACGAGGGTTCCCCCAGAATCATGTTGAATATAGCCTCCAGGGTAATGTGGAGATCCTCAGCCTGCGTAGCCTCCGGAAGCCTCCTCATCCGAATGTTATTACGCCGACCCCTGTTGTCAAGGTCCTCCACATGAGTGCATATCATTGAGAAAGTCTGCTGGGTGGACACCGATCCCTGAAGCTGTGCAATCATCCACCCTGCTGAACATCAAATCATCCACATGCTGAAGATCCTTGCGTATTGCGGCAATCTCTGCCCTGCAGGCGTCTTTAACTTCAGTAATGAGTGCTTTAAAATCTGCTTTAGAAGGCAGGTGAGAGAGTAGCTGACTAAAGTCCATAGACAAAGAGGCAGAGGCAGGGACTCCGGAATATGCTATCTCCGAGCCACTATCCCAGTCAAGGCGGCCCATGACCATGCGAGGGGACCCCAGCAACCCCTGGGCCGAGGAGGGGCCCAGCAAGGGTACCACCCCAGGGGCTCCCCCTGAGGGCCTATGCAAGGCCATGATCCTCTGTGGCTTAGGAGACGAGACAGAGAGGTCCGCAGAGGCCTCAGGTGACCAGCTACCCGCTGCAGAGGACAGGGTGGTAGGAACTGTCCAGGAAGCTAGGTTCTCAAGTGCACACTCACTGGAGGGGGAGGCTGAGTGCGCAACAGATTGCAATGCAGCGGAGGAGGACCCCTGTATATCTGCTGGGGGATTCCCCTCTGTATACTGCCCCAGCAAAGAATTCAAGTCGTGGGGAGAGCAGGCACTGGCTTCCGGTACTGGCAAGGGGACAAAGGTTGCTGAGCAGAGACAATCCAGGGTCTGCTGCTGGTGTGCAGCAGCAGAAACTGCCGGCACAGCTCCGGGGCCGTGAGGAGCACTGAGCAACTGTGCGCCACGCAGTCCACCTGATCCCGGGGACTGCCAAAGGAGAGAGCCAGGTGAGGTACCTTGGGGCACAGGAGTGCCGTCCAGCGCTGCGGTACTGTCCTGAGCGCGATGCTAAAGGGAGCGCAACGTGCGCACGGGTACAGGCGAAGCAGGCCGGGAGGCCGGAGCTGATGAAGAAGACTCGTGGAAGTATCGGGCAATCCCTCCGGAGGCTGCTTGTAGGGCGAGAGGTCCGCAGGGTCCTCTTACGCCTGCGGGCACCCCTCGTCATGGTTGAGAGTAGTCAGGGTAGCTAATGGAGCTACTTGTTCGACCACGAGGTGCGGAGCTCCTAGTTTAGGCGGCCATCTTTGGCAGCGGAAAGCCACGCCCCCGTGCAGCCCTAATTTAAATTCACATTAAGCTAGCACAAAAGCTGCACTGACTACATGCACAGTGGGTAACAGTCAGGATCTCACCACTGATTCTGATCACACAACAATGCTGATCATGGCATCTAAAGCAGTTGTGGGCCACCCGCAGCATGATCACAGGGGGTTAGATAAGTAAAGATGGTGGCAGGCGGAGGTCTGCTCAAATGCTCCGTGCCGCTCTCAGGGTATCTTGTTGTAACCCAAGAGTTCTTAGAGAGGTAAGTTCAGTAATATCTGTACCCCTGTTCATGATATTTAGAGATTCTCTGGTGTCTGGTATTGTGCCAAGGGACTGGCGCAAGGCGAATGTGGTGCCAATCTTCAAAAAGGGCTCTAGGTCTTCCCCAGGAAACTATAGACCGGTAAGTTTAACGTGCATTGTGGGTAAATTGTTTGAAGGACTTATAAGGGATTACATACAGGAATACATAGGGGATAATTGTATTATAAGTGATAGCCAGCATGGGTTTACTAAGGATAGAAGTTGTCAAACCAATCTAATTTGCTTTTATGAAGAGGTGAGTAGAAGCCTTGACAGAGGAATGGCTGTGGATATAGTGTTTCTGGATTTTGCTAAAGCATTTGATACTGTCCCTCATAGACGTCTGACAGGTAAGTTAAGGTCTTTGGGTTTGGAAATTTTAGTTTGTAACTGGATTGAACACTGGCTTATGGATCGTACCCAGAGAGTGGTGGTCAATGATTCGTACTCTGATTGGTCCCCGGTTATTAGTGGTGTACCCCAAGGTTCAGTACTGGGAGTGCTGTTGTTTAATTTATTTATCAATGATATAGAGGATGGTATTAACAGCTCTGTTTCTATCTTTGCAGATGACACCAAGCTTTGTAGCACAGTACAGTCTATAGAGGATGTGCATAAGTTACAAGATGACTTGGATAGACTAAGTGTCTGGGCATCCACTTGGCAAATGAGGTTCAATGTGGATAAATGTAAAGTTATGCATCTGGGTACTAATAACCTGCATGCATCGTATGTCTTAGGGGGGATTAAACTGGCAGAGTCACTGGTAGAGAAGGATCTGGGTGTACTTGTAGATCACAGACTACAGAATAGCATGCAATGTCAGGCTGCTGCTTCCAAAGCCGGCAGGATATTGTCATGTATCAAAAGAGGCATGGACTCAAGGGACAGGGACATAATACTCCCCCTTTATAAATCATTGGTACGGCCTTACCTGGAATATGCTGTTCAGTTTTGGGCACCTGTCCATAAAAGGGACACTGCGGAGTTGGAAAGGGTGCAGAGACGCGCGACTAAACTAATATGGGGCATGGAACATCTTAGCTATGAGGAGCGATTAAAGGAGTTACAATTGTTTAGTCTTGAGAAGAGATGTTTAAGGGGGGATATGATAAACGTATATAAGTATATTAATGGCCCATACAAAAAATATGGAGAAAAACTGTTCCAGGTTAAACCCCCCCAAAGGACGAGGGGGCACTCCCTCTGTCTGGAGAAGAAAAAGTTTAGTCTCAAGGGGCGACACGCCTTCTTTACCGTGAGGACTGTGAATTTATGGAACGGTCTACCTCAGGAACTGGTCACAGCAGGAACAATTAACAGCTTTAAAACAGGATTAGATACATTCCTGGAACAAAATAAGATTAATGCTTATGAAGAAATATAAAATCTCATCCCTTCCCCAATATCGCGCCACACCCCTACCCCTTAATTCCCTGGTTGAACTTGATGGACATATGTCTTTTTTCGACCGTACTAACTATGTAACTATGTAACTCTTTAAACAAGCAGGCTATACAAGTAGATTGCCGATTTTACTGATCAGTGCTATGCCATTGCATAGCACAGAACAGTAAAAGCAATAATTTAGCTATTACTATATATTTATAGTGTATACTAAAAAAGAAAAAAAAGGTCAGCACATCCTACACAACTATTATATATATCAAGTAGACAGGTGCAAGCTGCTGCAGCTGAACTACAAGTACAAACAAGAGTTACAGCAGCACACTGCTAGCGCAAAGATACTTGTAGTACTGTTTGTACTTTTAGTTCAACCGCAGTAGCTTGCACCTGTGTACTTGATATATATAGTTGTGTAGGATGTACTGAGCATTTTTTGCTTTTTATGTTACATATGTGGAGGGAGTGGCTGACTCCATATTGGTCCGTGCACTCTACCCATTCCACTAGGTGTTTTTAAGTAGGGAATAGCTGGATCTTACATGCCCAGAAATTGTAGGCTTAGGCTAGGTTCACACTGCGGAATGTCCAGGCAGAATTTTTGACGGAGATTGAGCCGGCGGCACTAGGACCATGTGGGCTGCATTGCCATCCCCATAGATGGCAATGCGTTTCTGGGTGGATCTTTTTGAGAGATCTGCTCAGAAATGCATTGCCATCTATGGGGACGGCAATGCAGTCCACACGGACCTAGTGCCTCCGGCAGAAATTCTGCCCAGAGATTCCGCAGTGTGAACCTAGCCTCAGTGCTAGCCCAAGAGAGGCATATCTATAGTGTAGGGTCCGTTCCAACTGAGGTCATCGTGGTGGGATGGTAGACACTATTTGGCCAAATGGTGAGCTAAGAACCTCTAATTTTCTCTATTACAGTATTGCAATGAAAAAGTGTTGTATTACACATATCTTAGCACTAGTAGGGTGCTTCTGTAATTCTTTTGTTTGTACTTACAGTGTATACTATTTATATTTAAATAGATTGCTATGAATTGTCTAAAAAGTGTGGGTACTTTAGAAATGTAAAATATATATATATATATATATTTTTTATATAAGCCCCTCGGACTACCGGTTCCAAGGCACTGATGCACGGCCATGTAAGTGAGCTCCATGCCTCCCTTCTGCATACTGCCCATACCCACAAACATACCGGACATTGGAGAAGCTCACCTGGCAGACCACCTCTCCCTCAACTTCTGCATATTGAGACGGTCACTATCCGCAGCTGGTCGCGGGTATCTCCAGACTGCTTCTCCCTCAGTGGCGGCGTGTTATGTGCCCCAGATGGTGGTGGAGCCCACGCTGATAAGTTTAGATACTCCTGTGCTGCTCTTCCTTTTCCCAGCAGCATCACCTGCAGTGGACACCATAGATGAACGTATCCCAATGCTGGGCTTCTCAAGTAGACAGCTAGCACTAGAAGTAGCGAAACTAATATCTCTGCAGCTCTTGTACAAATTAACCTGGATGTAACTGCTCACACAGGACAGATAAATGAATTAGAACAGAGGACAGCTGTCCTTGAAGATGAGCTAGAAGGGACAAAAACAGATTTACATTTCCTATCCCAGGCTAATAGGGTCCTTATGGACAAAGTGGAAGACTTTGAAAACCATTCACGGAACAATCTGGATGGTGGGTCTCCCAGAATCATTCCCACTCTCTCAGCTAGTGGCATAGTGCTCCTCTTACATACCACTGGCTCTGAGCCTGACAGGCACCTACACTGTGGTATGAACTCACAGGGTGGTCGCCTGTGATGATCAAAGGCCATAAGATCTTTTTTTTTTTTTTTTTTTGGGGGGGGGGGGAGACTTATACTTGAGGGGATTTAGGAGTGATTTTGGTTGCTGCATATTGGGAGTGTCATATGTTGTTGTCTACATTCTTGATGCCATTTTGGCAGGGTGTGCATTGTGACTGATCAAATATCAATAGTGGCAGCTTCTGTATCTCTATTCTACTGTCTTTTCGCCCCAACACTGGCTCCTCTTAGTCTCCATAGCAGGGGATGTCTTCTCTTCGGATTAGGGGATGAGCCCCTGATTTTTTTCCGCCACCACATACTTTCCTCTATCTCCCTGGAAGACTCTTCTCTAACTTCTCTCTTTTAGGATTGATTTCCTCTAGGGCAGTGGTTCCTAACCAGGGGTACAAGTACTCCCAGGGGTACTTAGTTCTCCAGGGGATACCTGAAAACAAATCAGTAATGGTGACTCCAGCCATAGGTCACTTTTTCTACAGTGTTGGTAGGCTAACGTTATTGCATCGAGGAGTGGAGCTGAAGGACAGCAGAGGAGAAGCATGGGCATTGGGCTGCTCTGAGCTTGGGCTGCTCTAACTACCATAAACTTTGGTGCTCCACTGCTTCTGCAGACTGGGGACCGTCTGCTATGAGCTATAGCCATAGGTCTCAAGACCAAAGGAGCAGTGGAGCACCAAAGCGTGACAGTATAGGGGCCTAAAACTATATAGGGGCACAGAGGGAGTCTAATTATTTTATAGGGACACAAAGCCAGAATTTTTACAATGTGGGCAATGCACATGAGGAGTATGTAAAGAGGTGGGTATTGTAATGGAGAAAGGTTTGTTTGGCTGGTTCTGTGGAGATAAGTCTTGGCCGGAAGAAATGTTGATGGCAATCTAGGCCAGATAGTGAAGAAAAAAGAAGAGTAAATAACTACAATCAGAGAAGATGTCACATGTGAATCGGGGGGACTAGGCAGATAGTGGAGGAGCAGGCAGCCTGGGGAGAGGATATGGAGTAAAGTAAAGCATATGAATTCTACTTTATTCCTTATAAAAATGTCTCTTCTATGGAGGTACAATTTTTGGGAATGGTCAAGGGGTACTCGGGAAAAAAAAAAAGGTTGGGAACCACTCCCCTAGGGAATAGAGGTTCTATTGGTGGAGCCTGGTTCTCTGCTACCCTGAGCAGGGGGAGTTGGGTCTCTTCCACGTGGGCAGTAAGTATTTTGTTAGATGGTTCAGCTTTTGCATCAGAGAAAAAAGTGAAGTCTGTAAGATTGCTGGTGCTACTATGTGGTGGTGGTGGTGGTGTTGTCTTTTTTCTCTGCTATGGTGTACCACTTTTCTTCCAACAGGTTTTGTCCACTTTTTCTCTCATAGACCTGGTTATAGTAGGTGACATCTTGCTCTCTTTTCCAGTGCTGTCCAGGGATCCAGGCAGTAAATCTGTCCCCATTGTTAACCGATGACTATCCTGTCATGGAATGTTAAAGAGTACCTCTCATTATCTTATAATTCTCCCAGTTCACTGCCCCCATCATGACGAACCGCCCCGTCTGTATTTTCTGCTCAGTCAGATTCACATTGATCTATTTTGATCCACGGGAACCTCCAGTAACCAGTGCCGACCTCTTTCTTACCTTTATCAGTCAGATTCACAGACGGGAAAAAGGTGTTACCCACCAGGCGTGACATCATCTGAAGCAATACAGGGGAGAACTTCCTCCCTCACTCTGCTACACACAGTCCAGAGCAGTTCAGTGTGTGAGATGAGCTCTGATTGGATAATGCTGCACACCCACCCCTCAGCATTTCCTGTATTTGGACTTCTGCCAGGCCAGAGATGTGAAATGTGCTCTGGACAAGTAGGGAGACACCTAGTGGCAGCTTTTTTAAATATAAATAAAACATAGAAAACGTAATTTAAAAAACAAAGTACATTAGAAAGATTTTAGTATTTACCATAAGGAGTGCAATAGCAAAAATTAGTTTAAATAATAGTGCCCATTAAATCTTACTAATGAAAGGGTTCTTTTCAGTGAAAACACAGTTGTCCACCAGTATGGCGAGGAAAATGTTCGCGTACGAACAACATGTGGGCGACCATATTGCAGTCCAAAGACCTGCTTGTAACAGACACTGCCATACTGCAGGACATTGTTGTCTAAAATGAAAAACAAAGAATAAGTAACAAAATTAATGAACTCTGGTGACTTGTCAGTTGTTTCCAATAATTCCCATGTAGCCTGTGCATCCGCATCATGAGAGAGGCGGGTGTACAGGCTCTCTACGTCCACCGATGCTAATTTGAACCCAGGCTGCCAATGGAATTCAAGAACCATGATCAAATCTCCTGTATCCCTAAAATAAGAGGCAATCTCATTCAACAATGTGGAAATCAGCCAGTACAGCTTGACAGGTACTCTAGTCGGTGAGCCAATCCCCGAGACTATGCTACTATACTACTTAATAATTGGTTTATTTTGCAAGGTAATGAGGAGATGCAGTACAAGAGAGACCCTTAATTACTTATAAAAAAAATAAAATGATTGGGGACTATATAAAAAAGAAGTGAGATGGATCCTGAGGCTAGATGTAATGGGCTCACTAGGTCTTAATGAACGGACAGAACTCAATGCTTTATTATGATTCTCTTTGCGGTTTGCTTTTAGATATGTTTTTAACTTGACACCTTCCTCTGTTTGTTTACTTGTTACTATAGTAACGTAAGGTCAGGGGTTGCATAAAATGTATCTGTGACGCAATGACGCTAGGGCCAATTGAAGCGCGTGTAGAGTGCAAACCGGCAACCGTCGCCCAGCGGAAAAATCCCTGTGTTTTTGTGTCCTGTATGTCCCCAAAAAGCACTGATGTTATTTGTTTTTGCACAATAAAGAAGCAAGAAGTAGTGACTATGGTGAGTGCCCTGATTTATTTTCTTGGGTGAAGTATTTCTATGGACTGCATATGTGCAGTTAGAGAGCACCACAGGTCACTAAGGAACTGCTGTACAAAGGGATTAAGTGTGAAGTTGAAGGGGCATTTGCTTAACACTACTAGTGCTGGGTCATCTGTTGTTTGCATGAAGTTACTGTCCTTGACATATTCATTGCTGAGCATCCCTCCAGACTAACTTACTCTGGTTTTCCTGATCAAATGGAAAAACGGACGGTATAGTTCTCGCTGACTTCTGAACAGCGTTCTCATATTTTCCACTTGGTCCTCCACTTGTCTTTATGTCTTCTCTTTGTTTTAGGTGTATATAAAATACCCTGTGGGGGACTCGTAGTCGGGACTGGTGGTCGGCGCCTTCACTGTTCAGTCTTATTGCACTAATGCTTCACCATACATTCATTTCTCTTTCAGTCAACCATGCAAAATCTTGTTCATTTTCCTACCTGGTTTGCTGTTGTATATTACTCACAATTTTGCCTTTGATGTACTTAAATGCATTTAAAAGGGGTCTGGATACATTTGCGGATTGTAATACCATTCATTATAGGTTATAGTCACTAAATTATGGAGAAGGAATTTTATTTCTACTTCATGGTATATTTTACTTTCCTCTAGATCAACACTTTAGGGTAACAGGTTAACCTGGTGCATGGCGGTTTTTCACCTTACAAACTATAGCCCAAATTTATCAATCTGCGTGAAACAAAAACTGGAGTGATTTGCTCACAGCAACCAATCACAGCTCCGCTTTATATCTTAAAGACCTCTGGTAAGATTACAGCTGAATTTTGATTGGTTGTTAAGAGAGATTAGACAAATTGACAATTTTGGGTCTGTGTTATATTCGTTTAATGCTAAACATTAGTCCAAATAACAGTCTCACCATCCTAAGGAAGTACTATTAACATGTGGAAAACAAACTTGGTTTCTTTATTCACTCAATGTCATAAGAACGGCAACATTTCTTCTCTATCACTGAACCATTTTCAAGCCATATCAGAATACGATTGTCATATTTTAGGCTACAATTAGTCTTTGATTGCAGCGTAGACAGATGGCTCTCATGTATCTCCTCTTCTGTAATAATCATATATACCCTTCTGGAACCCTTTTTGGCAAACACAAAGCCAACACATTAATAGATGAGGCACCTTCAATAGAGGTATTGTTATACTATGTTCAAGGACAAGGTACAGGAGATTCTTTCACAGAAGCAACATTCTAAAAATACACTGCTAGGGATTCCATCCCATCTGCATTAAAAAAAATATATACACACGGGAGAAGTCTGTTTGGGAATATACATCCCACGGGTTGTTCAAGGTTTAAGGTTTGGCCAAAACAAGAAAACTTGCCTCCCTTTTGTATGGTTTCTGGCAGCATACTCTTTCTCAAAGAAAGCATCAGGGGTGTGACAGTACCAACAAAGCTGCTTAGGTGGAAAGTAGTCTTTTTGAAAGATGCCTCTGACCCAGGACATATTTAAAGACAGAGGCTTTAAATAGAGTTCTCACTCCAGACTCTTTCACCTTTTTGTATTTACAAACAGTGATGGGGTTTTTTCCCATTTGTTTCTTGTTTTTGTTTCCATTACTTTGTCAAACACTGCCCAGCAATGTCAGTAAGAGGGAAAGAGAATTGACACTGATAGATGATGAGCGTCTTGTCTTGGCAGAAGACCTATCCCATGGTGATCATAATACCAATAAGGATGCATCAATGAATTTTCCAGCATCAGAGTGTGGAAAAAATGTAGGCACTAAATGGGGAAACCTAGAGACTCATGGGTTTCTCAGAGAGTATGAGACTGGTTTTCTGGACAGAATAAAACAGAAGCAATGGGAAGATCTTGCATTATTTGGCATGTGCGCGGAAGAGCTACAGGCTGCTAATAAGGGAGCTATAAATGAACTGGCAAGATTTATTACAGAACCTGAAGGGAAACAGCTTCTTGTCCTGCATCTTGAAAAAGGTGAGTTGACTTTGGGGAACATTTAGCTGATGGATAATACTTAATCAAATTTAAGAATAATCCCTAGAAATGTTTCACTTAAATTTATTCGTGGGTCTATGATTGTACCTTTGTCTTTACCAGCTCAGATGATTCAGCATTGCTTCCACCACACTTTGGCTTGCATCAAACATGCTTTTTGCATTTTTCATTACATTGTTAAGAATAATACATACTTTGTGTCTGACCTACAGTGGACAGGGAGATTGGGACCAACTTCCAATTTCAAGGAAGTATGAGGCAGCATATCCCCCTTCTTCAGTATCTGCACTTCCTTGTAGTGGTCTTTTATCCTGATACACACAACCTCACAATGGAATCTAAGGTCATGATATCAGGTGACGCCGTCCCACAAAGCCAGGTAAGTCAGTTAAAAGATCAGTTATTTGCAAGAAACATATGGTCTGCTTTAAAAATAAAAAATTATATATATATATATATATATATATATATATACACACACACACATACATATACATACACACATAGGCAATCTCAGTTTTATCATTTATTTACATGTACAATAACAACTATCATATAAACATAAGAAATATCTGATAAAGATATATCACTATTAAGAATAAAATTATACATTTGTTAGCTGGACATTATCCCTTTATTATTTAGGTCATATAGCAGGGGAAGTCTGATGTTCTGATTATTATTATTCTGTTGTTCCAGGTTGTTTGCTTGTCACAAGAAACTCGCTATGTTGTTGTCAGGCTGAGTGAACAGTTTATGGACATTGAACCAGAGGACCTACAACTCAACACATCCTTCCAAATAAAAAAGTATTCAGATGGTAAGACCTCTACACCAACGCCTCATAGTACACAATAGAGTCTCTAAAGACGATCTAATTTAAAATAAACCTGTCATGTAGGACAGCATAACTTAACAGCTGATATCAGCGTTCTGTCCTTAAGTTGGGATGCTAGGTTAGCAGAACATACACCCGATCACGCAATGCACTGCAAAAAAAAGTCGCGGCTGTTTCGGCCTTAGCCAGCGATTGATGGACTTCTTCCTATACATAGTGATAGGGAGAAATCTGTCTATCATTGACAGGTGGGCGGACACAATAGTGACCCTTCTCTGGTCATGTACTGCATTCTATTAGGTGTAGGCTCCTCTAACCTACAATACACCCAACATAAGGGAGAGAGCTAAAAAAAAAAAAAAAAGCAATTCTGTCCTAATGTATGCTGCCTGTCTGTCTCACAATAGATAGATCGTTTTTCTACAAACTGAGTGCCACAGGTTGGATATCACTATCAACACTGTGGATATTTACTATTCTTTAGTCTATGACTAATCTGAAGGAATATTGCTGACAAGACAAAGACCTTTCTAATTTTATTTTTTTATTATTAGGATCTGTTCTTTCACCTACACAAGCTGCATGGCACCTAATTGGCATGGATAAAAGGTGCTTTAGCAAGATCACACCTGTCATATTTATGGTATTAAGCCACAGTGCCCCTATAAGATTTGATCATACTCTCTCAGTCTCCAGGTAAGCATATTACTAATTTCAGTTAGAAAACGATGAGGTATGATTAGAAGTAATCTTCTAATGTGCATAATTCATGTAGTATCTAATTGCATAAGCATAATGTAAATGATATGCTTTATGGTACTAATATTCACAATATTCCTTTAGAATGCAATCAGTGTCCTCTGAGTGACTTATACTTATAGTGCTAATGTTATAGTACCCTTACCAACATAATTGTAAATCATCTACATTAGATTGTGATCATACCTGTTCTTCTTTAACTTTTAAACACAGTAGACCTGAAACTAAATAGTTAAAAAAAAAACACACTACAAGCATAAGGCTGGGTTCACATCACGTTTTTGCCATACAGTTTTCATTCAGTTTTTCTAAAGAAAACTGTATGGCAAAAAAAAACGTATGGAACAGTATGGGATGTTTCCCACTGACATCCATGTTAAAAAAAAACGTATGCTGTTGTAGTACGGTTTTTAACCGGAGACAAAATCGTGGTCAACCATGGTTTTGACTCCGGTTTAAAAACCGTACTGCAACCGCATAAGTTTTTTTTTTAACATGGAAGTCAATGGGAAACGCACATGTATACGGTTCCATACGGGAAACCGTATACGGTTTTTACTTTGCACATGTGTATTTGTATCCTAAAGTCCCCACCCAACATCCCTCCCATAAAAAATGGACAAAATTTTCAAAAACGTATGTGTTTTTTATAAAAACAGACGGAACTATATGCTTTTAAAAACAGTATACGATTTAAAAACGCATACGGTGTACTTTTTCCCATACTGTTCCATCCGTGTTTTTTTGCCATCCAGTTTTCTTTAGAAAAACTGATTGAAAACAGTATGGCAAAAACGTGATGTGAACCCAGGCTTACTTATACATTGTCTTATGCCAAGTGCAGTGCCTAAGAGTGTTGATGCATGGCTCAGGGATTCTAAAACACTGAAGAGAGTCACTGTCATGTACTGTTCTCTCAGGGCCTGAACTAGGCATATCTCAGTAGGTTACCATGTTTACCTCTATATGTTTGTATTTCATCGCCTTAGCGCTGCTTCATTACTAGGTGTATTTGCTACTGGTTTACTAAATTCTGTAAGTGACGGATTCTGAATGCACACAGTCAGATGTATGGGATTTGTACAACAAATTAGCAATGTGTGAAAATTCCCTATTGGTAGCTTCTACAAGATAGAGTTGACGTGCAAAAAACCTAAATGCATTTAGTATCCACCAGTAAACCGCAGGTAATGTGATGAGACATTACACACAGCATGGAGATGAAAGTGCTTGTGGCACATATCGTAAAAAGTCAGAAAGAAGTGCAAAAAAATGAATACAGTAGGAGAAAGTGGCACAACAATGAGTTTCTAATGCAAATTATTATTTCAAAAAGCAAGTACACATAGCAAATGAAAGGCCAGATGCCAGAGAAAAAACACTAGTAACAGTAACATTTCATGCTGTGAAGTGCTACTTCAGGCATGTTATCTAAAGATGAACTCCACAATGCTTTTCCCAATTATCCAGGAGCAATTTGGTAATGAACAATGCTTTTTTTCAGCACAACAGAGGAAAATATTACATGCCAAAAGTAATGACTAAGTATCTTGGTAACCAAAACAATGACATTTTGGGTTCATGGCCAGGAATCCCCGAATCCTGTGGTCAAAAAGTGGATGGATAAACAAAAAGGCAGAGATTGTGTGTGATAAACTTCAGTATTTGGCACAGAAGCTGATATCCAGTACGCCAGGCCAAATTACAGAAGTATTTAACCTGTTGGGGATGAAGGGCGTACAGGTATGCCCTTGCGTCCTGGTAGTTAAGGACCAAGAGTGTACCTGTATGCCCTTGGTATTTCCAATCACCGCCACTTGCTGGGCGGTAATCGGAACAGGATGGCTGCTGAAAACATTCAGCAGGCATTCCATGTAAATGCCCAGGGAGGTGATCAGACCCCCCCCCCCCCTCCATCGGCGTGATTCGCTTGTCAATTATGACCAGCGAATCACGGTACTTCTGTTACAATCTAGTCTCTGGTTAGCTGATGGCACAGAAGATGAGGGTGATTGGTGCTGTTTGAGACACCAATCACCCTCCACTGGCAGGAGGGAGGTGGCACTGATGCCAGCTCCTGTTCGCTCTGATTGGCCAGTCAGAACCAACCGACCAATCAGAGCTACTGCTGGGGAACCTTCCTCTCTGCCTGCCTGATCCTGAGTCTGGACGGAGAGAAGAGCAGGAGCAGAAGCGATCAGCAGTGGCGGCGACGGTTGCAGCGGGATCAGCGGCGGAGATCAATGGTGGCAGACGGGGATCGTATGGCCGGCAGCAGGATCAGGTGAGAGGGACACTATTTTTCTTCACCTGTTGCAAAACTCCAACTCCCAGCATGCATGATCTGTCAATGCATGCTGAGAATTGTAGTTTTGCAACAGCTGGAGGCACACTGGTTGGAAAACACTGAGTTAAGGTCTAAGTTAAACTACCAGCATGCCCCTCGGCTGTCTGCGCATGCTGGGAGTTGTTTTGCAACAGCTGAAGGCACACTTTTTGATCGAAAAGAAGTGCCTCTAGTGGTTTCATAACTACAACTCCTAGCATGCATGGACAGTCAAAAGGCATGCTGGGCGTTGTCTTTATGCAACAGCTGGAGGCACATAACTACAACTCTAAGCATGCCAGGAGTTGTAGTTATGCATCGCCTAAAGGCACGTCTTTTATATCAAAAAGTGTGCCTCCAGCTGTTGCATATCTACAACTCCCAGCATGCCCTGACAGCCGAATGGCATGCTAGGAGTTGTAGTTATACAACAGCTAGAGCACAAGGCTGGTTTACACTAAGTTTCCCGCTCTGAGTTTGAGTTGGAAAATCCTCCATTGCTCAAACTTGTAGCGGGAAACCCATTGTAAAGCTGACCATGTGTATTGCAGTAAAAACACTGCACTACACTACACTATACTTACACAAAATAAAAAGAGTAATACACTGCATATACACACACCCTTACACTGTTACACCCCCCCCCCCACATAAGAATTAAAACCACCTTGTTTCCTAAGCAGAGCTTCCAGCTGCAGCAAAATAGCAACTCCTAGCATGCATGGACTGCCATTGACCATCCAGCAGGCATGCTGGAAGTTGTAGTTTTTAAACAGCTGGAGACACCCTGTTAGGCAAATTACTAATCTGGGCCTCAAATGCGCATGGCGCTCCCTCACTATGGAGCCCTGTCTTATTTCAAGGCATCAGTTTAGGGCCACATATGGGGTATTTCCGTACTCGGGAGAAATTGTGTTACAAATTTGGGGGGGCTTTTTCTCCTTTTACCCCTTATGAAAAAGAAAAGTTGGGGGATACACCAGCATGATAGTATAAAAAAAATTACAATTTCTACACTTACATGCTGATGTAGCCCCATACTTTTAATTTTCAGAAGAGGTAAAAAGAGAAAAAGACCCCAACATTTTTAATTTTACACCACACAGATGTCTTACAAATTTTTGGAACAGTGGTCCGTGAAAATGAAAAATGTAATTTGTCAAACACCAGTGGAGTTTAAATGCTCACAGCACCCCTTGTTACATTCATTGAGGGGTGTAGTTTCCAAAATGAGGTCACATGTTGGGGGGTCCACTGTTCTGGCACAATGGGGGCTTTGTAAATGCACATAGCACCCGACTTCCATTCTAACCAAATTCTCTATCCAAAAGCCCAATGGCGCTACTTATCTTTTGAGCACTGTAGTGCGCCCGCAGGACACTTTACGTTCACATATGGGGTATTTCCATACTCTGTGGGGTGTTAAGGCTCACTGAAACCCTTTTTAGGTTCCTTGATGTGTGTAGTTTCCAAAATAGTATGCCATGTATTTTTTTTTTTAGCTGTTCTGACACCATGGGGTTTCCTAAAGGCGACATGCCCCCCAAAAAACATTTCAGCTAAATTTGCTCTCCAAGAGCCCTATGATGCTCCTTCCCTTCTGAGCCCTCTAGTGCACCCACAGAGCACTTTACATCCACATATGAGGCATTTCCTTACTAGAGAGAAATTGGGTTACAAATTTTAATGTTTTTTCTCCTTTTACCTCTTGTGAAAATGAAAGTGTTTAACAAACATGCCATGAAGTAGACATATATTGATTCACATATACAATATAATTTATTTGTCATGTCCATTTACCTTACAAGCAGAGAGTTTCAACGTTTTCAAAGAATTTTTCACCAAGAAATGATGCAAGTATCGAATTTACCACTATCTTAACCCCTTAAGGACCAGGCCATTTTTCACTGTAGGACCAGAGCGTTTTTTGCACATCTGACCACTTTCACTTTAAGCATTAATCACTCTGGGATGCTTTTACCTTTCATTCTGATTCCGAGACAGTTTTTTTGTGACATATTCTACGTAAAATTTTGTCGATACTGAAAAAATTGAAAATTGTGCATTTTTCTAACTTTGAAGCTCTCTGCTTGTAAGGAAAATAGACATTCCAAATACATTATATTTTGATTCACAAATACAATATGTCAACTTTATGTTTGCATCATAAAGTTGACATGTTTTTACTTTTGCAAGACATCAGAGGGCTTCAAAGTTCAGCAGCAATTTTCCAATTTTTCACAAAATTTTCAAAATCAGAATTTTTCATGGACCAGTTCAGGTTTGAAGTGGATTTGAAGGGCCTTCATATTAGAAATCCCCCATAAATGACCCCATTATAAAAACTGCACCCCTCAAAGTATTCAAAATGACATTCAGTAAGTGTGTTAACCCTTTACGTGTTTCACAGGAATAGCAGCAAAGTGAAGGAGAAAATTCAAAATCACTCGCATGTTCTTGTAGACCCAGTTTTTGATTTTTTACAAGGGGTAAACGGAGAAAAATCCTCTCAAAATTTGTAACCCAATTTCTCTCGAGTAAGGAAATACCTCATGTGTATGTCAAGTGTTCTGTGGGCGCAGTAGAGGGCTCAGAAGGGAAGGAGCGACAGTGGGATTTTGGAGAGTGAGTTTTTCTGAAATGGTTTTTGGGGGGCATGTCACATTTAGGAAGCCCCTATGGTGCCAGAACAGCAGAAAAAATCCCACATGGCATACCATTTTGGAAACTACACCCCTCAAGGCACCACACAGGTGTTTGACGACTTTTCTTTAAAGTCACATGTGTAAATGAAAAAAAAATTTTTTTCACTAAAGTGCAGATTTCCCCCCCAAATTTACCATTTTTATAAAGGGTAATGGGAGAAAATGCCCCCCCCCCCCAAATTTGTAACTTCATCTCTTCTGAGTTTGGAAATACCCCATGTTAGGACGTAAAATTCTCTGCGGGCGAACTACAATGCTCAGAAGAGAAGGAGTCACATTTGACTTTTGGAAAGCAAATTTTGAAGAAATGGTTATTGGGGGGCATGTCGCATTTAGGAAGCCCCTAAGGTGCCAGAACAGCAAAAATACCCACATGGCATACTATTTTGTAAACTACACCCCTAAAGGAATGTAACAAGGGGTACAGTGAGCCTTAACACCTCACAGGTATTTCACGACTTTTTGTTAAATGAAAAAAAAAAATTTTCACAAAAATGCTGGTTTTTCCCCAAATTTTACATTTTTACAAGGGGTAATAGGAGAAAATTACCCCCAAAATTTGTCACCCCATTTCTTCTGAGTATGGAAATACCCCATGTGTGGACGTCAAGTGCTCTGCGGGCGAACTACAATGCTCAGAAGAGGAGGAGCGCCATTGAACTTTTGAAGAGTGAATTTGTTTGGAATGGAAGTCAGGGGCCATGTGCATTTACAAAGCCCCTCGTGGTGCCAGAACAGTGGACCCCCCCACATGTGTCCCCATTTTGGAAACTACACCCCTCTCAGAATTTAATAATGGGTGCAGTGAGCATTTACACCCCACTGGCATTTGACAGATCTTTGGAACAGTGGGCTGAGCAAATGAAAAATTACATTTTTCATTTTCACGGACCACTGTTCCAAAAATCTGTCAGACACCTGTGGGGCGTAAATGCTCACTGTACCCCTTATTACATTACATGAGGGGTGTAGTTTCCAAAAAGGGGTCACATGTGGGGGGGTCCATTGTTCTGGCACTATGGGGGCTTTGTAAACACACGTGGCCTTCAATTCTGGACACATTTTCTCTTCAAAATCCCAATGGTGCTCCTTCTCTTCTGAGCATTGTGGTGCACCCGCAGAGCACTTTACATCCACATATGGGGTATGTTCTTACTCAGAAGAAATGGGGTTACAAATTTTTTTTTTCCTATTTTCCCTTGTGAAAATGAAAAATTTAGGGTAACACCAGCATTTTAGTGAACAAAAAATTATTTTTTTTTCATTTTCCCATCCAACTTTAACGAAAATTTGTCAAACACCTGTGGGGTGTTAAGGCTCACTATACCCCTTGTTACATTCCGTGAGGGGTGGTTTCCAAAATGGTGTCACATGTCGGTATTTATTTTTTTGCGTTCATGTCAGAACCGCTGTAAAATCAGCCACCCCTGTGCAAATCACCAATTTAGGCCTCAAATGTACATAGTGCGCTCTCACTCCTGAGCCTTGTTGTGCGCCTGCAGAGCATTTTACGCCCACATTTGGGGTATTTCCGTACTCAGGAGAAATTGCGTTACAAATTTTTTTCCTTTTACCTCTTGTGAAAATAAAAAGTAAAGGGCAACACCAGCATGTTAGTGCTTGGGCTCCGAAGTGAGAGAGCGCCATGCGCATTTGAGGACTGAATTAGGGGTGGACATAGGGGTATTCTACACCAGTGATTCCCAAACAGGGTGCCTCCAGCTGTTGCTAAACTCCCAGCATGCCTGGACAGTCAGTGGCTGTCCAGAAATGCTGGGAGTTGTTGTTTTGCAACAGCTAGCGGCTCTGTTTTGGAAACACTGCCATACAATATGTTTATCATTTTTATTTGGGGGTGGGTGGGTTGGAGACAGTGTAAGGGGGTGTATATGTAGTGTTTTGCCCTTTATTATGTGTTGGTGTAGTGTAGTGTAGTGTTTTTAGGGTACATTTGCACTAGCGGAGGTTTACAGTGAGTTCCCCGCTAGAAGTTTGCGCTGCGGCGAAAAATTTGCCGCAGCCCAAACTTGAAACAGGGAACTTACTGTAAACCTGCCTGTGTGAATGTACCCTGTACATTCACATGGGGGGGCAAACCTCCAGCTGTTTCAAAACTACAACTCCCAGCATGCACTGACAGACCGTGCATGCTGGGAGTTGTACTTTTGAAACAGCTGGAGGCACACTGGTTGGAAAACCTTCAGTTAGGTTCTATTATCTAACTCAATATTTTTCAAACAATGTGCCTCCAGCTGTTGCAAAACTACAACTCCCAGCATGTACTGATTGCCAGTAGTTATGCAACAGCTGGAGGTACACAACTACAACTCCCAGCATGCCGAGGCTGTTTGGGCATGCTGGGATTTGCAGTTTTGCAACATCTGGAGAGCTACAGTATAGAGACCACTGCAAACTGTGGCCCTCCAGATGCCCAGACAGTAAACAGTTGTGTGGGCATGCTAGGAGTTGTAGTTTTGCAATATATGGAGGGCTATAGTTGAGAGACTACTGTAAAGTGGTCTCAAACTGTAGCCCTCCAGCTGTTGCACAACTACAAATCCCAGCATGCCCAAACAGCTGTCTGGGCATGCTGGGAGTTGTAGTTTTGCAACATCTGGAGTGCTACAATATAGAGACCACTGTATAGTGGTCTCAAACTGTAGCCCTCCAGATGTTGCTAGGCAACTCACCGGCTTCTGTAGGATCCAGCTGCACGACATCGCCGCCTGCTGATCTCCAACACCGATCGTCGTCCGCAGGGTAAGTGGACGTTGGCGCCGGTCCTCCTCGGTTTCCCCGTTCTGCCTGGCCTATTGTGGGTGGGCAGAAAGAGGAAAATGAAAGTTAACCCCCCCCGCCCCCGATCTGCTATTGGTTGTCGCGTCTATACGACCAATAGCAGGGATAGGAGGGGTGGCACCCCTGCCACCTCACTCCTATGCCTTCAGGGGGATCGTGGGTGTCTTGGACAACCGCAATCCCTTAAATTCCGGGTCACTGGGTCACCATTGACCCGTAATGACCTGGAATCGCGCAAATCGCAAGTGTGAATTCACTTCGGCGATTTGCGCCGATCACCGACATGGGGGGGTCTGATGACCCCCCTGGGCATTTGCGCGGGGTGACTGCTGATCAATATCAGCAGTCACCCCGGTCCCCACGCGGCAGGGACTGAAATTCCCAGGGACGTACCCGTACGTCCTTGGTCCTTAACTACCAGGGTGCTTAGATGTACGCATACGTCCATGGTCCTTAAAGGAGTAGTCCAGTGGTGATTCAGTGGTGAGCAACTTATCCCCTATCCTAAGGATAGGGGATAAGTTGCAGATCGCGGGGGGTCCGACCGCTGGGGCCCCCTGCGATCTCCTGTACGGAGCCCCGAGAGCCCGCTGGAAGGGGGCGTGTCAACCTCCGCACGAGGCGGCGGCCGACACGCCCCCTCAATACAACTCTATGGCAGAGCCGAAGCGCTGCCTTCGGCAATCTCCGGCTCTGCCATAGAGATGTATTGAGGGGGCGTGTAGGCCGCCGCCTCGTGCGGGGGTCGACACCCGCTATCTCGGCGGAGAGCCGGGGCCCCGTACAGAGAGATCGCAGGGGGCCCCAGCGGTCGGACCCCCCGCGATCTCAAACTTATCCCCTATCCTTAGGATAGGGGATACGTTTTTCACCACTGGACTACCCCTTTAAGGGGTTAAAGTAAAATATGTCACGAAAAAACAATCTCTGAATCAAAAGTAAAAGAGGTCAGATTTGCTAAAAAATTGCCTGATTCTTAAGGTCAAAATGGGCTCCGTGCTTAACCCCTTAAGGACTCAGCCCATTTTGGCCTTAAGGACAGAGAATTTTATTTTTATGTTTTTGTTTTTTCCTCCTCGCCTTCAAAAAATCATAACTCTTTTATATTTTCATCCACAGACTAGTATGAGGGCTTGTTTTTTGCACAACCAGTTGTCCGTTGTAATGCCATCACTCACTTTACCATAAAATGTATGGCGCAACCCAAAAAATACTATTTGTGTGGGGAAAATAAAAAGAAAACCGCAATTTAGCTAATTTTGGAAGGTTTCGCTTTCACGCCATACAGTTTATGGTAAAAATGACATGTGTTCTTTATTCTTTGGGTCAATACAATTAAAATGATACCCATGATAACATACTTTTCTATTACTGCTGTGCTTAAAAATAAAAATCGCAAACTTTTTAACAAAATTAGTACATTTAAGATCCCTCTATTTTGAAGACCTATAACTTTTAAATTTTTTCGCATAAGCGGCGGTATGAGGGCTCATTTTTTGCGCCGTGATCTGTACTTTTTATTGATACCATATTTGCATATCAAAAACTTGATACATTTTTTTATCAATGTTTTTTGGAATAAAATGTTATAAAAAAGCCGTTCACAGTACGGTATCATTTAAATAATATTTTAACATTTCGGATATTTATGAACGCGGCGATACCAAATATGTTTATAATTTTTTTTTTTTTTTTTTACACTTTTTGGGGGGTGAAATGGGGAAAATGGGACAATTTACATTTTTATTGGAGGAGAGGATTATTCAAATTTTGTAAACTTAAAAAAAAAACTTTTTTAGCTTTTTTTTTTTACACTTTGATAGTCCCCATAGGGGACTATTTATAGCAATCATTTGATTGCTAATACAGTACTGTTCAGTGATATACATAGGGCATAGCACTGATCAGTGTTATCGGTCATCTTCTGCTCTGGTCTGCTCAATATAAGACCAGAGCAGAAGACCCGTGGAAGACAGTGCAGGCAGGCGAGGGGACCTCCTTCTGCCGTTCTGGATGACTGGATCTCCGCGACAGCCGCTGTGGGCAACCTGATCATCCATTTTAGTGACTGCAGCGCTGCAGATGCTGTGATCTGTATTGATCACGGCATCTGAGGGGTTAATGGCAGACATCCGCGTGATCGCAAATGACGGCCATTACCGGCTGGTCCCTGGCTGCTACAAGCAGCCGGGATCTTCCGCGCATGACCTGAGCATCACTTTGCTACTCGTGGTCATGTATAGGACGTAAATGTACGTCATGGTGCATTAAGTACCACCGCACCAGGACGTACATTTACATCCAGTGTCCTTGAGGGGTTAAAGAGGTACTCCATTGGCCAGCCTTCCTGCTGCATTCGGAACATTTAGTTCTGAACGCTGTGCTCGCGCTGCGGTGGTCGGCCATGCCCCCTAATGACGTCAGGCCAAGCCCCCTCAATGCAAGTCTATGGGAGAGGGCATGACGGCTTCTCCGCCCCTGCCCATAGACTTACATTGAGGGGGCGTGGCCTGACATCACGAGTGGGCATGGCCGACCACCACAGCGTGAGCACAGCGTTCAGAACTAAATACAGACACATCTGACTAAAAGATCTAAACACACTGAAGCAGAAAACTTTGTTAAACCAAAATTCATGTATTGCATCCTTTTAATCCCTTAACCCCTTAAGGACCCAGGACGTACTAGAACGTCCTGGCACCCTGGGCTTTAAGGACCCAGGACGTACTAGTACGTCCCGGTGTTTCTCCGGTCTCTGCCGTGCCCCGGGCAGAGATCGGAAGCGGATGACTGCTGAAATGCTTCAGCAGGCATCCAGGCCAAACGCCGAGGGGGGCCATGTAGGCCCCCATGTCGGCGATCGCCGCAAATCGCAAGGGAAATCGCCCTTGCGATCTCCGGCGATACCGGGCTGATCGGGTCTCTGGGACCCGACCGCCCAGTAATTTTGCATGATCCCGGTTGTCACAGACAGCCAGGACCATGCTAAAGAATAGGAGCGAGGTGGCAAGCCTGCCACCTCCTCCGATCCCCTGCGATTCTTCGGTTAGTTAACCGACCAATCGCAGGGGGGGGGGGGGGGGGGGCGGTTACTTCCTCCCGCCCTGCCCGGCCCCTTGAAGTCCGGAGAGGACGGGAGGAAGACCGGAGGACGCGGTGAGGGAGGGGGGAGTACTTACCTCGTCCCTGAAGACCCGGATCCAGACGATGAAGACGGCGGCGGTGGCGACAGGTGAGTAGATCTTCAGCCGCGGTCGGGCCCTTTACAGCAATGCACGTCGCCGTAAAGCGACCTGAATTGCTGTAATGGGACCCTGTAAACTACAACTCCCAGTTTTGCAACATCTGGAGGTCCACAGTTTGGAGACCACTGTGCCCTTCCAGATGTTGCAAAACTACACATCCTCAGCATGCCCTTACTGTCCAGGCATGCTGGGAGTTGTAGTTCTGTAGCATCTGGCCCTTCAGATGTTGCAGAACTACAACTCCCAGCATGCCTGGACAGTTTTGGCATACTGGGAGTTGTAGTTTTGCAACATCTGGAGGGCTACAGCTTGGACACCACTACACAGTGGTCCCAAACTGTTCTCCTTCAGGCTGTTGCGTAACCACTACTCCCAATATGCCCTTCGGCTGCCTGGGCATGCTGGGAGTTGTGGTTTTGCAACAACTGGAGGCACACTGGTTGGGAAACATTGTCTGTTTCCTAACTCAGTGTTTCCCAACCCGTGTGCCTCCAGCTGTTGCAAAACTATAACTACCAGCATGCACTGATAGATTGTGCATGCTGGGAGTTGTAGTTTTGCAACAGCTGGAGGTTTCCCCAACCCCCCCCCCCCCTGTGAATGTACAGGGTACATTCACATGGGCAGGGGGCTTGCAGTGAGTATCAGGCTGCAAGTTTGCGATGCAGCAAATTTTGCGCGGCAGCTCAAACTCGCAGCGGGAAACTCGCTGTAATCCCCCGCCCGTGTGACTGTACCCTAAAAACACTACACTACACTGCCACAAAATAAAAAGTAAAAAACACTACATATACACATACCCCTACACAGCCCCCCTCCCCAATAAAAATGAAAAACGTCTGGTACGCCACTCTTTCCAAAATGGAGCCTCCAGCTGTTGCAAAACAACAACTCCCAGTATTGCTGGACAGCCGTTGACTGTCCAAGCATGCTGGGAGTTTTGCAACAGCTGGAGGCACCCTGTTTGGGAATCGCTGGCGTAGAATACCCCTATGTCCACCCCTATGCAAATCCCTAATTCAGGCCTCAAATGCACATGGCGCTCTCACTTTGGAGCCCTGTCGTATTTCAAGGCAACAGTTTAGGGTCACATATGGGGTATCGCCGTACTCGGGAGAAATTGCCTAACAAATTTTGGGGGGCTTTTTCTCCTTTCACCCCCTTATGAAAAGGGGAAGTTGGGGTCTACACCAGCATGTTAGTGTAAAAAAAAAAAATTTTTACACTAACATGCTGGTGTAGCCCTATACTTTTCATTTTGACAAGCGGTAAAAGGGAAAAAAGCCCCCCAAAATTTGTAATGCAGTTTCTTCCGACTACGGAGATACCCCATATGTGGGCGTAAAGTGCTCTGGGGGCGCACAACAAGGCCCAGAAGGGAGAGTGCACCATGTACATTTGAGGTGATTTGCACAGGGGTGGCTGATTGTTACAGCGGTTTTGACAAACGCAAAAAAAACAAAACCCCACATGTGACCCCATTTTGGAAACTACACCCCTCACGGAATGTAATGAGGGGTGTGTAGTGAGAATTTACACCCCACATGTGTCTGACGGATCATTGGAATAATGGGCTGTGCAAATAAAAAAAAATTGTACAGCCCACTGTTCCAAAGATCTGACAGACACCAGTGGGGGGTAAATGCTCACTGTACCCCTTGTTACATTCCTCAAGGGGTCTAGTTTCCAAAATGGGATGCCATGTGGAGGTTATTTTGCTGTCCTGGCACCATAGGGGCTTCCTAAATGCGACATGCCCCCCGAGCAAAATTTGCTCTCAAAAAGCCAAATATGACTCCTTCTCTTCTGAGCACTGTAGTTCGCCCGTAGTGCACTTCAGGTCAACTTATGGGGTACTTCCATACCCAGAAGAGATGGGGTTACAAATTTTGGGGGTATTTTCTGCTATTAACCCTTGCATAAATGTGAAATTTGGGGGGGAAACACACATTTTAGTGAAATTTTTTTTTTTTACGTATGCAAAAGTCGTGAAACCCCTGTGGGGTATTAAGGCTCACTTAATTCCTTGTTACGTTCCTCAAGGGGTCTAGTTTGCAAAATGGTATGGCATGTTGGTATTTTTTGCTGTCCTAGCACCACAGGGGCTTCCTAAATGCGACATGCCGCCGAGCAAAATTTGCTCTCAAAAAGCCAAATATGACTCCTTCTCTTCTGAGCATTGTAGTTTGCCCGTAGTGCACTTCAGGTCAACTTATGGGGTACCTCCATACTCAGAAGAGATGAGTTTACAAATTTTGGGGGGTATTTTCTGCTATTAACCCTTGCAAAAATGTGAAATTTGGGGGGAAAACACACATTTTTGTGAAATATATATATATTTTTTTGCATATGCAAAAGTCGTGAAACACCTGTGGGGTATTAAGGCTCACCTAATTCCTTGTTACGTTCCTCAAGGGGTCTAGTTTTCAAAATGGTATGCCATGTGTTTTTTTTTTTTTGCTGTTCTGGCACCATAGGGGCTTCCTAAATGCAACATGCCCCCCAAAAACCATTTCTGAAAAACGTACTCTCCAAAATCCCCTTGTCGCTCCTTCGCTTCTGAGCCCTCTACTGCGCCTGCCGAACACTTTACATAGACATATGAGGTATGTGCTTACTCGAGAGAAATTGGGCTACAAATATAAGTATAAATTTTCTCCCTTTACCCCTTGTAAAAATTCAAAAATTGGGTCTACAAGAAAATGCGAGTGTAAAAAATTAAGATTGTGAATTTTCTCCTTCACTTTGCTGCTATTCCTGTGAAACACCTAAAGGGTTAAAACGCTGACTGAATGTCATTTTGAATACTTTGGGGGGTGCCGTTTTTATAATGGGGTCTTTTGTGGGGTATTTCTAATATGAAGACCCTTCAAATCCACTTCAATCCTGAACTGGTCCCTGAAAAATAGTGAGTTTGAAAATTTTGTGAAAAATTGGAAAATTGCTGCTGAACTTTGAAGCCCTCTGATGTCTTCCAAAAGTAAAAACACGTAAATTTTATGATGCAAACATAAAGTAGACATATTGTATATGTGAATAAAAATATTTTTTTTTGGAATATCCATTTTCCTTACAAGCAGAGAGCTTCAAAGTTAGAATAATGCTAAATTTTCAAATTTTTCATAAAATTTGGGGATTTTTCACCAAGAAAGGATGCAAGTTACCACAAAATTTTACCACTATGTTAAAGTAGAATATGTCACGAAAAAACAATCTCGGAATCAGAATGATAACTAAAAGCATTCCAGAGTTATTAATGTTTAAAGTGACAGTGGTCAGATGTTCAAAAAATGGCCGGGTCCTAAGGTGTAAAATGGCTGGGTCCTTAAGGGGTTAAGGACCAGGGCAATTTTCACTGTAGGACCAGAGCGTTTTTTGCACATCTGAACACTTTCACTTTAAGCATTAATAACTATGGGATGTTTTTACCTATCATTCTAATTCCGAGATTGTTTTTTTCGTGACATATTCTACTTTATGTTATTGGTAAAATTTTGTCGATACTTGCACCATTTCTTAGTGAAAAATTCCCAAATTTGATGAAAAAATTGAAAATGTAGCATTTTTCTAACTTTGAAGCTCTCTGCTTGTAAGGAAAATAGACATTCTAAATAAATAATATTTTGATTCACATATACAATATGTCTACTTTATGTTTGCATCATAAAGTTGACATGTTTCAACTTTTGGACGACATCAGAGGGCTTCAAAGTTCAGCAGCCATTTTCCAATTTTTCACCAAATTTTCAAAATCGGAATTTTTCATGGACCAGTTCAGGTTTGAAGTGGATTTGAAGGGCCTTCATATTAGAAATACCCCACAAATGACCCCATTATAAAAACTGCACCCCTCAAAGTATTCAAAATGACATTCAGTAAGTGTGTTAACCCTTTACGTGTTTCACAGGAATAGCAGCAAAGTGAAGGAGAAAATTCAAAATCACTCGCATGTTCTTGTAGACCCAGTTTTTGAATTGTTACAAGAGGTAAAAGGAAAAAAATACTCTCAAAATTTGTAACCCAATTTCTCTCGAGTAAGGAAATACCTCATATGTGTATGTCAAGTGTTCGGCGGGCGCTGTAGAGGGCTCAGAAGGGAGGGAGCGACAATGGGATTTTGGAGAGTGAGTTTTTCTGAAATGGTTTTTGGGGGGCATTTCACATTTAGGAAGCCCCTATGATGCCAGAACAGCAAAAAAAAAACAAAAAAAAAAAAACACATGGTATACTATTTTGGAAACTACACCCCTCAAGGAATGTAACTAGGGGTACAGGAAGCCTTAACACCTCACAGGTATTTCACAACTTTTTGTTAAAGTCAGATGTGTAAATGAAAAATAAAAACATTTTCACTAAAATGCTTTTTTTTCCCCAAACTTTACATTTTTACAAGGGGTAATAGGAGAAAATTACCCCCAAAATTTGTAACCCCATTTCTTCTGAAGAAAAAACTGATGTCCAGCGCTGCTCCCATATAAAAGTAAAATTCTTTATTCAAACATGACACCAACAGGTACAGAAGACACAGTAGTCACAGGTAGGTGATGCGTTTCAGCCCACCAAAGGGGCCTTAGTCATGGTATGAATAAAGAATTCTACTTTTATACGGGAGCAGCGCTGGACATCAGTTTTTTCTTCATTGTATACACTTGGGTACGGTCCGTACCAGTCCGTGCGCAGCAGGACGTGGGAGGTGAGCTGAACACTTCTCTACACAGCTTCCCATTTCTTCTGTATGGAAATACCCCATGTGTGGACATCCAGTGCTCTGCTGGCGCACTACAATGCTCAGAAGAGAAGGAGCGCCATTAAGCTTTTGAAAAGGGAATTTGTTTACAAAGCCCCCCGTGGTGCCAGAACAGTGGACATGTGACCACATGTGACCCCATTTTGGAAACTACACCCCTCACAGAATTTAATAAGGGGTTCAGTGAGCATTTAAACCCCACTGACGTTTGACAGATCTTTGGAACAGTGGGCTGTGCAAATGAAAAATTAAAATTTTCATTTTCACGGACCACTGTTCCAAAAATCTGTCAAACGTCAGTGGGGTTTAAATGCTCACTGTACCCCTTATTACATTACATGAGGGGTGTAGTTTCCAAAATGGGGTCACATGTGGGTATTTATTTTTTTGCGTTTATGTCAGAACCGCTGTAAAATCAGCCACCCTGTGCAAATCACCGATTTAGGCCTCAAATGCACATAGTTCTCTCTCACTCCTGAGCCTCGTTGTGCCCCCGCTGAGCATTTTACGCCCACATATGGGGCATTTCCGTACTCAGGAGAAATTGCATTACAAATTTTGGGGGTCTTTTTTTCCTTTTACCTCTTGTGAAAATAAAAAGTAAAGGACAACACCAGTATGTTAGTGTAAACATTTGTTTTTTTACACTAACAGGCTGGTGTAGACCCCAACTTTTCCTTTTCATAAGGGGTAAAAGGAGAAAAAGCCCCCCAAAATTTGTAGTGCAATTTCTCCCGAGTACGGAAATACCCCATATGTGGCCCTAAACTGTTTCCTTGAAATACGACAGGGCTCCGAAGTGAGAGAGCGCCATGCACATTTGAGGACTAAATTAGGGATTACATAGGAGTGGACATGGGGTATTCTACGCCAATGATTCCCAAACAGGGTGCCTCCAGCTGTTGCTAAACTCCCAGCATGCCTGGACAGTCAGTGGCTGTCCAGAAATGCTGGGAGTTGTTGTTTTGCAACAGCTGGAGGCTCCGTTTTAGAAACACTGCCGTACGATACGTTTTTCATTTTTATTGGGGGGAGGGGGGGCAGTGTAAGGGGGTGTATATGTAGTGTTATACCCTTTATTATGTGTTCATGTAGTGTAGTGTTTTTAGGGTACATTCACACTGGCGGCGGTTTACAGTGATTTTACCAATAGGAGTATGCGCTGTGGCGAAAAATTTTCCGCAGCTCATACTTGAAGCAGGACACTTACTGTAAACCTGCCTGTGTGAATGTACCCTGTACATTCACATGGGTTGGCAAACCTCCAGTGCATGCTGGGAGTTGTACTTTTGCAACAGCTGGAGGCACACTGGTTGGAAAACCTTCAATTAGGTTCTGTTACCTAACTCAGTATTTACCAACCAGTGTGCCTCCAGCTGTTGCAAAACTACTACTCCCAGCATGTACTGATCGCCGAAGGGAATGCTGGGAGATGTAGTTATGCAACAGCTGGAGGACCACAACTACAACTCCTAGCATGCCGAGACAGCTGTTTGCTGTTTGGGCATGCTGGGATTTGCAGTTTGCAACATCTGTAGGGCTACAATTTAGAGATCTCCAAACTGTGGACCTCCAGCTGTTGCAAAACTACAAATCCCAGCATGCCCAGACAGCAAACTGCTGTTTGGGCATGCTGGGAGTTGCAGTTTTGCAATATCTGGAGGGCCACAGTTAGAGATCACTGCCAGTGATCTCCAAACTGGGGCCCTCCAGCTGTTGCAAAACTACAAATCCCTGCATGCCCAAACAGCTGTCTGGGCATGCTGGGAGTTGTAGTTTTGCAACATCTGGAGGGTTACAGTTTAGAGACCACTGTATAGTGGTCTCAAACTGTACCCTCCAGATGTTGCTAGGCAACTTACCGGCTTCCGTCGGATCCAGCCGCATGACATCGCCGGACTCCGATCTCCGACACCGATGGTCGCCCGCAGCCTCGCCCGCGGGGTAAGTGGACGTCGGCGCCGGTCCTCTGACGGTTCCCCGTTCTGCCCCGCCTATTGTGGGTGGGCAGAACGGGGAAACCGAAAGTAAAGCCCCCCGCCCCCGATCTGCTATTGGTGGTTGCGTCTAGACCACCAATAGCAGGGATAGGAGGGGTGGCACCCCTCCCACCTCACTCCTATGCCTTCAGGGGGATCCTGGGTGTCTTGGACAACCGCGATCCCCCTTATATTCCGGGTCACTGGGTCACCATAGACCCGTCTGACCAGGAATAGCCACAAATCGCAAGTGTGAATAAAAAAAAAAATTTAATTTTAATCAACAAGTTAAACAACTTTATAAATTACTTCTATTTTAAAATCTTAATCCTTCCAGTACTTATCAGCTGCTATATTCCGGACATGGGCAGAAGTGTCAGCAGAGAGCACTGTGATCAGACAGAAAGGAAATTCAAAAAGAAAAGAACTTCCTGTGGCGCATATAGCAGCTGATAAGTACTAGAAGGATTAAGATTTTTAAATAGAAGTCATTTACAAATCTATTTAACTTTCTGGCACCAGTTGATTTAAATATCAACATTTTTTTCCAGTGGAGTACCCAATAATTAGACAAACACATAACTCATATACACCCATTTCTAAAGATAGCCCCTCTATTACATTGCTAAAGCTCCTTTCAAATACAAAGCATTATGGTTATACTGACAGCCACTTTGACGTTTGCGTGAAAATAAGCAAGGAACAGTTTTGCTTTATCTGATATGTATCTGGCCATTCTTACCTCATGCCGCACATTCATATCAGGTTTCTATGTTTATGCTTGCAGTGTTCACAATCAAATGATTCATTCCAAGGATACATTTTTGGAAACTCTGTCCCATTTCTCAACACTTCTGATGACCTCTCAAACTAAAACATCTTCCACTGTCCATGTGTCCCTTGATCCTAATGATGAAAGTGCTGGTGACCTTCGTCCCCAATTGTTGAATGTTACAGAGGCAGAGGCACTGGAGTGGTTGGTGGACTCTCAAGAACCCCTTGTGTTTCAGATTTTACCAGGAAGCAAACATCTCTTGGCTAATAGAATCCAAAAAAGGCTGAATGGGACACAACTTGAGAGAATCACAGAAAAGACACAAGAGGTGCTAGAGGACATGAAAGATATCTTTTCAACTAGAGAGCATATCCAAATCCTTCATAAACTCATTAATTCTTGCCATAGCCACATCAATGTTAGCTATATATCTACAGATCAGGAGCAGTCAGCACAGCTGGGAGATAAGCAACATAGGAAACTGCATTCACTGATGCTCCTTAAAACTTTACAAACAATACGCACTTATTGGCAAGATCGCAAAAAATTATCACGACAAAATCGTGGAGCGGGCCTCAAACATTATTGTCGTCTGCAAGAGCTGACCATCAACTTAAAACCACATAAGGACATACACCTACCAGAAGAAATAAACATCAACAACTGTGTAGGACCTTGCCGCTTCCCACAGACCACTCAAAGCAATTACGAGGCCCACGTTATTCTACTCATCCAGCTTCAGGAAAAAATACAATCTAGCCTTGATCGGCCACCTTGTTGTGTACCGATTCAGTACCAAGAGCAATATCTGATTGTGGCACAAAAGAATGGCTGCGAGCTCCACAAGTACCCCAACATGATTGCCAAAGAATGTGGTTGTAGATAGGTACATTATGTAAAAGCATTATATTAAGTTTTACGTAAAATATTAAGTGTTAATTTCTACAAATATGAGAAAAAAAGAATACATGTGCTACATATGCATTGGCAGCCAAAACACGCTATAATATTTCATCTCGGCCTCAGGAGGATATTGATTTTATATCACATAAAATGGAGAGCTCCTTGATTTCTTGCAGCTAGACTTATACACCTTTAATTTACATTGCAAAATATGAGACATACAAAACACTGGGAACATTTAGTTTGATGTACACTGTTAAGCTTCTTCATGTAGCTCAAAAGAGATATATGAAAGGAGGCCATTTCTTTTTATACCCCCTCTCCTCCTAAGCTGCACTTTTACCTTTCTTTGAATAATTTCACATACCTTCACACAGGGCTCTGTAGTGAATCTTCTACATATTTTCCTTTTGGCAGCTGAAAAAGGACAAAAGGTTTGAACTCCAGGAAAGAGTATGGGGACAGTATATGCATAAGAGCGTGCAAAATTGGGTAGTCTCCAATGTCACGCCCCCTCCCATAGACTTGCATTGAGGGGCGGAGTGTGACATCACACTGGGGCGGAGTCATGACATCACGATCTTCCGTCCCCGTGGTCGAGATGGACTCAGCATGAGGACCTCCAGCGGTAAAGGTGGGTGCCGCATGGTAGATCCTCGGGGTCCCCAGCAGCGGGACCCTGGCAATCTGACATCTTATCCCCTATCCTTTGGATAGGGGATAAGATGTCTAGGGGCGGAGTACCCCTTTAAACCAGTGTATTTTCATAATATACCTCCACCTAATAACACCTGTTTTCATCAGTATACAGACACTTTAAAAAAAGCATTTTCCCACTGCTTGCATTTCTTGTTCGAAAATTCTGCAGCCAAACATGACTTTAAAGAGGTATTCCGCTAGACATGTTATCCCCTATTCAAAGGATAGGGGATAACATGTCTGATTGTGGGGGTGCGGCGGCTGGGGACCCCCATGATCTCTGCAGCAGTACCCCAGTCATCCGGTGCACAGCACGATCATGGAAGCTCCAGGCTTCCGTGACTGTAATGCTGCAGCGTCGGCCCGGAGATCACAGGACCCCCCGCGATCAGACAGAGTAGCAACAGAGTACCCCTTTAACCTCTCTTATTTTTCCAAACACAGTAATACATGTATGTAGAGAAATTCACCTGGCACTGCTTTGGGATGAATATTCCTTTTGCTAAGCGGTCATCTGGTCAGTGCTGCGATCAGCAAACAGGTGGTGGTGCTCACGCTAAATAGTCACTGCATATAGACACAAAGAAGAAGCTTCAAAGAAAGATGCGGATCACTCACCACACATACGATGCGGTTTCCTTTATTCCATGTGTAGCAGTACAGATGGCTAAACACAGACAGATGTTATGGCAGGGCAGTAGGTGTTGGGAGCCCCGTCCAAAGTATAGCCATCTGTACTGCTACACATGGAATAAAGGAAACAGCATCGTATGTGTGGTGAGTGATCCGTGTCTTTCTTTGAAGCTTCTTCTTTGTGTCTATATACAGTAATACATGTTTTACTTTTTAATAATATTTTTAAGGTATTTGCAGCTATATAAGAGGACGTTCTGGGCATAAAACAGGAGGAGGCAACTGCACCACTTTTAAGCTGCACAAGTTTTGATAAATCTTCCCCTATTTCACAAGATATGCCCCTTCTTCTGCAAAGATATCATGGAAGGTTAGGTTTTCTATATACAAGTCAACTGATTATGATTATTATGTACCCTGTAAGTTTTCTGTTGTCCATACTGTAAAGGTGCAGTTGATTTATTGTTTTCTATTTCTATATGTGTGTGTTTATGTATATATATATATATATATATATATATATATATATATATACATATATATGCACACACACATACTATAAAACACTTCAATAATAAAACATCTGCCATGAAATGCAGAGTAACAGAGATCCATGGCAAAAACTTGTCTCTCAACTATGTTTTCCTGATGTCCCCTTTACGTGTTAAACTTCCTTAAACTGCTTGTAGATGAGTAGGATTTTTTTTTAAACCTGTATTTAATATTAAAAACCTGCTTTTAAAACTGTTTTTGCTTTTTTTCAATAAGCATTTAAAATGAAACATCTAAGGTCTCGAAAATGACATGCTACTGGGCCTCAAACTGCTTCATATGTGGGTAATACAAATTCCTATCTGCAGTGATATGATATGGCAGACAATTATACAATATCATGTAGTCTGGTGACAGGCTGATGAGAAATCTGTAGACAAAGGTTTTGACTTGGATTACTCCTACTACTACAATGTTCCCCATTCCAGTCCTCAAGGAAACCCAACAGATCCTTGTATTGAGGTTTTTCTTTAAAACAGCAAAAGTGACTGACATAGCTTACTTTTATGAATATTTACCAGAGAAATCCATAGGAAGTTATCAAGACATGCTCCAAAATTGCTATAAAAGTCTTAGCTATTTCTAGAGAATTACTTTAAAATAAATCTGGCGGATATTCAGTAATAACTGAGATTATTGGAGGTGTGGTATGCATAAATGACCCAGTAATTTATTTTTATTCTTACATTTGGAAGTACTTATTTTTTTGCCATCCCTTGGAGTAACACAGCAAGAAAATCACAGACTGAATGTGCAGATGAACTATGTAACTGTTTGCAAAATATTCCTCTGTAAACTAAATTCTTTGGAGTATTATGAGTAATTCCATGTGAGCAAACACATTCTTCCTTCCTTTTTTATCATACAAATAAGAGTTGAGGAATAACCAAGGATAAAAACTCAGATATAGCTGTTTACTGTTTATGTGGGTCCTGCTGTAAAAACTGGGAGTATTGCAGGACAGAAACAAAAATATTTGAATTAAATTAATCCTAACATTGTTATTATGAAAAAGCTGTTATCTTACATTAAATACCTTACTTATTAAAAGGCGCATATTTTATTTTGTAAAAATCCATTTCCCCCTGAACAGTTGTTCTACAAGTTTATACCGATATTCACATACTACAAGTTTGGTTTTTTCACTAGCAATATAGGTTATAGATAGATTTGAACCCCATCCAATGGAGCTAATTCATGTGTTGTTTACAGTCATGGCTTTCATTTCTGAGCCAAGAAGTGACAATACCGATTCCTATTGAAATGTGAGAAAAAGCTCTGTGTGAACATCTGTTGTTTCTAACAGTTCTGGATCATCCATCTTTCTGAATTATTGGATGCTGGGTTAAGGAATGTATATTCAGACAGGTAGATTAATGCAAGTAAGAAAACAAAGCACGCCCAATAGCTTAAATCAAATAGGTGGTTTATTTATCCATGTTGAGACCAAGCATGTTGCATAGTCAAAACAGTAACATGAATAAATACAAGATCTATTTGATTGGAACTATTTGGAGTTCTTTGGTTCCTTCCTTACATCAAGATTTTGGATCCTTGTTTAAGATCCTAACATCTGGCACCTGCCAAATGGATTTCCATTTCCATATAGGTAGATACATAGATTTTTAAATTGAAAGGGTATGAAAACTGTTTAAATGCATTGTATGTAATTTTGTTATGTTGCGGCCTTGTACTAATATGAAAAAAAATAAGATAAAATACATTTACCCTATCATTTTGTAAATAATACCCCATAATGACAAAGTACAAACAACATTTTTGAAATTTTAGCAAATTTATTAAAAACGGATAAATGAAAATGTTGCAGATAGTAATGATCACATATGACAATTACATAGATTTCTTAATGCTTTTCTTTAGTGATTCATTTTCCATAGTACAAAAAAAATATCCAAAGATCTCCAGTATTACAGTCATTAAAGAATACAAAGTTAGACATCACCCATAGTGCTCGACAGTCCTCAGCAAACGGAATCTCTTCGCCCTTTCCCGAGCATCCTATTGCTGACGCTCCTTCTCACGAAGGGGTGGACAAGTGAGCAGTCGCCGGACACTTCCGACATTTTGGAGGACACGCCCCCTTTCTCAAGTATCCCTATCGTGCTCCCACCACCATATACATAGTAATTCACATCTCGTGCGAACTCAATTCTGAAACGAGAAGTTATATATTAAAACCACAGTAAAAAAAACGCTTTGCAATTAAAAACATCAATTATCATGAGTATATTCTTAGCAGCAATATATATACATTTCATTCACAGAAATCCCGAAAAATTACATATTTCATTGAGCCCATCTGGGGTCAATGAATTCTATGTTTCAATCCAAAAAACTTCTCTGTAACAATTTCTTTTTCACAATTTCTTCTGATGCCCCCTCAATTTCTTCTGATACCTTCCACCGTAATTCACTAGCTTGGTGCCCAAATTCAGCTAAATGCTTCGCTACTCCTGTTTCACCATATTTATTAGTTGCCTCTGTTTGATTCTGACTCACTATAGTTCTCATGTTCCGGATTGTGCAACGATGCTCGCTAATCAACTGGGCATGTCAATCATAAGAGGACAAAAAAAAGTAATGTTACCTTCTCTCTTTTTACCTTCTTATTCGGTCTCAAATTTTCCCTCTGAATTTCCTGTACCTCTTCACCCACTTTTCTCACCATACTTTCATTATATCCTCTTTTAACAAATTTTTTAATCAACATTTCCTTATTTTTAACATAATCTTCAATATTACTACAAATTCTCCTAGCTCTTATAAATTGTCCCCTAGGTATCCCTTTAAACGTCTTAGGGGCATGCTGGCTCTGTCACAATAGTAAATTATTATCAGCCTCTTTTTTTATATAAGGTAGATTCAAGCTTTGTCCCATTTCTATACACCTCCACATCAAGATAATGGATTCGCTGGAGATGTAAACCCAATGAGTGGATGACAATCATTTAATTGTTTTACATATTCCTCTAACTGTTCATGAGAACCTGACCATAATAAAAAATATGTCATCCAGGTATCGAACCCATATTTTCACATAGCTACTCGTTGCAAAATATTTAACAAATAACTCTTCAAACTTAGCTAACAAAATATTAGCGACATTAAGTGCGACAGGGGACCCCATCGAGGTCCCCTGTACCTGTAAATAAAAATCTCCAAATCTAAAGTAATTTTTCATAAGTATCATCTCCAGCAAATCCATAATAAACCTGATCTTAGAGTTACTCAGTGTAAGGTCTTTTATTATTTCTTCTCTTACTGCAATAAGTCCTTCTTGATTCGGTAGGTTAATATAGAGACTCTTTATATCTAACATACACAATAATGTTTCCTTTGTTACCTCTATATGGATCAAGAATTCATTAGTGTCACTTAAACAATTTCTCAATTTTCTAACAACGTTCTGCAAAAATCCATCTACATATACTGCCAAGGGATAAAGAATGGAGTCGACACCCGTGACTATGGGACGTCTTGGGGGTCTCTCCATATCCTTATGCACCGTAGGAAGTTATATAAAATAGGTATTCTCGGTGGTTGTTAACCAAGGCCTGTTGGATCGTGGCATCAATAATACCATTATTTTACGGCTTCTTCCAACACAGAAAATATCTTGACTAAATTGATTAGTAGGGTCCCCTTTTAGTTTTTTGGCTTCTTGCAGGTAAAGTTCTTTATCCCACAGCACTGTAGCCCAGCCTTTGTCAGCCTTTTTCACAACCACCCATCATCTTTTACCAATTCTGTTTTTAACACATCTTTTTTATTTATTTATTTATATATATATATATATATATATATATATATCTTTCCATGTCTGGGTTGCCAGAATTGTATCAGCATTATCAGAACTGATCTTGTATGTCATCCATTACAGGGTACAAAGATCCCCATCAAGGGTTGGTGTAGTTGTAATTCCAAACAAGTCATTTACCTTCTAAAATCTCCATGCTGCCAGATTTATATCGGCCAAACAATGAGAAATGTGAAATGCCGGATTAGCGAGCATCGTTGAACAATCCGGAACATGAGAAGTATAGTGAGTCAGAATCAAAACAGAGGTAACTAATAAATATGGTGAAACAGGAGTAGCGAAGGATTTAGCTGAATTTGAGCACCAAGCTAGTGAATTAAGGTGGATGGTATTAGAAGAAATTGAGGGGGCATCAGAAGAAATTGTGAAAAAGAAATTGTTACAGAGAAAAGTGTTTTGGATTGAAACATTGAAATAATTGACCCTAGATGGGCTCAATGAAATAAGTAATTTTTCGATATTTCTGTGAATGAACATCTATATATATATATATATATATATATATATATTGCTGCTAAGAATATACACATAATAATTGATGTTTTTAATTGCAAAGCATTTTTTCCTGTGGTTTTAATATATAACCTCTCATTTCAGAATTGAGTTTGTGCGAGATCTGAATTACTATGTATATGGTGGTGGGAGCAAGATAGGGATACTTTAGAAAGGGGGTGTGTCCTCTGAAACATCGGAAGTGTCCGGTGACTGCTGGCTTGTCCCCCCTTTGTGAGAGGAAGGAGCATCAGCAATAGGATGCTCGGGAAAGGGCGAAGATATTCCGATTGCTGAGGAATGTCGAGCGTGTCAAGTGAGCACTATGGGTGATGTCTAACTTTAATGACTAATACTGGAGATCTATGGATCTTTATTTGTACTATGAAAAATGAATCACTAAAGAAAAGCATTAAGAAATCTATGGGTTTTTCAAGTGTGATCCTTACTATCCATGGTTGCCCTGGGATATGGAATTGAGCCTCCATTTTTTTTTTTAACTACACTTACACTATAGTGCGATTTAAGGTTTATCTGTATGGAACAACCAGGACTCTTCCTTGATCTGGCCGCCCCATCAAACTAAGAAATCAGGGGTGAAAGGCCTTGGTAAGAGAGGTGACTAAGAACCCAATGGTCACTCTGGCTGCACTCTAAAGATCCTATGTGCAGATGGGAGAAACTTCCAGAAGGTCAACCATCACTGCAGCACACCACTAATCTGGGCTTGAGTGGGCAGAAAAAAAACCTCTTTTTAGTTTTCAAATAACACCTAATGGTTCTTTTATGTGTGATAAAAAAATACTCTGTCTGCTAAAATCAAAATGTTACTTTTTAGCCTCAATTCTAAGTGTCATGTCTGGAGGTTACCAGGCACTGCTGATCACCTTCCCAATTTCAATCCATACAGGAAGCATGGGGGGATTTGTGACAATTTTAGACAAGAATTAGCATTAATAGATTTTTCGAGTTCCACCACATTATAATAATACTCCTGATGTCAACTCAAAATACATAAGAGCAGCACATTACATGTGGCACAGGCAGAGAGTGCTTTAAAGTAATACATATAGCACCTATAGCACTGCAAATTGAATGTGGTTGCAAGTAATGATGACTGTTAAGAGTAAAGTAATAAAGATATATGTGGCTAGTAGCAAATCCCATAAGGTTAGGTATTAAAGGGGTTCTCCGGTGCTTAGACATCTTATCCCCTATCCAAAGGATAGGGGATAAGATGCCTGATCGTGGGAGTCCCGCCGCTGGGGACCCCCGGGATCTTGCACGCGGCACCCCGTTTGTAATCAGTCCCCGGAGCGTGTTTGCTCCGGGTATGATTACGGACGACCACAAGGCCGGCGGCGTGTGACGTCATGCCGCCGGTGGCGTGTGACGTCACGCTCCCCCCCTCAATGCAAGCCTATGGGAGGGGGCATGATAGCTGTCACGCCCACTTCCGTGGGCTTGCATTGAGGGCGGAGTGTGATGTCACATGCTGCCGGCCTTGTGGTCGTCCGTAATCAGACCCGGTGCGAACACGCTCCGGGGACTGATTACAAACGGGGTGCCGCGTGCAAGATCCCGGGGGTCCCCAGCGGCGGCACTCCCTCGATCAGGCATCTTATCCCCTATCCTTTGGATAGGGGATAAGATGTCAAAGCACTGGAGAACCCCTTTAAAATGGAAGCCTGTAGGTAGCATAAAAGAAGTAGTTTGATATCGTAATTTTTGCCATTTTTAATTTTCTCTCAATCACATATTTATCATTTAAATATTTTTAAATGAGCAGTAGACATTTTTTATTTAAATAAAAGATCAGAAAAACTAAAAGTTTTTTTAATTTTTATTACAGAATTTTCTAAGCTAGTGTTAGTGTTATATTTAGGCCTACAATGCCTCATTATTAAATAAAAACAAAACAAAAACCATAGAATTAACTATATTGATTTTCACTATTTTAGTGTTAACTAGATTCTGAATTCATAACTAGTGATTTAACTAGTGATAATGATAGTTAATGATATCCATGGAATAGGCTATGACTGCTTTGTTCTCAACTTTTCATCACAGTAGTTTAGTCACTGTATATATCCACATTTAATTATACCCTTAGTACTGCCCTTCAGGACAAAGATTAAGAAGCATTAATTATAATGCCTTTTCTTGTGGTCCTTTTCTTGGCGATACTCTTTATACCCCTTACTCTCCTTTTCCTCTTTTTTTCCCTTGTTTTGTTTGATGTATTTATTTTGTTCATCTTTTTCCTTTCTATATGGCTTTCCATAATCTTGTTTCTTTGAGTGGTCATATTTGTTTTCATATTTTTTCTGGTTACTTTTTTCTTTGTATGGCTTAACTTTTGCATCTGCAAAAGATTTGATTGGATCTTTGGTTTTTTTCTGAAATGGAAATACATCCCTACTTTGAGAACCATCCTCAGTTGCTCTTCGTATTTTGCCAGCTTTGGCTTCCATGTATTTGCTTTTGGACTTTAACCCCCATTGTTCAGTTAGCTTTTCGCTGTCTGTTTTTGTCTCCGTTTTCTCGTACTGTGGTGTCTCTTTTGTTACCAAATCTTCCTCAGTTTCAATTGTTTCATCTACTTCTACACTGGTTAGTTCTGGTTCTTCATCTTCAGGCAGTTCAACATCTTCTATCATTGGTCGGTCTGATTGTTCAATATCAGGAGATGATGATTGCTCGACTACAGGCATCTCTGGTTCAGATGAGCCAAACCAAGCTTCAAAAAACCATGGTTCTGACTGACAAAGAAATTGTAAACATCAAACATCTTGTCATTTATTTAACAGTAGATTATAACAGGAAAAGGAAAAGAATATTGAAAAAAAGAACCAGCAGTGGGGTAGCATGTCTGTAGATCAATAGGTATAGTCCCTGCAAATTCTAAAACCACATTATCTAGAGAAGGCCCTAACAGAATGCTGTAGCAACATGTTATTGTGCTGGAGTCTTAATAAATTAAAGGGGTACTCCGGTGAAAAACTTTTTTTTTTTAAATCAACTGGTGTCAGAAAGTTAAAGGGGTTATCCAGCATAAGGTGATTTTAGTACGTAATGGACATGCTTAGGAAGGATCTGCGTTTGTCTTGGGCTAAATGGCTATGCTGTGAGATTACCAGAACACTGTTGCTAGCTTTCTCTGAACTTGTATTTCCTGTTTTCACTTTTCTTGTTTGCCTACAAATCCCATGATACCATGTTTCTCCTTCACACATATCAGCTACCCCACCCATTGAAACATAAATGAGCTGCAGACCTGTGGTTTTCAATCAGAGTGACTTCAGCTGTTGCATTACTTGCAGATTGCTCTCTCCACCCATTGAAGCAGACAGGCTCCCTGTCATTAGCTGACTAGTGAGTCAGGTCTCGACCGCATTGCAAGCTGGGAAAATTCCGAGACAGCAGTCATTTTGTATGCTGTTAAAAATAAATATTGGGATGAAAATCACATTGTGAGAAAACCGTCACACAGTGGAATACTACAGTGGAAATTATTTTCCGTTTGAAACACAGAGCTGTCTGCTGACATCATGAGCACAGTGCTCTCTGCTGACATCTCTGTCCATTTTAGGAACTGTCCAGAGTAAAAGGAAATAGCCATAGCAAACATATGCTGTTCTGGACAGTTCCAAAAATGGACAGAGATGTCAGCAGAGAGCACTGTGCTCATGATGTCAGCAGACAGCTCTGTGTTTCAAAAAGAAAATAATTTCCGCTGTAGTATTCAGCATCTAATAAGTAAAGGAAGGATTAAGATTTTTTAATAGAAGTAATTTACAAATCTGTAACTTTATGGCACCAGTTGATTTAAAAAAAAGTGTAAAGTGTGTTTCACTGGAGTACCCCTTTAATCCGAATTTTACAAACAAACCAATACCCCAAATTAATTTGAAATTCAGATTAATAAAGTGTGCAACGAATAATTTCTCTGAGCATATCTCATAACAGCCAGACATACAACTTTGACAGAGTTTCTAGTGCCATATGGTTGTTTAAGGAACCAGAGTGCCAACTCTCCTGTTACCATTACTTGCGGCAGGCATAGTTGGCAACATTAATGAAGGTATCAAACAGAATAGATAATAGTAGTCGACACTCCTACCCCGGCAAAGCCTCACTTACAACAGACTTTTCACAGTACACAGCTTACACACAGCGGATAGCTTCTGACTGCCTGTCCTAAACCATTGACCGTGGTTGCAGAGCCCCAGAGACACAGTTCCATAAATGCAGGTATGAAAGAAGATAGGCGTCACTCACCAGTCAGATGATACAGGTAGGGCTGCAGCTAACGATTATTTTAATAATAGATTAGTTGTCGATTATTTTATCGATCGGAAAAAATTTCAAAATTCCAAAAAAAGAGGTTCAGCTGATTCTACTTGAAAAATGATGTACAATGGCCATATTAAAAGTTTCTAGCAAGATGTGACCAAACAGCAGAAACTTTTTTTTTTTTTACATTTACGCCAGTTGCTGTACAGTACAGAAACAGTGTAAATTTGATACTGCCGCACGGGTAACTGTCTGAACTATTAAAATAAAATTTTAATGATTCAAAGATTCACTAATATTTTAATAGTTCAGACAGTTAGCCATGCGGCAGTATGAAATATGTAAAAAAATTAAATTAAATTAAAAAAAATGATTTGACTTTTTTTGTATATCAATAGGAAAAGGGGGGGGGGTAATTTTTATTGGGGGAGCAGTTTATTTACATTATTATTTTATTTTTTTACTTTACTCTTTTTATATAGGCTCTTTAGGTTTCTCACCCCTATTAAATGCTACTACCCAAGATCTAGGAGCCATTAACACTCTGTCATCTTGCAGATAAGGAACCTTCCATCCCTCCTGATCCCACTATTGAGGTTTTGCCATTTAGAGGTGGCAATCCCTCCACGTACTCTTCCCCCCCCCAACCCCTGTCCCGGTAGGCAGCTCTATTGACTTGTTCCCCAGGGCAGTGGAACGAGATGTTAGGGCTTTAATTTACCCCCCACAAAAAAGCAACCTGTTGATGGGTGAAAAGAGGGCTTTAAAATGGCTTAAATCACGACCTGATCTTAAAATTGTTAAGGCAGATAAAGGGGGTAGCACTGTTGTTATGTTTTTCACCATGTACGATGAAGAAAAAAATGTGGTTATTAGGCGACACCACTACCTACACTAAACTCAAAGTTGATCCTACCACCAAAACTATGAGCCAACTACTTTCTTTCTTAAGAACTAGATGTGAGCCAGGTATCATATCACAAAACACTGCTGAGAAACATCTTCCCAAAAATCCTTCATATGCGAAATTATATTTTCTGCCTAAGGTTCACAGGTCGCAGAAAGTACAATTGGTCACGCAAAAAACAAGCCCTTATATGGGTCTGTAGATGGAAATATAAAAGAGTTATGGATTTTAGAAGGCGAGGAGGAAAATGCAAAAATAGAATTGGCCTGTTCCTTAAGGTTAAAATGGGCTTGGTCCTTAAGGGGTTAAGGATACCGGTGATCTGTTGACTCACTTGCAACATTTCACTTGGCAACACACATACCATCTCACTTCTATTGATGTTGAGAGCCTGTACACCCGCATCTCCCATGATGCGGGTGTAGAGGCTATCCGGGAATTCCTTTACTACACTGACAAGACTACAGAGTTCACCGATTTTATCTGTGAAGCACTCCTGTTCATCCTCTCCCACAATGAATTCAAGGGCGGCGAGGGCTGGTACAGACAGGAGAGCGGGACTGCGATGGGCACCCCGGTCTCCTGTACTTATGCAAACCTGTTCCTCTCCGTCCTTGAAAGCCGCTATGTTTTTTCATCCACCAGTTGCTTTGCCCGTAACATCAAACTTTTTCTCAGGTATGTAGACGATATTATTGTAATATGGGAGGGCTCCAAAGCCATGAATTCATGAATTTAATGAATCCATATTGTAATATGGGAGGGCTCCAAAGCCATGAATTCATGAATTTAATGAATTCATCACATACCTTAACCCTACCAATAAAGAGACATGTTTTTTACTTCTGTCTTTGGAGATTCAGAGATCGACTTCCTAGATGTAAAGTTAAACGTAAATCGTTGAATCTACATTAACCACACAGGGATATCGTAAAAGTATAGCCCGTAACTCTCTCTTACATTTTCATAGCTCTCACCCTCCCCATGTGAAACGCAGTATTCCCTACTCACAATTTCTCCATTTAAGGAAAGTGATTAGTGAAACTGCCAATTTTATAAAACAAGTCTCTGATTTAAAACATCGACTACTTGAGCGTAATACTCCCATAAAATAATTGGAGAAGGTTTTCAAAAAGCAGCCCTAACCAACCGAACAGACTTGTTAAAATCTAAAAGTCGTTGTGAGCAAAAACCTAAGCGTTTCCTCTTCTCCCTAGCAAATTCTAATATGAACGACACAGTAGCTAGAACAATAACAAACAATTGGTTTATAATAGAGGTAGATCTGAATTAAAGGAGATTGCTTCAAATTCTCCTCTGATCACTTACCGTAAGAACAGGACCATTGGCGATAAGCTCAAGAGCCCTGTGTAAGCTGATAGAGGAAAACAAGGGTCCAAATGGCTTACTGATCTGAGCCTTACTGGTAATTGCTCCAGTGGAACTTGTTTTTTTTTTTGTTCTAACAATTTAGCTACTGACCCTTTCAAACTCGGTAGTCATCTTTTTTCTGTCAAGGACTTAATGACATGTTGCACATCCTTTGTGGTATATGCAATTCTCTGCCCTTGTGGTTGCTTTTATGTGGGCAAAACCATCTGACCATTACACGTATGCTACCGCAAGCATGTTCGTTCTATTCGCACCGGCGTCTGTGCCCCTCATTTGGTTGCCCACATGAGAGAAACACATAATGGCAATATCAATCTGATGAGATTCACTGGTTTTGAGAATCAATCCCTACTGGTGGTGATAGTCACTCATCTGTTAAGAAGAGAGGCATATTGGATCGTGGAGCTTGATGCCACTGGCCCATTGGGTCTTAATGACCGTACTGAATTAGCTCCTTTTCTTTATAATAATTTTTTAGTATGCTAGTTTTCACGTTTTAATATGCCTCCTTTAACCCCTTAAGGACCGACCTATTTTTTACCTCTATGACCAGGCTCTTTTTTTAAAATTTGACATGTGTCTCTTTAAATGGTAATAACATTAGAACGCTTTTTCTGAGCAGAGCGATTCTGAGATAGTTTTTTCGTGACATATTGTACTTTATATAACTGGTGCATTTTTGTTGACACATGAAGCATTTTTTATGAAAAACTTCAAAATATTGTGAAAAACTGGAAAATTTCTGGCATTTTTTTAATTAAATTTTTTTATGGTGTACACTGTGCGGTAAAAGTGATGTTATATTTATTCTGTGGGTCAGTACGATTATAGCTTTCTATGTTCTTTTTCCTTTTCTGAGCAAAATTCTTTTTCTGCCATTTTCCAACAGCCGTAACTTTTTTATTTTTCGTCCGACACCATTAACCCGATAACGACCATGGACGTCTATACTCGTCCAATGGCCGTTACCGGGGTATGACGCGGGCTCCCGACTCGAGCCCGCATCATACCGGCCAGCCCCCAGCTGATTCCTGTAGCTGGGGGCCGGCGTTAAAAGCCGACATGCGGCGATCGCCGCGGCCAGCTATTAACCCTTTAGATCGCCGCTGTCAAAGTTGACAGCGGCGTCTAAAGGTGCCTGTATACAGTCCCTGGTGGTCCAGTGGGGTGGATCGCTCCCCCGCAGCGCGATCGCAGGGGAGCGATCCACTGCTGAGGTAGCCTGAGGGCTTACCTCTCCTCCTGTGTCGGCCTGGCTCTCTGAATGATAAAGCCTGGCAGGACCAGGCTTTATCAATCGAGCGCAGAGCACACAGATAAATGGGATTGTATGCAATCCCATTCATCTGTATGAGGAATCAAATGATTCCTCCTAAAAGTCCCCTAAGGGGACTAAAAGTGTAAAAAAAAAAAAAGTTTAAAAAAAGTTTAAAAACACACACATTAACCCCTTCTTTATTAAAAGTTTAAATCACCCCCCTTTTCCCAAATTCCATATTAAAAATATGTAACCATAATAAAAATAAACATATGTAGTATCGTTGCGTGCGTAAATGTCTGAACTATAAAAAATATATCATTAATTAAACCGCACGGTCAATGGCGTACACGCAAAAAAATTCCAAAGTCCAAAATAGCGTATTTTTGGTCACTTTTCATACCATAAAAAAAGGAATAAAAAGCGATCAAGAAGTCCAATCAAAATAAAAATGGTACCGATTAAAACTTCAGATCACGGCGCAAAAAATGAGCCCTCAAACTGCCCTGTACGTGGAGAAATAAAAAAGTTATAGGGGTCAGAAAAGGACAATTTTAAATGTATAACTTTTCCTGCATGTAGTTATGATTTTTTCCAGAAGTGCGACAAAATCAAACCTATATAAGTAGGGTATCATTTTAATCGTATGGACCTACAGAATAAAGATAAAGTGTAATTTTTACCGAAAAATGTACTGCCTAGAAACAGAAGCCCCAAAAATTTACAAAATGGTGTTTTTTCTTCAATTTTGTCGCACAATGATTTTTTTTTCCGTTTCGCCATAAATGTTTGTGTAAAATGACTCATGTCATTCCAAAGTAGAATTGGTGGCGCAAAAAATAAGCCCTCATATGGATTTTTAGGTGCAAAATTGAAAGGGTTATGATTTTTAAAAGGTGAGGAGGAAAAAACAAAAGTGTAAAAACAGAAAAATGCTTGGTCCTTAAGGGGTTAAGGGCTTAATTTTTGTGGGATGAGCTGTACTTTTTATTGGTATCATTTTTGTGCTACGTGCTACCTTTTGATCTTTTTTATTCCGCTATTTGTACCAAAATTGGCGAATTTTGCGCTTTTTTTGATGTTTTTTTTACGGCGTTCACTGTACGGGATAATTTACATTATAGTTTTATAGTACACGTCATTACGGACATGGCAATACCTATTATGTATATGATTTGTGTTTTTGATCTGTTTTTGTGATAATACAGGGCTTTTATTGGGAAAGGGGCATTTTTTTTTTTTTTTACACTTCATACTTTTATTGAAGAACTTTTTATTTTATTTTTTACACTTTTTACAGGTAATACTATGCTGCAATACATTTGTACTGCAGCACAGTATAACCTGATGAGCTGCAGATACTACAGCCTGTGCGATCCAGCCTCTGGCTGGATCTCACAGGCTTCCGTAGCAGGCATACAGGAGGTCATGATCTGACCTCCTGCTGCCATAGCAACCAACAACGACCCGCGATTGTATCGCGGCGCCGCCGTTGGAGAACAGGGGGAGAGCGTTCCCCCCTTTAACACCATAGATGCCGTGATCAGGATTGATCACGGCATCTATGGGGTTAATGCTGCCGGGAACGGCGCGATCGCGGCTCCGGCGGGACTCCAGCTGTGATTGACAGCCGGTTCCCGTCGCCGATCTCCTGCGCTGCCTGTGGCGGTGCCGGAGATCGCTATGACGTAGATAAACTTGTGGATGGTGAGTGCAATCTCTTTTGGACTTTTCTCTTTGTATACCTCTTTTGATATAGCACTCCTATACACATGGGGGTATGTGCAGACTGCTGAGCATTGCACCCGACCCATGTCTGTAGTCCTGACTCTGTAGTACTACAAATACTAGGGTGCAAATGCTCTGCACACCCCCCCCCCCCATGTGTATAGCAGTGTATATGTACTACATACACTCCGCTATACCCATGGGGATATGTGCAGAGCATTGCATCTTAGTGTCTGTACTACAGACACAAGGGTGCAATGCTCTGCACATACCCCCATGGGTAAAGTGGTGTGCACAGTACTACAGACACAAGGGTGCAATGCTTTACATATGCTGCTATACACATAGGGTATATGCAGAGCATTGCACCCTTGTGTTGGTAGTACAGACTAGGGTGCAATGCTCTGTACATCCCCCCACCTGTATAGGAATGTACACACACTGCTATACACATGGGGGGTATGTGCAGGCCACAGAGCATTGTACCCTAAGGTCTGTAGAAGACTCTGTCTGCTGACACACACGGACGGAGGCCCTGGGAGGATCACCGTCCGCCAGGGCCACAGCACAGTGAGTGTGTGCTGTATTGGAATCTCAACCTACCGTACGGGGGGCCTGGAGGCAGCGGCAGGTGGCGGTGGACGGTGGCAGAAAACAGAGGGTCACTGATCCTCATGGGCTGAGTGGGGAAAATACAGGTAAAATGGTGGCGGGGGAGGAGACAGTTAGGAGGAGCAGCAGCCTTCTAACTGGTAACACTGATTGGAGGGTGGAGCTGAGAGTCTCAGCCTGAGACTGTCACTGAGGCTGCAGCGGGATTTGCGGGACTCGTGCCTGACCGCCTGCCTACCCCCGCAGCAGCCTCCTGACCGCGGACAACGAATGGGGCGATTATTCGATAACGGGAGTCGTCGACAACGAATCCCATTATCGAATGTAATCGATTTTATCGATTAATCATTGCAGCTCTAGATACAGGATTTCCTTAGTTCAAAGATGCAGAAATAACAGGGTGCTAACACAGACAGGACTAAGGGAATGCTGCGAGTCAGCAACATGTCGGGTGACAACTGTTTGCGCGTGCGTCCGCATGCTTCGTCAGACATGGGTCTGACGAAACGCATCATCTGACCGATGAGTGATGCCCATCTTCTTTCATACCTGCATTAATGAAGGTATCCTTTCAGAAAGGAAAAGTCTTCAGTAAATATGAAGGTTTGCAAAAGTGACCATATTGGCAAAGTAAGACAAGGAAACATGTTGTTTTTTACCTGTATTTGCCAGTGCCAGTTAAAGGTTTCTGATGTATATGCTTTTTGTGTTAGTTGGCACTCTGATGATCAGATAGGTGACAGAATATTTTTGCCAACTAAAAAGGGAAAGACCCTCTGCAGTCCTGATCTAAAAAATGTTAAAGGGGTATTCTGCCCCTAGACATCTTATCCCCTATATAAAGGAAAGGGGATAAGATGTCTGATCGCGGGGGCACCCCCGTTCACCAGATGCATGGAGCAAAGTATGCTCCATGGACGATGACGGGCGATACAGGGGCCGGAGTATTGTGACGTCATGGCCCAGCCCCCTAGTGACATCACAGAAACAGAAGTAAACAGAAACAAAAAAGGAAAAAGATCCTGTACATGAGCACACAATGCTTGTTTTGTTGTATAGCAGAGCTGACTTCTAGTGCCTATTGACTTAAAGGGGTACTCCAGTGGAAATTATTTTTTTTCAAATGAACTGGTGCCAGAAAGTTAAACAGATGTGTAAATTACTTCTGTTTACAAATCTTAATCCTTCCAGAACTTATCAGCTGCTGTATGCTCCAAAGGAAGTTGTATTTTTTTCTGGAGTTCTTTCCAGTCTGGCCACAGTGCTCTCTGTTGACACCTCTGTCCGTATCAGGGACTTATTGAGGGAAAATGAAAAACAAAGAGGACAGCGCCTTGTGTATTACCCAAGATACCCTGCAGAGGACAGGACAAGGTGGGCTCTGTAAAATGGCCGCTCACCTGGTTACAAACAGTTTGCTCTTATCACCCCTATGGGGTATGAGAAGGTCTTCTGGGTTAGAACTGCTGAGCACAAGGTGCGGATGGGAAAGAAGAGGACTTCTCCCATAGAAAACTGCAGACTTGTGGAAAAATTCAACCTTATCAGCGGGCGCTGCTCAGAACTCCAGAAGCATCAAGATGGAAGCCAAGATAGGGTTAAAGTGCTAGGAAGCATCATGTTTATTTAAATATCAAAAGACGCATTTCGGAGGGTCAATCCTCTTTTCCTCAGACTGGTATGTGAGGAGGGGGGGAGTGTCCGGGCGCCGGTGGCAGAGAGTGTTGCATCTGTGTGCTCGGGGGGCGGTTCTCCGAGTACAGTGTGTTCCGTGGGCGCTGCGGGGCACTCCACTGTGAAGGTGGGGGGGGGGGGTGAGTTCAGGTTCTGGTCTGGCTGCCCCCCCGGTAGTGACTGCTCCTAGGAGCAATGGGAATGTCCCTGCCGGGGGTTCAGGGGGGACCCCGGCTCTGGAGGCCATTTGCAACAATGCCTCCTGGAGGCTCTACGCAGGGGTGACAGGTCGATCCAGATAGAGGGAAGGGGTGAGGTCGACCTGTCTTTCTGGATAGAGAGGCACAGTTTGGGGGCTTTCCGAGAGCGGAATGGGGAGGTGGTCTGGTCCCTCCCGACACCCGGGCAGGACAATAACCGTAGGAATGTGGTCCGATTTGGAGGGGCGAGGGTGCATGTCCACCTCGCGCTAAAGAGGTTGAGCTCCTCCTTCAGATGGAATTCAGGGCAAGTGACATCATTGCCCTGATTCACCCCTACGGTTCGTCTGAGTTTGACGTCAGTTTTGTTCAGCCAGAGGGTCTTTAACTCTTCTGGTCAAACTACAAAGTAGCGAAGAACGAGCCCGGCTGGCGGGATTTCGCCGTAAAGGCGATTTCCCGTCAGAACTCTGACAAGAAAGTGACAGTTTTGACCCGTAACAAGTCGCTTTCTTGTTATGACATCATGACCTGACTCGGACCGTATGGGAATGCGACGGACATGCCCAAGAAAAACTTTGATGAGCACGGGATCTGGTCTGGGGCCTGGACGTTTTCCGTCAAACTCAAGCGTTCAGGGAGTACGGTTGCCCACATTCCGTCAGCCGCCTTCCTTGGGCGTGATAGGATCAGGGTCTTTTACCAGGGGCAACCTAAGGTCTGTCACAGGTGTGGCAGCCCCACCCACTTTAGCGCAGCCTCTACTGTGTAGGTCTGTGCTTTGTGTGGTGGGTCATCTGGCCACATCCTGCAGGCAGATCCGGTGCCCCCTGTGTGGTGTCCTCGAGCACCTTTTTAGCCGTTGTCCCAGCGCCTTCGCCCGTGCAGCGGCCGCTCCAGCTGAGGAGAGCTGTGAAGTTGCCTCGGTTGGGGAGGGTACAGGCAGGGATGGGGGTGCAACAGGGCTAGTGAGGAGGAAAAAGGGCCCCGCCAAACTAAGGCGGGAGGAAAATCGTAGGAGCCGGAGAGTGCCCAGGTGACGAGGGTAGCTCCAGCCCCTGCTCCTAAAGCTGGCCCTGTAACTGCTGAAGCCCTGGAGAATGTGCTGGATGAGGAGATCAGGAGGCTGTGCAAAGAAGAAGGCAATATGCCTGACCCTTCTGATTCCTCCCACTATGAAAGTGTGGATGAGGAGAGTGGGGAGAGGCCTAAAAAGAAAGAAAGGGGCGAAAGGGATAAAGAAGAGGTCAGAGCCCTCTGTTCCTTGTACTACGGGTCAGGTCCAAAGCGGAAGCCTGGCTGCCCCCCCCTCTGATTGACCAAGTCAAACCGGTACCTCATCCTCGATACCATCTCCTCCCCCTCCTTGGAGGGGGAAGGTGAGGGCGAGGTGCCTAGGGAGAAAGAGCCTCTGGGGGGAACTGGGCCCTGTCCTGTTGAGGCACCTTCCTCAGAGGGCAGGTCTAGACCGGGGCCGGACGCAGACGGGGACCATATGGATCAATCAGAATCCAAGAAAAGGTCCAAAAGCGGTCCTGCCTTCTCTTCTTCTTCGGGGCATGAGGGGGCTAAGAAGAAGGGGAAACAGAAGTAAAGGGTGAGGCCGTCTAATTTAATCACCCTGTATGGCGGCACTCACCCCATTGACGCTGACATCTATTAACTGTGCCAGCATAAAGTCTGATACGGCTAGATTTGCAGCCTTTGATTTTCTCTGCCGTGTTGAAGCCGACATTTTCTTTTACAGGAGACCAGGTTGTCAGATCTAGCCTCCCTGCTAAAAGCCAGGAGAGAGTGGATGCGCGGTCCCACCCACTGGTCTCTTGCGGCTGAGCCGTATAGTGGGGTGGCGGTCCTTTTTACCACTCCTGTTGAATGCCGATGGGTTATTGAATTAGAAATGGGGAGGTGCCTGATCTTAAAATCTCTTCATGAGGATTAAGCCCTTTCTTTTTACGAGTCGGCAAGTGATCTTTGGGGGGGACTTCAATAATGTCACAAGGTCCCAAGATAGGAGAGGCTCCAATGGTCCGCTGACTTGCAATAGTGTGGCACTGATTAGCATAGCTAGAGAAGCTCGCCTAGAGGACGCCCACATCCAGAGCCCCGCGGGCATCAAGGTAGTCGCAGGTCTAGGATAGATAGGTTTTAGTTGAAGGAGGAAATCATCTCTTCTGCAGTGTCCGTGGTTGAGGTGGAGTTCTCCAATCACTGTATGATTTTGTTTTCCCTGAATGGGTAAAGGTTATTGGAAGCTGAATTCGTCCCTCCTGGAGGAAGCGGAGATAAGACAGTCCTTTGAGGATTTTCTTCAGAGCCAGGTACCTTTACTGGATCTTTGCAGTAATAAGCTGGAGTGGTGGGAGATGTTTAAGAAGCGGGTTGCAGGGTTCTTCCACCAGCTCTCGAGCCTCAGGTCCCTGAACAGGTAATCGCCTGTATCAGGGTCTGAGGAGGAAACTCGAACTTCTCGTCTCGACTGGAGGTATCCGAGAGGATATCTCTAGAGATGAGCGAACTTACAGTAAATTCGATTTGTCACAAACTTCTCGGCTCGGCAGTTGATTACTTATCCTGCATAAATTAGTTCAGCTTTCAGGTGCTCCCGTGGGCTGGAAAAGGTGGATACAGTCGTAGGAGAATCTTTCCTAGGACTGTATCCACCTTTTCCAGCCCACCGGAGCACCTGAAAGCTGAACTAATTTATGCAGGATAAGTCATCAACTGCCAAGCCGAGAAGTTCATGGCGAATCGAATTTACTGTAAGTTCGCTCATCTCTAGATATCTCCAGATTTATGGTTCAAAATATTTTATTCGGGATACATCATAGGTAAAGTACAAACAAATCAAACATGCCTTAACAAGTACCCAGTTTTTTCTTTCGTGTTTCACATCACATGTATAGCATACACAAGTTAAGTGAAAGAGAGAAACAAAAAGGAAAAATAAAACTTAACTTGCAGGGTAGCGTGATCAGGAGTACGTGCATGTAATGGGGGAGAAACAGGAAAGTTTACTCCCACGGTCGCCCCATTAGCCTAGAATATACGACCTGCTCTAAGTGACATAGCAACATGCAGTACATCAACAGGTATAAGTAATAAAAGAAACGTCTCACAATTGTGATGGTAAGTGAGACAACCAGTAAATAACCAGCAAACCTAAGTAACTAAGGTGGAAAGTGGGAAAACAGACTGTCTACCAAGGATTGTGAAGATGACATAGTAAGGTACTACTGAAAGAGAAGATAAGATGGACTCCAGGGGTTCCCGGGGTACCGAGTGCAATATGAAATGGAGAAAACACAAAGGGAAGGAGGTAGAGGGAGGAAAGCGAGAGAAGAAGAAGGAAATGGAGAGTGGGGAAATAAAGGGGAAAGGATGAAGGCCTAAAAGGCACCCCAGGATGCCCAGGAAGGCATGTAGTCAACTCTATTATTCCATCATATCACGGAGTGGATAGGTAAGGAGGCAGTGGATCTAGTCCCATCCCAATATTTCTTCCAACCGGTCCACATGTCACGGAATCGGTGATGCCGGCCTTGGCCTATCGCCCAGATCTCCTCCAGGACATAGGCATGATTAATAACTGTGCATAGCTCATTGAGTGATGGGCTGGTGGAAGTTTTCCAATGTCTAGTGAGAACCAATTTGGCTATTATTAAGATTTTACACATCAGGCATCTGACATTGGGAGGAAATTGTTCCAGACCTATCAGCAATAAAGCTAGACTTGGGGTCAGCTGTATTCTAATGGAAAGGACAGCTGTAAGGAGGTGTTCCACGCCCTTCCAATATGATGAGATTATCGGGCAGTCCCATAAAATGTGTAAAAGTGTACCCCTGTGTGAGCAACCCCTCCAGCATAGATCAGAGCAAGTCGGGTACATGCGGTGAAGCCGTGCAGGGGTGTGGTACCACCTGAGATGGGTTTTCATGGCCGCTTCAATGTGGGTCATACTCTGAAGGGATTTATAGATATATTTATACGCCAAAGCCCAATCAGCAGGAGTAAACACATTATTAAGGTCTAGTTCCCAGGCTCTCATTACCGGTGTTAGTGTAAGGTCACAATGGGAGCCTAGTTCAGAGTAAATAGGTTTTAAACCTGCCTTTCTAAGAGAAAAAGCTCTAAACAGAGATGAGTTCAGTGGAGGGGGGCGGCAGTTTTGTATAAAATTTTTGATCCTAAGATAGGGAAAGAGTAGGCGCGGTGGTAAGCTGTATTTGTGTTGTAATGTGGGGTAGGGAAGAATCGTGTCGCCATCACATAAATGACCTACCGTAGTGATATTACATTGTAGCCAAGGTGACACGTTCAAGTCTGGTATAGCCAGTCGTAACAGCTCCAATGGAGCCTGTAATTTACAGGATGTGACTGTCGCTGAACTCATGGAATGGGATAATTTCCAACAGTTGAGCCCTGCAAGGGTTAGGGGTGACAGTGTAGGTGGGGGTGTGATGCCCCATGCATATATGTACAACAGGGTTTTGGGGCTAACTCCCTGTGCATAAAAGCTTTCTATAGCAACCCATGGGATTGCCGTGTTGTCCTCCCATAGGGGCCGTAAGAGAGAGACCAATGTAGCTAAATAATATCTGCGTACATCTGGGATTCCCAGACCGCCCACTCCCTTATGTTTAGTCGCTATAGAGTGATGGATGCGGGGTCTGGACCCTCCCCAAATATAAGAGTTGACTAATGTTCTAACCTTCGAGAAGAAAGATAATGGGATAGTGATAGGCAATGTTCGGAATAGATATAGTAATTTGGGCAATGTGGACATCTTAAAGGCCGCAACTCTACCAAGCCATGAAACCTCAACCTTGCCCATCTGTGTAAGTTCTGCCTGTAGAGATTGGAGAAAAGGAGTGTAATTGGCATTGTAGAGAGTGTGAAGCCAGGGGGTGAGAGTAACACCCAGATATTTAATGCCGCCGGATTGCCAGTCTAATTGGTATTTCATTTTAAGGGAAGCAAGGGAAGAGGGGGGAAGGTGGAGGGGTAGTACTTGAGATTTTAGGTGGTTCAATATATAATATGATATTTCTCCAAATCTTTGCAGTAAGGAAAGTATCACCGGGAGGGAACTGTCAGGATGTGACAAAGTTAAGAGTATATCGTCAGCATAAAGCGATATAACATGTGTGCGATTGCCCACACGTATGCCGTGGATATCAACATGCGTCCGTACCGCCTGGGCCAGAGGTTCCAGAGAGAGAATAAACAAAAGGGGCGACAAGGGGCAACCCTGTCTAGTCCCATTGGTCAGGCGGAAGGAGTCTGATAGAGTTCCATTGGTGTAAACGGCAGCGGTGGGGTGTGTATATAGAGCATTAATTGCTGATATTATGGGGCCGGAGAAACCCATTACTTCAAGGACTTTAAAGGCATAAGACCAGTGTATGCGGTCAAACGCCTTTTCCGCGTCTAAAGCAACCAAGACGGCTGGCAACTTGTGGTGGTTGATGCAATGTATAAGATTGAGGGCCCTGCGGGAATTATCGGAGGACTGACGGTTCTTTACAAATCCAGTTTGGTCTGCAGCAATTAGATATGGGAGAACTTGAGAGAGTCTAGACGCAAGCAGTTTTGCGTATATCTTAACATCGCAATTTAACAAAGATATGGGGCGGAAATTTTGGGGGGTATCAGGTTCCTTTCCAGGCTTAGCTAGGGCAACAATTAGTGCCTGTTGATTTTCTGTGGGTAATGAACCATGGTCTATGGCATGTTGAAAGAGGTTCAGCATGGGGGTCATCAGAACAGAGGTAAAGGCTTTAAAATATTCATTAGTCAGACCATCCGGTCCTGGTGACTTCCCTATGGGGAGGGACTTTATGGTCTTAGTAAGCTCGTCAGTAGTGATAGGGGAGTTGAGGATAGCGAGGTGGTAAGGTTGTAAAGAGGGGAGCTTAATTGATGTGAGGAAGTCCTCTATGGTGTCACGTGTCGGCTGAGGAGTATTGGTGTCATCCCTAAGATTATATAGAGATTCATAATAGGTTTTAAATTGGTTTGCTATTTCCTTCGGATGTGTCAGCTTGGCTGATTTATCCGGATTCCAAAGGAAAGGGATTTTTGATTTGGCCTGCCTACGTTTAAGTGCGGAGGCTAATAGTTTGCCAGCCTTATTGGAGCAGGTGTAGTAAGTCGCTTTTATTCGCCGCAACCGTCGTTCATGGTCAACAAACAATCTCTCCCTCAGTGTAGTTCTAAGTTCTAACAAACGTGTTTTAAGTGCTAGGGTTTGGCAAGATTTATTGAGGGACTCTATGTCTTGGATATCTTGAAATAACCTATTCAGTTCAGCTGTCCTAGCGGCTTTTAATTTGGAGCCTAGCTTAATGAATGTGCCCCTGATGAACGCCTTATGGGCATTCCAAATAGTATCAGCAGGTGTAGTAGTGCAGGCATGTATGTCAAAATATTCTCTTAGGTCAGACTCCAACACTTGCGAGTGGACGGGGTGGTGCAATAGGAATTGGTTGGTACGCCAAAGGTACGTCAGAGGTACACATGTGGTTTCTTTAATCGTTAGCAGGACTGGTGCATGATCCGACCACTTTATTTGACCAATAGAAGACGTAAGCACATCCAGTAATAGTGCTCTATCCAATAGAAAAAAGTCTAGTCGAGAGTAACTATTATGGGCTGACGAGAAGAAGGAGTAATCCCTCTCGCCGCTATGCTGGGTTCTCCAGACATCAAACAAATCAGCACCATGAAGAATTTTAATAAAATCAGAGGAGCCCGAATGGAACCCCGTAGTGCTATCCCACTCCCCGTCCACCACAGTGTTGAAGTCTCCACATAACAGCAGTCTACCTTCACAGCAGCCTTTTACCCTCTTAAGTATTTTATTTAGAAACCGCCCCTGACCCCTATTAGGAGCGTAGACCGATACAATTGTGTAAAGTATATTATTCAGGGATCCCACTAAGATAATGTATCTACCCGAAGGGTCCTCGATACAGGATTTGAGAGTGAAAGCCACTGAATTTTTAATTGCAATTGATACACCTCTTGTTTTGGAGGAGGCATGAGAATGAAAAATATTAGCGTATTGGGGATGTTTTAGTCTATGAGCGTCACCCTGTAAAAGATGCGTCTCTTGAATACATATAACATCAGCACCTAGTTGTTTCATTTCAGACCATAGCATCGCCCTTTTATACGGACTGTTGAGTCCATTTACATTCAGTGACACAAATGTCAGCACCATGACAACAACTTATCTTCTGCTAAAGATGCATACATCCTGAGCTGTTTACATAACTGAAACTGCAGTACCTCACGGACAGTTGGAAGGCAATCTATCCACCTAGAAAAGAACGACAAAGAGCAATAGAACAAAACAAACGAACAGGAAACAAAACAAAAAAATAAAAAGAACCAACGCATAGCATCAGTGTGGGAAAGTCTGCAGTGTACCGCTCCTGCAGACAACTCATCAGGGGACATAGTCTACTTGTGCTAGTTTAGCCAGTCAGACCAGTCCGTGCCATGGATTACTGGTGTAGACTCATTTCACCGATCCCACTGTAGACCATTCCGGGTCTACCCTATTAGGTGGAGGGCGACACGGAGGAGCTTCATTTTCTCCCAGCAGCTGCCATTTGGCCAGCAACTGCTGACCCTCCTCAACCGTCTTTAAAACATGCAGAGTATTGTCTTTTTGAACTAAGAGACGAACAGGGAACCCCCAACGATACATGATCTTGTTTCTCCTCAGTATGGAAGTAACAGGGAAAAATGATCTTCTCTGCTGCAGGGTGGCGGCAGAGAGGTCCGTGAAGAGAGTGATCTTCCCAAAGTCTCCAGACAGTGGAGGAGCCTTCCTTGAGGTAGCCATGAGCTCGTCCTTAACATGGAAGTAGTGCAGTCTAGCTAGTACGTCCCTGGGGATGTCGTCAGCCAGATGGTTGGGTTTAGGCACCCTGTGTGCCCTATCAATAGTTAAGTCGAGAGGAGAACAATTAGGCAGTAGCTGTTTAATGAAATCTTGCAAGAACTTCTTTAGAGCGGAGGGGGGGGACAGATTCCGGCACCCCTCTAAACTTCACATTATTTCTACGGGACCTGTCCTCCAGATCCGCCATTTTAGCCCGCATGGTAGCCACCTCTGCTTCTAGCTCATAGTGTGCATCAATGAGGGCGTTATGTGAGGCAGCATATTCACTCAGCTTTGTTTCAGCATGCCCGACTCTCTGCTTCACCTCCATGAGGTCTAATTGCACCGGTTTTAGCATGGAGGCAACATCAGCATGGATAGATTGTTGTAAGGCAACCAGCATGTTTTTGAGAGTAAGACCCGTAATCGGATCATCACTAGTAGGGTGGCTCGCTAGGCAGTCTGCAATACATGGGGCAGTAGAAACACTCACCCCTGGCGCATCCTGAAGTCGCTGGCGCTGTTTCGCTGGGCTTCCAGACAGGGGAGATGCAGGGGCTGAGGCAAAAGCCCTGTCCGCAACCTGATGAGGACTTCCCGCTGCCAACACGGATCTCCCGGACGGAGACACCGGAGCCTCTGGTGGTGAGGATGGAGGTACCGAGGAGCTTCTGCAAGCTGCACGTGTAGCGGGTAAGTGTGCAGACGGACTGTGGTGACACGCGGAGGACTCCGAGGCCGCCGGAGAAGAAGCGCCATCTTGGGAGTCCAGAGGATCTGCCGAGATGTAGAAATCGGTCAGTTTTCGGAGTTTCACTCCAGATTTCACCCTCTTTCTGTTCCTATGGGACATAGCTGATGATAGGGATCAGGTGGGGTAGCAATTCTTCGCTGTGGACAGTCCACAAGTCGCTGTAGTAGTCGCTCGGGCACGGAGCTCTCAGCCTAAGCTGCCATTTCCAGCAAGCGCCAAGCCACCGATATCTCCAGATTTAAGTCCTTGCTGATGAAGTGTCAGTACGATAGTCACGCATCTTTGTTTTTTGAGAGGGATTACGGGAGGTACCGCTCGCCCGACACTTACAGAAACTGTAAGATGTCAGTGAGTAGTAAAGTCATTTCAGGACTGATTGATAGTACAGGATCTCTGAATCGGTCCAGATCAGGGATCTTGGAGGTCGTCAGATCCTTCTACTCGCACCTCTTGGGAAGGAAGGATCTGGATGTGATGTCGGGTTTCCTGGCTGAAACCATTCCTGAGCCAGGGTAGACCCCTCTCTTGGCATTTTGGCAGAAGAAATCAGGGAAGAGGAAGTGAGACTGGCGATCGAGGGGCTTGCCCCTAAGAAGTCGCCAGGTCCGGATAGCTTAAACATCCGAGTGGTACAGGACCTTTAAGGAGTCTTTAGCTCCCCTCTTGACTGAGGTATTCAATGAGTCTCTCCCTGGGCACTCTGCCGAAGTCAATGAGGAGGTCAGCCCTGATTCTTCTCTAAAAGGGTAAAGATCCTAGCCGTATTGAGAATTGGAGGCCCATAGCTCTTCTCAATACGGACAGGAAGCTTCTGGCCAAGATACTGTTTAATCGGCTGGTGAAGTTTGCACCCCGGCTCCTTTCGGGGGCTCAGCACTGCTCTGTTCCAGGCCGAGTGCTGTCCTTAGTGTCAGGAGGGCAGTGGAGCGGAGTTGTGCGGCTTTCTGGAAGGGGTACTTGCTGTCCCTGGATCAGGCCAAGGTGCTGGATCGGGGGAACCACGAGTACCTCTGGTCCGTCCTCCTGAGATATGGCTTACCAAGTACTTTTGTTAATTGGCTTAAGATCTTGTATGCAGGGGCAGAGAGTTTCCCGCTCGTGAACGGTTAGTCTGGCCGCACTTTTGAGGTGGGGTCCGGAGTCTGTCAGGGTTGTCCTTTGAGCCCGCTTTTATACGTGTTCGCAATCGATCGCTTCGTCCGGAGGGTAGATTGTGGGTCGTTGGCGGGAGTCGGGATGAGTCTGGCGGTGCTGGATGTCACCCAGAGAGTGGTGGCGTACGCTGACAAGGTGGATGTGGTGATGTCGGAGGTGGACCGCTTCTCGGAGGCATCCGGGTCTAAGATCAACCGGGATAAGTGTGAGAGCCTCTGGCTGGGAGGGGGGATCCCACGTTTGATCTCCCGGACAACCTTCCAGGGCCCCAAGAATCAGCAAAAGTCTTAAGCATCACATTCGGCCAGGATGATTATCCCACCAAAAACTGGGATGGTAAGCTCTGGGTTGCCACTCAGAAGGTGGACCAGTGGAAGGGTTGGTCTTTGACCCTCAGGGAAAGAGTACACCTGATCAAATCGTACCTGTTCCCCTTGTTTATCTATCTGGGCAGTGTATGTATCTTGCCAGAGGCTTACTACACTAGGATCTACAGCCTGTTTTTCCAGATGTTATGGGGGAACAGGATGAACCTAGTGAAGAGGGAGGTTACGTACCGCAGGAGGAGACTAGGGGGTTTATCTATGGTAAACCCAGTGGTGTTCTTAACGAACACCTTCTTGAAAGCAAACATCTCAAACCTCTGGTCAGAGAGGGCTTCTCCGTGGGTACTCTCCTGCAGGGAATGGTTTCGGCCTTTCTTCCAGGAATGGGAGACAGGAGGGCGAGTGAAGGACCTCCGTACGCCCCATAGATATCTTCGGCTTACGCTACCCCAACTCTGAAGGCGATACGTCGGTGGGGTCGGAGTGTGGGAGATCAGGACCCAGTCAAGGCAGTTCCTTGACAAACGGCTTCTGTTGACCCACTTCCAGAAGCCTCTGGCACTCAGGGACTGCCCAGGTTGGGATCTGAGGGTGGGGTTGTATCTTTTGAACATGAAATGGATCCCCCAGAAGTTTTGGGACTTGGCCTGGCGCTGCTTTCAGGGGAAGCTATATGTAAGGGACAACCTGAAGTGCAGGAACTCTGATGACTGGGAATGTCCCCGAGAAGAGTGAGGGGACACGCTGGAAAACATGGACTACTTCCTGCTTCATTGTCCCTTTAATATAGGGGTTTACAACCGGGTTGGTGCTTACATCGGCTGGAGTCAACTTGCCGGCCTAACCTATCCGGAGTGGGCTTATGGGGCATTTAGGAACCTGGGTGGCCGAGACCGGGGCACTTTATTCTTAGTTAGCTTAGTGGTTAGGTACTACACGTGGAACGCACGGTGTTTAGTGTCAACCCAACAAAAAATCCTCTCTGAGGTGGAGGTCTGTAGGAATATCACCAGTGACCTCGGGAAGATCAGGTCTTTGGAGTATGGCAGTCTTGGTACCAGTAGGGCTTCTCTCCTATGGAGAGGGTTTTCTTTTGATATGCCCTAGGTACTAGAACTTTTGGGTAGAGTACCTTTAATTTTGGTTACGGGAAGTGTTATAGGGATAGAGATAGGTTGAGAGTAGGGTCAGTTTTAATGGAGGGATAGAATTAGGGAGAATTGTAGCGGGAGTTAGGGAAAGAGTTTAAAATTATTTTGATGTATCAAGTCTGCCATCCTTCTTCCCGGTGGTGGGCTAATGCATGTGCATGCTAGCTTTTTGTTTTGTTTTAAGCTGATACGTTATGAAGGGCTTACAGGCGACCAAACTTGGGCCTAAAGTGGGTTGTGGTTTAGTGTGCATAAGTTTGTGTATAAGTTGGTTGGGAGGAGTGCTAGGTGGGTGGTGCATTTATGGGTGGTGTTTATTTGTTTTCTTTGGGGGGGACCTGACATGGGTCAGTTAAGGACAGGACTTTGTGAACTGTATGAACGGTATGGACTCCGACCCATGTGCAGGAGGGGGGGGGGGGTGGGGGGATGGGGTGAGGGCACAGTTTTAGTGTAGGTTTTTTTCTGTGGGGTTTTTTCTAGGGTTTTCTGTTGATTTTGTAAAAATGTTTTCTGTAGTGCATATGTTTATTTATTTGTTTATATATTTGTTTATTTATATTCTATATTGTTTTGGCAGTTGGACCAGTTATGTTGATATGTGGTTTATTTGGTTTATTTCAGTTGATATGTGGTTTATTAGGTTTATTCCAGCTTAATTTATTTTTATTTTTTTGCAGTGGTGTACTTGCTATGTTTTCTGTTTTGTTTTATTGTTTTGTTTTCTTCTTGTGTGTTTCCCGAGTTTGGATGTTTATGAGTTACAGCCGAGTAGTGCTAATTTAATTTATTTTAAAAAAAATATATTTTTTAAGCCAAGTTGTGCTATTTTTATGTTCATTTTCGGTATGTGTGTCAGTGTGCTTCGGTAGTTTGGTTAGGTAAGTGGGTTTATTTATAAATTTTTCTGTCAAGCTGGGCTGGCCGGTTAGGCAGGGTTTTGTTTTTGATTTATGTTATAGCTGGTTAAGCTTGTTTTCTTTTTTCTGTATTGGATAAGTTTTGTATTTTTATAATAAAAAGAGTGTTAGCAGAGCACTGTGGTCAGATTGGAAAGAACTCCAGACCAACTGCTCGGACCAACCGCGATCTCCTGTATGGGGCCCCAACTGAGCTGCTGTGTGTGACGTTTCACATACAGCAGGTCAGCTGGTATAAACATGCCCCCTCCATTAATCTTTATAGAGATGAATGGAGGTGGCGTGTTTATACCAGCTGACCTGCTGGGTACGAAACATGCTCTAGCAGCGGTGGGTCCCAGCGGTTGGACCCCTCGCGATCAGACATTTATCCTCTATTATCACATGCAAGGCTGGTTTATTAACCCCTTAAGGACTGAGCCCTTTTTCACCTTAAGGACTGAGCCCTTTTTTGCAATTCTGACCACTGTCACTTTATGCATTAATAACTCTGGGATGCTTTTACCGATTGTTTTGATTCCGAGATTGCTTTTTTGTGACATATTCTACTTTAACACAGTGGTAAATTTTCGTTGCTACTTGCATCCTTTCTTGGTGAAAAATCCCCAAATTTCATGAAAATTTGCATTTTTCTAACTTTGAAACTCTCTGCTTGTAAAGAAAATGAATATTCCAAATAAATTATATATTAATTAACAAATACAATATGTCTACTTTATGTTGGCATCATAAAGTTGACATGTTTTTACTTTTGGAAGACATCAGAGGGCTTCAAAGTTCAGAAGCAATTTTCACATTTTTCACAAAATTTTCTAAATCTGAATTTTTCAGGGAGCAGTTCAGTTTCGAAGTGGATTTGAGGGGTCTTCATATTAGAAATACCCCACAAATGACACCATTATAACAACTGGACCCCTCCAAGTATTCAAAATGACATTCAGAAAGCGTGTTAACCCTTTAGGTGTTTCACAGGAATAGCAGCAAGGTAAAGGAGAAAATTCAAAATCTTCATTTTTTACACTCGCATGTTCTTGTAGATCCAGTTTTTCAAATTTTACAAGGGGTAAAAGGTTAAAAAGCCCCCCAAAATTTGTAACCCAATTTCTCTCGAGTAAGGAAATACCTCATATGTGTATGTCAAGTGTTCGGCAGGCGCAGTAGAGGGCTCAGAAGGAAAGGAGCAACAATGGGATTTTGGAGAGTGAATTTTGCTGAAATGGTTTTTGGGGGGCATGTCACATTTAGGAAGCCCCTATGGTGCCAGAACAGCAGAAAACCCCACATGGCATACCATTTTGGAAACTACACCCCTCAAGGCACGTAACAAGGAGTCCAGTGAGCCTTAGCATCGCACAGGTGCTTGACAAATTTCCGCTAAAATTGGACGTATGGAAATACCCCATATATGGATGTAAAGTTTTCTGCGGGCGAACTACAATGCTCAGAAGAGAAGGAGCGCCATTGAGCTTATGGCGAGAGAATTTGTTTGGAATGGAAGTCAGGGGCCATATGCGTTTACAAAGCCCCCCGTGGTGTCAGAACAGAGGACCCCCCCACATGTGACCCTATTTTGGAAACTACACACCTCACAGAATTGAATAAGGGGTGCAGTGAACATTTACACCCCACTGGCGTTTGACAGATCTTTAGAACAGTGGGCTGTGCAAATGAAAAATAAAATTTTTCATTTTCACGGACCACTGTTCCAAAAATCTGTCAGACACCTGTGAGGTGTAAATGCTCACTGCACCCCTTATTACAATACGTGAAGGGTGTAGCTTTCAAAAGGGGTCACATGTGGTAGGGGGGGGGGGGGTCCACTGTTCTGGCACTATGGGGGCTTTGTAAATACACATGGCCTTCAATTTCGGACACATTCTCTCTCCAGAAGCCCAATGGCGCTCCTTCTATTCTGAGCATTGTAGTTCGCCCGCAGAGCACTTTACATCCACATATGGGGTATGTTCTTACTCAGAAGAAATGGGGCTACACATTTTGGCGGGCTTTTTTCCTATTCTCCCTTGTGAAAATGAAAAAACGTAGGGTAACACCAGCATTTTAGTGAAAAATTTTCACATCCAACTTTAACGAAAATTTGTCAAACACGTGTGGGGTGTTAGGGCTCACTATACCCCTTGTTACATTCCGTGAGGGGTGTAGCTTCCAAAATGGGGTCACATCTGGGTATTTATTGTTTTGCATTTATGTCAGAACTGCTGTAAAATCAGCCACCCCTGTGCAAATCACCAATTTAGACCTCAAATGTACATGGCACGCTCTCACTTCTGAGCCATGTTGTGCGCTCGCAGAGCACTTAACGCCACATATGGGGTAGAAATTGTGTTACAAATTTTGGGGGTCTTTTTTTCCCATTTACTGCTTGTGAAAATTAAAAGTATGGGGCAACACCAGCATGTTAGTGTAAAAAAACTTTTTTTTACACTAACATGCTGGTGTAGACCCCAACTTTTCCTTTTCATAAGGGGTAAAAGGAGAAAAAGCCCCCCAAAATTTGTAACGCAATTTCTCTTGAGTACGGAGATACCCCATATGTGGCCCTAAACTCTTTCCTTGAAATATGATAGTGCTCCGAAGTGAGAAAGCGCCATGCGTATTTGAGGACTAAATAGGGTATTTGAATCCGCCACAAAAATACCCTACAGCAGTATTTCCCGAACAGGGTGTCTCCAGCTGTTGCAAGACTCCCAGCATGCCTTGACAGTCAGTGGCTGAGTTGTTGTTTTTCAACAGCTGGAGGCTCCAATAAGTTTTTTTTTTTATGGGGTTGGGGGGGGGGGTAATTAGGGGTATGTGTATATGTAGTGTCTTACCCTTTATTATGTGTTAGTGTAGTGTTTTTAGGATACATTCATACGGGCGGAGGTTTACAATGAGTTTCTCGCTAGGAGTTTGAGCTGCGGCAGAAAATTTGCTGCATCTCAAACTTGCAGCAGAACTCGCTGTAAACCCACCCGTTTGAATGTACCTGGGGGAGGGGGGGGGAACCTCAAGCTGTTGCAAAACTACAACTCCCAGCATGCACTGACAGACCATACATGCTGGGAGTTGTAGTTATGCAACAGATGGAGGCACACTGGTTGCAAAACACAGAGTTTGTTACTTAACTCAGTGTTTCGCAACCAGTGTGCCTCCAGCTGTTGCAAAACTAGAACTCACAGCATGTACAGTCTCTCAGTGCATGCTTGGAGTTGTATTTTTGCAACAGCTGGAGGCACACTGGTTGCAAAACACTGAGTAAGCTAACAAACTCAGTTTCACAACCAATGTGTGTCCAGCTGTTGCAAAACTGCAACAATCAGCATGCATTGACAGTGGAAGGGCATGCTGGGAGTTGTAGTTTTGCAACAGCTGGAGGCACACTGCTTCAACTCCCAGCATGCCCTTTGGTAGTCTCTGCATGCTGGGAGTTTTAGTTTTGCAACAGCTGGCTGCACACTTTTTCATAGAAAAACAACCCCCAGCATGCACAGACTAACAAAGGGCATGCTGGAAGTTGTATTTGGAACTCCAGCTATTGCAAAACTAAAACTCCCAGCATGCCCTTTGCCTGTGCATGCTGCGATTTGTTGCTAAGCAACAGCAGGAAGTGATCAGGCCTCACCTCCTGCTGGATCCTTCCACTGGGACCGCCACCGTTGCTGCTGCCGATCCTGCTGCTCCTGTCGCCGCCACCGATCCCGAGGGGACCCCCCCCGGACCAGGGCAAGGTAGGAGACTCCCTCCGGCGCCCATCTCCGCCATCCCGATCGCCACCCAGCAGGGTCGTGATTGATCGGTCGTTCCGACCGATCAATCACGTGATCGTGAGGTGGCACCTGTGCCACCTCACTCCTGCTGGGTAAGGGGGAATGGGGCTGTCTCGGACAGCCCCATTCACCCTTTTTTTCCGGGTCACCAGAGACCCGATTGACCCGGAAAAGCCGCAAATCGTTGGTCTGAATTGACCGACGATTTGCAGCGATCGCCCACATGGGGGGTCTCGGGACCCCCCCAGGGGTTTGCACGGGGTGCCTGCTGATAGATATCAGCAGTCACCCCGGTCCGGTCCCCCCGCCCGGCGAAAGGCAGGGACCGGAAATCCCACGGGCGTATCCATACGCCCTCAGTCCTTAAAGGGGTACTCTGGTGATTAATATGGCAGGTGACTATATGGCATCTTCTTTGTAAGTATAGTTTTTTTGCAATATACATGTGTTATATGTTTTGGCAGCATGTAAGTGTTTTTCTTACCTGTTTGTTGGGCAGGAAGTTCTGTAGTTCAGAGGGTTTTCTTTTACTGTTGTCCACAGTTCTGAGTCTGTTGTGGACAAGATGTCACAGCTTTTTTTTTTCTCTGTCTGCATGAGAGGAATAAGCCACGCCCCCTCATCTCATCCAGCTGAGTACACAGGTCCTCATCTCCCCTCCCCCCTGCTCTGTATTCTAAGGACGCAGGTCTGCACAGGAGAAGGACCTCACAGAGAAGATAAGTGTTATCTGAAGGGGAGGGTGACAGGGTGCACGGGCTGGGGATGTATGGACTGCAGGGGAATAACTCTCATACTGGGAATGATCTCTACTGGGGAGATTTATCAAAACCTGTGCAGAGGAAAACTTGCCCAGTTGCCCATAGCAACCAATCAGATTGCTTCTTTCATTTTTCACAGGCCTTCATAAAAATTAAAGCAGTAAGCTGATTGGTTGCTATGGGCAACTGGGCAAGTTTTCCTCTGCACAGGTTTTGATAAATCTCCCCCTATATGTGAAGGGGGAGGGGGGACTCCTGAATGACACATGCTGGGAGTTGTTATCCCTGTTTTGTGTGTGTGTGTGTGTGTGTGTATGCTAGTGTTTACAAACCAGTGTGCCTTCGCTCCAGCTGTTGTAAAACTACAACTCCCAGCATGCCCTGACAGACTTTGGGCATGCTGAGAGTTGTAGATTTGCAACAGCTGGAGGTACACTGGTTGGGAAACACTGTTCTAGCCTATTCAGCCTACACATTTTTTACACCAGTGTTTCCCAACCAGTGTGCCTCCAGCTGTTGCAAAACTACAACTCCTAGCATGCCCAAAGGCTGTCAGGGCATGCTGGGAGTTGTAGTTTTGCAACACCTGGAGGCACCCTGGTTGGGAAACACTGGTGTATGCCCTACAGCGGTGTGGTGAACTACAACCCCCAGGAGACTACAGAGGCAGCATGCTGGTGTTATACCACAGACTGAAGACTCCTGAATGACACATGCTGGGAGTTGTAGTCCCTTTTGTGTGTGTATGCCAGTGTATCAAAACCAGGGCTGATTATATTAGTGTGCTGTGTATAAGGGGGCTGACCCGGGAAAATAGTAGGATGGGAAAAGGGCGGAACAAAAAATAAAAAATAAAAAAAAAGGAGCCGCCCCAAACCAGCAAGGCATGAGGCATGCTGGGATTTGTAGTTTTCAGCACAGCAAGAAACAGGAAATAGAAGCAAAGATAGGAAAACAAAGTGGGGGATAAAAAGACATCACAGAACGGAAATAGAGTAGGCTAAACAACAAGAATAGAAATGAAACAAAACAAATAGGGTAAGTCAAAAACGGAAAAACACGTTGACCACCGGAGTACCCCTTTAAGGACTTTAAAACGGGGGCGTATGCATACGCCCGCCGGCCTTAACCCCTTCACGACGAGCGACGTACATGTACGGCGCCGCGAAGTGTCACTTGGCGTGTGGCGACATACATGTACGTCGGGGGGTTCCGGGAGCGCCGCGTCACCGGTAGCGGTGATCGGGCCGGGATGACTGCTGTTATCTAACAGCAGGCATCCTGGCACATTGCCGAGGGGGGTCCTGAGACCCCCCCCCCATGACTGCGATAGGCGCAATTCGCAGGTCAATTCAGACCTGCGATCTGCGCGATTCCGGGTCATACGGGTCACTGGTGACCCGGAAAATAAGAGGGATCGGGGGTGTCCGACACACCCTCGATCCCCCTGAAGGGATAGGAGTTTGTTGGCAGGGGTGCCACCCCTCCTATCCCTGCTATTGGTCGGCCGAGCGACCGACCGAGAGCAGAACGGGGGAGGGGGGGCGGTTAAAGTTCGGTTCCTCCCGCTTTGCCCACCTATCGGTGTCCGGCCAAAACTGTCCAGGGACCGGCGCCGAAGGTCCCTTAACTGGATCCCGGAGCGCGATCCTCCATGCGGGGATCCCCCACGTGCGGCCGCGGCAGCAATTCATCCGGGTCCTGCTAGGTGAGTTGTTGCCTAGCAACATCCGGAAGGACCACAGTTTACAGTGGTCTCTAAACCGTGGCCCTCCAGATGTTGCAAAACTACAACTCCCAGCATGCCCAGACAGCTGTTTGCTGTGTGGGCATGCTGGGACTTGTAGTTTTGCAATATTTAGAGGGGTTCAGGTTGTAGATCACTAAGTGGTCTCAAACTGAAGCCCTCCAGATGTTGCAAAACTACAACTCTCAGCATGCCCAGACAGCAGTTTGCTGTCTGGGCATGCTGCGAGTTGTAGTTTTGCAACATCTGGAGGGCCACAGTTTTGACACCACTGGACAGTGATTTACAAACTGAACCCCTCTAAATCTTGCAAAACTACAACTCCCAGCATTCAGGAACAGCATAAGGCTGTCTTGGCATGCTGGGAGTTGTACTTGCGTGCCTTCAGCCGTTGCATAACTACATCTCCCAGCATGCCCTTCCGCAATCAGTACATGCTCGGGAGTTGTAGTTTTGCAACAGCTGGAGGCACACTGGTTGGAAAATACTGAGTTAGGTCATAGAACCTAACTCAAGGTTTTCATACCAGTGTGCCTCCAGCTGTTGCTAAACTACAACTCCCAGCATGCATGGTCTGTCAGTGCATGCTGGGAGTTGTAGTTTTGACCCCCGCTCCCATGTGAATGTACAGGCTACATTCACACTGGCGGCAGATTACAGTGAGTTTCCCGCTTATAGTTTGAGCTGCGGCAAATTTTCCGCCGCAGCTCAAACTCCTAGCGGGAGACTCAGTGTAATCTGCCTCCAGTGTGAATGTAACCTAAAAACACTACACTACACTAACATAAAATAAAGAGTAAAACACTACATATAGACACACACACACACATACACTGCCCCCCCTACCACCCCCCTTCCCCAATAAAAATGAAAAACATATTGTACGGCAGTGTTTCTAAGATGGAGCCTCCAGCTGTTCCAAAACAAAAACTCCCAGCATTTCTGGACAGCAATTGACTATCCAAGCATGCTGGGAGTTTTACAACAGCTGGAGGCACCCTGTTTGGGAATCACTGGCATAGAATACCCCTATGTCCACCCCTATGCAAGTCCCTAATTCAGGCCTCAAATGTGCATGGCGCTCTCACTTTGGAGCGCTGTTGTATTTCAAGGCAACTGTATAGGGTCACATATGGGGTATCGCCATATTCGGGAAAAATTGCCTAACAAATTTTGTGGGGCTTTTTCTCCTTTTACCCATTATGAAAGGGAACAGTTGAGGTCTACACCAGCATGTTAGTGTAAAAAAATAAACAAACATTCTTACACTAAGATGCTGGTGTTGCCCTATACTTTTCATTTTCACAAGAGGTAAAAGGGAAAAAATGCCCCCCAAAATTTGTAACGCAATTTCTCCCGAGTACGGAGATACCCCATATGTGGGCGCAAAGTGCTCTGGGGGCGCACAACAAGGCCCAGAAGGGAGAGTGCACCATGTACATTTGAGGTGATTTGCACAGGGGTGGCTGATTGTTACAGCGGTTCTGACGAACGCAAAAAAAAAAAAAAAAAAACACCCACATGTGACCCCATTTTGGAAACTACACCCCTCACGGAATGGAATAAGGGGTGCAGTGAGAATTTACACCCCACAGGTGTCTGACGGATCTTTGGAACAGTGGTCTGTGAAAATGAAAAATTTTGCACAGCCCACTGTTCCAAAGATCTGTCAGACACCAGTGGGGTTTAAATGCTTACTGTGCCCCTCATTACATTCTGTGAGGGGTCTAGTTTCCAAAATGGTATGCCATGTGTTTTTTTTTGCTGTCCTGGCACCATAGGGGCTTCCTAAATGCGACATGCCCCCCGAGCAAAATTTGCTCTCAAAAAGCCAAATATGACGCCTTCTCTTCTGAGCATTGTAGTTTGCCTGCAGTACACTTCAGGTCCACTTATGGGGTACCTCCATACTCAGAGGAGATGGGGTTACAAATTTTGGGTGGTCTTTTCTGCTATTAACCCTTGCAATAATGTGAAATTTGGGGGGAAACCCACATTTTAGTGAAAAAAAATAAAAAAATTTTTACATATGCAAAAGTCGTGAAACACCTGTGGGGTATTAAGGCTCACTTTATTCCTTGTTATGTTCCTCAAGGTGGTCTAGTTTCCAAAATGGTATGCCATGTGTTTTTTTTTGCTGTTCTGGCACCATAGGGGCATCCTAAATGCGACATGCCCCCAAAAACCATTTCAGAAAAACGTACTCTCCAAAATCCCCTTGTCGCTCCTTCGCTTCTGAGCCCTCTACTGCGCCCGCCGAACACTTTACATAGACATATGAGGTATGTGCTTACTCGAGAAAAATTGGGTTACACATACATGTATACATTTTCTCCTTTTACCCCTTGTAAAAATTCAAAAATTGGGTCTACAAGAACATGCGAGTGTAAAAAATTAAGATTTTGAATTTTCTCCTTCACTTTGCTGCTTTTCCTGTGAAACACCTAAAGGGCTAAAACACTTACTGAATGTCATTTTGAATACTTTGGGGGTGCAGTTTTTATAATGGGGTCATTTATGGGGTATTTCTAATATGAAGACCCTTCAAATCCACTTCAAACCTGAACTGGTCCCTGAAAAATTGTGAGTTTGAAAATTTTGTGAAAAATTGGAAAATTGCTGCTGAACTTTGAAGCCCTCTGGTGTCTTCCAAAAGTAAAAATTCGTCAATTTTATGATGCAATCATAAAGTATACATATTGTATATGTGAATCCAAAAATAAATATTATTTGGAATATCCATTTTCCTTACAAGCAGACAACTTCAAAGTTAGAAAAATGCTAAATTTGGGGGGGGGGCGTGGCTTGGTGCCGACGGTGATGGCCGCACATTAGGAGGGCTCCTGCTCTGCTGGCCGTAAAGCAGCTTTAATTCCACAAAGGTGACCCTGCTTTCAGATGGGGAAGAATTCCCGACGTGCACGAAACCCCTCCGCACCCGCCCGGCTGACTTTATCTACCTCCGGAGGCATACCACGCTACTTTCAGCCGTCCCCGGCCTCAGCTTCTTCCTCACTCTCCGCCATTACGGGACCTGCGCTGGGCCTGCGCTCCCGTTCCGGCGCTCACCCAGTGCTACCCACGGAGGATCTCTCTGCTTGCCGCCTGCCGAAGACACCAGGGACGCCTGCGCTCCTACTGCCGGTGACTGCAGCTGCTGTGACAGTGCCTGTGACCTTGCCTCAGCCGTCGGGGAGCAGCGCTACTGACCCTGCTCCGGATCTCCTGCCTGCTGCTGCGGCCCCTGTTGTGGGCTCTTCTCCTACTCCGGAACTGTTGCCTGTGGCGGTGAGTGCTGCTGGGGGACCTGTGTTAACGGCAAATTCCCCCCCTAACCCCTCTCTGCAGCTGTCCCTGGTGGGCTCCTCTCCCTTATCGTTGGGTGGACCTGCTGGGGCTCCATCTTGGGCCTCCTTGGTGGGGGGCCAACCTTCTCCAGCAAGTTCTCTGCCGTACTCAGCTACTCACTACTGCTCGGCCTCCCACTCCCCTACATCCCCGGTTAAGGGTTCTGTGCCTTCCACTGCTGGACAGTTTCTACAAGTGGGACCTGCCTCTGTTCCCCCAGCTCATCCACATATTACCCCTCTGGACCCTCTAGCTGCCTGCTATACCCCCTCTCGTTCCCCTAAGCCAGGTCCAGGCCAGCTGCCATGCAGACCTCCATACCAGCTTCTGGGGCACTCCATATGTCTCGTAAGGGGACTCCTCGCTCTCAACCTGGGCCGGTAGCACCACCGGGGCCGGCCCCAGCCCTCCTGTCCTGGGACTTGGCATCTGAATCTGATTTACCCTGCTCGGGCCTGTCTGTGCATTCTTCTGCTCTCCCTGATTTGAGCCAGCTCCTTTCCCAAATTCCTACTAAGGAGGACTTCCGCTCTCTTATTGCTGAGGTTAAGGAAGCCTGCCGAGCGGAGATCTCCTCTATGCGACAGGACCTCCAGCATGTCTCTGACCGAGTGGATGGATTGGAAGACACTCATGATCACACCAGAGAGTATATTGCCCAGCTCCACTCTACCATTGCTTCCCAGAAGGACTTCCTTGGGGATCGCCATGCCCATGTTGAGGATCTTATCAATAGAGGGAGGCGTAACAACATTAGGGTGCGAGGGCTGCCGGAAGCTGCACGTGAGGAGGACCTTTTTGCCACCCTGGAAACCATTTTAACCTGATACTTGGCGAACCCCCCTCCCATAAGATCAAACTGGACAGAGCTCACAGGGCGCTTCGTCCTAAATCTGCCACGGGCGCCCCACGGGATGTTATTTGCTCTGTGCATGATTTCCAAGTTAAAGAAGCTATAATGGCTAAGGCTAGGTCCCTGAGACATTTTGACTTTAATGGGGCTCCTCTTCAACTTTTTCAGGACTTGTCCTGGTTAACCCTCAGGAAGCGACGACTGCTCCAACCCCTCCTGGAGGTCCTACGCTCTCATCAGGTGCCATATAGGTGGAATTTTCCATTTGGGCTCCATGCCCGCAGAGATGGACGCTCCGCTGTTTTACGCTCCTTTTCTGACCTTCAAGCCTTCTGCTCCACCTTGGAATTGCCCGTGCCTCAGTTGGAAGATTGGGACCTGATGTCTCCCCCTCCACCTTTGCCTCCTGTGTGGCAACCAGTCCGGGCTCGCCGGTCTGGTTCTCAGCGGAAGTCTTCGCCACCCGCCCTGGGGGCCCCGACTCGGGGTCCCCCCTGAGTTTCTGACTGGGACGTTTTTTTCCTCAATACTTTTTGCTTGGGGGTTCTTGCTGGACTCTGACTGTTCCCTGATTGGCGGAGATTATCCCCTCCGAGCGGTTGACATTTGTTCTAGTTTTATATTGTCCCCATCATTATAGTACAGTTGCATTTTTTGGTCACCTGTGGTTCTTATTCATATGTGTTTTTTTTTTGCAATGGCCTCAGAGTTGGGTTCCTACCTTTTTGGTGGTGGTTTTCCAGTTGGCTCCTTCCATTTCCCCTCCTGAGGCCATAGTTATGGATCGCCCATGCTTTGGTTCATGGTCCACATTGATGTCCTGGCCTCCGCATTGGCTTCCTGGTCAATGGTTTATTTTACTATTATTTGTTGTACTTTATTTGTTTATTTGTTTATCTGGTATCTGTTTGGTCTTTCGTCTGTTTGTTTGTCTTTGTGTTTTCTCTTGATTTGGTGTTGTTTTCTGTTGGTCTTCTGTTGTCTTGTGTGTCCTTTTCCCTTTTTTTTCTCCCGCCTTAGGTTGCCTTCTCCTGTCAGTACAGTTGCTGGTCCCTGCTCTTTCCCAGTCCCCATTGAGGTTTTGGTGCTGCCCGGTGTATCCTACCAGGTTGTTCTTGTGAGTATGCTTCTTCTTGGCTGTTTCTTTTTCTTCACTCACCTGCCATGGTCAGGTGTGTCTCCCTGAATGTTAAGGGGCTTAATTCCCCCACTAAGCGACGCCTACTTCAAAGGGAGTTGGTTGGTTTACATGCTGATATAGTTTTCCTTCAGGAGACGCACTTCGACCATTCTGGGTCCTTCCAATTTCTTCAACACCTGTTCCCCCAGTCTTACTCGGCTACCACGAGTAGGAAAACAGCGGGGGTGGCTATCCTGGTCTCTAGGTCCTGCTCGCTTCAAGTTTCTTCCTCTCTCTCTGACCCTATGGGACGATACGTAATCTTAGAAGGTACTCTGGGAGGGGTCCCCCTTTTGCTCTGTAATGTCTATGCGCCTAACACTTCGCAAATCCCTTTCCTGCGTAGGGTTTTTGCTAAACTCCAGAGGTATCCCCCATCTGCATGGTTAGTGGGCGGTGACTTCAACCTCATTTTTTCCCCGTCCTTGGACCGCCATTCTGTTACTAGTGCTCCCCCTGTACCTGCGCAGCTGCGTCTGGCTTCACTTTTTCGACGTCTCATACGTAACTCCTCGCTCTACGATTTGTGGCGGATTGGCCATCCGACGGAGCGCTCTTTTAGTTTTTACTCACATCCCCACAAATTGCATACACGTATTGATTATTTTTTTGGGAATCTCCCAATGGTGCGCATGCTCTCTGATACTTCTCTAGATCCTATCTCCTGGTCTGACCACTGTCCAGTTCTTCTCTCTTTTTCTTCTACCCCTTCCTCTCTGAGATCCTGTCATTGAAGGATGAACGACTCTCTTCTTAAAACTTTACCTTCCCGTGAATCGATTCAGCAGTGTATTTCCGACTACTTTACCACTAATGACGGCTCTGTGTCCTCTCAGGCTATCCTTTGGGAAGCTCACAAATCGGTGATCCGGGGCCATTGCATTGCTCTGGGCGCCGGTCTCAAGCGGAGCGCTCTGAATCGATCTCGGGAACTTCGTATGGAGATTGCTCGACTGGAGGCTCTCTTGTTGTGTTCTCCTTCTGTTTCGACTCTGAGGGGCTGGGTGGCGGCTCGGGCACGCTTAAGCGACCTGGCTCTCCATAAAGTTGAGAGGCAATTGCTTTATGCTAGGCAGCGTTTCTATGAGAAGGGGAACAAGGCCCACACTATGCTGGCGAGACGGTTGCGTGACCGGGCTGCTGCTCAGTCCCCCTCTGCTTTGAAGGACCCTGCTGGGGTGCTTCATTACCACCCTGCTGATATCTCTCGTCTGTTTGTTGACTATTACACTAATCTTTACTCACTTCCTTCCCAGTTGCCATCCGACCCGGGGGAGAGAGTGGCAGCCTTAGATGCCTATCTTTCTCAGTGTGGATTGCCCTATCTTTCAGGGGCAGACCGGGATGCTCTTAATGCTCCTATTACTGGAGAGGAGATCTCTGAGGTCCTTAAATCTCTCCCCTCTGGTCGCTCCCCTGGGCCGGATGGCTTCCCTTACCTGTACTATAAAACATTTTCATCTTTGTTGGTGCCTAAACTTGTCCCTCTTTTCAATTCCTTTCTAGACGGAGAAACGATCCCGCAGTCTTTCTTGCACTCCCTTATCACCCTCATACCCAAGCCTGGTAAGGATCCTCATGATTGTTCCAGTTACCGGCCCATTGCCCTCCTTAACTCTGACCTTAAGCTTTTTTCTAAGCTTTTGGCAGTTAGGCTATGCTCCTTCCTCCCGGCCCTTGTTCATAAGGACCAGGTTGGATTTATCCCTTGTCGCCAGGGTGGAGACAACACTAGGAGGGTAGTGGACCTGATTGATTTGATCAATCGGAGATCTGAACAGGCATTAATTCTTAGTCTTGATGCTGAGAAGGCTTTTGATAGGCTTGGGTGGCCGTTCCTTTTTGCTAGCTTACAGAAATTTGGGATTTCGGGGAAGTTTTTGACTGCACTGCGGGGTCTCTACTCCTCCCCTACAGCTTCACTTAAACTTCCTCACTCGCCATCTCCTACTTTTTCTTTGTTTAATGGGACTCGTCAGGGTTGCCCGTTATCCCCGCTGATCTTTGCACTCTGTATTGAACCCTTGGCTGCCATGATCAGGGGTGATCCGGACATAACTGGTATTTCCTTACATGATAGGGAGTTCAAGGTTTGTTTATTTGCTGATGATGTTCTTCTTACGCTTTCTCGACCTCTACTGTCTCTTCCTTCTCTCTATAGGGTCCTGCATGACTATGGGGTGGTTTCTGCCTACAAGGTAAATCTTTCTAAGTCAGAGGCCCTTCCTCTTAACCTTCCCCCTCATCTTTCTACTCTTTTACGCTCTAACTTTTCTTTTCGGTGGTCTCCCTCTGCTATTAAATACCTTGGGGTCTGGATCTCCTCTCACTATTCCTCACTATACTCCACCAACTATCTCCCCCTATTCAGGGATCTCCGTGCCCTTATGGAAAAATGGCGCTTGCAATATATTTCTTTTTTTGGTCGCATTGCCGCGGTGAAAATGACTGTTCTTCCAAAACTCCTCTACTTTTTTGAAACCCTGCCGGTTCGGGTCCTGCTGTCGGCCCTGAGCTCCCTACAGGTGGCTATTTTTCGGTTCATTTGGGACGGGAAAAGGCATCGGCTACCGATGTCCGTGATGTTGGCTGGGCGGGCGTTTGGGGGTCTGGCTGTCCCGGATGTGGTGAAGTATTACTGGGCTGCCCATTTGCGCCATCTAGCGGCGTGGTCCACCTATCATGCCTACAGCCGCTGGATGGAAATAGAGAAGCTGTGGTTAGCGCCTGTCCACCCTAACGCTCTCCTTTGGACTCTTCCTGCCTCTGCTCCTACTCTCTCCCCTCTCCTGGGTCCTATGGCATTTTCTAAATATGTGTGGAATTACTGTTCTGTCAAATTTAAATTGCTGTCTCCCTCTTCCCCTCTTCAATCTTTCCTTTATCATCCTAGCTTTCCCCCTGGCCTGACCTCTCTTATGGTGAGGGAATGGGGGTCTAGAGGCCTTTTTTGCTGGGCGGATGTAGTTGACCCTTTGTTGCGTACCCTCTTGCCTTTCTCTCAGTTACAGTCTCGTTGGGATCTCCCCTCGTCTGAGCGTTTTCATTATTTACAGCTACAATACTTTATGTCCTCCACGCTGGGTGCGCTAGTGGGGTCTTCCCCTACGGGCTTTGAACGGCTGTGTCGTGGTGGACCTCAGGCGAGGGGGCTTCTCTCCAATATTTATTCCTTGCTAATCCAACCTCAGGAGGGAGTCCAGGTATCTCATCGCTATATGTCTCGCTGGGAGGAGGCGCTTAGTACTACTATCACTCTCCCTCAATGGAAGATAATATGGGAGCTGGCCTCTAGGGCATCTATATGTACGGCTTATAAGGAGACTCAATATAAGCTACTTATGGGTTGGTACCATACTCCAGAGTTATTGAATAGGCTGAATCCCGATATCCCCCCCCAGTGCTGGCGTTGTGGGGTGGGTTTGGGTACACTGTTTCATGTTTTCTGGTCCTGCCCTCTTATCACGGGGTATTGGGAGTTAGTGAGTCGTTTGGTATCAGATATTCTTGGAGTATCGGTCCCTCCTGACCCTCAGGTCTACCTCTTGCACCTTTCACACTCTGCTCTGCCCAAGAAACTGTTTAAGCTAGCTATGCATATGTTCTTGGCAGCTAAGACACTTGTTGCTAAATGTTGGAAGAGGACTCTTCCTCCCTCTGAATCAGACCTGCTCTCCCGAATACTCGATATGCGCTCTTTAGAATACCTCACTGCCTCTTTGAATAATACTATCCCTGCCTTTCTCTCAGTTTGGGAACCATGGGACCGTTTCTCTGACAGGCAACCTCCCTGAGGCGGTACTGACATCTTCCTCCCCCCCCCCTCTTTCCCCTCCCTCCTTGTTCCCCCTCCCCCCCCTTTTTTTTTGTTGTTGTTTGTTTGTTTTTGTTTGTTGTTTGTTCGAGGTTCTGTTGTCCTTGTCTCTTTTTTGTCTTTGTTTCTGTCTCCTCTCTTTGTCTTCGTGTTGAAGAGTTTTAGTTCTCTCTTTGAATATTTGGCTATATAACTATGTTCATTTACTACAGAGTTTATGGTTTATCTGAGGTTGGGGCTAGATGTTTTGGACTACAACTGTTTCTGAATGCTCTGGTCTCTATCTTAGCTTGTCATTTGCCCTGATGCGATCGCACTGGGCACTGTCCCAGATTATGCTTTGATTGTGTTTTACTAACTTTGTTTTTTATGTGAAAATCTTTAATAAAAACTACAGTAAAAAAAAAAAAAAAAAAATGCTAAATTTAAAATTTTTTCATCAAATTTGAGGATTTTTCACCAAGAAAGGATGCAAGTTACCACAAAAATTTACCACCATGTTAAAGTAGAATATGTCACGAAAAAACAATCTCAGAATCAGAATGATAAGTAAAAGCATTCCAGAGTTATTAATGTTTAAAGTGACAGTGGTCAGATTTACAAAAAAGGGCTTTGTCCTAGAGGTGAAAATGGGCTCCGTCCTTAAGGGGTTAAAGGCATGCCATGCTGGTTTATTTAAAAGTCCTGGACAACCCCTTTAACGTGGCATAGCTAAAGGTAGCCATTGACATTAAACAGCTCAAACATAGTCTACAAGCATTACCCTAATGCATACATTTTATTTGGAGGACTCAAAAAGCTATTGGCATAGTAGGTTCTTACCAGCTCATCACTTTGGTTGGGTAGAGTCCAGGCTTTAGCTTCATCTTCTAAGTCATCATCAACAGCATCTTAATAAATCATAATTCAATATTAACTCAGGAGACAGAACTATGCATCCAATTTCTTCATCTTCTGTATTGGCTCCTCTTATGAAGCAGACCTAAACTCTACTAAGCTACCTATCAATGATACCACTTACTGGATTCTTAAATGACAATAAAGAACTTGATATATTTCACTTCTGTTGTTGCTGACATACATTCACAAGCCATGTAAGAAAATTATTACTTTCTTTTTAAGGGGTTCTACCCATAATGGCATTTTGCAAGCGGAAAGTTAGAAGTGCTCATTCTCAACCATCTCTGAATTCAAACAGGGGTACTCAGACCCTTGCTTTCCTGATCCTTTGGGGTACCAGAAATCAGATACCCACCAATCAACCACTTATTACCTATACCGTGGATAGGTGATAGATTGTCATGGAAATCCCCAAACTCAAAGTGTTACTGTAAATAATAATTTTTGACATGTTGGTCAGACATGTCAAAAGTTGTTTATCGCTTCGGGTCTTACTCCTTATACCCGCTGCAATCATGAGATATAAACTGGGGAAGTGAGATTCATTGCAATCCATTCCCTAGCTAGCTGGCAGATCAGACCTTTTCTCTGCATAGGCTTCTATGCAGAGAAAAAGTTGGAATCTGCTGGTTGGTCGTGGAGTGAAACATGATGAGATTAATAACTTGTCTGAGCAACATGTCAAAAGATATTTTAAATGACAGCAAATCTTTAAAAAGTATGATATAAAAGGGACATATTAGTTCTAATATGTGTGTGTAAGATTCATCTCACTGATTATACAAAACACTGGCTTAAAAAGGATTGGGATAGAGACAGCTTTCAATCAACATATTTTATAACTTCAAAGAGAATCTGTCAGTTCCCCATGAGGTACGGAGCTGCTGACTCCAGGCAATAGTAACTAACTGTACAGGGATCCGTGCTGGAAGCTGAGTTCTGTACACCAATCATACAGGGCAGAGGCGTGCCGATGCAGCTCAGAACTGCTGCAAAAGTGGTTTGTTTAGAACAAGAGGTAAACAGTAAACAAGAGTACAGATATTTTTTATCTTCCTATGCCCTAACTAGTGGGGTCTGCAGCTCTTTACCTCGCATGAAGATGACAGATTCCCTTTAAAAGCTGAAAGTAAATTGACCCAAAAGAGACAATCCAGATGCTGGTGAATGATAAATTATTCATTTTTAGAGAACAAAAGTAGTAAAATAATAATCAGAAAATTATGCAAATATCTTTTATACTAAGCATACTCTCAACATCAATTAATGCACATTCTACATCAGGTTAATCCACCCTTTTGTATTTTATATTTTAACAGCTATAAACCACCAATAAGTGTACAGAATATTGTCCTTTACAATCATTGATCACAAATCATTGATTTGTTTGTTCACCCTACCTTGAAGTACCTGAAAACCCATACTCAGAAGGGCGGCAATAGCAGCAACAGCTAGACATCTATTAAGAGTAATACCATTCCATGGAGAAAATTCCTCATCTCTCACAGGGCCAATACTTTTTTGTTCTGGCTTCTTTTTCATTGTGGTAATTTACACGCTACAAAAGAGAAGATCAAATTACTTACCAATCCCATACAGTGTATATGTAATTTTTTTATATTAACAAACCTAAGGACGTTTATATGTACAAAATCTGATGGATTACTGAAGATTCTCTGCTGCAGAATTCATGCTCGGAAATCAATGATGAAATCTGCAGTGTATAATCCACAGCAGATTATGTACCTGTGACCATACCCTCAAACTCCCATAGGGGCTAGTCTACAGGGTGGGCCATTTATATGGATACACCTTAATAAAATGGCATAGCACACGTGACGTAGCTGGCCTCAATGTTAGCTGTGAGAGGAATCAGTGATGATCCTCCCACAGCCCTTTGATTGGAGCACCCTCCCCTTGCCCTCCAGATGCCCCCAAATCACCTCAAAGTCCTGCTCTGCCCACCAAAAGCTTGTAGTTGGTGAGCAGAGCAGAGACTGAGGGGAACTACTAAAATCCCCCCATACTAATCCCCCCTTAGAACGCCTCTGTAGCCCCTTTACATCCGGGTCACCAGATCTATGGAGACCCCTGAATGCCCAGAAAGGCTGCAAATTGCCGGTCTGTATAAACCGGCCATTTGCATGAATTATTTCAGCAGGCATCCCGTTCCGATCACCGCCCAGCGAGCAGCAGGGATCGGAATCGCTGCAAATCGCTCGTCTGAATTGACAAGCGATTTGCAACGATCGCCGATAAGGGGTGGTCTCATGACCCCCCTGGGCGATATCACAGGATGCCTGCTGAATGATTTTAGCAGGCATCCCATTCCGATCATCGCCCGGCGAGCTGCGGTGATCGGAAATACGGAGGGCGTATGGATACGCCCTCCGTCCTTAAGTGACGGGATACAAGGGCGTATACATACGCCCTCCGTCCCCAAGGAGTTAATAACTCTGGAATGCTTTTACTTATAAATTTGATTCTGAGATAGTTTTTTTTCGTGACATATTCTACTTTATGTTAGTTGTAAATTTACGTCGATACTTGCATAATTTCTTGGTCAAAAATTCCAAAATTTCAGGAAGAATTTGAAAATGTTTCATTTCTCTAACTTTGAAGCTCTCTGGTTGATAGGAAAAGGGACATGTAAAAAAAAATTACATATTGATTCACATATACAATATGTCTTCTTTATATTTGCATCATAAAGTTGACATCAGAGGGCTTCAAAGTATAGCAGCAATTTTCCAATTTTTCCCGAAAATTTCTAAATCAGATTTTTTCAGGGACCAGTCAAGTTTAGAAGTGAATTTGAGGGTCTTTATGTTAGAAATTCCCAATAATGGACCCCATTATGAAAACTGCACCCCTCAAAGTATTCAAAATGACATTCAAAAAGTTTGTTATCCCTTTAGGTGTTTCACAGGAATAGCAGCAAATTGGAGGAGAAAAATCAAAATCTAAATTTTTTTACACTAAAATGTTATTGTAGCCCCATTTATTTCATTTTTACAAGGGGTAAAAGGTAAAAAGGCCCCCCAAAACTTTTAAGTAATTTTCTCTCGAGTAAGGAAATACCTCATATGTGTATGTAAAGTGCTCTGTGGGTGCACTAGAGGGCTCAGAAGGGAAGGAGCGACAATGTTATTTTGGAGAGCGAATTTTGCTGAAATGGTTTTTGGGGGGCATGTCCCATTTAGGAAGCCCCTATAATTTCAGAACAGTAAAAACAAAAACACATGGCATATAATTTTGGAAACTACATCCCTCAAAGAACGTAACAAGGGGTATAGTGAGCCTTAACTCCTTGGGGATGGAGCCCATTATAACCCTAAGGACGGGAGCATTTTTTGTAATTCTGACCACTGTCACTTTAAGCATTAATAACTCTGGGATGCTTTTACTTTTCATTCTGATTCCGAGACTGTTTTTTCGTGACATATTCTACTTTATGTTAGTGGTAAATTTTTGTCGATACTTGCATCATTTCTTGGTGAAAAATTCCCAAATTTGATGAAAAAATTGAAAATTTAGCATTTTTCTAACTTTGAAGCTCTCTGCTTGTAAGGAAAATAAACATTCTAAATAAATAATATTTTGATTCACATATACAATATGTCTACTTTATGTTTGCATCATGAAGTTGACATGTTTTTACTTTTGGAAAACATCAGAGGGCTTAAAAGTTCAGAAGCAATTTTCCAATTTTTCACAAAATTTTCAAAATCGGAATTTTTTAGGGGCCAGTTCAGTTTTGAAGTGGATTTGAAGGGCCTTCATATTAGAAATACCCCATAAATGACCCCATTATAAAAACTGCACCCCTCAAAGTATTCAAAATGACATTCAGTAAGTTTGTTAACCCTTTAGGTGTTTCACAGCAATAGCAGCAAAGTGAAGGAGAAAATTCAAAATCTTAATTTTTTACACTCGCATGTTCTTGTAGACCCAGTTTTAGAAATTTTACAAGGGGTAAAAGGAGAAAAAGCCCCCCAAAATTTGTAACCCAATTTCTCTCAAGTATGGAAATAACTCATATGTGTATGTCAAGTGTTCGGCGGGCGCAGTAGAGGGCTCAGAAGGGAAGGAGCGACAATGGGATTTTGGAGAGTGAGTTTTGCTGAAATGTTTTTTGGGGGCATGTCGCATTTAGGAAGCCCCTATGGTGCCAGAACAGCAAACAAAAAACACATGGCATACTATTTTAGAAACTACACCCCTCAAGGCACGTAACAAGGGGTCCGGTGAGCCTTAACACCCCACAGGTGTTTGACGACTAAAGTGCAGGTTTTTCCCCCAAATTTACCATTTCTACGAAGGGTAATGGGAGAAAAATCCCCCCAAAATTTGTAACGCAATTTCTCCCGAGTACGGAGATACCCCATATGTGGCCCTAAACTGTTGCCTTGAAATACGACAGGGCTCTGAAGTGAGAGCGCCGTGCGCATTTGAGGCCTGAATAAGGAATTTGCAGTAGGGGTGGACCCTGTTACAAGGATGGGGCTTGTCTCCACCAAAACCCTACAGCAGTGTCTCCCACAGGGTGCCTCCAGCTGCTGCAAGACTCCCAGCCTGCCAGGACAGTCTATGGCTGTCCGGCAACACTGGGAGTTGTGGTTTTGCCACAGCTGGAGGCGCCGTTTAGGAAACACTGCCGTATGAGACGTTTTTCATTTTTATTGGGGGGGGGGCGACGTAAGGGGGTGTATGTGTAGTGTTTTACTTTTTATTATTTGTTAGTGTAGTGTTCACACAGGCGGGGGCTCACAGTAAGTTTGAAGGAAACCCACTGTAAACCCGCCCGTGTGAATGTACCCTGTACATTCACATGGGGGGGTGGGGGGCGCCCCAAGGGGGGGGGCACCCCAAACCTTCAGCTGTGGCAAAATGACAACTCCTAGAATGCACTGACAGACCGTACATGCTGGGAGTTGTAGTTTTACAACAGCTGTAGGCACACTGGTGGGGAACCACTGAGTTAGAAAACAGACTAGCTCAGTGATTCCAACCCATGTGCCTCCAGCTGTTGCAAGACTACAACTCCCAGCATGTACGGTCTGTCAGTGCACTCTGGGAGTTGTAGTTTTGCAACAGCTGGAGGCACACGGGTTGGAACCACTGAGTTAGGAAACAGACTCTAGCTCAGTGTTTCCCAACCAGTGTGCCTACAGCTGTTGCAAAACTACAATTCTCAGCATGCCCGTACAGTCAGGGATGCTGGGCGTGTAGTTCTGCAATATCTGGCCCTTCAGATGTTGCAGAACTACAACTCCCAGCATGCCTAGGCATGCTAGGAGTTGTAGTTATGCAACAACTGGGGAAGAACAGTGGCCTCCAAACTGTAGCCCTCCAGATGTTGCAAAACTACAACTCCAAGCATGCCCAGACTGTCCAGGCATGCTGGGAGTTGTAGTTCTGCAACATCTGAAGGGCCAGATATTGCCGAACTACACGCCCATCATCCCTGACTGTCTGGGCATGCTGGGAGTTGTAGTTTTGCAACATCTGGAGGGCTACAGTTTGGAGACCACCATATAGTGGTCTCCAAACTGTGCCACTTCAGATGTTGCAAAACTACAACTCCCAGCATGCCCAGACAGTCAGTGCATGCTGGGAGTTGTAGTTTTGCAACATCTGGAGGACCACAGTTTAGAGACCATTACACAGTGGTCTCCAAACTGTGACCCTCCAGATGTTGCAAAACTACAACTCCCTGCATTCCCAGACAGCTTTTGGCTGTGTGGGCATGCTGGGAGTTGTAGTTTTGCAGCTTTTAGAAGGCCACAGTGAAGATCATTTATCGCGATCTTCACTGCAGCCTTCTCAGAAGCACTTTCCGGCCGCCGCTCCTCCTGCTCGCGCCGCTACTCCGGGATGTCGCCTCTGCCGCCTCCTCCTCCGGTCCGGGTAAGCCGGGCCATGTCCCTCACCTCGCCGCCCGTGTTCCCCCTGCTCTGTACCGACTTCGATCGGTGCGCAGAGTGGGGGGAAATGAACTGTAACCCCCCGCCCCCCTCCTGCCATTGGTGGTCAGCCTGACCGACCAATGGCAGGGAATAGGAGGGGGTGGCAACATTGCCACCTCGCTCCTATGCTTTAGGCTGGTCGGATCAGTCTTATTTTCCGGGAGATCGGGTCACCAGTGACCCGATTTGCCCGGATCGCGGCAAATCGCAGGTCTGAATTGATCTGCGATTTGCTGCGATCGCCGATATGGGGGGGTCTCAGGACCCCCCTAGGCATTGCCAGGGGATGCATGCTGATAGATATCAGAAGGCATCCCGGTTCGATCAACGCCTGGCGAGCGGCAGTGATCGGAAATGCCGAGGGCGTATGGATACGCCCTCCGTCCTTAAGTGACGGGACGCGAGGGCGTATGCATACGCCCTTCGTCCACAAGGAGTTAACACCCCACAGGTGATTGACGAAGTTTCGTTAAAGTTGGATGTGAAAATTTTTCACTATAATGCTGGTGTTACCCTACGTTTTTCATTTTCACAAGGGAGAATAGGAAAAAAGCCCCCCAAATGTGTAGCCCCATTTCTTCTGAGTAAGAACATACCCCATATGTGGATGTAAAGTGCTCTGCGGGCGAACTACAATGCTCAGAAGAGAAGGAGCGCCATTGGGCTTCTGGAGAGAGAATGTGTCCGAAATTGAAGGCCATGTGTATTTACAAAGCCCCCATAGTGCCAGAACAGTGGATCCCCCCCCCCCACATGTGACCCCATTTTGGAAGCTACACCCTTCACGTATTGTGATAAGGGGTGCAGTGAGCATTTACACCTCACAGGTGTCTGACAGATTTTTGTAACAGTGGTCCGTGAAAATGAAAAATGTTATTTTTCATTTGCACAGCCCACTGTTCTAAAGATCTGGCAAACGCCAGTGGGGTGTAAATGTTCACTGCACCCCTTATTAAATTCTGTGAGGGGTGTATTTTCCAAAATAGGGTCACATGTGGGTGCAATGGAGGGCTCAGAAGGGAAGGAGCGACATTGGGCTTTTGGAGAGCGAATTTTGCTGAAACGGTTTTTGGGGGGCATGTCGCATTTAGGAAGCCCCCATGATGCCAGAACAGTTAAAAAAAAAACAAAAAAAAAAAACAAACACATGACATACAATTTTGGAAACTACACCCCTGAAGGAATGTAACAAGGGGTATAGTGAGCCTTAACACCCCACAGGTGATTGACGAACTTTCGTAAAATTGGGATGTAAAAAAAAGGGGGTAATAGGAGAAAAAGCCCCCAAAATGTTTTAACCCCATTTCTTCTGAATATGGAAATACCTCATATGTGGATGTATAGTGCTCTGTGGGCGAACTACAATGCTCAGAAGAGAAGGAGCGCCATTGAGCTTTTAGAGAGAGAGAGAATTTGTTTGGAATGGAAGTCGAGGGCCATGTGCGTTTACAAAGCCCCCCGTGGTGCCAGAACAGTGGAATCCCCCCACATGTGACCCTATTTTGGAAACTACACCCCTCACAGAATTTAATAAGGGGTGCAGTGACAGATCTTTGGAACAGTGGACAGGCATTTGACAGATCTTTTGAACAGTGGGCTGTGCAAATGAAAATTTACATTTTTCATTTTTACGGTCGACACCTGTGGGGTGTAAATGATCACTGCACCCCTTGTTACATTCCATGAGGGATGCAATTTCCAAAATGGGGTCCCATTTGGGGGGGGGGGGGGGTCCACTGTTCTGGCACCATGGGGGCTTTGTAAACGCACATTGCCTTCAATTCCAGCTTAAAGGGGTATTCCAGGCAAAAACTTTTTTTTATATATCAACTGGCTCCGGAAAGTTAAACAGACTTGTAAATAAACAAAGTGGGGAAAAAAAGTGAATAAAGATCATTTAACCCCTTCCCTAATAAAAGTTTTAATCACCCCCTTCCTTCCAATAGTTATTAGCTTCTGAAGTTTTCTGTCTAACTGCTCAATGATGATGTCACGGGACGTGAGTCATCAGAAAGCAGTTAGACAGAAAACAGCAACTCAACTTCAGAAGATAATAACTATTGGAAGGATTAAGATTTTTTATTAGAAGTAATTTACAAATCTGTTTAACTTTCCGCAGCCAGTTGATATATAAAAAAAGTTTTGGCCTGGAATACCCCTTCAATCCTCTCTCAAAAAGCCCAATGGCGCTCCTTCTCTTCCGAGCATTGTAGTTCGCTCGCAGAGCACTTTACATGGCGTATGTTCTTACTCAGAAAAAATGGTGTTACAAATTTTGGGAGGCTTTTTTCCTATTACCCATTGTGAAAATGAAAAATTTGAGGTAACTCCAGCATTTCAGGTTTTTTTTGGGAGGGGGGTTTTCTCCTTTTACCTCTTGCGAAAATGAAAAGTATAAGGCAACACCAGCATGTTAGTGTAAATTTTTTTATTTCTTTACACTAACATGCTGGTGTAGCCCCCAACTTTACCTTTTCATAAGGGGTAAAAGAGAAAAATCCCCCCAAAATTTGTAACGCAATTTCTCCTGAGTATGGAAATACCCCATATGTGGCCCTAAACTGTTGCCTTGAAATACGACAGGGCTCTGAAGTGAGAGAGTTCCATGTGTATTTGAGGCCTAAATGAGGAATTTGCAATATGGGCGGACCTGAATACAAGGATGGGGCTTGTCTCCAATAAAACCATACAGCAGTGTTTCCCAAACAGGGTGCCTCCAGCTGTTGCAAGACTCCCAGCCTGCCAGGGCAGTCAATGGCTGTCCGGCAATATTGGGAGTTGTTGTTTTGCAACAGCTGGAGGCTCCGTTTAGGAAACACTGCTGTATGAGACATTTTCCATTTTCATTAGGGGTGGGGTGGACGTGTAAGGGGGTGTATATGTAGTGTTTTACTTTTTATTTTATGTTAGTGTAGTGTTTTAAGGGTACATTCACACGGTTGGGTTCACAGTGAGTTTTCTGCTGGGAGTTTGAGCTGCGGCGGAAAATTTGCCGCAGCTCAAACTTGTAGAAGGAAACCCACTGTAAACCGCCCCTGTGAATGTACCCTGTACACTCACATGGGGGGGGCCCAAACCTTTAGCTGTGGCAAAACTACAACTCCCAGAATGCACTGACAGACCGTACATGCTGGAAGTTGTAGTTTTGCAACAGCTGTAGGCACACTGGTGGGGAACCACTGAGTTAAGAGACAGACTCTAGCTCAGTGATTCCAACCCGTGTGCCTCCAGCTGTTGCAAAACTACAACTCCCAGCATGTACGGTCTGTCAGTGCATTCTGGAAATTGTAGTTTTGCAACAGCTGGAGGCACACAGGTTGGAATCACTGAGTTAGGAAACAGACTCTAGCTCAGTGTTTCCCAACCAGTGTGCATACAGCTGTTGCAATACTACAATTCTCAGCATGCCCAGACAGTCAGGGATGCTAGGCGTGTAGTTCTGCAATATCTGGCCCTTCAGATGTTGCAGAACTACAACTCCCAGCATGCCTGGACAGTCTGGGCATGCTAGGAGCTAATATTCTGAAATTTTTAGGGGAAATACAGCTCCCCTCCCCTTTCCAACTGGCTGAATTGTCAAGTAAAATAACCACAGGAGAAGGGGCGTATGCGATCAAAAATCTTAAAAGTAATAAAACACCAAGGCCGGATGGGCTGCCTAATGATTACTATAAAGTCCATGGCTCCCTACTCGTACCATATTTGGCTAGGATGTATAATGAGGCAATGTTATTAGCAACCTTTCCAAATGAAATGTTAAAAGCCATAAAAGTGACCATAACGAAAGAGGGCAAAAAAACGGATGAACCAAGCAATTTTAGACCTATGGCAATGTTAAATTCGGATTTGAAGCTGTATGCTAATTTCATAGTCGCTTTCATACAATACGCTCAAATCATACAACACCGCATGGAGGTTGTTTGGCAAGTTCCAGCATACATACCCTCAGCAGCAGCTTGGTAATATCAAATACCTACTGGCTTTTGTTGCTTTCTGCCATTCAAACCTAAAACTGTGTCACAACACAATAAAACTCTAGCTCTCGGGCATCCAGCACTTTCAGATCTTAGTGTCCAGAAAGCTGTCGCTCTTTTACACCCATCTTATCCAAGCAATCCTTAAAGGGATCAGTAAAGTTAACAGTACATCAGGCTCAACGCGTCAACCTGTGTCTGGGCAGCTATTCAGGTCTTTGGCACAGGTCCTGACTGGCATGCCCTTTGGTCATACTTTAAGTTTACTCATTAAAACTGCCATGTATCTAGCATATTACAGATTCCTCAGGCCGGGTGAATTCACTAAGACAAATGCTTTTTTGGCTTTTTTAAGGTAGTCACAAATAGTGTAGTGTGACTCCTATGTCCTGACACTACACTCTGCGGAAACTCTGGTACAGCCGTTACACCCCCTCCCATAGACTTACATTGAGGGGGCGGGGCATGACATCATAATGGAGCGGGGCTATAACATCACGAGCTCTCGGCACCAGCGCCGTTTGTTCCAAATGCTGAGCAGTGGAGTACCCCTTTAAGTATTTCCCTACCGGTAACTCTTGGTGTCCTGTTATGGTCAGTGTGGTTACGGGTCATTAGCGGGGAGCCACCTGATTCTCCATTGTTCCCTACATCTGGTGTGCCGTTAACAACTGCAGTGTTTATGAAATACATCCGTGTGTTACTGAGTAATATGGGAGTCAACTCGATGTCCATATCTGGCCATTCTTTCAGAATAGGAGCAGCCTCGGCCGCTTCTAAGAATAATACCCCAGCTCATATTATAAAGAAACTCGGCAGGTAGAAATCTTCATGTTACTCCAGATGCATTCTGGATCCACATTGTGAAATGATGTAAGCATTTAAAGTTCTGGTTATGTGACTGTATTCCATTCATGCAATAAAATATTCTTGCTTCAAACCCTAATGATGTCTTTGCCCTATTTTAGGTGTATCTGTCGCAGCAGTTATGGCACAACTGAAGTTGCATATACATATATATATATATATATATATATACACACACACACATATATCTTATATGCCTGAATAAAAAATAAGCTATACTCACTCCCATTCCCGGACTGATGACTTTCTGATGGCACTCAGTCCTTGGTCCTGTGCATCTTCCTACTTCCAGTGATGCCAGGAAAATACTGAAAATGACCACTCACCAGTCACTGGACGCAGTGAGTAAGCAGTTTTTACAGGGTTAGGACAACATAAAAGCTAAATGAAGCAAAGAGGACCAGGGGCAGAGCAACAACAGGTAATAAAAAAAAAAGGTTCCCCCCAGAAAACTCCTTTAAAGAGGTTGTCCAACTACTATCGCTTATCTTCTATCCGCAGAATAAGGAACAAGTATATGATCCACAGGGGGGGCAAGTGTATGATGGTGAGGGTCAAGCTACTGGGACTACCCACAATATCAAGAACAGTGTATTGAGTCTCCTATTAGAATAGAGTGGCAGTTGCCCATGGAGCCCACTCATTGTCTATGGGAGCTGATTGAGATAGCCAAATACAGCTCCTTGCTATCTTCCGCAGCTTATGTAGACAATAAATGGAGCAGCCGTGCGCATGCACCACCAACATTCTATTCCTATGGGAGATTTGGACCCCTTGCAAGACATAAGATTTTTACCAATCAGCTTCATTCGTTAATTTCTATTATTTTTTCCAGGTCCCAGAAGGATAACTCCTTGAAATGTTTGATGAACCTTTACTTTACGGCAATTTGTTCAGTTTTAATGTGCAGATTTTTTTTTATAATTTCCCATGAGGGTCAAAATTGGATTAGTTTGGAAAAAAAGTGCCTTTGAAAATAAGTAGTGGTCTGGCTGATGTACTCCTTAACATTAACAATGTTTAATGCAAATCTAGCCACAGAATCCCTACCTTACTATATAAGGTTTTTTTTATGAGATGCCCATCACTGAAAACCTTTTGAATACATGACATTTAAACAACAGCATTTGTAGAAAACTGGTTAACTTTCTAATTTGAGAAGAGCCTGCTGCACTGAAGGGGTTTAACTGTAGTGACTGCCAGCTTTACTAAGCTACCTTACTAAATATAGTATACTTGCATGGCATTTCTTGACTACTTGAATCAAACGGCTCATTTTCTACCTTAGGAGGTTCTCAATATTTATTTCTAGGTTCCATTTGAAATCATCCATTTGAAAAGAATAGAAATAAAAAGGTGTCCCTTACCTTTTAGATTTCAGTTCCACACTACATGTCCATACCCCACTGGCACAGGAGACAGCTAAATATACAGAGACAGGTGCAAAACTCAGCTGGTGTAAAGTAACACCCAATCATGAAGAAATATAAGCCATGGGGATGTAATTTTCATATGTTGTTATAGCTGTAGTTGACTGTGGGAGAGAGAAAAAATGTCCTATCTTTAAAATATGTCTATTTTCTACAAATATCTTTTTTCCTTATAACTAAAAAGATAATTTTTTTCCATTGCATAAATTACATGGTCAGAAGTACATGGACAACACTCACATGTATTGAGACCATACGTCATACCCATGCATCTTGCAACGGTTAAATAATTTAATTAGCACACAGCCGGGCATTCTCAGTAGACAAACATTGAGCATTTTATTACAAATCATGCTACAGCCAATTACTTTAATCCCTTAAAGGGGTACTCCAGTCAAAAACAAATGTTTTTAAATCAACTGGTGGCAGAAAATAAAACAGATTTGTATATTACTTCTATTTAAAAGTCATACTCCTTCTAGTACTTATCAGCTACTGCATAGTACAGAGGAAGTTGTGCAGTTCTTTCCAGTCTGACCACAGGGCTCTCTGCTGACACCTCTCTCCGTGTCAGGAACTGTCTAGAGCAGTAGTTAATCTCTCCAAGCTTGCAGGAAGGGGTGCGGCCCTTACATGATGTAGGCAGCTGTGCTCTGGACCGACTCCCGTTCCAGCTGAGAGCACTGACTTGACCTCCGGAACTCCTGAGACTCCCACCAGAAGCCCTGTGAGCAGCGTGCTGTGCTGAGCTTGCCACACTTCCCTGCCATGCCGGCTGTGTAGTACCTTCCTGGGGCTACAGGACAGGAGCAGTGATGACGGAGATAAGGGCCTTGGCGTCCAAAGCCGCAGGCGGCCGTGGAGATGCCTGAGCGCAGCCTAGGTAAGGAGGAGACCGGAGCTGTGCAGGTGGACAATGTAGCTCTCTCCCCATGGCGTAAGGATGTGGCGTGCCAGTTGGAGCGCTTAGCCCGCACTGATGCTGGCAGAGAGAGGGCCATCTACGGCTGGAAAAAGCCTCCTTGGACAGAGACGGACACTGCACAGTGGAGAGACAGCCATAACCCTGAACTGGGTGCCGTGAGCTATGTCTTGGGAGATGTAATGTCAAATCCTATCAAGTCTGCTATGTTAAGGGAGGATGGGGGTAGTAGTGAAGCTATTAATAACAAAGTTGAGCCCTCTTTAAGAGATATTTTTCTGGCAATAAATGGCTTATCGGCACAATTAGAACATTTACAGCAGGATATTTCTCTCCTATACACTATCGCTGACAATTAGACACACCAGTGTCCCTTAGCTAATTTTATCAGAAAAATCTAAACTTTACCATAGAGTTAAAAATATTATTTATTAGTTAATTTAAAATTCCCATAGCAATCAAAAAATAGAATAAGAAACATAATACATAGACATAAATAGGTAATTCTCCTATGATGAACACCTGTATATCCCAACGCGTTTCCCCGTGTATCTTATAGTATACAGCGGTTAATCTGGGGATGACAAAAACAGTAATATGATATACACAAAATGAATATAGACAGGGGGGAGAGATGAAAAAATTTATTAAATAAATGGTGTATAGATTACAGACCCTGGTACTTTTAAAAAAAGATTCCTGAAACTGCAAAGCTGAAAATTGATTGGTTGGTAGGGGCAACTGCTCCACTGTTCTTATGCACAAAGTTTAATAAATCTTCCCCATAGTGTAATCAAACCAGAATAGACCGGAAAGCCAAGACACATGGGGCAATTTATCATTGCGTTTAAAAGAGTCGATACATTTATCATTGCGTGTGGGTCAACAAATTTTGTCATAAATCCTCAAATTTTTGCGCAATCTCACACCAGCCCATACCACAACTAGAAACTTGTCTACATCTAAGCCAATCTTTGTCATTTATGAAGAACATGCATCTCTTTGATAAATGTGGGGGAAGCACACATGAGATATGTCAAGGCAAAGGGTGTAAAAAACGAAACAAAAAAACTTCACACCCCATGTCACATTCAATTTTATGCCCACGCCTCCCTTTCATTCCATCCCCCCCACCCTCCTCATGTCATATCTTGCCTCATTAATGTTATGCCATGGCACGGGGGGAAACATAACACACATGACACTGCTGCAGCCACTGACTGGCTGTGTCAGACAGGTCCTGGAACCTGCTGCTTGTTGCAAGCCACAGATAAAATACTGAGACTACATGGAGGAGAAAACGATCTGTGGTAGAACTATGGGGACTGGGGCTACATGAGCATTATAACCATTTATTTAATATTTCCCCTGAACTCCTATTATCACTTAGGACAGTGATTCCCAACCAGGGTGCCTCCAGCTGATGCAAAACTACAACTCCCAGCATGCTTGAAGTTGTAATTTTGCAACAGCTGGAGCGCCCTGGTAAGGAAACACTGACCTAGCATTTGAATTTCGTTTGTGGCCCAGTCCAGCTCCCTGCTTGCATGATATGATGCTTGGCTGCCTTAGCTAATTGCACAGTGGGCGGGTGGGGGCAGTTTATGGAAGAGGGTTGGGATGTATTGCATAAATCGCAATGCAATTGTGATTTATTGTGCAGCGCTACTAACAAATATAGCAAATATAGCAACAGAGGACTAACATGCTGTAAATGTTGATTTCCTTATTCATTTAGGAAAATATGCAGTATTTCAGTCTTGTGTGAACATACCCCTTAGGGTACATTCACACATACAGAATCCGCTACAGATTTTATGCCTTTGTTCAATCATTTAGTTGCATTGATATCTGCAGCATCAAATAAGCAGCCGATACAGACTTTTATAATGGAAAAATACATTCTTTCGAAAGGGCTGGGATAGCAGCATATAAATTGTTTAGGATTTATTGCCAAAAGAGAAAAAAAAACAACAACGTAAGCCAACACCAAACTAGTTTTTTCGAGATAACACTGGCTGAAAGAAAGAATTTGAGCTGCGTGAAGAGGAATATAGAAATATACAGACTGCAGAGACACAACATAAGAAGTTACACAAAACTGTTTGAAAAGTGACAAAAACTGGATCAAGAATACAGTTGAGCAAGTGTCTACAGTCTTAAATGTTAGCACAGGTTTCTACAGGAAACAAAACCATATATACTCCTCACCTCCCAGCTACCTCCATTAAAAGTCTGTGGGGTCTTCCTGTGAAGCAGGACGAATATGGCTAAAAGCAGGGGAGAGAAGCATGCTCATTTCAAAAAAATTATCAAAACTTTTGCACATGATAAGTTTTTATAAATGACCAGTACACTTTAATCATATAATGAAAAAATAATTGTAAACTTATTAAATATCTTCTATTATACATTCATCCAAATACACTCATTATGGGAGGTGGTACATGACATGATAGACAACATAGACTTGTGTGTAATCTAATATAAACCAGCACGGCCGGTTCCCATTGATTATAATGGGGTCCGCTGTTTTACAGGAATATAGTGGGGAAAAAGACGGAGCATGCACTAACTTTTCTCCTGTCAATTTGCAATGGCTGGTGTACTGCCAGGTCACAACAGCAGTGTGAAAGAAGCCTAACAAAAGTGTCTATTTGCTTTGGCCTTCTGGCTACACAATGTGACTATCCCTGTAAGAAGAAAGAAGTTCCTATTTCAGACATAATTGAATCCATCTCTGTTACCATATCAATATCTGACATGTGTGGCAGAATTGGCAAACTAGAAAGGTTCTGGAAAAAGATCATAGAGGTAATATTTCTGACCACGATGATCCTCAGCTAGAAGGAGCTCATAAAATGTCCCTGTGATCTCCCCCAGTTGTTAAAGTTTATGTAACACTATGCTTAACCCCTTAACGAAATAGGACGTAAATGTATGTCCTGATGGCCTAGTACAGTGGTGGGCAACCTTTTTTTTTTTCAACTGAGCCAAATCTCGCCAAAACCACGATTGAAATTTATTTTGAGAGCCACATTTTTAAAACCGAAAATACATAGGATGAAACACTGTTTTTAGTTTCAATAAGTTTTTATTATATGTGGGGGCCCATGTCCTGTGCCCCTCACAATATAATACCCCCCTGACATATGCCCCTCACTTATAATGCCCCCTGTCATGTGCCCCCACATATAATGCCCCCTGTCATGTGCCCCTCACATATACCGTATATGCCGGCGTATAAGACGACCCCCAACTTTCACAGTTAAAATATAGAGTTTGGGACATACTCGCAGTATAAGACTACCCCTCCTACCGTGATGTACGGTACCTTGTAGTCCCCCCCCATTAGGTAGGCAGTATAGTTCCCCCCACATTAGGTAGGCAGCATGTTCCCCCACAATAGTAGGCAGCTCCCCCACATTAGGTCAGCAGTTTCCCCACAATAGTAGGCAGCTCCCCCACAATAGTTGGCAGCTTCCCCCACAATATTAGGAAGTTCCCCCACAATAGTAGGCAGCTCCCCCCTACAATAGTTGGCAGTATAGTTCCCCCACAATGGTAGGCAGCTCCCCCCCACAATAGTTGGCAGTATAGTTCCCCCACAATGGTAGGCAGCTCCCCCTACAATAGTTGGCAGTATAGTTCCCCCACAATGGTAGGCAGCTCCCCCCCACAATAGTTGGCAGTATAGTTCCCCCACAATAGTTGGCAGTATAGTTCCCCCACAATAGTTAGCAGTATAGTTCCCCCACAATAGTTGTCAGTATAGTTCCCCCAAAATACTTGGCAGTATAGTTCCCCCCACAATAGCTGGCAGTATAGTTCCCCCCACAATAGTTGGCAGTATAGTTCCCCCCACAATAGTTGTCAGTATAGTTCCCCCCCACAGACATACAGCTTCAAGCCATATACAGTGTACGGCTGGAGGCTGTATGTCTGTATACTGCCCTCCACAGTGTTCCGGTCACCGCTCCTCCGGCCGGGGTCACCATCTACTGCTATGGCCTATGGACCATAGCAGTAGGTGCCGGGACCGGAGGAGCGGTGACCGGAACACTGAAGATGACGTGCCGTCGGTCACTTACCAGGCTCCGGCCGGCGCGTGTCTTCCTCCGGTCCTCCTGCGCCTCTATGGTTGTACGCACGAGACGTCACTGAGGTCCCGTGCGTACAACCATAGAGAGGCGGAGGATCGCAGGAAGACCGCAGGAGGACCGGAGGAGGACGCGCGGTGGGCGGGGAATGGTTAGTGGCTCGCGGACATCCTTATGTCCCGAAAAGATTTTTCGGGACACAGGGATGTCCGGCATAGGAAAACCTATGATTATCTGCCCGGGCCGGCTCCCGTGTGCGGCTGCAGGCGGGGGCCGGCCAGAGCAGGTAAAAACTAATACTGTATATTAAAAACCAGGGGGCCTCCAGCTGTTGTGAAACTACAACTACCAGCATGCCCGGACAGCCATTGCCGCTCCGGGCATGCTGGGAGTTGTAGTTTCACAACAGCTGGAGGCACCCTGGTTTTTAGCATACAGCAGTGGTCGGCACTATGCGGCCGCTGCTGCTCTGCATACAAGGGCCTGATACTAGTATCAGGCCCTTGTATGTTACCAGTGTGCATGGGCGGCCGCCGCGGCCCGACCGCACTGCAAGAGCCGCATTAAAATGCGTGAAGAGCCGCAGCTTGCCGACCACAGGCCTAGTACTTAACGCACCAGGTCATACATTTACGTCCTATACATAACGCGAGCACCAGAGTATGCATGCATGCATAACTATCAGCAGCCAGGGAACCGCCGGTAATGTTTGCCATTAACCCCTGATGTCCGCCATTAACTCCTCATATGCTGTGATCAATAAAGATTTTCTTTTTTTAAAATGTGAAAAAAAACCTCCTCGCATCGCATCACTAGAAGCCAGGGACCCGCAGGTAATGGTCAGTGATTGCGCTGACGTGTGCCATTAACACCTCAGATGACGTGATCAATACAGATCACGGCATCTGCAGCAGTGTGGTCACTAAAATGGATGAGGAGCAGGGATCCGATCATCCAGAACGGCAGACAGAGCTCCCCTCACCTGCCTCCGCCGCTTTCCTTGGGTTTTCTGCTCTGGTCTGCGATTGAGCAAACAAGAGCAGAAGATAGCTGATAATACTGATCAGTGCTATGCCCTATGCATAGCACTATTCAGTATCTGCAATCAAGTGATTGCAATAAATATTCCCCTATGGGAACATAAAAAGTGTTAAAAAAAATTTAAAAAAAAGGAAAAAATAAATAGGAAAAAATTTGAAAAATTCCCTCCCCCAATAAAAATGTAAATTGTCCCTTTAACTCATTTTATCCCCAAAAAATTATAAACATCTTTGGTATCACCGCATGCGTAAATGTCCGAACTATCAAAATATATTGTTAATAATCCCGTACGGTGAACGGCGTAAACGTAAAAAAAAAAAAAAAAAAAAAAAAAAAAAAGTCCACAATTGCTGCTTTATTTATAGTTTATTTAGTTTATATTTAGCTTGATATACGAAAATGTGGTACCAATAAAAAGTACAGAACACGGCGCAAAAAATTAGCCCTCATACCGCCGCTTATACGGAAAAATGAAAAAGTTATAGGTTGTCAAAATAGAGGGATTTTAAATGTACTAATTTGATTTAAAAAATGTATTAACATTTTATTTATTCTATTATTTACAATAATAGAAAAGTATGTAGTCATGGGTATCATTTTAATCTTATTGACCCACAGAATAAAGAAAACATGTCATATTTACCGTAAAGTCTACAGCGTGAAAATGAAACCTTCCAAAATTTGCTACACTGCGGTTTTCTATTCAGTTCCCCACACAAAAAATTTTTTTTTTTTATTACGCCATACATTTTATGGTAAAAGGATTGATGTCATTATGAAGGACAATTAGTCATGCAAAAAACATGCCCTCATATGGGTATGTGGATGAAAATATAGTTATGATTTAGTTATATATAGTTATGAGTTATTATTTTTAGAAGGCGAGGAGCAAAAATGAAAATGCAACAATAAAATTGTCTGTGTCCTTAACCCCTTAAGGACTCAGCCCATTTTGCCCTTAAGGACTCAGACAATTTAATTTTTACGTTTTCATTTTTTCCTCCTCGCCTTCTAAAAATCATAACTCTTTTATATTTTCATCCACAGACTAGTATGAGGGCTTATTTTTTGCGTGACCAGTTGTCCTTTGTAATGACATCACTCATTATATCATAAAATGTATGGCGCAACCAAAAAACACTATTTTTGTGGGGAAATTAAAACGAAAAACGCAATTTTGCTAATTTTGGAAGGTTTCGTTTTCACGCCGTACAATTTATGGTAAAAGTGACGTGTGTTCTTTATTCTGAGGGTCAATACGATTAAAATGATACCCATTATTATATACTTTTATATTATTGTTGCGCTTAAAAAAAATCACAAACTTTTTAACCAAATTAGTACGTTTATAATCCCTTTATTTTGATGACCTCTAACTTTTTTATTTTTCCGTATAAGTGGCGGTATGGGGGCTCATTTTTTGCGCCATGATCTGTATTTTTTTTTGATACCACATTTCCATATAAAAAAACTTTTAATACATTTTTTATAATTTTTTTTTTTTATAAAATGTATTAAAAAAGTTTTTTTTTCGTTCACCGTACGGGATCATTAACATTTTATTTTAATAGTTCGGACATTTACGCACGCGGCGATACCAAATATGTCTATAAAAAAAAATTTTTACGCTTTTTGGGGGTAAAATAGGAAAAAACGGACGTTTTACTTTTTTATTGGGGGAGGGGATTTTTCACTTTTTTTTTACTTTTACATTTTTTTAAATTTTTTTTTTTACACTTGAATAGTCCCCATAGGGGACTATTCATAGCAATACCATGATTGCTAATACTGATCTGTTCTATGTATAGGACATAGAACAGATCAGTGTTTTCGGTGATCTTCTGCTCTGGTCTGCTGGATCTCAGACCAGAGTAGGAGACGCCGGGAGCCGGACGGAGGAAGGAGAGGGGACCTCCGTGCGGCGTTATGAATGATTGGATCCCCGCAGCAGCGCTGCGGCGATCCGATCATTCATTCAAATCGCGCACTGCCGCAGATGCCGGGATCTGTATTGATCCCGGCACCTGAGGGGTTAATGGCGGACGCCCGAGAGATTGCGGGCGTCGGCCATTGCCGGCAGGTCCCTGGCTGCGATCAGCAGCCGGGATCAGCCGCGCATGACACGGGCATCGCTCCGATGCCCGCGGTTATGCACAGGACGTAAATGTACGTCCTGGTGCGTTAAGTACCACCTCACCAGGACGTACATTTACGTCCTGCGTCCTTAAGGTGTTAAAGGGGTACTCCACCCCTAGACATCTTATCCCCTATCCAAAGGATAGGGGATAAGATGTCTGATCGCGGAGGTCCCGCCGTTGTGGACCCCTGCAATATAGCATGCGGCACCCACCTGTTTCTGCTCCGGAAGCGCTGGAGGGTCTAGGTCCCGACCACCGGAACGAAGTCAGTGACGTCACGACTCCTCCCCCGTGTGACCGCCATGCTCTCTGCTGACACCTCTGTTCATATCAGGTACGAACAGAGGTCCAAGCAAATCCCCATAGCAAACCTCTCCTGCTCTGGACATAGGTGTCAGCAGAGAGCACTGTGGTCAGACTGAAAAGAATTCCAGAAAGAAATTGAAACTTCCTCTGTAGTATACAGCAGCTGATAAGTACTGGAAGGATTAAGGATTTTTGAAATAGAAGTAATTTACAAATCTGTTTAACTTTCTGGCACCAGTTGATTTGAAAAAACATGTTTTCCACCGGAGTACCCCTTTAAGGCCAGGGGCTTATGGAAGTATTCATATTATTTCCATTTAGTGACTGTAAACTACAGAGAAATCGGGCAGACTAGATAGGCCTAACAGCCTTATCTGCCAAATAGGGCTGAAAAAACTAAGCGCTTAATCTGCAATTAATCTATTATGAAAATAGTTGTGAACTATTTTCATAATAATCAATTAATCTGTTGGTCAATTAGTTGGTAATACAATTTGTAAAGACCACATACACTTAGCGATTATCACTTTGTATATATGCAGCCTGTTTAGTGAAGATGGGGCCCAGCACAAACAATCTTCTGCTCCCTGCAGATATTGTGAGTCCCTGATTGTTGGGTTCTGTGATCAAGGTCAGATTCACAATGGTTGCAGAGAGAAGATGCAGGAAGTAGAACATTCTGTGGGAGATTTATCAAAACCTGTTCAATCAGATTACTACATTCATTATGAAAAGGCCTCTGAAAAATGAAAGAAGCGATCTGACTGGTTGCTATGGGCAACTCAGCAACTTTTCCCATGGAAAGGTTTTGATAAATCTCCCCTTATGTGTGCTGGACCCTCTTCTCCACTATGGTTATTTTTATCCCGATTAGTCGATTAATCGAAACACTAATTGGCCAACTAATCCATTATGAAAATAATAGTTAGTCGCAGCCTTACTGCCAACACATTATATGCTTCTTTATTTCTATGTACATAATATTGGATACAGTCATTTTCAATTTACGTGCTACTTCAGAGCCTCTCCTGCCATGCTATTTGTTAACTGCTTCACAACACACAATGTATAAAGGAAATTTTTCCTACCATAAATTTAGTTTCCACTAATCCTTCATGACAGCACCAATATGGAGGTTACTCCTCCAATCACTGTAGGGACAAGAAACAAAGAGGTTTAAAATGCTCCTCCCCATACACACCCCAGTGCTTTTCAACTTACTACCAGGATGTGAGATATCATGCAGGGGTGTGGAAATTTAATAATCTACTTGTCCACAGGTCTAAAACTGAGACAAATTTTCGCTTTTACACTAATTTTTCCCTCCTTGCCCTATAATAGCCATAACTACCTACTATAATGATACCTTTTAATTATATTTTTAATAACATATTCTCCAAACCCAAAAAATTTAAATAAAATTCTCTCTCTCTCTCTCTCTCTCTCTCTCTCTCTCTCTCTCTCTCTCTCGTATATACTCGAGTATAAGCCGACCCGAATATAAGCCGAGGCCCCTAATTTCACCCCAAAATCGAGTATAAGCCTAGGGTGGGAAATACATCATCCCCCCCCCCTGTCATCATCCCCCCTTTATCATCACCGCCTGTCATCATCCCACACCCCCCCCTTCATCATCCCCTTGTCATCATCCCCACCCCCCCTTCATCATCCCCTTGTCATCATCCACTTGTCATCATCCTCTTGCCATCATCCCACCCCCCTTCATCATCCCCCTGTCATCATCCCCCTGTCATCATCCCACACCCCCCCCTTCATCATCCCCTTGTCATAATCCCACACACCCCCCCTTCATCATCCCCTTGTCATCATCCCCTTGTCATCATCCCCACCCCGCTTCATCATCCCCTTGTCATCATCCCACACCCCCCCTTCATCATCCCCTTGTCATCATCCCCACCCCCCTTCATCATCCCCTTGTCATCATCCTCTTGTCATCATCCTCTTGTCATCATCCCACCCCCCTTTATCATCCCCCTGTCATCATCCCACACCCCCCCCCTTTATCATCCCCCTGTCATCATCCCACACACCCCCCCTTCATCATCCCCTTGTCATAATCCCACACACCCCCCTTCATCATCCCCTTGTCATCATCCCACACCCCCCCTTCATCATCCCCTTGTCATCATCCCACACCCCCCCTTTCATCATCCCCTTGTCATCATCACCACATGTCATCATCATCACCACTTGTCAATGTCTGATACAGTGGTCTTCAACCTGCAGACCTCCAGATGTTTCAAAACTACAACTCCCAGCAAGCCCGGGCAGCCATCGGCTGTCCGGGCTTGCTGGGAGTTGTAGTTTTGAAACCTCTGGAGGTCCGCAGGTTGAAGACCACTGCGGCCTTCGACATCATCCAGCCCCCTCTCACCCCCTTTAGTTCTGTACTCACCTCCGCTCGGCGCTGGTCCGGTGCTGCAGGACTGTCCAGTGGGGAGGTCGTCCGGTGGGATTGTGGTTCCGGGCTGCCATCTTCACCGGGGGGGCCTCTTCTCCGCGCTTCGGGTCCGAAATAGAGGCGTTGCCTTGACGATGACGCAGAGGGACGTTGGTAATGAACGTACCTCTGCGTCGTTGTCAAGGCAACGTAACTATTCCGGGGCCGGGCCCAAAGCGCGGAGAAGAGGCCTCCCCGGTGAAGATGGCAGCCCGCAACGACTATCACCCCGGACGACCTCCCCACTGGACAGTCCTGCAGCACCGGACCAGCGCCGAGCGGAGGTGAGTACAGAACTAAAGGGGGTGAGAGGGGGCTGGATGATGTCGAAGGCCTCAGTGGTCTTCAACCTGCGGACCTCCAGAGGTTTTAAAACTACAACTCTCAGCAAGCCCGGACAGTAGTTTTTAAACCTCTGGAGGTCCGCAGGTTGAAGACCACTGAGGGCGGAGAGTTCACTCGAGTATAAGCCGAGGGGGGTGTTTTCAGCGCGAAAAAGCGTGCTGAAAAACTCGGCTTATACTCGAGTATATACTAATATATATATATATATATATATATATATATATATATATATATATATATATATATATACTATATATATATATATATATATATATATATATATATATATATATATATATAAAATCGGTGAAGTGAAATTGAAATAGTACAAGATAATTTAGCAAATTTGGTGGTTTTTTTTGCTACACCATTTACCATGTGGTTGAGATAACATGTTATTTTTATACTTTAGACCGGCCTGATTACAATCAATACAATATTTGTATAGTTTCCGTCATGTTTTACTAATTAAAAAAAAATTCTAAGCTTTTTCCAATTTGTATAATTGCCATTTTTTGACCCCTGTAGCTTCTTCTTTTTCCTGCATACCATGCTGTATGAGGGCTAATTTTTTGTGCCATAATTAGAGATGAGCGAACTTACAGTAAATTCGATTCGTCACGAACTTCTCGGCTCGGCAGTTGATGGCTTTTCCTGCGTAAATTAGTTCAGCCTTTAAGTGCTCTGGTGGGCTGGAAAAGGTGGATACATTCCTAGGAAAGAGTCTCCTAGGACTGCATCCACCTTTTTCAGCCCACCGAAGCACCGGAAAGCTGAACTAATTTATGCAGGAAAAGTCATCAACTGCCGAGCCGAGAAGTTCGTGACAAATCGAATTTACTGTAAGTTCGCTCATCTCTAGCCATAATCTGTTTTTTGTATCGGTACCATTTTTGTATTGTTCTGACTTTTTAATCGCTTTTTAACTTTTTTTTCTGGGACATTATAAAAATTGCAATTCTGTGGTTTGGTATTTTTTTTACATTTACGTCATTTACCATATGGGATACATAATGTTATATTTTAATAGTTTGTACAACGGAGCGATACCAAATATTTTTATTTTAATTATGTTTACATGTTTTATATAGGAAAAGGGGGTGATTTGAACTTTTAACATGGAAGGGGTTAATGTGTGTCTTTTAAACTTTTATTAAAACTTTTTTTTTGCTTTTATTTTTTGTTTTACACTTTATTGGACTTTTAGGAGGAATCATTAGATTCCTCATACAGATCAATTAAGTTCGATTGAACTCCATTGATCTGTATGCTCTGCAATACATTGATAGAGTCTAGTCCAGACAGGCTCTACCAATGATAGAGCCACAGACACCAGGGAAGCCCTCTGGCTACCTCTACAGTGGATCGCCCCCCGGCGATAACGCTGCGGGGAGGCTCGATCCACCCCACTAGCCCACCAGGGAGCATTCACATGTCCCTTTAGACGCCGCTGTCAGCTTTGACAGCGGTGATCTAAAGGGTTAATAGCCAACCGCGGCGATCGACACATGCTGGCTATTAGCAGCGGCCCCTGGCTACTGAGAACAGCTAGGGGCTGCAGAGTATGGAGCGGGCACGAGTCCGGAGCCCGCTCCATACAGATTTCTGAGTGCCGCCGTGTTTGTCAGGTCCGGCCCTACTTGCCCGAAGTTAAGGGGCGGAAAAATTCACCTGCCCGGCGCCCGTAACTGCATGTCCCAGGCGATAGGAATTCCACATCCCTGTAATGAATTCAACACCAACAATATAGGGTAGGAGTTACGGTGCTGCCGTCATGAAGGATTAGTGAAAATCGAATTAACAGTAGGAAATAATTCCAAATATGGAGCCATACCAGATAAGTAGCTCTGGGGAGGGACTGTGGCCTGCAGGACCTTGCATATTGGCTTATACATCCAATCTGAAGCGACAGGTGAATATGTGAAGGCTTGACCACGTAGCCGCCCAGCAGATTTGATCAGGAGATGTGTCTGCTATTTTGGCCCATGACGAAGAAATTGCTCTTGTAGAGTGTGCTTTAACTGAAATAGGACAATATTTCCCTTCTGATTTATAAGCTTCTAAAATAGCAGATATAATCAATCTACCGACAGTATCTTTAGGGGAAACTAGGGAAGAAAATCTGGACAGTGTCTGAGAATTATGTTCTCATCTGTGACCTTAAAGGGGTACTCCGGTGGGAGAAAAAAAAAATTCAAATCAACTAGCTCCAGAAAGATAAATAGATTTGTAAATTCAATAAAAATAAATATATGCAACGGCGCTACAATGGTCTACGATTAAACTCTGAATATCAATAGAGAAAATAATGCTTCAGGAAGCACATAACTTTGCTGATGGATAGTGAATCAACAATTCTGCAGCAGTGACAGCGCTAAGTTATTCTGCTCTGTACATACACAGTGCACACGTTATCACTCTATATAGTATAAATGAATATGGCTCCCAAGGTAATACCTATTTTGATGACTTTTCCTTCGTCAGGGATCCTTCTGTGAGTTGGGATGATGCCGGCCAGGGCTGTTCTCCTCACAGGTGAAGTCTCCTGCTCTCTGTTGAACAACCTGTACAATCGGAAGTTGAATGAGGATCCTGACACACAAGGATAGTCAGCGAAATAGGTATTACCTCAGGAGCCATATTCATTTATACTATATAGAGTGATAACGTGTGCACTATGCATGTACAGAGCGGAAAAACTTAGCGCTGCCACTGCTGCAGAATTGTTGATTCACTATCCATCAGCAGTTATGTGTTCCCGAAGCATTTTTTTCTCTATTGATATTCAGAGTTTAATCATAGACCATTATAGCGCCGTTTCATATATTTATTCTTATTGAGCTATTTTTAATAGTGGTTCAGAAGGGACCCACTTAATACAACTTGGCAGCATATATATATATATATATATATATATATATATATATGTGGGAAGCCTATCAGGCTGAATTTGTGGGAGGGGCTTTGGCTATTTAACATCCATCGGCCCCTCCCTCTGGGCGTATGCTGGGTTGGCGAAATTGCGGGGGTTCTTTCGTTGCGTACGCTGGGTCAGGTGTGTGGTGGTGCAGGTAAGTGCCGGGTGACCGGCAGGTTTCTTTTACTGGGGCCCTGGTCTGTTGCTATTGCTCCCCTCGTTTGGCGAGCAGGCTCCGGCACCCAGCGTGTTATGTAGGCGGCGGTCCGTTGGTGCAGCGTGTGCCCGGGCTGGCCGCAGTGAACACGGCCTCTGGATCCAGCGGCAGCTGGCGGCATGGCAGGCGCGGGGAGATGCGACCCATGTGGGTCTCCCTGTGCCGGCGTCTCACGTGTAACACGGGGCTCTGAACGGGCGGAGTGACAGCATGCCAGTGAGCCGGCGGTATAGCTCCACGGATGGCCAGCAGGTGGCGCAGAAAAAAAAAAAAGGGGTGTGAGGAAATGTGTTAGGTATTGGTACCATGCAGTAATAAGGGGCTGGTTCATGGTGCACCGGTGTCAGGCCACAGTTCCTGACACATGCACTGTCGCAGACAAGGGGCAGCTTGTAAAGTTAATAACACGATAATCCATATTACTGTGGCTTTGGTTTAAGGGGGGGGGGGGTGGTCATGCATATCGGGGTACCGGGTCAGAGGCTTGGGGTAGTCAAGCAATTAGTGGGGTTGGGGTAGTTTCAGGCATAGGGGGGGGGGGGGCTAGGGGGTGCCAGCATGTATGGGTCAGAGGTGGTAGGTGGCGCGTAAACCATATGGTTAGTACACTGTTAGTTTCTCTTGCAGATTAGGTGGGCTGTATCCAGTTAGGTGGTCGTTACATTCCTGGTCATTGCAACTTGGCTACGGTCAGTACCAACCGTACGGCGGTTGTTCATGTTATTTATTCACGTTTCACGGTGGTCATCACTTTCGCTAGCAGACGCTAGTTCACGTCATTTCAGTCAAATGCTTAATACTCCTGTTACATTAGTTAATGTTACGCACTGCTACTGTTACACATAGGCCCTGAATCACTGTATATCTGACTCGACATGTCAGATAGGGTTCAAGGCGTATTGGCTACTGTCACGCATACAGAGCATTTCGTTTACACGGGTAGTGGTCACTGCGATCTTGACTCTTCTTCAAGGGTGACCACTTGCCTGCGGTGGTTGCTGACACGTCTTCAGAGCCATCGCTAGTTAGTTAGAAACGGTGCACACTGTAATCTTGACTCGCAGTCAGGAGGTGTTCACGGTTTAATTATTCATGACTATGCGCGTCATGCACACGTTCTCGGTCAGACACACGGTCAGGCCTCGTTTCAAACTATTCAGGTGGTACTCTGGGTCGCACTGGCACTACGGTCAGCACTCTTGGGTTCGGCCACATTGCACGGGCAGTCTGCAGCTGTAAGCTAACATTAAGTATGTATTCGGTTGTTTGCAGGGTTACAGTCGATTTGCTGTTCGTTTCAGGCGTCTAACTGTTGTGTTACAGTGGTGGTAAGGTCAGTCAGTACTCAGCGAGGGGGGTACACGTTTCTCATATCTGGTGACTCACGATTACCGTTTTTCCCCGGCACCCGTTACGACCCGGACAGGTCATGTCTCACGTGTCAGACATAGAGGACCCGATGTCCATCCCTGATACACCAGCTAGAAGCTCCGTGCGAGGGACGCCCTCCTCTGCAGCTTACAGGGCTTGGACGATCCCCAAGTTGATGGAGGAGTTGCGCAAGAGGGCAATTCCATTTCCAGCAACCGCCCGAAAAGCAGAGTTGTACAAACTCCTGATGGCGGATCAGGGGGCTGGCGACAGTCAGGAGGGGACCTCGGGCCAGTCCACCCTCTCTGAACTGCATGCAATGATGACTTCCATGTTGGGCAGGCTGGATTCTCTGGAGAGAAGGGGCATTCAGGGGCCCCCAGCTCCAGCAGCATTGCAGGCGCCAACGCCTACACAGATGTCTGCCCCTGTTCCGGTAGGCAACCCAGGTAGGCGCTCTGGGCCACCAAGGGTGTCACCAGTCCATTTTGTCCCAGCGGCCCTGAGAAAGGACATACTGGAATCTGGACATCAATTTGACGGCCCTGTTGCTATCTGCCTTCGACGTTGAGGACACTAGAACGGTAGCGTGCGCTGACTTATCTGTTGTCCTTAAGAGTAAGGACACCAGGCTGAAACGGAAGCTAAATATCCACGAGTTTGTGATTGCCTTCAGCAAATACAGGGAGGTGATATGCTCAGCCAGGCCGGAGCGCAGAGAGGAGCTCGACCTGTATTTGCTGAGGGTTACTGAATACGCATACAAATACGGTGGTACCCATTTCTACGATTATCATAGAAGTTTCTCAGCCATGGCAGCGGCGGCCTTCAGCCAAGATGGGTACCTCACGGACTGGAGCATCGAAGATTCACAGATGTTCTGCAGCCACTTCGCAAATCTCAAATTCCCCGCATGTGCCGCCTGTCAATCAATCACGCATACTACGGCGTGGTGTGTAGGGCTGGCTCAACAGGGCGAGCAGAGCGCCACCAGACCGTCCACTTCCACGGACAGTTTCAGCAGGTCCGCACCTTCCGTGGATAAGTTGGGCCGTCCAGTACACTATCTCGGAGGCTCACAAATTTGTAACAACTATATGTCTTCGTGCAATTTCAGCAATTGCAGGTTATTACACGTCTGCTTCTACTGCTTCAGGGCACATCCGGGCTCTGCATGTAGGCAGAAAGGGCCAGCATGACTAGGCGGGGTGCGTACCCCAGTCCTGGCCGCTCTGCTCACGGATCACCCAGACCCAGATTGGGTCCAATGGTTGATCAATAGTTTTGATAGAGGCTTCCACGCCGACATGGTCACACTGCCGCAGGCCACATTTGAATGCGACAATCTGCTGTCTGCCGTAAACGATCCCGCTGTTGTCACTGAATTAATAAATGCTGAGCTAATGAAAGGTTATATGATTGGCCCCTTGTTAGTTTCTCCATTCAGGTCTTGGAGGGTCAGTCCGGTAGGGGTGGTAACAGGCAAGTTCAATGGGAAAAAGAGACTGATATTTGACTTGTCGGCTCCCCATGGGTCACTTGTCCCCAGTATCAACTCTCTCATTCCATCCGAGGAGTTTAGCATGCATTATTCTTCCATAGACCAGGCTATTCAGGTCATCTTGGCGCTCGGCCCAGGGACTTGGATGGCGAAGGCGGATATCACTGATGCCTTCAAGTTGCTGCCATTGCACAGGGACCAGTGGCAATGGTTTGGGCTCAAATGGCAGGGGGCATATTATTTTGCTTCCAAGTTGACTTTCGGATGCAAGAGCAGCCCGTGGCTGTTTGACCAACTGGCCCAGGCATTGCACTGGCTGCTGGTTAATGTCTCTGAATGCAGCCAGGTCATCCATTATTTGGATGACTTTCTTCTGCTCAGTCGCCCGAGGGAAGAGCCGGACCAGTTGGTCAGATTGCTGAAACTGTTCACTGATATTGGGGTGCCAGTGTCTCCCAAGAAAACGGTCGGTCCAACTAAGTGTCTCACCTTTCTGGGAGTAATCCTAGATTCAGTCGCAATGCAAGTCAGCTTGCCCACTGACAAACTCAACCGTATCAGAGACACTATCCACAAGTACACGGTCTCCCAGGTCACGACCAAGGGCGAGTTGCAGAGCTTGCTGGGAATGCTGGCATTTGCTATGCGAGCAATTCCGCAGGGCAGAGCGTTCGTATCCAGAATATTGTCTTTGCTGCATGGTGTCCCTCATCAACACAGTAGGGTTTGGTTAGATTGCCAAGCCCTGGCTGACCTGAACATGTGGGATAGGTTCATGGCACAATAGAATGGGACGGCTATGTTTGTCAGGGCAGACGGTGGAGTTTCAGTGTGACAATCAGGCGACAGTTGCCATAGTCAACAAGGGCAGTTCCAGGCATGCTACTGTAATGTCATTCATGCGCAGGCTAGTCTGGGTGTCCTTACAACACAACTTCAATTTTGCAGCCAGACACATACCGGGGGTAGACAACACGGCCGCAGATGCTCTGTCCAGGGCTAATTTCCATCTCTTTTCACAGGTGGCTCCGCAAGCAGACGCAGTAGGAACACAAACCCCTTGCCTGGCACAATTAATCTTGGACTGAATCATTACACACAGGTGGCCCCGGGAGTTAATGTTGGACGCCTTAGCCCCCAATACCAGAAAGGCCTATCATGCAGCACACGACACCTTTAGGTCATATCTGTCGCAACATAGCATCCCCTTTTCTTACGACACCACTATCATTCTATCTTTCATCGGTTTCTGCCACTCTTCTCTGCACCTGTCTCATAGCACTATTAAATCTTATCTTTCGGGCATCCAGCATTTCATTTCTTTATCCCACCCAGACAGGCTATCTATCCTATCATCTCAGGCTGTCAAGGCTGCGCTCAGAGGGGTGGTGGCTCGTAGCGCCACAGCGCCACCTCTCAGGAAACCGATCAGCGGCGAGCTGTTCCGAGCCATGTCTGACGCATTAGCCAATAACCCGTTTGGCTTCGAGCGCAGTCTGATAATCAAATCTGCCATTTATCTAGCCTTCCATGGCTTCCTCCGGCCAGGTGAATTTTCATGTGTCAGGCGGGGAGCGACACATCCACAGAAGGCTCATTTAAGGTGGCAGGGTTCTTGGTTCGAAGTTTCACTGTCTGTCACAAAAACTTGCAGGTGGGGGGCGGTGGTTAAGTATTTCCTTCAGGCAACAACTGGTGCCCGGTGGCGGTGTTGGCACAACTGGTTGAGTTCTTCCATGATAAGCCTCCGGAGTCGCCACTGTTGCCTTTCGGTGGGGATGCTCTTACCACTTCTCTTTTCACATCGCATGTCCGCACGCTGCTTGGCAATTTAGGACACAACCCCAGAGAGTTCTCAGGTCACTCATTCCGCATAGGAGCAGCATCGGCGGCCTCCAGGCACAAGGTGCCTGTACATGTCATCCAGAAGTTGGGGAGGTGGCGTTCTGATGCATATACCACTTATGTCCCAGATCCCTCAAGGGAAATGGCAGAGGCATTTCAATTTTTGGCATTATAAATAAATGATACTTAATTACCCTAACTGGTGGTGTATTTTTGCCCTCTATAGGCGGACCCTCGACGCGGTTTTCAGGCACACCTCAACCGCTGTTCTATGTTATAAGTAGAGTTTTGTGTTAGGTCTTGGTAAATCTAGTTTCTTGCAGGTGGCCTTGGCAGGAGATAACAGGTAAGCCCATGCACGGTTCAAAGTCCTGACCACAAGTGGGAAGCCTATCAGGCTGAATTTGTGGGAGGGGCTTTGACTATTTAACATCCATCGGCCCCTCCCTCTGGGCGTATGCTGGGTTGGCGAAACCCACCCTCCTCACCCTTTTCTTCATCACCATACATAAGGGAATGCCCTCTATAGGCGGACCCTCGACGCGGTTTTCAGGCACACCTCAACCGCTGTTCTATGTTATAAGTAGAGTTTTGTGTTAGGTCTTGGTAAATCTAGTTTCTTGCAGGTGGCCTTGGCAGGAGATAACAGGTAAGCCCATGCACGGTTCAAAGTCCTGACCACAAGTGGGAAGCCTATCAGGCTGAATTTGTGGGAGGGGCTTTGGCTATTTAACATCCATCGGCCCCTCCCTCTGGGCGTATGCTGGGTTGGCGAAACCCACCCTCCTCACCCTTTTCTTCATCACCATACATAAGGGAATGCCCTCTATAGGCGGACCCTCGACGCGGTTTTCAGGCACACCTCAACCGCTGTTCTATGTTATAAGTAGAGTTTTGTGTTAGGTCTTGGTAAATCTAGTTTCTTGCAGGTGGCCTTGGCAGGAGATAACAGGTAAGCCCATGCACGGTTCAAAGTCCTGACCACAAATATATATGGATGTAGGCAGCACACCAAAATAGGTGAAAAAATAAGTGCTTTTATTCCAAGGAAAATTGACAACGTTTCAGCGATCTCTCACCGCCATTTTCAAGCGGTGAGAGATCGCTGAAACGTTGTCAATTTTCCTTGGAATAAAAGCACTTATTTTTTCACCTATTTTGGTGTGCTGCCTACATCCATTTATACTTAAAGAGGACCGGAGCACCGAGGTTCAAGGGCTTGCACCCAATCACCTGGATACAAGGAGGTGCTGCTTTATATGATAATTGTTATATATATATATATATATATATATATATATATATATATATGAATAAAAACATCATAGTGGCGGTGTTAATTTTGAATAGATTTGTAAATTACTTCTATATAAAAATCATAATCCTTCCTGTACTTATCAGCTGCTGTATATTACAGAAGAAGCTGAGTTGTTCTTTTCAGCCTGACCACAGTGCTCTCTGCTGACACCTCTGCCCATGTCAGGAACTGTCCAGAGTAGGAGCAAATCTCCATAGCAAGCCTCTCCTGCTCCGAACAGTTTCTAAAATGGACAGAGGTGTCAGTAGAGAAAAAATAAAAATAACTTCCTCTGGAGCATACAGCAGCTGATATGTACTGAAAGGATTAAGATTTTTAAATAGAAGTAATTTACAAATCTGTTTAACTTTCTATAGCCATTTGATATGAAAACAAAATGTTTTCCCCCGGAGTACCCCTTTAACCCCTTCAGGACGGAGCCCATTTTGGCCTTAAGGACCGGAGCGTTTTTTGCACATCTGACCACTGTCACTTTAAACATTAATAACTCTGGAATGCTTTTAGTTATCATTCTGATTCAGAGATTGTTTTTTCGTGACATATTCTACTTTAACATAGTGGTAAATTTTTGTCGATACTTGCATCCTTTCTTGGTGAAAAATCCGTAAATTTGATGAAAAATTTGAAAATTTAGCATTTTTCTAACTTTGAAGCTCTCTGTCTGTAAGGAAAATGGATATTACGAATACATTTTTTTTTGGTTCACATATACAATATGTCTACTTTATGTTTGGCTTTTTGAACGCAAATTTTTCTCTGGGGGCATGCCGCATTTAGGAAGCCCCTATGGTGCCAGGACAGCAAAAAAAAAACCCACATGGCATACCATTTTGGAAACTAGACCCCTCGGGGAACGTAACAAGGGGTTAAGTGAACCTTTATACCCCACAGGTGTTTCACGACTTTTGCATATGTAAAAAAAAAATTTTTATTTACCTAAAATGCTTGTTTTCCCAAAAATTTTACATTTTTAAAAAGGGTAATAGCGGAAAATATCCCCCGAAATTTGAAGCCCAATTTCTCCCGAGTACGGCGATACCTCATATGTGACCCTAAACTGTTGCCTTGAAATACGACAGGGCTCCAAAGTGAGAGCGCCATGCGCATTTGAGGCCTAAATTAGGGATTGCATAGGGGTGGACATAGGGGTATTCTACGCCAGTGATTCCCAAACAGGGTGCCTCCAGCTGTTGCAAAACTCCCAGCATGCCTGGACAGTCAACGGCTGTCTGACAATACTGGGAGTTGTTTTGCAACAGCTGGAGGCTCCGTTCTGGAAACAGTGGCGTACCAGACGTTTTTCATTTTTATTGGGGAGGGGGGCTGTGTAGGGGTATGTGTATATGTAGTGTTTTTTACTTTTTATTTTATTTTTTGTGCTAGTGTAGTGTAGTGTTTTTAGGGTACAGTCGCACGGGCGGGGGGTTCACAGTAGTTTCTCGCTGGCAATTTGAGCTGCGGCAGAAAGTTTGCGGCAGCTCAAATTTGCAGCCAGATTCTTACTGTAATCCTCCGCCCATGTGAGTGTACCCTGTACGTTCACATTGGGGGGGACATCCAGCTGTTGCATAACTACAACTCCCAGCATGCCCGTTGGCTGTCGGTGACTGCTGAGAGTTGCAGTTTTGCAACAACTGTAGGCACACTGGTTATGTATCACTGAGTTTGTGACCTAACTCAGTGTTTCACAACCAGTGTGCCTCCAGCTGTTGCAAAACTACAACTCCCAGCATGTACGGTGCATGGTGTACGGTGACTGCTGAGAGTTGTAGTTTGCAACAGCTGGAGGCACACCGGTCGTGTAACACTGAGTTAGGTAAAAAAAAAACTGAGTTTCACAACCAGTGTGCCTTCAGCTGTTGCAAAACTACAACTCTCAGCAGTCACCGACAGCCAACGGGCATGCTGGGAGTTGTAGTTATGCAACCAGCAGATGCACCACTACAACTCCCAGCATGCACTTTAGCTGTTTGTGCAAGCTGGGAGTTGTAGTTATACAACAGCTGAAGGTACACTTTTCCATAGAAAGAATGTGCCTCCAGCTGTTGCAAAACCATAAGTCCCAGCATGCCCATAAGGGAATGCTGGGAGTTGTGGTGGTCTGCCTCCTGCTGTTGCATAACTACAGCTCCCAGCATGCCCTTTTTGCATGCTGGGAGCTGTTGCTAAGCAACAGCAGGAGGCTGTCACTCACCTCCAACGATCCAGACGCTTCAGGTCAGTCCCGCCGCCGCAGCTGCTCCTGGGGCCCCGATCCCAACAGGGGCGCCGGGGATCGGGGTCCCCAGCACCCGGGGTGCACGTCCCGCACCCGCTCACGTCCTCCAGAAGAGGGGCGGAGCGGTTGCGGGAGTGACACCCGCAGCAGGCGCCCTGATTGGTCGGCCGGTAATCCGGCCGACGAATCAGGGCGATCGTGAGGTGGCACCAGTGCCACCTCACCCCTGCAGGCTCTGGCTGTTCGGGGCCGTCAGAGACGGCCCCGAACAGCCAGTAATTCCGGGTCATCGGGTCACTGGAGACCCGATTGACCCGGAATCGCCGCAGATCGCTGGACTGAATTGTCCAGCGATCTGCGGCGATCGCCGACATGGGGGGGGGCATAATGACCCCCCTGGGCGATATGCCGGGATGCCTGCTGAACGATTTCAGCAGGCATCCGGCTCCGGTCCCCAACCGGCTAGCGGTGGGGGCCGGAATTCCCACGGGCGTATGGATACGCCCTCGGTCCTTAAGGACTCGGGATGCAGGGCGTATCCATACGCCCTATGTCCTGAAGAGGTTAAAAAATGGTTCTCTAATAGGGCCTGAATTTCCCCTATTCTGCGGGCTGCAGTAATGGCAACTAAAAAGGCCGCTTTCCACGAAAGACATTTAATCTCGGCAGCAGAGACAAGCTCAAAGGGATTTTCGTTAACCTCGAAAGTACAATGTTGAGATCCCAGCTAGGTACATAAGGTCTAGACCTGGGTCTGATGAAACTGACCACTTTAATTAATCTTTTAACTAGTTTATCCTCGGCTAGCGATACACCTAGAAAAATTTGATAGTGCTGTTACCTGCACTTTAATAGTGCTACAACTAAGACCCTTTTGTAGATACTCCTGCAAAAACTCTAAGACAAGAGGAATATTAGGATTATTTATAACAAAAGGGCCTATCCTGCAACCAGAAATTAAATCCACACCATATTCTAGTGTACACTGAAACTGTAGAGCATGGGTGTCAAACATGCGGCCCACAATGAATATCTTTGCGGCCCGGGAAAGATATTCATTGCTCTGGTCAGGGCCGGATCACCATTGGCGCTCCTGGAGCACCTGCTCCAGGCCCCGTGCCTGCAGGGGGCCCCCGTCACATTCGGGGCATCCCTGTGTCCCGTAAAATCTTTTGAGAACACAAGGATGCCCTCTGCGGCCCGAGTTAACTTTAAAAACCCAGGAGCGTGCGCTCATAGGAGGAGAGCGGAGCGGAGCAGTGAGGAGGACTCATCAGCCCGTCATTTTCGTGTTCCAACCGGAGGAGTGGTGGTCGTAACACTGAATTGGGGCAGTAAACAGACATACAGCCTCCAGCCATACACTGTATATGGCTGCAGGCTGTATGTCTGTGGGGGAACTGTACTGCACCTAATGTGTGGAACTATACTGCACCTAATGTGGGGAACTATACTGCGCCTAATGTGGGGAACTACACTGCACCTAATGTGGAGAACTATACTACACCTAATGTGGGGAACTATACTGCCAACCTAATGTGGGGGAACTGTACTGCACCTAATGTGGGGGAACTATACTGCACCTAATGTGGGGGAACTATACTGCACCTAATGTGGGGGAACTATACTGCACCTAATGTGGGGGAACTATACTGCACCTAATGTGGGGGAACTGTACTGCACCTAATGTGGGGGAACTATACTGCACCTAATGTGGGGGAACTATACTGCCAACTTAATGTGGGGGAACTATATTGCCAACCTAATGTGGGAATGTGTACTGCCAACCTAATGTGGGGGAACTGTACTGCCAACCTAATGTGGAGGAACTGTACTGCCAACCTAATGTGGGGGAACTTTACTGCACCTAACGTGGGGGAACTGTACTGCACCTAATGGGGGGGAACTGTACTACACCTAATGTGGGTCTTATGCAAAGGGGGCATGGAGTGTTGTACAAAAGGGTCATGGGGTCTTGTGAAGGGGGGGCCATGCGGTCTTGTGAAGGGGGTCATGAGGTGTTGTGCAGGGGGGCATGGGGTCTTGTGCAGGGGGGGCATAAGATGTTGTGCAGGGGGGGTATGGGTTGTTGGGCAAAGGGGACATGGGGTGTTGTGCAGGGATGGCATTTTTTTCTTATGCGGCCCACATAAACTTAAACCTTGTTTTTTTGGCCCATGTTAGCCTTTGAGTTTGACCAAAGGCGACCCTGATGTAGAAGATCTGGTCTGACCGGGAGTGTGAGAGGAGGGGCAATAGCTAGGGTCTCTAACAGAGGGAACCAGTTCCTCTTGGACCAGGCCGTAGCTTCTAGAATCACTCTCCCTTTCCCTTCCTTTATCTTCCTTAGGACAGCCAGAATAAGAAGAAAGGGGGAAAAGGCATAGGCCAAGTTCCAATGCCAGTGCTGACCTTGGGCATACAGATCTGTGGGAAAGTCTCTCCTGTTCAGAGAAAAGAACAATTGTACTTTCCTGTTTTCTCGAGTAGCAAACAGGTCTATCTGAGGAAGACCCCAAGTCTGGACTATCAACTCAAAAGCTGCCTTGTGAAGTTTCCATTCCCCGGGATCCACCCTACTCCTGCTCAAGAAGTCTGCCTGAACATTGTCTAACCCTCTCAGGTGGACTGCTGAGATAGCAAGGACAGTCTTTTCCACCCAGAAGAAAATCTCCCTGGAGAGACACTGGAGATGAGGGTGTCTGGCCCCTCCTTGGTGTTTTAGGAAGGATACCACAGTCATATTGTCAGAGTATATTTTTAGGTGTTTCCCAACAAGATGGTTCTGAAGGGACATAAGAGCCTCCCAAACTACCCTGAGTTCCCTGTAATTCGACGATCTCCCACTTACTTCTGGTGTCCAGGATCCCTGAACTGAGCCCAACTGGGAAACCGCCCCCCAGCCAGTCCCTCTTTCGTCTATAGTTAACATCACTACTGGGGAACGGGACCAAACTACTCCTACAGAGAGATCCTTTCTGTCCTGCCACCAATCCAGAGATTTCTTGGTGACTAAAGGAGACAGAAATCATGCTTTCTAAAGACGACTGACTTTTGTCCCAGTGGGAGAGGAGATTCGCCTGCAAGGGTCTGGAGTGAGCTTGACTACAGGCAACTGCCTGTATGCAGGAAGTCATGAGGCCTAAAATCCTCATGCATTCCCGAATAGAAGCCCGAGACCTCTTCTGAAGAGCCTCTACTTTGTGGATCAGAGCGTCCTTCTTGGTGTCTGGGAGAAAGGACGCCTGGGCAACTGAATCTAAAGAGATTCCCAGGAAAACCTTGCAGACGAGACTTGACTTTTCCCAATTTACCTGCCACCCCAGAAACTGGAAGATATCTAAGGATATGGATAGGTGAGATTTGATCTCTTCCCTGGATTTCACCACAAGCAGGAAGTCATCCTCATATGGAAATATCTGGATGCCTTGCTGCCTTAAATGGGCAAACATCTATACTACGAGTTTGGTAAAAACTTGAGGGGCAGAGATGATCCAGAACGGGAGACATCGGAACTGAAAATGGCAAATCTCTCCATTTAGAGATACAGCAACTGTAAATACTGACGGTACCAGTGGTGAATAGGGATGTGGTAGTATGCGTCTACCGAACACATCCGAGAATTCTGAGGAATCAGAGGGACTATGGTAGCTAAGGATTCCATCTTAAAGTGTCAGTAGACTATACACTTGTTGAGATGTTTTAAATGTATTATTGTTCGATACGACTTGTTTCATTTCCTCACCAGAAAGAGTCTGGAGTAAGGAACCCTACCTTGTTCATCTGAGAGTAGCGGAACAATAGCCCCTAGAAACAACATGGGTGAGGAAAGTAAAGTGACCTAAAAATTGTTAGGGGAGGGGAGGGACTCAACAGTTCCTGCAGGATTACTTGCAGAACCCTAGGGTTCGAAGTTACACTGGCCCACTTACCCTAAATTGGAGAAGCACGCCCCCCCCCCCCACCCCAAGGGTTGGAGTTAAACTTGGAATTGAGAATAAAATTTGTCCCTTTATTCTCCTTGGGGTAACTCCAGCGCCCCAACTTTCCCTTCCCTGCAGAATCTCTGGGAGGGTGATGGTTGCCTCAAAAGGACTAGGGTTTTTTAGGATTTTTTTTCTACCGGAAATCCCTTTTTATTGGAGGCATCCTCTAAAATGTTGTCTCTGGTCCAAACAACTGAAGACCCCTGAAAGGAATAGAGCAAAGCTTATTTTTAGACAGGGAGTCACCAGACCAGGCTTTAAGCCAAGAGTGCACGGCGGACAGAGTAAGACAGACAAGAGGATCTGATGGCAAATCTCACAGATTCTGCTGACCAGAAATCCACTAGCCATTTTCAAGAGGGGAAAATAAGCCAAAATTTGATCCCTTCGGGTACCTTTCTTAGCCCCTTAGGGACTCAGGGTTTCTCCACTTTTGTTTTTTCCTCCTCACATTTTAAAATCATAACCCTTTCAATTTTGCACCTACAGACCCAAATGATGGCTTATTTTTTGCGCTACCAATTCTACTTTGTAATGACATCAGTCATTTTACCCAAAAATTGTGCGACGAAATTGAAGAAAAAATGCCATTTTGTAACTTTCGGGGGCTTTCATTTCTACCCAGTAAATTTTTCGGTAAAAATGACACCTTATCTTTATCCTGTAAGTCCATACGATTAAAATGATACCCTACTTATATAGGTTGGATTTTCTATTACTTCTGAAAAAATGCCGGCATCCTGGGACTTGCAGTACTTTTCTATATTACTGCGGTATGTATATGTTATTTATTTGTCACTATAGGATTAATGCTTAGGCCTTATCCTGTTTGCACTTGCACTTTAACTGGAATCGCCAGCATATGCATCTACTGTACCCCCTTGCCTCAGTAATTGTATACATAAATTTAATGAGATTCAGCAATATTTGCACATTTATTGCCATTGTCCCAGGTATGCCGCCTGTCTGTGCCGTATTACTCCTTTTTTAACATATTGCACTATGTTTTTAATAATATCATTAAATAAAGTTTATATTTTATATTTCACTTATAATTTTTGAGTAGCTCCTTTTTTCTTTGGGTCTGTTACTATTTGGAGTCTAACAAAGAGGCTGTTTTGCCTACGTGGCTAGGGGTTGAGGTGGATATATATATATATACATGAATACCCAACTTTGGGCAACACCATACATTTCTAATATTCATTGATTTGCTCATACCCCACACAGTAGCGCTTGTTTTCATGTTCTTGTTGTATATCTATGTGAATAATCTAAGATCTGCCTATTGAGATATATTACTGAGGGACCATTACTGTTAAAGATTATGATACATGGAGAGGTGAATGGATGCATTAGTGTGCGCGCACAGGTATAAGCGAGTACACATAGAGGTATGTTGGGACACAGTTTGAGAAAGAATTAATGATCGAGCGTAGAGTGGAGATAGGCTGATTTTAGGAGTATACAGTGTAGATAGGCAGATGCGGACCTGAAAGACTCCTGGGTGCACTGCGCAAGCACATGTAGTGAAGCCTGTAGTATGGAGTGCGCATGCGTGGATGTTGTATGTTGTTACGGATGTAATCCGGAAGTACAAGCGAGCGACAGCGCTCGGGTAAGAGACCCGGAAGTAGAAGCGAGCGGCAGAGCTCGGACATGAAACCACAGAGACTCACAGGTATCTCCTTCTGGTCAAACAGACCTTTGTAATTTAGTTGATTATGTAGTATATATAAGACAGATGTAAGAAAATAGAGGCACAACACCCATGAGGAAGTTGCCGACGGGCAACGGAACGCGTGGGGTCTTTAGGGGGGCACCTGCCAGGTAACTTCTCCATTAACCGTCCTGTGTCATCTTATTATACCTATGCTACATGAGAATACAGGTTGTATATGAGCTGTTGAGATGAATATATTACTATGTGGCAGCTTATGTGTATATCATAGTGACGTTATTGACGCATTGTAATAGGCAGGTGCCCTGGGTGGGGTTCCCTTGTTGAGGGGGCTCACCCCGTTTTGTGCTCTGGCTGCTTTTGGCCTTTTTAATTGTTTTTAATGATCTTGTCTGTCTTTTTGATATATGTATTAATAAAGAGAATTTTTTGACATTTACCTTATATGGGTGTGCTGTTTTACGCGTTTCTTTTTCTTCTGGAAAAATATTGTGTTATATTTGATACGTATAGCAGCACCCCTTTTTCTAATTGATGTTGCTGAGCCCGCTCATACTTTAGTCCATGTACATTTGAGGCCTAAACTGGTGATTTGCACAGGGATGGCTGACAGTGGTTCTGACATAAACACCAAAAAAAAGAAAAAACACCCACATGTGTAGTTTTCGAAATGGGGTCACATGTGGGGGTCCACTGTTCTGGCAGCACGGGGGCTTTGTTAAAGTACATGGCCCCTGACTTCTATTCCAACCAAATTCTCTCTCCAAAAGCCTAAAGGTGCTCCATTCCTTCTGAGCCCTGTAGTGCGCCCACAGAGCACTTTACATCCACATATGGGGTATTTCCATGGTGTAACAAATTTTGGGGGGCTTTTTCTCCTATTTTTCATGAAATTTTACCAAGAAATGACGCAAGTATCGACAAAGATTTACCACTAACAAAGTAGAATTTGTCACGAAAAAACAATCTTGGAATCAAATTCATAAGTAAAAGCATTCCAGAGTTATTAATTGCTTAACTCCTTGGGGACGGTGCCCATTATAACCCTAAGGACGGGAGCATTTTTTGCAATTCTGACCACTGTCACTTAAAGCATTGATAACTCTGGGATGCTTTTACTTTTCATTCTGATTCCGAGATTGTTTTTTCGTGACATATTTTACTTTATGTTAGTGGTAAACTTTTGTCGATACTTGCATAATTTCTTGGTGAAAAATTCAAAAATTTGATGAAAAAATTGAAAATTTAGGATTTTTCTAACTTTGAAGCTCTCTGCTTGTAAGGAAAATAAACATTCTAAATAAATAATATATTGATTAACATATACAATATGTCTACTTTATGTTTGCATCATAAAATTGACGTGTTTTTACTTTTGGAAAACATCAGAGGGCTTAAAAGTTCAGAAGCAATTTTCCAATTTTTCACAAAATTTTCAAAATCAGAATTTTTCAGGGACCAGTTCAGTTTTGAAGTGTCTTCATATTAGAAATACCCCATAAATTACCCCATTATAAAAACTGCACCCCTCAAAGTATTCAAAATGACATTCAGTAAGTTTGTTAACCCTTTAGGTGTTTCACAGGAATAGCAGCAAAGTGAAGGAGAAAATTCTAAATCTTAATTTTTTACACTCGCATGTTCTTGTAGACCCAGTTTTTGAAATTTTACAAGGGGTAATGGGAGAAAAAGCCCCCCAAAATTTGTAACCCAATTTCTCTCGAGTATGGAAATACCTCATATGTGTATATCAAGTGTTTGGCGGGCGCAGTAGAGGGCTCAGAAGGGAAGGAGCGACAGTGGGATTTTGGAGAGTGAATTTTGCTGAAATGGTTTTTGGGAGCATGTCACATTTAGGAAGCCCCTATGGTGCCAGAAGAGCAAAAAAAAAAAAACACATGGCATACTATTTTGTAAACTACACCCCTCAAGGCACGTAACAAGGGGTCCGGTTAGCCTTAACACCCCACAGGTGTTTGACGACTTTTCGTTAAATTCGGATGTGCAAATGAAAAAAAAAACATTTTCACTAAAGTGCAGGTTTTTTTCCCCAAATTTACCATTTCTACAAAGGGTAATAGGATAAAAATCCCCCCAAAATTTGTAACGCAATTTCTTCCGAGTACGGAGATACCCCATATGTGGCCCTAAACTGTTGCTTTGAAATACGACAGGGCTCTGAAGTGAGAGAGCTCCATGCGCATTTGAGGTCTGAATAAAGAATTTGCAATAGGGGTGGACCCGGTTACAAGGATAGGGCTTGTCTCCACCAAAACCCTACAGCAGTGTTTCCCAAACAGGGTGCCTCCAGTTGTTGCAATGTTGCAAGACTCCCAGCCAGCAAGGACAGTCTATGGCTGTCCGGCAACACTGGGAGTTGTGGTTTTGGAACAGCTGGAGGCGCCGTTTAGGAAACACTGCCATATGAGACGTTTTTAGTGTTTGTAGTGTTTTTAGGGTACATTCCTTCAGCTGTGCCAAAATGACAACTCCCAGAAAGCACTGACGGACCGTACATGCTGGGAGTTGTAGTTTTACAACAGCTGTAGGCACACTGGTGGGGAACCACTTAGTTAGAAAACAGACTCTAGCTAAGTGATTCCAACCCATGTGCCTCCAGCTGTTGCAAGACTACAACTCCCAGCATGTACAGTCTGTCAGTGCACTCTGGGAGTTGTAGCTTTGCAACAGCTGGAGGCACACGGGTTGGAATCACTGAGTTAGGGAACAAACTGTAGCTCAGTGTTTCCCAACCAGTGTGCCTACAGCTGTTGCAAAATTACAATTCCCAGCACGGCCAGACAGTCAGGGATGCTGGGCGGCGTGTAGTTCTGCAATATCTGGCCCTTCAGATGTTGCAGAACTACAACTCCCAGCATGCCTGGACAGTCTGGGCATGCTAGGAGTTGTAGTTATGCAACAACTGGGGAAGAACAGTGGTCTCCAAACTGTGACCCTCCAGATGTTGCAAAACTACAACTCCCAGCTCAGGAACTCAGGAACCAGCGGCACAAGCAGGAGGAGCGGCGGCCGGAAAGTGCGGCTGAGAAGGCTGCAGTGAAGATCGCAATAAGTGATCTTCACTGTGGCCTTCTAAAAGCTGCAAAACTACAACTCCCAGCATGCCCACACAGCCAAAGATCTGTCAAACGCCAGTGGGGTGTAAATGATCACTGCACCACTTATTAAATTCTGTGAGGGGTGTAGTTTCCAAAATAGGGTCACATGTGGGGGGGGGGGGGGTCCACTGTTCTGGCACCATGGGGGGCTTTGTAAATGCACATGGCCCCTGACTACCATTCCAAACGAATTCTCTTTCCAAAAGCTCAATGGTGCTCCTCCTCTTCTGAGCATTGTAGTTCGCCCGTAGTGCACTTAAGGTCAACTTATGGGGTACCTCCATACTCAGAAGAGATGGGGTTACAAATTTTGGGGGGTATTTTCTGCTATTAACCCTTGCAAAAATGTGAAATTTGGGGGGAAACACACATTTTAGTGAAAAAAAATATATATTTTTTTACATATGCAAAAGTCGTGAAACACCTGTGGGGTATTAAGACTCACTTAATTCCTTGTTACATTCCCCAAGGGGTCTAGTTTCCAAAATGGTATGTCATGTGTTTTTTTTTTTTTCCTGTTCTGGCACCATAGGGGCTTCCTAAATGCAACATGCCCCCCAAAAACCATTTCTGAAAAACGTACTCTCCAAAATCCCCTTGTCGCTCCTTCGCTTCTGAGCCCTCTACTGCGCCCGCCGAACAATTTACATAGACATATGAGGTATGTCCTTACTCGAGAGAAATTGGGCTACAAATATAAGTATATATTTTCTCCTTTTACCCCTTGTAAAAATTCAAAAATTGGGTTTACATGAACATGCGAGTGTAAAAAATGAAGATTGTGAATTTTCTCCTTCACTTTGCTGCTATTCCTGTGAAACACCTAAAGGGTTAAAACACTTACTGATTGTCATTTTGAATACTTTGGGGGGTGTAGTTTTTATAATGGGTCATTTGTGGGGTATTTCTAATATGAAGACCCTTCAAATCCACTTCAAACCTAAACTGGTCCCTGAAAAAAACCGAGGTTCAAAATTTTGTGAAAAATTTGAAAATTGCTGGTGAACTTTGAAGCCCTCTGGTGTCTTCCAAAAGTAAAAACACGTCAATTTTATGATGCAAACATAAAGTAGACATATTGGAAATGTGAATAAAAAAATATATATTTTGAATATCCATTTTCCTTACAAGCAGAAAGCTTCAAAGTTAGAAAAATGCTAAATTTTAACATTTTTCATAAAATTTTGGGATTTTTCACCAAGAAAGGATGCAAGTTACCACAAAATTTTACCACTATGTTAAAGTAGAATATGTCACGAAAAAACAATCTCGGAATAAGAATGATAACTAAAAGCATTCCAGAGTTATTAATATTTAAATGACAGTGGTCAGATGTGCAAAAAACGCTCTGGTCCTAAGGTGTAAAATGGCCTGGTCCTTAACCCCTTAAGGACGCAGGACGTAAATGTACGTCCTGGTGAGGTGGTACTTAACGCACCAGGACGTACATTTACGTCCTGTGCATAACCGCGGGCATCGGAGCGATGCCCGTGTCATGCGCGGCTGATCCCGGCTGCTGATCGCAGCCAGGGACCCGCCGGCAATGGGCGACGCCCGCAATCTCGCGGGCGTCCGCCATTAACCCCTCAGGTGCCGGGATCAATACAGATCCCGGCATCTGCGGCAGTGCGCGATTTGAATTAATGATCGGATCGCCCGCAGCGCTGCTGCGGGGATCCGATCATTCATATCGCCGCACGGAGGTCCCCTCTCCTTCCTCCGTTCGGCTCCCGGTGTCTCCTGCTCTGGTCTGTGATCGAGCAGAAGATCACCGAAAACACTGATCTGTTCTATGTCCTATACATAGAACAGATCAGTATTAGCAATCATGGTATTGCTATGAATAGTCCCCTATGGGGACATTTTAAGTGTAAAAAAAAATGTAAATAAATGTAAAAGTAAAAGTAACAAAAAAGTGAAAAATCCCCTCCCCCAATAAAAAAGTAAAACGTCCGTTTTTCTTCCTATTTTACCCCAAAAAGCGTTAACATTTTTTTTATAGACATATTTGGTATCGCCGTGTGTGTAAATGTCCGAACTATTAAAATAAAATGTTAATGATCCCGTACGGTGAACGGCGTGAACGAAAAAAAAAAAAGGTCCAAAACACCTACTTTTTTAATACATATTATTTAAAAAAAAATTATAAAAAATGTATTAAAAGTTTTTTATATGCAAATGTGGTATAAAAAAAAAAGTACAGATCATGGCGCAAAAAATGAGCCCCCATACCGCCGCTTATACGGAAAAATAAAAAAGTTAGAGGTCATCAAAATAAAGGGATTATAAACGTACTAATTTGGTTAAAAAGTTTGTGATTTTTTTAACAATAATATAAAAGTATGTAATAATGGGTATCATTTTAATCGTATTGACCCTCAGAATAAAGAACACATGTCATTTTTACCATAAATTGTACGGCGTGAAAACGAAACCTTCCAAAATTAGCAAAATTGCGTTTTTCGTTTTAATTTCCCCACAAAAATAGTGTTTTTTGGTTGCGCCATACATTTTATGATATAATGAGTTATGTCATTACAAAGAACAACTGGTCACGCAAAAAACAAGCCCTCATACTAGTCTGTGGATGAAAATATAAAAGAGTTATGATTTTTAGAAGGCGAGGAGGAAAAAATGAAAACGTAAAAATTAAATTGTCTGAGTCCTTAAGGCCAAAATGGGCTGAGTCCTTAACCCCTTAAGGACCAGGCCATTTTACACCTTAGGACCAGAGCGTTTTTTGAACATCTGACCACTGTCACTTTAAGCATTAATAACTCTAAGACGCTTTTACCTATCATTCTGATTCCAAGATTGTTTTTTCGTGACATATTCTACTTTATGTTATTGGTAAAATTTTGTCGATACTTGCATCGTTTCTTAGTGAAAAATTCCAAAATTTGATGAAAAAATTGAAAATTTTGCATTTTTCTAACTTTGAAGCTCTCTGCTTGTAAGGAAAATGGATATTCCAAATAATTATTTTTTTTATTCACATATACAATATGTCCACTTTATGTTTGCATCATAAAATTTACGATTTTTTACTTTTGGAAGACACCAGAGGGCTTCAAAGTTCAGCAGCAATTTTCCAATTTTTCACAAAATTTCCAAAATCACAATTTTTCAGGGACCAGTTCAGGTTTGAAGTGGATTTGAAGGGTCTTCATATTAGAAATACCCCATAAATGACCCAATTATAAAAACTGCACCCCCCAAAGTATTCAAAATGACATTCAGTCAGCGTTTTAACCCTTTAGGTGTTTCACAGGAATAGCAGCAAAGTGAAGGAGAAAATTCACAATCTTCATTTTTTACACTTGCATGTTCTTGTAGACCCAATTTTTGAATTTTTACAAGGGGTAAAAGGAGAAAATGTATACTTATATTTGTAGCCCAATTTCTCTCGAGTAAGCACATACCTCATATGTCTATGTAAAGTGTTCGGCGGGCACAGTAGAGGGCTCAGAAGCGAAGGAGCGACGAGGGGATTTTGGAGAGTACGTTTTTCTGAAATGGTTTTTGGGGGGCATGTTGCATTTAGGAAGCCCCTATGGTGCCAGAACAGGAACAAATACCCACATGGCATACCATTTTGGAAACTAGACCCCTTGAGGAACGTAACATAGAATAAAGTGAGCCTTAATACCCCACAGGTGTTTCACGACTTTTGCATATGTAAAAAAATGTTTTAAAAATGTCACTAAAATGTGTGTTTCCACCCAAATTTCACATGTATGCAAGGGTTAATAGCAGAAAATACCCCCCAAAATTTGTAACCCCATCTCTTCTGAGTATGGGGGTACCCCATAAGTTGACCTGAAGTGTACTACGGACGAACTACAATGCTCAGAAGAGAAGGAGTCATATTTGGCTTTTTGAGAGCAAATTTTGCTCGGGGGCATGTCGCATTTAGGAAGCCCCTATGGTGCCAGGACAGCAAAAAATACCCACATGGCATACCATTTTGGAAACTAGACCCCTTGAGGAACGTAACAAGAAATAAAGTGAGCCTTAATACCCCACAGGGGTTTCACGCCTTTTGCATACGTAAAAAAAAAAAAAAAAAAATTTCACTAAAATGTGTGTTTCCCCCCCAAATTTCACATTTTTGCAAGGGTTAATAGCAGAAAATACCCCCCAAAATTTGTAACCCCATCTCTTCTGAGTATGAAGGTACCCCATAAATTGACCTGAAGTGCACTACGGGCGAACTACAATGCTCATAAGAGAGGGAGTCATATTTGGCTTTTTGAGAGCAAATTTTGCTCGGGGGGCATGTCGCATTTAGGAAGCCCCTATGGTGCCAGGACAGCAAAATAACCCCCACATGGCATACCATTTTGGAAACTAAACCCCTTGAGGAACGTAACAAGGGGTACAGTGAGCATTTACCCCCCACTGGTGTCTGTCAGATCTTTGGAACAGTGGGCTGTACAAAATTTTTAATTTGCGCAGCCCACTGTTCCAAAGATCTGTCAGACACCAGTGGGGTGTAAATTCTCACTGCACCCCTCATTACATTCCGTGAGGGGTGTAGTTTCCGAAATGGGGTCACATGTGAGGTTTTTTTTTTTTTGCGTTTGTCAAAACCGCTGTAACAATCAGCCAGCCCTGTGCAAATCGCCTCAAATGTACATGGTGCACTCTCCCTTCTGGGCCTTGTTGTGCGCCCCAAGAGCACTTTGCGCCCACATATGGGGTATCTCCGTAGTCGGGAGAAATTGCATTACAAATTTTGGGGGGTGTTTTTCCCTTTTACCTCTTGTCAAAATGAAAAGTATGGGGCAACACCAGCATGTTGGTGTAAAAAATTTTTTTTTTTACACTAACATGCTGGTGTAGACCCCAACTTCACCTTTTCATGAGGGGTGAAAGGAGAAAAAGCCCCCCAAAATTTGTTAAGAAATTTCTCCCGAGTACGGCGATACCCCATATGTGACCCTAAACTGTTGCCTTGAAATACGACAGGGCTCCAAAGTGAGAGCGCCATGCGCATTTGAGGCCTAAATTAGGGACTTGCATAGGGGTGGACATTGGGGTATTCTACGCCAGTGATTCCCAAACAGGGTGCCTCCAGCTGTTGCAAAACTCCCAGCATGCCTGGACAGTCAACGGCTGTCCGGCAATACTGGGAGTTGTTGTTTTGCAACAGCTGGAGGCTCCATTTTGGAAACAGTGGCGTACCAGACGTTTTTCATTTTTATTGGGGAGGGGAGGGGGGCTGTGTAGGGGTATGTGTATATGTAGTGTTTTTTACTTTTTATTTTATTTTGTGGTAGTGTAGTGTTTTTAGGGTACAGTCACATGGGCGGGGGATTACAGCGAGTTTGAGCTGCCGCGCAAAATTTGCTGCATCGCAAACTTGCAGCCTGATACTCACTGTAAGCCCCCTGCCCATGTGAATGTACCCTGTACATTCACAGTGGGGGGGGGGGGGGGGGTGGGGGACCTCCAGCTGTTGCAAAACTACAACTCCCAGCATGCACAGTCCATCAGTGCATGCTGGTAGTTATAGTTTTGCAACAGCTGGAGGCACACGGGTTGGGAAACACTGAGTTAGGAAACAGACAATGTTTCCCAACCAGTGTGCCTCCTGTTGTTGCAAAACCACAACTCCCAGCATTCTCAGGCATGCTGGGAGTAGTAGTTCGGCAACATCTTTAGAGCTAGATGTTGCCGAACTACAACTCCCAGCATGCTTGGAGTTGTAGTTTTGCAACATCTGGAGGACTACAGTTTGCAGACCACTAATACAGTGGTTCCCAATCTGTGCCCTTCCAGATGTTGCAAAACTACAACTCGCAGTATGCCAAAACTGTCCAGGCATGCTGGGAGTTGTAGTTCTGCAACATCTGAAGGGCCAGATGTTACAGCACTACAAATCCCAGCATGCCTGGACAGTAAGGGCATGCTGAGGATGTGTAGTTTTGCAACATCTGGAAGGGCACAGTGGTCTCCAAACTGTGGACCTCCAGATGTCGCAAAACTGCAACTCCCAGCATGCCCAGACGCCAAGGGCTGTCTGGGCATGCTGGGAGTTGTAGTTTACAGGGTCCCTTTACAGCAATGCATGTCGCTTTACGGCGACGTGCATTGCTGTAAAGGGCCCGACCGCGGCTGAAGATCTACTCACCTGTCTCCGCCGCCGCCATCTTCATCGTCTGGATCCGGGTCTTCAGGGACGAGGTAAGTACCGGGGCCGGTCCCCAGCACTCCCCCGTCCCCCGCCGCGTCCTCCGGTCTTCCTCCCGTCCTCTCCGGACTTCAAGGGGCCGGGCAGGACGGGAGGAAGTAACCGCCCCCCCTCCTGCGATTGGTCGGTTAACTAACCGACAGATCGCAGGGGATCGGAGGAGGTGGCAGGCTTGCCACCTCGCTCCTAGGCTCCAGCATGGTCCTGGCTGTGTGTGACAGCCGGGATCATGCGAAATTACCGGGCGGTCGGGTCCCAGAGACCCGATCAGCCCGGTATCGCCGCAGATCGCAAGGGCGATTTCCCTTGCGATTTGCGGCGATCGCCGACATGGGGGGCCTACATGGCCCCCCTCGGCGTTTGCCCTGGATGCCTGCTGAAGGATTTCAGCAGGCATCCAGTTTCGATCTCTGCCCGGCGAGCGGCAGAGACCGGAAAATGCCATGACGTTGTGGAACGTCATTGGTCCTTAAAGCCCAGGGTGCCATGACGTTCCACAACGTCATTGGTCCTTAAGAGGTTAAGGGGTTAAGGGGTAAAAGAGGTACTCCGGTGGAAATTTTTATTTATTTTTTTAAATCAACTGGTGCCAGAAAGTTAAACAGATTTGTAAATTTCTTCTATTAAAAAATCTTAATCCTTCCAGTACTTATTAGCTGCTGAATACTACAGAGTAAATTCTTTTATTTTTGGACCACAGTGCTCTCTGCTGAAATCTCTGTCCATTTTAAGAACTGTCCAGAGTAAAAGAAAATCCCCATAGAAAACATATGCTGCTCTGGACAGTTCCTAAAATGGACAGAGATGTCAGCAGAGAGCACTGTGGTCATGATGTCAGCAGAGAGCTCTGTGTTCCATAAAGAAAACAATTTCCTCTGTAGTATTCAGCAACTAATAAGTACTGGAAGGATTAAAGGGTACCTCTCATCAAATAAACTTTTGATATATTTTAGATTAATGAATGTTGAATAACTTTCCAATAGCATGTAAATGAAAAATATGCTTCTTTCTATTGTATTTTTCCCGATCAGTCCTGTCAGCAAGCATTTCTGACTCATGCTGGAGTCCTAAACACTCAGAGCTGCCAGCCTGCTTTGTTCACAGCCAAACAGGCTGTGAACAAAGCAGGCTGGCAGCTCTGAGTGTTCTCCTTTGTGAACAAAGCAGACTGGCAGCTCGTAGTGTTTAGGACTCCAGCACGAGTCTGAAATGCTTGCTGCCAGGACTGGTAGGGAGACCCCTAGTGGCCATTTCTTCAAAGTGGAAAATTAAATAGAAAGAAGCATATTTTCTAATAACATGCAATTGTAAAGTTATTCTGCATACATTAATCTATAATATATCAAAAGTTTTTTTGATGAGAGGTACCCTTTAAGATTTTTTTAATAGAAGTCATTTACAAATCTAGAAAAATTGGGGTATGTGCAGCTCACAATATAAATTAGTAGAGGCTATATGGAATGTACTTACACCAAAAAAAAAGTACAAATATAAAATAATTTGTAGAAAGAAAATGGTACCAAAAAGCCTCTAGACTAATACCATAAATGGTACATGATGGTTGAATTACAGAAAAATAGTCGGACTGTGCTTCACTTTAAATGATGAAAAAGGATTTATTATAAAATAAATAAGACATTAATATAAATCATAAATCCAAAATATGAATTAATACCTCCTTACACAGGGCCCCTGTGGGTAGGTAACACAAGATAATATACAACAATAAAATTAATAAAATTCGCTTATATAGTGAAATCTTCCGCAAATCCAACATTATATAAACCAGCATAGTTCACTTTTTGTAAAGTGCACTCCGTAATCATATACCGTATTTTTCGCCCTATAGGACGCACCGGCGTATAAGACGCACCCAATTTATAGGTGTAAAATCAAAAAAATAAAGAATTTAAACCCAATAGTGGTCTTCAACCTGCGGACCTCCAGATGTTGCAAAACTACAACTCCCAGCATGCCCGGACAGCGGTTGGCTGTCCGGGCATGCTGGGAGTTGTAGTTTTGCAACATCTGGAGGTCTGCAGATTGAAGACCACTGCATAGGAGGTAATACTCACGTGTTCCCGCCGCTCCAGACCCGTCACCGCTGCCCTGGATGTAGCTCCATCGCTGTCGCCGTGTCCCCGTCGCTCCGGAACGTCTCTGCTGCCGGCCGGGTATCCTCGCTCTCCGTCGCCGTCAACACGTCGTTACGTACGCCGACGCATGTACGCGACGACGTGATGACGAGGAAGGAGAGCACCGGCCATACAGGGGATCCCTGAACGGAGAAGACACCGAGGAGGTAGGTAAGGTCCCTCCCGGTGTCCTGTAAACACTAACCCGGCTATTCAGTCGGGCTGTTCGGGACCGCCACGGTGAAATCGCGGCGGTCCCGAACAGCCCGACTGAACAGCCGGGTTAGTGTCACTTTCCCTTCAGACGCGGCGGTCAGCTTTGATCGCCGCGTCTGAAGGGTTAATACAGGGCATCACCGCGATCGGTGATATCCTTTATTAGCCGCGGGTCCCGGCCATTGATGGCCTCAGGGACCGCCGCGATAGGGGTGTATTCGCCGTATAAGACGCACCGACTTTTTCCCCCCAGTTTTGGGGAAGAAAAAGTGCGTCTTATACGGCAAAAAATACGGTATGTTGTAGAGTTTCAAGATTTTTAGAAACCACTCCTGTAATTGTATAGTTACTAACTCCCATAGATAGAAGGAAGTCCTTGGTGTATTAGTATGGCTGGATGTCTGAGAGGCAGATGGAGAAAACTGTGGAGGCTGTGTCCAGCGTTGGCATGCGCTTGCGGCGACCAGCCCGGAGGTCGCCGATCACGGAGATAGATGAATAACTTCGGAGATGGAAGCAAGCTCGGATGCAGATGGCAAATGCTATGGAGGCTGTGTCCAGCGCTGGCATGCGCTAGCGGCGACAGGCCCGATTGCCACAGGCCTAGGAGAAGTCGCCGGTCACGGAAGTAGATGGATTACTCCGGAGATGGATGCAAGCTCGGATGCAGATGGCAAATGCTATGGAGGCTGTGTCCAGCGCTGGCATGCGCTAGCGGCGTCGGGCCCGATTGCCACAGGCCTAGGAGAAGTCGCCGGTCACGGAGGTAGATGGATTACTCCGGAGATGGAAGCAAGCTCGGAGGCAGATGGATCCGCTCCGGGGACAAAGCAAAGCCTCGTGGATATATCTCTACTGAGGAAATGGTTGTATATAAAGTACCCTGAAACGCGTCTAGAGAAAGAGACTATTGCTGCACAACTACCGCAATCCATCTACCGCATCTTCCTATCTTTGCTACCACTCCTGTAAAGCTTTGCCATATCCTGCATTTACACCTGGCTGAATTTACCTTTTCGCCACCATCAGACGCCGAGAGGCTCTCCACAAGGCTTTGCTTTGTCCCCGGAGCGGATCCATCTGCCTTCGAGCTTGCTTCCATCTCCGGAGTAATCCAACTTCCGTGACCGGAAACTTCTCCTAGGCCTGTGGCAATCGTGCCTGTCGCCGCTAGCGCATGCCAGCGCTGGACACAGCCTCCATAGCATTTGTCATCTGCCTCCGAGCTTGCTTCCATCTCCGGAGTTATTCATCCATCTCCGTGACCGGCGACCTCTCCTAGGCCTGTGGCAACCGGGCCGGTCGCCGCAAGCGCATGCCAACGCTGGACACAGCCTCCACAGTATTCTATATCTGCCTCTCGGACGTCCAGCCATACTAATACACCAAGGACTTCCTTCTATCTATGGGAGTTGGTAACTATACAATTACAGGAGTGGTTTCTAAAAATCTTGAAACTCTACAACATATATGATTACGGAGTGCACTTTACAAAAAGTGACCTATGCTGGTTTATATAATGTTGGATTAGCGGAAGATTTTACTATATAAGCGGATTTTATTGTTGTATATTATCTTGTATTACCTCCCCACAAGGGCCCTGTGCAAGGAGGTATTAATTCATATTTTGGATTTATGATTTATATTAATGTCTTATTTATTTTATAATAAATCCTTTTTCATCATTTAAAGTGAAGCACAGTCCGACTCTATTTTTCTGTAATTCAACCATCATGTACAATTTATGGTATTAGTCTACAGGCTTTTTGGTACCTTTTTCTTTCTACAAATCATTTACAAATCTGTTTAACTTTCTGGCACCAGTTGATTTAAAAAAAAGAAAAAAAAGAAAAAAAGTTTTTCCACCAGAATACCCCTTTAAAGGGTACCTCTCATCAAAAAAAACTTATAATATATTATAGATTAATGTATGCAGAATAACTTTACAATTGCATGTTATTAAAAAAATATGCTTCTTTCTATTTAATTTTCCACTTTGAAGAAATGACCACTAGGGGTCTCCCTACCAGTCCTGGCAGCAAGCATTTCAGACTCATGCTGGAGTCCTAAACACTACGAGCTGCCAGTCTGCTTTGTTCACAAAGGAGAACACTCAGAGCTGCCAGCCTGCTTTGTTCACAGCCTGTTTGGCTGTGAACAAAGCAGGCTGGCAGCTCTGAGTGTTTAGGACTCCAGCATGAGTCAGAAATGCTTGCTGACAGGACTGATCTTGAAAAATACAATAGAAAGAAGCATATTTTTCATTTACATGCTATTGGAAAGTTATTCAACATTCATTAATCTAAAATATATCAAAAGTTTATTTGATGAGAGGTACCCTTTAACCCCTTAAGGACCCAGCCATTTTACACCTTAGGACCCGGCCATTTTTTGAACATCTGACCACTGTCACTTTAAACATTAATAACTCTGGAATGCTTTTAGTTATCATTCTGATTCAGAGATTGTTTTTTCGTGACATATTCTACTTTAACATAGTGTTAAATTTTTGTGGTAACTTGCATCCTTTCTTGGTGAAAAATCCCAAAATTTTATGAAAAAGTTGAAAATTTAGCATTTATTTAACTTTGAAGCTCTCTGCTTGTAAGGAAAATGGATATTCCAAATAAAAAAATTTTTATTCACATATACAATATGTCTACTTTATGTTTGCATCATAAAATTGACGTGTTTTTACTTTTGGAAGACACCAGAGGGCTTCAAAGTTCACCAGCAATTTTCCAATTTTTCCCAAAATTTTCAAATTCACTATTTTTCAGGGACCAGTTCAGGTTTGAAGTGGATTTGAAGGGTCTTCATATTAGAAATACCCCACAAAAGACCCCATTATAAAAACTGCACCCCCCAAAGTATTCAAAATGACATTCAGTCAGCGTTTTAACCCTTTAGGCGTTTCACAGGAATAGCAGCAAAGTGAAGGAGAAAATTCACAATCTTCATTTTTTACGCTCGCATTTTCTTGTAGACCCAATTTTTGAATTTTTACAAGGGGTAAAAGGAGAAAATGTATACTAATATTTGTAGCCCAATTTCTCTCGAGTAAGCATGTTGCATTTAGGAAGCCCCTATGGTGCCAGAACAGAAAAAAAAAAAAAACACATGCCATACCATTTTGGAAACAAGACCGCTTGAGGAACGTAACAAGGAATTAGGTGAGCCTTAATACCCCACAGGTGTTTCAAAAAAAAAAAAAAATTTCACTAAAATGTGTGTTTCCCCCCAAATTTCACATTTTTGCAAGGGTTAATAGCAGAAAATACCCCCCAAAATTTGTAACCTCATCTCTTCTGAGCATGGAGGTACCTCATAAGTTGACCTGAAGTGCACTACGGGCGAACTACAATGCTCAGAAGAGAAGGAGTCATATTTGGCTTTTTGAGAGCAAATTTTGCTCGGGGGGCATGTCGCATTTAGGAAGCCTCTATGGTGGCAGGACAGCAAAATAACCTCCACATGGCATACCATTTTGGAAACTAGACCCCTTGAGGAATGTAACAAGGCATACAGTGAGCATTTACCCCCCACTGGTGTCTGTCAGATCTTTGGAACAATGAGCTGTACAAAATTTTTTATTTGCACAGCTCATTGTTCCAAAGATCTGTCAGACACCAGTGGGGTGTAAATTCTCACTGCACCCCTCATTACATTCCGTGAGGGGTGTAGTTTCCGAAATGGGGTCACATGTGGGGTTTTATTTTTTTTGCGTTTGTCAAAACCGCTGTAACAAATCGGCCACCCCTGTGCAAATCACCTCAAATGTACATGGTGCACTCTCCCTTCTGGGCCTTGTTGTGCGCCCCCAGAGCACTTTACGCCCGCATATGGGGTATCGCCGTAGTCGGGAGAAACTGCATTACAAATTTTGGGGGGCTTTTTTCCCTTTTACCTCTTGTCAAAATGAAGTATAGGGCAACACCAGCATGTTAGTGTAAAAAATTATTTTTTTACACTAACATGCTGGTGTAGACCCCAACTTCCCATTTTCATAAGGGGTGAAAGGGGAAAAAGCCCACCAAAATTTGTTAGGCAATTTCTCCCCAGTACGGCGATACCCCATATGTGACCCTAAACTGTTGCCTTGAAATACGACAGGGCTCCGAAGTGAGAGCGCCATGTGCATTTGAGGCCTGAATTAGGGATTTGCACAGGGGTGGACATAGGGGTATTCTACGCCAGCGATTCCCAAACAGGGTGTCTCCAGCTGTTGCAAAACTCCCAGCATGCTTGGACAGTCAACGGCTGTCCGGCAATACTGGGAGTTGTTGTTTTGCAACAGCTGGAGGCTCCATTTTGGAAAGAGTGGCGTACCAGACGTTTTTCATTTTTATTGGGGAGGGGGGGCTGTGTAGGGGTATGTGTATATGTAGTGTTTTTTACTTATTTTATGTTAGTGTAGTGTAGTGTTTTTAGGGTACAGTCACACGGGCGGGGGATTACAGCGAGTTTCCAGCTGCGAGTTTGAGCTGCCGCGCAAATTTTGCTGCATCGCAAACTTGCAGCCTGATACTCACTGTAAGCCCCCTGCCCATGTGAATGTACCCTGTACATTCACAGGGGGGGGGGGGGGGGTTGGGGAAACCTCCAGCTGTTGCAAAACTACAACTCCCAGCATGCACAGTCTATCAGTGCATGCTGGTAGTTATAGTTTTGCAAAAGCTGGAGGCACACGGGTTGGGAAACACTGAGTTAGGAAACAGACAATGTTTCCCAACCAGTGTGCCTCCAGTTGTTGCAAAACCACAACTCCTAGCATGCCCAGGCAGCCGAAGGGCATGTTGGGAGTAGTGGTTACGCAACAGCTGGAGGAGAACAGTTTGGGACCACTGTGTAGTGGAGTCCAAGCTGTAGCCATCCAGATGTTGCAAAACTACAACTCCCAGTATGCCAAAACTGTCCAGGCATGCTGGGAGTTGTAGTTCTGCAACATCTGAAGGGCCAGATGTTACAGAACTACAACTCCCAGCATGCCTGGACAGTAAGGGCATGCTGAGGATGTGTAGTTTTGCAACATCTGGAAGGGCACAGTGGTCTCCAAACTGTGGACCTCCAGATGTTGCAAAACTGCAACTCCCAGCATGTCCAGAAGCCAAGGGCTGTCTGGGCATGCTGGGAGTTGTAGTTTACAGGGTCCCATTACAGCAATGCATGTCGCTTTACGGCGACATGCATTGCTGTAAAGGGCCCGACCGCGACTGAAGATCCACTCACCTGTCGCCGCTATCTTCATCGCCGGGATCCGGGTCTTTAGGGACGAGGTAAGTACCGGGGCCGGTCCCCAGCACTCCCCCGTCCCCGCCGCACCCTCCGGTCTTCCTCCCGTCCTCTCCGGACTTCAAGGGGCCGGGCAGGGCGGGAGGAAGTAACCGCCCACCCCCCCTGCGATTGGTCGGTTAACTAACCGAAGAAATGCAGGGGATCGGAGGAGGTGGCAGGCTTGCCACCTCGCTCCTATACTTTAGCATGGTCCTGGCTGTCTGTGACAGCCGGGATCATGCAAAATTACCGGGCGGTCGGGTCTCGGAGACCAGATCAGCCCGGTATCGCCGCAGATCGCAAGGGCGATTTCCTTTGCGATTTGCGGTGATCGCCGACATGGGGGGCCTACATAGCCCCCCTCTGCGCTTGCCCTGGATGCATGCTGAAGCATTTTAGCAGGCATCCGCTTCCGATCTCTGCCCGGGGCACGGCAGAGACCGGAGAAACACCAGGATGTACTAGTACGTCCTTAAAGCCCAGGGTGCCAGGACGTTCTAGTACGTCCTGGGTCCTTAAGGGGTTAAAGAGTACCTGTCATTGTTAAATTTTATAATCCTCCCAGTTCACTGCCCCATCATGATAAACCACCCCCTGCCTTTATTTTTATTTGTTAGTTTTCTTCCTTGATATTGTTTTGTATTTTCTGCTCAGTCTCAGTGGGAATTATTGGCACCCTTAACTTAATATTTGGTTGCCCCAGGTGAGTTTAAAGGAGCATCACATGCCTGAAACTATCTTATTTATCCACAATTTTGAAAGGGTGCCAATAATTTTGTCCAGCCCATTTTTGGAGTTTGGTGTGACATTATGTCCAATTAGCTTTTTTTGCTCCCTTTTTTGGTTTAGTTCCAACACAAAGGGAATAAACATGTGTATAGCAAAACATGTGTTACTGCAATCCTTTTCTGAGAGAAATACTTAATTTTCTTGAAAAATTTCAGGGGTGCCAACATTTACGGCCATGACTGTATGATTGGCTAAGGCTGCACACACACACACACACACAACCCCCCCCCCCCCCACAGCACTTTAGACTGCATTTCCTGATTTTGAACTTCTGCCAGGCATGCATGAGTTCATAGTTTGTGCAAGCGATGGGGGGAAATGTGCTTTGGACAAGTAGGGAGACACCTAGTGGCAGTTTTTTTTAAACACAAATAAAACATAGAAAACTTTTAGTGCAATAGAAAAAATTTGTTTAACCCCGTGAGGACATGTGCTGTAAATGTACGGCGCTGCATAGTGTAACTTAACGCACAGCACAGTACAGTACATTTACGGCGCAGCTGTGCTCGCGAGCACCAGGAGATGCGCTCGCTTCATTCCTGGCGGGTTACGGCGGCTGTCAGCATCCGCGGACCCGCCAGTAATGGCGGACATCAGCGATCGCGCCGATGTCTGCCATTAACCCCTCAGATGCCGTGATCAATACAGATCACGGCATCTGCTGCACTTATAATGGCTGATCTTATCGCTCGCGGTTATCAGATCAGCCAAGATGGAGATCCCCTCACCTGCCTCCGTCCGTCTCCCGGGGTCTTCTGCACTGATCTGCCTTCCAGCAGACCAGAGCAGAAGATCGCCGATAATACTGATCAGTGCTATGCCCTATGCATAGCACTGAACAGTATTAGCAATCTAATGATTGCTATAAATAGTCCCCTATGGGGACTAAAAAAGTGTAAAATAAATGTTAAAAAAAAGTTTTTTTTAAAGTGCAAACATTTTTTTAAAAGCCCCTCCTCAATAAAGTTTTAAATCACCCCTTTTCCCCATTGTAAAGGGGTTATCCAGGAAAAAACTTGTTTTATATATATCAGCTCCCTAAAGAAAGTTAAACAGATTTGTAAATGACTTCTATTAAAAAATCTTAATCCTTTCAGTACTTATGAGCTGCTGAAGTTGAGTTGTTCTTTTCTGTCTAAGTGCTCTCTGATAACACGAGTCTCGGGAAACGCCCAGTTTAGAAGAGGTTTGCTATGGGGATTTGCTTCTAAACTGGGCGGTTCCCCGAGACACGTGTCATCAGAGAGCACTTAGAAAAGAACAACCTTAACTTCAGAAGCTCATAAGTACTGAAAGGATTAAGATATTTTAATAGAAGTAATTTACAAATCTGTTTAACTTTCTGGAGCCAGTTGATATATTAAAAAAAACGTTTTTTCCAGGATAACCCCTTTGGGGACGAAGGGCGTATGCATACTGATATCGATCAGCAGGCACCCCGTGCAAATGCCCAGGGGGGTCATTAGACCTCCCCCTATGTCGGCGATTTGTGGCTATTCCGGGTCATACGGGTCTATGGTGACCCGGAAAATAGGGGGGATTGCAGTTGTCTAAGACACAGACGATCCCCCTGAAGGGATAGGAGTGAGGTGGCAGGGGTGCCACCCCTCCTATCCCTGCTATTGGTCGTCTAGAAGTGACGTCCAATAGCAGATCAAGGGTGGGGGGGGGGGTTAACTTTGGTTTTCCCCGTTCTGCACACCCACAATAGGCGGGGCAGGACGGGGAAACAGTCAGGGACCGGGCGCCGAAGTCCACTTACCCTACGGGCGAGGCTGCGGGCGACGATCGGTGTTGGTGATCGGCGGGTGGCATGTCGTGCGACTGGCTCCCTGGATCCGATGGAAGCCTGTAAGTTGCCTAGCAACATCTAGAGGGCTACAGTTAGAGACCACTATACAGTGGTCTCTACACTGTTGCCCTCCAGATGTTGCAAAACTACAACTCCCAGCATGCCCAGACAAGCTGTCATGTTGGGATTTGTAGTTTTGCAACAGCTGGAGGGCTAGAGTTTGGATATCACTGTGCAGTGAACTGTGGCCTTCTAGATCTTGCAAAACTACAACTATAGCAGTTTGCTGTCTGGGCATGCTGGGATTTGTAGTTTTGCAACATCTGGAGGTCCACAGTTTGGAGATCACTGTGCAGTGGTCTCTAAACTGTAGCCCTCCAGATGTTGCAAAACTGCAAATCCCAGCATGCCCAAACGGCAAATAGCTGTCTCAACATGCTGGGAGTTGTAGCATAACTACATCTCCCAGCATGCACTTCGGCGATCAATACATGCTGGGAGTTGTAGTTTTGCAATAGCTGGAGGGACACTGGTTGGAAAATACTGAGTTAGGTAAAAGAACCTAACTGATGGTTTTCCAACCAGTGTGCCTCCAGCTGTTGCAAAAGTACAATTCCCAGCATGCACGGGCAGGTTTACAGTAAGTTTCCTGCTTCAAGTATGAGCTGTAGGAGCGGTAGCGGTAAGCTCACTGTAAACCTCCGCCAGTGCGAATGTACCCTAAAAACACTACACTAACACATAATAAAGGGTAAAACACTACATATACACACCTTACACTGTCCCCCCCCCCCCAATAAAAATGAAAAACATATTGTACAGCAGTGTTTCCAAAATGGAGCCTCCAGCTGTTGCAAAACAACAACTCCCACCATTTCCGGACAGCCACTGACTGTCCAGGCATGCTGGGAGTTTAGCAACAGCTGGAGGCACCCTGTTTGGTAATCACTGGTGTAGAATACCCCTATGTCCACCACTGTGCAATACCTAATTTAGTCCTCAAATGCGCATGGCGCTCTCTCACTTCAGCGCCCTGGCGTATTTCAAGGAAACAGTTTAGTGCCACATATGGGGTATTTCCGTACTCGGGGAAATTGCACTACAAATTTTGGGGGGCTATTTCTCCTTTTACCCCTTATGAAAAGGAAAAGTTGGGGGTCTACACCAGCCTGTTAGTGTAAAAAAAATTTTTTTTACACTAACATGCTGGTGTTGCCCTTTACTTTGTATTTTCACAAGAGGTAAAAAGAAAGAAAGACCCTCAAAATTTGTAACGCAATTTCTCCTGAGTACGGAAATACCCCATATGTGGGCGTAAAATGCTCTGCAGGCGCATAACAAGGCTCAGTAGTGAGAGCGCACTATGTACATTTGAGGCCTAAATTGGTGATTTGCACAGGGGTGGCTGATTTTACAATGGTTCTGACAAATGCAAAAAGATAAATACCCTACACCCCTCACGAAATGTAACAAGGGGTATAGTGACCTTTAACACCCCACGGGTGTTTGACGAATTTTCATTAAAGTTGAATGGGAAAATAAAAAATAAAAAATCACTAAAATGCTGGTGTTACCCTAAATTTTTCCTTTTCACAAGGGAAAATAGGAAACAAAGCCCCCAAAATGTATAACCCCATTTCTTCTGAGTATATAAATACCCCATATGTGGATGTAAAGTGATCTACGGGCGAACTACAATGCTCAGAAGAGAAGGAGCGCCACTTGGCTTTTGGAGAGAAAGTTTGCCAGAACAAGGAACCTCCCCCACATGTGACCCCATTTTAGAAACTAAACCCCTGACAGAATGTCATAAGGGGTACAGTGAGCATTTACGCCCCACAGGTGTCTGACAGATTTTTGGAACAGTCGTCCGTGAAAATGAAAAACGTAATTTTTCGTTACAGTAGGGTGCAAATACTCACTGCACCACTTATTACATTCTCTGAGGCGTGTAGTTTCCAAAATGGGGTCACATGTGGGGGGGGGTCCACTGTTCTGGCACCACGGGGGGGCTTTGTAAATGCACATGGCCCCCGACTTCCATTCCAAACAAATTCTCTCTCTAAAAGCTCAATGGTGCTCCTTTTCTTCTGAGCATTGTAGTGCGCTCGCAGTGCACTTGACATCCACACATGGGGTATTTCCATACTCAGAAGAAATGGGGTTACAAATTTTGGAGGGCATTTTCTCCCATTATCCCTTGTAAAAAAAGTAAAATTTGGGGGAAACCAGCATTTTAGTGAAACATTTTATTTTTTTTTCCCATTTACACATCCAACTTTAACAAAAAGTTGTCAAACACCTGTGGGGTGTTAAGGCTCACCGTACTCCTTGTTACATTCCTTGAGGGGTGTAGTTTCCATAATAGTATGCCATGTAGGTTTGTTTTTTCTGTCCTGGCACCATAGGTGCTTCCTAAATGTGACATGCCCCCCAAAAACCATTTCAGAAAAACTCACTCTCCAAAATCCCATTGTCGCTCCTTCCCTTCTGAGCCCTCTACTGCGCCCGCCGAACACTTGACATACACATATGAGGTATTTCCTTACTCAAGAGAAATTGGGTTACAAATTTTGAGAGGATTTTTCTCCTTTTACCCCTTGAAAAAATTCAAAAACTGGGTCTACAAGAACATGCGAGTGTAAAAAATTAAGATTTTGAATTTTCTCCTTTATTTTGCTGTTATTCCTGTGAAACACCTAAAGGCTTAACACACTTACTGAATGTCATTTTGGATACTTTGAGGGGTGCAGTTTTTATAATTGGGTCATTTGTGGGATATTTCTAATATGAAGACCCTTCAAATCCACTTCAAACCTGAACTGGTCCCTGAAAAATACCGATTTTGAAAATGTCGTGAAAAATGTGAAAATTGCTGCTGAACTTTGAAGCCCTCTGATGTCTTTCAGAAGTGAAAACATGTCAACTTTATGATGCAAACATAAAGTAGACATATTGTATATGTGAATCAATGTATAAATTATTTGGAATGTCTATTTTCCTTACAAGCAGAGAGATTCAAAGTCAGAAAAATAAAAAAATTTCACATTTTTTATCAAATTTTTAGAATTTTTCACCAAGAAATGATGCAAATATCGACGAAAATTTTCCACTAACATAAAGTAGAAAATGTCATGAAAAAACAATCTCGGAATCAAATTTATAAGTAAAAGCATCCCAGAGTTATTAATGCTTAAAGTGACAGTGGTCAGATTTGCAAAAAATGCTCCCGTCCTTAGGGTCATAATGGGCTTCGTCCCCAAGGGGTTAATACAAAAAAAAGTGTAAAAAAACAATAAATAATAAACCTATTTGGTATTGTTGCGTGCGTAAATGTCCAAACTATACATGTTAATGATCTCGTACGGCGAAAGGCGTAAACGTAAGAAAAATAAAGTAAAAAATTTCTGTTTTTTTGTCACATCAAACTGCAATTTATTTATTTATTTATTTATTTTAATAAAAAGCAATCAAAAAGTCATATATACGCAAATGTAGTACCAAAACAAACTACAGATCATGGTGCAAAAAGTTAGCCTTCACACATCCCTGAATACAGAAAAATAAGAAAGTTAGAGGTAGTCAAAATAGGGCAATTTTAAACATACTGATTTTGTAAAAAAAAGTTAGAGATTTTTTAAAAGCAGTGCAATAATAGAAATGTATGTAACCATGGGTATCATTTTAATCGTATTGACCCAGAGAATAAAGAAAACATGTTTTTTTTACCGCAAAGTGTACAGGGTAAAAACAACCCCCCCACAAATTTGCAAAATGATGATTTTCGTTTCAAGAGTAGCTATCACTAAATAAAATTTCCCTATTCCCCAGCTGCATCCGTCCCTGACACTAACTACATCTATCCCTGTCTTCATTTTTACCCAAATCACCATAAAATGCACTTATTGTGCACAGCTGCAAGAGCTCAGAGTTGAGCTCTCCGGTGAGGGCAGGAAGTGGGTGGCCCCGGCAGGCGCAACGTCATCTGAAGCCTGGCCGGGGCTCGCTTCCGCCCATCTCCTCTCTCTCTTCTGCAGCTCGCGCGCTGCAATGGATGAGGAGAGGGATATTTAAATTTTGCGTGCCGCGCGCATACGAACGCTGTGCTCGCTCTCTGCCTGTATAGGAAAAATTTTAATACAACCGCCCCCCCCTCTCCCTCTCATTCATGTGAATGCGCATTTCGGACCACGCTATGCCACGCTGCCCGGCCAACGTTGGTCCGAACGTAATCAACATCGGGGGGGGGGGAAGTAATCCTGAGCCATATAGGGGGACACCTAGTGGCCAGGTTTACAAATGTAAGAAACACATGTAAAACATGATTCTTTTTAAATAAAATATATTACAAACATTTTTCTTTTTACATAATGTATTTAATTAAAAAAAATTAAACATTTTTATGAGAGTACCCATTTAAATTTCCTTACACAAAAATTTTTTGGGGGGGATTTACTATACATTTACCATACCAAAAGATCTTTTCGGGACATAAGGATTAGGGATCGACCGATATTATCGGCCGATAATCACGATTTTGGGCATTATCGGTATCAGCAATTACCTTGCCGATAATGCCCCGCCCCCTGCACCGCCCCCACCGCACCACGACCGACCCCCGACCCACCGCGTCGCACCCCCCACCGTAGTGCTGGGCGGTACCCGGTATGGATTTTTGCCCATACCGCTATACCGGTTGGGCCCCTTCCCAACCCTCCGAGTCAATAAAAAAAATTAAATAAATAAACTTACCCGTAATGGGGGTGGTTCGGGCCATCCATCCTTCCTTCCTGTAGTGTCCGGCGAAATTCCGGGTGGAGAGTGCACCGGTACGGGCTGTCCTTCTCCGGGGGTCCTCTTCTCCACTCCGGGCAGGCTCCGGCCTAGTACGCTGCATAGATGCCGCTACGCCGTGACGTCAGGTGTGTCGCTGCGCACGGGCGTCACTGCGCAGCGGCGTCTATGCTGCGCTACTAGGCCGGAGCCTGCCCGGAGTGGAGAAGAGGACCCCCGGAGAAGAAGGACAGCCCGGACCACTTCACCCTCCACCCGGAATGCCGCCGGACACTACAGGAAGGAAGGAAGGATGGATGGCCTGGACCACCCTGACAGGTAGTGGGAGAGAAGCGGGTGGTGGCGGCGGCGGCCTATGGCCCCGCAAAAGCCACTGCAGTGCATTGATTTAAAGCGCCCACTTTAAATCAATGACCTGCAGTGGTGTCGAGGGGGGATAAATAGCCGATAACTTATACCGGAATATCGGTATAAGTTATCGGCTATCGGCCCTAACCTTCACCGATTATCGGTATCGTATCGGCCCTAAAAAAACGATATCGGTCGATCCCTAATAAGGATGTCCCGGTTAACTTTCTGCGACCCCGCGTTAACTTTAACCTCTTAAGGACCCATGATATAACGGTACATCATGAGTCCGCTCCCGTTCTATAACGGGTCATATCGAGTCGGGCCCGGCACCTAGCAATTGCCGGGACCCATGGCTAATAGCTATTAACCCTTTAGACGCGGCATCAAAAGTTGATCGCCGCGTCTAAAGTGAAACTAAACTAATGCAGGTTAGCTCAGTGGGCTGTTCGGGATCACCCAGGCATGAGCAATCAAGCGGCAGAATCATCGATCAATGGTTTCCTATGATCAATGTAAAAGATCAGTGTGTGCAGTGTTATAGACCCCTATGGAAGCTAGAACATTGCAAAAAAAAAAAAAGTGAAAAAAGATTGTTTAACACCTTCGCTAAAAGTTTGAACCACCCCCCTTTTCCACAGAAACATATGTGGTATCGCCGCGTGTGGAAATGTCCGAACTATAAAATATATCATTAATTTAACTGCAAGGTTAATGTCGTACACGCAACAAAATTCCATAGTCCAAAATAGCGTATTTTTGGTCACTTTTTATATAATGAAAAAAATTAATAAAAAGCGATCAACCGTTCAATACAAAAATGGTACCGCTAAAAACTTCAGATCAAGGCGCAAAAAATGAACCTCCATACCGGCCCATACGCGGAAAAATAAAAAAGTTATACGGGTAAGAATATGACAATTTTAAACACATACATTTTCCTGCATGTAGTTATGATTTTTTCCAGAAGTACGACAAAATCATATCGTATGATTTTAATCGTATGGACCTACAGAATAAAGAAAAGGTGTAATTTTTACCGAAAAATGTACTGCGTAAACGGAAGCCCCCGAAAGTTACAAAATGGCGTTTTTTCTTAAATTTTGTCACACAATTATTTTTTTTCTGTTTCGCCGTAGATTTTTGAGTAAAATTACTGATGTCATTAAAACGTAGAATTGGTGGCGCAAAAAATAAGCCATCGTATGTATTTTTAGGTGCAAAATTTTAAGAGTTATGAGTTTTAAAGGTAAGGAGAAAAAAACTAAAGTGCAAAAACGGAAAAACCCCGGTTCCTTAAGGGGTTAAAAAGGCAGGGGCCGTCAGGAGGTAGCGCACGCAGGGAAGTCATTGATGTCCCGCACGTGCGCCCATAGGTACGGAGGAGCGCGCGCGCGACCACACATGGTAAGTTACCTGCACGTCATCTACAGTGCTCCGACCACCGCTCCTCCAGAGGAGGGGTGGTTGGAACACTGAAGTGGGGCAGTACACAAACATACAGCCTCCAGACATACTCTGTATATGGCTGAAGGCTGTATGTCTGTGGGGGAACTGTACTGCCCTAATGTAGGGAGCTATACTGCACCTAATGTGGGGGAACTATACTGCACCTAATGTGGGGGAACTATACTGCACTTAATGTGGGGGAACTATACTGCACCTAACGTGGGGGAACTATACTGCACCTAACGTGGAGGAATATTGCACCTAACGTGGGGGAAGAATACTGCACCTAACGTGGGGGAAGAATACTGCACCTAACGTGGGGGAACTATACTGCACCTAACGTGGGGGAACTATACTGCACCTAACGTGGGGGAACTATACTGCACAGCTAATGTGGGGGAACTAAACTGACAACTTAATGTGGGGGAACTATACTGCCAACCTAATGCGGGGGAACTATACTGCCAACCTAATGTGGGGGGGGGGGGGACTATACTGCCATCCTAATGTGGGGGAACTATACTGCCAGCCTAATGTGGGGGAAACTATACTGCCAACATAATGTGGGGGGGGACTATACTGCCAACCTAATTTGGGGGGGGGGGAACTATACAGTCAGCCTAATGTGGGGGAACTAAAAACACAAAACCCAGAAAAAGGAGATATATGGTCCTTCAGCCAATGATATACATGCCCTTGGAGACAATTTTACAAAATAATAACTCAACTGAAATCTACCAATGAGGCCACAGATAAACACATTAAGCTAAAATATATAATTTTTATTATTAAAGATGATAAGAAAAACAATGCCTCACAATACAGTGCTCAGAAAGATATCAAATCAGATATAGCACTAAATAATGAACACAAAACCAAGGGAGGGGGTTTAGGGTACAGGTGAATAACCTGACCTGACCAACCCTACCTAGTCTAACCTCTTGCCCTCACTACAATAAGTGTGGACAGGGAATAGGGATAGTAGAAGTCACATATACATTAAGAATAAACAATGCAATGACTTAATATGTATATACTCTTACTCCTAATGACCACATTAGGAGTAAGAGTATATACATATTAAGTCATTGCATTGTTTATTCTTAATGTATATGTGACTTCTACTATCCCTATTCCCTGTCCCAGGGGTGTGGAAATTTTATAAAAAACTACTTGTCCACGGGACTAAAATGGAGCAAAATCTACTTGTCCCTCATGACGATCCACTTGTCCGGGCCAATTTTTGCTTTTACGCTCTCGTTTTTTCCTCCTCGCCCTATAATAGCCATAACTACCTACTATAATGATACCTTATAATTTTTCAATAACATATTCTCCGAACCAAAAATATATATATATTAAGGGAAGTGAAATTGAAATAGTAAAAGATAATTTTGCAGATTTGGTGGTTTTCTTTTCTGCGCCATTTACCTTGTGGTTGAGGCAACATGTTAGTTTTATACTTTAGGCGCTTGATTACAGCGATACCAGATTTGTATCGTTTACGTCATGTTTTACTAATTCTGGACTTTTTCAAAAAATTTTAATTGTCATTTTTTAACCCCTGTAGCTTTATTTTTTTTCACATACCAGGCTGTATGAGGGATCATGTTTTGCGCCATAATCAGTTTTTTGTATCGGCACCATTTTGGTGTTGATCTGACTTTTTAATCGCTTTTTAACTTTTTTTTCTGGGATATTATAAAAATTGCAAATCTGTGGTTTGGTATTTTTTTACATTTACCATACGAGATACATAATGTTATATTTTCATAGGTTGTACAATTACGCACGAAGCGATACCAAATATGTTTATTTTTATTATGTTTGCATGTTTTTATATAGGAAAAAGGGGTGATTTGAACTTTTAACATGGAAGGGGTTAATGCAGCGGTCTTCAAACTGTGGCCCTCCAGATGTTGCAAAACTACAACTCCCAGCATGCCCGGACAGCCAACGGCTGTCCTGCCATGCTGGGAATTGTAGTTTTGCAACATCTGGAGGGGCACAGTTTGAAGACCACTGGGTTAATATGTGTCTTTCAAACTTTTATTAAAACTTTTTTATTTTATTTATTTATTTTTTTACACTTTATTACATTTATAGGAGGAATCATTAGATTCCTCAGGCAGATTAATAGAGTTCTATTGAACTCTATTAATCTGTGTGCTCTGTGATCCATTGATAGAGCCTGGTCCAGCCAGGCTCTATCAATGACAGAGCGGGACAGGACGAAGCAGAGGTAAGTCCTCTGGCTACCTCCATAGTGGATCGCCCCCCTGCGATCACGCTGCGGGGGGGGCGATCCACCCCACTAGCCCACCAGGGAGCATTCACATCTCCCTTTAGACGCCGCTGTCAGCTTTGACAGCGGCGATCTAAAGGATTAATAGCCAGCCGCAGCTATTAGCGGCGGCCCCCGGCTACTGTGAACAGCCGGGGGCTGCAGAGTATGGAGCGGGCAGGAATCCTGAGCCTGCTCCATACTCCCCTTTGAGCGCTGCATACAGTCTCCCCGTGCAGACGTGTGGGGAGCGAAGGCAGAGGATGCAGGTCTGCACGGGGAGAAATAAGCCACGCCCCCTCACCTCCCCCCGCACGTCTGCAGAGCAGGGGAGAGAAGACATACACAGCTTCTCATCTCCCCTGCTCTGTTTCGGAGGACACAGGCTGCAGAGTATGGAGCGGGCAGGAGTCGGGATCCCGCTCCATACAAACTGCAGATCGCCGCCGCACTTGTCAGGTCCGGCCCTGCTTGCCCGAAGCCGGGCTAAGGGCCGGACAAATTCACCTGCCCGGCGCCCAAAACTGCTAGTCCCGGGCGTCGGGCGATAAAAATTCCACATCCCTGCTGTCCACACTTATTGTAGTGAGGGCAAGGGGTTAGACTAGGTAGGGTTGGTCAGGTCAGGTTATTCACCTGTACCCTAAACCCCCTCCCTTGGTTTTGTGTTCATTATTTAGTGCTATATCTGATTTGATACCTTTCTGAGCACTGTATTGTGAGGCATTGTTTTTCTTATCTTTAATAATAAAAATTATATATTTTAGCTTAATGTGTTTATCTGTGGCCTCATTGGTAGATTTCAGTTGAGTTATTAATGTGGGGGAACTATACTGACAGCCTAACGTGGGGGAACTATACTGACAGCCTAACGTGGGGGAACTATACTGACAGCCTAACGTGGGGGAACTATACTGACAGCCTAATGTGGGGGGGAAACTGTACTGCCAACCTAATGTGGGGGGGGGGGGGAACTATACAAAAATATAAAATTGTACTATACTGATCCCTAAAACTTTAAAGGGTCACTCTCATTAAAACTAATTTTTGCTATTGCACTCCTTATGGTAAATGAAAAATATTTCTAATATACTTTGTTTAAAAAAAAAAAGAATTTTTCTACATTTTATTTGTGCTTAAAAAAAGAGCTCAAAGCTCACATTTTCCCCCAACTCATACACAGGCTTTGGACCAAAGTCCAAACACAGGAAGTGCCACCTGGAGTGCTGAAGGGGGGGGGGGGGTTGTCCAGGCTCATCCAATCATAGCTCCTCTCACACGAAACTGCCATATGCTGTTGGTTGGACCCCCCCAGCACTTCCTGTGTTTGGACTTTGGTCCAAAGTATATGTATGAGTTGGGGGAAAATGTGCTCTTGCGCTTTTTTAAGCACAAATAAAACATAGAAAAATTCATTTTTTTTTTAAACAAAGTATATTAGAAATATTTTTCATTTACCATAAGGAGTGCAATAGCAAAAATTAGTTTTAATATGAGTGCCCATTTAATTTTTCTGTATATGGCGATGTATGAGGGCTCATTTTTTGCGCTGTGATTTGTAGTTTTTATCGGTACCATTTTTGTTTTGATGGGACTTTTCAGATATTTTTTTTTATGGTAGTGTAAGTGATGAAAAATGTGCAAATCTGGTTAGTGCACTATTACGAGTTTTGGGGCCCCACTTTTGATTTAGCCAAGGGCCACGTTAAGCCTAAAACAGGCCTTGACCAGCACAAACGCTCATTTTTGTGGCACAAGTCAGCACAAACGAATTGTGTATTTATTTTATTCATCTTTTGAGAACATAAGGGTGCCAACTTTACACAGGTTGTAACTTCAGGAAGGTCAAAGTGTAAATATGTATATAACTCTATATGACAGGAACCATACACATCTCTCCACACAGAACACCCTGACCTAGACTGTGACTGAAAGCGCAGAACGGTCACGTGTACGCCCTACAGCAGGTGACGCTGACGTCATCATAGCCCCAGGCCGCGCTCCATTTTAGACACGACCTTCACTGCAAGCACACTTTTCTCTTCCGCAAACGTAATCCTACCACGTGACTAAGCTACCATAGCAATATTTACGTCAGTTCTTGTCTTCTACAGACACAACATTCATGTAGGAGGGCTCCCTGCGCCAGTGGAGAGGTGCTCTCTTGTACCCAAGACCTCACACACTTACTTTTTCACCCGAACCTGCCAGCAGGTGTATGTGCCCATTTAGGTCTCGCGAGCTTTTTCCGACTTCCGGAAGTCGGCGAGAGCTCGCTCAATCCTAGTTTTGCTCTCGTGCCTGCGCGCGGTGTCGTCACCTCCTTTTCATCCTGTGTGCGCGCTGTTGCCAGGCCAAATTGGGCGCGCGCAGAGGAGTCATGTGACGTTTCCTCCCGCAGCTCTTCCTAGTGTAGTTACAGCTACCAATCAGCTGAAGAGGCTGGGAGCGCGCGACCCGGTAGAGCAGTGCGGCCATTGGTTGGAGCCGCTGACAGGGCGTGGGCGGGGCCAAGGCTTATACTAAAAGCTGTTATTCCATTCTGCCGTGCGCCATTTTGAGAGACTCCGACGGAAGAGGCAGAAGGCCTGGGAATTTCTGGTTCTGTGACCAGAGAGGCCGGATGGTGAAGTCCTCCCTCCAACGGATACTCAATAGCCATTGCTTTGCCAGAGAAAAAGAAGGAAATAAAAGAAGCACCACCATGCCTCTTCTGAGTATTCCCAGTAGTAGTGAAAGGTATGAGGCGTCTGCTGTGTCCTCGCCGCCGTTCTGACGTCACCGGCATCTAGTGACGTCTGTTTTAACGCTTAGCGTCCTATCTCGTGGGCACGGTGACGCCATAGTTGTAATGATGTCATGAGTATACCCAGGGCCTGGCCTGTTATATAGTCATGTTACACGAATCCTCAATGTTAGGAGGAAACAAGCGAGTGAGGCACAGGAGGCTTTTTAGGTGTTTCCTCGATTACATCAGCTCCCCGTGTGCTTACGTCACACAAACTATAACCAGGGCAGCCATAGATACTTGCTCTTTACATGAAGTGTCTGGCCTACATACAGATGCAATAGTGCGGAGTCTGTTATTTGGTTCATCTAGTCCAGCTCCCTTTAATCCTGTGTAAACCGCTAATAGTATAGAACCGTGTGCTATTTAAAGACATCAGGCAGTATTGTGCTTGTATATAGGACAATAGAAAAGCTGTGTAATCCTGGTAGAGTAGGAAGTTGTCCATTTATTCTTTAAGGATAGGTTTCAGGATAGAGATGTGGCTTCATTGGTTGTATTGTCTGTGCAGTGCCCATTGGGTGCCAGCTTTGTTTGACTCTTAGCATGTGGCTTCTAGAATCTTCTTGGTTAAACAATGGCTTATCAGACTGATATGGGGGGAGGTGGGGATTCCTTGAGGCTGTTTGTGGAAAAGACTGAATTATGCTGGTACTATACATGATAAATGGTGATAAAGGGTTAATGGAATGTGGGGGTTGTCTTTCCTCATCTTGGATGGATATGTGCATTGTTTTGGCCTGCTTCTATTCCCCCCTGTCCCCCTTATTCTGGTGTCCTGGCTTGGCTCTGATTGTAGGCCTGCGATGAGTTTGCACTTTTCCAACCACTTCTCCTTGTGGCCATGGGTTGTAAATGCAGACCTGCTGTGGAGTAGCAGCAGCTCCCGTATTGCCAGCGTACAACCTCTTTGTGACTGCACCTCGATATCTTAAGACGTCATATGATCTATTTGGTAATTGCCGTAGCAGTCTTTTTGTACAGTCTGCTGCATGGCTTAAGCTTGTGGTGTAGTTTACCTGATGTACAAAATGGAGGGGCATTCTCAGCAGATGCATAAAGCGATCTGAAAAATGGCTGTCTTTAGGGCCTCTGAATCCCTTATGGACATCTTTTTGCTGCTTCTAGTGAGATGATGTGAGCTGCAGATGGTGCATAGCAAGGAGTCGGGCTTCATACCATAGCAAGTGAAGTCATTTTGTAGAGCTGGCTGGTGGGTATGTATCAGGGTTCCTTCAGGTATAGGCTTGCTTGTTTTGGATACGAGTAATGATTCCATCCTGCAGTCCTCTTGGTGTACTTAGAATTGTTACTTTGTGGCCAGTTTTTATTTGATCACTTCTTAACAATCCAGTGTTTACATTGTATAATTTTCTAGCAGTACCCCCACAATGTGTTTTTAGAGCTTTCAGTGAAAACTTATGGTCAGAATATTCCCAGGGAGTTCCCTGTTGTCCTGCAAGTCCGACTATCCTCGGGCTCAAAATGAGCTATGCCAGTGTATAACATTAATGTCCCACAAAATCTCTTGTCCTAATATGGCCATATGAGCATGTCTGTCTGTCCTACAATGAAAATGTATCTCCTTTTCAGTAAACGAAATGGATTCTCACAACTGTTCTAACATTTTTTTTTTTTTTTTATATATAGTTCCAGGGTTTCTTTCAATTGCTGTAGTAACCTGGGTCCAGGGCCTCGGTGGTGTTCCTGATGTCCCTCACCCACCCCTGAAGATCCCAGGTGGGCGAGGGAATTGTCAAAGGGATCACAATCTTTCAGCTAATTTATTTTATTCTGTAAGTATTATGACTCGTTGGGTAATTGTAATTTATTGTGATACACTTTCACTGAAGTTGTAGTGATCAGTTGAAGTTGATGTGTCAATCAGCCCTATAAAGCCAACTTGTGTTTTATCCCAATTCTGTTGCATCTATACACTGAGCAATCTGATGCCTCATCAGAACTGTGTAAACAGGATGTGTGGCTAACTTTTTACTTCCCGATTGCATAATCACGTATAAGAGCCCTCCTGACTGTTTTAGGGCCCCTCCATTATTACTTTATTTTAAGTAGAACATTTCTGCAATAGACAAGGAGATAAAGTAGTTATAAAACTATGCAGACTAATACACAGGAGATTGCATAGATAAGATGCAGCTTTATTCTGCTCTCTTTGTCCTCCTGTTTGTACCAGCCAAAAGGATGAAATCCCATAAAAATACACGAAGACTACTCTCTGTTTTCAGGGGCAGAAGTTCTGTCACAGAAATAGGACTCTGAGCAGGACATGTGACTCTTCTCTCTGTATTAGGGGAACTATTAGGAAGGAGAATTGAGGAGGTGCTTTAATGATAGGTGTACCCTAGAGCCTCTTGGGTTGTTAGACAATAATGTGAAAAAGGCGAAGTTTCACTATATAGGCAGCTGTCTTGAAGGGGTGTGCTTAGGAGAAGAGTACCCATAAAAACTCATTGTGCAAAAAATGAGCCATAATACAGAGCCATAGTTGGGAAAAAAAAAGTGACAGGGATCAGAATAAAGCAATGATAAGCATATCCTCGGATGAATTCTATGGACATGTCGTTGTTCAATACTAAGGGTCTATTCACACTGTGGAATTCTGCACACGGGTTCTGCCTCAAAGTAAAGACTAATAGACTTCTATGGGATTCCGCACTCCCATTCACACTTCTAAATTTGCACAACCCAGAAACTAAACCTGAATGAATGGACACGGTATTGGGCCAGATGTGTGAATAGACCCTAATTATTTGTGTATGTATACATATTACCAAAAACATGTCAACTTTTACCATAACCCACAACTTTTAACCACCTCCCAAAACTGCGTTTTTGTTCCCATTTTGCCAAGCATTTTATTGTAATAAGAAAGTACAATTGGTTCTACAAAAAACAAGCAATTATATTGCTCTGTTAATGGAATTATCTATTGCTTTTAGGTGGTGAAGAGGAAAAAAATGGTCAAATGGGCCCTGTTAAATACAAAAAAATTAATGAGTTTTTTTTGTTGTAAATCTAGGCAAAACTTAAACCTTTCTAATATAATTTAGGAGAATTTTTTAATTTTTATTTTTTAATAGAAATCATGGCTTTGTCCTAGTTAAAGCACAGGCCTGAACAAAATCCAGAAAGAGGGTGGGCTAGTGCTCCTCTGTCTGATAGGACAGGAGATGGCACAGAGGTGGGTTCACACCACGTTTTTCAAGTACGTTTCCTGTATACGTTTTCATTATTGAAAACCGGCTGCGTACTGTTTGCTTGCAATATGGGTTTCTCCCGTAGTTGACCACGGCTTTGTCTCCAGTTTAAAAACCGTACTGCAACCGCATGCATTTTTTTTTTAACATGGCTGTCAATGGGAAACGCACATGTATACGGTTCCATACAGGAAACCGTATACTTTTTTTTTTTACTTTAGGATGCTAATGCGCATGTGCTAAGTCTCTATCCAAGACTCCTCCTATTAAAAATGGACAATTTTCACGTGTGTGTGTGTGTATGTATATATAATATATATATATACACACACATACACACACACACTTACACTTTTTAAATAAAAACGGACAGAACTGTATGCACTTTAAAAAAACAGTATGTGGTTTAAAAATGCATACGGTTTACATTTTCCCCATACTGTTCCCATCTGTTTTTTTGCCATACGGTTTTCTTTAGAAAAATTGATTGAGAACAGTATGGCAAAAACGTGATGTGAACCCAGCCTAACTGGACTTTGTTAATGCCTGTGCTTTAACTTGGACAAAGTTTTTGATGATTGTATAACTTGTGATTTCTATTAAAAATAAGTATAAGTTCTTGAAAGGCTGTTTTGGCAGGATGTACAACATATAACATTTTTTTGTATCAGACAGTGGCCATTTAAAAGGGTTGAAGGGGTTATCCAGTGGAATACATAAACTTTTTTTTTTTATTGTCCCCAGGCTGCATACTAAAATAACACTAACTCCCCTTCCATGGCCAGTGTCAACCCCCCCCCCTTCCCAAGCTGCATAGGGTTTACAGCCGTGGGAACACAGTGCTGCTCTCTAATCACTGGCTGTGGCAAGACACTGCTGCTGCCAGTGATAGGTGGAGTGGGGCTGTAACGTAATGTCTACAGCTTTGACCGGCTCTGGTGAAGCAGACGGTCAGCGGAGAACGGCTGGAAATTGGGCACCCGAAACCTGAAGTGACAGGCTGCTTTTTTTATGCAGCCTGTGAACAACAAGAAATTAACTAACTCCACTGGATAACTTTTTTATGTATTTTTTTTTTTTTAATCAACTGGTGCCAGAAAGTTAAACAGATTTGTAAATCACTTCTATAAAAAAAATCTTAATCCTTGCATTTCTTTTTGGATTTCTCTTTAGTATACAGCCCCTAAAAAGTAATGGATTTCCTGTGATGTCCTGTCCACAGTGCTCTCTGCTGACCTCTGCTGTCCATTTTAGGAACTGGAGAAAATCCCCATAGCAAACATATGCTTCTATGGACAGCAGAGAGCACTGTGGTCAGGACATCACAGGAAATGCATTTCTTTTTGGATTTTGCTTTAGTATACAGCCACTAAAAAGTAATGGAAGGATTAAGATTTTTTTAATAGAAGTGATTTACAAATCTGTTTAACTTGCTGGCACCAGTTGATTTAAAAAAAATAAAAATTCCATGGTAGTACCCCTTTAACCCTTGGAAGAACCACATCTGGGTACCCTTTCAAGGAGTTGGTGTTTGGATATACTAAATATAGTACTTTTATTTTTAAAGTGTTTGGCTTTTTGCCCTCTTTAGGATAATAGGCTGATTATTACAGAAGACCTTTCGTCCAATAACCGGACAAGAATTCTTAATGTCCAATCCAGGCTGACAGATGGCAAGCAAGTAGATTGGAGAGCCGTGTTAAACAATAATAACCTCTATGTAGAAATCCCAACCGGCACACTCCCTGATGGGAGCAAAGATAGGTAAGCATTATGTAATGAGATTTCCCACAGTATCTTGGAATACATTAAAATGTTAAGTGCGTGTTTTCAATACCTTTTTTAAAAATGTACTGAGATTGTTTCCTGTATTGTTGAATCAAATGTTGTGTAGATGAAGCGAAAGCTTGTAGTGTCACCCTATAGTACAATACTTCAGTGCTGTGCTGCTCTTTATATGTACCAGGATGAGCTACTGTCTTGGAATCTGGTATGGACAGCTTGTCTGTCTTGCTGTGTCCTATACAGAAGCTCTTGTACTATACATAGATGATATACAGCTTCCAGCAGCTTTGTTTGACTCTTATATAAGGACTTCATCTGTGTTAGGTTATCTGCTTGTTTTTCCTATTTTGGATGAACAGTTTAAGGGTTTCAAAATCACTCCTATTGATCTGAAGTTAGCGGTTTCAACTAACAATGGTATATTATATTAAATTATATTTATTATATTTATTATATTTATTTTTATTATATTTATTATATTATAATTTTACTCTTAAATTGGCATTTCATCCTAGAGTGAAATCAAAGATTGACCCTCCAGATTTCCAAACCTGTGGCATGCAAAATAAGTAGTGTCGATTTCAATCTTTTGAAGTGTCTTAAATTGCACCATTGTCTCTGAGGTGTCTTCAAACACCCTGACCCCCCCCCCCCACCCCCAAAAAATTATCAGCTACGCTGTCCCCAAATCATATCACCCACAAGTGCTCCTCTGCTCATCCTCCTATGAGTTGCGGGCTGCCAGCACTAGAAAACTTTACGATACTACAAATATCGTTTCCTGGGCTGCAAAAATATACTAAACTTTAACCTGCCTACGCTCCCAATCCCCCCCCCCCCCGTTGCTCTAGTACAGTCTTCACTGTCCTGCGCTGCTGTCCTCTTGCTGTTTCCTTGGGACGGGAAACTCATCTCGGTGGCCGGTGATAGGCTGAGCGCACTGTCATGTATGAAGCTGGCCTTCTCCTTACATGACAGTGGGCTCTCAGCCTCAGCGGCCGATGCAGGACATCGCTGCAGCCAGTGATACGCTGACGGTTCTGTGACTTTCCCATCCCCAGGGCCACAGTGGAGGGACTGTGAGGCGGGGAACATCGAAAGGAGTGTTAAAGTTTTATTTAGTTTTTTGCAGCCCGGTCAATGTTATTTGTATTACAGTACAGATTTCTAAGGACCAAGGGCATACCTGCAAGTCATAGGAGGATGAGCAGAGGAGCGCTTGCGGGTGACATGATGTGGGGACAGCGCAGCTAAGTCATTGGGGATGGAAGAAAAGCAGAACAGCGGTCACATATGATTAGTTCCCCGATGTGGGGACAGCGCACTGCGGCGGGTAATTCACTCATTTGAGGGGGGGAGGGGCCCAACCAGTATTGCGGTATGGGCAAAATTCATATTGTGCAGGAAAAATTTTCGGTATGAACAAGTATACCGCCCAGTAGGAATTGACCGATTATCAGTTTTGACGATATTATCGGCCGATAATCGCGATTTTGGACATTATATCGGCAATTACTTTGCCGATGATGCCCCGCCCATCGCTACGGCTGTCCCCGGGGGTCCGCGATCCTTCTGGCTCCTGCGCTGCATAATTACGAGTGACGTCGACAACGTGACGACAGTCAGTACGCACAGTGACAGTTCAGGACGCCGACAGAGCCAGAAGGATTGCAGACCCCCGGGAGCAGGTAATTATAACACCGGGGATGGGGGGGAGGCAATGGGGCAGCGGCGGTATGTGGGCAGAGGATGGGGAGGCGATGGGGCAACTGTGGTGGTTAGACTCGGGACAGGCAGGGGGAGAGAAGCGGGCGGCGGTCTCTGGCACCGCAAAAGCTGCTGTAGTTCATTGATTTAAAGCGCCCGCTTTAAATCATTTATCTGCAACGGCTTCTGCCGATATTCCAGTATAAGTTATCGGCCTGAAAGGTGACAGCTTATCAGTATCGGCCCTAAAAAATATCGGATCCCTACTGCCCAGCACTGTGAATGTACAGGGTACATTCACACTGGCAGGTGTACAGCGAGTTTCCTGCTTCAAGTATTTGAGCTGCGGCAAATTTTCCACCACAGCGCAAACTCGTAGCGGGAAACTCGCTGTAAACCCGCCAGTGTGAATGTACCCAAAAAAGTACACTACATGAACACATAATACAAAGTAAAACACTACATATACACCTCCTTACTGTCCCAACCACCAATAAAAATGAAAATGTATTGTACTTCAGTGTTTCCAAAACAGAGCCTCCAGCTGTCGCAAAACTCCCAGCATTTCCGGACAGCCACGGACTGTCCAGGCATGCTGGGAGTTTAGCAACAGCTGGAGGCACCCTGTTTGGGAATCACTGGTGTAGAATACCCCTATGTCCACCCCTATGCAATCCCCAATCTAATCTTCAAATGCGCATGGCGCTCTCACTTCGTATTTCTGTCCTAGTTCAAGGAAACAGTATAGGGCCACATATGGGGTATTTCCGTACTAGGTACTGGGCTTTTTCTCCCTTTACCCCTTATGAAAATGAAAAGTTGGGCTCTGTCAGCCTTTTTATAAAAAAAAGTACCTACATGCTGGTGTTGCCCCATACTTAATTTTCACAAGAGGTAAAAGGAAAAATGACTAAATTTGTAATGCAATTTCTCCTAAGTACGGAAATACCCCATATGTGGGCGTAAAATGCTCTGCGGACGCACAACAAGGCTCAGGAGTGAGGGTGCCATGTACATTTGAGGTAGTTTTCACAAGGGTGGCTGAATGTGCGGTTCTGACATAAATGCAAAAAAATACCCACATGTGACCCCATTTTAGAAACTACACATAGGGGCTTCCTAAATGCAACACGGGTCCCCCCCCCCCCACAAACCATTTAAAAATGAAGATTTTGAATTTTCTCCACTTTGCTGCTATTCCTGTGAAACACCTAAAGGGATAAACTTTTGGAATGTCATCTTGAATACTTTGAAGGGTACAGTTTCTATATTGTGGTCATTTATGGGGTATTTCTAATATGAAGGCCCTTCAAATCCACTTCAAAACTGAACTGGTCCCTGAAATTCTGGTTTTTGAAAAGTTTGTGAAAAATTGGAAAATTGCTGCAGAACTTTGAAGCCCTCTGGTGTCTTCCAAAAGTAAAAACATGTCAACTTTTATGATGCAAACATAAAGTAGACATATTGGGGGAGATTTATCAAAATCAGTGCAAAGGAAAAGTTGCCCATAGCAACCAATCAGCTTGCTGCTTTGATTTTGCAGAAGCCTTGTTTAAAATGAAAGAAGCGAGCTGATTGGTTGCTATGGGCAACTCGGCAACTTTCCCTCTGCACAGGTTTTGATAAATCTTCCCCATTGTGTATGTGAATCAATATATTTTAGTTATGTCTATTTTCCTTACAAGCAGAGAGCTTCAAAGTTAAAAAAAAACTACTAAAATTTTTCAAATTTTTCACCAAGAAATGATGCAAGTATCGACAAATTTAACACTAACATAAAGTATGTCACGAAAAAAATCTCTGACTCAGAATGAAAGGTAAAAGTATCCCAGAGTTATTAATGTTTAAAGTGACAGTGGTCAGATGTGCAAAAAACACTGGTCCTTAAGGTGAAAATGGGCTTTGTCCTTAAGGGGTTAAATATTGTTTACTTAAAAATGGGAAAGGTGTTAAAGGGGTACTCCAGAAGAGAACTTTTCTTCTATTAAAAAAATCTTAAGCCTTCTGGTACTTATCAGCTGCTATATGGTCCACAGGAATAAATGTTCTTGATTTTTTCCTTTGTCTGACCACAGTGCTCTCTGCTGACACCTCTGTCCAGTTTAGGAACTGCCCAGAGTAAGAGCAAGTCCCCATAGCAAACCTTTCCTGCTCTGGACAGTTCCTAAACTGGACAGAGGTGTCAGCAGAGAGCACTGTGGTCAGACAGAAAGGAAATTCAAAAAGAAAAAAATTCTCATGGAGCATATATCAGCTAGGTACTGGAAGGATTACGATATTTTTGAATATAAAGTTACAAATCTTATTTATAACTTTATTTTTAGTAAATTTTTAAAGTTACTACTTGGTATCCTCAGATTTAAACATTCCACCCGTTGTTTGTTTTTAACTTTGTTCTATCTAGAGGCCGCGTGTAATGCAAATATTAACATGATAATCCCTTGGCACCCCATGGTTATGTTTAAGGGAGATTGGTGATCTGGGGGAAAAGTTTGTTAGTATTGTACATTTACTTTTTGGATTATCTCCAGCTACATAAAACCGTAGGGTGAAAAGAGCAAAGTTCATATAAGCACTTTAACTTGTGTTTCTTTTAGCTTCGCTGTTCTGTTGGAATTTGCAGAGGAGCAACTCCAAGTCGATCATGTCTTCATCTGTTTCCACAAGAACAGAGATGATAGAGGTAAGAAGTCTGAACAACCTCGTGGTTATTTAATTACCCTTTAGTATGATAGAATCAATAAAGAATTAGGACAATGGAATTTGTATCTGACATGTCAAGAATAAATCATTGGGTTGTTTACCCACAAGAAACCAGCCTTGCAGCTTATTTAAAATTAACTTTTTCCAAAACTCAACCCTCAAAATAAAATTACTCCACACAGTTAATGTAATCTCTCCTGATCCCAGGTTGTATAGTGAAGATTAGGAGCAAATATACATTCCTTACAGCTGGAAAATATGAATCCTTAGTTTAGTGAAAATCTTAGAGGGTCGCTTTCGAATGGCAGGATTAGTCCAGCTGGCTGTTATACTTTGTAATCCAAAACAAGTGGAAGACATTAGCCCCTCTTTTGGACCCACTTATGTCTTAACCCCTTAAGGACTCAACAGTTTCAGTTTTTGAATTTGCGTTTTTCCTCACCTTTTAAAAAAAATCATAACTCTTTAAATTTTCCACCTAAAAATCCATATGATGGCTTATTTTTTGCACCACCAATTCTACTTTGTAATGACATCAGTCATGTTACCCAAAAATCTACGGCAAAATGGGGGGCAGGGGGAAATCTAACACTTTGGTCAACAAAATTGAATGCCATTTTGGTCCTTTTGGGGATTTGGTTTCTACGCAGTACATTTTTTGTTGTACTTCTGGAAAAAATCATAACTACATGCACGAAAATTGTTAAATGGTAATTTTCTGATCCCTAGAACTTTATTTTTCCGCAAATGGGGCAGTAAGAGGGCTAATTTTTTGCTCCGTGATCTGAGGTTTTTAGCAGTACCATTTTTTTTTCATGATCTAAAGTGACCAAAAATACGCAATTGGAATTTTTTTGCGCATAAGCTATTGACTTGCAGTGTAACGATATATTATATAGAATACCTTCTTTTTTTATTTTATTTTTTTATGGGAAAAGGGGTAATTCAAACTTTTATTAGGGAAGGGGTTAAATGGCCTTAACTTTTTTCCCCTTTATTTTTTTGCAATGTTAAACATTGACCATTGTTATCCTATAGGATAACATTGATCAATGATTCTGCTGCTTGACTGATCTCAGGCACTGAGCAGTCATTTGGCAATCAGACATGCAGGGGGCAGGTAGGGGCCCTCCTTGTGTGTTCCAACTGTTCAGGATGCTGCGATTTCACCGCGGTGGTCCAGACCAGCCAACTGAGCTAGCCGGGACTGGTATACTTTCACTTTAGAGGCGGCGATCCACTTTAAACGCCGCATCTAAAGGGTTAATAGCACACGGCACTGCGATCAGTGCCACACACTATTAGCCATGGGCCATGGCCTCGCATTATAGAAAGGGAGTGGACCCGGGGCATACCTGTACGCCCTTAAGTGTCTATTTATACTACTTTGTCTCTGTTCCACTCCTTGTGTTGGCATACAAATAATGTTACAAAATAGTGATGCGTAGTAAAGGCATCAATAGAGCAGCTGCTTTTGTTTCCAAAAAGCCTCTGAGGAGAAAAAGAACAGTTGGTTAGCAATAAGCGGTGTCCTGTGGGTTTGAACTTATGTCAATGCTTCTCATTTCAGCTGCACTCCTCCGGACCTTCAGCTTCTTAGGCTTTGAGATTGTGAGACCTGGACATCCCCTTGTCCCTAAGAGACCAGATGCTTGCTTCATGGCTTACACGTATGAAAGAGATTCTGATGAAGATTAGAAACCCGCAATGTTCTGCAACTTTTTAGAGCTATTTTTTTTTTCTTTAGTCTGTTAAGAGGAGTTGTGAAATATTGTCTACATATTTTCTTTTACTGGTGTTGTTGTTGGACCCTGGTGGAGCATGTAGTGGGGAGAGATGTTGTTTTCCCGGCCAGATCATCCTTTTTGAAATCTCTTTGCATGTTTGATGTTGAATAAATGCGCACTCCATACGGCTATGTCAATGGAGGTTTAATGTGTGTTTTTGTGAGAAATTCTTGCTTTAATTCTAAATAAAACATTTATATTTGTTTTTAAGAAACCTTTAATTTACATAGCTTATCCACATATCTACATAATCTAGTTATGACATGGAGTGAAGACTAAAACAAAAGAGAAATCCAGCTACAGGACAGTGCCATGAACATTCTTGGATGTTGATTCCTTTGTGGACTGATCTGCTCAAGAAGACCCTTCCATGTAGTCATACTTTCCCGTATTACATCCCATGCTCTTGTATTGATAAAATGGGTATCCTGCTAGGAGTTTCTCTACCATGCACTTCAATGGGTCTGCTAATCTGCCACTATTGTGGATGTTTCCCTTGCCCGTTGAAGTAACAACTCGCAATCAGGGGTAAACCGCTGTGAGTTAATTAACAAGTGAACATACCCTTAGGGGTAGGGTCCCATGTAGCATATGTGCAGCCTATTTCACCCTGCGGGGAATACAGAGTATTCCCTCTAGCAGACACAGGGCTTCTGGTGTCAGCCTTTCATGTGCAGTGAGGTTTGGATGTGGGCCCCGCATGCAAACATGACTGATGCCTGCCTCCAAACACTATTCTGCATGCTGGGTTGCAGCCGGGTAGCACTGTCTTTTCATGGGAGAGTAGACAGTGTATTTCCTGCTGCACAGCAGATTTTGTGCAGTGTGAAATACTCGATGTGAAAGTTTACCCTAGAGTAGGGTCCAAACGTAGACACACGTTCTGTTTAACCCCTTAAGGACTCAGCCCATTTTGGCTTTAAGGACAGAATTTTAAGTTTTTTGTGTTTTCCTCCTCTCCTTCAAAAAAATCATAACTTTTTAAAATATTTTCATCCACAGACTAGTATGAAGGCTTGTGTTTTGCGCGACCAGTTGTCCGTTATAATGCAATCACTCACTTTGCCATAAAATGTATGGCGCAACCAAAAAATACTGTGTGGAAATTAAAAAGAAAATCGTAATTTTGCCAATTGTAGAAGGTTTCGTTTTTGTGCTGTACAAGTTACAGTAAAAATGTCATGTATTCTGTATTTGGGTCAATATGATTAAAATGATACCCATGATTGCATACTTTTCTATTACTGTTGCGCTTATAAAAAAAAAAATTGTAAACTCTTCAACCAAATTAGTATGTTTCAAATCACCCTCTTAAAGACCTATAACTTCATTTTCTTTATAAGCGGCAGTATGAGGGCTCATTTTTTGCGCTGTGATCTGTACACTTTATTGATACCATATTTGCTTATATAAAACATAAAAAAAAAATTATCAATTGATTTTGGAATAAAATTTTATAAAGCAGCAATTTTGATATTTATGCACGCAGCTTTTTTAAAAAAAAAAACTTTGGGGGAGAAATAGGGAAAATGGGACAATTATTATTATACTCCCAATTGTCCCATTTTCCAGATTTCACCCCCAAAAAGTGTAAAAAATAAAAAAGCAGAGCATCAAAGTTTGAAAAAAATGACAAAAAAAATTTCATCAAATATTGGAATTTTTCATAAAGAAATGGCGCAAGTACTGTCAAAATTACCACTGTTAAAATAGAATGTCATGGAAAAACAATATCGGAATCAAATTCATAAGTAAAATCATCCCAGAGTTGTTAATGCTTAGTGACTGGTCAGATGTGCAAAGAAAATGGGCTTGGTCCTTTAGTGGTATCCTACTTAACCCTTGAGCAGCTTCTTACCAACCTTAGTTGGTGTGGATTTTGTCAGATACCTCAGCAGGACTATTGCTGTATCTACAGTAAAGGAAAAATATTTGATCCCCTGCTGATTTTGTACATTTGCCCACTGACAAATGATCAGTCTATAATTTTAATGGAAGTTTTGTTTGAACAGTTAAAAAGAATAACAAAATAATCCAGAAAAACGCATTTGAATTAAGCTATGAATTGATTTGCATTTTACTGAGTGAAGTAAGTATTTGATTACATTGCAAAACATGACTTATTACCTGTTTGCAGAGGTCAGATGTTTCTTGTTGTTGGCCATCAGGTTTGCACACCCCTCAGGAGGTCAGGAGGGATTTTTTATTTTGAAATATAACAAGAAGTACAGAAGCATATAAGAAGGTTTAATACACAATAAACAGAAAACAAGAATAATGATGTAATCACAAACAGTACAATCAACATAAGTGCATAAATAACATGTCAAAGGCAATTCTTTGGTTAGAGAAGTGCCACTAACAGTGAGCATGTACAGCTCATGGTCCAGATTAGAGTTTGCCATCAGCACTAGAGCTTTGAAAATGACTAGATAATGAAATCACAAAGTATAAAAAAAAAATCACAAAATGAATCAGAACAATTGTGACATTCCATAGTGCACTTTAAAGGGTTCAAGGTACTGCAATAGCGTAGTGGCATAGTTTTTATTGATGAGGGTAATGTGGGCTGGACATCCAAGTTCACCACTGGGCTAGAAATTTTAAAATGACTTATGAGCTAATCAGTATGCCTTTTCATATTCACAAGTTAGGGTGCGTTCACACTGCAGAATTCTGCGAAAAGATTCCGTCTGGTGGCTTGCCCCGTCACCATTGGCGGCTATACAGTGCCCATGGAATTCTGCACAAAGAATGTTCGTTCTCTGTGCGGAACAAGTTCAGCGTTGTAATTGTCCGCCGCTGAAATTCCTCAGTGTGAACCGGTCTCGTGGAAGACAATTCAAGATAGAAAAGTCTTTTGGGAATTGGTTTTGGCATTTAAAGTCATCCATAAGCAGGCTTATTAGTTGCAGACTTTAATAACTTTAACAAAAGTCTCTATGTGGATGTCTTAAAGGGATATTTCAGGAAAAAACTTTTTTTTTATTTTATTTTTTTTATATCAACTGGCTCCAGAAACAGATAACTGTAAATTACTTCTATTAAAAGATATCTTAATCCTTCAAATAATTATCAGCTGCTGAAGTTGAGTTCTTTTCTGTCTGGCAAAAGTGCTCTCTGCTGACATCTCTGATTGTCTCGGGAACTTCACAGAGTAAGGCTGGGTTCACACTACGATTTGTAACTACGGTTCCCGTATACGGCTGGGAGGAGGGGGGCGGGGCTTAATCGCGGCGCCCGCACTCAGCCGTATAGGGGAACCGTATTTAATGCATGTCTATGAGCCGACCGGAGTGAACCGCAGCCTCCGGTCGGCTGCTTTTTCGGCCGTATGTGGTTTACCGACCGTAGGCAAAAACGCGGTTGACCACGTTTTTGCCTGCGGTCGGGAAACAGCATAGGGCCCGAAAAAGCAGCCGACCGGAGGCTGCGGTTCACTCCGGTCGGCTCATAGACATGCATTAAATACAGTTCCCCTAAACGGCTGAGTGCGGGTGCTGCGATTAAGCCCCGTCCCCTCCTCACAGCCGTATACGGGAACCGTAGTTACAAATCGTAGTGTGAACCCAGCCTAAAAGAGGTATGCTATGGGGCTTTGCTTCTACTCTGGACAGTTCCCGAGACAGGTGTCATCAGAGAGCACTTAGACAGAAAAGAACAACTCAACTTTTAATAAAAGTAATTTACAAATCTGTTTAACTTTTTGGAGCCAGTTGATACATAAAAAAACATTTTTTTCCTGGACTTCGCGCACCAGGACGTACATTTACGTCCTGTGTGTGACCACGAGCATTGGAACGGTGCTTGCGTCATACACGTAAGGTTCCGGCTGCTAGCAGCGCGGATGTCTGCCATTAACCCCTCAGATGCTGTGATCAATACAGATCGCGGCAGTGCGATCGTCCAGCATGGCGGCAGGAGGTCCCCTCACCTGGCTCCGGCCGTCTCCCGGTCTTTTAAAAATTAAAAGTGGAAAAAAAAGTGAAAAATCCCCTCCCCCAGTAAAAATTAAAACTGTCAGTTTTTCCAATTTTAACCGCAAAAAGCGTAATAAAAAAAAAAAAATATATATATATATATATTTGGTATCGCCACGTGCGTAAATGTCCAAACTATCAAAATATGTTAATTATCCCATACGGTGAATGGCGTAAACGTAAAAAATTCGGCTTTTTTTTGTCACATTTTATTTAAAAAAAAAATTAATAAAAATGAGCCCTCATACCGCCCTATATATGGAAAAAAAAGTTATAGGTGGTCAAAATAGGGCGATTTTAGATTACTGATTTTGTACAAAAAGTTTTAGATTTTTTTTTAAGTGGTACAAAATATAAAAGTATCTAGCCATTGGTATAATTTTAATCGTATTGACCCACAGAATAAAGAACACGTCATTTACCGTAAAGTGTATAGTGTGAAAACAAAACCCTCCAAAATGTGCAAAATTGTGGTTTTCATTTAAAATTCCTCCCTAAAAAAATTTCTTTGGGTTTGCCGTACATTTCATGGTAAAATGAGAGGTTTCAGGGGAGTTGAGAGAGAGGAGGAGTGGGAAGAGCTGTAAATAAAATAAGCCTCCAATACTATCGGGTATTTCAGATTGCCAACGCAAGCACAGAAGACTCATAACAGCGGCTCTGACTGAGGGTTGCTTTGAAAGAGAGGAGCTGCAAGAGAGTTGGAAATCTGATATATCTGCTGTGTGTCTGCCTCTAGGGGGAGGGGTGGATTGGACACAGGTGTATAAATTGTAGCTTGGGACTCATTCTGAGCTTGCTTTCAAAGAGAGGAGCTGCAAGAGAGTTGGAAATCGGAGTTTGAAAGCAGGAGTTTGAGATCACTGTGAGTGTTACTTTGCTTACACTGGAGAGACTTTAACTCAGAAGGTCTGCTGAGAATTCATTTGTAATATTTACTGTCTGTTTTTTGCTGTAAATCTGTTAAATCTCCATAACTAGATGGCCTCCATGTTGGAAAATGCAGTCCGATGTACATCCTGTTCAATGTATGCAATCCTTGAACAACAGTTTGAGGGTGCATATTGTTGTGCGAGATGTGTGCTAGTTGTTCATTTAGAAGCCCAGATCCTGGATCTAGAGGAGCGACTGGCAACAATGAGAAGCATTGACAGCATGGAGAGGAGTCTCCTACTCACTGAGCAAGTACTCTCTGGGGTAGAGGTGGGGGAGGATAGTCAGGCAGCTAGCTGGGTTAGTTAGAAAATGGGGTAGAGGGAAAAGTGTCAGGGTGGCTACTCCTGAACTGGCACACCCCAACAAGTTTGCCCGGTTGGCAGATGAGGGGGATACCATTTTAGAGCTAGCAGTACTGCAGAAAGGTACTGCTCCAGGGCTGTCTGCTCCAGTAAGGAGGGAAGAAGGAGTGCAGGGAAGGCCAGACGGGTACTGGTAGTGGGGAGACTCAATTATTAGGGGGACAGACAGGGCAATCTGTCAAAAAGACCTGGATCGCCGAAGAGTGTGCTGTCTTCCTGGCGCTTGAGTTCGGGCACATTGCGGATCGGGTTGACAGGTTGCTGGGTGGGGCTGGAGAGGATCCAGCAGTCATGGTACATATTGGCACCAATGACAAAGAGGTAGGTGGAGTGCCACACCAGAGAGGCAGCGGGAGATCAGGGAGGTAAACAAGTGGCTCAGAAGCTGGTGTAGGAAGGAGGGGTTTGGGTTCATGGAGTACTGGGCCGACTTCGCTGTCGGTTACCGGCTGTACCATAGGGACGGGCTGCACCTCAATGGGGAGGGTGCAGCTGTGCTTGGGGAGAAGATGGCTAGAAGGGTGGAGGAGTGGCTAGGGACTAGGGGGGGGGAGGAAGCCTAGAACATAGAAGGGGAAGTTAGTGTAGATAGAGAGGGGGGACTAAGTAATATACCTGGGGGTGGAGCGGAGGGAGGGATTAGAATAGTTAATAGGGATAGGCTTCATAGGAAGAAAAAACATACTACATTGAATTGCATGATGGCTAATGCCAGAAGTCTGACCAATAAAACTGACGAACTGGAGGGGTTGGTGTCTGAGGAGAATTATGACATAGTGGGTATAACATACACTTGGTTGGACGATAGCTGTGAATGGGCGGTCAACATACAGGGTTATAGTTTATTCAGGAAGGATCGGACAAAACGGAAATGGGGAGGAGTTTGTCTGTATGTGAAATCGAGTGTAAAGGCCGCACTACGGGAGGATATATGGGAGGAAAACGATAATGTGGAGACATTATGGGTAGAAATATATCGAGATAAAAAAAAAAAAATCCTGATAGAGGTTTGCTATAAGCCACCAAACTTAATGGAAGAGGCAGAAGATCAATTACTGAGGCAAATAATCAAGGCAGCAAATCAAAATGATGTGATAATAATGGGGGGGGGGGTTTAACTATACTGATATAAACTGGGAGACTGAGACCTGTGAATCTTATAAAGGAAAAAGGTTTCTGACTATAGCTAAAGACAATTATCTGTCCCAAATGGTGAAGGGCCTGACCAGAGGGGGCGCCCTACTAGATTTAATATTAACCAACAGACCTGATAGAGTAACTAATGTGCAAGTAGAAGGCCACCTAGGAAATAGTGATCATAATATAATACATTATAACTTGTTCTTCAATAAGGGAATCTCTTGAGGGGCCACAAAAACAATGAACTTAACCCCTTAAGGACGCAGGACGTAAATGTACGTCCTGGTGCGGTGGTACTTAACGCACCAGGACGTACATTTACGTCCTAAGCATAACCGCGGGCATCGGAGCGATGCCCGTGTCATGCGCGGCTGATCCCGGCTGCTGATCGCAACCAGGGACCCGCCGGCAATGGCCGACGCCCGCGATCTCGCGGGCGTCCGCCATTAACCCCTCAGGTGCCGGGATCAATACAGATCCCGGCATCTGCGGCAGTGCGCGATTTGAATGAATGATCGGATCACCCGCAGCGCTGCTGTGGGGATCCGATCATTCATAACGCCGCACGGAGGTCCCCTCTCCTTCCTCCGTGCGGCTCCCGGCGTCTCCTGCTCTGGTCTGTGATCGAGCAGACCAGAGCAGGAGATGACCGAAAACACTGATCTGTTCTATGTCCTATACATAGAACAGATCAGTATTAGCAATCATGGTATTGCTATGAATAGTCCCCTATGGGGACTATTCAAGTGTAAAAAAAAATGTAAAAAAATGTAAAAGTAAAAGTAAAAAAAAAGTGAAAAATCCCCTCCCCCAATAAAAAAGTAAAACGTCCGTTTTTTCCTATTTTACCCCCAAAAAGCGTAAATTTTTTTTTTATAGACATATTTGGTATCGCCGCGTGCGTAAATGTCCGAACTATTAAAATAAAATGTTAATGATCCCGTACGGTTAACGGCGTGAACGAAAAAAAAAAAAAGTCCAAAATTCCTACTTTTTTAATACATTTTATTAAAAAAAAATTATAAAAAATTTATTAAAAGTTTTTTATATGCAAATGTGGTATAAAAAAAAGTGCAGATCATGGCGCAAAAAATGAGCCCCCATACCGCCGCTTATACGGAAAAATAAAAAAGTTATAGGTCATCAAAATAAAGGGATTATAAACGTACTAATTTGGTTAAAAAGTTTGTGATTTTTTTTTAAGCGCAACAATAATATAAAAGTACGTAATAATGGGTATCATTTTAATCGTATTGACCCTCAATAATATAAAAGTACGTAATAATGGGTATCATTTTAATCGTATTGACCCACATGTCATTTTTACCGTAAATTGTACGGCGTGAAAACGAAACCTTCCAAAATTAGCAAAATTGCGTTTTTCGTTTTAATTTCCCCACAAAAATAGTGTTTTTTGGTTGCGCAATACATTTTATGGCATAATGAGTTATGTCATTACAAAGGACAACTGGTCGCGCAAAAAACAAGCCCTCATACTAGTCTGTGGATGAAAATATAAAACAGTTATGATTTTTAGAAGGCGAGGAGGAAAAAATGAAAACGTAAAAATTTAATTGTCTGAGTCCTTAAGGCCAAAATGGGCTGAGTCCTTAAGGGGTTAAGGAAGGCAAAGTTTGATCAACTCAGAGAAGCCCTTAGCAATATAAAATGGGAAAATGTCCTCAAAAATAAAAGAAATGTCCTCAAAGAAATAAAAGAAAACCAATATGGATGAACAAAAATGTTCAGGGGGCAATAAATGACAAAAATAAAGCATTTAAACTACTAAAACAGGACGGCAGTGAGGAAGCATTAAAAAGCTATAGAGAAAAAAGTAAAATATGTAAAAAAAATGATAAAATATGCAAAAATAGAAACAGAAAGACTCATTTCCAAAGAGAGTAAAACTAACCCCAAAATGTTCTTTAACTATATAAATAGAAAAAAAGGTCAAAATGAAAGTGTAGGCCCTTTAAAAAATTATGAGGAAGAAATTATAAACGGGGATCAGGAAAAAGCAAATATATTAAACAAATTCTTCTCCACTGTGTTCACCGAGGAAAATGAAATGCCACGTGAAATACAGCGAGATAAAGTAAACTCCCCAGTTGAGGTCACCTTTCTAACCCAGGAAGAAGTACAGTGCTGCATACAAAAAAATCAAAATAGATAAATCACCAGGTCCAGATGGCATTCACCACCGTGTTCTATAGGAATTAAGTAATGTAACAGACAGACCCCTATTTTTAATATTCACGGACTCTATAGTAACAGGTTCTGTTCCCAAGGAATGGCAAATGTGGTACCAATATTTAAAAAGGGATCAAAAGGTGACCCTGGGAATTATAGACCTGTTAGTTTAATCTCCGTTGTATGTAAATTGTTTGAGGGTTTTCTAAGGGATGCAATTCTGGAGTATCTTAATAAAAATAAATGTATGACTCCATATCAGCATGGCTTTATGAGGGATCGGTCCTGTCAAACTAACCTGATCAGCTTTTATGAGGAGGTGAGCTCCAGACTGGACCAGGGTGAATTGCTGGATGTCGTATATCTTGATTTTTCCAAAGCATTTTATACGGTTCCACATAAAAGGTTGGTGCATAAAATGAGAAGGATTGGGCTGGGGAAGAATGTGTGTAAGTGGGTAAGTAACTGGCTCAGTGATAGGAAACAGAGGGTGGTTATATGGTACTTATTCTGATAGGATGACTGTTACTAGTGGGGTACCACAGGGGTGCATCTTGGGTCCTGTTCTATTTAATATATTTATTAATGACCTTGTAGAGGGGTTGAATAGTGAAGTAGCAATCTTTGCAGATGATACTAAACTCTGTAAAGCAGTAAACAGTAGTGACCAGTGTCGGGCAGCTGCTGCCAAGGCAAATAAAATCATGGGGTGCATCAATAGGGGCATAGATGCCCACGACAAGGAAATAATTCTACCACTGTACAAATCACTAGTCAGACCACACATAGAATACTGTGTACAGTACTGGGCACCAGTGTACAAGAAAGATATAGTGGACCTGGAGAGGGTTCAAAGACGGGCAACCAGGGTAATACGGGGAATGGGAGGACTACAGTATCCAGAAAGATTATCAGAATTAGGGTTATTTAGTTTAGAAAAAAGAAGGCTTAAGGGAGATCTAATAACTATGTATAAATATATCCGGGGACAGTACAGAGATCTCTCCCATGATCTATTTACACCCAGGACTATATCTATAACAAGGGGGTATCCTTTACGTTTAGAGGAAAGAAGGTTTCTACACCAGTACAGACGGGTTCTTTACTGTAAGAGCAGTGAGATTGTGGAATTCTCTGCCTGAGGAGGTGGTCATGGTGAACTCTGTAAAAGAGTTGGTGGTCGCTGCCCAAAAAGTACAAGCCCACTCGCCACGTCAAGGCCACCTATCCAGAGTGGGTCCCTAGCATAAAATGGCGTAGCACTGGGCGGCGGCCACCACCGCCTCGACACCAGTGCCCACGGGGGGGGGAAACGACCCACTGGCAGTGCGGCCCCAATGCCACTCAAACCAGTCTATGGGTCGCACCCCCCCGCAGACACGTCGCCACGGCAGCAACGGACGCCGCACAGCACCACACCAGTGTGAACAAGGTGTAATAGCTCACTTACCATGCTCTCCCAGTCAGACTGGGAGGCTGCTAGGAAAGAAATGGCCCTTGTGTAGCTAACTACTACTTATATAGGGTTGGGCTGAGGGGGTGGGGAAGAGTGCAGCACATGTTCAAACAAAAAAAAGGAGGGGATAGAAAACAGAGATGGTGCACATCTACAATCTTGTATAATGATCTGATTGCTTCTCAGAATTATATCAAAAACTAACAGGTTGTTAGTATACATTTTTGATCAAAAAGTACAAGCCCACTCGCCACGTCAAGGCCACCTATCCAGAGTGGGTCCCTAATGTCCCTAGCATAAAATGGCGTAGCACTGGGCGGCGACCACCACCGCCGCGACAAGCTGAGAAGCAATCAGATCATTGTGCAAGATTGTAGATGTGCACCATGTCTGTTTTCTACCTGAATTCAAATTGTATTTTCTATCCCCTCTTTTTTTTTTTCCCCCACCCCCTCAGCCCAACCCTATATAAGTAGTAGTTAGCTACACATGGGCCTTTCCTTTCCTGGCAGCCTCCCAGTTTGACTGGGAGAGCATTGTAAGTGGGCTGTAACAACCTGTTCACTCTGGTGTGGTGCTGTGCGGCGTCCGTTGCTGCCGTGGCGCCATGTCTGCGGGGAGGTGCGACCCATGGACTGGTTTGAGTAGCATTGGGGCCGCTGTGCCAGTGGGTCGTTCCCCCTGTGGGCACTGGTGTCGCGGCGGTGGTGGTCGCTGCCCAGTGCTACGCCATTTTATGCTAGGGACGTTAGGGACCCACTCTTAATAGGTGGCCTTGACGTGGCGAGTGGGCTTTGTACTTTTTGATCAAAACGTATATACTAACAACCTGTTGGTTTTTGAAATTATGGTGAGAAGCAATCAGATCTTTGTGCAAGATTGTAGATGTCCACCATGTCTGTTTTCTACCGGAATTCACATTGTGTTTTCTATCCCCTCTTTTTTTTTTTTTTTGAACATGTTGTTTGCACTCTTCCCCACCCCCTCAGCCCAACCCTATATAAGTAGAAGTTAGCTACACATGGGCCTTTTCTTTCCTGGCAGCCTCCCAGTTTGACTGGGAGAGCATGGTAAGTGGGCTGTAACAACCTGTTCACACTGGTGTGGTGCTGTGCGGCGTCCGTTGCTGCCGTGGCGCCATGTCTGCGGGGAGGTGCGACCCATGGACTGGTTTGAGTGGCATTGGGGCCGCTCTGCCAGTGGGTCGTTCCCCCTGTGGGCACTGGTGTCGCGGCGGTGATGGTCGCCGCCCAGTGCTACTCCATTTTATGCTAGGGACGTTAGGGACCCACTCTTAATAGGTGGCCTTGACGTGGCGAGTGAGCTTTGTACTTTTTGATCAAAACGTATATATACTAACAACCTGTTAGTTTTTGAAATTATGCTGAGAAGCAATCAGATCATTGTTCAAGATTGTAGATGTGCACCATGTCTGTTTTCTACCTGAATTCACATAGAGTTCAAAAGGGGTCTGGATGCATTTTTGGAGAGTAATAACATTACATGTTATGGATTTCTAGATCTATAGGGACAAAACGTTGATCCAGGGATTTATTCTGACTGCCATAGTTGGAGTCGGGAAGGAATTTTTTACCTCTAGTATGAGGGTTTTTTGCCTTCCTCTGGATCAACTCAGTAGGGACTCATTAGGGTTATAGGTAGAAATGAGCGAACTTACAGTAAATTCGATTTGTCACGAACTTCTCGGCTCGGCAGTTGATAACTTTTCCTGCCTAAATTAGTTCAGCCTTCAGGTGCTGCGGTGGGCTGGAAAAGGTGGATACATTCCTAGGAAAGAGTCTCCTAGGACTGTATCCACCTTTTCCAGCCCACCGGAGCACCAGAAAGCTGAACTAATTTATGCAGGAAAAGTCATCAACTGCCGAGCCGAGAAGTTCGTGACGAATCGAATTTACTGTAAGTTCGCTCATCTCTAGCTATAGGTTGAACTTGATGGACTTTGGTCTTTTTTCAACCCTATGAACTATGTTACTATGTAAAGTTATTGTCCATGCGCGAACCAATATGGAGCGTTCGCAGAAGAATCTCCTCGGCACAATAATATACAAGTTCTTGAGCATGTGCAGAACATGCGCAGAAGATGCAGGTTAGTGCAGCGGGACTTACGTTTTCACGCATGCGCACAGTATATACGCATTGAATCTTACTGTAACGTGGTGTCGTGACCTGTTACTATTGGTCAGTATCTGACAGCTCGGTAACATCATGTCAGGATTTGTTCAAACAGATCACAAATTTTACACCTTAGGACCAGAGCGTTTTTTGAACATCTGACCACTGTCACTTTAAGCATTAATAACTCTGGGATGCTTTTACCTATCATTCTGATTCCGAGATTGTTTTTTCGTGACATATTCTACTTTATGTTATTGGTAAAATTTTGTCGATACTTGCATTGTTTCTTAGTGAAAAATTCCAAAATTTGATGAAAAAATGGAAAATTTTGCATTTTGAAGCTCTCTGCTTGTAAGGAAAATGGATATTCCATATTGACGTGTTTTTACTTTTGGAAGACCCCAGAGGGCTTCAAAGTTCAGCAGCAATTTTCCAATTTTTCACAAAATTTCCAAAATCACAATTTTTCAGGGACCAGTTCAGGTTTGAAGTGGATTTGAAGGGTCTTCATATTAGAAATACCCCACAAATGACTCCATTATAAAAACTGCACCCCCCCAAAGTATTCAAAATGACATTCAGTCAGCATTTTAACCCTTTAGGTGTTTCACAGGAATAGCAGCAAAGTTATTGTAGACCCAATTTTTGAATTTTGAAAGGGGTAAAAGGAGAAAATGTATACTTATATTTGTAGCCCAATTTCTCTCGAGTAAGCACATACCTCATATGTCTATGTAAATTGTTCGGCGGGCGCAGTAGAGGGCTCAGAAGCGAAGGAGCGACAAGGGGATTTTGGAGAGTAAGTTTTTCTGAAATGGTTTTTGGGGGGCATGTTGCATTTAGGAAGCCCCTATGGTACCAGAACAGGAAAAAAAAACACATGGCATACCATTTTAGAAACTAGACCCCTTGAGGAACGTAACAAAGAATAAAGTGAGCCTTAATACCCCACAGGTGTTTCACGACTTTTGCATATGTAAAAAAAAAAAAAATTCACTAAAATGTGTTTCCCCCCAAATTTCACATTTATGCAAGGGTTAATAGCAGAAAATACCCCCCAAAATTTGTAACCCCATCTCTTCTGAGTATGGAGGTACCCCATAAGTTGACCTGAAGTGCACTACGGGCGAACTACAATGCTCAGAAGAGAAGGAGTCATATTTGGCTTTTTGAGAGCAAATTTTGCTTGGGGGCATGTCACATTTAGGAAGCCCCTATGGTGCCAGGACAGCAAAAAATACCCACATGGCATACCATTTTGGAAGCTAGACCCCTTGAGGAACGTAACAAGGAATAAAGTGAGCCTTAATACCCCACAGGTGTTTCACGACTTTTGCATATGTAAAAAAAAAAAAAATTCACTAAAATGTGTGTTTCCCCCCAAATTTCACATTTATGCAAGGGTTAATAGCAGAAAATACCCCCCAAAATTTGTAACCCCATCTCTTCTGAGTATGGAGGTACCCCATAAGTTGACCTGAAGTGCACTACGGGCGAACTACAATGCTCAGAAGAGAAGGAGTCATATTTGGCTTTTTGAGAGCAAATTTTGCTCGGGGGGCATGTCGCATTTAGGAAGCACCTATGGTGCCAGGACAGCAAAATAACCCCCACATGGCATACCATTTTGGAAACTAGACCCTTTGAGGAACATAACAAGGGGTACAGTGAGCATTTACCCCCCACTGGTGTCTGTCAGATCTTTGGAACAGTGGGCTGTACAAAATTTTTTATTTGCACAGCCCACTGTTCCAAAGATCTGTCAGACACCAGTGGGGTGTAAATTCTCACTGCACCCCTCATTACATTCCGTGAGGGGTATAGTTTCCGAAATGGGGTCACATGTGTTTTTTTGTTTTTTTTTGTGTTTGTCAAAACAGCTGTAACAATCAGCCACCCCTGTGCAAATCACCTCAAATGTACATGGCCCACTCTCCCTTCTGGGCCTTGTTGTGCGCCCCCAGAGCACTTTGCGCCCACATATGGGGTATCTCCGTAGTCGGGAGAAATTGCATTACAAATTTTTGGGGGCATTTTTTCCTTTTACCTCTTATCAAAATGAAAAGTATGGGGCAACACCAGCATGTTAGTGTAAAAAATTTATTTTTTTACACTAACATGCTGGTGTAGACCCCAACTTCACCTTTTCATAAGGGGTGAAAGGAGAAAAAGCCCCCCAAAATTTGTTAGACAATTTCTCCCGAGTACGGCGATACCCCGTATGTGACCCTAAACTGTTGACTTGAAATACGACAGGGCTCCAAAGTGAGAGCGCCATGCGCATTTGAGGCCTGGATTAGGGATTTGCATAGGGGTCGACATAGAGGTATTCTATGTCAGTGATTCCCAAACAGGGTTCCTCCAGCTGTTGCAAAACTCCCAGCATGCCTGGACAGTCAACGGCTGTCCGGCAATACTGGGAGTTGTTGTTTTGCAACAGCTGGAGGCTCCATTTTGGAAACAGTGGCGTACCAGATGTTTTTCATTTTTATTGGGGAGGGGAGGGGGGCTGTGTAGGGGTATGTGTATATGTAGTGTTTTTTACTTTTTATTTTATTTTGTGGTAGTGTAGTGTTTTTAGGGTACACACGGGCGGGGGATTACAGCGAGTTTCCCGCTGTGAGTTTGAGCTGCCGCGCAAAATTTGCTGCATCGCAAACTTGGAGACTGATACTCACTGTAAGCCCCCTGCCCATGTGAATGTACCCTGTACATTAACGGGGGGGGGGACCTCCAGCTATTGCAAAACTACAACTCCCAGCATGCACAGTCTATCAGTGCATGCTGGTAGTTATAGTTTTGCAACAGCTGGAGGCACACCTCGCTTGCCACCTCGCTCCTAGCCTTCAGCATGATCCTGGCTGTCTGTGACAACCGGGATCATGCAAAATTACCGGGCGGTCGGGTCCCAGAGACCCGATCAGCCCGGTATTGCCGCAGATCGCAAGGGCGATTTCCCTTGCGAATTGCGGCGATCGCCGACATGGGGGGCCTACATGGCCCCCCTCGGCGTTTGCCCTGGATGCCTGCTGAAGCATTTCAGCAGGCATCCGGTTCCGATCTCTGCCCGGCGAGCGGCAGGGACTGGAAAACGCAATGACGTTGTGGAACGTCATTGGTCCTTAAAGCCCAGGGTGCCATGACGTTCCACAACATCATTGGTCCTTAAGAGGTTAAAGGGGTTATCCGGGAAAAAACTTATTTATATATATATATATATATATATATATCAATCAACTGGCTCCAGAAAGTTAAACAGATTTGTAAATTACTTCTATTAAAAAATCTTAACCGTTTCAGTACTTATAAGCTTCTGAAGTTAAGGTTGTTCTTTTCTGTCTAAGTGCTCTCTGATGACACGTGTCTCAGGAAATGCCCAGTTTAGAAGCAAATCCCCATAGCAAACCTCTTCTAAACTGGGCGGTTCCTGAGACACGTGTCATGAGAAAGTACCTACACAGAAAAGAACAACCTTAATCCTTTCAGTACTTATGAGCTTCTGAAGTTAAGATTTTTTAATAGAAGTAATTTACAAATCTGTTTAACTTTCTGGAGACAGTTGATAATATATATATATATATATATATAAAGTTTTTCCTGGAATGCCCCTTTAAAGATACGTCGCAAACAGAGTAAATATATACTCGAGTATAAGCCGACCCGAATATAAGCCGAGGCCCCTAATTTCACCCCAAAATCCCAGGAAAAGTTATTGACTCGACTATAAGCCTAGGGTGGGAAATGCATCATCCCCCCTGGCATCATCCAGACCCCCGTCATTAACACCCTCATCATCATCACCCTGTCATCTTCCCCCCCCTTCATCATCACTGCCTGTCATCATCCCCCCCTTCATGATCACCGCCTGTCATCATCCCACCCCCCCTTCATCATCACCGCCTGTCATCATCCCACCCCCCCTTCATCATCACCGCCTGTCATCATCCCCTTGTCATCATCCCACACCCCCCTTCATCATCCCCTTGTCATCATCCCACACCCCCCTTCATCATCCCCTTATCATCCCACACCCCCCTTCATCATCCCCTTGTCATCATCCCACACCCCCCCTTCATCATCCCCTTATCATCCCACACCCCCCCTTGTCATCATCCCCTTGTCATCATCCCCTTGTCATCATCCCCACCCCCCCTTCATCATCTTCACATGTCATCAGCCCCCCCCTTCATCATCACCGCTTGTCAATGTCTGATAAAGTGGTCTTCAACCTGCGGACCTCCAGATGTTTCAAAACTACAACTCCCAGCAAGCCCGGGCAGCCTCTTTTTGGAGCCAAGGAACCTATTGAGGAGTTCCTTGTCGAGGATATTGTCCTCGGGCTCCCACGACCTCTCTTCGGGGCCACAATTCTCCCAGTCAACAAGATTTTTTTTTTACCTCTGACCACCTTGGAGGCGAGGATTTTACCGTGAAGACATCAGAGGAGCCAGAGACAGGAGCAGGAGCGAGACCTTGGGGGAAAAGCGGTCAAAAACGAGAGGTTTGAGAAAAGAAACATGAAAGGACTTAGGAATACGAAGAGAAGGAGGAAGATGAAGTTTGTAGGAGACAGAATTGATTTGACTTTTGACTTTAAATGGTCCAAGGTAACGTGGACCCAGCTTGTAGCTAGGAACATGAAACTGGATATATTTGGCAGAGAGCCACAATTTGTCCCCAGGAGCGAAGACAGGAGGAGTTCTTCTCTTCTTATCTGCATGTCTCTTCATACGAGACAAGGCCAGTAGGAGCGACTTTTGAGTCTCCTTCCAGATAACAGAGAAATCCCGTGTTACTTCATCTACAGCAGGAAGTCCAGAAGAAGTGGGAATGTGGAGGGGGGGCAGAGGGTGACGGCCGTACACCACAAAGAATGGGGATTTGGCAGAGGATTCCGAATTTTTGAAATTGTACGAGAATTCAGCCCAGGGCAGAAGGTCGACCCAATCATCTTGGCGGGAGGAGACAAAATGTCGCAAGTAGTCACCAAGAATCTGGTTTACTCTCTCTACTTGTCCATTGGATTGGGGGTGATAGGAGGATGAGAAATTTAATTTGATTTTTAATTGGTTACAGAGAGCACTCCAAAATTTCTACACAAATTGAACGCCTCTATCCGAGACGATATGCGTGGGAAGCCCGTGAAGGCGAAAAATATGCAGAAAAAATTGCTTCGCCAACTGTGGCGCAGAAGGAAGACCTGGAAGAGGAATGAAGTGAGCCATTTTGGAAAAACGATCAATGACCACCCAGATGACTGTGTTGCCATGGGATACGGGCAGATCAGTAATGAAATCCATGGCAATTTGGGACCATGGTTGCTCAGAGACGGGCAAAGGAAGGAGGAGTCCAGCAGGCTTCTGGCGAGGGGTTTTATCCCGGGCACAAATAGTACAGGCCAAAACGAAATCAGTAACGTCGCCCTCTAGTTTAGGCCACCAATACAAACGGGAAACAAGCTGGATGGACTTTTTAATGCCAGCATGGCCAGCTAGGTGAGAGGAATGCCCCCATTTGAGGATCTTGAGGAGAAGGCGTGGAGGAACAAAAGTCTTTCCAGGGGGGGTTTGTCCCAGTGAGGCTGGAGCAGAGGAGACCAGGCACTCAGGTGGTACGATATGCTGCAGAGGGGTTTCAGATTCGTTGGCATCAGAGGACCGAGAAAGGGCGTCAGCTCTGACATTTTTGTCTGCGGGACGGAAGTGTATCTCGAAGTTAAAGCGGGCAAAAAACAACGACCATCTAGCCTGGCGAGGATTCAGACGCTGAGCAGACTGGAGGTACAAGAGATTCTTGTGGTCAGTGTAAATGAAAATGGGGTGTTTGGAACCCTCCAATAGATGCCTCCACTCCTCGAGTGCTAACTTGATGGCCAGAAGTTCACGATCTCAAATGGAGTAATTCTTTTCTGCCGGAGAGAAAGTTTTAGAGAAAAAACCACAAGTAATGTTATGTCCGGTAGCGTTTTTTTTTTAAGAAGTATGGCTCCAGCTCTGACTGAGGAAGCATCAACTTCCAGGAAGAAAGGTTTCAATGGATACGGTCTGGACAGCACTGGTGCAGAAGCGAAGGCAGTTTTGAGATGATTGAAGGCCTCATCTGCTTGAGGAGGCCATGACTTAGGATTAGCATTCTTCCTGGTCAGGGCCACAATGGTGAAGTGGGGAATGCACTGTCGGTAATAGTTGGCAAATCCCAGGAAGCGTTGGATAGCGCGGAGTCCGGAAGGGCGTGGCCAATCCAAAACCGCTGACAGTTTATCTGGATCCATTTGAAGCCCTTGGCCAGAGACTAGGTAACCTAGGAAAGGAAGACTGTTGCATTCTTTTTTTTTTTTTTTTTAAGCCGAGGAACGTGCTCTCGATTCACCCAAAGTGCAAGAAAAAGTGCAAACGTGTTACACAAAAAAAATGTGCACAAAGGATGCGGTCTATCACAAGCCCTTCTCCGATAGGAGAGAGGCCCCCCAACAAACCTTACCCTTCGCCTCCGGACCAAAAGGTACCTGCGAGGTTCTAGGTTCGATGTCCCTTTTCGCCGAAGCTACTAGGGGACCACAAATGCTCCCGGCATCCCCCTTGGCGTTAGCCAAGGTATCTGCCCGCAGAGCCGATAACGGTAGGTACCCTGTCAAAGCAGGAGTACCCGGGGTGTTTGCAGGGAGGTGCGGAACCTAATGGCCACACACACCTCCCCTAGACCGCCAGGAGGGACACCCAGAAGGGCTACCGCATCCTGACAAATCCTGTGAACACACAACACGCAAAAAGTGACAGTGAGACAAAAATAAATAAATAAGTGAATGTGTGCAGATATACTGCCCGGACACCCGGCCGGATCTATAAAAATTTCTCTGATCCTAGCCAGAAGGCCGGGAATCAAGAGGTGAGTGCCACAAGGTGAAGAGATTATGGTGCCCGTGCTTCAACTCAGTGAGCCAGTATTCCCAGTGAGTTTCGGCACCTCGGGGTCACCACTCCCCGAGGCACAAAAGTACCTCGGCTCTAGACCCTCTCAGCCTAGTGGCGAGACCCGGAGGGATCAGGTCACATCGGGGCAGCCGTCGAGCTGATTCCTCAGAACCAGCCCCGGAAAGCCCTGGTACACCTGCACCCTCCATGCAGCACCCATCCCCACCAGCCCCATACCGGCATTACTGCCCACCAGCATGAAAAACTGATAAGAACAGATACTACACTTGATCTTAGCCAAAAGGCCGAGAAGCGAAAGAGAAGACTGTTGCATTCAAAGAGACATTTTTAAATTTTAGCATACAGGTGGTTTTCCCGAAGTCTTTGGAGCACTAGATGGACATGACGACGGTGTTCCTCTAAATTAGAGGAAAAAAATCAAGATGTCATCCAAGTAAACCACAACACAGGTATACAATAAGTCCCGAAATATCCCATTAACGAAGTCCTGGAAAACTGCAGGGGCGTTGCAGAGCCCAAAGGGCATAACTAGATATTCAAAATGTCCATCTCTAGTATTGAAATTAGTACAAAAAGAGGGGGGCTCACCAAATCATACAATGGGTGCTACTGCTCAGTAAGCAAAAAACTTGCTATACAAGGGTAAGGATTACTGTAAAGAGTGCACACCACAAGATCAATATTCATATATATAACAAATTTTATTAGGTATCACATAAAAATTGCAAAAAAGACGACAAAAAGGGCTAAAATCACTTAAAAAGCTCTAAATCGAGCAACCTCTACAACATGGGAGAGGGGCCATGAACCCCCTTCTCACCAAAGTCCCGTCCCTCTGTGATAAGATATAATGGCTCAAGTAGTGGTGCTAACTGATAAAATGATACACAGGCAACATTAATCTTTTCACCAAATCAAATAAACTTAACACCAAATGAAATGGAATACACAATGTGCAAAGAAAAAAATTGATTCATATCACCAGTGCATAGCGACCACAGAACAAAGGAACCGAAATAGTAAATGGCGGGACGGGACCCCTAAGCCATTTACTATTTCGGCTCCTTTGTTCTGTGGTCGCTATGCACTGGTGATATGAATCTATTTTTCTCTTTGCACATTGTGTATTCCATTTCATTTGGTGTTAAGTGTATTTGATTTGGTGAAAAGATTTATTTTGCATGTGTATCGTTTTTTCAGTTAGCACCACTACTTGAGCCATTATATCTTATCACAGAGGGACGGGACTTTGGTGAGAAGGGGGTTCATGGCCCCTCTCCCATGTTGTAGAGGTTGCTCGATTTAGAGCTTTTTAAGTGATTTTAGCCCTTTTTGTCGTCTTTTTTTGCAATTTTTATGTGATACCTAATAAAATTTGTTATATATATGAATATTGATCTTGTGGTGTGCACTCTTTACAGTAATCCTTACCCTTGTATAGCATCTCTAGTATTGAACGCGGTCTTCCACTCATCATCACCCTTCCTGATGCGAATATGACTATACGCACCCCTTAAGTCCAATTTAGTGAATATATTAGCTCCGCGAAGATGGTCAAAGAGTTCAGAGATCAAAGGCAGGGGATAGCGTTTTTTGATAGTAATTTTATTTAAACCGCGGTAGTCAATTCATGGTCGTAAGGATCCATCCTTTTTAGAAACAAAGAACCCCGCTCCAGCAGGGGATGAGGACTTCCAAATAAAACCTCTCTTTAGGTTCTCTTGGATATACTCAGACATGGCTTGAGTCTTTGGGGCAGACAGAGGGTAGATCCTGCCCCGGGGCGGAGGGGTACCAGGAAAGAGGTCAATGGGACAATCATAAGGCCTGTGAGGTGGTAAGATCTCTGCTTGCTTTTTGCAAAAAACATCTGAAAAGTCCTGGTAGGCCTTGGGAAGGCCTGGTATAGGTGGAGCCACAGGGGTTTGACAAGTGGGAGCAGATGTGAGGCATCGTTTGAGACAAGAAGGGCCCAAACTTTTAATCTCCCCAGTGGTCCAGTCGAGGGTAGGAGCATGACGTTGGAGCCACGGCAGGCCGAGAAGAACTTCAGAGGTGCAGTTGGGCAGAACAAAAAATTAAATTTTTTCATGATGCAGTCCAATGCTCATAGGCAGGGGTTCTGTGCGGTAGCGCACAGTGCAGTCCAACTTTTCTCCGTTGACAGAAGAAATATAGAGCGGTTTGACGAGACAGGTTAATGGGATGCTGAACCTATTAACAAAAGAGGCCAAAATAAAATTTCGAGAGAGAGGAGAAAGCATTACCGCTCACCCAGGAAGCACACACCTTCTGTGCGTGGATCCACCAGTCCCGCCTCCGGTTTAAAGTAGCAGACAAAACGAAATTATTGTCCAGCACCAGGATGTGGATAAAAACGGGTTTCTTTATTCAATGAAGACAGCTACATACATGAAATCTCTGACGCGTTTCACGCTTTCGCGCTTAGTCATAGAGTGGCATACAACACATAAGAACACATATATATACTAAAATTTCTTCTCACCAATTGGTGATAAAACAGATGGAAAATACAAAACGGATTCGGTATATACAAAAAACATGTACTGGATTCACCAGAAATATACATTGTGTTGTGGATGCAGTGTGGATAACATTCAAGGCACAAGCGAAGACTGCGACAAATATATAGATCTATCAGAATGAATATATATAATATGTAAAAAGAGAGGTTTTCTCTATTATATATAAAAAGAGTTGAAAAAAAGCTATATGTATATATATTGCACAAACAGCAGGAAAAAAAATCGCATGTGTCTGAATATATGCCACAGTGTCCAATACTATAAGCAGGGACCATTATCAAAATAAGTGATTGATAATATGGATAACGACACATTACTTTTTATATATCAAACACCCAAATGGGAAGTAGAAATTAATATGTCATAATCAAATCCAATCTATGATTTAGACCAGTTGGGTGTCTGGTATTCAAAACAAATATCCAGTAAGTCTCCCTATTTAGTAGTTTTCTACGGAGATCTCCTCCCCTAATGTTATATTTTACCTTTTCGATGCCCATAACTACAAGAGATGTAACATCCCCTTTATGAATATCTCTAAAATGTTTGCTCAACGCTGAGATATTGAATTTATCAGTACGGGCGTCGGAAATGTGTCTCCTAATTCTCTCTTTTAAATGGTTGCTAGTACAACCGACATATTGTTGGCGGCAGACTGTACATGCTGCCAGATAAACCACCGATGATGTATTGCAGTTCACAAAGGTTTTTATAATATATTTTCTACTTGTAGCATATGATTCAAACTCCTTGCTAACCTTCATATGTGAACAAGTAACACATCTTCGGTGGCCACATCTCCAGTTTCCCGTGCTGTTCAACCAAGTACTGGCTGCCGCACTGTCTGTATTACTACTAAATAGACTAGGTGATACTTTAGATCCTAAAGACGGACCTCTTCTGGACACTATATTAACACCCCCAGATACTGAATTTCTCAAAAGTGGATCCATTTCAAGTAATGGTAAATATTTATTGATAATGTGTCTAATACCTGCAAACTGTCTACTATATGCAGTAATGAAAGTTGGCTTGCGTTTCTCCTGTTTTTTCCACCCATCTCTGTTATCTCTCCTACTTTCTCCAATTAAATCTCTTCTATCTATTTTCTCCACTTTATTTTTAGCAATCTCTATATCCTTTTTCCCATACCCTCTTTCAACAAATTTTTGTTCCCAAATCTTTTTTTCTTTTTCGTATTTTTCTGGATCAGAACAGTTGCGTTTAATTCGACATAATTCACCGAAAGGAATATTTTTTACAACATGTCGTGGGTGGCAGGATGTGGCAAGTAACACAGAATTTGTTGCCGTTTCTTTTCTATACGGACTTACCACAAACCTGTCATCCCGGCATGTCACTGTAATGTCCAAAAAATTTGCAGAAATATTATCAAAATGGGAGGTAAATTTTAAATTGAGATTATTATCATTTATATAGCTCATGAATCGCTCTAATTCACTTTCTGTCCCCCTCCACACCAGCAGTAGGTAGTCTATGAAACGACCCACCCACTGGATGTGGTTGGAGAAAGGGTTGGAGGATGAAAAAAGAAAACCTATTTCCCAGTAGATCATGAAGATGTTAGCCAAGGAAGGCGAATATTTAGCCCCCATTGGAGCTCCCCTGGATTGAAGGTAATACTAGCCATCGAACATAAAAAAATTATTGTGTAACAAATAGTTTAATGCCATAAGAATGTATTCCTTCAATCCAGGGGAGTAACTACTGAACTGATCCAGACAGTATTCTACAGCTTCCATGCCTTTGACCCAGGGTATAGAGGGATATAGTGCTATGACGTCACATGTGGCCAGGGCCAAGCCAGGCTCACAGTTGATGTCATCAAGCAAATTGATGATATGTTTGGTATCTCTCATATATGTGGGAGTTATTTTTGTAATAGGCTGTAGATAATGATCCACCCACTCCCCCAAGCGTTCCACAAGGGAGCCTATGCCCGCCACAATGGGTCTTAATGGTGGCGGGAAGACTCCCTTGTGGACCTTGGGGAGTGAGTGGAAAATGGGCATCACAGGATTTTTAACAAATAAATATTCCTCTAACTTTTTGTCAATAACACCTAGAGCTACCCCCTCACTTAAGATTTTTTTCAATTTCAATTGACACCCAGATGTAGGATTGTTCTGTAATTTCTTATAGATGTTGGCATCCGCCAACATTTCTAAATTAAATTTTTTGTACAATCCTGCTGAACCAGAGTCCAAGAAGGCCACAGCTGAGAAGGAGGAATTGGTGCAAGGAGAAATCCGCACAGGCACAGTCAGACGTGGAGAAGCAGAATTCACACCGAGAGTCATCTCGCCTTTGTGAGGTAATAGAGTGCGTCTCTCCTGACGCGGAGGGCAGATAGGACAGTCTTTTAGGAAATGTTCGGTACTAGCACAGTACAGGCACAGATTCTCGTTACGGCGGCGAGTCCTCTCTTGTAAGGTCAGGCGGGACCGATCCACTTGCATAGCCTGCTCAGCGGAAGGCACAGGAACAGATTGCAAAGGACTTTGGAAGAGAGGGAGAGAAATTGCCTGGTGCGAACAAGATCCTTTTCCTTTCAAAGTTCCTGGCGTCTTTCAGAGAAACGCATATCGATGCGGGTGGCCAAATGGATAAGTTCAGACAAATTAGCAGGAATTTCTTATGCGGCCAGGACATCTTTGATGTTACTGGATAAGCCTTTCTTGAAGGTCGCGCAGAGGGCCTCATTGTTCCAGGATAGCTCTGAGGCGAGGGTACGAAACTGGATGGCGTATTCGCCTACAGAAGAACTCCCTTGGACGAGGTTCAGCAAAGCAGTCTCGGCTGAGGTGGCCCGGGCTGGCTCCTCAAAGACACTACGTAATTCTGAGAAGGACTGGATTGTAGAGGTGGCAGGGTTCTTTGCGGTCCCAGAGCAGTGTGGCCCATGACAAGGCCTTTCCAGACAGGAGACTGACCACGAAAGCCACCTTAGACCGTTCAGTGGGGAATTGGTCCGACATCATCTCCAAGTGTAGGGAACACTGGGACAGGAATCCTCGGCACTGTTTAGAGTCCCCATCAAACTTGTCCAGTTGAGACAGGCGGAAGCTGGGAGCAGCCACTCGCTGCGGAGGAGATGCAGGAGCTGGCGGAGGAGATGATTGCTGAAGTTGCGGCAGAAGCTGTTGCAGCAAGACGGTCAGTTGAGTCAGCTGCTGTCCTTGTTGCGCGATCTGTTGTGATTGCTGGGCGACCACCGTGGTTAGGTCAGCGACACTAGGCAGCGGGACCTCAGCGGGATCCATGGCCGGATCTACCGTCAGGATCCGGACTGGTATGCAGCGAGGACACTGGTGGTGGATCCTCTGTGTCAGTGGGGTGATGGCGTGGGCCGTACCAGGGGAAGGGAGTCTAAGGGGTTACTGGTTTTCACCAGGGATGGACTTGCAGCGGCAGGTAACCCCTAGGTCGTTCCACCTGATAGCGACTCAACCCCAGCTGACAGCTCAGAAAGGCGCGGTACACAGGGACAAGGCAAGAGCAAGGTCGGACGTAGCAGAAGGTCAGGGCAGGCAGCAAGAGTCGTAGTCAGGGGCAACAGCAGGAGGTCTGGGTACACAGGCTTGGTAACACACTAAACGCTTTCACAGGACACAAGGCAACAAGATCCGGCAAGGACAGGAAGGGGAAGTGGGTTTTTATACACATAGTACAGGTGTAGGTACTGATTGGGCCAGGCACCAATTAATGGTGCACTGGCCCTTTAAATTTCAGAGAGCCGGCGCGCGCACGCCCTAGAGAGCGGGGCCGCGCGCACCGGGACAGAACAGCAAGAGGACGGGGCAGGTGAGGAGATTGGGATGTGACCCGCGGGCGCGTCTCGCTACGCGGATCGCATCCCCACCGGTGACACCAGTGCAGCGCTCCCGGTCAGCGGGTCTGACCGGGGCGCTGCACAGAGAAGAACGCCGCGAGCGCTCCGGGGAGGAGCAGGGACCCGGAGCGCTCGGCGTAACAAACCTATGTCAAGGGAATTCTTCTGTTGATGACTACACGGTTCAATTCCGCACTCCAGACTCTGAACTAGTATGGAATGATGAGGCCTTGTGTTCCACATTCAAAAAGGGACTGTCTAGCAGGATTAAAAATGCCCTTGCTGCACGCGATCCTCCTTCTTCTTTGACTGAACTTAACCTCTTGGCCACACGTATTGATGTGCGTTTTGCTGAAAGGCAGGAAGAACTGCACTAAGAGAGGGAACCTGCACGAACACGGAGATATCCTTACCTGGCACTGTGTTTCAACGTCCACCTCTACAGTTTCCTGCGCCCCTTGCTGAAGAGGCTATGCAAGTGGATCATTCCGGTCTTACGCAACAGAAGAGATCACGAAACAGTGAGAATTTGTGTTTCTATTGTGCTAGCTCCGAACACTTCCTCAAAGACTGTTCTGTTCATCCACAGTATCCGGGAAAACGCTTGCACCTAGGGCACGTAGGGGAGAGATCCCTAGGTGTGAATACCACCTCTCCTCACTTAACTATTTCTGTACAAGTCTTCCCTTCTACCAAGTCTTCCTTCAGTGCTACAGCATTTTTGGATTCTGGATCTGCAGGTGACTTTATTGATGCTTCTTTGGTCCACAAGTATCATCTTCCTGTCACTCGGCTTGCCAAACCCTTGTTCATCTCCTCCGTTAATGGACAAAATCTGTACTATGTGGTTCACTCCCATACTGAATGTCTTGTCATGCAAGTGGGTGTATTGAATAAAGAAAAGATTAAATTCTATGTTCTGCCACACTTTACTTCAGAGATTCTTCTTGGCCTTCCTTGGCTGCAACGCCATTCTTCTCACCTGGATTGGAGAACTGGAGAAATGATTTGCTGTGGACAATCCTGTCAAAATCTTTGCCTCCAATCGGTTCAGTCTAAAATTGTTTTTCGTCCTCCTCCTTTACCTGGTCTGCCACCACCTTACCAAGATTTCTCTGACTTTTTTTGCAAGAAACAGGCCGAGTCTCTGCGTCCACATCGTCCTTACGACTGCCTTATTGATCTTCTGCCTGGTACCACTCCTCCTAGTGGAAGGATATACCCTCTGTCAGTTCCTGAGACCAAAGCTATGGCTGAGTATATCCAGGAGAATCTCAAAAAGGGATTTATCCGTAAGTCCTCTTCTCCTGCTGGAGCAGGTTTCTTCTTTGTAGAGAAGAAGGATGGCTCACTCTGTCCATGCATTGACTACAGGGGACTTAACAAAATCACGGTCAAGAACCATTACTCTCTACATCTTATCTCAGAACTTTTTGACCTTCTACGTGGTGCCATGGTCTTCTCAAAATTGGACTTACGTGGAGTGTATAACCTCATTCGTATCTGCAAGGGAGATGAATGGAAAACGTCCTTCAATATTCGTGACAGACATTTTGAGTATCTTGTAATTGCCATCTCTGCAATGCTCCACCCATTTTTAGAGTTTGTCAATGTTATCTTCCGTGATCTTCTCTACACCTGTGTTGTCGTATACCTAGATGACATCCTGATCTTTTCTTCCAACTTAGAGGAGCATCGTACGCATGTTCGTCTCGTTCTTCAGCAATTACAGAAGAATCATCTCTATGCCAAACTGGAGAAATGCCTGGTCAAGAAATCTAGTCGAAATCTAGTCTTCCATTTCTTGGCTACATTGTCTCTCACCAGGGCCTGCAGATGGATCCAGATAAATTGTCTGCAGTATTGGATTGGCTTCGTCCTTCTGGCCTACTTGCTATTCAACGCTTTCTGGGATTCGCAAACTATCATCGTCAATTCAACCCACATTTTTCATCCTTGGTTGCTCCAATTGTGGCTCTCACTAAGAAGGCATCTAATCCTAAGTTTTGGCCTCAAGAGGCTGAAGAGGCCTTATCCCGTTTAAAGTCTGCGTTTACCTCTGCTCCCGTGCTTACAAGACATGATCCGGAGAGGCCCTTTGCTTTGGAGGTTGATGCCTTATCTATTGGAGGGTGTGCCGTTCTTAATCAGAAAAACGCCAAGGGCAAGACTGTTACTCGTGGGTTCTTCTCCAAGACCTTCTCTCCTGCTGAGAGCAATTACTCCATTGGAGATCATGAACTCCTCACTATCAAGCTAGCGTTGGAGGAATGGCGACATTTATTGGAAGGTTCTTCTCATCCGTTCAGCATCTACTTCGACCATAAGAATCTTCTATACCATCAGTCTGCTCAGCATTTGAACCCCAGCCAGGCAAGATGGTCACTGTTCATTTCTAGGTTTATCTTCTTCATTCACTTCCATCCAGCAGACAAGAACATCAGGGCTGATGCTCTCTCCAGGTACTCTGACATCATTGGTTTAGACTCCATGCCTAGGCATATTATTCCTCCTGACCATTTGATTCCTGCAGCTCCTGCTGAGATTTAGCAAGTTCCTCCTGGAAAATCCTTTGTGCCCACCAAATTGAGACACAAGGTCCTGAAATGGGGTCATTCTTCCTTGACAGCAGGACATCCTGGAATACGGAAGACTCTACTTATCTCCCGGCACTACTGGTGGCCCCATCTTGAACATGATTTCTGATTTTGTTCGTTCTGTGAAACTTGTGCCCGTGACAAAACTCCTCGACAGAGACCTGCAGGACTCTTACAGCCTTTACCCATTCCAGAGACTCCCTGGTCCCATATCGCCATTAATTTCATCACCAATTTGCTATCATCTCATACTAACACAACTGGATCGTTGTAGATCGGTTTTCCAAGATGGCTCATTTCATTCCTCTACCAGGTCCTCCTTCTGGCGAAGTACTTCTTGTTGCATGCCTTTCGTTTACATGGTCTTCCTCAGCATATCGTTTCGGATTGAGATGTACAGTTTGTCTCTAAGTTCTGGCGGCCCTTTGTAACCGTCTGGACATCAATCTGGACTTCTCCTTGGCCTATTACCCTCAGTCCAACAGTCAGGTGGAGAGGGTTAATCAAATCCTAGAGACTTATCTTCGGCATTGTGTTTCAGCTCGCCAAGATGATTGGGTGGAACTTCTTCCCTGGGCTGAATTCTCACATAATCATAAGGATTCCGAGTCCAAGAGGTCGTCTCCCTTTTTTGTTGTCTACAGACTCCATCCCCATCCTCCTCTTCCTCTCCCAGTCTCCTCCGGTGTGCCTGCTGTTGATGAGCTGGTCCGTGACTTCTCTACCATTTGGCAACAGACCCGACAGTCGTTATCTCAGAGTTCTTCACGCATGAAGGCACAAGCGGATAAAAGTAGAAGACCTCCGTCCTTCTCATCTGGTGACATGGTGTCGCTTTCATCCAAATACATCCGCTTCAAGATCCCCTGTTACAAGCTCAGTCCTTGCTACCTTGGTCCCTTCCAGATTCTACAAAAAAATCAACCCTGTATCCTACATACTCCGTCTACCTGCTACGCTACATATTCCCAATTCCTTCCACATCTCTCTCCTCAAGCCTCTTGTCATAAACCGGTTTTCTCAGAAGAATCTTGTCCCCACACCTGTTTCTGGCTCTTCTGACATCTTCAAGGTTAAAGAGATTCTTGCTACAAAAACTGTGAGAGGTAAACAATTTTTTTTTGGTCGACTGGGAGGGTTACGGTCCTGAGGAGAGATCTTGGGAGCCTGAGGAGAATATCCTGGACCCTGACCTTCTCAGGAGTTTTCTGACTCATAAAAGGAGGGGTAGACCAAGGGGGGGGGTACTGTTACGTTATGCGCTCCGGCCGCACTCCCTTGCTGTGAGTACATGGTCCTGTTACCTGCTGCTGCCAGTGGGGTTTGGACGCGCCAGCATGCGAGCCCCAGTCCGTCACTCACCTAGTGCTTCTCCTGCCCCAGCCTCTGCCTCTTTGCTCCGGCGCGCGTGTCCCCTTGGGCACTCCCACGCTGGAGCTTTAAGATTTAAAAGGCCAGTGTGCTCATTAGTGTTATTCCCCTGTGGCTCATTGATAAATTCCTCCACCCTCCTCACTTCCCTGCCAGATCTTTGTTGCCTTGTGCCTGAGAGAAAGCATTCCTGAGAGTTGCCTTACCGTGTATCTGATCCTTTGCTCTGTGACTTGACCTTGCTCCTCTGCCGCCTGCCTACTGACCTCCTGCTACGTCCTGACTACGCTACTTTGCCACCTGCCTTGACCTACTGCTATCCTGACTACAAGCTGCCTTATCCCTCCTGTGCCTCGCATCTACTCAGCTGCTTGTGTTGTCGGTCCATGCCAGGGCTTTGCGGCGGGCTCTGGAGCCATTTGCCACACAGGTCCAGCGGATCCACATCCAGCAGGCTGGAGCAGCAGAGCGCCAATAACACTGATCAAGGCTATGCTATGGCATAGCATTGAACAATGTATGCAATCACAAGATTGCATGTAATATTTCCCTAAAGGGGACAAAAAAATGGTGTAAAAAAAGTAAAAAAAAAAGTTAATAAATGGGATTTAACCCCTTTCCTAATAAAAGTTTGAATCACCCCGCTTTTCCCATTTAAAAATTTTTTTAAACAAATATAAACATACACGTATGGTATCGCCGCATGCATAAAAGTCCAAACTATAAAATTATAATGTTAATTATACTGCAAGGCCAATGGCGTGTGCGAAAAAATATTCCAAAGTCCAAAATTGCGTATTTGTGGTTATTTTGTTTACCCTAAAAAAATATATAAAAGCTATCAAAAGTCCTATCAAAACAAATATGGTAAAGATAAAAATTACAGACCATGGCGCAAAAATTTTTATGGGGGTCAGAAAATGACAACTTTAAACATACTAATTTTAGTGCATGTAGTTATAGTTTTTTTTTAAGTAGTATAATAAAATAAAACCTGCATCAATTGGGTATCCTTGTAATCATATGGACCTACAGAATAAATATAAGGTGTCATTTTTACGGAAAAGTACACTGCATAGAAACGGAAGCCACTAAAATTTACAAAATGGCAATTTTTAAAAACATTTTGTTCCAGAAATATTTTTTTTTTTAAAACTGCACCCCTCAACGTATACAAAATGACATTTAGAAAGTTTGTTAACCCTATAGGGTGTTTCACAGGAATAGCAGCAAAGTGGAGGCGAAAATTCAAAATCTTCATTTTTACACTAACATGTTCTTGTAGACCTATATTTTTTTATTTTTACAAGGGGTAAAAGGAGAAAAAGCCCCCCAAATTGTGTAACCCAATTTCTCTCGAGTAAGGAAATACCCCATATGTGGATGTAAAGTGCTTTGTGGGCGCAGTAGAGGGCTCAGAAGAGAAGGAGTGACGATGGGATTTTGAAGAGCGAATTTTGCTGAAATGGTTTTTGGGGGGCATGTCGCATTTAGGAAGTCCCTACGGTGCTAGAACAGTGAAAAACACCTCACATGGCATACTATTTTGGAAACTGCACCCCTCAAGGAATGTAACAAGTGGTACAGTCAGCCTTAACACCTCACAGGTGTTTGAAGAATTTTGAGTAAAGTTGAACGTGAAAATTAAAATTTTTATTTTTTTTCACTAAAATGCTGATGTTACCCCAAATTTTTCATTTACACAAGGGGTAATAGGTGAAAATGTCCCCCAAAATTTGAGACACCATTTCTCTCGAGTAAGGAAATATATCATATGTGGATGTAAAGTGCTCTGTAGAGGGCTCAAAAGGAAGGAGCGACATTGGGCTATTGGAAAGCGAATTTTGCTGAATTGGTTTTTGCGGGGCATGTCTCATTTAGGAAGCCCCCATGGTGCCAGAACAGCGAAAAACACCCCACATGGTATACTATTTGGGAAACTACACCCCTCAAGGAACGTATCAAGGGGTACAGTGAGCCTTAACAGGGTGTTTGACGACTTTGCGTTGAAGTTGGACGTGAAATAAAAAAAATTAATTTTTTTACTAAAATGCTTATGCTATCCGAAATTTTTCATTTTCACAAGGAGTAATAGGTGAAAATTTGAAACCTAATTTCTCTCGCGTAAGGAAATACCTTATATGTGGATGTAAAATGATCTGCGGGTGCACTAGAGGGCTCAAAAGGAAGGGAACGACATTAGGCTTTTGGAAAGCGAATGTTGCTGAAATGGTTTTTGGGGGGCATGTCACATTTAGGAAGCCCATATGGTGCCAGAATAGCAAAAAAACACCCAACATTGAACTCTATTTGGGAAACTAAACCCTCAAGGAATATAACAAGGGGTGAAGTGAGCATTAACACCCCACTGGCGTGGGGTGTTAATGCTCATCTTCATTTTCACTGACCACTGTTTCAAAAATCTGTCAGTCACCTGTGGGGTGATAAGGCTCACTATACCCATTATTACGTTCCGTGAGGGGTGTAGTTTCCAAAATGGGGTCACATGTGGGTATTTGTTTTGCGTTTATGTCAGAACCGCTGTAACCAGCAGCCACCCCTGTGCAAATCACCAGTTTATGCCTTAAATGTACATGGTGCGCTCTCACTCCTGAGCCTTGTTGTGCACCCACAGAGCATTGTAGAGTAAAAAAAAACATGCTGGTGTAGACCCCAACTTTACCTTTTCATAAGGGGTAAAAGGAGAAAAAGCCCCCCAAAATTTGTAGTGCAATTGAAATACGACAGGGCTCAGAAGTGAGAGAGCGCCATGCGCATTTGAGGGATTTTCATAGTGGTGTACCCAGATGCAAGCGTTACTCTTGCATCCTGCACCAAAAATACTGTACGTCAGTTTCCCCAAACAGAGTGCCTCCAGCTGTTGCAAAACTCTGAAATATGCCTGGACAGTCAATGGCTGTCCGGCAATACTGGGAGTTGTTATTTTGCAACAGCTTAAGGCTCCGCTTTGGAAAAACTGGCATACAAGATGTTTTTTATTTTTAATGGGGGGTGGGGGGGTGGGCGACAGTGTAGTGGTGTATTGTATATGTAGTGTTGTACTCTTTATTTAGGGTTAGTGTAGTGTAGTGTTTTTAGGGTACATTCACACTGGTGGAGATTTACAGTGAGTTTCCCGCTGCAGCCAAAAATTTCAGGAATTTCATCCATCCTGCCCATTGACTACATCCCAGCACATGTTACCAATCGCTTGGAAGCTCTGGGAAAGAAAGAGATGTATTGGATTTACAGACTAGAATCGCTCCAACCCCATGGGCTGAATGAAGCTACAGAGCTCATTCACTGAATGTGTCATCCTGCCCTCTTACCAATAAAGATGACCCCCACCAGCCCAGCAATCAACCAAAGAAGAATACATGGGAGGATGTGTGTACAACTGCGCATGTGTATATATATATATATATATGTATGTATATGTATATGTGTATGTGTCTGTTTGGGCACCCGAATACAGAAGACGCACACCATATGTGTTTACAGACTTAGAATATACTTCTCTGTGTGGTCACACAGAAAATCTGCAGGACATGCAGAAAATATAAAGTGCCGTCAATTGTGCAGTCCATACGTCTGTCATTGGCCCCCGCAACCCATGACTATGAATATATAATAACTCATATAATTTTCCTTAAACCATAGGACTTATATGGGACGCTACGGTGACGATCAACATCGTATTGCATATGATTGCAACACTGTGTAAATATTGTAAATACTTCAGCACAATGTTAGATCTAGACCTAAAATACGTCTGAATATTATGACATCCCAGAAACATTATATTAGTTCGTGCACCAATTCCCTAACAGCATCTATCACTGAAAAAGTAAAACATGGATGGCATATGACAACACCATATCACCCCATGCACAACCAAATTCCCTGCTATGGTTCCTGCTGTCTCCGGAAACCAGATCAATGACATCAATATACACCATGGCACTACTGCATAGAATATGCTCTATTGCAATGCCGATGCCTGCGTTTGTTAAATCGATCCAGCGGAGGATATGCGCTTCTACTATGAACTTTTTTGTAATTTGGGACGTTTCCTCCCGAGCACTTGGATGAGGGGTCTCCCATACAGGGGAGGACCACGGTCCCGTTGTGCCTCTATCTTTGAGATGCTGCCGCAACATGGAGAGCAGCGCTTTGATTTTTCTACTTGCTCTGCTCCCCGAACGGAAGGCCAGGCTAATAGTAGTAATACCTTTTTTGATCTGCCACCCAAGCACCATTCATGTTAAATGTAATATGTGTTAAATTTATGTTTTGCTTTTGATTTGAGACATCCTCAACACTGTGGAAATTGTATTGCACAGATGCATATTTGTATTTTAATCTGTACCCGGTAATTGCTGTTAAATTTCGCGGGCTTTTTTTTTGCATAAATTTGTGGCCTCCCACATCTGCCACATCATTGATCTGACGAAGAGGGGGTCCCACCCCTCGAAACGCGTTATCTGTTATCTATCCAAATAAAATCCGGTTATTATATCCTCAACCGTGTCCGGCTACTTCTATACTGCCACGATCCCAGCCAAGCTATTCTACAGGAGTGAGCGCTCGAACACACTTTTTTTTTCCACGTGAACCAGAGCCCCAGGGATCTTCACCTCTTGCATTCTCCAGACGTCCTGGAATCCCAAGACGCCACGGTGTGAGCTGCACCCCCTGATTTCACTATTCCCTTTGCAACGGGATTCAAGCGCGATATGGTGTTGTGCCCACTGCACAACACCAGAAGGTGAGAAAGTTTTTTTCACCTCTTTGTCTTCGTTATATGTGAAAACTTTTACGGCACATTGTTGCGCTTCCCTTTTGTGTATCCAATTTTTTCTGCATATCGAGCATCAACTCTTTATTTAGGGTTGGTGTAGTGTAGTGTTTTTAGGGTACATTCACACTGGTGGAGATTTACAGTGAGTTTCCCGCTGCAGCAGAAAATTTGCGGCATCTCAAACTTGAAGCGCAAAACTTGCTGTAAACCCCCGCCCATGTGAATGTACCCTGTACATTCATGTGGGGGAGGGGGGGGGGGGGGCAAAACTACAACTCCCGGCATGCACTGACAGAGCATGCATGCTGGGAGTTGTAATTATGCTACAGCTGGAGGCACACTGGTTGGGATTGGGAAACACTGAGTTAGGTAACAGACTACTGCAGTGTTTCCGCACCACTGTCTGTTTCCTAACTCAGTGTTTCCCTACCCATGTGCCTACAGCTGTTGCAAAACTACAACTGCCAGCATGCATGGTCTGTCAGTGCATGCTGGGAGTTATAGTTTTGCAACAGTAGGAGGCACACAGGTTGGGAAACACTGAGTTAGGAAACAGACAATGTTTCCCAACCAATGCGCCTCCAGTTGTTGCAATACTACAACTCCCAGCATGCCCAAACAACCAAAGGGCATGTTGGGAATTGTTCTTATGCAACAACTGGAGGAGAACAGTTCGGAGACCACTGTGTAGGTTTGATTTTGTATCACTTCAGAAAAAAATCATGAATACATGCAGGAAAATGTATACGTTTAAAATGGTCATCTTCTGACCCCTATATTTTTTTTATTTTTCTGGGCGCTATGAGGGCTAATTTTTTGCGCCGTGATCTGAAGTTTTTGTTCTGATCAGACTTTTTGATCACTTTTTATAAATTTTTTTTGTGGTATAAAAAGTGATCAAAAATGCGCTATTTTCGACTTTGGAATTTTTTTGCGTGTACGCCATTGAATGTGCGGTTTAAAAAGCGGTATATTTTTATAATTCGGACATTTCCGCACGCGGCAATACCACAAGTGTCGGCGATCGGACTGCAGGAAGGAAGGTAAGAGACCTTCCTCCTGTGCTACAGCTGTTCAGGATGCCGCGATTATACCACGGCGATCCTGAACAGCTCCCTGAGCTAACCGGCAACTTTCACTTTCGTTTTTAGCCACACGCTATTAGAGGCGGGTCCCGGCTTCACTATGACGACGGGCCCGCCGCGATATGATGCGGGGTCACCCTGGGGCCCCCGCGTTATATCGCAGGACCGGGACCCAGGACATACCCATACGTCCAGGGTCCTTAACCCCTTAAGGACTCAGGGTTTTTCAGTTTTTGCACTTTCATTTTTTCCTCCTTACCTTTTAAAAATCATAACCCTTTCAATTTTCCACCTAAAAATCCATATTATGGCTTATTTTTTGCAGTGACATTAGTCATTTTACCCAAAAATGCACGGTGAAACGGAAAAAAAAAATCATTGTGCGACAAAATCGAAGAAAAAACGCCATTTTGTAACTTTTGGGGGCTTCAGTTTCTATGTAGTGCATATTTCTGTAAAAATTACACCTTATCATTATTCTGTAGGTCCATACGGTTAAAATGATACCCTACTTATATAGGTTTGATTTTGTCATACTTCTGGAAAAAATCATAACTACATGCAGGAAAATTTATACGTTTAAAAATGTCATCTTCTGACCCCTATAACTTTTTTATTTTTCCACGTACAGGGCGGTATGAGGACTCATTTTTTTGCGCTGTGATCTGAAGTTTTTATCGGTATGATTTTTGTTTTGGTCGGACTTTTTGATCACTTTTTATTCATTTTTTAATGGTATAAAAAGTGACCAAAAATGCGCTTTTTTTTACTTTGGAATTTTTTTGCGCGTACGCCATTGACGGTGCTGTTTAATTAATTATATATTTTTATAGTTTGGACATTTACGCACACGGCGATACCACATATGTTAATTATTTTTATTTTTTTTACACTGTTTTATTTTTTTATGGGAAAAGGGTGGTGATTCAAACTTTTATTAGGGAAGGGGTTAAATGACCTTTATTAACACTTTTTTTAAAACTTTTTTTTGCAGTGTTATAGGTCCCATAGGGACCTATAACACTGCACACACTGATCTCTTGCACAGATCACTGGCGTGTATTAACACGCCTGTGATCAGTGTTATCGGCGCTTGACTGCTCCTGCCTGGATCTCAGGCACGGAGCAGTCATTCGCCGATCGGACACAGAGTAGGCAGGTAAGGGCCCTCCCGGTGTCCTGTAAGCTGTTCGGGAAGCCGCGATTTCACCACGGCGGTCCCGAACAGCCCGACTGAGCAGCCGGGTCACTTTCACTTTGACCGCCACTTCTAAAGGGTTAATACCGCACATCGCCGCGATCGGCGATGTGTGGTATTAGCCGCGGGTCCCGGCCGTTGATGAGTGCCGGGACCGACGCGATATGATTCATATCGCGGGAGCCGGCACAGGACGTAAATATACGTCCTGCGTCGTTAAAGGGGTACTCCTGTGGAAAACTTTTTTTTTTTTTTTTTAAATCAACTTGTGCCAGAAAGTTAAACAGATTTGTAAATTACATCCATTAAAAAATCTTAATAAATACTACAGAGGAAATGCTTTTCTTTTTAGATTTCTCTGATGTCATGACCACAGTGCTCTCTGCTGACACCTCTGTCCATTTTAGGAACTGTCCAGAGCAGCATATGTTTGCTATGGGAATTTTCTCCTGCTCTGGATAGTTCCTAAAATGGACAGCAGAGGTCAGCAGAGAACACTGTGGTCATGACATCAGAGAAATCAAAAAAGAAAATAATTTGCTCTGTAGTATATAGCCCCTAAAAAGTACTGGAAGGATTAAGATATTTTAAAAGTAATTTACAAATCTGTCTAACTTTCTGGCACCAGTTGATTAAAAAAAAAAAATAAATTTCCACGGGAGTACCCCTTTGTGACATGGTGCATTATCCTGCTGGAAGTAGCCAGAAGATGGGTGCACTGTGGTCATAAAGGGATGGAAATGGTCAGCGACAATATTCAGGTAGGCAATGCTCAATTGGTACTAAGGGGTAGTGTTGAGCGGCATAGGCCATATTCGAATTCGCGAATATTCGCGAATATATGAACGAATATTCGTCATATATTCGCGAATATTCGCATATTCGTCATACCCTCGTTTTATTTTCGCATATGCGAAAATGTACAGATGTGAAAATTAGCATACGCGAAAATTCGCATATGAGAAAATTCGCATATGCTAATTTTCGCATATACTAATTTTCGCATATGCGCATTTTCGCACGCCAGTCTCACACAGTAGTATTAGAGCCTTCTTTACACCACACAAGCTGGAAGCAGAGAGGGATGATCACTGTGATGTGTACTGTGAAGAAAAAAAAACGAATATTCGTAATTACGAATATATAGCGCTATATTCGCGGAATTCGCGAATATGCGATATTCGCAAATAATATTCGAATTGCGAATATTTGCGAGCAACACTACTAAGGGGTCCAAAGTGTGACAAGAAAATGTCACCATTCATACAAGGCAGGATGGATCCATGCTTTCATGTGGTTTACGCTAAATTCTGACCTTGCCACCCTGACTGTTGCAGCTGAAATCAAGACCAGATTAAACAACATTTTTCCAGTCTTCCACTATCCAAATCTTTTGGACATTTGCGTTCAGAGATTTATCTTCATACCTGTCGCCTGTTGCCTTTCTGTCATCTGCCCGTCTTCTCTGACATCAATGAGGTGTAGTGGTTCCTCAACATACGATGGTAATTCGTTCCAAACGAGCCATTGTTTGTCGAAATCATCGTATGTTGAGGGATTCGTGCAATGTAAAGTATAGGAAGCTGTACTCACCTGTCCCCGCCACTCGAGATGGTGTCCCCGGGCCTCCGCTGGGCTGTCCGCTGTCTTCTCCGGTCCTCCGCTTACTTCTCCGGTCCTCCGCTTACTTCTCCGGTCCTCTGCTTACTTCTCCGGTCCTCTGCTGTCTTCTCCGGTCCTCTGCTTTCTTCCGCAAGGCCTTACTGGGCCTGCGTAGCGACGTCATTACGCCGCTGCGTACGCCATTCCTATTGGATGACGTGCGCAGCAGCGTATTGACGTCATCGGAGAGGGCCGAGAAGACACCGGAAGACCAGCGCTGGACCCGGAGGGCACCCCGGAGCATCGTGGAGGGGTAAGTAATACTTACCGCACCACACGGGGAACATTAAGCTGCTATCCGGCAGCAGCTTAAGCATTTGGCACTGCCGGATAGCACTTAATGCGATGGCCCCGTCATAAAAAAGCATCGTATGTCGATGCTGACATCGACATGCGATGGCCTCTGAGAGGCAATCGTATGTCAATTTTATCATATGTCGGGGCCATCGTAGGTCGGGGGGTCACTGTATTTTTGTATCAAAAACCTGTGTAGTGAAGACACTGTTTTAATGTATTTGCACTATGCTTCTTAGATATTGCTAATACTAATGTGAGCATGATGATATGTCTTTCTGAGAGCCAGTGGTATTATACAGTTTTTTTCATGTAAACCTATGGTTGCTTTACTTTCCCTATGGTGTGTGTTCCTGTGAGATTTTTTAGGGCCTTTGTTTTATGTATTGTTATGCATGATTTTGTTTTATATATTTTGTCTTTTTCAAAATTATATGCTTTTCATATTTAATTATACCTTTGCGGTAGTGTTTTTGTTCAGAGTAATCTAAATATATATATGTTTGTGGTCATGGCAACCAAGTGAACCTTACCCTATGTATGGAGCTGCAGCTTGAGTTGTGTCCTAGCCGCCGTGGTAAATATGCTTAACCTCTTAAGGACGTAGGGCATACCTGTACACCCTACGCCCGGTCCCGGTGTTTAAAACGGGGTCACGGTCCCGGCTGCTATTCATAACCGGGACCCTGGGCTAACAGCACGCGCCACAGATCGTTGTGCCGCGTGCTATTAACCTTTCAGATGCGGCGATCAAAGTTGACTGCCGCGTCTGAAAGTGAAAGTAAACTCTTCCTGGCAGCTCAGTCGGGCTGATCAGGACATCGCGATAAAATCGCAATGTCCTGATCAGATAGGACGCGAGCGGAGGTCCCCTTACCTGTCTCCGCCGCGTCCAATCGGGGTTTGATTGCTCCAAGCCTGAGCTACAGGCTTGAGCAATCGAGCCCCTATCTCGCGGATCCATGCAAATCTATGGCTTACACCTCCTCCTATCCCCTGCGATTGGCCAATGCGGCCAATTGGCAACTAGCAGGGCAGGGGGAACGTTCACTTCCCCTGCTCTGCCCACTCCTAGATGTAGGGGCAGAGCAGAGGAAGATGGCGGCCATTGTGGGGACCGGCTGACAGGAGGCGCAGGCAAGTGGAGGCGACGGCGGCAGTTTCCTAGATACAGCTGTGAAGATCGCCGTAAACTGATCTTCACTACTGTATCTAGGAGTTTCAAAACTACAACTTCCAGCATGCCCAGACAGCATTTGGCTGTCTGGGCATGCTGGGAGTTGTAGTTTTGAAACATCTGGAGGGCCACAGTTTGGAGACCACTGTCCTTCCAGATGTTGCAAAACTACAACTCTCAGCATGCCCAGTTCTGTAACATCTGGCCCTCCAGATGTTGCAGAACTACAACTCCCAGTTTTACCTACAACTACAATTTTAACCATATGGACCTACAGAATAAAGATAAGGCATCATTTTTGCCGAAAAATGTACTGCGTAAAAACGGAAGCCCCCAAAACATACAAAATAGTGTTTTTCATCAATTTTGTCGTTAGATTTTTGGGTAAAATGACTAATGTCATTACAAAGTAGAATTAGTGACGCAAAAAATAAGCCATCATATAGAATTTTAGGTGAAAATTTTAAAGAGTTATGATTTTTTTAAGTTAAAGAGAAAAAATTGAAAATGAAAAATGGAAAAAGCCCGGGTCCTTAAGGGGTTAAACTGGTTTCTTGATGACAATGAGTTTACTGTACTCCAATGGCCTCCACAGTTACCAGATCTCAATCCAATAGAGCACCTTTGGGATGTGGTGGAATTCACTCTATGGATTTGCAGACAAATTTGCAGCACCTGCATGATGTCTTCATGTCCATGTTGACCAGCATTTTGGAGGAATGATTCCAGCACCTTGCAGAATATATGCCACCAAGAATGGCATTTCTGAAAGCAAAAGGGGGTCCAACATACTAACAAAGTGTACCCAATGAAGTGGCCAGTGGGTAGTATTCCTCTTGGTGAGGGATCATTGACTGCTCGACATGCCTCTACAATGCATTCAGACATTTTACCAGTTGGAATTGCCCTTCATCTACGCCATTCTGACCAAGCTGTAAATAGGTGTTGAAAGCAGTGGTTACATTAGGACATGCAAACACAGGGACCAGGCTCTGGATGGCTCAGACAAACAAACAGTATAGAGGATTGTTTGATCTGTCAACAAACACAAACAGCTTCCACAGTTTCCTTGTCCATAATCCACACAGGTGGCACCTTCATTACACACTTAGCAAAAGGAAATTTAGTGTCACGGAACCTATCATAGCAACACTGTGTGTGGACAGCTCTCTCCTTCTCCCAACACCAACGCCTAGTGTGGTAAAACGACAGGTATTTTATTGTAGGATCAGTGGATGCAAATTTGCATCAGGCAGGAGCCGACGTGTTTTGGACCGTTACAGGTCCTTAGTCATGGCATAACACACAGGATAAAATCCAAACTTTAAATACTTTCTTAGAAACATGACATGTATCATGACATCACACTTAATAAAGACATGTGGAAAACATGGAAATGGAACAATGGATGTGTATGTACACATGAATTCAGGGGGGAAAAAAAACACACAAAAAAAAACGTATGCAGTTGCAGTACGGTTTTTAAACCGGAATCAAAACCGTGGTTGACCACGATTTTGTCTCCGGTTTAAAAACCGTACTGCAACCGCATACGTTTTTTTTAACATGGACGTCAATGGGAAACGCACATGTATACGGTTCCATACGGGAAAAACGTATACGTTTTTACTTTGCACATGCGCATTTGCATCCTAAAGTCCCCACCCAAGACCCCTCCAATTGAAAATGTACAAAATTTTCAAAAACGTATGTTTTTTTTTTCTATAAAAACTGACGGAACTGTATGCACTTTTAAAAACAGTATACTGTATAAAAACGCATACGGTTTACTTTTTTCCATACTGTTCCATCCGTTTTTTTGCCATACGGTTTTCTTTAGAAAAACGGATTGAAAACAGTATGGCAAAAACGTGATGTGAACCCAGGTTAAGGCTGGGTTCACAATACGGTTTGTAATTACGGTTCCCGTATACGGCTGGGAGGAGGGGTGGGCGGGGCTTAATCGCGGGGCCCGCACTCAGCCGTATTCGGGAACCGTAGTTAATGTATGTCTATGAGCCGACCGGAGTGAACCGCAGCCTCCGGTCGGCTGCTTTTTCGGCCGTATGCGGTTTCCCGTCCGCAGGCAAAAACGTGGTTCTCCTTAGACGAACCCACTCCCCATAAGTTATGTTATTAACTACTTGTTTTGGGTGGCATGAATAAGCCTGTAAAATGCTGTTCCCGGCCGACTCCTTCCTATATGGTTCTACAGTAATCATGCTAATATTGGTCACTGTATATCCATATGGGGAGGGTGCACATAATTTACTGTCCAAGAATGGAATGCTTGTATGGGAAAAATGTGCTGTAAACTGGCGGTTAAGATTGTTATTAATGTAAGAAACAAAATCCAGGAAACAGCTTAAAGTATCCCTCCATACCACAACCAGATCATCAATATATCTGCCAAAATATTTAATGGATGAAAAAAAGGGATTGTTGTCTGAAAAAATGTATTCCTTTTCCCCAAAAATCTTATAGATGTTAGCAAAAGATGGCGAGTATTTAGCCCCCATAGAAGCTCCCCTGATCTGAAGGAAATAATCACCATTAAATATAAAATAATTATGAGACAACAGAAATTCTGTGGCCATGATGATAAATTCCTTCAGATCACGGGAGTCGCTATGACTTGGTGGGATTAACTGTAAGTTTTCTATAGGTGGAGGTGTCATTGAGCATTTCTGAATTTTATTTTGAATATAGACCTGCGTTCATAAGAACGACTGCCCCACCTTTATCGGCATTATGTACGATAAAGTCTTTGTTGTTTTTAATATCTTGTAGGGCAGTCTGTTCCACTGAACTAAGGTTGCCATGGGTAACCTGCTTCTTTAACCCATGATGTAAATTGACCAGGTCTTTTTCCACTAGCTCCTGAAACCTGTCAAGGGTAGGTGTTCTGGAAACCAGTGGATAAAACCTGGGATTGGGAATAGGATATCATATGTTCTGTCATTGAAAGTCAGTTACAATTGCCTTTACAATGGTGTAGTAAACGAGAAACCTGGACTACAACTGTATAATCTTTAGATAAGAATCCAGGTTCTGCTAGGGATCCGATGACGGTGGGGTCTTAATATGGAGGCCTCATGGTGAGCTTCAAACTTGTTTTTGCTCTGAAGCGACACACTGCCACAACTGCAAGTGTGATGATCTTGAAAACCATTGCACTCAGTGTCATGGGGGCATTAGTGATAAGAGGGACACAACAGGCCACAGATATGTGCAGAACATCCTGCAGCCACAAATGTTGCATCTTATGGCAAGGCTTTCCCACTGGTAATATACAGCAGGATAATGCCTACCCATACACAGGAAGGGTTTTCCAGGAGTGTTTTAGCCCAAGCATTCTGCAAGGAAATGCTAGCAAAATGCTTGGATGTATAGGGAGAGGTATTAGCAGTAGAAAAAGGGAAGTGCCATTGTCGTTGTACAGAGCACTGGTGAAACTTCACTTGGAGCTACCACTTGGACCACCTAGGGACCACTGGGACTTTATCATCTGTGGTCACCAAGCAGTTAAAGATGCTGTTACATATTTAGTTATTGGTTAGGTTTTTAAATGCAGTTTTAAAGTTAAAACCACGAGTTGATTCAACTGGTTTTGGCTTCACTGGCTGTATGTAAAAACATGATCAAAGTCAGAATGTGTGAGAATCCTTAGAAAATGCATAGCTGCCAACAGGGCTGAATTATTGCAGTAAATTGCCTCTGATATAACTCACCTCTCCAGTTTTCTGTCTTATCAGCATATCAATATCAATACTCCTCTACTCTTTTTGTTAATAAGCAAACAAGGCTCAAGTGACCCCCCTGGGCACTTGAGCCTCATTTGCTTTCCCTAGATTGGCAAGAGCTTAGATAGGTCCAGGAATCATAATAACTAGCCATGGACTCATTTACCCCCCGCCCCCATTTTATTCATGACAAGTCAACTTTCATGCACTGTGTACAAAGTATATGTCAGTTCCAGTCAAAACAGGGATGCTGAAATACACTGCAGTGGGCCCCGTTCACTAGAGATGTCGCGAATTGTTCGCCCGCGAACAGTTCCGGGCGAACTTAGCATGTTCGCGTTCGCATCGCCGGGCGAACATATGTGAAGTTCGATCCGCCCCCTATACTTTAACATTGCAGTAAACTTTGACCCTGTGAGTCAGTCAGCAGACACATTACAGCCAATCAGTCCCTCCCTTCCATACCCTCCTACCTCTTGCACGGACGCCATTTTAGCCTCATTCAGCATGCTGCAGGCTTAGGAAGTGGAGGGTTAGAGAAGCTGCTCCTGCTGTATAGGGAAAGCGATAGCTAGGTTGCTACTAGGTGGTGTATTCAGGGTCCAGTTTACTTCTAAAGCACTAGTGTAACATCTGCTTTAAGGACAGCACCCAAAAAAGCCCTTTTTAGTGCTGAAAGAGATCAGTCCTGGTTGGGAGGGAACCGCTGGTTAAAAGGGGTACTCCAGAATCAAACTTAAGTTCCTTCAAGCAACTATCTACTACAGTATTAAAAGGGCTGAAAGATATCAGTCCGTTAGTCTTGCAACAGCTGGAGGCACCCTGGTTGGGAGGGAACCACAGGTTAAAAGGGGTACTCCAGAATCAAACTTAAGTTCCTTCAAGCAACTAACTACTACAGTATTCAAAGGGCTGAAAGATATCAGTCTGTGTGTTTTGCAACAGCTGTAGGTACCCTGGTTGGGGACCACTGCTTAAAAGGGGAACTCCGCTGGCAAGCGTTTTTTCTTTAAAGCAACTAACTACTACAGTATTCAAAGGGCTGAAATATATCAGTCCGTGTGTTTTGCAACAGCTGGAGGCACCCTGGTTGGGGACCACTGCATAAAAGGGGAACTCCGCTGGCAAGTTTTTTTGCTCATTGCCACACTAGTGCAAATCACATTAGGTGTGACAGTTTGGCAAATTTAAAAAAAATACTTTTTTGGCTGTTAAATAAAATCAGCCGTCACTGTTAGTTCACGTCACAGTTGCCATTTTTCCTGCCTGCAGGGCAAATTGTGTCACCCTAGTTAGTGCAAATCACATTAGGTGTGACAGTTGCGCAAATAAAAAAAAATTCCTTTTTTGGCTGTTAAATAAAATCAGCCGTCACTGTTAGTTCACGTCACAGTTGCCATTTTTCTTGCCTGCAGGGCAAATTGTGTCACCCTAGTGCAAATCACATTAGGTGTGACACTTGTGTAAATTTAACCAACAAAATGACAGGCAGAGGAAGGCCCCCCGCAGGGGCCGTCGTGGTGCTGGGATTCCCTTTGGCCCTAGAATGGCCAGTGTTCAGAGGCCACGTACCCTGAACCCCCAAAGTTCTGAGGACTGACTGACTATCACAAGACACCCAATCTACTACTAAAGCTTCCGCTCGGAACCTTGATGCACCGTCCTTCTCCTCCTCTAGCTTAGCTTCGGGCACCTCTCATGCTACCACTTGCCTGCCTGCCGCCACCACCAACACTAGCACCACAGCAGGTTTACTTGATCCGTCAGAGGAGTTATTTACACATCAGTTTGAAGACATGAGTGATGCGCAACCATTATTGCCAGAGGATGTAGTTAACAAGGATATGTCTCAGTCAGGCAGCATTACACACATGGACGTACGGTGTGATGATGATGTTGTACCCGCTGCTGCTTCCTTTCTTGAGGTGTCAGATAGCGGTGAAGGTGTTGATGATGATGATGTGTCCGTGGATGCCACGTGGGTGCCCGCTAGAAGAGAAGAAGAGGGGGAAAGTTCAGATGGGGAGACAGAGGAGGAGGAGACGAGTTGGAAGCAGGGGGAGGTCGTTGCAAGGAGCTAGTGGCACAGTCAGACCAACAGAATGCCGTCATCGCAGAGCTCAGCAGTGTGGCATTTTTTTTGTGTGTCTGCCTCGGACAACAGCGAGGCCATTTGCAACCTGTGCCAGAAGAAACTGAGTCGTGGGAAGTCCAACTCCCACCTAGGCACAACTGCTTTGCGAAGGCACATGATGTCACATCGCAAACATCTATGGGATCAACACGTCAGTACAGGCAGCACACAAAGTCAAAGCCGCCATCCTCCTCCTGGTCCAGCATCTTCAGCCAGGTCAACCACTGCTGCCCTCCTTGCCCCCTCTCAACCATCCGCCTCTCCGTCTCTCGCCTTGAGCAGTTCCTGCTCATCTGCCCAGTCAGGTGTCTGTCAAGGAGATGTTTGAGCGCAAGAAGACAATGTCTCAAAGTCACCCCCTAGCCTGGTGTCTGACAGCTGGCTTGTCAAAACTGCTAGCCCGCCAGCTTTTACCATACAAGCTGGTTGAATCTGAGGCCTTTAAAAAATGCGTAGTCATTGGGACACCGCAGTGGAAGGTACCCGGACAATTTTTTTGCACAAAAGGCAATCCCCAACCTTTACTCCATTGTGCAAAAGGAAATTATGGCATGTCTGGCACACAGTGTAGGGGCAAGGGTCCATCTGACCACTGATACCTGGTCTGCAAAGCATGGTCAGGGCAGGTATATCACCTACACTGCTCATTGGCTAAACCTGGTGACGACTGCCAAGCATGGAATGCGTGGCTCTGCAGAGGAGTTGGTGACACCGCCACGACTTGCAGGCAGGCCTGCTGCCACCTCCTCTACTCCTCCTACTCCATTCTCTTCCATAACATCCTTGTCAGAGTCCTCTTCCACTGCTGCGTCTTGCTCCACATCACCGGCACCCCCCCCCAGCTCCCCAGGTGCTATTCCACATCCTGGATACGGCAGTGTCACGCCATCTTGGGGTTCACTTGCCTCAAAGCGGATAGTCACACCGCACCAGCGCTCCTGTCGGCCCTGAATGCACAGGTGGACATGTGTGTAATCTTTACAACACTTTGTGCTCAAGTACCCAGGCTTACAGGATGTCCTGAAGCAGTCCAGGAAGGTGTGTGGCGATTTCAGGTGTTCCTACACTGCCATGGCGCACTTGTCAGATATCCAGCGGCGAAACAACATGCCAGTGAGGCGCTTGATTTGCAACAGCCCGACACGTTGGAATTCAACACTCCTAATGTTTGACCGCCTGCTCCAACAAAAAAAAGCCGTCAACGAATATTTGTATGACCGGGGTGCTAGGACATCATCTGCGGAGCTGGGAATTTTTTTGCCCATGTCTCATACGTCCTTTTGAGGAGGTGACAAACCTGGTCAGTCGCACCGAAGGCACCATCAGCGACATCATACCGTTTGTTTTCTTCCTGGAGCGTGCCCTGCAAAGGGTGCTGGATCAGGTAGTAGATGAGCGTGAGGAGGAAGAGTTGTGGACACCATCACCACCAGAAACAGCCTTATCAGCATTGCTTGCTGGACCTGCGGCAACGCTGGAAGAGGATTGTGAGGAAGAGGAGTCAGAGGAGGAATGTGGCTTTGAAGAGGAGGAGGAAGACCAACCACAGCAGGCATCCCAGGGTGCTCCTTGTCACCTATCTGGTTCCCGTGGTGTTGTACGTGGCTGGGGGGAAGAAGATTATACCTTCCCTGACATCACTGAGGACAAGGAACGGGACATGAGTAGCTCGGCATCCATCCTTTGTGCAAATGGGGTCTTTCATGCTGTCGTGCCTGTTGAAGGACCCTCGTATAAAAAGGATGAAGGAGAACGACCTGTACTGGGTGTCCATGCTACTAGACCCCCGGTATAAACATAAAGTGCCTGACATGTTACCGCATTACAGCAAAGTGGAAAGGATTCAGCAGGTCCAAAATAAATTAAGAAGTATGCTGTACACAGCGTATAAGGGTCATGTCACAGCACAACAGAGGAAGAGGTGAAAGTAATCCTCCTCCTCCTCCCACGAACACGCCGGCAAGGACAGGAAGCTGTACAGACATGCTGCTGATGGAGGACATGCAGAGCTTTTTAAGTCCTACGCATCGCTACAGCCCTTCGGGGTCCACCATCAGAGAACGACTTGACCGACAGGTAGCAGACTACCTGGCCTTAACCGCAGATATCGACACTCTGAGGAGCGCTGAACCCCTTGACTACTGGGTGTGGCAGCTTGACCTGTGGCCTGAGCTATCCCAATTTGCGCTCAAACTTCTCGCCTGTCCTGCTTCAAGTGTCCTGTCAGAAAGGACCTTCAGTGCAGCAGGAGGTATTGTCACTGAGAAGAGGAGTCGCCTTGGTCAAAAAAGTCTGGATTACCTCACCCTTCTTAAGATGAATGAGGGATGGATCCTGAAGGGACTGACACTGGGCGATACATTTGACTGAACAAGGCCTGATCAGTTGACCTGCCTTGGCCTAAAAATGATCCACACGCTGCTGTATTTGAACTCTGAATGCCGAATGACTTGCGTGACTTATCCGCCACCAACTAGGGTTAAAGCCGCAATGTTTTAGGGCACTTTCTGCCTGGCAAAACAAACAGAAATTTTTCAGGCCGCTGCTACTGCAGCGCCTGCGACAATACCAAATTGTCCAGCCAGGTGTACAGGCCTAATTTTTTTGGCCTCTGCTGCACTTGTTATGGTGCTGCAATTTTTATGGCCGCTGCCACAGCTGCGGCAATACCCAATTTTTCATCCATGTGTACATGCCTAATTTTTCTGGCCTCTGCTGCTGCACTTGTTATGGTGCTGCAATTTTTATGGCCGCTGCTACAGCTGCGACAATACCAAATTTTCCTGCCAGGTGTACATGCCTAATTTTTCTGGCCTCTGCTACTGCACTTTTTCTGGTGCTGCAATTTTTCTGGCTGCTGCTACAGATGCGGCTGCGACAATACCCAATTTTTCATCCATGTGTACATGCCTAATTTTTCTGGCCTCTGCTGCTGCAATTGTTATGGTGCTGCAATTTTTATGGCCGCTGCTACAGAAGCGGCTGCAACAATACCAAATTTTTCAGGCATGTGTACATGCCTAATTTTTCAGGTACTCTCTGCTGACATCTCTGTCCATTTTTGCAACCGTGGATATTAGATGTATGCTAAGGGTAGCATGGTGGCTCAGAGATTAGCACTGCTGCCTTGCAGCGCTGGGGCCTTGTGTTCAAATCCCACTATGTGCTGCCTCAAGGGGGGCTCTAACTATGTGCTGCCTAATATGGGGGAATCTTATGTGCTGCCTAAATGGGGAATCTAACTATGTGATGCCTAAAGGGGGGATCTAATTATGTGCTGCCTAATATGGGGGAATCTAACTATTTGCTACCTAAAGTGGGCTAAAGCACGTTATTCCAAACCATTTAGGAATAATAGGTGATTTATGCCCTTTATGGATTAAAACCGGGCTCTGCATCAACTATGTAATTTGCCATGGATCCCACTCAGGCAAGCCACAGTCCAGGTGTTAGTCCCCTTGAAACATCTTTTAAATCACTATTGTGGCCAGAAAGAGTCCCTGTGGGTTTTAAAATTCGCCTGCCCATTGAAGTCAATGGCGGTTCGCCCGTTTCGCGAACCGAAAATTTTATGTTCGCGACATCACTACCGTTCACTTCAGTGGCAGAACATAGTCTGCTAGGGACTTCGTTCGGGCTGTTTCTTGCTCAGATACTTTTAATTTGCTGGACTTATTAGTGTGGTCAGTGTTTTATGGTTCGGTTTTCAAGTTTTCCCTGCATTACAGACTACATTTTCATATCATATCTATCAGGGCCGGCCCATGACATTGTGCTGCCTGGGTCCAAGAGTTAAATGCTGCCCCCCCCCATTAAAAAAAAAAAAGTACTATGCCATAAAATTGCATTGCAACTCACATTAATCTGGGCTTTAGGTAGGCATCAGTTCCCTCACATTAGGTAGTATAGTTTCCCCACATTAGGTAGCATATTTTCCCCACATTAGGTAGCAGTTTCCCCACATTAGGTAGCAGTTTCCCCACATTAGGTATCATAGTTTCCCCACATTAGGTATCATAGTTTCCCTACATTAGGTAGCAAAGTTTCCCAACATAAGGTAGCATAGTTTCCCCACATTAGGTAGCATAGTTTCTCCACATTTGGTAGCAGTTTCCCCAAATTAGGTAGCATGTTTTCCCTACATTAGGTAGCATAGATTCCCCACATTAGGTAGCATAGTTGTTAGGATTCGGCAGGCTGGATGTTGATCCTCTGTGTCAGCGAGGGATAGGCGTGGACCGTGTCGGTGGACCGGTTCTAGGTTGCTACTGGTATTCACCAGAGCCCGCCGCAAAGCGGGATGGTCTTGCTGCGGCGGTAGCAACCAGGTCGTATCCACCGGCAACGGCTCAACCTCGGTGACTGCTGAGAATGCGTGGGACAGAAGGACTAGACAGAGGCAAGGCCAGACGTAGCAGAAGGTTGGGGCAGGCGGCAAGGTTCGTAGTCAATGGCGATAGCAAGAGGTCAGGAACACTGGTAAGGCAAACACTATAAACGCTTTCTCTGGCACAAGGCAACAAGATCCAGCAAAGCAGTGAAGGGGAAGTGAGGTTATGTGAGCAGGGAGCAGGTGGAGGCTAATTAGACTGATTGGGCCAGGCACCAATCATTGGTGCACTGGCCCTTTAAATCTTAGAGAGCTGGCGCGCGCGCCCTAAGGAGCGGAGCCGCGCGCGCCAGGACGTGACAGCCGGGGACCGGGACAGGTGAGTGGCTTGGGATGCGATTCGCGAGCGGGCGCGTCCCGCTATGAGAATCGCATCCCCGCCGCCAGTGTCAGTGCAGCGCTCCCGGTCAGCGGGTCTGACCGGGGCGCTGCAGAGAGAGGAACGCCGCGAGCATTCTGGGGAGGAGCAGGGACCCGGAGCGCTCGGTGTAACAATAGTTCCCCACATTAGGTAGCATAGATTCCTCACATTAGGTAGCAGTTTCCCCAAAGTAGGTAGCATAATTTCCCTACATTAGTTAGCATAGATTCCCCACATTAGGTAGCATAGTTTCCCCACATTAGGTAACATAGATTCCCCACATTAGGTAGCATAGTTTTCCCCACATTAGGTAGGATAGTTTCCCCACATTAGGTAGCATAGTTTCCCCACATTAGGTAACATAGATTTCCCACATTAGGTAGCATAGTTTTCCCCACATTAGGTAGGATAGTTTCCCCACATTAGGTAGCATAGTTTCCCCACATTAGGTAACATAGATTTCCCACATTAGGTAGCATAGTTTCCCCGCATTAGGTAGCATAGTCCCCCGCCCCCCCACCCACACCCAACACACAGACACACACACATAGACACACTGACCTGGCCTGTGCAGCGGCAGTCTGGTGAGTGATGTCACTGAAGTCCTCCTGCCCGGGTTTGCAGAGGGACATCACTTGCGCGACATTCCTTGTCGGACCCGGGCTGGACGGCCGCAGACTCAATGTCTAAGGTTCCCGCAGTGGCAGGGCTGGCCCTACCATCTAAAGTACCCTACTGTCTAAAGTGCGTGCAGTGGCAGGGTCGGCCCTACCATGAACCTAGGAGGCACAAAAAAAAGAAAGCAAAGTGTCGCCCCTGAAAACTGCCGCCTGGGACCAATGTTCCCACTGGGTCCCATGGTAGGGCCGGCCCTGATATCTATTATGATTCACAGTTTGCTTTTTGCTTTTGGTCACAATGGTGCTAATCTACTCCACTCCAGGATACTGGAATGCTGCCAATTCATTAAATGTAGCCTACACATCTTCCAGTTTTTATTGACCTTGAATATATTCCTGGAAAGTCTCTGAAACAAGTATTTATTGCTAACCTCTAATTGTGGAATTTCATGTATACAATGCCTCATGCTATTTCATAGTCGGTTAGGAACAGGTGCAGTTAAAACAAAACAAAAATCTTTTAACAGCCTATTTACAATGTTTGGAAATTAACCCTGTATGGACAGCTCATACACTTTTAACATCTGTCAGATTACTAGTACCTTTTATAGGCTTACCTGTGAAAATGAGTAGCAACTTTCCAATTATATTTATTGTATATGAATATTATATATATAATTTACACTTTCCAGTAAATGTTATAACCATCTGGAATACCTGGATCGCGAACTATCTAACGAAAAAGGAAAATTCATTACAAAAATATACCGTATTTATCGGCGTATAACACGCACTTTTTAGGCTAAAATTTTTAGCCTAAAGTCTATGTGCGTGTTATACGCCGATACACCCCCAGGAAAGGCAGGGGGAGAGAGGCCGTCGCTACCCGCTTCTCTCCCCCTGCCTTTCCTGGGGTCTAGAGCCCTGCTGCTGGCCCTTCTCTCCCTCTGGCTATCGGCGCCGCTGCCCGTTCTGTCCCCCTGACTAACGGTGCCGGCGCCTCATTGCCGGCGCCGATAGCCAGGGGGAGAGAAGCGGCGCCGACAGCCAGGGGGAGAGAAGGGGCAGTGGCACCCATTGCCGGCACCGCTGCCCTGTTGCCTCACCCCATCCCCGGTGGCATAATTACCTGTTGCCGGGGTCGGGTCCGCGCTGCTGCAGGCCTCCGGAGTGCGTCCCCTGCGTCGTTGCTATGCGCTGCACGGCGCGGCGCATGACGTCAGTGAGATAATGTATCCATTATATTTTGTACTAAATGCTTAGGTATTTGCTCAGTGTTTTTACCTGTTTATATTTTTACTCAATGTTACTTACATCTCCTAGTAAGTTGACAGGGGAACTATTTTAAATATCTCAATATAAAATGTCCTACTGATCAAAATTCTGTAACCAGGGGCGGACTGAAACCACTCAGGGCCCCCAGACCAAATAAAGCAAGTGCCCCCCAGCAAGACTCCACTCCTGGCCCCACCTCTGCCCCGCCACTATTCCTGTCTAAACAACTCCTCATGACCCACCCTACATATCAGAGTACAATTTCAATCTTTCTAACACTCCTCTTTGGTGTTTCTTTTGATATTTTTCACTCCTCTTTGGCGTTTTCCTGTTCCTTGGCAGTTTATCAAAATTGCAGCATGTTGAGATTTTGGCGTCTTTTTTCAACAGAAATATTGGTGTTTTTTTCTCATAGAAGTCTATGGGAGTGAAAAAAACGCTGTTAAAAACGCCATGTGGGTTTTAACATTGAGGTTTTTACTGGTGTTTTTCTATTCTTTTTTTTACTTTAGCAATCTAAAAACTGATGGAGTTACAGTGGGGCAAAAAAGTATTTAGTCAGCCACCAATTGTGCAAGTTCTCCCACTTGAAAAGATGAGTCCTGTAATTTTCATCATAGGTATACCTCAACTATGAGACATAATGAGAAACAAAAATCCATGAAATCACGTTGTCTGATTTTTAACCTCCTGCACGGTAATCCCGAGCGTGACTCGGGGTTAATTTTCCATGCCAGGATCGGTAATCCCGAGTCACGCTCGAGGTAGAATTGCAGAGTTGCCGGACGGGCTGCACGATATATCGCAAAAGCTGAGCGATATAGCGATACGGCCCCCGGGAAAACATGCGATTATCTGCTCTGGTCGGCTCCCGTGGCGGGGGCCGGCCAGAGCAGGTAAAGAAAAATACTAAAAGTCAGTGTTTCCCTACCAGGGGGCCTCCAGCTGTTGCAAAACTACAACTCTCAGCATGCCCGAACAGCCAAAGTCTGTCCGGGCATGCTGGGAGTAGTAGTTTCACAACAGCTGGAGGCACCCTGTTAGAAAAACACAAAGCTAAGTGTAAAATAAAAAAAAACTTTTGCTCACCTACTCCCGGTCCCTGCAGATGCCGTTCCCCTCTGTGCGCTCCAGTCCCTGCTCTCTTCACTATTCATCTTACAGGACCTTTCACTTTTCAGCCAATCACAGGCTGCAGTGGTGTAAAGCCCGTGATTGCCTGAAGGGGAAAGGGCTTGTTCTGCAGCAAATACACTAGGTTTGAAATCTGCCCGGCAAACCTAGTGTATGCTGCTGCAGGACAAGACAAGGTGACAAGAGGGGGGGGGGGGGGGTGGAATGTGACAGAGGGGGGAATGTGACAGAGGGGGGGAATGTGACAGAGGGGGGGAATGTGACAGAGGGGGGGGAATGTGACAGAGGGGGGGGAATGTGACAGAGGGGGGGGAATGTGACAGAGGGGGGGGGAATGTGACAGAGGGGGGGGAATGTGACAGAGGGGGGGGAATGTGACAGAGGGGGGGAATGTGACAGAGGGGGGGAATGTGACAGGGGGGGGGAATGTGGCAGGGGGGGGGGAATGTGGCAGGGGGGGGGGAATGTGGCAGGGGGGGGGAATGTGACAGAGGGGGGGAATGTGACAAGGGGGGGAATGTGACAGAGGGGGGGAATGTGACAAGGGGGGGAATGTGACAGGGGGGGAATGTGACAGAGGGGGGGAATGTGACAGAGGGGGGGAATGTGACAGAGGGGGGGAATGTGACAGAGGGGGGGAATGTGACAAGGGGGGGAATGTGACAAGGGGGGGAATGTGACAGGGGGGGAATGTGACAAGGGCCGGAATGTGACAGAGGGGGGGAATGTGACAGAGGGGGGGAATGTGACAGAGGGGGGAATGTGACAGAGGGGGGGAATGTGACAAGGGGGGGAATGTGACAAGGGGGGGAATGTGACAAGGGGGGGAATGTGACAGGGGGGGGGAATGTGACAGAGGGGGGGAATGTGACAGAGGGGGGGAATGTGACATAGGAGGAAGAATGTGACAAGGAGGGGGGAGAATGTGACGGGGGGGATGTGAAATGGGCGGGGGGAGATGTGAAATTCAGTGCCAAAAATTGTACCGCTTTTGGTACAAATTTCCAGACAGAATCATACCACCAGGGAGGTTAAAGAATTTAGTTGCAAATGATGGCGGAAAATAAGTATTTGGTCAACAACAAAAGTTAATCTCAATACTTTGTTATATACCCTTTGTTGGCAATGGTGACGTTTTCTATAAGTTTTCACAAGGTTTTCACACACTGTTGCTGGTATTTTGGCCCATTCCTCCATGCAGATCTTCTCTAGAGCAGTGATGTTTTGGGGCTGTCGCTGGGCAACATGCACTTTAAACTCCCTCCAAAGGTTTTCTATGGGGTTGAGATCTGGGGACTGGCTAGGCCACTTCAGAACCATGAAATGCTTCTTACAAAGCCACTCCTTCATGGCCCAGGCAGTGTGTTTGGGATCATTGTCATGCTGAAAGACCCAGCCACGTTTCATCTTTAATGCTATTAGTGATGGAGGGAGGTTTTTGCTCAAAATCTCACGATACACGGCCCTATTCATTCTTTCCTTTACATGGATCAGTCATCCTGGTCCCTTTGCTGAAAAACAGCCCGAAAGCATGATGATTCCACCCCATGCTTCACTAGGTATGGTGTTCTTTGGATGCAAATCAGCATTCTTTCTCCTGTGCTGAAAACTACAAATCCCAGCATGCCACATGCCTTGCTGGTTTGGGGCAGCTCCTTTTTTTTTTTTGTTCCGCCCTTTACCCACCCTACTATTTTCCCGGGTCGGCACCCTATTTTCCCGGGTCGGCATATGCATACACCCTACGTCCTTAAGGACTTGGGATGCACAGCGTATGCATACACCCTACGTCCTGAAAAGGTTGAAGTAGTTACAGGTCTTGCTTGTTTGTAGGTGACCAAATACTTATTTTCCACCATAATTTGCTAATAAATTCTTTAAAAATCAGACAATGTGATTCTATGGATTTTTTTTCTTATTATGTCTCTCATAGTTGAGGTATACCTATGATGAAAATTACAGGCCTCTCTCATTTTTTTAAGTGAGAAAACTTGCTCAATTGGTGGCTGACTAAATATTTTTTTTTAAATTACATTTCGTAGGTTACCATTTAAAAAAAATTATGCAGTAGCAATGGGAAAAATTATAGATTTTATCTTTTTTTATAACAATTTTTTTTTAAATTTTCTATCAATGAATGATTTTTGTGAGCATGCAGGGACATGAAATTTAGCCAACAATATAACAAATTGCAAAGGAGTCCATGTGATTTTTACATTAAAATATGTTATTGTTGAATATTAATTTAATTTTAAAAAAATTAGCATTTTTTATTAATATATTTTCAGCTTTTTTTTATAATTTGCATTCTAAACAATAACAATCCTTTTTCCACTATATGTCAGTACATTATTATGGTACTACTACTGCTCCCTTCATGGAAGAGTCTGTTGGGAGCAATAGTACCTGCACTGAGGGACAGATAAAACTAGGTCTTACTCTTGAGACCCATTGCGATCAGAATTTATATTAACATCATTGATTCATATTTGCTCCAAATATGAATCAGTGATGTGAAGTTCTATTCACATCACTGGCTGGCTGGAGTACATAGCAGGGGTGCTGACGGTACAGCGTGCCACCTGCTTCTCTGGATTGTAAATTACGATCGCAATGGGTTTCAATACACTGAATTGTTTAGAAAGCAAATTATGAAAAGGCAAAAATATATTAATAGAAAATGAAACTAAAAATTAGAAGAAAATATTTAATTTATACATGGACCCACCCCTTTGCCATTTGTAATATTGCCGGCTGCATTTTCACGTCGCTGCACACTCACATAAATAATTCCTTGATAGAAAAATTAAAAATTTTTTTTTACCTAAGCTCCTCTCCCAGGAAGCTCTCTCCCAACCTTCTCTTAAAGGGCTGCCACCACAGTGGCTCTCTGGGAGAGGAATGATAGTGAAATCAGCTCCGGGCCCGGCTCCAACACAGCGGAATCTCCGCAATAACACAGTGGCTGCAGCGGGCCCTTTCCCCGGGCCGGGCCTGGGTGTTTAAAAAAAATTATTCTTGTGAAATGATGTCACAGGCGGAGGACGGCGGGCCCCTTCCCCGGCCAGGCCCTCGGGCCAAGTCCAATGGACCGGCCGGTCAGTCCGCCCCTGTCTGTAACCTGACCCTAATTGTATACCACCAGTGCATAATGTAGAAAAAAAAACTCCATATCTTTTCTGATGTTTATTAGAAAAACAAAGTACAAAATCTAAAATAGAGGATGTGGATGAAGATTGATCACAGGACACATATGTTATATACCGGTATTTATCCAAATATTCTCTCTGACTATAGTAGTTTGGAGTACTCGTATTAGTCCAATGATGAGAATACAAAATCATATAAAGTTGCATTATCTTGTAATACCTTTTTTATTGGGCTAACAATATTTTCGGGAGTCCTCTCTTTATCAAGTCAAAAGCATTTGTGTATTATTGAATTTTAATTTTTTAATCTTTATTGTATTTTGAGTCAACACATTTCTTAAAGCCTAAACCCCTTAATTTTTTTTCTCAGAAATCTTGTACTCTATGCTAAAGTGTTTTATAAAATGTCTTTCATATTGTCATATGTGTAAGACTAAAACATAAAGGTCTGTTTTGTCTAATATAAAAAGGCTTTAAAATGATCAACTTAAATGAGCATAAAACCTCTCAAAATTCATAGGGTACTAGAGTCGATTTTTTAAAATCAACTGGTGCCAGAAAGTTAAACAGATTTGTAAATTACTTATATTAAAAAATCTTATCAGCTGCTGTATAATACAGAGGAAGTTCTTTTCTTTTTGAATTTCCTTTCTGTCTTTCCATGATGCTCTCTGCTGACACCTCTGTTCATGTCAGGGACTGTCCAGAGCAGGAGAGGTTTGCTATGGGGAATTGTTCCTTCTCAGATCTTGACATGGACAGAGGTGTCAGCAGAGAGCACCTTGGACAGACAGTAAAGAAATATATGTAAAAAAAGAACTACCTCTGTATTATACAGCAGCTGATAAGTACTGGAAGGATTAAGATTTTTAAATAGGAGTAATTTACAAATCTGTTTAACTTTCTGGCACCAGTTGATTTAAAAAAAATATATATATTCCACCGGAGTACCACTTTAACAGCAAAAAAAACCATAGGAACAAAGAAAAAGACTTCCAGAGCCAGGTTTGTTTAGAACTAATATGGTGATGTGCAAGCTTTTTCTTACAATTGTAAAACCAAATGTAACTAATTCCTATAAAGAAAACACTATCATTTTGGATTAGTAAAAAGTGAGCATTTTTGTTACCAGCAGCAGATGAACTTTCCTAGTATTTTGGTAACTATGTGTGCTGTTCTTAGTGTGTACAAAAGGAGGAGCTGTTGGCATAGTCTACACATTTGGGCAGACTGCTGTAGAACTGAAATGGTCAATATGAAATGCTGTAGGTCAGATAAAAGTCATGTCCATCTCAGTTCATCTTTCGTTCGAAAAAAATAGTATTCAGTTTTTAAGAAACAAAGCATTAAGTGTTAATCTTTTATCCCTATGCCTCCCCTTCTGCACGCTCAAAAAATACGGTATTTACTTTGGACCCGTCATACATATCCTGTGAAACATTTGTCATAAATTTTATGCATTTATCCATGTTTTTTTTGGGGTGTAGATTTCAGACAATTTTGACAATGCATTTTCTTCAGGGACTTCAGGTTATGTAAACAAATTAGGATTGTTTGAAGTCTGTTTCATATTTCACTACTGATTTTTGGCAAACACGTCAATGCAACAGCTGCATACAGCAGGGAAGCTGCATGACCTGTCTGTTTTCTACATTTGTCTATTAACCAATTAATACTAACTGTCCAGTGATCTACCAGTGATCTTATATATGGAAAAGCTGACAAGGCAAGAGCGCCAAACACCACTCTATAGGAATGAGCAATGAGAGATGTGTTCTATAATAAGGCACATGCCTCTCAACAGTTTAACTTTTGGAAATGAAGGGGCTCATAAACTTACGTACTTCTACTATGGGGCGGTAAATGAATTGGGGCCAGCTATTATTGGTCACATCTCCAATGTGTTTGGATTGTTAGAAAACAAGGGAGGGGGCAGTCATCACTGAAAGAGTGACAAGGGAAACAGACATCAGATCCTCTTGGTTCAGGTGACAGACTCAGCACCATAATAGTGGACTTAAATCTCTTCTATATATTCTTCTAAGGGGGGGGGGGGGGGGGGGACTTTACTTTATAGTTGTACCACACTGTGAGAAGTGAACAGTCTCTTTAAAGGAGTAGTCCAGTGGTGATCCAGTGGTGAACAACTTATCCCCTATCCTAAGGATATAAGGGGATAAGTTTGAGATTGCGGGGGGTCTGACTGTTGGGGCCCCCTGCGATCTCCTGTACGGAGCCCCGACAGCCCGCGGGAAGGGGGCGTGTCGACCTCCGCACGAAGCAGCGGCCGACATGCCCCCTCAATACAACTCTATGGCAGAGCCGAAGCGCTGACTTCGGCAATCTCCGGCTCTGCCATAGAGATGTATTGAGGGGGTTTGTTAACCCACAAACAATGCACAAAATGACTATGCGGTCAGGCTATATCAAAGTGAACTGTATTTATGCTAGCTGATGGGGATGGGTTTATTAAAATTTTCTAAATAGTTATAATATTTTTAACTCCTTAAGGGCGTACCTGTACGTCCTGCGCCCACTCCCGCTGATAGGGATGACCCTTATGTTTCCAATGACTGATCAATATACTAATATGCCATTGCTGCTGGAAAAAAAATCTGTTACCTACCCCTTAACGGGCGTTGAAGCACTACTAAGTGCAAAACACAGGTGTCGCCTCTCTGTGGTACCCCCCTTTGTTACCATCCGTCGTCTCCCCTAGAATTGTACTACGGCTGTGAGTATCGTGCAATAAAATCTGCTGAATTGGAAATCCGGTGAGTGCCGACCTTTCTTTGTATATTTTCTTATGTTGACACTTAGCAAAATATAACAGCACAGTCAATCACATTTGAAGGTCTCACCCTCGGGCCATCCCTGACAGTTGGTGCCGTGACTCCTTTTCGAACCGAGGGTGAGATAATCTGTTCCCTTACGGGAAGACCAAGCCTGGTGGAGCGACAGCTTTAACCATCCGTGGGAATCTGGTGCCGCTCAATACAAAGGCTTGATCAACCCTACACAACGCAGTAAGTCTGCTGATTTCTTTATAAACCTGTAGCTCTTATCAGTGTTCATTGAGCAGCTCTGGGAAGCCCAATAGATGGTCCTTGTCGAACCTCTAAGACAAACGCTAGCGGCTGGGAATCTTTCCGCTGTGTGGTCTGATTTGTGAGTTCGAGCCGTAAGTGCTTGACTGTAGCTGTTTGAATCTAAGATTAGAGGCAGTAGGAAGGAGATTTGCCTTTCTTCATGCAGCCTCGTGTAAACAATAACCCCCTTTCTCTGGCTCACTGTGAAACGCTTATCAAGCTCACAAGGCTAAGCATTCTAAAACATGTGAAATGCACTGTTTAATAAGATTCCTTCTGATTTTTTTTTTCAACGGCAGGGAAAACCTAACAAGACATTCTAGAATACAGAGAATGCTTTGCAAGGATTTATATTTTTGACATTTTAAAATCAACTCAGTGAATACAGTCAAGGGAAAAGTGCTGTAGATTTTTTTTTTTAGAGATTTTCTCTATCTCTGGTAAATTGGAGTGTCTATTTGGTAAATTTTCCATGGGATACTCCTGGTAACTGAATTGAGAGAGAGAGAGAGATGTGTTGTATCAGTAGGAGTATACGTACCAGAGGGCAACCATGTACTGCTGAGGGGAATATGCCAGTTCAGTAAATGTACCAAGGCATAACTATTGTGCAAAGTACTGCTATTAGTCAGCCCAGTATCCTCTCTGTTGTATCCTTGGTAAATTTTTTGCGTACTGCTGAAAAATATTTCTCAGTTCAGTATACTTGTGTACCAGAGATTAGCATCAGGAGGCAAACTTTGGTTGACAAAACTTTTTGTTTAGTGCTGGATACCAATTTGTGAACGGCCAGTCCACTGAGAGATTTTGCTAATAGGGTAATTTGCAACCCTTACTCTACCTGAGATTTTAAAAGCTTTACGCCCTATGCCCGGTGTTTAAAACGGGGTCACGCCACGACCCCGCATGTCACTGGGTCGGTCCCGGCTGCTAATCATAGCCGGGACCCTGGGCGAACAGCGCGCAGCATCAATCGTTGTGCCGTGCGCTGTTAACCCTTCAGACGCGGCGATCAAAGTTGACCGCCGCGTCTGAAAACGAAAGTAAACACTTCCCGGCAGCTCAGTGGGGCTGATCGGGAAATCGCGATAAAATCGCGATGTTCCGATCAGCTGGGACGCAGGTGGAGGTCTCCTTACCTGACTCCGCGACGTCCAATCGTCGATTGATTGCTCCAAGCCTGAGCTACAGGCTTGAGCAATCAAGCCCCTATCTGACTGATCCGTGCAAAGCTATGGCTTTGCAGGGATCAGCATAGGAGATCAGTGTGTGCAGTGCTATAGCTCTAACTATGTGGTATCGCCGCATACGAAAATGTCCGAACTATAAAAATATATAGTTAATTAAATCGCACGGTCAATGGCGTGTGCGCAAAAAAATTCAAAAGTCCAAAATAGTGTATTTTTGGTCACTTTTTATATCATGAAAAAATGAATAAAAAGTGATTAAAAAGTCCAATCAATACAAAAATGGTACCGCTAAAAACTTCAGAACATGGCACAAAAAATGAGCCCTCATACCGGCCCGTACGCAGAAAAATAAAAAAGTTATAGGGGTTAGAAGATGAGAATTCTTAACATATACATTTTCCTGCATGTAGTTATGTTTTTTTTCCGAAGTACGACAATATCCAACCTATATAAGTAGGGTTATCATTTTAACCGTATGGACCTACAGAATAAAGATAAGGTGTTATTTTTACCGAAAAATGCACTGCGTAGAAACGGAAGCCCACAAAAGTTACAAAATGAATTTTTTCTTCAATTTTGTCGCACAATTAATTTATTTTCCGCTTTGCAGTGGATTTTTGGGTAAAATGACTAATGTCACTGCAAAGTAGAATTGGTGGTGCAAAAAATAAGCCATCATATGGAATTTTATGTGCAAAATTTAAAGCGTTATGAATTTTAGAAGGTGATGAGGAAAAAATTAAAATGCAAAAACTGAAAAACCCTTCGTCCGTAAGGGGTTAAAGGGTATAATATGAGCCGTTTGCACCCTCCCTGGGGTGAAGAGCCACGTGACATAGTAATGCACCGTGAGGGAAAGAAGTGTCTTGACAAAATGAAAAAATGTATGTCTATATGCAATTTGCCCGAAAAGGGTAGATTACACCAAGATTTATGGTCTGAGGCTCTTAAACAACATAAAGGGATTTTAGAAGCTAATGATTTGCTGGCATCTGCCCAGGCATGGCACCATACTTCATGCGCTATTGCTAAAGAAGGATTTGTGGAGGAGGAATGCAGAGATAGGAAGAGAAATGTGATTATGTATCTGTATTACAAAGACGTATCACCGCTCGATGATGATGATCCTAGCTGTTGGTTGTGTTCCCATTGTGGTCAGCAAAACCTGCCCTCAGTGAAAGACTGTGTTTCCTGTGGCCAAGCCTGGCCTGAAAATGCTCCACCATGTACTGCCACAGCACCTCCGTATACTGCAAAAGTAGAAATCCCCCAAAATGGACCGGTCCCACTATATCCCGTTCTACCTCCTTCTACTGGTGGCAATGTTACTACATCAACTTCCTGTGCTTTCAGCCATCTTGGAATACCAGGAAGTGCTGCTCAACCCACTTCCTGTGCTGTCAGCCATCTTGGAGTACCAGGAAGTGCTGCTCAACCCACTTCCTGTGCTGTCAGCCATCTTGGAGTACCAAGAAGTGCTGCTCCATCCACTTCCTGTGCTGTCAGCCATCTTGGAGGACCAGGAAGTACTGCCTCACCCACTTCCTCTACTGTCAGCCATCTTGGCTACTTACTCCCTGTAATGGGCCCTCATCCAGTACACCCAAACAGGCCTTGCCAGTTGCTGGAAGGTTTCAAAACGGAACTTCCTCTAGCAGTCAACATAGTGCTGTAGCACTTGATCTCTAGCCAGTTATGACTCAGGATGGTGGTTACTTTGTACCTAATGACCAGATCCATGGCCTATACCCAAATCAAAACTCACACACTTGCAGATCAACCCACACCAGAAAGCTCTGTATTTCATTCTGCTAATAATTGCTGGGCCTCTCCAAGAAGTCAGACCTCTCTACCCAGTGAAGACAGTCCTCCAGCCCAAGATGAACCCCATGCACGGTTTCAGTCTCCTACCAATGATGATGATCATCAGTCTCCTATCACTGATCATCATCATCATCATCATCAGTCCCCAGGAAAGATACCACTTTCACCTGTTAATACAATCACACCTATTGTGGTGCAATTTCATGTGCCTCTCAATACCTCCAACAGTAACATGTACCAAACCATTAGATCAAGTATGGTGTCTGAATCTTTTCAACTGGACTTTGGAACAAAGATCTGGAATAACACCTTACTCCGGGTTGGCATGGGTTCCATGGAAACCCAGCGAGTGCAAGCTATAGTTAACCCTGCAAATCCTTATCTTCAGCATAATGATGGCCTTGCTGCTGCCTTAGGGCATGCAGGGGGGACTAGTATACAGCATGACTCTAATCTGTATGTACTACAACAAGGGCCCATTTCAACCTCCCAACTGGCCATTACAGGTTCTGGGACACTGCCTTGCAACATGATAATACATGTTGTTGGTCGCAGACATTCCTCTTCCCAACATGATGCCTGCATAAGGCAGCTTCAGTCCGCAATACACCACATTCTTGATCTAGCTGGAGAGAAGAATATTTCCTCTCTGGCCATTCCACCCATCAGTTCTGGACTCTTTGGATTTCCTCCTAATATCTGTGCCAATGCAATAATGTCCAGTATTAAGAATCACAAGCCAGTACCAACATTGCAAGAAATCAGGCTAATCTCTAAAACATACGAAACAGTCCAAGCTCTGGTGGATGCTGTCAACTTGCTCAAGAAACCTAACCTCTTGGGTAAACACCCAATGCCACACGATGATTCAGATAACCTACAACATGGATTACCCAGATCCACCCCATCTAAACTGCCCATACAGCCTGATGATTCCAGAGATCTCCTGCATAGTTTAGTTGAATCCAGTCCACCGCAAATTATGCCGATACCACTTACCTATAGTGGTGGAAATAAAGGGTCTGAGAAACCTCTTTCAGAAACTCTTTATAAATATGTTCAGTTTACCTCGGTTTAAGTAAATAATCTTGTAGCCTAACTTCCTTACCCAGAGAAAAAGCCAATGCCTTTCTACAGAAGAATCAAGCAAATTCAACAAACCTATTCATCAGTATGGAAGGATTTATATAATCTAGTCTCTATCAAAACTGGAGACACCTTCTGGCCTATCATTTCCGTTGCCTTGATAGCTCTGCTATTATGGATGAGGAGACATACTCCTCTGGAATGGAATTCTGCCGACAACTACAAGCCTGGGTCATAAGACACTCTTCATTAGCACCTTTGTTACTGGCCTCCATGATGCTACCAAGAAAAGGCTTACGGACACTAAGCCTGAATATGTGACACTTAAACCAAAGCAGCTCTTACTTATTGTCAAAGCTATTGAAAAACAAACTGGAGTGGCACCTACTAAGAAGAGCTCAGATGTGTTAATCTGTCAAGATTCACGATAATGCTTAAAGGGGTTATCCAGCATAAGGTGATTTTAGTACATACCTGGCAGACAGTAATGGACATGCTTAGGAAGGATCTGCGCTTGTCTTGGGCTAAATGGCTATGCTGTGAGATTACCAGAACACTGTTGCTAGCTTTCTGTGAACTTGTATTTCCTGTTTTCAGTTTTCTTGTTTGCCTAGAAATCCCATGATGCCATTTTCCTTCCCACACTCCTTCCCACACATCAGCTACCCCACCCATTGAAACATAAATGAGCTGCAGACCTGTGGTTTTAAATCAAGGTGGCTCCAGATGTTGCATTACTTGCAGATTGCTCTCTCCACGTATTGAAGTAGACAGGCTCCCTGTCATCAGCTGACTAGTGAGTCAGGTCTCGACCGTATTGCAAGCTGGGAAAAATCCGAGACAGCAGTCATTTTGTATGCTGTTAAAAATAAATATTGGGATGAAAATCACAGAAGAATTGTGAGAAAACCGTCACACACAGTTAAAGACACTATATTATGAACTACACTAACTTTACAGTCCCTGTAGCATAGTCAAATAAAAAAAACTTCCTGGAATACCCCTTTAATGCTACAGCACAATACCCGGTTCAGAATTATGTCCCACAGTTCCAAACCGTTCCTGCTCAGTACCATGTTCCGAATTATTCTCCTCGAAAATCACCCATCAGAACGATCATCTGCTACAGATGTGGTAAACTCTGACATGTCAAGCGAAACTGCAGAACCAGACTTCCTCCTGTCAACTACTGAATGGATTCAGCCTCTGCAAGGCCAATGATGTCACAATAAACCGTCATAATATGGACCAACAACAATCTGGACCTCTCTCTGGACACCCAAACCACTCCAGGATGAATCAACAATGAAGACCCAACAACAGAATAACTCAAGAGAATCCAGCTAATCATGTCTCATATAGAAATTATCAAAAATCTGGATCTGAGATTTACTCCTGAAACTCAAAGCCACCAATTAATATGAGGATGATGGGATGCACCTTGAATTAGCTTAAGCACTCACACCTGAAGAACTTTGTGTCCTGCAAGCCTCTCCACTGATGGTCATGAACATCCCAACAAAGACAATACTGGCAAGTCTCTACTACAGGGAATAATAATTGGATGTTGCATAGTCCCCTGTGTAAAAAAAAACAATAATCTCCACTGTAGAGGCCACATTTCAAACAGGGACAATGTATGTGGATATGGAACCTACTAACTCAGCTTATCTGAACCTAATTGATACATCAGACCCAAGCATGACCGAGAGAATTCCCCCCAGGAGAACAACCATCCTATATGCCAATGGTGCAAGTGCAAACCCAACAGAGTAGGGCTAATATAAGAGTCTCAGGTGAAGGATCAGTCTTGCTACAAAGGGGAGTGGTTCACAATGAGCCACTCGTCTCAAACCAGTGAAGCATCCATACCCGTTTTTTCTTTATCCCACCTGAATCTGAGACCATTTGGCGCAATATATTCTAGGGAGAGATGTTGTGTACGGTAACAAATATCTTTTAGGGGGGAATTGATAGGGATGACCCTTATGTTTCTAATGACTGATCAATATACTAATACTAATATGCCATTGCTGCTGGAAAAAAATATCTGTTACCTACCCCTTAACCCATATACATCAGCTTGCTATCTGCTCGTGACTACGATGGAGGCCTTGGCATGACTCCATGCAGGAGTAGAAAGACAAAATATCTGACGAACAGAGATCTCTGGAATTTCCCAGTAGAGAAACTTCTGCCAAGAAATTAATGGACACTAGATATGCTAATATATTAGGACACAATAATCAAACAACCAATCAAAATGTAACATGCTGATTCTGACGTCATAACTAAACCTACTTCTTTGTCAAATGTAAAAACTAAATGTACTTCCTGGATTAAACAGAACTCTTTTGGGGAGTTTCCTGCTAAGAGAGAGTTCATACCAACAACCTGTTTGGTGTATATTTTCTTATGTCGACACTTAGCAATATATAACAGCACAGTCAATCACATTTGAAAGCCTCACCCTCGGGCCATCCCTAACATTGCGATATAATGCGGGGTCACACGGTGACCCCGCATGATATAGGGTCGGTCCCGGCGGCTAACGATAGCCAGGTCCCGTGGCTAATACCGGACATAACCGATCGCAGTGATGCCTGGTATTAACTCTTTAGACACGAAGATCAAAGTTGATCACTTTGTCTAAAGTAAAAAAAAAAAAAAAAAAAAACATTCCTGGCAGCTTGATCAGTGTCTGCAAACAATGTATTGCATGTTATAGTCCCCTATGGGGGCTATAACATTGCAAAAAAAAGTGTTAAAAAATTGTTAATAAATGTAATTTAACCCCTTCCCTAATAAAAGTTTGAATCACCCCCCTTTTCCCATTTAAAAAACAACAACGTCAATAAAAATAAATATTAAACATTTTATGTAGTATTGCCACAAATGTATGAACTATAAAAATATATGGTCAATTAAACTGCACGGTCAATGGCGTACATGTAAAAAAAAGAGGACATATTTAAACATATTAATTGTCGTGCATGTAGCTATGATTTTTTCAAGAAGTAAAACATAATCAAACCTATATAAGTAGGGTATCATTTTAATCGTATGGACCTACAGAGTAAAGATAAGGTGTCATTTTTACCAAAAAATGCATTGCGTAGAAATGGAAGCCCCCAAAATTTACACAATTGCTTTTTTTTCAATTTTGTCCCACAACAATTTTTTTGGGGGTTTCGCTGTAGATTTTCTGGGTAGAATGACTGATGTCATTACAAAGTAGAATTGGTAGAGCAAAAAACAAGCCATCAAATGGGTGTGTAGGTGCAAAATTGAAAGGGTTATGACTTTTAAAAGGTAAGGAGGAAAAAACAAAAGTGGAAAAATGCTGAGTCCATAAGGGGATGAACCATGTGCATTGGCAAAAAATGTTATAACTTAACAAAATACAGTGACCCCTCAACATATGATGGTAATTCATTCCAAATGAACCATCGTATGTTGAGGGATCCGTGCAATAATAATATAGAAAGTTATACTCACTTGTCCCCGCCGTTCCGGACTGTCACCGCTGCCCTGGATAGTCGCTCTCCATTGCCGCCATCATGTCCCCAGGGTGTCCCGGCCGCTCCAGACCGTCACTGCTGCCCTGAATCTTTGCTCTCCATCGCCATCATCACGTCGCTACGCACGCCGCTCCTATTGGATGACGACAAAGGAGAGCAACAACCCTGCAGCGGAGCCCGAAGAAGGCGGTCCAGAGCGTCAGGGACAGGTGAGTGACACTCACTGGACCACACAGGGCACATTAAACGGCTATCCTGCAGCAGCTGAAGCAGTCTGCGCTGCCGGATAGCCGTTTATGCAATGGCCCCAACATACAAAAGCATTGCATGTGTCATGTCTGTCCTGTCCTGGTCTGTGTTCACACACAGCTATTGGATTTGCTGTGTGGTTACAGTTTTATTTTCCCTGGTCAGGGAATAGTTTATGTCTCTGGCTTTTTCAACTTTAGCCCCTATTTTCCAATAGCCTTTAGGGTGTGTCTATTTAAGTTCAGCACTGACTAGCTTCAGGGCTGGTGATACTTAATTTGGACTTCATTACATCTTGCTACTGCCATGCTGCTAATGGAGGCTTTGGGTGAAACTCTTCTTATTTGAGGTTTTAAATCTACTTTCTCTGTTTTAGTATGCACCTTGTATGTTTTGCTTTTAAGCATGATAAGGTGGATTTAAAGCTGTGTTTGTATAGTCGGTTTTAGTATTTGTTTATCCTTTCTGCTATATGTCTGTTCACACTATGTTTTCTCTTGTATCCGTTTATGTGAAGTTCTGTGTTTTATATTTCTGTTTTCCTACTGGGCCAGCATCCTGTCCACACTGATGAGCATGCCGCTGGCTAGTAGTCTATTTGGATCTATTATTAATGGCTACTTCGTTAGTTGAGTGTCCAGTTAGTGTGTCCAGTGTGAACAGTGTCCTATGTTGCATCCCTGTTACCGCTCCATGGGGACTACTTGTCTATTGGGAGTGTTCGGAGGGATTGCTATTCTTGTCTTGTGTTCAGTGTGAACAGTGTTATACAAATATATCCTGTGTATATCGGCATCCCTATTACCTGTCCATGGGGTCTTCGTGTCTACTGGAGGTTTGCATAGGGAATGCGAATATTCCTGATTAGCAATAGATCCCTGTTTCTGGTCCATGGGGACTTTGTGTCTACTGGATGTTCTGGGGGATTATGCTACATTCCTGTCTGTTCCTAAAGTCTGTTGACTTATCCGTTTTTCTTTCTGGTGTTTTGAACTATGTTTATTAGTTCTTGATTTCAGAGCTTTGGAGTTCTGTACATGTCTACTAATCTGTAGTTTCCTCTGTTCACGACCACAGATCTATAGTGTCCTCTGTTCACAACCATTGGTTCCTCTGTTCTTGTCCGCTGATCCATAGTGTCTCCTATGCTGCTCACTGATCTGTGTCCCCTGAACTTAATCTGTTATAAAGTTCCATGTTCCTGTTTTGTTTCTGGTTTGTGACCGACTATTTATTAGTATTTGTATTTATTCGGTCCCTGCACTTTAGTTCAGGGAGGGACCGGGGCTCAGTTGTCGATCCACCGTTTAGGGTGGATGGGCAAGTAGGCATGGAGAGCGGTTTTAGGGTCAGTTTAGGGCTCACTCTCCCTGTCCCCCAGTCGGTCCCTGACAGAATGTTGATGCTGCCTTCAACATGCGATGGCCTCTGAGAGGCTATCGTATGTTTAAATTATCGTATGTTGGGGCCATTGTAAGTCGGGGGATCACTGTATAGCAGTATTCTAATATGTCTGGATTTGACAGAGCCTGGCCAAAACTAGATGTTGGAGAAAGGTGTATAGAATTGTTCCTGTTAAATTCATTTTTAATTGTAAATAGATATTACATATCTATAAATTTTGTTTCAATTTTGTCCGTCGGCGACACACAAAGGGTAATGTCTTTCTTTTTTCCTACTGGACAGAAGATATCACAATAGGATTAATTAAACAATGAAACAATTAATTAATCCAGGACATCTGGACCAGGAACCTCCTCCGAATTATAACCCCCCCCCAAGAAACAGAGACACATATGTTTTATTCTTTCTGGCATACTGCTGATCCAGCTTAGCCGTCCCTTAGGGGTTAAATTAAACCATTGTCTTTGCCTGTCAGTCCACAGGCCTCCAATGTTGTTTTTGGATTCATGTTACATTCCCAGAGTACTGGAAAGCACATGTGGGCTGCAACAGGTAAGTTGGTGATATAGGGGTCTTGTATCTGGATCTACTTTGCACTCACCGTCATTTTGCTGGACGTTCCCATCATCCGTACTTACGGAGTGTTCCCTTCATGCTGCGCTGTGGCAATTGCTTCGGGTCCCGGGCGCTGTATATATGCAGTCTAACTCGTCAGGGATGACGTGTTTCTGGAGTCCAGCCCCACTATCTGCGCTTCACCAGGTTAGTGATTTTGCGTTTTCCCCGGGACTGCAAGCGCTCTAGCGCTCAGGGCGGCGTCATTTCCGGTATCCCCTACGTTGGGCTATTTAATCAGGCTGTTTCTTGCAGCCAGTCCAGCCTCTGCCAGGCGTGTCACCCTGTTAGTTTTCAGAATGGACAGATCTTATGATACCCATGTTACCAGAAAGAGGAAAAGAAAGGAGCATCATAAATTGTGCCATCAGTGCACTTAACACTTACCAGATGAGTATTCTCAAGATTTATGCTCGGTTTGTGCCTCTTATGGGCCTACATCCAGTGCCTTTCATTCCGAGGCGAAGTAGATTTTAGGATGGTTTAGATCCAGCCTTCAGTCGGTTTTATCTGATGTGTCAAGCCATCGTAAGTCAGGGAACAGCGCCTTAAATTAATTTGACCCTATCCATATTTGTGAAGTGTTGGTGTGGCACCATGGTCAATCTACTCTGATGCATCAGTCATTGGTGGTTGGAAATCCTGGCTGATCCATGCTTGATTCATATTCACACGATTTCTCCTTGATGTGACTATTCCCCCCACCCCCTGCACTAAACACCTGTTCTGATGGCACACTTCTGGCCGGGCAGGACAGCTTTTCCAGGGCAAACTCTGCTAGTTGCGGCCACAAATTAAGTTTTGCTGCCCAAATTCCAGCAGATCTTCAAGGTGTGTTGGCATGGGCATGTAAAGGTATGCCACCACCTGCTGGTTCAGGTCCTGCTCCAGGTGTACCTGCTGCTGATGAGTTGCTTCATTATGCGGGTTTAGAAAGCTACTCATCAGCGACTGAAGACTCAGGCTGTTGCTGATGGAACTGGTACTGCTCCTGTCACCCCACCTCTCCCCAGCAGCCATGGCAGTGGAAGGGGAGCACAGGGAGCCCCCCGATTGAGACCTGCAAGATCATGGATGATGGCGCCGATAGACATCGGCCAACTGACTACATAGGATGCCTCTAGTAGGTTACTTTGTCCTCCCTCTCAGTGGGTGTAAAAAAAGGCCTCTATTTTGTGGCGGTAGCGAGGGTCCAATAAGGTGGAGATCCAGAAGTCATCCCGCTGCTGAATGGTGACAATTCGGCTGTCACTACGCAAGCAAGTGAGCATGTATCGTGCCATTTTTGCAAGTGACTTTGAGGGACTCCCTGCCTCCATCTCCACTGCATACTGCCACGGTGTGCCTGGGTCCTCTGTTTCGGCTTCCTCATAACCCTCTAGCTCCTCTGGCTGCACTTGCTCCTCCTCTCCTGTCAGATTACTAGAAGAACCGCCCATTTGGTGAAACCTAATCTGAGCTCCACTGTGCCCCTCCCCCTCCTCCTCCAGTTCAGCCCCCACAGGGCTCATGTGGCCGTGAGATGTAGGCGCCACATCTCCAGCGGCCTGACCAGCCATCATTTCCAACACGTGTTGAGAAATGAAGCAGTGGAATGACGTCGTTCATCCCGTAATCCTGACGACTTACTAATAATGTGGCTTCCTTAAAGGTCCTGAGTAAACGGCAGGTGTCACGTATGAGCTGCCACTCATTCACGTTGAAGATACACAGGGGAGTACCCCTATCCGCTTGGATCATCAAGAAATCGGTGATGGCTTGTCTCTGTTCGTACAGTCAGTCCAACATATGGAGAGTGGAATTCCAACGTGTGGCAACGTCACAAATCAGACTATATTGGAGGATACCGTTCTGACCCTGCAGCTCAAGGAGGGCGTGCTTGGCGGTGTACGAGTGGCTGAAGTGCATGCAAAGTTTCCTTCCCATTGTTAGAATGTCTTGCAAATGAGGGGAACACTTCAGGAACTGCTTCACAACCAGATCGAACACGTGTGCCATACAGGGCGCATGGCCCAGCCTTACCAGTCGCAGCGAATGGAAGATGTTCTTCTTGTTGTCAGTCACCATGGTTCCCATTTCTTTACAAATGACTCTTAGCAGTTTCTCCCCTGTGTGACTCCGATCGCCAAGGCAAACCATGTGAAGAACAGCATGACACTGCCGTGCCCTGCACACATGATATGCTGAAGGGCCACTGAGACTTTTCTGGCCAGTGGACACTGAGGACACAGTGGAGGATGAGGAGGCAGAGTCACACACTGTCACAGGACCAACGGCCTGAGAGCGTGGAGGAGGAAGCGGCGTGACCTGTCCAAGTTGGTGTTGTGGCTGTGCAGGAACCACATTCACCCAGTGAGCCGTAAAGCCGACATGTATTGTCCCTGACCATAGTTACAGCTAAATTGTGCAGGGCTGGTACTGCCTTCTTCGCAAATAAATGATGATTTGGCACTCTCCACTTCGGCTCGGCACAAGCCATCAGTTCTCTGAAAGGTGCATGGTCCACCACATTCAGCTTCTGAGCCATTGGATGAGTGGACGCATACTGTTGTCTCTTGGACATGGCTTCGCCGATGGATTGTTGGCGGAATGGCTGACTAAAAGTAAGAGGAACAGGAGCATCTGGAGCAACAGAAGGAGGGTATGACACACAGCTCCCTTTGGCTGAGGTGGTGGAGCCTTGGCTGGCTGAAAGAGGGAGCAGCGTGCCACTGGGTGATGCAGCATCGGAGCCATGGTTCTCTAGGCCGCTTTATGGTGGCGAAGCATATGTTGATGCAGGGCTGTGGTGCCAACATTGGGACCCTGGCCACGCATCACCTTCTGCCGACATATCTTGCATGTGGCTATGTGGACCTCCTCCGGATGCTTGATGAAAAACTGCCACACTGCTGAGAAGCTGATTTTCCCACCAACAGTCCGCACTAATTGACTGCTACTGTCGCTGTCTCTAGGAACCCCTGTTCCACTACCTCCCGGGAAGGTAGGCTGACGCAAAGTAGGTGGTCTCCCCCGGGCACGTTTGGCTGCAGAATTTCCACTTCTGCCACCATGCTGACTGCCAACCATGCTACCACCTTGCTGGCTCAGCTGCTGCCTCAAGGGCAACCTGCAACTCTCTTCTCATGATGATGAAGCCCCTTCTGCTCCTGGATCCCAATTACGATCATCTTCATCATAATCAACAAGTGTCTGCACGTCACTTATGTCCTCCTCAGATTTCTCAATAGTGTCTGCTTCAGGACCCTGAACCCTGGCAACACTGCCTCCCACGTCACACTCCTCATCACTACTTGCCCGACTAGTGGGGGAAGTGGCAGATGTCTCCTCCACTTTTTGGCTGGGCAGTAGCTGCTGACTGTCCTCTATTAGATCGTCCTCACTGAATAGTGGAGCTGAACCCACAGCATTGGATACTTCTTAACCCCTTAAGGACGCAGGACGTAAATGTACGTCCTGGTGAGGTGGTACTTAACGCACCAGGACGTACATTTACGTCCTAAGCATAACTGCGGGCATCGGAGCGATGCCCGTGTCATGCGCGGCTGATCCCGGCTGCTGATCGCAGCCAGGGACCCGCCGGCAATGGCCAACGCCCACGATCTCGCGGGCGTCCGCCATTAACCCCTCAGGTGCCGGGATCAATACAGATCCCGGCATCTGCGGCAGTTCGCGATTAAAATGAACGATCGGATCGCCCGCAGCGCTGCTGCGGGGATCCGATCATTCATAACGCCGCACGGAGGTCCCCTCTCCTTCCTCCGTGCGGCTCCCGGCGTCTCCTGCTCTGGTCTGTGATCGAGCAGACCAGAGCAGAAGATGACCGAAAACACTGATCTGTTCTATGTCCTATACATAGAACAGATCAGTATTAGCAATCATGGTATTGCTATGAATAGTCCCCTATGGGGACTATTCAAGTGTAAAAAAAAATGTAAAAAAATGTAAAAGTAAAAGTAAAAAAAAAGTGAAAAATCCCCTCCCCCAATAAAAAAGTAAAACGTCCGTTTTTTCCTATTTTACCCCCAAAAAGCGTAAAAAACATTTTTTATAGACATATTTGGTATCGCCGCGTGCGTAAATGTCCGAACTATTAAAATAAAATGTTAATGATCCCGTACGGTGAACGGCGTGAACGAAAAAAAATTTAAAAAGTCCAAAATTCCTACTTTTTTAATACATTTTATTAAAAAAAAAAATTATAAAAAATGTATTAAAAGTTTTTTATATGCAAATGTGGTATCAAAAAAAAGTACAGATCATGGCGCAAAAAATGAGCCCCCATACCGCCGCTTATACGGAAAAATAAAAAAGTTATAGGTCATCAAAATAAAGGGATTATAAACGTACTAATTTGGTTAAAAAGTTTGTGATTTTTTTTTAAGCGCAACAATAATATAAAAGTATATAATAATGGGTATCATTTTAATCGTATTGACCCTCAGAATAAAGAACACATGTCATTTTTACCAGAAATTGTACGGCGTGAAAACAAAACCTTCCAAAATTAGCAAAATTGCGTTTTTCGTTTTAATTTCCCCACAAAAATAGTGTTTTTTGGTTGCGCCATACATTTTATGATATAATGAGTGATGTCATTACAAAGGACAACTGGTCGCGCAAAAAACAAGCCCTCATACTAGTCTGTGGATGAAAATATAAAAGAGTTATGATTTTTAGAAGGCGAGGAGGAAAAAATGAAAACGTAAAAATTAAATTGTCTGAGTCCTTAAGGCCAAAATGGGCTGAGTCCTTAAGGGGTTAAGGGGAGGGAACAGCATAGGACAGAGGCAATGGAAGGACAGGGACTGCTCCCGGGCAATGCCAACTGAGGGTTGTGTCTGAGTAACCACCGACTGTTGACTGGGGTTATCAGATGTCACTGTTACGCCGAGCGCTCCGGGTCCCCGCTCCTCCCCGGAGCGCTCGCTTCACTCCCTCCGCTGCAGCGCTCCGGTCACGTCCTCTGACCCGGGGCGCTGCGATCCCGCTGCCAGCCGGGATGCGATTCGCGATGCGGGTAGCGCCCGCTCGCGATGCGCACCCCGGCTCCCCTACCTGACTCGCTCCCCGTCTGTTCTGTCCCGGCGCGCGCGGCCCCGCTCCCTAGGGCGCGCGCGCCGGGTCTCTGCGATTTAAAGGGCCACTGCGCCGCTGATTGGCGCAGTGGTTCCAATTAGGGTTTTCACCTGTGCACTTCCCTATATTACCTCACTTCCCTTGCACTCCCTTGCCGGATCTTGTTGCCTTAGTGCCAGTGAAAGCGTTCCTTGTGTGTTCCTTGCCTGTGTTTCCAGACCTTCTGCCGTTGCCCCTGACTACGATCCTTGCTGCCTGCCCCGACCTTCTGCTACGTCCGACCTTGCTTCTGCCTACTCCCTTGTACCGCGCCTATCTTCAGCAGCCAGAGAGGTGAGCCGTTGCTAGTGGATACGACCTGGTCACTACCGCCGCAGCAAGACCATCCCGCTTTGCGGCGGGCTCTGGTGAAAACCAGTAGTGGCTTAGAACCGGTCCACTAGCACGGTCCACGCCAATCCCTCTCTGGCACAGAGGGTCCACTACCTGCCAGCCGGCATCGTGACAGTAGATCCGGCCATGGATCCCGCTGAAGTTCCTCTGCCAGTTGTCGCTGACCTCACCACGGTGGTCGCCCAGCAGTCACAACAGATAGCGCAACAAGGCCAACAGCTGTCTCAACTGACCGTTATGCTACAACAGTTGCTACCACAGCTTCAGCAGTCATCTCCTCCGCCAGCTCCTGCACCTCCTCCGCAGCGAGTGGCCGCTCCTGGGATACGCTTATCCTTGCCGGATAAATTTGATGGGGACTCTAAGTTTTGCCGTGGCTTTCTTTCCCAATGTTCCCTGCATCTGGAGATGATGTCGGACCTGTTTCCCACTGAAAGGTCTAAGGTGGCTTTCGTAGTCAGTCTTCTGTCCGGAAAAGCCCTGTCATGGGCCACACCGCTCTGGGACCGCAATGACCCCGTCACTGCCTCTGTACACTCCTTCTTCTCGGAAATCCGAAGTGTCTTTGAGGAACCTGCCCGAGCCTCTTCTGCTGAGACTGCCCTGTTGAACCTGGTCCAGGGTAATTCTTCCGTTGGCGAGTATGCCGTACAATTCCGTACACTTGCTTCAGAATTGTCCTGGAATAATGAGGCCCTCTGCGCGACCTTCAAAAAAGGCCTATCCAGCAACATTAAAGATGTTCTGGCCGCACGAGAAATTCCTGCTAATCTACATGAACTTATTCACCTAGCCACTCGCATTGACATGCGTTTTTCTGAAAGGCGTCAGGAACTCCGCCAAGATATGGACTCTGTTCGCACGAGGCGTTTCGTCTCCTCGGCTCCTCTCTCCTCTGGTCCCCTGCAATCTGTTCCTGTGCCTCCCGCCGTGGAGGCTATGCAGGTCGACCGGTCTCGCCTGACACCTCAAGAGAGGACACGACGCCGTATGGAGAACCTCTGCCTATACTGTGCTAGTACCGAACACTTCCTGAGGGATTGTCCTATCCGTCCTCCCCGCCTGGAAAGACGTACGCTGACTCCGCACAAAGGTGAGACAGTCCTTGATGTCTACTCTGCTTCTCCACGTCTTACTGTGCCTGTGCGGATGTCTGCCTCTGCCTTCTCCTTCTCTACAGTGGCCTTCTTGGACTCTGGATCTGCAGGAAATTTTATTTTGGCCTCTCTCGTCAACAGGTTCAACATCCCGGTGACCAGTCTCGCCAGACCCCTCTACATCAATTGTGTAAATAATGAAAGATTGGACTGTACCATACGTTTCCGCACGGAGCCCCTTCTTATGAGCATCGGATCTCATCATGAGAGGATTGAACTTTTGGTCCTCCCCAATTGCACCTCGGAGATTCTCCTTGGACTTCCCTGGCTTCAACTTCATTCCCCAACCCTGGATTGGTCCACTGGGGAGATCAAGAGTTGGGGGTCCTCTTGTTCCAAGAACTGTCTAAAACCGGTTCCCAGTAACCCTTGCCGTAACTCTGTGGTTCCTCCAGTAACCGGTCTCCCTAAGGCCTATATGGACTTCGCGGATGTTTTCTGCAAAAAACAAGCTGAGACTCTACCTCCTCACAGGCCTTATGATTGCCCTATCGACCTCCTCCCGGGTACTACTCCACCCCGGGGCAGAATTTATCCTCTCTCTGCCCCAGAGACTCTTGCCATGTCCGAATACGTCCAGGAGAATCTAAAAAAGGGCTTTATCCGTAAATCCTCCTCTCCTGCCGGAGCCGGATTTTTCTTTGTGTCCAAAAAAGATGGCTCCCTACGTCCTTGCATTGACTACCGCGGTCTTAATAAAATCACGGTTAAGAACCGCTACCCCTTACCCCTCATCTCTGAACTCTTTGATCGCCTCCAAGGTGCCCACATCTTCACTAAATTGGACTTAAGAGGCGCCTATAACCTCATCCGCATCAGAGAGGGGGACGAGTGGAAAACGGCATTTAACACCAGAGATGGACACTTTGAGTATCTGGTCATGCCCTTTGGACTGTGCAATGCCCCTGCCGTCTTCCAAGACTTTGTCAATGAAATTTTTCGTGATCTGTTATACTCCTGTGTTGTTGTATATCTGGACGATATCCTAATTTTTTCTGCCAATCTAGAAGAACACCGCCAGCATGTCCGTATGGTTCTTCAGAGACTTCGTGACAACCAACTCTATGCCAAAATTGAGAAATGTCTGTTTGAATGCCAATCTCTTCCTTTTCTAGGATATTTGGTCTCTGGCCAGGGACTACAGATGGATCCAGACAAACTCTCTGCCGTCTTAGATTGGCCACGCCCCTCCGGACTCCGTGCTATCCAACGCTTTTTGGGGTTCGCCAATTATTACAGGCAATTTATTCCACATTTTTCTACCATTGTGGCTCCTATCGTGGCTTTAACCAAAAAAAATGCTGATCCCAAGTCCTGGCCTCCTCAAGCAGAAGACTCCTTTAAACGACTCAAGTCTGCCTTTTCTTCGGCTCCCGTGCTCTCCAGACCTGACCCTTCCAAACCCTTCCTATTGGAGGTTGATGCCTCCTCAGTGGGAGCTGGAGCTGTTCTTCTACAAAAAAATTCTTCCGGGCATGCTGTCACTTGTGGTTTTTTCTCTAGGACCTTCTCTCCAGCGGAGAGGAACTACTCCATCGGGGATCGAGAGCTTCTAGCCATTAAATTAGCACTTGAGGAATGGAGGCATCTGCTGGAGGGATCAAGATTTCCTGTTATTATCTACACCGACCACAAGAACCTCTCCTACCTCCAGTCTGCCCAACGGCTGAATCCTCGCCAGGCCCGGTGGTCTCTGTTCTTTGCCCGATTTAATTTTGAGATTCACTTTCGTCCTGCCGATAAGAACATTAGGGCCGATGCTCTCTCTCGTTCCTCGGATGCCTCAGAAGTTGATCTCCCTCCGCAACACATCATTCCACCTGACTGCCTGATCTCCACTTCTCCTGCCTCCATCAGGCAGACTCCTCCAGGAAAGACCTTTGTTTCTCCACGCCAACGCCTCGGAATCCTCAAATGGGGTCACTCCTCCCATCTCGCAGGTCATGCGGGCATCAAGAAATCTGTGCAACTCATCTCCCGCTTCTATTGGTGGCCGACTCTGGAGACGGATGTTGGGGACTTTGTGCGAGCCTGCACTATCTGTGCCCGGGATAAGACTCCTCGCCAGAAGCCCGCTGGTTTTCTTCATCCTCTGCCTGTCCCCGAACAGCCTTGGTCTCTGATTGGTATGGATTTTATTACTGATTTACCCCCTTCCCGTGGCAACACCGTTATTTGGGTGGTCGTTGATCGATTCTCCAAAATGGCACATTTCATCCCTCTTCCTGGTCTTCCTTCTGCGCCTCAGTTGGCTAAACAATTTTTTGTACACATTTTTCGTCTTCACGGGTTGCCTACGCAGATTGTCTCGGATAGAGGGGTCCAATTCGTGTCTAAATTCTGGAGGGCTCTCTGTAAACAACTCAAGATTAAATTAAATTTTTCCTCTGCATATCATCCCCAGTCCAATGGACAAGTAGAAAGAATTAACCAGATCCTGGGTGATTATTTGCGACATTTTGTTTCCTCCCGCCAGGATGACTGGGCAGATCTCCTTCCATGGGCCGAATTCTCGTATAACTTCAGGGTCTCTGAATCTTCCTCCAAATCCCCATTTTTCGTGGTGTACGGCCGTCACCCTCTTCCCCCCCCTCCCTACCCCCTTGCCCTCTGGTCTGCCCGCTGTGGATGAAATTTCTCGTGACCTTTCCATTATATGGAGAGAGACCCAAAATTCTCTCTTACAGGCTTCTTCACGCATGAAGAGGTTCGCGGATAAGAAAAGAAGAGCTCCCCCCGTTTTTTCCCCTGGAGACAAGGTATGGCTCTCCGCTAAATATGTCCGCTTCCGTGTCCCTAGCTACAAGTTGGGACCACGCTATCTTGGTCCTTTCAAAATTTTGTGTCAAATTAATCCTGTCTCTTATAAACTTCTTCTTCCTCCTTCTCTTCGTATCCCTAATGCCTTTCACGTCTCTCTTCTCAAACCACTCATCCTCAACCGTTTTTCTCCCAAATCTGTTCCTCCCACTCCTGTTTCCGGCTCCTCGGACGTCTTCTCGGTCAAGGAAATTTTGGCTGCCAAAAAGGTCAGAGGGAAAAATTTTTTTTTAGTAGACTGGGAGGGTTGTGGTCCTGAAGAGAGATCCTGGGAACCTGAGGACAACATCCTTGACAAAAGTCTGCTCCTCAGGTTCTCAGGCTCCAAGAAGAGGGGGAGACCCAAGGGGGGGGTACTGTTACGCCGAGCGCTCCGGGTCCCCGCTCCTCCCCGGAGCGCTCGCTTCACTCCCTCCGCTGCAGCGCTCCGGTCACGTCCTCTGACCCGGGGCGCTGCGATCCCGCTGCCAGCCGGGATGCGATTCGCGATGCGGGTAGCGCCCGCTCGCGATGCGCACCCCGGCTCCCCTACCTGACTCGCTCCCCGTCTGTTCTGTCCCGGCGCGCGCGGCCCCGCTCCCTAGGGCGCGCGCGCGCCGGGTCTCTGCGATTTAAAGGGCCACTGCGCCGCTGATTGGCGCAGTGGTTCCAATTAGGGTTTTCACCTGTGCACTTCCCTATATTACCTCACTTCCCTTGCACTCCCTTGCCGGATCTTGTTGCCTTAGTGCCAGTGAAAGCGTTCCTTGTGTGTTCCTTGCCTGTGTTTCCAGACCTTCTGCCGTTGCCCCTGACTACGATCCTTGCTGCCTGCCCCGACCTTCTGCTACGTCCGACCTTGCTTCTGCCTACTCCCTTGTACCGCGCCTATCTTCAGCAGCCAGAGAGGTGAGCCGTTGCTAGTGGATACGACCTGGTCACTACCGCCGCAGCAAGACCATCCCGCTTTGCGGCGGGCTCTGGTGAAAACCAGTAGTGGCTTAGAACCGGTCCACTAGCACGGTCCACGCCAATCCCTCTCTGGCACAGAGGGTCCACTACCTGCCAGCCGGCATCGTGACAGTCACTTGTGATGAAGTGGATGACCATGCTAACCAATCGATGACGGCAGATGGGTTGCTGGTCGAGACACCTCTCTCTCATGCACCACTGAGGAAGGGGTTCTGACTTTACTCCCAATACCCCGAAACGCATTTGGTGAAACAAGTTTGCTGCAGCTACTGTTCTGGCATATGAATGCTGTTCACATTGTACGTTATTACTCTGGATGCCTAACTGGGATGTCAAGGGCTAATCATCCTTTTTATCGGTTTTATCAAAGCTCTGGACAAAAGGAAAGCTACATACTCTCACCAGCCATATCTTTCCACTACTGAGGTCCGTTGCCATTGGAGACCACCACCGCTAACCACAAGCCACTTTCACCTGACGGAACGATCATTTTCCATCTGACGGCACGTCCCGGTCAGCTGACCTGCAATCAGCTTACCGCAGTCACCGGAGGCTCACCAGCTCACAGCCACGAGATACATCAGAGACGCCGGCAGGCGCGCGGCTGTCTGAAGTCCAACTACTGCCGGTTAGAGCCCCGTCACAGGACCCGCAGCCCCGGCGTGGAGCGGTGAGTGGCACATAGTGCCAAAACTAAGTCGTTCCTGTCTTAGACTTGTGTCCTATCCATCAATTTAGTGAGTGGAATAGTGGATACTGGTGGGACTTATTTACTCTATTATCTATACGGGACTGTACATCCTGATAACCTGCCATTGACACAACATGTTATTGAGTGATCAAACTTTTTCCTATAGACTCGAGCTATTTGTCCTTAGGTGGACTACTCCAGCTGTTTATCTATAGGTGGATCCTTTTAGGTGGATGCATTCATTTTATCAGGTGGACACATTATATCCACATATCTCTTTGTTTAGACCTTGAGTATATATGGCCACATTTTTATGATTTATGTATCTTTATGTTTTTGTCTATATTGTTTTATCACACAAGGGCCCTGCGTAAAATATTTTACATTATGTCTATTTATGTGATTGAAGTTTTGAGGAGAGAAATAAATATTTCCTTTTTACACATACCATCCTTGCATTGATTTCCATCATATACCCCCAGTGGGTAGAACACAGAGGACTGTGAATATATTTTCTAGTTTTTTCCTTATTTTTCCCCTCTTGGGTGAGAGGGTCACAGTTAACCTCGTGTTGTGTGTTTTTGTGAGCTCCACTCCCCTATACGTATGCTGGTCAAGACACAACTGCTAGCTGATACCGGGAGCTCAGGCCTCTTGCTGCGACTCCTGCTGCCACTCGCCCCTAGTCTGCTGTGACCTCTGCCTGATGAATTTAGGCCTCTGCCACTCCTCTGTGCACTTCTTGGCACTTCTCTGCCTGACATACTTAGTGCGTATATGAGGAGAGTACAATACGCTTCACTACGCTTAAAACAGTATTTGTCTAGAACAGTAGCAGGTGTGTCCTTTCACAGTATCTAGGCCCTTGACAGATTAACAGGTACAAAATAGTACACTACTTAGATGTATGTATGTGGTATGCACTTATGAGGGTAGAAAATGCACTACAGTACACTTAAAAAAGTAAAACACCATTCGGTTAACAGGTTTAAAATAGTACACTACTTAGATGTACGTATGTGGTATATACTTATGTGCTACAGTACGCTTAATAAATGTATTGGAGTAAAACACCAGCCGGACCGTGCCCGCATGCGAATCCCAGCCCGTCACTCACCTCCCTTATTTTCCGCCTCTCCGTGTCCTCACAGCCCCGGCGCGTGTCTTACCCCCGCCTCCTAGGGCGTGCGCCAGAGTTCTTTCACTTAAAGCGCCAGTGCTCTATTAACCAAGTGTTTACACCTGTCCCCTGTCCTTAACTATCAGCTCCTACCTTGTTTCCCTGTCGGATCTTTAGTTACCTTGTGCCATAGTGAAAGTCCTTTGTCCCTGTTACGGTGTACCTGTTCCTTGCTACCTTACCTCCCCTGCACCTATGTTACTTGCCCTGACCTACTGCCATCTTGCCATGTCCTGCGAGTCTCCTTCTGTGCCACACCACCTCCCAGCTACCTGTGTCGACGAGTCGCGTCAGGGGTAGTGACCTGGGTGTTGCCTGCCGCAGCAAGACCATCCCAATATAACTTTTCTTTGCTTGACCACCCCGGTTCTAGTATTTTCCTCTGCCAAGATGTCTTTCATCGCTTCTGTTCTTTTGGACTACTGTTCCGCTGGTAACTTTATTGGTGCCTCCCAGGTCCGTAAATGCCATCTTCCAGTGTCTCGTCTTGCCGGTGATTACTTTTGCCTGGACTTTCACAGTATCTAGGCCCTTGACAGATTAACAGGTACAAAATAGTACACTTCTTAGATGTCGGTATGTTATATGCGTTTACGAGGGCAGAATAATTTCCTTCAGTACTCTTAATAAACATATTGGAGTAAAACACCAGCCAGTGATTACTTTTGGCTGTCCTTTCACAGTATGTAGGCCCTTGACAGATTAACAGGCACAAAATAGTACACTACTTAGATGTAGGTATGTGCTATGCATTTATGAGGGCAGAAAAAATGCGCTACTGTACGCTTCAAAAATTATTTGAGTATAACACCAGCTGGTGATTACTTTTGGCTGTCCTTTCACAGTATGTAGGCCCTTGACAGATTAACAGGTACAAAATAGTATACCACTAGATGTAGGTATGTGGTATGCACTTATGAGGGCAGAAAAATGTGTCACAGCACCAGCAGTACACAACAATGCTGGAGCACACAGTCACTGTGTACTAAACCCAAAATTTCAAAAAGACTCTCTCTCAAATACTATTAGGAATGGACACCAGTTGTTGTGGAACAAAGACACAGATTTGCCCTAAAAAATTATTTCTCCCTCTTGTGAAAACGCTTCAGCAGCTGAGGCAACACACGGGTCTCTGCCCCTCTCTGTAATAGAATGCTGTTCATAGTGACAGTTAATCGCTGCAGTAAGAATTAATTTCTGTGCAAATACGCTGTGCTCTGTGTCCTACAGAAGGCTGAGGTGACTAAGAGGTGAAACGCTGCTGGAATGAGCTTTTCTGTATAATACACACAGCGATGTTTGTACTTTCTCTATGCAATGTAATGAACGAGATGACGAGCCACAAAATGGCTGCCGAATATATGGGACTGTGACATCACAGGGGTGACTAGCTGCTGATAGGCTGCATACTGAAAGTAATTCAGGGCCAACTTGCCTACTTACCTTCCCGCCTTGTCTTCTCGCCTTCCCAACACTCCTTGCCCCATGTACTGACATGTGGATCCCCCATTTTAGATGCCCTGGAGCCTGGACCGCAGTGAATTAAGTTTAATGAAGCGATTTGCTCGATAGAATTGCGGCGATATTCGCATTCGTCGGGAATTGAATAATTCATGAAATTCGTAAGAAATTCGTGTTCGTCAGCTTCGATTTACTCATCTCTAGCCAGAAGCGTTCAAATAGAGGGAAGAAAATCGCTGGATCATCTGCCACATGGAAATCCTCAGATGTCACTTTTATTGTTGTCCTTTAAAATGCAGTTTGGGGAGCTAATTTCTCTTCCTCAGGAAACAGGTCTGTTATCTGAGGAAGGAGAATTAGCTCTCAGAAACATGTTGTAAAGAACTTTTCTGAAAAGTGATTTCTGAGGATTTTCATGTGGTAGAGGGTTTTTCAGCACAGTATCCAGGGATTTTCTTCTCTGTATAAATGCCATGACAGTATTCTCTTCTAGTGGAAAATACAGTGCTTGAGGGAGGCCGACAAGTGCTTTCTCTACAGAAATGAAGAAACTCTGAAGGCACATGTTTTTTTCTTATTAGGCATTTTTATGATCTAATCCAATTTTAGGTGTAGTTTTGACTGGGTATTGTTCATGTTATTACAGAATAAAATGGACAACACTTTTTTAACCACATCTTTATTTGAGGAAGACACAGAGAAAACCCCATCAAGAAAAAAGGATTGTTGATCACAACAAGATAATTGAATTTTAATAAAATAACAACACAAACTGTCTGGTTATGTCTCAGCCTACACTGCAGAGCTGATCATGTAATTAGTTCTAATAAGATTTCTGTACTTACATGAGGTCATCTGAGAATGCATTTATGGCAGATCTACCACTGACTACGTATTTACTGTGACTAACCACATGGAGTTGTTTTACAATAAAAAACTGGAAGTGTACACTTGTTACAGCAATTGTCCAGATGTTCAAATCATTTTTCTTAAAGGGGTATTCCGAGTTTATACATCTTATCCCTTACCCAAAGGATAGGGGATAAGATGTATGATCGCAGGGGTCCAGCCGCTGGGGACCTCTGCGATCGTACATCTTATGCCCTATCCTTTGGATAGGGGATAAGATGCATAAACCCGGAATACCCCTTTAATGGCTAAGAATGGTAAAAAATAATAAAAGAAGTCAAACACTTCCCACTTCCCCAGATCTCCTGTTTCAACTATTCCTGGATTCCCTGCTGTTCTCTACTATCTGGTCCCTATCAAAACAGACATGTGATCTCTAAAGCCAATCACTGGCCGCAAGGAGTCACTGTTGTGATTGGTCACAGCTGTCCCATGTTACAGAGACTGACAGGACCTAGGAATTGCAGACACGGTAGCAACAAGAGACTGGTAAGTAGGATTTTATTATTAACCACCATTCGGAGTCATTAAGAAAAGTCTGAACAGCAGAACAAACACTTCAAAACATTAATTTCCTTTTTTGTTGATCCAGAATTATTACTCTGCAGGCTGCAGAGTTTTAAAACTATTTTCCTCAAAATTTTTCATATTTTCTGTGTTTCTCTACCTTGCATTGATACAATACATCTTACCACACACCCATATTTAACTTAAGTCCTAATCTATGAAAGTCCTACTAGCAACATTGCAATTTGTGTAACAATACTACATGCATTCAAATACAAATATTTAGTTCTTAATGCATAGTTGTGAAGAAATGATGTCATCAGTATTCATCTCAGTGGCAGTGAAAATTCACAGTTCACAATCAGTTGATTCCCCATGTTTCAATGTAAAGTTAACCCTTAAGTAATCATTGACCTGTTTCATGTTTATTTACAATGCTCCTTGTATCCTTTTGTTGGTAAATAAATTTATAGTATTGTATTGCTATAAGGTCGTTTGGGATTTACCTAGTTTTATGTAAGAGACAGAAGGCAGATCAGGTAGTATTATACAACGTGAAAGTTCCCACACAGCAGATAGAGGCTATCTGCATATAGCTGTTTTACGGCTCTGAAGCACCACCCAAAAATGGCAGTTTTTTTTTTTTACTATTGAATTTTATGGAACTTAGTAGCAAAATCACTCTTAATACTCTCACACTCATTAATTTCACTGCAATAGTTACAGCCATAAAAGTAACTGTCCAGGCATTTTTTTTGGCTGTTTATGTGACCAAATACAACTGTATTTTGGCACATAATTTGGGCCCTTTTTGGGATGTTAACATCCCAATATGGTCTCCTTAGTATAGATTCATTTTAATGGCTATGGCTTTTGCTGTACCCAAAAAACTCTTCTTTGTGCAACTGGTCTAGTTACAACACTTGTATTTTTTACAATAGTCCTCAAGCCCCATGCAGTTTCTTCCTAAAAGAATAAAGTGAACTAGGACAAGCATGTTATGAGCTGCAATTTTACTTGAAAGAAAAGTAAGAACTATATGGAAACAGTGAAAGGAAAACCTTTTTTACAGCTGATATGTGTGCAATGTAAACACTACACTACAGTAAGTATTGCACAGTTCAAAGTCTCAGTAAGAACTAGTAATTTTTTAGTGAAATAAAAAAAAAAAGACAATGAAAAAACAACTGTAAAACTTAAATTGATAGTTGCCTGCTCTATTGACAGATACTTACAGTATATTCATATCCGGCTACACCTTGCGGGCCTGGGAATTATGTTATAATCTGAGACCCAATGAAGGGTCCTTTGATCGTTGGTGGGGCAGTCCCAACTGTATAAATACAGCTTCAGCTGAAAGTTATTCTAAAGGTTTAGCACAAATAGCTCTAAAAGCTTAATGGAGTAGTCCAGTGGTGACTCAGTGGTTTACAACTTATCCCCTATCTTAAGGATAGGGGATAAGTTGCAGATCGCGGGGGGTCCAACCCCTGGGGCCCCCTGCGATCTCCTGTACGGAGCCCCAACAGCCCGAGGGAAGGGGGCGTGTCGACCTCCGCACGAAGCGGCGGCCGACACGCCCCCTCAATACAACTCTATGGCAGAGCCGAAGCGCTGCCTTCGGCAATCTCCGGCTCTGCCATTGAGATGTATTGAGGGGGCGTGTCGGCCACCGCTTCATGCGGGGGTCGACACCCGCTATCTCGGCGGAGAGCCGGGGCCCCGTACAGAGAGATCGCGGGGGGCCCCAGCGGTTGGACCCCCCGCGATCTTAACCCCTTAAGGACACATGACGTACTGGAACGTCATGTGTCCACTCCCGATCTATAACGCGGGGCCACGGCGTGGCCCCGCGTCATAGCGGTTCGGGCCCGGCCTCTAACAACGGCCGGGACCCGTGGCTAATAGCGCGCGGCATTGATCGCAGTGCCGCGCGCTATTAACCCTTTAGACGCGGCGTTCAAAGTTGAACGCCGCGTCTAAAGTGAAACCGAAAGCATGCCGGCTAGCTCAGTGGGCTGTTCGGGATAGCCGCGGTGAAATCGCGGCATCCCGAACAGCTGACAGGACAGCGGGAGGGCCCCTACCTGCCTCCTCGCTGTCCGATCGCCGAATGACTGCTCAGTGCCTGAGATCCAGGCCTGAGCAGTCATGCGGCAGAATCATCGATCACTGGTTTCTTATGAGAAACCAGTGATCAATGTAAAAGATCAGTGTGTGCAGTGTTATAGGTCCCTATGGGACCTATAACACTGCAAAAAAAAAGTGCAAAAAAAAAGTGAATAAACATCATTTAACCCCTTCCCTATTAAAAGTTTGAATCACCCCCCTTTTCCCATAAAAGAAAAAACACAGTGTAAATAAAAATAAAAATAAACATAAATGGTATCGCCGCGTGCGGAAATGTCCGAATTATAAAAATATATCGTTAATTAAACCGCACGGTCAATGGCGTGCGCGCAAAAAAATTCCAAAGTCCAAAATAGTGCATTTTTGGTCACTTTTTATATCATGAAAAAATGAATAAAAAGCGATCAATAAGTCCTATCAATGCAAAAATGATACCGTTAAAAACTTCAGATCACGGCGCAAAAAATGAGCCCTCATACCGCCCCATACACGGAAAAATAAAAAAGTTATAGGGGTCAGAAGATGACAATTTTAAACGTATACATTTTTCTGCATAAAGTTATGATTTTTTCCAGAAGTGCGACAAATTCAAACCTGTATAAGTAGGGTATCATTTTAATCATATGGACCTACAGAATAAAGGTAAGGTGTCATTTTTACCGAAAAATGTACTACGTAGAAACGGAAGCCCCCAAAAGTTACAAAATGGCGTTTTTTTTTTCAATTTTGTCTCACAATGATTTTTTTTCCCGTTTCACCGTAGATTTTTGGGCACAATGACTGACGTCATTACAAAGTAGAATTGGTGGTGCAAAAAATAAGCCATCATATGGATTTTTAGGTGCAAAATTGAAAGAGTTATGATTTTTTAAAGGCAAGGAGCAAAAAACGAAAATGCAAAAACGGAAAAACCCCCGGTCCTTAAGGGGTTAAGGGGTTAAACTTATCCCCTATCCTTAGGATAGGGGATAAGTTTTTCACCACTGGACTACCCCTTTAAATCCCAAGTTCATAAAAATACAGTGCTCACTAGATGCCACCATAGCTTAAAGTGTACTTGTCATATCCCACAAAAAAACTGTTATATGTTACTCAGTACCTTCATCATGTACATGTAATTGTTATGTATTTATCACCCATATTTCACAAAAAATAGCATATTACAGCTGCTCACTATCTTTTTCATCTTCCCAAAGGGAAGGGGGTGTCCCTCTCTTGCCTGCACTGTGCATGAATCCTTCCCCTCCCTCACTCTTCTGACTCACTGCTCTTCTGGCAGCCCTGCTCTGTAACCCTTTCCTCTCTAGTTTTATGCTGTACACACACGTACACACACGTACACACACAAACACAATGATTGAATATTGGAGATTGCCTGTACTCTACCACCAAAGACAATATGGTGAGTGTATAACTTACATCTTCCTTAATTAGTGCAAAGGTTTAGTGCTAAAAGTACAGTGTTTTTATGCATACATTTTCTTTTGTTCCCATGTCATTCATGTTGATAATTCTTTACCAGTCCTGTAATGCTGGGACTTGTAGTTTTGGAATAGTTGGAGGTACAGTGTGTGGATAACTCTTTTTTACAGCAATGTTGCCTTCAGATGTCTGCCTACAGCTTTTGCAAAACTCTCAGCATGCCCAGACATCCTTTGACTGTTCAGGCATGCTTGCAGTTTTGCAACAGCTGGAGGCATATGTTTAGTAAAACTAGTGTTACAGCAGTGTTGCTGCAGGCTGTGTTCCTCCTGCAGCCTTGTCAATCAGCCATCTGGTATCCATCACCCCTGGACACCCTCATGCAGCTGTGGAATGCATCAGTGTTCAAGTATCTATGGGGACTGCTAGTGGCGGGATTTTCAAAGGCAGTTTTCTTTAATAAAATGTGAACTTTTTTCCCCATTATTTTGCCCAGCTCTGTATAGTACATATGTTTTGAGGCTAACAGGGCTTGTATGAGTTTGATTACCAATCTTACTGCATGTAAACCATTTGCACCTTGCTTTATAAAATCTGAAAACCTCAACACTGGAAGCTGTCTAAACTTGCAGTAGAACTTGCTGTGCTCTCTGCAGCTCAGTCCCTTTAAACTGAATAAGGCTGGGTTCACACTACGTTTTGTCCCATACGGGAGCGCATACGGCAGGAGGGAGCTAAAAGCTCGCGCTCCTGTATGTAACCGTATGCGCTCCCGTATGCCATTCACTTCAATGAGCCGACCGGAGTGAAACGTTCGGTCCGGTCGGCTCATTTTTGCGCCGTATCCGCTTTTACAACCGGACCTAAAACCGTGGTCAACCACGGTTTTAGGTCCGGTTGTAAAAGCGCATACGGCGCAAAAATGAGCCGACCGGACCGAACGTTTCACTCCGGTCGGCTCATTGAAGTGAATGGCATACGGGAGCGCATACGGTTACATACGGGAGCGCGAGCTTTTAGCTCCCTCCTGCCGTATGCGCTCCCGTATGGGACAAAACGTAGTGTGAACCCACCCTTAGACTGAACTGCAGTACCAAGCACAGCTGATAGTGAATGTACAGCACTCTCCCTAAAAAACAATGATGGTTATTAGCAGTCAAGTGCAGTGCCCCTTCAGCTTGCTGAATGGTGGAATTGCTGGAAGTTGGATGTCCAGTGAGCTAATGCTGATGCTGTCTTGAGGATAGGCCATCAGTATCAATGTCTTAGAAAAGCTCCTTTATGCATATAATATGTTGAATAAAATGATAATAGGATTTTGCCAATAAATTATACAAGTAGTAAATTCTATGTTTAAACTTGTTTAAGAAACAAGTAACAACAAACATAAAATATAATAAAAATCTTTATCAAAATAAAAACAGCAACCTGACATAAGTCTTTGTGAAGCATAACAGAAGGCATGCATAAGCTTGAGTATCAAAGCCATCTTATAGAAGACTGAGAAAATAGGATAAACATGTTATTACCTAATGTGGTGAGCCACGGGGTGTGATGTGAGGTGTAAGGGGCAGATGGTGTTGCCCAGAAGTAGATGGTATTAACCCCTTCGTGTTCGTGATGCCAGGGTGTAGTTTGCCTATGTAACCACCCGAAGGAAGTACCGCTAGTCCTAGGTTAGGCAAGGGCAAATAATAGTCCAAGGCCAGGTTAAGGTTAACGGTAGCTTTTACTGAGGTAGACAGATGGCAAGTCTATACAGTTCGGCCAGGATCCCAGAGAGGTGACCAGTAACACAGGGGACCTCGCAGCTTTCTTGGACTTGCAGTGACTTGAGAGACTATAGGTGCAGGCCACACTGACTGCAATTGACTTGACTTGACTGAAGATGATGACAGCAGATAAAGATGACTTGACTTACTGACTTATGGCAGCAATTTAGGTTGAGGCCTCCAGATATGCTGGACACTGACCCTGAGAGGTTTGGACTGGACTTGACCACAGCCGAAAGTGAAACACAAGAGAGAGATTGTAGTACCTCCCCCTCTTACAAAGGGGAACTGGGCAAAGAGCCCATAGGCTAACTCCGGGTCACCTGGTTCTCTCTGGGTAACAAACGTAATACTTAAACATGTGACAAACATTATCATGTGACTAACAATCATGTGACCAACTTCAAAGGTCCTTTACACTATTCACATTATGGGGGAACCCTGCAGGAGAGCCCTGAGGACGTACAGGGACTCAACCTGACAGGGCTGTAGGAACATATCCCATACTGGGACATCACAAAGCCCCCTACTTAAGTAAAGTCACCCTCGATGTCCGTCCTGGAAGGCTTGAGGAGCAAAATGGCCATGGGGCCACATGCAGTCCTGGGGCATTGCAATTAATGTCTATATCAAGGCTGTTGTTGACAAAAACTGAGAATGCAAAAGAGTCTCTGTATCAATGTCCATACATGCTTTGATAAATTGTATAACTGAACAACCATAGGATTACTGGTGAATAAGGATTATGTATAGCAATGACAACATTCTTATGACTATGTTATGAACATGACCTATAAAACTTTTATTTGACTACAACTATGCATATTATGACATTAGACTATGACTATGCATATAACAGTTTGTACATATGATTAGGACATAACACTGGTGGATTGGGTTGCCGGAGGCTTTCTGTTCAATGCCTTGCCTACTGGAGTCCCTTGGCGTGACACACTTCTCCTCAGAATACTAGATACATTTATTAGATAACATTTGACACTTGTTACCTTTGACTTTTGAGTTACGTGCTTAGTGAGTATAGGAATATCTTCTGGCCAGCAAAGTATCCTGAGCACGTGGACACAAGAAAGTTACATTGACATATGAGACATAGGACACCCAAAGACATTTGCATGGACTGTGATGTATTGAGTGCCACAGACCTGATGTACATTAGATATGTGTACATTAATTTTATATGTACTTATGGACTATGTGTAGTACTAGACTGTACAATTTATTAGTCCTTGCATCTTGTGGGTAACTGACCCTGGGTAGACCGTTAGGACATACGCAGCACCACCTCTTGTGACTCAGGAACACTTGGCTCTTGGCACAACTGGAGTGATAGAGGCCTCTTGAAGATCCATTTCCAGAGTTGGAGCTGGTTCTGGACTATCTGGACTCGGGCTGGCTGGCAGAGATATTGGAGACCTGGAAACCAGAGTGTAGACTGGTACCAATAGTAATAGGACTTGAGCTGGTGGGGTGACTAGAGTTGGCTGCACCGGCCCCTGAGATGGAATGATACCGAAGATTGCAGGTTGGCTGGGAGAGAACATGGGGACATCCATGGATGGGTGGAGCCCCTCTCCAGGCACGTACTCTCTCGCAGGTTTGACAGCTGGTGGAGGAGACACAGGAGGTTCTGGCAGATCTTCTTTGCAACATAACTTTATCCGGTTACTGTGGACGACTTGCGGCTCGTACTCTGGTTTCTGGATTGCATACATATCTGAGTCTGTGTAGGGTACGGCTGTCACTGTGTAGGACTCCATTTTCCAGTTTGTGGGTCCTCGGGAACTTCAGCAGCCAGAACTTGTCGCCTAACTGGAGGGGTTTGGTGGAGGCATGACGGTTGTAGTCTTGTTGTTGCCTTTGCTGAGCCTCACCCATCTTCTTGTTGACAATCTCTCTGGCTTCCTGGATCCTTCTTTGGTGGTCAGAGACCCACTCCATAGAAGCTTGCGGAGAGTTGTTGAAGGGAGCTTAGAGTCCAAACGTCCGGTCTTTTGGCAGCTGCCTGTGTCGATCCATCATCATGTAGAACAGGGTGTTTCCAGTAGAACAATGGACTGTGTTATTATAAATTTCCAGCAATTCTGGCAACAAGCGGGGCCACTCTCCATGCTTTGACACAGACACTGCTCGCAGCATGTGGATGAAAACTTGATTGATGCGCTCACAGAGCCCCTTCCCTTGATGGTGGTAAGCAGTAGCCAAAGTTTCTTGTAGGCGTGAAACTGACACAGCTCCTGGAAGAGTTGGGCCTCGAAGGCCATTCCAAGGTCCATTAGGACAGACTCCGGACACCCAAGGATTTGTACCCAATGAGAATAGAACATCTGGACCATGGCTTTGGCTTTGATGTCTTTAACGGGCACTACGACAACCCACTTGGAGTAGTGATCCACCATGGTGAGAGCATAAGTGTACCCACACCAGGTAGGAGACAGCTTGACATGGTCTAGCGTGACCAACTGGTTAGGCCTTTCACTCTGGATGGAATGGAGGGGTGCTCTTGCGTCTTTGCATCCATTCTTGGTAACGTTGCAGACGGCACACTCACTGCACCATTTCTCGATGTTGTTCCACATCCCAATCCAGTAGAACCTTTGTCTGACAGTAGCCTCGGTCTTGTGGACTCCAAAGTGTCCCGACTGATCATGGTATGTGTTGAGGACCATTGCCGCATCTCTTCGGGGAACCAGAATCTGATGAAGTCGATCACCAGAAACTGGATCCAAAGAGTTTCGGTACAACAATCCTTTGTGCACGAACAGTTGCTTCCTCTTTCTCCATAAACATTTCAACTCGTAGTCACACTGGGCCCGGCGTAGACGGTTTGGTACCTTTTTCATCAGAAGGTAGTCCAACAGATCCCGCATGACTCGACTTTCATCTTGTAGAGTCTTCCAGGTGTATAGGTCTTCCTGGACCTTCTAGGACCTGGGTTCACCCTCTTCAAGGGTGGTCACAGTATTCTGACTCATGAACTTCTGGTAGAATGGGGGCATCTCCATATCTTCCTAGTCATCTTCGACAGGTGGCTCTTCGCTGGGTGTCATTCAAGATAGAACATCGGCGATGACATTTGACTTGCCGCTTCTGTACTTGATGGTGAAGTTGTAGTTGGCCAATCTTGAGGCCCAACGCTGTTCGATGGCACCCATTTTGGCAATGTTCAAATGGGCCAACGGGTTATTATCCGTGTAGACAGTGAATGGCGTGGCAGCCAAGTAGTCTTTAAACTTTTCAGTTACAGCCCATACTAGGGCGAGGAGTTCCAGATTGAAGGAGCTGTAGTTGGCATAATTCTTCTCTGCTCCTCCCAGATTATGTCTGGCATAGGCTATCACTCACTCTTGCCCTTCTTGGACTTGGGACAGGACATCTCCCAGACCTTCAAAGCTGGCATCAGTATACAATCGGGAACTGCTGACTGTAGTCTGAATACACCAGGATAGGTGGTTCTGTCAACAGGTGCCAGAAAGTTAAACAGATTTGTAAATTACTTCTATTGAAATTTTGCAATCCTTCCAGTTCCAGTTCCAAAAAGAAAATAATTTCCTTTGTAGTATTCAGCAGCTATTAAGTACTGGAAGGATAAAGATTTTTTTTAATAGAAATAATTTGCAAATCTTTTTAACTTTCTGGCACCAGTGGATTTAAAAAAAAAAAAACTTTTCCACCAGAGTACCACTTTAAGAGCTCGTAACGCTGTTTCTTGCTCTTCGGCCCATTCAACAGGTAGTCTTCCACTGTAGTTCTCCTTCGCCGTACCCCGTAAGAGAGCTGTGAGGGGTTCTACAATCTGGGTGTAGTGGGGAATAAAGCGGTGGTAGTAGCCGACAAATCCCAGGAAGCTCCTGACATCTTTCACTGTGCGCGGGGTAGGCCAGTCCTTGACAACCTCTACCTTCTCGGGATAAGGCTGAACTCCCTCGGTGCTGTCAACATGACCTAGGTAGTGTCCCTGAGGTTTAAGCAGATGACACTTGGACGGCTTAATCTTCAGTCCATGTTTGATCAAGAATTGGAAGACTTCTGAGAGATGACTAAGGTGCTCCTGGTAGGACTTGGAGTACACGATGACATCATCTAGGTACAACAGTACACTCTGAAAGTTTAGATGGCTCAGGCACCGCTCCATCAGATGCTGGAACGTGGCAGGAGCATTGCACAGCCCAAACGGCATACTTTTGAATTCAAACAGTCCCATGGGTGTCACGAAGGCAGTCTTCTTTCGATCTTCCACGGCCATAGGCACTTGCCAATACCCACTGGTTAAGTCCAAGGAGGAGAAGTAGGCAGCAAACCCAAGGGCTGTAATTGACTCTTCGATTCTTGGAAGAGATAAGTGTCCTTATTTGGGACATTGTTCAGTTTCCTGTAGTCAACACAAATACAGATGGTCCCATCCTTCTTCTTGACCAAGACAAGGAGCGCCGCCCAGGGACTCTGACTCTCTAGAATGACGTCCACGTCCTTCATGTAAACCAGCATATTCTTAACGGTTTGATACATGCCTGGCGCGACCGGACGGTGTCTTTCTTTGATAGGTGAGCTGTCAGGATCCTGTGCTGGATCATGGACGCACGTCCAAAGTCTGTGGGGTGTTTACTGAAAGCCTTGTGGTACCTCTTGGCGACATTAATGACTCCACTGACTTGATCTCTCTGAGTGGTTTTGTTTCCCACTTGAAGTTGTGCCCACCAGCGCTTAGGAGAACTTGCAGAAGATCCCGGAGTCACTTGGGCTGCCCACTGTTGGGCCACCTTGCATTCTGTTAAGATGTTCTTTTACTCTAGAAGATACAGCTGGGTGACTAAGTTGTATTTAGGTTAGACTGTAGCAACATCGGACAGATTGAATAGCCGGACTGGAACTCTCCCATTAGTAACTGTGACAAGGCTTCTTGAGGCTTGGACCAGGGGACGATCTTCCAACTGCATAGGCTGTAGCAGGGCTTGATAGTCCTTATTTCTTACTCCAGGACATGCATGGCACCAGATGATTGTTTCTGTGTTGGGATGTAGGGTCACCCACCTGATGTCTTGGATTCGTATTTTTCCGATTTCACCTTGCTGGTTGGCAAACTTCTGCTCCGTCTGTAGGACCTTTAAGTGGTGCTGCGCAGCCCGCTGGCCTGAAGGGGACATGTATGGGAGAGAGGCATGCAAGAAATCTACAATTTCAGGGAAACAGTTTTTCATGATATTCATCCCCAGTATAAACTCAACAGACCCCTTATCTGACACATTAGTTACAATCACTCCCTGCCTCCTAAGTACGTGCTCTCCCAACTGAATGATTGGCTCACAATATCCATGTCTGGGTATTGGTTGCCCATTACCCGCCACTACTTTCAGGTCAAGATCATCAGGCTCACACAATACACAAGCATTCCAATACTTATAGAAAACATTTTTAGGCATAGTAGACACTTGTGACCCTGTATCTATCAACGTCTCCAACTGTACACCTTCCACAATAATCTTTACATAGGGGCAAGAAGCGACATAACGTGATAGTCCTGACTTATGGTGTTCGGGAGTTGTGACTGCTGGCTGTTTTCCTGGGGGTGGGTCCTTGACCCCAGAGTGAATTCCGTTTAAACCCCAGCAGTGAATTTTCCAGTGTCCAGACTTGTTGCAGTAGGTACAGAAGGGTCTATTACTCCCAGAATATCTAGCGGGTGAAGGAGCACAGTAACTGGGATTACATGGGGCAGGAGCAGAGGGGGTTTCTCTAGGCAAGGATTGTTCATGGGAGAGGGGAGTAGGCCTTGTGGTGAGCTCCTGGACAACCTTAGTCAAATATGCAAGGTCTTGTTTAATAGACTGTAGGTCTGAATCTGTAGTGACTGACAGAGTTGCTTGGATTGCAGTGACTGGCAAAGTACATGACACTGAGGTGGGGACAGGTGATGGTGGTGGTATGGGTCTGGCTACCACCCCTAGTGGCTTATGGACAGGTGTAAGGGGTGTACAAGCTTCCTCTAACTCAGTCCCGGACTCAATCTCTTGTATGGGGAATGGCATGTTGGGATTTTGGACCGCTAACATTCTCAGTTGGGCTTTGTCCCACTTATTAAGAGCCCCATCGATAAACATGTCCATTAACACCTTGTTGCTCTGCTTGGGCGTGATACCATCTATTTTTTGAACAGTCTCTAAGGCATTCTGTAGGGCGACGTCATAAGCTCTTAAAGTCTCACCTGGCTTCTGTTACCTCTCATACAACCAGAGACGTACCTCTGATGGAGAATGTGACTCAAATACCTGGTACAATCCTTCAAAGATATGCTCAACAGTCACCTTCTCGGAGGTCGGCCAGGTGTGGACTTCCTCTAGTGCTGGTCCCTGTAGCTTTGCTGTGAGCAACTGCACCTGTTGATTAGGAGGGAGAGAATAAAAGACAAACTAACTCTGGATCCTCTCCTTGAAATCCCTCAGGGTGAAGTGGTCTCCTTTGTAGGTAGGGAGGACAGAGTTCCCCATGAATACCGGTGCTGACATGTTATAGACTTTTTAAGTACGCCATCACTTTTAGAAGAATTGAGTGCTTTGTCACTTTAAGATGAATTGAGTGCGCTGTCGCTTTATGAGGAATTGAATGCACTGTCGCTTTAAGAGGAATTGAGTGTGCTGTCGCTTTAAGAGGAATTGAGTGCCCTGTCGCTTTAAGATGACTTGAGTACACTGTCCCTTTAAGATGCTTGATGAGGTGATGCAGCAGCTTAGTCTTGACTGACGGGAACACTCTGGGTGGCGCTCCCCCCGATGTGGTAGGTACCAGGTGACGCTGCTGGGCACTAGAGGGTTAATGCAGGGAGCCACCGGTACTAGAGTCTTATTTGCAATGATCGTTAGTATATACAGAGTCTGCAATGCAGCGGGTATGTGACGGGACAGTGGAGCCGGATGCAGCTGCCGAAACCACCAATATGGCTGCACCCGGGGAACTTCCTGTTCCGGCTGGTAAAGTCTTCCCCCGTGCAACATGGGGTGGATCTTTGGTTCCTCCTCGCACACTGAAGAGGCGTCACCGCTGGGGACTGACAGGGCGGAGCTGCGGCTGCTCGCGTGCACGGGAAACACCAGACTACATTTAAACCTTTCAGGTACTGACTTTATACACTCCGCAACAGCAATTAACAGTCTTTCCTTCACCCACCCCTCTATTTCACCAGCACCGCCAGTAACATGTAGTAACAACAGTTCTGTACACTTTTCTGGCGCAAACTTCTCGGACACTGCATTTCTCGGACACAGTTCAGACTAGGGGGGAGGACTTTTGGCTTTGTGGCATATGGCACACACCCGAATCCTGTTTGTGATGCCAAAGATTGTGTTGAGCCATGGGTTGTGATGTGAGGTGTAAGGGGCAGATGGTGTTACCCAGGAGTAGATGGTATTAACCCCTTCATGTTCATGATGCCAGGGCGTGGTTTGCCTATGTAACCATCCGAAGGTAGTACAGCTAGTCCTAGGTTAGGCAGGGGCAAATAATAGTCCAAGGCTAAGTTATGGTTAACTGTAGCTTTTACTGAGGTAGACAGATGGTACAGTCTACACAGTTCAGCTAGGATCCCAGAGATGTGACCAGCAACACAGGGGACCTCACAGCTTGCTGGGATTTGAGAGACTATAGGTGCAGGCCACACTGACTACAATTGACTTGACTTGACTTGACTGAAGATGATGACAGCAGATAAAGATGACTTGACTTACTGACTTGTGGCTGCAATTTAGGTTGAGGCCTCCAGATGTGCTGGACCCTGAGACATCTGGACTGGACTTGACCACAGCAGAAAGTGAAACACAAGAGAGATTGTAGTACCTCCCCCTCTTATAAAGGGGGGTTGAGCAAGGAGCCCATAGGCCAACTGCGGGTCATCTGCTGCTCTCTTGGTAACAAACATATGACTTAAACATGTGACTAACATTATCATGTGACTGACAATCATGTGACCCACTTCAAAGGTCCTTTGCACTTAATATACAACTTATTCACATTATGGGGGAACCCTGCAGGAGAGCCCTGAGGACGTACAGGGACTCAACCTGACATGACTGTAGGAACATATCCAGTACTGGGACATCACACCTAAGATATGATGTTAAGAGTTGCAGAAATAGACTCATCAAAGCACTGTGGAATTGTCGCACATGCAGACGCATGCAGACGCCTGTTATAGATTATACTATGAAGACAAACTAATCTACTTAGTTTATTAGTAAATGTTGGTAAGCTAGTGAGAAATTCAGAATTTTATTCTGATTAGGCTTTGTGCATCCTAAAGGGAAATGTTTTTAAAAAAAGATAAATTATTCATAAAAAGATTAAACCCAGCTGTGCAAAAGGAAAAAAAAAATGCATATTGAAATAAAGATTTGAAAATATCAGTGATTCACCCCAGTCTAATGGCTCATACCTATAAGATAGAAAGTGTCTAAGCTATCGAAATATGATCCAATAGTGCTAAGTATTAACAGCCCTTTATTCCACAGCATTGGTAGGCTTTATTCACATTGGATTTGGGCTAAAGGGAATGTATCACCTACATTTTTTTTTTTTTTACTGATTAGAGCCATATACTGAAAATGTAATGCTGTCTGTGATGTTAAAAGGGATATTCCGTGATTTTTTTCCATTTAACTATGGTACAGGGGCTTTATAGTTTGTATAGTGTTTGTACATGTGTTGAATGGCTGGTCTCGCAATTCTTATGTGATCTTTGCCCCGATATTCATTCTAGCAGCATGCAAAATGAGTGTTGTTTTAGCTTTTCCCAGGCTGCAGTGCGGCCCGAGTCATTATATCACTGGTCAGGTGTTGAAAGGGTGAGATCATTCTCCATGGGGCTGCAGGAAATTGTAGGTTCAATCACAGCACAGCATGCAAGGCAGCTCAGCTGTGCTGCAATGGGTGGAGTGGCTGATGTGTGGAAGGAAGAAAAGTGACCTCCCACTTACAAACAAGGGGTCCTAGGACTTGTAATTGAAGGGAAGGGACTCCAACAGGATATAGCCAGTTCACAAAAAGAAAGCAGAAGCGTTATGGTGTACTCACAATGCAGACATTTAGCCCCAAGACAAGCACGGATCATTCCTAAGCATTTCCATAACTGTCTGGCTGGTAAGAACTAAAGTCACCTTATGGTGGATAACCCCTTTGAGGAGGATACTGCTGGGAAGTGATCTGTACAGAACAGGAAGCCTCAGCTTAGTTTAAAGCCTACTGACCATAATGAAAACTGCAAGATTTCAGGATTCTTTTTTGGAAATAACTATCTAGTAACACAGTAAATTAGAAAATAATATGACGAAAAATTCTTAAAAAATATGGTTAACATAAAAAGTTTATTTAAACAATAGGTAATTTTCTGATGAAACATTCTAATTAAATTCAGTGTATATGCTGTGGAATCTTTCAGTGTATGCATTAAATGCAAAGCCTGGACATATGCCACTGTATACAAAAAACAGCATATATCACCTAAAGGTTCCTATGTAAACAAATTCTTTTTATACCACACAGTTTCTTTGTGGAATGCATCTGCACTGAAAAACACACTTGACTTTGCTTTTCACTACAAATTGAAAATAAAGGTATGCCAAGTTATAGTCCCCAAACCTATCCGGAACAAACACTGTTTTGGCATATCTTGGGTAAATAGGGCCCTTTGGATGAGTGTGTGAACGATTGGAATTTTAAACATATTTTCACATTTTGAACTCTATGTTAGGTATTATCTGAATATGACGTTGAATAACATTGCAAATACATAGAATTATTTATCCTGTACTGATCCTAAGTACCACCTTGCATTATAGGTCGCATTCATAATTCTGTAGATTTTACATATAAAATTACACCCATTAATCCATACTTCCTCCTGCAATTGCATTGTGGGAAATGTTGAGTTTTCAGCGGACACCATACAGTAAATGTATAAAGGTAAATATACTTTCTAGTTGGTAGAAGAGATAAATTGTTATAGGACTTGTGTGCCCTATTTGTACTTTTTACTAAAGTCAGATGGATGGGAACTTTATTACACAATGGAATATGAATACTAGAGTAAGGTGGGTGTGATTAGAAGCTTAATAATTAGACCCCACTGAACATGTTTTATGCCCAGTCAGCCTCCTAATCTCACCCCTTAGGCTAGCATTTAAACCTTCTTTTGCAAAAAAAAATAAAAAAATAAAAAAAAACGGTCCCACCCATCTGTCTATTCAGTGAATATGAATAGTAATGAAAGTAAAATAGTTCATCCAGTAAAGCCCATATATCTTGGGAACAGGGGTGCAAGGCAATAAAAGCACTATTGGAATCAGGGCAACTATGGCTATAAAATGATTTCCATTTCTTTTTGGATTGACCACACACACAGGTCCTTAATAATGGCTGACAGCAAGCTTGTCAACTGTTTCCAATAACAACAAACAGAAATATGATTGCAGATGTGGACTGTATTATAAATTATGTATTTACAGTGTTACTCAACTGTTTACATAGATTTCTGCAGGATTTCTTTTATATATATATCTGCAGTGGCAGATTTGAGAGTGTATTTTTATGCTGTGTGGACAAGATTTCGACAATTCTCATCCACTTTGTTGCTACTGAAGAATATCTACAGGGTATCTGCCCCATGTGACCAAACCAATGTTGACAGAATGTTGATACAATCTGCACATTACTTGATTAATAGACCATGTGGCAAAGGTTAATAACGTGACATTGAAGATTATAAATTCGCAATATATTCCAATTCTTTTTACATGAGAGGTACTCAAAGGGGAAAAAAAAACATTTTCAAAAACCTGCTGCTATAAAATTATACAAATATGTAAATGAACTCTATTTAAAAATGTCAAGCCTTTTAGTACTTATTAGCTGCTGTACGCCCTGGAGGAACCAAAAAACATGTTTTTCTTCTTCTCTGAAATACCCTTTAATATTGAAGTAAATTAATTGTGGCTCTTTTATCTCTAGTGTACCAAAGTATTGTATGTTCTATTTTTTTTTTCACTTGAAAGGGACTTTTTCATCAGTCTCACCCCCACTAACCTGCTGGTACAGGCTGGTAGTGCGGTTGACACTAATGATAATGATATCCTAACTCCGATCCGTCGTTCCGTTCACCCATTATCCTCCTCATTTGGCAGCAAGTTTGGTGCATGGGCAATGTTCCAGGAGTACGCTGGTGTCAGAGTGCAGCTTCCTCACTTGTCCCGGCTGAGAGCAGGCTTGAAGAAGCAGCAGTCGAACTCTACCCATGCACCATGCTCCCCAAATAAGTGAACGGGCCATGGCTCATAGATAGAAAAGTATCATTACCACCAGTGCCACCCACACTACCTGCAGGCTAGTACGAGTGACACTGATGACAGATTTCCTTTAATGACTCTCTACCTCTTACTCACTCTTTCAATATATATATATATATATATATATATATATATATATATATATATATATATATATCCAATTGGTATAGGTCACAGCAAAAAGTATGCAGACTCCCAATTTCAAAAAAGGCTGTGGTCTTTATTTAGGTCATCAGCAGTGCAACGTTTCGGCTATAGTGTAGCCTTTGTCAAGCATGCTTGACAAAGGCTACACTATAGCCGAAACGTTGCACTGCTGATGACCTAAATAAAGACCACAGCCTTTTTTGAAATTGGGAGTCTGCATACTTTTTGCTGTGACCTATACCAATTGGATGTTCTGTATCTGGACTGGTTATCCGGATGGTCACGGGCATAAGAGCAGGGACTAGTGCTGTCTTCCCCCTTGGACGTATATATATATATATATATATATATATATATATATATATATATACAGTGGGGATCAAAAGTTTGGGCACCCCAGGTAAAAATTTGTATTAATGTGCATATAGAAGCCAAAGAAAGATGAAAAAATCTCCAAAAGGCATCAAATTACAGATTAGACATTCTTATAATATGTCAACAAAAGTTAGATTTTATTTCCATCATTTACACTTTCAAAATAACAGAAAACAAAAAAATGGGTCTGCAAAAGTTTGGGCACCCTGCAGAATTTATAGCATGCACTGCCCCCTTTGCAAAGCTGAGACCTGCCAGTGTCATGGATTGTTCTAAATCATTATCTGGGAAGACCAGGTGATGTCAACCTCAAAGGTTTTAAATGCCCAGACTCATCTGACCTTGCCCCAACAATTAGCATCATGGGTTCTTCTAAGCAGTTGTCTAGAAATCTGAAACTGAAAATAGTTGATGCTCACAAAGCTGGAGAAGGCTATAAGAAGATAGTAAAATGTTTTCAGATGTCAATATCTTCTGTTCGGAATGTAATTAAGAAATGGCAGTCATCAGGAGCAGTGGAAGTTAAAGCAAGATTTGGAAGACCAAGAAAAATATTATACAGAAAAGCTTGCAGGGTTGTGAGAGAAACAATTCAAAACCCACGTTTGACTGCACAATCCCTCCAGAAAGATCTGGCCGACACTGGAGTTGTGGTAAACTATTCCACTATAAAGAGATACTTGTACAAATATGGTCTTTATGGAAGAGTCATCAGAAGAAAATCTCTTCTACGTCCTCACCACAAAAATCAGCGTTTGAACTTTGCAAATGAACATATAGACAAGCCTGATGCATTTTGGAAACAAGTTCTGTAGACAGATGAGGTTAAAATTGAACTTTTTGACTGGAATGATCAAAGGTACGTTTGGAGAAAAAGGGGAACAGAATTTAATGAAAAGAACCTCTGTCCAACTGTTAAGCATGGGGGTGGATCAATCATGGTTTGGGGTTGTATTGCAGCCAGTGGCACAGGGAACATCTCACGAGTAGAAGGAAAAATGGATTCAATAAAATTTCAGCAAATTTTGGATGCTAACTTGATGCCATCTGTGAAAAAGCTGAAGTTAAAGAGAGGATGGCTTCTAAAAATGTATAATGATCCTAAACACACCTCAAAATCTACGGGGGAATTACATCAAGTGGCATAAACTGAAGGTTTGTCATGGCCATCACAATCTCCTGACCTAAACATAATTGAAAATCTATGGATAGACCTTAAATGAGCAGTGTGTGACAGACAGCGCAGATATCTCAAAGAACTGGAAGACTTTTGTAAGGAAGAATGTGTAAAGATACCTCAAACAATTATTGAAAGACTCTTGGCTAACTACAAAAAGCGTTTACAAGCTGTGATACTTGGCAAAGGGGGCAGCACAAAATATTAACTCTGCAGGGTGCCCAAACTTTTGCAGACACCATTTTTTTGTTTTCTGTTATTTTGAAAGTGTAAATGATGGAAATAAAATCTAACTTTTGTTGACATATTATAAGAATGTCTAATCTGTAATTTGATGCTTTTTGGAGATCTTTACATATTTCCTTGTCTTCCTTATGCACATTAATACAAATTTTTACCTGGGGTGCCCAAACTTTTGATCCCCACTGCATATATATATATATATATATATATATATATATGTATATATATGTGTGTGTATGTGTAACTTCTTTTCCTTCAACTTTTCGATCTGTTAATAATGTTCTCCAAGCCTCAATATAATGTGTGATAATTCCTGAGAAATTCCCATAATTGTTCAATATTTTTTTCTGCTATATATTCTACTTTTTTTCACTGGGGTGGATCCATTGTTACTAAACAATTTTTTTCCCCAAGGCTACTTATATTGATCTTGTGTTACTGTGTATTTTTCCAAAAATTTTGACTAGCCAGAATTATTTAAATTTTTACATGTTAGATCTTGGCATCATATAACTATGTATTTCATTTTGACTAAAAGTCATTGATCATGACTTTATCACACCTTATAAGAAAAGTACCTGGCTTCTGGAATGCTGAGATTTATTTATCAAACTAACCCTGGTATATTTTACAAAAAAAAGCTGTTTGTAGTTGGTTAGGGCACATCACTTGGCAAGAGCCAACAAATAGCCCTTGTTGTTTATTTGAATGGTAGGATAATGATGGAATAGATGAAATGCTATCTAAGCCCATTAATGAGGCACTCCTTTTAACTCGATACATGTAATGGGCAAAATATCACAGTGTCCAAATCATTAGATAGAATGTATTCATTTCATATCATTTTCATATTAAACTTTCTAGCTCCACCTTGTCCTGCAACAGAAGCAGGCCCATCAACCTTACGAAAAGAGTACTCAACTGAAAAGTTATTTTTGTGTTGTCCTCTTCCTCTGCTCCATACAAATAGTAGGAGAAAGCAGAACAGAACCACTCCCAAAAAGGTAATACAGCCCATGGCTGTTGACACTAAGATTGTTTTTAGGTCCAAAGTAAACTTCAAGAAAACATGTGTGTCATTGTGGTAGGTATCGTTGTATTCTGCAAGATAAAGTGTTCGATTAGCATATGGTGAGTTGTCACCTTTTACAGTTAGTGTTGCAAAGTAAGTGTCATTTCCTCCTGCATTGGTGGCAATACATATATATGTACCACTGTCTTGTACCTGAGCATATCTAATCTCAAGCGTACCCTCTGGCAGCACGGTAGACCTTCCTACACTTCTGCTAGTGATCATCCTTCTCTGTGGTGAGACCCAAACAATGAGTGGAACAGGCTCCCCATCAGCCCGACAATGAAATGATACAGGCTGTCCTTCATGAGCTATGATGTGTTGGAGTTTTCTGTCTCTTATTTTAGGTTTTTGGCATGTAAAATATTCAAAAAGTATTGAGTCTGGGAAGTCACACAATGCATTGCCTTGGATTTCCGCAGGAGAAGCACATACAGGCTGGTGCCCATCAAAATTGAGGGTTTTCCTTCTCTGCAAAATCCATAGCAAACGGCAGTCACAAGCAAGAGGGTTGGCATCCACTCGCAATGTCTCTAGAGTATTGACTGACAGGAATGTACTCTCCTCCAGTGTTGAAAGCAGATTATTGGAGACATTCAGTAGACGAATCTGTCTCAAGCCATAAAATGATTGAGGCTCCACAACAGTGAGGGAAGCCCCAACCATGTGGAGCTCTCTTAGCCTGACAAGGTCCCTAAAGGAGCCTCGCTGAATGGCTCGAATAGGATTGTATGAAAGATTTAGATATTCCAGGTATGTAAGACTCCTTAGAGCAGCTGCTGGCACTGAGGTAAGATTGGTATATGTAATAGAAAGAGAAGTAAGATTTAGACCCTGGAAAGCAGTTGGGCAAATGTCTTCTAAAAAAGGCCAGCAATCAATTTCTAGTCCTTTAAGGTTGTACAGTTTCTGAAAATTCTGTTCCTCCACTGAACTGATGCTCAAGTGACGAAGATGTAATACCTCAAGACCTTGCAAATAGGAAAGTGAGTCAGGGGATATAGAGGTTAGATTGCATTTTTCTATTGTTAGTTGCTCTAGGCCTACCAATCCAGAAAAGGCTTTCTGTGAAATATACAATAGTTCATTGTCTCCTACTTCAAGGCTTTTCAAACTACGAAGGTCCTGAAACATATAGTCTAAGAGAATGACAATCTTATTTTCACTGATATCCAGTAATGTTAGATTAGTAAGTTTGCTAAACACTCCCGTTGGAATAAGTTTCAGTTGGTTGTCTTTCAATTTAAGGGTCTGAAGATAAAAGAGATTGGCAAAAGCTCCTGGCTCTATTACTGAGATAATATTTTCACTTAGATCTACCTCTTCAAGCAGTGGGTATGAGGACAGCTCACCAGGATTCAGGCATCGTATGCGGTTCTTGCTGAGGTCTAAGAGTTTTGTTTCAGACGGGATTCCTTCTGGAATAGAAGTGAGGCGTTTGCGGTGGCAGATGACCGACCGGATCTGAGGTGCACAATCACAACGGGCAGGGCATCCCAGGGTTTTTCTCTCTAAACACAGTAGCAGGAGGGGGAAAACTAAGAAGGAGGGCCAACATGATGCCATTTTACTAGGCATCATATAATCAGAGGGGCAACCATTTTGTCAGGCACCTAAAAAAAAGAAATAGAAATAAGTGTTACATTTACAAATGAAGAGTCACATTAAGGGTATGTTCACATGTGCATATTTTCTGTTGCAGATCTGAGATTTCTATGGGAAGCAAGATCTGTTGAAGCAGATCTGCAGCAGAAAATCCGCCCATGTGAACATTTTACAGCACATTTTAAAGCTGTTTAACTTCCATGCATGATATTGGCTTTGTGTTATATGGTTTATGCAAAAAACACCATGCACAGTGTATCATTTCAATATCAAAACTTAGCAACAATGTTAACCTAACTTACAAAATAGGACCAGAAAATTTCTGAGTTTAATATGTAGGATCATTTTATATGGCATTTATTAAGCAATGTAAATATGTATTGCTTTGTTTTTTTTTATCTTATTTTTTTTTTTTTTAAAGAGACATACGGTATTTTATATTTAACTTTTGTTTGTCCCATAACTACATTTTTTAAATATACAATACACTGACATACTTTTAGGAATTAGTGTGTAAAGGTGCATGTTATGAAAAAAGTAATATTTCTGTATGTGATTATTAACAACATGGTTAATGCCTTGAGTGAGGACAATACATTCTTGAAAGTGACCTGGAATTTGTATTGTGGTATCAGAGGTTCTGGACCATGATACATCACAGGCCTTGGAATACTTCTGGCTTTTAAGATAATGCTATGTCAAAGGGGTGCTCTGGGGAGGTTAAGAAAAAGAAAAAGGCCCCAAAGCCACCACAATACCGGTTCTGTGTCCCCTGTAGTTATCCATGTGATTTTGCCAGCTTTGGCCCATTTTGTCTCCTAAATATTCTTTTTTATTGCTTGCAGCCCAAACTACAACTCCCAGCAGTCAGTGCAGCTCTGTGTAATGGCTGCCAACCAATTGCTCTTACTATCTGTGTGAATGCTGTGTTGTTGTCAGCAGCACACACTACATGCCTTTTCTTTCAAACTGTCCGTCCCCCAGCAATAAATGATGATATTCGCTGAATGACAGCGGTCAGTGATTAGATTTACAGCAGGAAAAGAGCAGCGTTATGTGTTGAGGAGACGGCAAGCTCCTCACACAGGGAGGGAAGGGGAGGGGAGGCTGTGAAGCCAGAAATCATGTGGTGTTTGTCTTCCAGGAGGGTGAAGGCTAGTCTCATTGAGAGGTTTACACAAAGACAAGCAGGATCAGATAATGACATCTTTCTCTCACTCTGTATGTAAGTGACAGCAGAAAGAGGAAAACTGTTCTAGATAGCTAATGCATGATATTTAGACAAATACATAGATTGGTGAGAGGGAAAGAATGGGCTATGGGTTTAGTTCCCCGGAGTGTCCCTTTAAGGTTCTTGTCATAATAAAAGATGTAACATATCAGTTTGAAATGACTAACAACATGGTTATTTGAACAAATATCATAAAATTAGCCAGAGTGGGCAGGAATTGTAGTCATGGATGTAGGAATCTATGGTTTGTTATAGGCCTAAAAATACTTTAGGCTAGCAAAATAATGCTACATCAAGGTGCTGTGACCAGAAAAGTTAAAGCATAGCTAGTTGTGACCAGAAAACTTAAAGCATACAGTGAGGCAAAAAGTATTTAGTCAGCCATCAATTGTGCAAGTTTTCCCACTTACAAAGCTGAGATTTTCATCATAGGTATACCTCAACTATGAGAGTCATAATGAGAAGAAAAAAATCCATAAACATTGTTTGGTTTTTACCATATACTTTGTTATATACCCTTTGTTGGCAATGAAAGAGGTCAAACGTTTTCTGTAAGTCTTCACAAGGTTTTCACACACTGTTGCTGGTATTTTGGCCCATTTCTCCATGCAGATCTCCTCTAGAGCAGTGATGTTTTGGTGCTGTTGCTGGGCAACACGGACTTTCAACTCATTCCAAAGGTTTTCTATGGGGTTGAGATCTGGAGACTGGCTAGGCCACTCCAGGACCTTGAAATGCTTCTTATGAAGCCACTCCTTCATTGCCCGGCAGGTGTGTTTGGGATCATTGTCATGCTGAAAGACCCAGCCATGTTTCATCTTCAATACCCTTTCTGATGGAAGGAGGTTTTCACTCAAAATCTCACAATACATGGCCCCATTCATCCTTTCCTTTACACGGATCAGTCGTCCTGGTCCCTTAGCAGAAAAACAGCCCCAAAGCATGATGTTTCCACCCCCATGCTTCACAGTAGGTATGGTGTTCTTTTGATGCAACTCAGCAATCTTTCTCTTCCAAGTACGACGAGTTGAGTTTTTACCAAAAAGTTCTACTTTGGTTTAATCTGAACATATGACATTCTCCCAATACTCTTCTGGATCATCCAAATGCTCTCTAGCAAACTTCAGACTGGCCCGGACATGTACTGGCTTAAGCAGGTGGACACGTCTGGCACTGCATGACTTGAGTCCTTGGTGGCGTAGTGTGATGGTAGCCTTTGTTACTTTGGTCCCAGGTCTCTGCAGGTCATTCATTAGGTCCCCCCATGTGGTTCTAGGATTTTTGCTCACCGTTCTTGTGATCATTTTGACACCACGGGGTGAGATCTTGCAAGGAGGCCCAGAGGGAGGGAGATTATCAGTGGTCTTGTATGTCTTTCTAATAATTGCTCCCACAGTTGATTTCTTCACGCCAAGCTGCTTGCCTATTGCAGATTCAGTCTTTCCAGCCTGGTGCAGGTCTACAATTTTGTTTCTGGTGTCCTTTGACGGCTCTTTGGTCTTGGCCATAGTGGAGTTTGGAGTGTGACTGCTTGAGGTTGTGTAAAGGTGTCTTTTATACTGATAACAAGTTCAAACAGGTGCCATTAATACAAGTTCAAACAGGTGCCATTAATGAGTGGAGGACAGAGGAGACTCTTAAAGAAGAAGTTACAGGTCTGTGAGAGCCAGAAATCTTGCTTGTTTGTAGGTGACCAAATACTTATTTTCCACCATAATTTGCAAATAAATTCTTAAAAAATCTGACAATGGGATTTTATGGATTTTTTTCTCATTATGTCTCTCATAGATGAGGTATACCTATGATGAAAATTGCAGGCCTCTCTCATCTTTTTAAATGGGAGAACTTGCACAATTAGTGGCTGACTAAATACTTTTTTGCCCCACTGTACCTTTATCCAGTTAAGGACGCAGGGCGTACAGGTACCCCCCTGTTCTTAAGTCCTTAAGGACTCATGGCGTACCTGTACGTCCTGAGTCCCACTAACAGGGTTTAAACCGTTCTCAAGAGCAGAGACGGGGTTAAACCCCGTGGGTCCTGGTTGCTATGGGCAGCCTGGACCCACAGCCAATCGTGCCAATGCCCCGCATCAACCTTTTAGACGCCACGATCAAAGTTGATCGCAGCGTCTCAAGTGAAAGTAAAACTATCCCGGCAGCTCAGTGGAGCTAATTGGGACTATCGTGACAGAATCGCAACGGTCCAATCAGCTTACTGGACAACAGAAGGGTTCCCACCTGCCTCCTCGTCGTCCGATCGGCGATCTACTGCTCCATGCCTGCTCAGCAGGCTGGAGCAGCAGAGCACTGATAACACTGATCAATGCTATGCTATGGCATAGCATTGATCAGTGTATGCAATCAAAATATTGCATAGTATAGCCCCCTAAGAGAATAAATGTGAATAAGCACCCCCCCTAATAAAAGTTTGAATAACCCCCCCCTTTACCTATTTTTTAAATAAAATAATGTAATAAAAAAAAAATTATCGATGGCATACACGTAAAAAAATACCAAAGACCAAAATTGTGCATTTTTGGTCACTTCACATACCATAAAAATATGAATAAAAAGCGATCAAAAAGTCCCATTGAAACAAAAATGGTACCAATAAAAACTACAGACCACAGTACAAAAAATAAGCCCTCATACACCCCCATACGTGGAAAAATAAATACGTATCCCTGTAACTGTATGGACCTACAAAATAAAGATAAGGTGTCATTTTTACCGAAAAGTGCACTGCGTAGAAACGGAAGCCCTAAAAAGTAGCAAAATGGCTTTTTTTTTCATTTCACCCACAAATAATTTTTTTTGTCTCGCTGCAGATTTTGTTTTAATATAAGTAATGTCAATACAAAGTACAATGGGTGACAAGCCCTTATATGGGTCTGTAGGGGCATAATTGAACGAGTTATGATTTTTAAAAGATGAGGAGGAAAAAACGAAAGTGCAAACACTAAAATAGTTTTGAGTCCTTAAAGTGAAAATGGGCTGAGTCCCTAAGGGGTTAACATTGGTCCAGCAACAGGATATTGTTTTTAAATTCCTGGCAAGTATGTAGCCTGAGACCTGCTGTGAGACTTATGAAATCAGAAGATGTGTGTGTCAGAGGTCCCATGCAAGTCTACAGGTCTACACGTTTGGCAAATATGTTATCCTGCTGTTAGACCATCAATGGATATACACTTTAAATTACAGATGAATATTGATTACACATTGTACTTCCCCTTATTACATGTCGTTTACAGTTCTACCTAAAAGTCTCTCATGTCAAACCTTCAAAATCACATGTATTTACAACAAAGGCAAAACACAAAAGCAAAGCTCAATGGCAGTCCTCTAAGACTTGAAAACTAATAAGGTAACTTTTGTATTTTGTGTTTATTTTCCTGACTATTCCATATTATGATAGACTGGAAAATAAACAAAATGTTAACAGTGGATTTTGTAAAGCATCCTGTGTTTTTGTGTTATTTTTAATTTTGTTAGGCTAGGTGCACACACCAGAATTTCTGCATGGAATTCCGCACGAAAATTCTGCATGAATTTATAGCCAATACACTTAAATGAGATTCTGCTGCAGGAATTCCATTGAAGTGAATGGGCAATTATTTCTGCGGAATTTACGGCAATATCTTCATGCAGAATGTTGTGCAGAAATGAACATAGCCTTAGTCTCTTGATGGCCAAGGGTATTTATTGTATGAATGAATACTAGATTTTATCATCCTAAGGGTATGTTCACACTGAGGAATTGGAGAGGAATTTCCACGAGTAATTCTGCTCGCTTTTTCCTCTCCAATTCATTCAGCAGTGAAAATCCCCAGTGAATTTCCTCAAGCAGAATTCTGACGAGGAAGTCTGTTCCGCTTGAAGAAAGAACATGTTCTTTCTTTCAGGCAGAATCAGCGTCGTTCTCCCATAGAGATCAATGTTATAATTTTTTTTCAGTCAGAAGCATTTCTATGCCGAATTGGCGCGGAATTGGTGCGGAATTTTCGCATGAAAAAAAAAATTTATGAATAGAAATACTTGATACTCCTCCTCCGCATGAAATCTGCATTCCGCACAAATTCCGCACCAATTCCACGCCAATTCCGCGCGAAATCGCTGCTAGTTCTGAGCAGAAAAAAACAGCGTGATTTCCACCCCAATTCCTCAGTGTAAACATACCCTAAACCTTTTTATGTGTCTTCCTAGTTTTTACATTATCTCTACCTTACTTCGTAAGTCATAACTAGCACAGTCCTGGAGGCTTACCTGCATACATTACAATCAGTGCCTACATCTATTTATGAAAAGTTCTTGTGTATTATAATATATGTTCTAGACCAGTGTTTTCCAAGTGCAGTCCTCAAGTACCCCCAACAGGTCATGATTTAAAGATATCTCATACAGAGAACACTGAAAATATAACCTGTTGGGGGTACTTAAGGACCACGCTTGGGAAACACTATTCTACACTATAATAATATAATTAATGTATGGCATTAGCTTAAGATTGCAGACAAAAGTTATTGTATCATAACAACATGCACATGTAAATAATGCAATAACTCAAAAGAATTTATCTTCAGATTTTTTTCCCTACATATTAACATGTTTTTTAAGGCTTTGCTTGTATTCTACCTAACATTCTTTCCCGTCATCATTTAAATAGCACTTACATAATCTAATTTCTATAAGCCAGTTTGTTTAGTGTTTGAAAGGGTTAATTTTTTTTCAGCAAGAGAGGAAAAACAGGAAATTTCCAGCTACAGAAAATGACATCTGTTGCTTCTCCCTAATCCTGTCTAATGTCTGAAAATCTGCAATATTATGTTACATATAAATCCGAACGATATAATCTGCAGGAGCAACTTCATCAGGCGGATGTTTGCGTGTCTCTTATACCCTTCAGATCCAACAATTTTTTTTTAAATATATCAATCAGTACCTAATCCTGACCATGTACATCACATTTTTATGTGTCTAGTACCTTTATTTTTTTATTACTTTTATACTTTTAATTTAGCTCGGTAGTCTGAATTCCTCTCAAAGTGAGGGGGCGTGGCCTCACTGTACAGGTCTCCGCCCCCTCCCTCAGTATGCTGTCTGCTCACATCTCCCCAGGCATTAGCAAAACTACAACTCCCAGCTTCTCCTCATTGACAGTAGCGGGGCACAAGCTGACAGTGGGAGGATTTTTCCTCCAGCCATGAGCCCTGCGCTCACAGCTGTCAATCAAGGAAGTGTGTCCATGACATAGGTGATGATGCATGGACCCAGCAGGACTAGTATGTGTCCAAGCAGGCAGGGGGGCAGTTGTTTGACTGGCTTTTTCAGTATGAAATAATGAAAATGTTCTAATGAAAGCAATTGCAAAACCTATTGGTTCTGCATGCTTTTCAACATATCAAAAGTTTTTGTATCTGACAGTGCCCATTGAAGGTAAATTTCTAATTGGTTGTTTTGTGGTCCAAAAAAATGGAAGGAAAAAACACCAGAAAAAACGCCACAGCATTTTCCTGTGTTTGGCATTTTTTTCTTGTTTTTCTCTGGAATTTTTACCTTTGAGTGGAAATTGCATTTGTGGCCCCTTTGACGTTTTTCTAAATTTGTTGGGTACCCAAAAAAATTTAGGTACCCAACAAATTTCGTTAAATACAATTTTTCCATTACTACTGTATCTTTTTAATACATATTTTTAATGGTACCCTACGCAATTTAAAAAAAAAAAAAGTATCTCCATCACTTTTTTGGATGAAGAAGAATGGAAGAATGAAAACCACCTGCAAAAATGCCAAAGTTAAAATCCACATGTCGTTTTTCTTGGCATCTACTTGCCACGATTTCAGGGGAAAAAAGAGCCATAGGCTCAACATGCTGCGACTTTGCAAAACCGCCAAGGAGCTAAAAAAGAGTGAAAAAACACCAAAAGGATTAAATAAACGACAAACTGAAAAACTCAAAGTGGACAAAGAATTTTGCTATTTCTCATTTATTTACAACTAACATCTGGCCGCAGCGTTTTTTCAATGAAAAAACGTCATGGCCGCCATTTTGGCATATTTTTTGCGGGGAAAAACGCACACATAAAACCAAGTGGAAACTTAGGCTTAGGCTATATTCACACATCAGAATAAATCTGCACGTAATATTTCTGTGCGGACATTCCGCAGACTGTGGGCGCTGGCATAACATACCGGCACTAGAACTGCATGGGAATGCGCCGTTTCATAGACATCAATGCATTCACGCAGAGTCCGCAGAAAGAACGGGCAGGTTTCTTTTTTCTGCTGACACTGGAATTGGAAATTCTGCAGTGGGCACAGAGCAGCGGAATCCCATTGAATAAAAAAGGACTCTGCTGCTGCGGAATCTCCGGGCGGAATTCTGCACTGAACATAGCCTGAACATAGCCTTAAGATTCCTGTTCTGTATCTCTAATCTACTCAGTCTTTTGCTTCTGAAGACAGAGGTACTAAGAGAGTGTTACATAGTACACCTTATGCTACATAATGAGGATGACTAAAAAGCACAAAGAGGAATTATATTCATAATAATATATATCTATGAATAGTTAATATCAATCACATAAATATACTGATACCGCAAAAGATTAACAACAGAATAAGTTCATCAACATCCATACTGCTTAAGCATATTGTCTAATTAAACACCCCCTGCGCCATAGTGATTGGAGACCATCATCACACCAGTACGCCCCAAGCCACTTGAGCGCATCTGCTAAGCCAGAAGGTTAATGCTGTTTTTTGTGATAAAAAAAATATGTTAAAGATCTGAGAAGCAACTCAAAGAAAATGAAAGTGTGTATCACTGAATTCTTTTATTCAATCTGCATCACAGCAAGTTCAAAGAATAAAACACAACTACTCCAAAACACTTCTATACATTGGAATGCAGAAAAAAAATATTCTATTCCATCAGAGTAGTTGAAAGATAATATAGTTATAAAATAATCCCAATGAAGTTTACACGTAGAACACAGATACACGTCATGCTCGTGTAACTCCTTGATTTTGAATATTAATGATAATCTCACCATAAATGATTGCATTCCCCACTGCTGCTGCCGCCAAGATAATATATTCCGATTTGTGTGTCTCTCAGTCAAGGATTATAAAATGACAGTTTATTTGCTTCATGTCTTTTGCTTCCAGTATTACCCACTATTTAAATCCTACAGAGCACAGCAGGATTTATTATGCATTAGAGTATGCAATATCATGATGCACAAATGGATTTCAGAGGGATGGAGGTCACTTGACCTGGATGGAAGTGTTATGCCAGTCACTGTGAGGTTTGGCTACAGCATATTTATAATATTAGTATGATATAGTGCCTAGTTTTCAGTATTTTATAATACGTGAAATTATTACTGTTGGCAGTGTATCTACTGTATATGCTATGGTGTTACACTATAGACAGAAATGATAATTGATATGATGAGAGGGCTTCAGTAGCTTTGTAAGGAAAGATCAAAACAGCCAAAAGTCATGGGGGGAGATTTATCAAAACCAAGTTGCTGAGTTGCCCATAGCAACCAATCAGATTGCTTCTTTCATTTTTCAGAGGCCTTTAAAAAAATGAAAGAAGCGATCTGATTCCTTGCTATGGGCAACTTATCAACTTTTCCTCTGGACAGGTTTTGATAAATCTCCCCCCATAGAGTTTAACAGATATGAAACTCATTTCAATGGCCCATACAGTGACCCCCCGACCTACGATGGCCCCGACATACGATAATTTCAACATGGGATGGCCTCTCAGAGGCCATCACATGTTGAAGGTAGCATCAACATACGATGCTTTTGCATGTCGGGGCCATCGCATAAACGGTTATCAGGCAGCGCAGACTGCTTCAGCTGCCGCCGGATAGCCGTTTACAGTGCCCCGTGTGCTCTGGTGATGGTCACTCACCTGTCCTCGGGGCTCCGGCGCGTCCTTTTCAGGATCCCCTGCATCGTCGGCGCTCTCCATCGACGTCATCATGTCGCTGCGCATGCCATCCCGTCATCCAATAGGAGCGGCGTGCGTAGCGACGTGATGGTGGCGACGGAGAGAGCGGTTGCCGGGGAAGCAGAGGCCTTACCGGAGCATCGGGGACACCTCAGGGACGCGGCGACAGCGATGGACGGCGACATCCTGGGCAGCGGTGACGAGCGGTGACTGTCCGGAGCGGCGGGGACAGGTGAGTACAACTTCTGGAAGTCCGCAGGTTGTAGACCACTGTCCTATACTTTACATTGCACGGATCCCTCAACAAATGATGGTATCAACAAACGATGGACCGTTTGGAACGGATTACCATCGTATGTTGAGGGACCACTGTACAGTATGGAGCTACCAGTTTATCAAAAAAACAAGGAGTTCTGTAATTTATTTTTCCCTGCAGTTTTTGGTGCAGTAAAAGTAACTTTTGTGCACATTCCAAGACTCATTAATCTGTATGAGATCTTTATTCTGTGGTATAAGTTGTAGCGTTTGCAATTTTACAAGAAATACAATTTAATAATTCATTTGTATTTATGTATGGGGGCTGAAATAAAAAAAAAAAAATGTGGTATTAATATACTCATTTACACAAAAAAATAAAGGCATAAAAAAATAAAACACCAAGAAGAAGTTGTTGGAATCTAATTAAACATTATATGTGTCAATATAATGAAGATATTTAGTAAGGGGTTACATTATTAAAGTGAAAGGATACACTTATTTGGGGAAATTGTACAAGTGAAAGGAGGCTCTCTTACACTGTTGAGCCATCTCTAGCCTAGATAAAGATTTGATACCTTTGGGAATAGAGTCATACATGTTCCATATTGCATCTTGCAGCACATTTGCCCACAAATGTAGCCGCTGGGCCTGTACACTTACTAGTTGCCCAAGCTGACTTGTAACTTCTTGATTTGTAATAAATGTGGCGGGCATGCAAAGGAACTGCTGCAATCTGGCTAAGACATTCCTGGGAAATCCGTGCTCAGTGTGGGCAAGTACCGTATTATCCTGCTGAAAAATGCCAGTTGGAAGCCGTGCCATGAGAGACAACAAATGTGGTGGCAGGATGTCCTGCACCTATCACTGAGCTTTTAGTGCACCTCATATCACTACTAGGGGTAACAACTGTAGCTCAAGGCTCCGGAGATCCTCACACCATTAGTTGGGGAAAGTTTATCACTCCCCAGCAAAGAAGCGCTCAGCATGAGGCCTCCTTACATGCAGAACCTCTTTGTACACTGGTGCCCAGTATTGTACACAGTATTTTCACGTGATTTGTACAGCGGTAGAATTATTTTCTTGTCGTGGGCATCTATGCCCCTATTGACGCACCCCATGATTTTATTTGCCTTGGCAGCAGCTGCCTGACACTGGTTGCTACAGTTAAATTAACTAAAACTCCTAAGTCCTTTTCAATGTCAGTCATCCCAAGTGTTCTCCCATTTAACCCCTTCCCGCTATAGGACGTATGCATACGTCCAATCATCCGACACGGTCGCGCAATTGGACGTATGCATACGTCATAGCGATCTCCGGCACTGCCGCGGGCAGTGCAGGAGATCGGCAACGGGACCCGGCTGTTAATTACAGCCGGAGTCCTGCTGCAGCTGCTGGAGCTGCGATTGCGCCGGTCCCGGCAGCATTAACCCCCTAGATGCCGTGATCAATCCTGATCACGGAATCTATGGTGTTGACAGGGGGAGTGCTCTCCCCCTGTTCTCCAACGGCGGTGCCACTATACGATCGCGGGTCGCCGTTGGTTGCTATGGCTCAGGAGGTCAGATCATGACCTCCTGTATGCCTGCTATGGAAGCCTGTGAGATCCAGCCAGAGGCTGGAGCGCACAGGCTGTAGTGTCTGCAGCTCATCAGGTCATACTGTGCTGCAGTACAAATGTATTGCAGCATAGTTTAACCTGTAAAAAGTGTAAAAAAATTTAATAAAAAGTTCTTGAATGAAGTGTGAAGTGTAAAAAATAAATAAATGCCCCTTTCCCAATAAAAACCCTGTATTATCACCAAAAAAGATCAAAAACACAAATCATATCCATAATTGGTATTGCCACGTCCGTTATGATGTGTACTATAAAACTATAATGTAAATTATCCCGTGAACGCCATAAAAAAACATTAAAAAAAGCGCAAAATTCGCCAATTTTGATACAAATAGCAGAATAAAAAAGATCAAAAGGTAGCACATAGCACAAAAATGATACCAATAAAACGTACAACTCATCCCGCAAGAAATAAGCCCTTACTCAATGGCGTCGGAAGAAAATTAAAAATGTTACGGCTGTTGGAAAATGAATGGCAGAAAAAGAATTTTGCTCAGAAAAGGAAAAAGAACATAGAAAGCCATATAAAATGGGTATCGTCATAATCGTACTGACCCACAGAATAAATATACCATCACTTTTACCACACAGTGTACACCATAAAAAAAAAAAAAAAAATTCTAGTTTTTCCCAATATTTTGAAGTTTGTCACAAACAATGCTGCATATGTCAACAAAAATGCACCACTTATATAAAGTACAATGTGTTAAGAAAAAAAAATCTCAGAATCGCTCTGCTCAGAAAAAGCGTTCTAAAGTTATTACCATTTAAAGAGATACATGTCAAATAAAAAAAAAAAAGAGCCTGGTCATTGAGGTAAAAAAATGGGTCCGTCCTTAAGGGGTTAATACATAACCCCAGCCTGGATTTTTCCTCTCCATGTGCATTACCTTACATTTATCAGTGTTGAACCTCATCTACCACTTCCCAGCCCAAACCTCCAACCTATCCAGATCCATTGTCACTGCATTGTCCTCAATTGTTTTTACAACTTTATAGAGCTTAGTATCATCTGCAAAGAATTATACTTTACTGTATAATCCCTCTATAAGGTCATTAATAAATATATTAAGATAGGACCCAAAACTGACCCCTGTGATTCCCAACTAGTAACTCAGAGTATGCACCATTAACCCCTTAAGGACTGGGTTTTTTTCCGTTTTTGCATTTTCGTTTTTTGCTCCTTGCCTTTAAAAAATCATAACTCTTTCAATTTTGCACCTAAAAATCCATATGATGGCTTATTTTTTGCGCCACCAATTCTACTTTGTAATGACGTCAGTCATTTTGTCCAAAAATCTACGGTGAAACGGGAAAAAAAATCATTGTGCGACAAAATTGAAAAAAAAAATGCTGTTTTGTAACTTTTGGGGGCTTCCGTTTCTACTTAGTACATTTTTCGGTAAAAATGACACCTGATATTTATTCTGTAGGTCCATACGATTAAAATGATACCCTACTTATATAGGTTTGATTTTGTCGGACTTCTGGAAAAAATCATAACTACATGCAGGAAAATTAATACGTTTAAAATTGTCATCTTCTGACCCCTATAACTTTTTTATTTTTCCGTGTATGGGGCGGTATGAGGGCTCATTTTTTTCGCCGTGATCTGAAGTTTTTAACGGTACCATTTTTGCATTGATAGGACTTATTGATCGCTTTTTATTCATTTTTAAATGATATAAAAAGTGACCAAAAATGCACTATTTTGGACTTTGGAATTTTTTTGCGCGCACGCCATTGACCGAGCGGTTTAATTACTGATATATTTTTATAATTCGGACATTTCCGCACGCGGTGATACCATATATGTTTATTTTTATTTTTATTTACACTGTGTTTTTTTTTTTATTGGAAAAGGGGGGTGATTCAAACTTTTAATAGGGGAGGAGTTAAATGATCTTTATTCACTTTTTTTTTTCACTTTTTTTTTGCAGTGTTATAGGTCCCATAGGGACCTATAACACTGCACACACTGATCTTCATCATTGATCACTGGTTTCTCATAAGAAACCAGTGATCAACGATTCTGCCGCATGACTGCTCATGCCTGGATCTCAGGCACTGAGCAGTCATTCGGCGATCGGACAGCGAGGAGGCAGGAAGGGGCCCTCCCGCTGTTCTGTCAGCTGTTCGGGATGCCGCGATTAGCCGCGGCTATCCCGAACAGCCCGACTGAGCTAGCCGGGAACTTTCACTTTCACTTTTAGTCGCGCGGCTCAGCTCTGAGTGCGCGGCTAAAGGGTTAATAGCGCGCTGCGCGCTATTAGAGGCGGGTCCCGGCTTCACTATCACGCCGGGCCCGCCGTGATATGACGCGGGGTTACTGTGTAACCCCGCGTTATATCAGAAGAGCAGGACCAAGGACGTATCGGTACGTCCTTGGTCCTTAAGGGGTTAAAGGGGTATTCCGGTCAAATACATCTTATCCCCTATCCAAAAGATAGGGGATACGATGTCTGATTGTGGGGGGCCTGCCTGCCCTGCGATCTTCGTGCAGCACCAGCATTCTATGCGGGGCTGCTTCTCCAGTCCCAGAAACTTCTGTGTTTCCAGGACTGGAGACGTGACATCATGCCACGCCCCCTCCATTCATGTCTATACACCTCTAAATAACTACATGTAATGGTATATGTCTATTCATATACCTCTCACAGTGAGAATTTATGATACTTTTAAAAATCTACAATTCAGTCTCTGTACCCTTGATTTTGAGTACTTCATCCTAATTTACACTGTTAAGTATGTCTAAGCTGGTCAAACGTTGCCTTCCTTAAAGGAGTAGTCCAGTAGTGAACAAGTGGTGAGCAACTTATCCCCTATCCTAAGGATAGGGGATAAGTTGCAGATCGCGGGGGGTCCGACCGCTGGGGCCCCCCGCGATCTCCTGTACGGGGCCCGGCAGCCCGCGCGAAGGGGGTGTGTCGACCCCCGCACGAAGCGGCGGCCGACATGCCCCCTCAATACAACTCTATGGCAGAGCCGGAGCGCTGCCTTCGGCAATCTCCGGCTCTGCCATAGAGATTTATTGAGGGGGCGTGTCAGCCGCCACTTCGTGCGGGGGTCGACACCCGATATCTGGCCGGAGAGCATGGCCCCCGTACAGAGAGGTCGCAGGGGGCCCCAGCGGTCGTACCCCCTGCGATCTCAAACTTATCCCCTATCCTTAGGATAGGGGATAAGTTTTTCACCACTGGACTACCCCTTTAAAGGACATCTGCAGCGTGATTAACACTTATCCCCTATCCACAGGATAGGGGATAAGTGTTTGATCGCGGGGGGTCAGACTGCTGGGACCGCCTGTGATCTCCTGTACAGGGCCGCGGCTGTCCCGTGCAGGGGGCGTGCCGGCCGCAGCATGACGTTGCAGCCGGCACGCCTCCTCCATACATCTCTATGGATATCCTGTGGATAGGAAATAAGTGTCATACCGCTGCAGTTGTCCTTTAAGTTCATTGTTCCCCTCAAAAGGTTCCATTATTGTTGGACAAGTTATAATGTATTGAGTCAGGCAACCAATACAACCTACTACATTGATACAGCAAGGAACAGTGGACCATCTGTGCATTAGCTCCTAATTCTGCACCCCTATATATAGATCTATCTATAGATTGGAGCATTGACAACATCCCACAAGTCTGTATCAGAAATCAGGATATAAGCTGAAGCAGGAACACAAAGAAAAGAAACCTTCTCTGTTCTCTTTTGCTGCAAATCTCTGGTGGTAGACAGAATACACTCTAAAAGCTCAACAGGCCAGCTATTAAATATGGGTTTTATTGATTAAATTGGGGCACCTTGACACTGAAGGGACATAAAAAGAAAAATATATGACAAAAGAGCACAGGCTTTCTTGGTGAGCATTTACCATATGTTACCGCTTTTCCCTTTTTGTGTCCTTCTGTACAGTGAATCCTTGTGCCCAATTGCAATTCAATGCCTCTTTATTGCCCTTAACCCCTTAAGGACAAAGCCCTTTTTCACTTTAAAGGGGTACTCCACTGGAAAACATTTATTTTTAAATCAACTGGTGCCAGAAAGTTAAACAGATTTGCAAATTACTTCTATTAAAAATCTTATTCCTTCCAGTACTTAGAACATAATCTGTGGTTAAAAAAAACCACGATACCCAATACAACGATACCCAATATTTATGTAGGTTTTATTTTACTACTTACAAAAAAAATCCTAACTACATGCATCAAAATTAGTATGTTTAAAATTGTCATCTTCTGACCCCTATAACTTTTTTATTTTTCTGCATACAGGGCTATGTGAGGGCTAATTTTTGGCGCCGTGATCTGTAGTTTTTATCAATATCATTTTTGTTTTGATGGTACTTTTTTATTGCTTCTTAAAAATTTTTTATGGTATCGTAAGTGACCAAAAATGCACAATTTTGGACTTTGGTATTTTTTTTATGTGTACGCTATCCACTTTGCAGTTTAGCTACCCTTATATTTTAATAGTTCGGACATTTATGCACTCGGCAGTACCACATTATTATTATTTTATTTAAAAAAAAAATGGGAAAAGGGAGGGGGGGGGGAATTCAAACTTTTATTAGGAAAGTGTTAATTCACTTTTATTAACTTTTTTTTTAACACTTTATTTATTTTTTGTTATCCCCCATAGTGGGGTTATAGCAAGCAATCTTTTGATTGCATATATCAAAAGATTGTGCCATTGCATTGATCATTGTTATCGGTGCATGGCAGACTTGGAGCAATAGAAGACGATCGAATGGTGATGAGGCAGGTAATGGTCCTCCCGCCGTCCTCTCAGCTGATTGGGACATGGCATCGCAGTAATGGTCCTGATCGGCTCCGCTGAGTTGCCGGGATAATTTTACTTTCGTTTTAGACGCCACGATCAACTTTGATTGCGGAGCCTAAAGGGTTAGTGCTGGGCATTAACCCTGGGCCCTGGCTGCTGTTAGCAGTCGAGACCAATTGGGTTTGAAGCATGCTCAGCTCGTGAGCAGGCTTCAAACCCCAGTAATGGGACCAAGGTCCTTAAGTACCGGAATGCAAGGCATCCCCAACAGGTTAAAGGTGCACTCCTTTTCTTGATCCAGGGCCTCTGGCATAAAAAAAAACTCAACTTAACTTACCTTCCGCTGCTCCATAGTTGCCTTGTATTGCCTCTCCAATCCTGTCTTCTGCTTGCCAGTGGTCAAAGCGTCACACTGCTGATCAGGTATTTGCCAGCCTCAGCAATTTCCCGCCACAGCCAGTGATAGGCTGGGTATCAGTGTTACATAGTCGACTCCAGCGAAAGGGAGAAGACCAGTATCAAGACACAATACCTCACACTGCCAATCAGCCTATCGCTGGCCGAGGTAGCCTAAGTCTCCCATAATAACTATCTCAATGTGATTTGCAGCCTTATATATTTACCTCAATAACTGATCTTTTGCAGCTTTCACTATATTTGGCAGGTTATAGCAAACCCCCATCAGTATTTTATCAATTTTATCTCCATATATTTCTACCCATAATGATTCCACATGATCATTTCCCTCCCGTATATCCTCCCACAGTGTGGCCTTCAGACTGGAATTTACTTCTTCCCCTTTCTGATTTTTCCAATCCTTCCTGAATAGACTGTTATCCTGTATGTTGACCGTCCTATTATAGCTATCATCCAACCATGTCTATGTTATACCCTCTATGTCATAACTTTCCTCAAACATTATCAACTCCAGTTTGTCAATTTTATTGGTCAGACTTCTAGCATTAGTCAATATAAAATTCAGTTTGAATTTGAGGTGTATGAGTTTTTTTTTCTCCTATGAAGCATATTCATATTAACTACATTTCTAACCCTTCCCTCTGCTCCACCTCCAGTTTTATTGCGTATCACTAGTTCTCTGACTACACTGTCACCCCCTTCTATATTATAGTTTCCATCACGCTATTCTCTAGTGTGGAGAGGGTGTGATGAGGGCAGATGGTGTTACCCTAGGGGCAGATGGCATTAAGCCCTTGAGTTCGTGACGCCAGGTCATGGTTTAACCTCTTCACCACCTGAAGGTATACCGCTGGATTCTGGGCAAGGCACGGGGCAAATAACTCCGACGCCAAGTTACACAACAACGGCAGCTTTACTGAGGTAGACAGGTGTAATAGTCTTGACTGCTCAGTTAGGTTCAAGGAGGTGACCAGTGACTTCAGAGACTCTAGGGCTTGCTGGAACTTATTGTGAATTTGGACAAATTGTTGCAGGCCCACGCTGACTTGATACAGACTGATTTTGACTAGACTGACTTCACAGACTTCACCCTGTATGTAGCTTACCAGGTTTTGATGTTCACCTGTGGGGTAGCGGATTAGTGGAAGCATAGCTGTGTGGTAGGCTTTAGGCCTCCTCAGGACTTGACCTCACTGTTCCTCAGTGCTCAAGAGAGTGAACTAGCTCCTCCCAGGGTTTGTATGGGGGCGACTCTGGAGGGGTCCCATAGGTCACCCTGTAAGTCACGTGATCACTGGTGCCTTCCTTGGTTACAATACTTGACAATAGTATTTAACCCCTTAAGGACCAAGCCAATTTTCACTGTGCACTCTGGGGTGCTTTTACCTTTCATTCTGATTCCGAGACTCTTTTTTCATGACATATTCTACTTTATGTTAGTGGTAAAATTTTGTCGATACTTGCATCATTTCTTGGTGAAAAATTCCCAAATTTGATGAAAAAAATTTAAAATTTTGCATTTTTTTTTTTACTTTGAAGCTCTCATCTTATAAGGAAAATGAGTATTCCAAACAAATTATATATTGATTCACATATACAACATGTCTACTTTATGAATGCATCATAAAGTTGACATGTTTTTACTTTTGGAAGACATCAGAGGGCTTCAAATTATAGCAGCAATTTTCCAATTTTTCACAAAATTTTCAAAATCGAAATTTTTAATGGACCAGTTCTGTTTTGAAGTGGATTTGAAGGGTCTTCATATTAGAAATACCCCACAAATGACCCCATTACAAAAACTACACCCCTCAAAGTATTCAAAATGATTTTCAAAAGAAATTAAAAATCTTAATTTTTTAAACTGGCATGTTCTTGTAGACCCAGTTTTTTTATTTTTACAAAGGGGTAAAAGGAGAGAAATCATCCTAAAATGTGTAACCCAATTTCTCTCGAGTAAGGAAATACCTCATATGTGTATGTTAAATGTTCGGCGGGCGCAGTAGAGGGCTCAGAAGGGAATGAGCAACAGTGGGATTTTGGAGAGAGAGTTTTTCTGAAATTGTTTTTGGGGGGGCATGTCACATTTAGGAAGCCCCTATCATGCCAGAACAGCAAAAAAAACACATGGCATACCATTTTGGAAACTAGACCCCTCAAGGCACGTAACAAGGGGTCCAGTGAGTCTTAACACCCCACAGGTGTTTCACAACTTTTTGTTAAAGTTGGATGTGTAAATGATTTTTTTTTCACTAAAATGCTAGTTTCCCCCCAAATTTAAAATTTTTACAAGGGTTAATAGGAAAGAATGCCCCCCAAAATTTGTTACCCCATCTCTTCTGAGCATGGAAATACCTCATATGTGCACATCAAGTGCTCTGCTGGTGCACTACAATGCTCAGAAGAGAAGGAGTCACATTTGGCTTTTGCAAAGTAAATTTTGCTGAAATGTTTTTTTGGGGGGAGGTCCCATTAAGGAAGCCCCTATGGTGCCAGGACAGCAAAAAAAAAAAAAAAAAAAAACCCACATGGCATACTATTTTGGAAACTACACCCCTCAAGGAACGTAACAAGAGGTACAGTGAGTCTTAACACCCCACAGGTGTTTGACAACTTTTCATTAAAGTTGGATGTGTAAATTATTATTATTTTTTTCACTAAAATGCTGTTTTTCCCCCAAAATTTAAATTTTTACAAGGGGTAATAGGAGAAAATGACCCCCAAAATAACTAACCCCATCTCTTCTGAGTATGGAAATACCTCATATGTGCACGTCAAGTGCTCTGTTGGCGTACTACAATGCTCAGAAGAGAAGGAGTCACATTTGGCTTTTGCAAAGTAAATTTTGCTGAAATGGTTTTTTGGGGGCATGTCCCATTTAGGAAGTCCCTATGGTGCAAGGACAGCAACCCCCCCCCCCACATGGCATACTATTGTGGAAACTACACCCCTCAAGGAATGTAACAAGGGTACAGTGAGCCTTAACACCCCACAGGTGTTTGACGACTTTTCGTTAAAGTTGGACATGTAAATTTATTTTATTTTTTTCACTAAAATGCTGGTTTTCCCCCAAATTTAACATTTTTACAAGGGGTAATAGGAGAAAATGACCCCCAAAATTTGTAACCCCATCTCTTCTGAGTATGGAAATACCTCATATGTGCACGTCAAGTGCTCTGTTGGCGTACTACAATGCTCAGAAGAGAAGGAGTCACATTTGGCTTTTGCAAAGTAAATTTTGCTGAAAAGGTGTTTTGGGGGCATGTCCCATTTAGGAAGTCCCTATGGTGCCAGGACAGCAAAGAAAAACCCACATGGCATACTATTTTGGAAACTAGACCCTTCAAGGAACGTAACAAGGGGTACAGTGAGCCTTAACACCCCACAGGTTTTTGACGACTTTGGATGTGTAAATGTTTTTTTATTCTTATTTTCCACTAAAATGATGGTTTTTCCCCAAATTTTACCTTTTTACAAGGGGTAATAAGAGAAATGCCCCCCAAAAATGTGTAACCCCATCTTTTCTGAGTATGGAAATACCCCATGTGTGGACGTCAAGTGGACTGCGGGCGGACTACAATGCTCAGAAGAGAAGGAGTCACATTTGCAAATTTTGCTGAAATGGGGGGGGGGGGGGGGGGGGGCATATCGCATTTCGGAAGCCCCTATGGTGCCAGGACAGCAAAAAAAAAAAACACATAGCATACTATTTTAGAAACTACACCCCTCAAGGAACGTAACAAGGGGTACAGTGAGCCTTAACACCCCACAGGTGTTTGATAAATATTCATGAAGTGGGATGTGAAAATGAAAAATTAGATTTTTTTACACTAAAATGCTGGGGTTTTTCATTTTCACAAGTGGTAAAAGAAGAAAATTTCATTGTAAATGTGTAAATACATTTCTTAGGAGTAAGGACATACCTCATATCTTGGCGTAAACAGCATGCACACCGGTCTCAGAGGTGCCGGAGATCAGTCAGGGTCCTTGAGCTTTGGCTTTCTCCTATGGAGCCAGAACAGTGGGACCCCCCCTCAAGGGGCATTACATGGGGTAAATAACTGGGGTACACTAAATAACTAAAATGGGGTACAGGGTACATAAAATTATAAATTATGTTCCCAGAATGATGACCCAGAGCATAGCCAAAACTAAAAAATATGCCCACCCCAAACCCTGTGCTCTGAATCATCATTCTGGGAATGTGATGTGTGTGGCCATCCCTAACCTGTTGCCTCAAATGCGCACCCCGCTCAGGTGGAGAGAGAGCGCTGTGCATTTGAGACAACATAAAAAGTCCCCGATCAGTTATTTTTTTTCAGATGAAACATTATTTTGGGCAATTTAGTGGTTTATGGGGTTAAAACCTGGAATGTACTCTGGACTTGGTACATTGGGGTCAAATTACGGAAAATGAAAATGAGAAGGGAAAATTTAGTACTTCATGGAAGTGTGATACTCCCTGAAGCAATCCTTAATGCAGAGGCCCGGATGATCGGGGCAAGTGTCACATTGAGTGGTCGTATCCTTCCGTATCCCCCCTCTTGTAACACACTCACCGCATCTTTTCTGGGTTCGTCCCTTCTTTCTAGTGTGGGGGACCTGGAAAGTGTTGGCCTGGGACGATCCTGGCACCTATTACTCCAGTTCCTTGGGAAGTCCGGCCTGCTCTTTCCCGGTCGCCAAAGATCAGGACCTTTAGGAATTCTTCTTGGAACTGGAGGAATGTCCCTGTGTTGCCAGCGTGCTGGGACAGTACAAAAGCGTTGTACATGGCAACCTGTACCATGTAGACCGCAACTTTTTTGTACGATACCCGTTTTTTGCGCATGGCCATGTCTGGCTTGAGGACTTGATCAGAAAGATCAACTCCCCCCATATACCAATTGTAGTCCAGAATACAATCAGGCTTGAGGACCGGTGTTGTGGTACCTCGCACAGGGACAGGTGAGCTGCCGTTGCCATGAATAGTGGTCAGCATAAGGACATCCCTCTTATCCTTATACTTGACCAACAACAGGTTTTCATGGGCAAGGGCACAGGACTAACTCTTGGGAATAGGTGTCTGCAGAAAATTTAGAGGGAGGCCTCTCTGGTTTTTCAGCACGGTCCCACAAGTGGACGTCGATCTGGTGGCAAGGGATGTGAAGAGAGGGATGCTGATATAAAAGTTATCCACGTACACGTGGTAACCCTTATCCAGCAATGGGTGCAAAAGCTCCCAAACGAGTTTCCCTCTAACACCCAGAGGGGGGGAACAATCTGGGGGTTCAATACGGGAATCTCGTCCGTCATACACTCTAAACTTGTAAGTGTACCCGGAGGTACTCTCACAAAATATATAGAGCTTCATGCCATATCGCACCCGCTTCGAGGGAATATACTGGCGGAAGATGAGTCTCCCCTTAAAACTGATAAGAGACTCATCAACCGAGAGGTCCCTGAGCGGTACGTAGGCCTCCAAAAATTTGGCCCCAAAGTGATCGATGACCGGCCTCACTTTGTTAAGCCGGTCATGGGTGGGATCACTTCGGGGTGGACATGCCTCATTATCTGCATAATGAAGGCATTTCCGAATGGCCTCGAACCGCTTCCGTGTCATGGCCATACTGTAAAGCGGGGTCTTGTATAGGACGTCCCCGCTTCAGTAGTGCCTGACACTAGGCTTTTTGTCCTGGCCCATATGCAGCAAGAGGCCCCAAAATGTCCTCATCTCTGCTGCATCAATGGCGCGCCATTCATTGGGCCTGGCCAAAAAATTATCTGGGTGGTGGGCGATGAACTGCCTGGCGTACAGATTCGTCTGCTCCACCATTAGATTGACCAGGCCGTCACTGAAAAAATAACTGAAATAGTCAATTTCAGTGAACCCGGCCGTGTCAATCTGGATTCCGGGGTCGCCAACAAACTCCGAAACCCGTGGCTGATAACCCTCTGGGGTCTCCAGACAGGTTCACCGGAAGGGGGCTCCGGTAAACTTGTCTGGGGGGTTGGACTCCTAGTACCAGCGTCATTGTCGCTTGTACTAGTGCCGGCCACTGGGCCACTATCATGGGGGGTGCGTGGCCTCGCCTGGCGGCGTCTTCGCCACCGTACAGGGGACTCATCATCACTACTAGATGATGAGGAGGATGATGAAGAACACAGAAATGTTGGATCTTAATCGTCCTCACTGGCAGATTCGAAATCGGAGGCAAGAAAAGCGTATGCCTCCGCTGCCGAAAATGCCTGGTGAGCCATCGCCATTTTTCTACGGTGGCGGGGGGTGGTGGTGGATGTACTGTGTGTGATTGGTGTAACTATAAACTGTATGGGGGGGGGGGGGAAAGCGCTGCGGCCCCCCAAAAAAGGGGGGCCAAATGCAGCGCCCTGAACCCCTAATAGGGCCCGGGTCACACTGAAAAATGGCGGCGGACCCTTGGGGACCTATTAGGGGTCAGGGGGGAAAAAAAATTTTAAACTTTTTTTAACTTTTATTTTATCCTACACCCCCGATCACCTTGTATCTCCGGGTCAGCGGGTCACCAGTGACCCGCATCACCGGAATCGCAGCCATTCACAAGTGTGAATTTGCTTGCGTTTTTTTTGCGATCATCGACATGGGGGGGTTCTAATGACCCCCCTGGGAGTGTGCACGGGATGCCTGCTGAATGATTTCAGCAGGCATCCTGGTCCGATCCCCGCCCGGGGGGGACCGGAATTGTCCATGACGTACGTGTACGTCATGGGTCCTTAAGTACCAGGGTGTCATGACGTACGCGTACGTCAAGGGTCCTTAAGGGGTTAAAGGCACATAACAATATATAAACATTACACTAGATAACATGGGCACTTAGTATTGTTTATGGAACATAGAGGAAAGGGGGCCCAGTTGTCACTGAAGTAGAGTCCACCTCACATGGCAGCAATGGTACAGGGGTGCAACTCCTCCACCACAAACTCCCCCTCCTTTTTATAAATTTTTATTTCAATTATACATATAAACATAACGCATAATGTCAATTCACCTTACATTACATATCCATATCCCCCTCCCCCAACCTTACCCCTGTCAGAAGGGAAAGAGAGAAGAAAAAAATTAATAAAATAAAAATAATCTTCCCACCCATCCCAAATCACTCTATATTTATTTAAGCCTCTTTTGGAGTTACCACAGCACCATTTCTCATACTTTTGTACATTTTGTACCAGCCTACCCCACTCAATTACATTGGGTCCATTGAGAGCAAAAAGCCCTCTCAAAATCACTTACCATAAAGATGCGGTTCAATAACTCTCTATCTTTCCTTATTTTACTCAGGTCCCCTAAGATTACCTCTGTCCCTGCCCAGTCTCTCCTGATATTTAATTTATTCTCAATAATGTGAAATAACTTTGACCAAAATTCTTTCACTTTTGGGCATAGCCACAGCAAATGGACTAGGTCTGCGCCCATTACACCACTCTTAGGACAATCTGCCCTCTCCCAACAACCTATCTTTTTTAATTGTAGTGGTGAGTAATACAAATGATAGACTATTCTTTTTTTTAATTTTTTTAAAATTTAAGTATACCTAATCATTATTAAATAGAAATAGGACGATAAGACTCAATTCTTGTACTATCCTTATGTTTTTTGAGTATTAAAACTATTTTTGTTTCGAGCATGGATGGGGGCAGTTCCCCTCCCCTTCGAGCCCCCTCCAAAACCCTGCAAACGATAGGTAACAGAGCCTCCTTATATTCTCTGTATATTGAATAGGGAAGACCATCCATCCCTGGTGCAACTCCTCCATTACAAACTCCCCCTCTTAACAACAGCCGTCCTCGGCACCCAATCCTGGAGGGCAGACGAATATGAAGTGGCCACTAAGTTCTGGTAGCAACATTAGAGACCGTTTATGGGGCATTTGAATCAATATCCTTCACAGGGCTGACGAACTGGGGAAAGAGTCCATGTGGCATTGCAATTAACGTCCTTACATGCTCCATTTTGTTATTTAGGGTTTGGAGAACTGGGACAATAAGACGTAAACATATAGGAACTTTCTAGACTCGTAACCACTTTCTGGTAAATAAAGATGAGTTCCGATCGGGCTGCCTGAGGCTTTCTACCCGGATGACTTTGCTAATGGGGCCCTTAGGCTTTTAGCTACTTCTCCCCATAACATTGGACTAGTAAATACACATTTTCTGACAACACATGAGAATGTTACCTATATACACAGTAGCTCTGTTACTCTACGTGTCACTTACACCTCCAGGAGAACTCTCTGGCCAAAAGCGCACACTGTACACGATGGACAGGAAAATAATAGACATTAGACATTTGGTAAGACTTTTGATGACTATTGTGGACTGGATACATAAACTGGTTAGCTACAGCCCTGACTAGACATGTGACTATATTAGATACATAAGAGGACAGATTCAGGACATCCAAAGGTTTGCACCCATTTTGAGTAAAACATCTGGACCACTGTCTTGGCGGTGAGATCTTTGACAGGAACAACGACAACCCACTTGGAGTAATGATCCACCTTGGTGAAAGCATAGGTATACCCGGACTGGGTAGGAGACATTTTCACATGGTCTAGCACGACAAACTGGTTGGGTCTGTCACTCTGGATGGAGTGGAGGGGTCCTCTTGCGTCCTTGCGCACATTCTTGTTAATGTTACAAACATTCACTGCACCATTTCTCACTGACAGTGGCTTCGGTCTTGTGGACTCCAAAGTGTCCCGACTGATCATGATATGCGTTGAGGACCATCGCCGCATCACTTCGGGGAACCAGAATCTAATGAAGTCGATCACCAGAGTCCGGATCCAAAGAATTTTGCACAAAAGTCCTTTGTGCACAGTCGCTTCCTCTGTCACCACAGGCATTTCACAGCGGGCCCGGCGTAGACAGGTTGGTACCTTTTTCGCCAGAAGGTAGTCCAACAGATCCCCCATAACTCGACTTTCATCTTGGAGATTCTTCCAGGTGTACAGGTCTTCTTTAACCTTTTCAGACCTGGGTTCACCATCCATGATGGCGGTCACAACATTCTGGTTCACAAACTGTTGATAAAATGGTGGCATCTCCCCCTCTTCCCACACACGTCTTCGACAGGTGATTCCTCGCCGGGGGTCATTCGAGACAGTACATCGGCATTGACGTTTGACTTGCCACTTCTGTACTTAATGGTGAAGCTGTAATTAGCTAATCTTGAAGCCCATCTTCATCTTCATGTTCAATGGCACCCAACTTGGCAGTGTTCAGGTGGGCCAATGGTTTATTATCCGTGTAGACAGTAAATGGCGTGGCCGCCAAATAATCTTAAAATTTTTCTGTCACGGCCCATTTTTCTCTGCTCTTCGCAGGTTACGACAGGCATAGGCAATCACTCTCTCTTGTCCATCTTGAACTTGGGACAGGACAGCTCCCAGACCTTCAAAAATGGCATCAGTATATAGCCGGAAAGGCTTGTATCACATCTGCCTCTTGTTGGCCAGACTTTAAAGATGTCTGACAGATGACTGAGGTGTTCCTGGTAAGACTTGGAATACACGATGACATCGTCCAGATACAATAAGACACTTTGGAAATTCAGATGGCCCAGGCACCTTTCCATCAGACGCTGGAACGTAGCAGTCTTCCATGGCCATGGGCACTTGCCCATGGCCCGCTGGTCAAATCCAGGGTGGAGAAGTAAGCAGCAGACCCGAGGGCAATAAGCAACTCCTCAATTCTTGGCAAAGAATTAGCTTCCTTATGTGTGACATTGTTCAGTTTCCTGTAGTCGATACAGAAGCAGATGTTTCCGTCTTTCTTCCAGGACAAGTGGCGCCGCCCAGGGACTCTGACTTTCTTGTATCACATCCGCCTCTTGTTGGCCAGCATCTTCTTGACTGTCTGATACATGCCTGGCGCGACCGGTTGGTGTCTCTCCTTGATGGGCGGGCTGTCACCTGTGAGGATTCGGTGCTGGAGCATTGAAGTTTTCCCGAAGTCTGTGGGGTGTTTGCTGAAAGTTTCATGATACCTTTTGGCAATATTGATGGCACAATTGACCTGATCCCGTGGGGTAGTGCCTCTCCAACCTGGAGCTGTGCCCACCAGGGCTCTGGAGGATTAGTACTGGATCCACTGGCAACTTGAGCTGCGTGCTGTTGGGCCACTAAATGCTCTGTTACGATGTCCTTCAGCTCTAGGAGGTACAACTGAGCCACACAGACAGGTTCACTAACCGTACTGGGACTCTTCCATTGGAGACAGTGACAAGGCTCCTCGCAGCTTGGACTAAAGGATGATCTTCTAGCTGCAGGGGTTCCAGTAAGGCCTGATAATCCCGATTCTTGACTCCGGGACATGCAAGGCACCATATGATAGTTGAACTTGAACTTGTACTCTGCAGATCTTGCCTTGCTTGTTGGCAAACTTCTGTTCCGCTTGTAGGACTTGCAGGTGGTGCTGCAAAGCCTGCTGGTCTGAAGGGGGCATATGGGGAAGAGAGGCAAAACAGGCATCCAAAATTTTAGTAAAACAATGCCTCATAATGTTCATCCCCAACATAAGCACCCAGGACCCGTGGCTAATGCCGGACATGACCGATCGGGCGGATGTCCGGCATTAACTCTTTAGACGCGGCGATCAAAGTTGATCGCCGTGTCTAAAGTGAAAATAAAAGCTTCCCGGCAGCTCAGTTGGGCTGATCGGGACCATCACGGTAGAATAGCGATGTCCTGATCAGCTAGAACGCAACAGTAGGGTCCCTTACCTGTCTGATCGGCGATTGATTGCTCCAAGCCTGAAATCCAGGCTTGAGCATTTAACCGCCGATAACAATGATCACTGCATTGCAATGCAATGACAGTGATCAGTGTATTGAATCAATGTACTGCATGTTATAGTCCCCTATGGGGCTATAACATGGCAAAAAAAAGTTTTAAAAAAGTTAATAAAGATCATTTAACCCCTTCCCTAATAAAAGTTTTAACCACCCCCCTTTTCCCAATCAAAAAAACCCCCAGTGTAAATAAAAATAAACATATGTGGTATCGCCGCATGTGTAAATGTCCGAACCATGAAAATATATTGTTAATTAAGCCACATGGTCATTGGCGTGCGCGCAATTTTTTACTCAATAGAAACAGAAGCCCCAAAAGTTACAAAATTGCATTTTTTCTTCAATTTTGTCGCACAATGATTTTTTTTTCATTTCGCCGTAGATTTGGGGGTAAAATAACTGATGTCATTACAAAGTAAAATTGGTGGTGCAAAAAATAAGCCATCGTATGGATTTTTAGGTGCAAAATTGAAAGGGTTATGATTTTTAAAATGGAAATAAGAGACAAAAAGAAAAACCACACAAGCGCCTAGTGCATTATTCCAAGATAGCAGTAAAAAATGGAAAAGATGGTTAGTATTGTTCTCACCTTGAGCGCAATGAAAATGCGCATATCACCCCGAAGCAAGTGGTAATAACAGGTAGAGGTATCCGAGGGGTGCTGCGAAGCCGTAGGGAGGTGGACGCCAGTGCAGGAATGTCCACAGTGCATACAGTCAGATAGGTAAAAAATCCCTCTTTAGGCGCTGCTTCTCCCAATGGATACACTCAAGTCAGGTAGTCGATTAAAAGATGAATTTTATTTAAACCAATGACGCGTTTTGGGTAATAACCCTTCCTCAGATTGGTGTAATTTATACAAACAACAGACAGGTATATATACATATAATAAAAGTGCCAACAATTTGGGCTGGTGAGGTCATAGGGGGAGGGGAAAGAGAGGTGATGTGAGTCACGTGATAGAGATGGGCCGAACCAATATATGCAATATTGTAATAATATCAGTGGTAAAATGATGAAGGGACATGTGTACAAAAACTAATATGAACAAGAGAAGGTCTTTTTAAAAGGATATTAAAAATTAGAACAAACGATAAGATTGCGAGGCTTGTAGCGCAAAATGTGGATCGGTACATGATGCCACAAACCGGAATCAGGTAAGACGACTCCATCTAGGGAACGTAACGGATTGGGAGATGAATGAAGGTCAGAACAGACGTCATCTGTGCAGTGAGAATTCTCCAGTACTTGTGTCACTCGGCTTTCCCAGATGCAGAAATCAGTGTAGAAGGCACTTATCTCAAAATAAAAAGATAGGAGGTTAGAATGGAATGGATTTAAATTGGACCTACCATATAAAGAGCTTTGCTTGGGTAAACTTTGCTGAAGTATAGACATGGTGATAATAAATAAAATATGTGGGAGCCTGTATGCGCATAAATGAGGTCATAGAAAAAATTATTGTTAAGAGAATAGAAATGAAAAGATTCTGAAGTTTATGTGTTTATACTTACAATACCGTGGACACTGGTGCTGTATGAAGGAATAGAATGAGTAGACCTGAGTTGATCAAGATGGTACTATGCCAGTACTACAAAGAAACTTTATTTTAGAAGCTATCACATTTATTTTAAAACATAACTACTTCGAATTCAATCAAATAATATACGAACAACACCGAGGCACGGCGATGGGGACGAGATTCGCCCCAAGTTTTGCAAATCTGTTTGTGGGTCTTTTCGAAGAATCAGTTATTTTTAAACATTCACTTTTTAATAATTGTCTTTTTTATAAGCGGTATATTGACAATATTTTTATTTTGTGGAAAGGACCCACCGCACTTTTAGATATTTTCCTTACCCATATTAACACAAAAAACTGGGGTCTGTCTTTCACCCAATCTGTGTTCCCCAATAATGCCGAATTTCTCGATGTTGTCGTCACACATACCCCTGATAAATCAATTATTATGAAGTCCTTTTTCAAACCAGTGGATAGCAACAGTTATTAAAATTTTAAAAGCAACCACTATAAAAAAATGGCTGACGAATGTGCCATATGGACAATTTAAAAGAATCAGTACAACTAATAAGGATTTTACTGAACAAAGCACAGTCATAGCAGAAAGATTTGTAGCTAAAGGATATCCACAAACACTTATCAAATCATCCCAAAACTGCGCAAGCCTCTTGACACAGGATGATTGCCTTATCTCTAAAAAATATGAAAATGCTTCAACAGACTGGCAATGTAACTTTATCACAACTTACTTGAGTGATCATGCCAAAATAAGACAGATATTAACTAACCACTGGCACATTTTGCTAAAGGATCATTTTTTGCGTCCCCTACTCCCAAAAAGACCAGGAGTTACTTTTAAAAGAGCTTGCACATTGAAAAATATTCTGGCTCCCAGCCATTTTACATTTTTTTTTTTTAAATAGTAAAAATCCTAGCAATTCTACAAACCTTACCTCCCTATTCTCTAAAGAAATTCTAAAAGGCTCATACAAATGTCGTCAATCTAGGTGTAAATGCTGCGACTCCATTGTACACAAAAAAACTAAATTTTGTTCTAACAACACTAAACAAGAATTTAAAACAGACAGTTTTTTAAATTGCGGGACTTCTTTTGTTATTTATCTAATAGAATGTACTTGTGGGCTACAATACATTGGCCGTACGTCCCAATGTCTACGGAGTAGAATTAACCCCTTAAGGACTCAGCCCATTTTGGCCTTAAGGACTCAGACAATTTAATTTTTACGTTTTCATTTTTTCCTCCTCGCCTTCTAAAAATCATAACTCTTTTATATTTTCATCCACAGACTAGTATGAGGGCTTGTTTTTTGCGCGACCAGTTGTCCTTTGTAATGACATCACTCATTATATCATAAAATGTATGGCGCAACCAAAAAACACTATTTTTGTGGGGAAATTAAAACGAAAAACGCAATTTTGCTAATTTTGGAAGGTTTCGCTTTCACGCCGTACAATTTATGGTAAAAATGACGTGTGTTCTTTATTCTGAGGGTCAATACGATTAAAATGATACCCATTATTATATACTTTTATATTATTGTTGCGCTTAAAAAAAATCACAAACTTTTTAACCAAATTAGTACGTTTATAATCCCTTTATTTTGATGACCTATAACTTTTTTATTTTTCCGTATAAGCGGCGGTATGGGGGCTCATTTTTTGCGCCATGATCTGTACTTTTTTTTGATACCACATTTGCATATAAAAAAACTTTTAATACATTTTTTATAATTTTTTTTTATAAAATGTATTAAAAAAGTAGGAATTTTGGACTTTTAAAATTTTTTTTCGTTCACGCCGTTCACCGTACGGGATCATTAACATTTTATTTTAATAGTTCAGACATTTACACACGCGGCGATACCAAATATGTCTATAAAAAATGTTTTTTACGCTTTTTGGGGGTAAAATAGGAAAAAACGGACGTTTTACTTTTTATTGGGGGAGGGGATTTTTCACTTTTTTTTTACTTTTACTTTTACATTTTTTTACATTTTTTTTTACACTTGAATAGTCCCCATAGGGGACTATTCATAGCAATACCATGATTGCTAATACTGATCTGTTCTATGTATAGGACATAGAACAGATCAGTGTTATCGGCGATCTCCTGCTCTGGTCTGCTCGATCACAGACCAGAGCAGGAGACGCCGGGAGCCGCACGGAGGAAGGAGAGGGGACCTCCGTGCGGCGTTATGAATGATCGGATCCCCGCAGCAGCGCTGCGGGCGATCCGATCGTTCATTTAAATCGCGAACTGCCGCAGATGCCGGGATCTGTATTGATCCCGGCACCTGAGGGGTTAATGGCGGACGCCCGCGAGATCGCGGGCGTCGGCCATTGCCGGCGGGTCCCTGGCTGCGATCAGCAGCCGGGATCAGCCGCGCATGACACGGGCATTGCTCCGATGCCCGCGGTTATGCTTAGGACGTAAATGTACGTCCTGGTGCGTTAAGTACCACCTCACCAGGACGTACATTTACGTCCTGCGTCCTTAAGGGGTTAATAAACACAAAAGTAATGTCAACCATAATTTTGTTTTACATAGCGTGTCTCGTCACGCTTCGACACATCATAATAGTAATTTTAAAGATTTTTCTGTTACCCCAATCAAAGGGATTCCTGATGGTCATAATAGGTTTGAAAAACTCAAACAGAGAGAAAACTATTGGATCTTTAAATTAAGGTGTCTACCCTCATTAGGTCTTAATGAGTATATAGAATGTGCTACATAAACATTTTTATGTTCTTCACTCCTCCTTATCGCACACATGCTGCCACAATTTTCTGCTATTTATATTTATTTTTATAATACCATCCATGCATACAAGTGTACATTATTTATGTGTTCCTACCATTCATCTATATATCTTGCATGTACCTATGCATATATATATATATATATATATATATATATATATATATATATAGCCAGCAAAGCAAAACAGCAGCACTCCGATTTAGATGAAAGTGTGTCAGGCTTTATTCATCAGATGCCACGACATTTCAACCGTCTCTCACGGTCTTTGTCAAGCAAATAACATGTGCAAGTGCTTACAATATATAGGGGTGAAACATGTGCAATAGTTTTGCATAATTAATTAGGTTACAATATCAAAACAGTGTAAAATACCGTGATCACAAATAATCATAAAACAATATTAAAACATAGTGAATAAAATTCATATTAAGACGCCATGAGGGCGATATACTATACAGTGTTAGTGTCACATATAGTGTATATAATGTCTAAAATCACATAAATAATATCGCAGAGGGAGGAGTCGAGGGTAGTTCTGGCACTGCCTACTCACCAGTTCGTTTGTAAACATATGACACGAGGAACACCATGGTTGCTTCCGTTTCTCTGTGTGCGGCCAGACCGGAAGAAAGACTCCGGTCATGTGATGCTCATGTGACGTTAGTATCTCGCACAGGCGCACTGAGCGCCATAAGGATGTAATGACCCGCAATGAGTGTCAACGCTCCCTTGTTCTCTGCGCATGCATGCACTCAAGGCGCATCAGGGTATGGTTAGATGCCGTAGTCACGGGCGCATGCATACTCACTCTGAGCTCTTACTCAGCGCCATTTTTGACTAGGGAATTCTTACCCAAAATATTTAAGGGTCCAAAATCATGCTATTACATTCACACTGGCACAGCAATCTCCCAGGTCCCCAACACCATTAGGCAGCGTTGGGACTCCAGCACTGGATACCCCATCAGTACCATTTTTCTGTAGCCGGATGAGTGACCCCTGGACAGGGATCTAGCTCACTCGTGCCACAAGTGTTGTGGAAGGGACCGGCCAATCGGCTCTTGTTTGGGAAAAGTGCCACATATGCAACTTCACTCAAGGACCCAGTTTAACAGAGTGCAAGCATCAAGTGTCATGTCCCTGGCATCATACATTGCCCCGCAAAGAGAAAAGTCGGCATCCAAGGCAATAAAGATAGTATAATATAAAGTACTCTATAGAAGTTATTCATATAATGCTCATTTAAAACTAGATACAATCAACACAGGTATAGCATCAGAAAGAAGAAACTAGACTTGCCTGTTTCAAGCCACTTTGTAGAAGCCAAACATACAGAGAGTGATTTGAGATTTATGCTGTTGGACCATGTTCCATACCCCAGACGTGGAGGAAACAGGATCAGTCTCCTGAAGCGACTGGAACTCAAGTGGATCTTTGAACTACAGACACTTAAACCGAAGGGGCTCAATGTAGATTTTAAGATAACACACAAAATATGTAATGCCTAGGCTACTGTCGCGTCTCATGACTGTGTATGTTTGAACTTGTCAAAAAAATGTTTGTAAAAGCATCTTTTGTAAAAATTCTTTTTGTTAAAAGAATTTTTAGTAATTTTTGTATGTTTTCTTTTTATGCAGATGGAGAGAGAGAGGATGGCGGCCCCCTCACCAGAACAACAACATGAAAGAATAAGAATTATATGAATAACTTCTATAGAGTACTTTATATTATACTATCTTTATTGCCTTGGATGCCGACTTTTCTCTGTGCGGGGCAATGTATGATGCCAGGGACATGACACTTGATGCTTGCACTCTGTTAAACTGGGTCCTTGAGTGAAGTCGCATATGTGGCACTTTTCCCAAACAAGAGCCGATTGGCCGGTCCCTTCCACAACACTTGTGGCACGAGTGAGCTAGATCCCTGTCCAGGGGTCACTCATTCGGCTACAGAAAAATGGTACTGATGGGGTATCCAGTGCTGGAGTCCCAACGCTGCCTAATGGTGTTGGGGACCTGGGAGATTGCTGTGCCAGTGTGAATGTAATAGCATGATTTTGGACCCTTAAATATTTTGGGTAAGAATTCCCTAGTCAAAAATGGCGCTGAGTAAGAGCTCAGAGTGAGTACGCATGCGCCCGTGACTACGGCATCTAACCATACCCTGATGCGCCTTGAGTGCACGCATGCGCAGAGAACAAGAGAGCGTTGACACGCAATGCGGGTCATTACATCCTTATGGCGCTCAGTGCGCCTGTGCGAGATACTAACGTCACATGAGCATCACATGACCGGAGTCTTTCTTCCGGTCTGGCCGCACACAGAGAAACGGAAGCAACCATGGCGTTCCTCGTGTCATATGTTTACAAACGAACTGGTAAGTAGGCAGTGCCAGAACTACCCTTGACTCCTCCCTCTGCAATATTATTTATGTGATTTTAGACATTATATACACTATATGTGACACTAACACTGTATAGTATATCGCCCTTATGGCGTCTTAATATGAATTTTATTCACTATGTTTTAATATTGTTTTATGATTATTTGTGATCACGGTATTTTACACTGTTTTGATATTGTAACCTAATTAATTATGCAAAACTATTGCACATGTTTCACCCCTATATATTGTAAGCACTTGCACATGTTATTTGCTTGACAAAGACCGTGAGAGACGGTTGAAACGTCGTGGCATCTGATGAATAAAGCCTGACACGCTTTCATCTAAATCGGAGTGCTGCTGTTTTGCTTTGCTGCCTGTTTGTGGGGGCTCTTGACCTGGGCCCGACCAGCTTGCACCCGTGGACACCCCGGGAGTGCGGTCCTTTTTGTTGAACTCTATATATATATGTATATATATATATATATATATATATATATATTTGTTTTTTCTTATTTATTTAGTTGTCAATTTTTATCTATTCTTATCTATTTTTTTTATTTATTATTTATTTTTTTTATTACTTTTTAGCTATACCTATGGTATTATAATATAATTTATTATATCCTCCGCAGCAGCATTTCTACTATATTTCTATTATTCTATTATATTCCCATTTTACACCCTATACTGACAGTGGTATTTCTATCATTATCATCTTTCCTGTTAACTCACCATCTATTTATATTTATATTTTTATATATATTTATTTACTTGCATATGTATCAATAGCATATTCATATTGTCCATCTAGCCCCGTTCTCTCAATTTCCTCATGGTCAACTCAGGTCTATTCATTCTATTTCTTCATACAGCACCAGTGTCCCCGGTATTATAATTTAATTGAATATATCCATCGCAGCAGCATCTCTACTATACCTCTGTTATTCTATTATACTTCCATTTTTCATATTAACAGTGGTATTACTATTGTTATTATCTTTTCTGTTAACTCACCATCTATTTATATTTTTATATAAATATATATTTTTTATATATATTTATTTGCATATGTATCAATAGCATACTCATATTGTCTATCTAACCCCGTTCTCTCATTTTTCCCATGATCAACTCAGGTCTATTCATTCTATTCCTTCATACAGCACCAGTGTCCCCGGTATTGTAATTATAAACACATACATTTCGGAATCTTTTCATTTCTATTCTCTTAACAATAATTTTTTCTATGCCCTCATTTATGCGCATACAGGCTCCCACATATTTTATTTATTATCGCCATGTCAATACTTCAGCAAAGTTTATCCAAGCAAAGCTCTTTATATGGTAGGTCCAATTTAAATCCATTCCATTCTAACCTCCTATCTTTTTATTTTGAGATAAGTGCCTTCTACACTGACTTCTGCATCTGGGAAAGCCGAGTGACGCAAGTACCGGAGAATACTCACTGCACAGATGATGTCTGTTCTGACCTTCATTCATCTCCCAATCTGTTACGTTCCCTAGATGGAGTTGCCTGACGTGATTCCGGTTTGCGGTGCAAGCCTCTTCTTCATACTGTGCATCACGTACCGATCCACATTTTGCATTACAAGCCTCGCAACGAATCTTATCTTGTTCATACTAGTTTTTGTACACATGTCCCTTCATCATTTTATTATTTTATTACTGATATTATTAGAATATTGCATATATTGGTTCGGCCCATCTCTATCACGTGACTCACATCACCTGTCTTTCCCCTCCCCCTATGACCTCACCAGCCCAAATTTTTGGCGCTTTTATTATATGTATATATACCTCTCTGTTGTTTGTATAAGTTACACCAATCTGTGGAAGGGTTATTACCCGAAACGCCTCATTGGTTTAAATAAAATTCATCTTTTAATCGACTACCTGACTTGAGTGTATCCATTGGGAGAAGCAGCGCCTAAATAGGGATTTTTTACCTATCTGACTGTATGATTTTTAAAAGGTAAGGAGGAAAAAACTAAAGTACAAAAACTGAAAAATGCTTGGTCCTTAAGGGGTTAAAGGAGTAGTCCAGTGGGGAAAAACTTATCCCCTATCCTGAGGATAGGGGATAAGTTTCAGATCGCAGGGGGTCCGACCGCTGTTGCCCCTCATGATCTCCTGTACGGGGCCCCGACAGCCCATGGGAAGGGGGTGTGTTGACCACCGCACGAAGCTGCGGCTGACACGCCCCCTAAATACAACTCTATGGCAGAGCCGGAGCGCTGCCTTCAGCAATCTCCGGCTCTGCCATAGAGTTGTATTGAGGGGGCGTGTCGGCCGCCGCTTCGTGCGATGATCAACACGCGCTATCTGGCCACACGGGGGAGAGAGAGATCACGGGGGGCCCCAGCGGTCGGACCCCACACGATCTGAAACGTATCCCCTATCCTTAGGAAAGGGGATACATTTTTCACCACTGGAATACCCCTTTAAGTACATGTTCACCCAATTGAATGGTTGGCTCCCAGTATCCATGCCTGGGGACTGGTTGCCCATTACCTGCAACTACTTGGAAATTAACATAATCAGCTCACACAATACATGAGCATCCCAATGCTGATGGAAAAAACATTTAGATATGGTAGACACTTGTGACCCTGTATCTATTAACGCCTCTAAAGGTACACCTTCTACAATAACCGTTACAAGGGGGCAGGAGGCGACATAAAGTGAAAGTCCTGACTTAGGTCGTTCTGGAGTTGGGCCTCCCGAGGCCGGTCCTTGACCCCAGAGGGAATTCCGTTTAAACCCCAGCAGAGCATTATCCAGACTTGTTACAGTAAGTACAGAAGGGTCTGTTACTCATAGAATACCTAGTGGGTGAAGGAGCACAGTAATTGGGATTACATGGGGCAGGAGCAGAAAGGGATTTTCTAGGCCAGGATTGCTCACAGAAGAATGGAGCAGGCCGGGTGGCGAGCTCCTTGATGTTCTTAGTCAATTGTTCAAGGTCTTGTTTAATACTCTGTAAATCTGAAGCCATAATGACTGACATTGTTGCTTGGACTGCGGCCGGGACAGTTGAACATCTTTGGACTCAGTCCCAGACTCAATTACTTGGATAGCTAGCCTCTTAAAATCAAGAAATTACATATTAGGGTTTTGGACTGCTAACATTCTCATTTGGGCCTTACTTGCCCCACTTATTATGGGCTCAATCAATAAATCTGTCCATTAACACTTTGTTGCCCTGCTCGGGAGTTATGCCATCTAACTTGTGGACAGTCTCTAGGGCATTCTGTAGGGCTACAGCATATGCTCTCAAGGTCTCACCTGGCTTTTGCCGCCTTTCATACAGCCGGAGACGTACCTCTAATGGAGAAAGTGACCTGGTACAGTCATTTACATATCTGTTCCACTGTCGCCTTTTCAGATTTTGGCCAGGTGCGGACTTTCTCTAGTGCCGGTCCCCGGAGTTGTCCCGTTAGCAGTTGCACCTGTTCGTTAAGAGGAAAAGAGTAAAAGACAAACAAACTTTGGATCCTCTCTTTGAAATCCCTCAGGTCTCCATTGTAGGTAGGAAGGACAGGGTTCCCCATGAATACCGGTGCAAACATTGAAACACCAGGTCCGTTGATGCTTGCTGGAGGCAGGGGGGGGCAGGACTCTGGCTGATGGAGAGGGTGATGACCTCGCCGCTGGAGATGAAGGGGCGATGGCGCCCAGTTGACCTGTGGTGCTGGGTTCAGACATCTGGTTGATTTTTGAGTGTGCTGTCGCTTTAAGAAGAATGAGGTGCATTCCCATTTAAGAGAGCTGATGAGGTGCTGCAGCGGCTCTGGTTTGAATGATGGGGGTACTTCAGCAGACACTCCCCCTCTATTTTGCAGGAACCCGGTGATAAATAGCCTTGCGACCAGACTTGTGGACAATAAGAAGACAGTGGTGACACATTCAGGTACCGGAGACTTAGTTTTGATGATCGGTGGTGTTTGCAGAGCTTGCACTTCAGCGCTGACTTTGCGGGTTACAGCCGGAGATGAGCGCAGCAGCCGTAACTTCCAAGATGGCTGCGCCAAGGGAACTTCCTGTTTGGGTCCAGCCAGGAAAGTCTTTGGTTCCTCCTCGCTGGATCTTGAAGGCGTCAGGGGACTGACGTGGGCCGAGCTGGACACTGGACCAGATTAACTCTTTCAGGTACAACCTTTCAGGTCCTGCACATCCTTTTACGGTTCACAATGCCAGATAACAGACTTTTCTTCACCTCCCCCTCTATTTCACAAGTACCTCGCAATAAATAGATTTCACTGACAAAGTCCCGTACACTTTCTGGCGCAATTTCTTTTCGCATCTGCGTACAAATTTTCGGCAATACTGGACACAGTTCAGACTGGGGGGCGGGGTACTTTTCGCATAAGGCGCACATCCGTATCCTGTTTGTGATGCCAAAAGTTGTGGTGAGGGTGTGATGAGGGCAGATGTTGTTTCCCTAGGGGCAGATGGCATCAACCCCTTTGTGTTCGTGATGTCAGGGCATGGTTTAACCTCTTCACCACCCGAAGGTATACTGCTGGATCCTGGGCTAGGCACGGGGCAAATAAGGACTCCGACGCCAAGTTACGGAACAACTGCAGCTTTATTGAGGTAGACAGGTGTAATAGTCTTGACAGCTCAGTTAGGCCCAAGGAGGTGACCAGTGACTTCAGAGACTCTAGGGCTCGCTGGGACTTATAGTGGATTTGGACAATTTGCTACAGGCCCACGCTGCCTTGATTCAGACTGATTTTGACTGACTTGACTAGACTGACTTCACAGACTTCACCCCATATGTAGCTTACCAGGTTTTGATGTTCACCTGTGGGGTAGCGGATTAGTGGAAGTGTGGCTGCGTGGTAGGCTTTAGGCCTCCTCAGGACACCTGACACTCTCAGGACTTGACCTCAATGTTCCTCAGCACTCAAGAGAGTGAACTAGCTCCTCCCAGGGTTTATATGGGGGCGACTCTGAAGGGGTCCCATAGGTCACTGTCAGGATCCGGACTGGTATGCAGAGAGGACACTGGAGGTGGATCCTCTGTGTCAGTGAGGTGATGGCGTGGGCCATACCAGAGAGCGGGACCGCGCGCGCCGGGATGGGAAGGAAGGAGGACGGGGCAGGTGAGCAGAACGGGATATGACACGTCCTGCCGCGCGGATCGCATCCCTGCAGGGGGACTCAGAGCAGCGCTCCCGGTCAGCCAGTCTGACCGGGGCGCTGCTAACAGAAGATGAACGCCGCGAGCGCTCCGGGGAGGAGCAGGGACCCGGAGCGCTCGGTGTAACAGTCACCCTGTCTGTCAAATGATCACTGGTACCTTCCTTGGTTACAATACATGACAATAGTATTTAAAGGCACATAACAATATATACACATTACATTAGATAACATAGGCACTTAGTACTGTTTATGGAACATAGAGGAAAGGGGAGCCCAGGGGTCACTGAAATAGAGTCCACCTGACATGGCAGCAATGGTACAGGGTTGCAACTCCTGTACTGGGCCAACACTAGTTTAAACCAACCTACTGGCAATCTTCTTCTCGAGCACAACTGCACCCTCCCCATTGAGGTGCAGCTGTCTCTACTGTAGAGCCTGTATCCAACAGAGAATTTGGCCCAGTTCTCCATTAATCCAAACCTCTCTTACACCAGTTTCTGAGCCACTTGTTTTGCTCTCTAATCTCCCGCTGTCTCTACTGGTGGTCTGGTTGGGCTATCTAGAGACTGTTCCCATTTTAGGTGTGCCCTCACATAATCAGAGCTGTGATCATCTCCTAATAGCCTTGTCAGGATGGCCTTGAGGGTGGGCAATTTGTCAAAATGAGCATACTGCCTCTTGCAGTCAAATCTCAAGGTCTATTAACTGGACAAATTGTCTTTGAGGGCATTAGGGAGGCATGTCTTGCATTAAAGATATTTCACCAAGAGGTACACTACCCCAAAGCTGCCCCTGAGACCCTATTTTATAGGGTAGTGGGGGGGGGGGTAGCATATTTAAACCCTCTTGACTAAACCACACCTGTAGTCATTTACATATCTTTTTGAGATATAACTGCATGCCAAGTTTGCATGAATCCAACATTTCTATTCTATTTTGGTAAACCATTATCTGTGAATGCATGCCAGGGTCCCTAATGCACCTGAAAGCATATGGACCCGGGCCTTTCTACTTCTCTTGCTCTGCCTTTAGTAGTTGCTTTGTGCTTGCCCTTGAAGTTGAACCTGACCTTAGCCATATTTTGTAGTTAATATTATCCTCTCCAGACTCCAACTTTAATCTCTTAATGATGCACCGTTTTTTCATTTTAAAATTTTTTGTTAGATTTTTTTCCTTGCTTTTGAAATGTATAATTCTTATAGTTTGCCATCTACAGACCCATATGAAGGTTTGTTGTTTGCAGGGACAATTGTACTTTGTATTGTGTTGTACGTTGCCAGAAAATCTACACCAAAGCAAAAACTAAATTAATTGTGGGCAAAAAAATAAATTAAAAAATTCCCAGCATTTTAGTTTTTTTTTTTTTTTTTCCCGTTTTTTGTTTCTACACAGTGCACTTTACTTTGATTCTTTTATATTTCCATATATGGGGCTGTATGAGGGCTAATTTTTGTACCATGATTTGTAGTTTTTATTTGTACCATGTTTGTTTTGATGGGACTTTTTAAATCGCTTTTATTCATTTTTTTTTTATCTAGTATATGAAAATACCAAACACCAGTAATTCACCATATGATTGAGCAGTGTTATTGGCACTCTGCTTCTCCAGCCTTCCAAAGCAGAAAGAATATTGGACAGAACAAAGGCAGGTAGGGACCATTGCTCGTCATGTCAGCTGATTGGAACCTCGTGATCACCGAGCAGTGGTCCCAATGGGTCCCCTAACCTACTGTTACCAGTATTTTAAGGGATTTAGGTCCGATGACCAACTTTGATTGACAGATCTAAAAGATTAATAGTCTCGCAGCAGCTTTTAGCTTAGTCCCCTGGCTACTGATATCAGTCGCCAAAGGTTACAGATATGGTAAAAAGGAGGCATTATGAGAACCCCATGCCAGTATCTGCTTATAATGATTGGGGAGGTAGGATGGCGTGCATATTTAATGGCCAGGGCATGTATATAGTTCCTGCCAGCACTCAGAGAACAGAATCTAGTGATCAACCCCCCTCAGCTATCTATAGGTAATACTAAGGATACATTTTTTTTAACCAATTTTAGGTCACAATTTTTACATATTTTAGCATATATAACGCCTTGCAATGCAAATATGCTAAACTCAACATCCTTATGTTTGTGCCCCCAGGGATGGTGAAGATATTCAATTATAAAGTCCCCCCGGCCGCCCGGCAAGTAGTCCCCTGAGCGGGGACTTACACTTACCGTGGCCCTGCCCCAACAGCTTGAATGACGGCTCGCGCCACCACTCTGCTCTGCGCCCAGGGACTACTTGTCGGGCGGCCAGGGGGACTTTATAACTTATTATCTTAACCATCCCTGGGGGGCACAAACGTCCTCCAGGGATGGTAATGATTTTAGCATTTATAACGCATTGCCAAGCATTATGTATGCTAAAATATGATGATTGGTTCCCTTTTATAACAGCTATATGACACTATGCAGCAGATATCACTCGTATTAAAATTGTTATACACAACACTTCCTAAGCAAGAGTGATTCATGTAATTGAATGCCCACTGGGTTTTTAATTTTTGGGTACTTTTTGCTGATTGTTAAAATTTGAAACAAATACCATAAAATACCAGAAAAACCCACAAAAGATAGAGTGGTTTATTAAAGCTATGATACAAGGAGATGCCCCTAAGGGAATGCGCTCCAGCACATATGTTGCGTTTTAATGAGTGTCCTTGCAAGTGAGCAACGTGCTTTGATTATGCTCTTATTTTCAGACCACATTAATGAATTGCCAAGAGTCAGTTAATTAGGATTTCCAGTCTTACAATATGTTGTACAAATGATGTTATATAGAGCCAAAATGAGAATATCAGAAGAACATAGAGGTTATATACCTTCCAATCAAGTAGACCAAGAAATTAGTTTCATATTAACTAAGAAAGGTCATGTTAATGTTTGGGGTTTTGATTATTCTGAACTGTTTTATAGGAACAAACATAATTTCCCCTATTTTAAGTCTGTATCAGCCTCCATATTATATACTAATACCATATGGCAGTAATTGTGCCAAGTGGTGTAGTGCTCTGAACTGAATGTCAAGGCTGATAAAAGGACTATTAAAGGGGCAACAAAACACTTACATGACACAATCTCCAGGCCTGGATTGCCAGTTATGTTGCCTAGCAACCAACCAGGATGACTGTGGGCCTAGTGACTGCATAAATAACTTGTCGGGACATAAGATACCAAAATCTTCTTATTAAAAGAAATAGAGCAAGACATTTCTTGAATGTAATAGAACTACTGGACCTTCATCTACATTCTACATCTACTACTATGAAAAATGAAAAATCATGAAGAATTCTGTTTTGCAAAACATTCTGAATAATGTTGTTATTTGTTAAATTATGTTAATGAGCCCACAAACAACATTGTAAATATGAAGCTCAAAAATAGTATATGACATAGTACATTACAACTATTTTCAATAACAGTATAAGAGTAACACCATCAGGCCCGCCGCAAAAGGACAGGCAAACCAAGCAATTGCTTGGGGCCCCTAGCTGGCCAGGGGCCCCAAGCAGAGCCGGTGTTTGTTGTGCTTCCTATAAGGCTGCAGCCACTTGAGCTCTCTATAGAGAGCCTCATGCGGCTGCAGCACTTCTGTTCACCTTCCGAGTTCCTCCCCTTCCCTGTAGCGTGGCCAAGCTCCTCTTCCTCCTGGCTGTCAGTCCGGCCGGGTACCGCGCGGTACAGGAACAGGAGATTCAGTTTCCTGTTCCCGGCTGAGTGCTGACTTCCTTTCAGTCTGACCAGGAACAGGAAACTGAATCTCCTGTACCATGCGGTACCCGGCCGGACTGAGTAACAGCCAGAAGGTAGAGGAGCTCTGTCCAGGGAAGGAGCCGGAGGAGGTAACTGAGAACATAAGTAGCATAGGCCCCCATGTCTATTTTGCTTGGGGCCCCCAAATTCCTTCAAACGGCCCTGAACACCATAATATTATTAATGATTCAGAATATATTCTTACATGCTGTACATGCTTACATGCGCATGGTCATATGATGCGCACGTCACTGTGACAGGGCCGGATACCCGATATCTCTCACGAGTGACGTATAGACATGGCTTATCACATGACAGGCAAGTATTGGATTCATTGGCGGCCTCTGTATATTTAACTCGCTGGCTTCCTTTCTGAGACATGCCCCCTTGCGTTCGGGGTGAGGTGAGGTATCGTATGTGTGGTATATGGTGTGGCCGGTCTGTATACTGTTATCTGTGACCTTCTTTCCTTCCAGCCTTGACCCTTGTATTGTATAACCAGCATTATATTAGTTGCTGTTGCACCGCTTACACTTCCCTGGACAGAGAGTTCATCTGTGATCCTGTTGTATGTATCCACCTATTATCATGTAGGTTGGTAACCCTTATGTAACGCCTTATGCGATATCCTCATCTCTTTTTTCTGTATGTGTAACCGTATTTTCACTTATGCTGTTTTAATTTGTTCAATTGTTTTAAGTATTTTTGTAATAAAGATTAATACTTTTATGACCAATCTTCTTAGCCTCTAATTTCGGTGTTTATGTTTAAATGGCCTATGGTCTATTATGGTGATAGTGCCCTTACCTTTCTAGGGGTTGATTTCCATTTTATGTAGCCAGTCTAACATGAAATTTAGAATAGAAGAAAATCAGGGAAACATATGTATCTATTTAATAAGGTTCCTATAAGAGGATTAATGCTAATGGTGATTTCCGGTGAGCTCAAATGAGATCTTGTAAAAGTCTAAAATGTGGTTATTTAATAAATATCAATAGGTAAGATTTCTGTTAAAGAACCTGCTCGTATAAAGAACCTGTTACTAGGCTTGACCATTGTGAGGGAAGACCCAAAAATTATTGCTGAATTTGTCATGTGGCCCTTTGCTTTCATTTGTTGGCTGCACATCTCCTATTACATGTGAAGATGTGTGGCCGACAAACAATGTTTTTTTAGCAAGTCAAAACTAAGCGATCAGGCAATGATCGAGGGTACCCACAATCACATTTAAAATGAGCTTCCTATATCTATTAGATTACAGGTAGGGGTTAAACTGAGGAACCTTATATCTCATCATTACTGTGGACTGTTAGAGAGATAAAACAATATACATACAGTTGGTGCTCTTTTCTGAGTGTTTTAAGAGCCGGGGTCCTATTACTCTCATCCACGGGGCCTCTGCTGTCTATCTTTGCACCTGCTTGAATGAATTATGCATGTCAAAGAGACGTGGAAATGTTGTTTGCACTTTTTCTGTTTGTAAAAAAGTTCCACAGAACCATCTATTCCTTACTTTCCATCTATTTGTTTTGTCCCAGCACAGGATGTCGTCCTGAGGGCTAAAGATTGCCTTGGGCATTTCTGCTGTCTCTGTGTTGGGCCCACTGCTCCATAGTGTTATTTATTATACTGTGTTGTATTCCTTTGTTGTGTTATCATTAAATAATGTACTATTACTTTAAAGGATTGTGGCAGAGTGAAACAGGTAACCCTGATGCCCCTAAACCTAGCCCTAAATAGTGTAGAGGGAGGAGTTCTAGGAGTGTGTGGAGAGTCTGGAGGAGTCGGTCTAGTGTGTGGAGAAGTCGGAGGAGGCCTAAGGAGAACAAATCCAAAATCTGCATCCACGCCACTCTCAGGACACCCCCTCGCTCAGGTGAAAGTCAAAGCCTAGCTGTGAGCATAAAATTCTGGGGGAAAACATTCTCTTCAGTCAGTCTAAAATCTCCAAGTAAGCATGGGCTGCTATTTAAGCTCAAGTCTGCAGCAACAGCAACTACAATTCCCACCATGGGTACAGGCTATCCTAAAACACTCTGCACTTCTCTCTGCACTAAAGTCTGTACTGTGACAGATTTAACAGCTTCTGCCTCAGTAAAGATAGTTATCCGTAACTTAGCATCGGTGTATTCATTACCCTGCACGTGGCGCAGGAGAAGCTATCTCATCCTCGGAATATGGAGATTAACTTTGTCCTGGCTTCATGAATTGCACCTTACACCCTTTATACAGCCACCCCACCATCATTATCAGTGAGCGCCAACTATTTACAGGAAAACTAAGCGTTGAAGTTAATGAAGGAAAAAATGTATTAAAATAAAAACACTTACCATTATGAATCCACAAGGACTTCTGGAGACACTTCTCCTGCTGTTAAAAAGTGCCACTGCTAATGCTGTCCTTTACTTCTTATTGATTTAAATGAATACTATGAGGAAAAAAAGAACATCAGTAAGAAAACACCATTGTGAATCTATCTGCTAGAAGAATGTTAAAGTTGTTTATTTTTTTTTTTCAATTGCTATTGCAGTTTTTTAGCCAAAGCCATAAGTTGATTTAAAAGGAATAGGAAATAATAATGAAGGAAGGACTTATATATCCCCTTCCAGCTGGATCCACTTTTGGCTTTGACTCAAAAACTACAGTTCCATGAATAAAAAAAATTAAAATAAATTGACGCATGCCTTAAGGGGACCAGTCGCTAATCCTGACATGTCTGTTAATTAATAGATGTATTTTCCATAAAATAACAATTTTGCCACATCTTCATCTGCTAGTCTTACAAGATATGTAGGACTAAATAGCCAACTGGCTTTAACCAATAGTAATGAGCAGCGTTGCCCATATTCAAATTTGCGATATTTCGCGAATATATAGACGAATATTCGTCGCAAATTCGCGTATTCGAGGAAGGAAACAGTGAGGGGGTGGGCAACTATACTATTGGTTGCTAGAGATGTTGTTGATAACCTCTGACAAGTGAATTTGCATCATTCTAATTGGCCCACAAAGAAGGAATATGCGAATATTCACATTTGTGACAGATGTTGGAGGCACCCAACAGAAGATACAATGCAGGTGTAAACCCAGCCCAAGAGAAAAGACATTCCAGATTGTTATTTAATGGCAGATATACTAATATACTAAAACAAACAGGTCTAGAGAGGCCACTTCCCTCACCAGGACGTACATTTACGTCCTGAGTATGACCGCGAGCATCGGAAGGGTGCTAGCGTCATACACGGCAGGTTCCGGCTGCTAGCAGCAGCCGGGGACCTGCCCGTAATGGCCGACATCCGCGATCACGCGGATGTCCACCATTAACCCCTCAGATGCCGTGATCAATACAGATCATGGCATCTGCGGCATTGCGGTACTTTGATTGGATGATCGGATCGCCAGCAGGGCTGCCGCGGCGATACGATCATCCAGCATGGTGGCCGTAGGTCCCCTCACATGGCTCCGGCCATCTCCCGGGGTCTTCTGCTCTGGTCTGAGATCGAGCAGACCAGAGCAGAAGATCACCGATAATACTGTGCAGTGCTGTGTCCTATGCATAGCACTGCACAGTATTAGCAATCAAAGGATTGCTATAGATAGTCCCCTATGGGGACATAAAAAGTGTAAAAAAAAAAGTTGAAAAATGTAAAAATGAAAAGTTAAAAAAAAATTGTAAAATCCCCTTCCCCAATAAAAATGAAAATTGTCCTTTTTTCCCATTTTACCCCCAAAAAGCGTTTTTTTTTTATAAACATATTTGGTATCGCCGCATGCGTAAATGTCCAAACTATCAAAATATAATGTTAATGATCCCGTACCGTGAATGGCATAAATGTAAAAAATAAAAAAAGTCCAAAAATGCCAGCTTTTTTGTCACATTTTATTTTAAAAAAAATTGATAAAAAATTATCTATAAGTTTTATATATGCAAATGTGGTATCTAAAAAAAAGTACAGATGACAGCACAAAAAATGAGCCCCATACCGCTCTATATACGGAAAAATGAAAAAGTTATAGGTGGTCAAAATAGGGCGATTTTAGATTACTGATTTTGTACAAAAAGTTTTAGATTTTTTTTAAGTGGTACAAAAATATAAAAGTATCTAGCCATGGGTATCATTTTAATCGTATTGACCCACAGAATAAAGAACACATGTCATTTTTACCGTAAAGTGTATAGTGTGAAAACAAAACCCTCCAAAATTTGCAAAATTTTGGTTCTCATTTAAATTTCCTCCCTAAAAATTTTTTTTAGGGGGGGTTTGCCGTACATTTTATGGTAAAATTAGAGGTTTCATTACAAAGTACAATTAGTCACGCAAAAAACAAGCCCTTATATGGGTCTGTAGATGGTCCTTAAGGTGAAGGCGAGGAGGAAAAAACAAGAACGCAAAAATAAAATTGGCCTGGTCCTTAAGGTGAAAATGGGCTTCGTCATTAAGGGGTTAAAGGGATTTTTTTTACATTAATAGTTTATGTTCATAATAGAATCATTAATATCTGATAGATGGGAGCTGACACTCAGCACTGTGTTGGACAGCTCTTTGCCAGAGCCATGGCACCTAAATACACAGTCAATGGAACTAGAAGCAGACAGCTCCATTCATTGTGTAGTGGCTGTGCTGGGTTACTGCAGCTCAGCTCCCATTAAAGGGGTACTCCAGGGAAGTACATATAAAAAAAAAAGTTCTCAAGCCACCACACTACCTGTATATGTTCCCTGTAAATGGCCCTACCTTATATGCACGGCTACTGTGCGTCTGTTTTCTTTGGCTGCTTGATATTCTTTGCGTTCTTTTTCTCCTCTTCAGTAAGAATATTACATTTCCAGGCAGCCATTGCAGCTCTGTTCTCCCTGTTGTCCAGCTCTATACTGCTCCCTTTCTAAGAGCAGCCCCCATCCTTGTGCTTTGTAAGCAGAGACATACAGTATGTCTGATTGGCTGAGATTGAACACACCTCCCATGTAAAGGGAGCATGACTCGTCAGTGCAGGAAAGAAACCACATGGCCTGTGTCTTTCAGGAGGATGGGGGCTTCTTTAAGAGAGTCTTGAACATCGACACAGAGGATGGCTGCTTGATCTTTTTCTCACTCCCTGCATCTAAGTGACAACTAAAAGGGGGAAAACTGCTCTATATAGCTAATGAATGATATTTAGACAATTAAATAGGTTGGTGAGAAAGAAAGGATGGGCTATGGGTTTAGTTCCCTGAAGTAAGTAAAGAGGAAAAAAAATGCATTGGCATATCTTATAATGGACTATAATTAGTCTGTTGTACCTTGACACATCTGACTATCTTGCTGCATCTTAGAATGGTGCCAGTTTTAAAAGGAAAATCATACAAACTTAAAATAATTTAGATTGTCCAATGATTAATAAATAAGCAATTTTTTCAGTAATGTTTGCATATTTTCATTATTTCCAAAAATAAGTACACAGTCACAAGAAGGAGTTATCTTTCTCTTTCCCTGATACACGTGTGACCCTGAGATATCCAGATGTAATCAAGACACGGACAAGGGTTTTAGTGACATGGACCTATCAGGTTAGTAACAGAAAGAGGAGGCTATGTAAATGGGAATAGTTCACTCACAAAATGAAAAAAATACTACAATGAGATTCAAAAAGTCGGATCAATGTTTGAAACAGATACATAGGATGTAATGAACCAGAGTTGATTAAACCAATGAGCACAATCTGAAGTAACTCATGTTCTTTATGCCTATTTTACATCAGTTGTAAGTCATAAACCTTTCTGGTCAGATACACAGGTTTTAAAATCTAGAGTAGCTTTTTGCTGGCAACAGCCTATTAGTAGCTAAAAATTTTAAGCAATTTATCGAATATGAAATATATATATATATATATATATATATATATATATATATATTTGTCATTCTGTGTGGTATAAATTATGTTTATTATTACCAATGATTACACATTGAACAGCTGTGCAATAGCTCCACTAAATTTCAGTGGAACTATTCCAGGTACAGATCTACTGGTCAATCCACCCCAGAAATCCAAGTTTCTACCATATGCAACATGGCCTAAGTGGCAATCATTTGTAATGATAGGTGGGGTAAAGTCAGATCATTTACCAAATTCCAGTTGTGTAGATAGAACAGGTTGAAAATAAGGTGTCATGATAGATATTATACATTTGTAGTAACAGGATCAATACTTTCTTTAAGGACAGACTGGCTTGTCCCATATGAGGGTTTAAGTTCTAAGAATCATCCCTTTTTTCCCCCTATATCCACATCCACTTTCTCCCCTTGGTTAAACCTGATAGATGATATATATGTCTTTTTCAACTGTACAATGTGATTTCACAAAGGCCCCTCTTTTACATAAGAGCATACCATACACAAGCATTTTCACATTCATGACAATGCCATGATTAAGAGCGCTGCACTGGCTTGAAATGCATCATCGTTTCACTATTGCATTTTTAGTGACATGTTTTTAATCATGAGATTAAAGAGGTACTCCGGTGGAAAACATTTTTTTTTTAAATCAACTTGTGCCAGAAAGTTAAACAGATTTGTAAATTACTTCTATTTAAAAATCCTAATCCTTCCAGTACTTATCAGCTGCTGTATGCTCCACAGGAAGTTATTTTCTTTTTGAACTTCTTTTCTGTCTGTTCACAGGGCTCTCTACTGACATCTCTGTCAATATCATGAACTGTCCACAGCAGGAACAATTACCCATAGCAGACCTATCCTGACAAGAACAGAGGTGTCAGCAGAGAGCACTGTGGTCAGACAGAAAGTAAATTCAAATAGAAAAGAACTTCCTCTGTATTATATAGCAGCTGATAAGTACTGGAAGGATTAAGATTTTTAAATAGAAGTAATTTACAAATCTGTTTAACTTTCACCGGAGTACTCCTTTAAGCAACCTAGAAACAAAGCACCTTCTAGTCTAAATTGTTTGAATATCTTAAAAAATAAAAATGCGTTTCCATTTAACCTTCAAATTGCCTCAAGGATTATGGTCCAGTTAAGAAATGTATTAAAAAAAAAAAAAAAAAATCAATACTGGTTTTGTAAATGTATTCTTTTTTTTTTTTTTTTTACTTCACAAACGCAGTCTTGGCAGAACTCCAAATCTTTGCTTGCCGCAATCTATGTACAGTCTTGTATGTAGTACCATTTTTTATGCCTTTTTTGAGCTTGAGCTTTCTTGAGAGGGAATGGTTCTACTTGCCTTTATACTTTTCTTTTTGTTTGGATCAATGCTTGTGCTTGGCTAATGAACTGCACCAAAAACTGCTTGTGTGATTTCCTCCAGTTTTAAATGGTATTCTAACCTCAGCTTGTTATCTCCTATCCATAGGATAGCGGATAACAAGTTTATTGGTGGAGGTCCCAGCTGTTGAACTTCCCTATCCTATGGATAGTAGATAACAAGCTGAGGTTGGAATACCACTAGAGAATAACAAGATGAGGTTGGAATACCGCTAGAGAATAACACACTGAGGTTGGAATACCGCTAGAGAATAACAAACTGAGGTTGGAATACCGCTAGAGAATAACAAGATGAGGTTGGAATACCGCTAGAGAATAACAAACTGAGGTTGGAATACCGCTAGAGAATAACAAGATGAGGTTGGAATACCGCTAGAGAATAACAAACTGAGGTTGGAATACCGCTAGAGAATAACAAGATGAGGTTGGAATACCGCTAGAGAATAACAAACTGAGGTTGGAATACCGCTAGAGAATAACAAGATGAGGTTGGATTTCCACTAGAGAATAACAAACTGAGGCTGGAATACCGCTAGAGAATAACAAGATGAGGTTGGATTTCCACTAGAGAATAACAAACTGAGGTTGGAATACCGCTAGAGAATAACACATTGAGGTTGGAATACCGCTAGAGAATAACAAACTGAGGTTGGAATACCGCTAGAGAATAACACATTGAGGTTGGAATACCGCTAGAGAATAACAAACTGAGGTTGGAATACCGCTAGAGAATAACAAGCTGAGGTTGGAATACTGCTAGAGAATAACTAGCTGAGGTTGGAATACCGCTAGAGAATAACACACTGAGGTTGGAATACCGCTAGAGAATAACAAACTGAGGTTGGAATACCGCTAAAGAATAACAAACTGAGGTTGGAATACCGCTAAAGAATAACAAACTTAGGTGGAATACCGCTAGAGAATAACAAGATGAGGTTGGAATACCGCTAGAGAAAAACAAGATGAGGTTGGAATACTGCTAGAGAATAACAAGCTGAGGTTGGAATACCGCTAGAGAATAACACACTGAGGTTGGAATACCGCTAGAGAATAACACACTGAGGTTGGAATACCGCTGGGGAATAACAAGATGAGGTTGGAATACCGCTAGAGAATAACAAGATGAGGTTGGAATACCGCTAGAGAATAACACACTGAGGTTGGAATACCGCTAGAGAATAACACACTGAGGTTGGAATACCGCTGGGGAATAACAAGATGAGGTTGGAATACCGCTAGAGAATAACAAGATGAGATTGTTCTCCCTGGCCAAATTGCCATTCATGGTTAGTCTGTGGATGTTTTTCTGGATGGAAATGCCTTATATTAAAATGATACATAACTGACAATTAATGAAAACATCCTACACAGCAGACTGACTTTTCCTCAGGTATCAGGTATAGGTTGACATTGTTATGCTTGTTCGTGTCATGAAAAGGCACCAACACTTTACAAAAACATTGTGTGAGTTGACCATTGTATAGAATTTGTCTATTATATCAGAATTTATAATTCTACTGTTACATATGGATAAGGGGTTTTGGGCCCAAAAAATGTATGTGATGGTTACCCGTAAACCCTCATTAAGTATGTCACTGCCCGAAATGTTTACTATATCTTTATGCATATGTTTTATAATTGTATACAGAAACACAATTCTATTGTTCAGATATCAGTTGTTAACAGTCAAAAGTACATAAAAGGTCTTTCATGCTAGCTGTAATATCTCATGATGACAAAAGGGAGACTACAAGGTACATAAGTTCAGTTCCAGAAATATGAACACAATAAGTAAAGAATAAAGAGCTGGGACGCAGCTTTAGAAAACACTGCAGGGGTTGTGTCTTGGGTTGTGTAAGCCATGTGACAGGCATTGGTGTACACCAGCTGGTAACCTTACTCCTGCTTACCTCACAATGGGTATGGTGAGGGAAGCGTGAATGAAATTATTCATGTCAGACAGACAGGTCACTCTGGTTCTTTTCCTGTATTGTGCAAGCAGCCAAAGAGAAACTAGAGAACTTGTAATACATGAAAAGAACAGAAACCTTATACCTGCCCCTGCTGTGTAAACTGTTCAAATACACAGATAATGGGTCACTTAGCCAACACACACTACAGCAATGAATGGGACAGGCGGTGTAGACCCCAAACTACTATTTCAGTACAGCATAGCTTTATCATGACTTTAATCAGAGCATGCCCCTTTATACTTGACTGACGGTAACAGCTGCAGACGGCACAAAGAGGCCTGTAATTATTTGTTACATTGTTAGTTTGCTTCTGGCTCATGGACTGATTTGCTACAGAGATGTGAAATGGTTATCCAGCCTTATAAAACTCATAGCTTATCCTCAGGATACGCCATCAATATTAGAATAATGGGAGTCTCACTCCTGGCACCTGCGCCAGCTGTTTGAAAGTGCCAGAGTGCTTATGCTACTGCATTTTTAAAGTTTACCTCAATTTTACCTCAATTTACCTGTACTTTTTGAAACTGTATATGCTAGTATTACAGCAGTGTACAATTTTATTGGTCTATTCACAGTTACCGTATTCTGTGCAGATTTGATGCGCAGGATTTTCTGCAGCAGATTTCAATGTAAACTGACTGACTGACCACAGCTTGAAATCCTGCGCATCAAATCTGCGCAGAATACTGTACGTGTGAATGGACCCTTAAGAAAAACTATCAGCCTGTCCACCCACACTAAACCCAATACACTGGGTTATAGTGTGGGTGAACAGGAGTCCGATGAGAGGTCACTTACTAAAATACGTTCCTAGGTCTGTAGACATGTCCTCCTAAAGATCCTCTGCTATATTTTGTGAATTGATCGCTGGAGGCGGGGCCCACAGGCTCAATTTACATTTTCATGTTCTTTGACTCCAGTGACGTGGAGTAGCTGGTCATGTGAGCACTCTGCTCTTTGCATAGAGTGCATGTGCTCAAGTAACCAACGACTGTATGTCACTGGGACATGGAGTCACAGAACATGAATATGGAAATTAAGCTGGCAGAGTCCAGCGCACTTTACAGAATATAGCAAAGAATCTTCTGGGGAACATATCTCTGGACCTACAGGATGTATTTTAGTAAGTGTCCCCTTGTTGGACTCCTGTCCACCCACACTATAATCAACTGTATTGTGTTTAATGGGGGTGAACAGGCTGACAGTTTTCCTTTTAAGCATACCTTTAGGTTTTTTTTTTCCACAAAGCATTTATTCTTTTGCCCCAATATGATCCATTTAAAAATCGGGGCCTAATTGGCCGAACGGGGAGTTTTTCCTTCTTTTGACTAGATATCGCTGTGCAGTACAACACCATCTTCCTGTTGCATCTCCATAGGACCTGTCTCCAGCGACAAGACCCAGAGCTATAGAATTACATTACACTGGGTCTCATCACTTCAGATGGAGTCCTATGGAGATGAAGCGGGAGGCTTGTCTCACTGCACAGCGATGTACAACTGAAAGCAGCAGGAGCTCAAAGAAAAACTTTACAATATCATGTAACGCTGCTTTAAAAATTATAGTGTATGCAAATACAATGTTGATATAAAACAGCTTCCGTTGTCACTTCGAAGAGCTGATCAATGGAGGAGTAAGATACCTACCGATTCAATATTCCATAGACAGCAATGCATTTTGAAGCAGATTCTGCTGAAAGAATAGACATGTTCATTCTTTCGACGGAGCCTAGGATCTGGAATTTCCACAGCGGAACATCTGCCATGGAAATTTATGTGAATGGTGCCGGAGGCTACAGCACTGGATTTTTTTCAATGCTTTTTTCTTGCTTGGAAAACAAGTAGTGTAAATGGTCCCACGAACTCTCAGTAGCAAATGGCTCATTAGACAGTGTCTAAAAAAGGGTCTATGGCTAAGTGTAGTAATATGTGATAGTTCTAAAATGCAGCTAGCTTGCAGCTAACTTGTCCAGGGTGTTATTTTTATCTTCAGTGTTCAGGTTGGGATAAGAAAATTAAAAAAATGTACTACTATGAGGGTGTTTGCTATGTGTTTTGAGAAGAGCAGGAAGTGCTAAACAGTGGGTAAATGGCAGCAGTTGGGTACATTGTTTTTTATTAAATTTTTTATCCCATAGCTCTAAATCGGGCCATTCCACCTTCATACACAACTTGTCATTAGTTCAACGCAAGCCCCACTATTTTATGTTCAAATGACTGCTCTCTGCCTTATACGTTATTTAACCCCTTAAACACCCAACCAGTTTTTTATTTTACATCTCTTTCTTCTAAAATCAATAACTCCTTTATTTTTCTGTTCATAGAGCCATATGGGGATTACTTTTGCAAGACAATCTGTACTTTTTAATGGCAACATCTACATGATGCATAGCCGGAAACATCTTCTGGCAGCATTCCTGAAAAATCTTAGCCCATTTCTCATGGATAATAGCCTCTAGTTCACTATTATTTGTGGGTTTGTGTCCTGCAACTTCCTACTTAAAATTTTAAAATTCCAACAAAGATTTTAACTGTAATGGCCACTCCATATTTTTCCAGGACTCTCTAAAACCAAGACTTGGTGATCTTTGAGGTATGCTTGGAATTAGAGCCCTGCATAGAACTGTTTTTTCAATCATGCTCCAGCCCGCTCCTGATGATTTTTTGACCAATTCTGCCTGCTCCCGCAGGGTGTTTGCTCCCCACATACTCCCGCAAGATTTGTGTCCAATCCCACTGGCTAAAATGTTTTTCCAATCCGCCCGCTCCCGCTAACATAGGAATATACAGACCCTAGGGTGCAATGCTCTGCAGTCTGCACATACCCCTCATGTGTATAGAAGTATGTGTGTACATTCCTATACAGGTGAGGGTATGTGCAGAGCACTGCACCCTAGTCTGTAGAAGACACTTGGGTGCAATGTGTTTAGCAGTGCAGAGGTCCTGGCTGAGAGGATCACCGATGGATGCAGTCAATGCACTTACATACCTGGCCGGGGCCGTAGCACAACGCACTGTGTGTGTGAATTGTGAGTAACATTGGTGGCAGTGTGTGTGCGTGCCCGTCGCACAAGCCCGCTCTGACCTACCGGGCTGGGTGGCAGAAGATGATGGATCGTCTTCAGGATCATCTAAGATGGAGTACAGATGATCCTCCAGGGCAGACTGAGCGCGGGCTCCACAAAATGGCGGTGCGGCAGTGGCGGGGGAAGGAGTCATGACTGGGAGGAGCAGCAGTCCCACCCTGCTGCGCTGCTGGTGACTAAGCTCTGTCAGCTGAGGGTGGGGCTAACTGGGACTCACTGAGTCAGAATTAATATATTGAAGCTGCAGCGGTGGTGCAGGATTTTGTAGGATTTGCTGGACCCACAGGCATAGCACCTGACCGTCCGCACCCACAGCAGCTTCATGACCACCCGTGCCCACATGTTTTGGGTTGGGTCCCACGGGATCCCGATCCCAATGCAGGCATCTACTTGGGATCACTGTTTTGTTTAAAGCTCCAATATCGCCTTAGTTCCACCTTCTCAGAGAAGGCATAACATTTTCTCCTAGAATTTGTAATACAGTGGGGATCAAAATTTTGGGCACCCCAGGTAAAAATTTGTATTAATGTGCATAAAGAAGCCAAGGAAAGATGGAAAAATCTCCAAAAGGCATCAAATTACAGATTAGACATTCTTATAATATGTTAACAAAAGTTAGATTTTATTTCCATAATTTACACTTTCAAAATAACAGAAAACAAAAAAATGGCGTCTGCAAAAGTTTGGGCACCCTGTAGAATTTATAGCATGCACTGCCCCCTTTGCAAACCTGAGACCTGCCAGTGTCATGGATTGTTCTCAATCATCATCTGCGAAGACCAGGTGATGTCAATCTCAAAGGTTTTAAATGCCCAGACTCATCTGACCTTGCCCCAATAAACAGCACCATGGGTTCTTCTAAGCAGTTGTCTAGAAATCTGAAACTGAAAATAGTTGACGCTCACAAAGCTGGAGAAGGCTATAAGAAGATAGCAAAACGTTTTCAGATGTCAATATCCTCTGTTCAGAATGTAATTAAGAAATGGCAGTCATCAGGAACAGTGGAAGTTAAAGCAAGATCTGGAAGACCAAGAAAAATATCATACAGAACTGCTCGCAGGATTGTGAGAAAAACTATTCAAAACCCACTTTTGACTGCACAATCCCTCCAAAAAGATCTGGCAGACACTGGAGTTGTGGAACACTATTCCACTATAAAGAGATACTTGTACAAATATGGTCTTCATGGAAGAGTCATCAGAAGAAAATCTCTTCTACATCCTCACCACAAAAATCACCGTTTGAACTTTGCAAATGAACATATCTACAAGCCTGAAGCAATTTGGAAACAAGTTCTGTGGACCAATGAGTTTAAAATTGAACTTTTTGGATGAAATGAGCAAAGGTACGTTTGTAGAAGAAGGGGAACAGAATTTCATGAAAATAACCTCTATCCAACTGTTAAGCATTGAGGTGGATCAATCATGCTTTGGGGTTGTATTGGAACATCTCACAAGTAGAAGGAAAAAATGGATTCAATAAAATTTCAGCAAATTTTGGATGCTATCTTGATGCCATCTGTGAAAAAGCTGAAGTTAAAGAGAGGATGGCTTCTACAAATGGATAATGATCCTAAACACACCTCAAAATCCACGGGGGATTACATCAAGAGGCGTAAACTGAAGGTTTTGCCATGGCATCCACAATCTCCTGACCTCAACATAATTGAAAATCTATGGATAGACCTTAAAAGAGCAGTGCGTGACCGACAGCCCAGAAATCGCAAAGAACTGGAAGACTTTTGTAAGGAAGAATGGGCAAAGATACCTCAAACAAGAACTGAAAGACTCTTGGCTGGCTACAAAATGCGTTTACAAGCTGTGATACATGCCAAAGGGGGCAGTACAAGATATTAACTCTGCAGGGTGCCCAAACTTTTGCAGTTGCCATTTTTTTGTTTTCTGTTATTTTGAAAGTGTAAATGATGGAAATAAAATCTAACTTTTGTTGATATAAGAATGTCTAATCTGTAATTTGATGCCTTTTGGAGATTTTTTCATCTTTCCTTGGCTTCTTTATGCACATTAATACAAATTTTTACCTGGGGTGCCCAAACTTTTGATCCCCACTGTATTTATATGAATATATATATATATATATATATATATATATATATACATATATATATATATACACACTACTCAAAAAAAAAATAAAGGGAACACTAAGATAACATATGCTAGATCTGAATGAACTAATCGTATGAAATACTTTCGTCTTTACATAGTTGAATGTGCTGAGAACAAAATCACACAAACATTTTCAATGAAAATCTAATTTATCAACCCCTGGAGGTCTGGATATGGAGTCACACTCAAAATCAAAGTCGAAAACCACATTACAGGCTGATCCAACTTTAATGTAATGTCCTTAAAACAAGTCAAAATGAGGATCAGTGTAGTCTGTGTGGCCTCAACGTGCCCGAATGACCTCCCTACAAGGCCTGGGCATGCTCCTGAGGAGGTGGCGGATGGTCTCCTGAGGGATGTCCTCCCAGACCTGGACTAAAGCATCTGCCAACTCCTGGACAGTCTGTGGTGCAATGTGGCATTGGTGGATAGCATGATGTGTTCTTGTTCTTTGTTCTTTCCACGCATAAGTCCTCTCATGTGTGCAATTTATTGAAACTGCCTCTATAATTTCTGATAAAGAGGGAATTTCAGCTGACTTCCATTTGGAGGCAATCTTCATTCTATAGGTTGTAGTGATGTGACATATTGGTGTCCTATATGCCATGTGTACTTTTTGTAAACCAATGTTTAATAAAGCTAATTCTTTTCTGAGAAAAGTTTTATTATCAGATATTAGTCTTATCAATGCGTCTACATCTTTTTAAAATTTTTGTAGTTTAGGACAATACCAGAAAATATGACCAATAGATCCGTATATTCCGCATCCTCTCCAGCATAAGGGTGAATGAGAAGGGATCATAGTATGTAATCTAGTGGGAGAATAGTACCATCTAGTAACCATTTTAAAATATTGTTCCCTATGGCTTATACATGAAGTAGCTTTTTTAAGAGTATTATAAGCTTGGCTCCATTCAGACAGTGAAATAACTAATTTCAATTCCTTCTCCCATAAAATACACAAAGCAACATTTAAGACTAATAAAATCCTTAAGGACACTATTAGGTTGTGGAATGTACGTCCCAAAATTGATAACCTAGACGATATTTCCTCATGCATAAACCTCAATATTGAATCCTTGTGTTTATTCACGAACATCTCTGACATAACAGTTTGGAAAGAAAAAGGAATTACCCATGTGTCCAATTTAATGAGGAATGATCAAGTGATTCCTTTCGATGAACTAAGGCTATCCCATGATATCCCTATTAGTGAAAAAAAAAACTATGCACTAATAAAAAACCACATGACTGCATTCCCGTCAACCAGTACAAAAATACCTCATTTTATTTTAGATCTTATCAACCTATCATCAGCTTCCATCTCTAAAGTAAAAACTAAAAGTCTATATGAGTTTTATAATGGTGATAGCTTCTCATCTACCAATAAATATAGAGCAAAATGGGAGGTCTAGCATTGTCTTGCATTAGGAAGAGCACCAGCATATGGTCTCACAAGGGGTCTGAGGATCTCATCTTGGTACCTAATGGCAGCCATGCTACCTCTGGCAAACACATGGAGGGCTGTTCGGCCCCCAAAGAAATGCCACTCCACACCATTACTTACCCACCGCCAAACCAGTCATGCTGGAGGATGTTGCAGGCAGCAGAACGTTCTCCACGGCATCTCCAGACTGTCACGTCTGTCACATGTGCTCAGTGTGAACCTGCTTTCATCTGTGAAGAGCACAAGGCGCCAGTTGCGAATTTGCCAATCTTGGTGTTCTATGGCAAATGCCAAACTTCCTGCACTTCCTGCACAACCCCCACCTGTGGACGTCGGGCCCTCATACCACCCTCATGGACCGTTTGAGTGGACACATGCACATTTGTGGCCTGCTGGAGGTCATTTTGCAGGGCTCTGGCAGTGCTCCTCCTTGCACAAAGGCAGAGGTAGCGGTCCTGCTGCTTGGTTGTTGCCCTTCTACAGCCTCCTTCACGTCTCCTGTCTCCTGGTAGTGCCTCCTTGCTCTGGACAATACACTGACAGCAAACAGCAAACCTTCTTGCCAAAGCTGGATCCTGGATGAGCTGCACTACCTGAGCCACTTGTGTGGGTTGTAGAATCCATCTCATGCTACCACTAGAGTGAAAGCACTGCCGGCATTCAAAAGTGACCAAAACATCAGCCAGGAAGCATAGGAATTGAGAAGTGGTTTGTGGTCACCACCTGCAGAACCACTCCTTTTTTGGGGGTGTCTCGCTAATTGCCTATAATTTCCACCTGTTGTCTGTTCTATTTGCACAACAGCATGTGAAATTGATTGTCAATCAGTGTTGCTCCCTGAGTGGACAGTGGGATTTCACAGAAGTGTGATTGACTTGGAGTTACATTGTATTGTTTAAGTCTTCCCTTTATTTTTTTCAGCAGTGTGTGTGTGTGTATATATATACATTTTCAGCTGATGATACTTTCCTCTTTTTGCCACATCCATGTAGTGTAATAGTATAAATACGGTAATCACAATCCAGGTCCCCCACTTTCTCTGCAGGACCCTTACTTCCATAACTAACAATGCCAATCTGTAAGGCAAATATATTGAAAGGCTGCTATTCTGCTGAAAAGTTCTTGTGGATACTTTTTGCTTGGATTCAATATAGAAGTAATGGGGGACATTTATCAAGGCTTGTACATAGCTTTTTTGTGCACATTTGTCGCTCAAATGTTGCACTTGTGCAAAAACTGAGACTTTTTGCTCTTTGTGTGCTTTTGACTTTGCCTTTTCACTTTGCAGTGATCAGGTTTATGATGTGTGACTTTTGTGGAAAAGGTACAGAATTACCTTGTGTCATAGCCCTCAATTACACCACAAACCTACACTAGCCCAGACCTGGCTTACAAAACTGGCTGTAGACAGTAGTTCCAAAAAGTCGCAGAGGAGGGGGTCATACAAAGTGGTGTTCTGAAGTAAAATTTCACAAAAATGTGTACTAGCCCCATATTTATCACAGGCCCTTTACCATTTTAAACGATTGGTGCTTCTACACTTCAATGACACCATCAAACCCGTGTATAACATCAGTATACCTACACTAACTTTGATAAATGTCCCCCAATATTTCTAATGACAAGACTTACTAGACAATGGACTGAGTAAAGTGTAGCCAGTGTTCCTTTAACTATGAACATGCAAACTATGCTTCAGACTATACAGTTTCTCTAGGAACATTCAGGGCCTTTTTCTATCTTGTTGTATCCTTTTCCTTGTTTTGTGCAAGGCAGCAATCTCTTCTCTCTACTGTGAAACTCGTTAAAGGGGTACACCGCTGCTCAGCGTTTGAAATAAACTGTTCAGAACGCTGGAGCCGGTACCGGGAGCTCGTGATGTCATAGTCACGCCCCCTCGTGATGTCATGCCCCGACCCCAAATGTTCCAAACGTTGATCACTGGTGTACCCCTTTAAGAAGCTCTTCTGTCATTGGTGAAACAACTAATTTTGGGGAAAGTGACCATTGGTTAGTGTGCTCCTGCTGGTGACGCAATGTCTGCAGTTTCCGCTCAATAATGTCTACTAATACATGTGGCAGAAGCGCCTCAGGACATTCCCTATAAAATGGGATGCAAGGAACAGAAAAGAAATGCTGCTTCTGGCAAATGTGCTAGTTTTGCTTGACAGCCATACATGTCTATAAATTTTATAGTTCTTTTGGCAAATCTGAAATCTGGAGGTTCAAAAGGAAAACCATTCACTTCCTCTTAGGTCTCATTCATTTGTTCCCATAATGTTTTATTTCCTTCAATAGACCAAACAACTATGTTAGGTCTGTTTTCTTAATCTATACTTTTCTTTTGCAAGACTGATTTGCATAGTCTACTGTGATTTTGTGTTCCGCCAAAAAAAAAAAAAAAACAACAAAAAAACATTTTGGATATAAAGGGAAGTAACTAGTAGACAATGATAAGTCTATAAGGGAATGGTCATGCTGCGGGTATGCTGTGATATACATCGAAATACCATTTTGCCTTTATTCCATCATACACCTTAAACTTTTTGAAATGCACATTTTTTACTTTTATGTTGGTTAAAGGGGTACTCCACTGGCCAACGTTCGGAAGTAAATGTTAGGCCACACCCCCTTGTGTCCGGTCACGCCCCTTGTGACATCACGGCCACACACCCTCAATGCATGTCTATGGGAGGGGGCGTGACGGACGTCACGCCCCCTCCCATAGACTTGCATTGAGGGGGGCGCAGTGTGAAAACCACGTGCGGAACATTTACTTCCGAACGCTGGCAGTGGAGCACCCCTTTAACATTGCACATAAAGAAAATAAAATTATATTATATATAAAGGAAACAAAGGTTCTTCATAAACAAATTTTCCCATTCTGCAAATGCAGGTCCTGCTGGGTGGTACAGTTGGTGAGAAATCTATCATTTCTCTAAATTGAAGTCTATGTAGAGAAATGTACAGATCTCTTAGCTTGCCGGGGAGTGGAGCACAATACTGCCCAATTCCCCGGCTTGTAACTTACGATCACAGTGGAGCTCAAGAGTGAGACCCAGTGCGATCAATGCTTTTTGGTCTGATCGACATGTGAAAAGTTGTTTTTTGTCTATTCACCTTACATAAGAATTTTTGTGTAATTTCAACAATAAAAAAAACTTTGCACTGTGCAAGTGTGCTTTTACCTTTCAAATCCCCCTTCATGTGTTCTAATGCCTCCTTTTCCCAGCTGTTTAATACTTCCTGTATTGGTAACCACACTTCAGTAAAAGGTTTGCTATTTGTGGTCACCAAAAGTGAGAGTTGTGGTATTTCCTATACAAACTGCTGTGTGGCTCATGACAGTGCTGTAGCGTGTTATCTCTGTGTAAGGCAAACCTATTAGGGATTGACCGATATTGATTTTTTAGAGCCGATACCGATCCCCCCCCCCCCCCCCCCCACAAATATCCTTGGTAAAATGAGGGTGCGTGTGTGTGTGTGTGCGGGTATATCCTGATAAACTGTTTCTGGCCCCGCAGAAGCCGCTGCAGATCAATGATTTAATGCAGGCACTTTAAATCAATGAACTGCAGCGGATTTTGCAGAGCCAGAGACCGCCGCCGCCACCCGCTTTTCTCCCCCTGCCTGTCCTGGGGTCCTGAATCCAACCACCGTCGCTGCCCGATTGCCTCCCCCATCCCGGGTTTTATAGATTGCCTCCACCATCCCCGGTTTTACAATTACCTGTTCCCGGGGTCCGCGCTACTTCTGGCTCCTGCGGCATCCTGAGCTGTCACTGTGCGCTGGGTCACTGACGGTGACGTCGCGTTGAGGACGTCACTCCTCATTGCGCAGCGCACAGCAACAGCGCAGGACGCCGCAGGAGCCAGAAGTAGCACGGACCCCGGGAACAGGTAATTATAAAACCGGGGATGGGGGAGGCAATGGGGCAGCGGCGGTCTCTGGCCAGAGGATAGGCAGGGGGAGGCAATCGGGCAGCGTCGGTGGTTGGACTCAGGACCCCAGGACAGGCAGAGGAAGAGAAGCGGGTGGCGGCGGTCTCTGTCCCTGCAAAAGCCGATGCAGTTCATTGATTTAAAGCGTCAGCATTATCGGCATTATCGGCAGGTTAGATGCCGATACCAATAACTTACAAAATCGTGAATATCGGCCCATAATATCGGCCAATCCGATAATCGGTCAATCCCTAAAACCTATTGCAACATATTTCAACATACTTCTTTTTTCTGATACAGAAATCTAATGTTGTTTGCATTGAATAAAAAGGTTAGGGGAGTTTTCACAGATATAGGGTTTGTACTGAGAACTGGTGTAATTGCATTTACATGGTGATATAAATAACGATCTCTGGGTGAACAAGGATATACACTGTCTCAGATTCAGTTATTTATATAACTCTGGGATTGCAATAATGTCATTAATAAAGTTTGGTTTTCCCCAGTGGAACAGCGAATGTATATTACAGATATTTAATAAATGTGCTATAAATATTAAACCTATTAGAAAATGTGGTTATGGAGAACTATTACATTTTTTAGAGTTATTTTATGTGTGTTCTGCGATATATAAGATAAAGTATGTAAGCAATATTCTAAAGGAGAGAATAAGACTATTTTTTTTTTAAGTTTCTAATGTTTCAAGAAAATGATGAGATTTAAATTATAATTACAAATGTAATCTAAATACTTTTGTTAAATTTTTTTTATATATAACAAAGCCTTGTGGATCAATTCTCTGTGTCAGCTCATGGAGTCCCTATGCTTCAGTATTTTACCTGAAAGTATTACCTTTACTTCTATACAGTGACTGTACAGCATTAGAGTATACAATGAAATATGACCAACATTTTTTCTCTCGCTCTTTTCTTTTAAATATGGAGTACTATAGATAAAAACAAAACAGCAGAGCTTCTCAGGGGGCAGTATGTTTTAGCAAGATTGAATAACATGCATGTAAAAACGGTGAGTGGAATAGTGCTCCCCTTTTGTAGTTGTGTATATGGACATAAATATGAGGACGGGAAAGGAGGACAGGATAGGAGGTCAAGATAGGAGGTCAAGATAGGAGGACGGCATAGGAGGATGGGATAGGAGGTCGGGATAGGAGGTCGAGATAGGAGGACAGGATAGGAGGACAGGATAGGAGGTCGGGATAAGAGGATGGGATAGGAGGATGGAATAGGAGGTCGGGATAGGAGGTCGGGATATGACAACAATATATAAGTACAGGATATGAAGTCAAAAGCTTCCTCTGTTGATTTTCCTCCAAAACAAGGATTAGGAAGGAAAAAGCGGGCAATGCCGGGTACTCAGCTAATATATATATATATATATATATATATATATATATATATATATAAAACTCAATGGGGGAGATTTATCAAAGGATTTAGACTGGTTTTTCCTGTCTAAATTTGTCGCACAGAAAGTCGCAGTCTAAATATGTGCGACTTTTCCTGTGGAGGATTTTTAGAACATGATGCATGCAAGTCTATTTTAGACGGAAATGCATTGGAAAATGCATTGGTGCTGAATTTATCAAGTGCGACTTTTGTGCGACAAGTCGCATCTGCCCAAAATACGCTGAAATGTCAGACCATGTTGGAGCAGGTCTAAGTGCAGTTAAAGCTGTAGACCCTGAAGTCTGAGCACAGAATTTATCAAGGGCTGTGAGACCTTTGATAAATTAGGAGCACAATAGACAGGAGACTACCACATACGCTGGTCTATAAGCAAACCCAGAATAGACTAGATTAGTAAATGTCCCCCAATGTGTGTGTGTGTATGTGTCTAAGTTCCAGCATCACGTCCAAACGGCTAAAGATATTAACATGAAACTTGGCACACATGTTACTTATATGTCAACAACAAACATAGGATAGGTAATGTAACCCTTACCCACCCCCATTTGCTAGGGTGGGGGTTTTTGTTTAAAGTCCCATAAAAGTCTATGGGAAATATATGTTACTGCATAACTTCCAAACGGTTGAAGATATTTCGATAATTCTTGGTCACATGTTACTTATATGTCCACTTAAAATAGAGGATAATTAATTTAACCCTTAACTACCCCCATTTGTGAAGGTTGTTTTTTTTTTTTTAAAGTCCCATGAAAATCAATGGGAAATGTATGTTCCCACATAACTTCCGTACGGCTGGAGATATTTCAATAATACCTGGTACACATATTACTTATATGTCAAATAAAAACATATGATAGTTATATTAACCCTTACCTACACTCTTCTATGAAAGATGGGTTTTTGTTTCAAGTCCCATGCAAGTATATGGGTCTTCCAGTACCTTACACCACAAACTCAGCTCTGCATCTCCTGGTGAATGTGCCAATCCGGCTTGCAAGCCACACCCCATCTCACAAAGACACACCTACATTTTAAGCCACACCCATTTTATTATCTACCCTTTTTTGTGCAACAGTCTGGCTTGCAAATTACGCACAGTCCCACAAAGCCACATCCCCTTCTATTTTCAGCTTACAATATCTTCATAAAAAATCAGTCCCACCTGAGGACAGGATATGAGGATGGGACGTAAGGACGGGATATGAGGTCGAGATATGAGGACGGATATGAGGACGTGATGTGAGGACGGGATATGAGGATGGCATATGAGGACGGGATATGAGGTCGGGATATGAGGTTGAGATAGGAGGACGGGAAATGAGGTCGAGATAGGAGGTCGGGATATGAGGACGGGATATGAGGATTGGATATGAAGTTGAGATATGAGGACGGAATATGAGGACAGAATATGAGGAAGGAATATGAGGATGGGATAGGAGGTCGGGATAGGAGGTCAGGATAGGAGGTCGGGATGGTAGGTCGGGATAGGAGGTCGGGATAGGAGGTTGGGATAGGAGGTCGAGATATGAGAATGGGATATGAGGTCTGGATATGAGGATGGGATAGGAGGTGCAGAAGGAGGTCGGGATATGAGGTCAGGATATGAGGTTGAGATATGATGGCGGGATATGAGCACGGGATACGAGGACGGGATATGGGGTTGGGGTATGACCACAATATAAGAGGAGCGGATATGAAGTAAAAAGCTTCCTCCTTTGTTGATTTTCCTCCCCAACAAGGATTAGGAAGGAAAAGCCGGGTACTCAGCTAGTATACTATAAAATTAATGGGATCAAATTGAATAAATAAGGATTATATATTGGGTTCTTAAAATACATATAAGAATATTATCTACAAAACGTTTTAAAAATGGACCAGAATGAATTGGCCATGTCAGTGGATTAAGTGCCTGAAATCTCTAGAGTGTAGATCTGAGGGTAAAGGGGCAGATTGTGGGAGGAGAAAAAAGGAAATGGGGGGGGGGAACAAAAATAAGGAAGGTACTTGCGGAGGGGGGGGGGGGAGTTGGGTGGAAATGGATTGGTAGTGGGAATGTGTGGCCTATTTTTGTTAAAGGTTTAGTAAATATTCTTGAGTCCTTCATTGAGGCCATGCGGCACTAAACTGTTCATTTTAAAAATCCAATACTTGTAACCTGAAAATTTGCTAATTGGTTGTTATGATATATCCCGGCATGTCTGGACACGCTATGTTTCTCAAAGTTGTGCGTGACATTATATCTGTGTCCATTCATTCCGTTTCTTCTGGCTTCCCGGGATTAATTCAATTTTCTTGGGACTGGTGGGGGCTACAATGTTCTTGAGGGTTCTTGCTCTCCTGTAGGTGCAGCCTGGATTGATTGGTAGGATCTTCTTGAGTACTGTAATAAAATATACCAATGTTTTCTAAAAATCAGTTGGATCTTGTAGTGACCGGTAAATTAAATTTGTGATCCTCTGATGGTTCCTTCTGCTTTCGTAGTGAATTATGATCTTGTCTTGATTGGTGATTTGATAATTCTCTCCTGTAGGCTGCTTGTACCATTTGTCTGGGGTACCCTTTTTCTTTGAGTCGTTTTTTAATAATCTTGTTTTGGTTGATAAAATCTATAGTTTTGGAACAGCTCCTACTGTGGTAGGGCCTTGGGGGTGTAGTGTAGTTGGGGTGTTGCTTTGGTATATTATTGGTTAATTTAACCCCTGTCACTCGTGATGACAGGGTGAGGGTTAATACGCTGAGGTAAATCTTCAGCCTATCGCCACCCTTCCCAGAAACAATAGGTGCGTGCTTAAATGAATGAAGGTCCACAATAGAGGTGAACTTGAGCTTGTATAAACTTTACTGAGGTACTTGCGGTACATCCAATTAACAGCGACAGTCTTAGCAATACAGTCTCTATGTAGTACGGCAGTGATTGACAGATGCTGCGGACCATTAGCTTATCCAAAAGGTTATTAGAATTAGGAGTGATGCAGAGATCCATCCGGATTTAGGGGTCTGTTTAGGTCCGGTGATCTTGCAGACTTAAGAGGGATTGAGATAACTCACAGTTTTGCAAGATGGCCGTTGCCGCAAGGCTTGGGCCTAGTAACTGCTGACGACAGCTGCGCAGATCCTCCTCTATCAGCAGCCCACGAGGAAAGAGATGCTGCTTGCTTGACAGCACAGGAACAAGAGAGCGATTAATGGCCGCCGCTCCCTTATATGGGCAGGGCCGTTTTGGATTGGTCTGAGTCAGCTGTCACTCACCGTTACAATGCATGGTGGGCGATCACCTGACTTCCTCCAAAGGTCCTTGAAGCATAAACCATAGAGTTTTGGAACGCATCACGTGACCCGCAGGTTCCGCGACACTACAACAAGGTAAGTACACTTTATTTACATATTTACACATTGGATTTCAATAATTTTAACTATTACAGGGGTGACAAGGGGCTAACTATAGATGAGGACCCCACTGGTACCTAGGGACTCTGACTTTGGGGACCTCACCACAAGGTAACAGATGCAATCCGGTACCGGGACACCACAAACCCCCTCACTTAAAACAAGTCGACCCCGATACCTGTCCCCTAAGGCAGAGGAACTAGGGCAGGCAGAACAGGATTGCTAACTAGACAGAATCTATATCCTGACAAAACTTTTATACACATTAGGTACTTTTAAACCTACTAGATATTTTTCTAGGCATTTGAAACATTTGTAGACTAGTAATCCTACTAGACAATTATAAAGGCTTCCTGGACATTTATGAAGCTATCTGGACAATTATGAAGCTATCTAGCCCTTTAGTTTCTAGCTCCTAAAACATTTTAATTAAGCTTACTATACATTCTAAGCTTACTAGACAATTAGGCAGCTATCTGACATCTAGTTTCTAGCTCCTAAAACAATTTGTTTTAGCTATCTACACATTTTATGAGGCCAACTAGACATTAGTACAGCTCTCTATACATTTAGCTTCAAGTTGACTAAACACATTTTTATTATCTCACACATTTTTTCTTTTTGCCAACAATGAGTTACCTGTAAGTACACGAAAGGTAAACTGGCTAGCCGGAAGCTAGGTCACAGTAAGATTGGCTGCTAGGGTCTGTCGACTACACGCTACTTACCCCTAGAGCACTTCAAAATAACCTACCTAGGTTACCTTTAGAACTACGTGTTTACTTCTATACTCGCAAGAGCACCTACTTGCCAGGTAGAGCATCTCACACATGTAATACAGAGAAGAGAAATATGAGTGCATCTAACAGTGGCAGGAATTGCGTATCAATAGGTTACAATTCCTAAGTGTTTCTTGAATTTGAGATACATTTTGTTTTTGTGTATGTACTGAAGTAGATTGAAGTAGTTCATTTAAGTGAGTAGTCTAGAGTACTGAAAAGTTATAGGTAGAGCATTGAAGTGGGTTATCAAAGGTACTATGTGTGCAGGTACAGAATGCAAATCTTGGTACCTTAAGGGTAGTTTGCCCTGTGTAGTCCTTTGAGACTGCTGCAACACCACCTCCGAGTCATCAGGAGTCTCTTCACTTGACGATTCTGCAGGAGCTTCAGTCCCCGAGGGACCAGCTGGAGGGCTGAAAACAGAAGCAACATCTTCGGTTGGACTGGGAGATTCTCTGAAGTCAGGCGGAGAAGGTGCATCAAGACTTGGAGCAGTCACAGGAGCAGGACTGATGTTGGGTGTAACAACCAATGGTGGTTGACAGGGAGCAACAGCTATTGGTAACTGGTTGGGTGGAACGGCTACTGGCACCTGACTGGGCGGAGCAACCAATGGCGGCTGGCTGGATGGAGCTGGAAATGGTATACCCCAATACATGGTAGGCTGCTGAGATGGGAACTAAGGAACGTCCATTGTGGGATGATTTACTTCTCCCGGTACGTATTCTCTCACTGGCCTTGCTGGAGGTGGAGTAGAAGGAGGTGGGCCAAGCATGTCTTCTTTCAGGCACACTTTGATTCTGTTTCTGTGGACCACCTGCGGCTCGAACCCTTCTTTCTGTATCTCATATACATCCGTTTCAGGGTAAGGGACTGCAGTAATGGCATATGGTTCCGTTTCCCACAATGAGTCCAATTTATGGGTTCTATGGAACTTTCGGAGCCACACCTTATCTCCAAGCTGTAAGGGCTGAGCCGTACCATGTCGATTATAATCTTTCTGCTGGCGCTCATGAACTTCACCCATTTTCTTCTCAACAATGTTTTTGGCCTCCTCTATTCTTCGTTGATGCTCCGACACCCAACCTTGGGAAACCTGAGGGGAATTGTTGAAAGGTGCCTGCAACCTGAAGGTCCGATCCTTCGGCAATTGGCCGTGTCAGCTCATCATCAGGAAAAAGGTTCTCAGTACAGATGACAGTTTACCGGAGGAACAGAAAACATTTGTCACTAATGGAATTTCCTTTATTTTAAGTCATAATTATTTTATTTTTGAGGACCAGATGTACCTGAAAACCCCATCATTGCCCCATCATTCACTTAGCTATATATTGGCGCATATGAGGAGGAACTCATATATAATAATTACCCGTGGAAGGAACAGATCCACATGTATAGAAGATACATAGACAATCTGTTCTTCATATGGGATGGACCGGAGGAGTCTTTTGCTGAATTTACTGATTGGGGTTTATTTATTAAGAGTGGAGTGTAGTTTTCTTTCTGGCTTTTGATTTCCAACAGGTATTTTCCCAAGGTATTTACTAAGGTTTCCCTACATCTTGAACTGTTCTGATCTGTCGGAACACTTCTGGTCTGTCGGGTTTTTCCCAGCTAAAATCCACCACATTTTATGTGGAAACCTTATGTTAAATATGTTGGGATTTTTCAAAACTGTCAGGGACACGCCCTTTTTGTCGGGACCATGCCCACTTTATCCTGTGACCACGCCCCTTTCAGGTTTTTCTTGTAAAATGGAGGGATTTTCGTTTTTTGGTTGCAAATTGTGTCGCATGGAACGTGCAACACAATTTGGGCGCAAAACCCGAGAAAAAAAGAGTCACGATCACGTTAGTAAATAAACCACATTATCTTAACAACAACTCTTGGAATATGACCCTATCTGTAAAGTGCAATAAGGAGAGCATAGAATACTTGGAACCTGAATTGACATCCGAAAGAGCTGCTATTATAACTAAGACTTATTTTAAACCAGTAGACTGTAATAGTCGGTTAAATTTATAAGTTGCCATCTCTGAAAATGGAAAGAGAACATTCCATATGGTCCATAGGATAGGTAGAAACTGTTCCAAAACTATAGATTTTATCAACCAAAGCAAGATTATTAAAAAACTAGTCAAAGAAAAAGGGTACCCCAGGCAAATGGTGCAGGCCGTATACAGGAGAGAATTATCAAATCACCAATCAAGACAAGATCATAATTCACTACGAAAGCAGAAGGAACCATCAGAGGATCACAAATGTAATTTTATCACCAATTATACTACTGGTCAGAACAAGATCCAACAGATTTTTAGAAAACATTGGTATATTTTATTACAGGATCCAGTACTCAAGAAGATCTTACCAATCAATCCAGGCTTCACCAACAGGAGAGCCAGAACCCTCAAGAACTTTATAGCCCCAGTCTCAAGAAAATTTAATCAAACCCGGGAAGCCAGAAGAAATCCCAGAAAACTGCACCAAGTTGTTATAGATGTAATTTGAAGATGTGTAAACTATGCAGAAACATAAAAAATGGCAACATAACTTTCCAAAGCAATCAAACACCGATTTTTAAGATAAGAGACCACATTGATTGCAAATTGCAATATGTCTGGCGAATGACACAATCCCTGCAAAACGAAATGAATGGACACAGATATAATGTCAAGCACAACTTTGAGAAACATAGCGGGTCCAGACATGCCTGGATCTATCATAATAACCAATTTGCGGATTTTCAGGTTACAGGTATTGAACAAATTCCCAGTGAGGATGGAGACTGATTTGAAAAACTGAAACACAGAGAGTCCTATTGGATTTTAAAATGAACAATTTGGTGCCACATGGCCTCAATGAAGGACTCGAGAATATCTACTAATCTTTTAACAAAAATATGCCACACATTCCCACCACCAATCCATTTCCCTCCTGCTCCCCCCCGCAAGAACCTTGCTTATTTTTGTTCCCCCCCCCCCCATTTCCTTTTTTCTCCTCCAACAATCTGCCCCCTTATCTCCTTATCTTCAGATCTACACTCTAGAGATTTCAGGTCCTTAATCCACTGACACGGACAATTCATTCTGATCCATGCTTATAATGATATTGTAGATAATATTCTTATATATATTTAGAACCCAATATTTATAATCCTTATTTATTCAGTTTTATCCCATTCATTTTATAGTATATAGCATATAATTTTTATTACGTATATATCCCTCAGTGGACCGATCATCAAGCCACTTTTACTGAGAATCAGGCCATCTATTAATTTTAGAATGTGAAGGAACAACCCAGATACATGATATGGGGTCTCCTTTACATATTTTGGGAGACCTAATGTATACAGATACCTGCAAATTGTAACTATGCCCTTCACGCAAGTGCACAGTATCTCTTTATGTGCACCCGATATGTAATCTCCAAATCTCCCTATTTCGGATTATTGGATATCCGAACTATCGGTAATTTGCCCTTACAACTGAAACCATGGAGAATATAGATATAATATTCACTTGCCACCTCTGTTAGAAGCACTCTGAGCAGTTTCACTACATGTCCAATGCTTCTTCACATACTCCGAACAAGGAAAAGATAAGAGAATCTTTTATTATTGAGACGCGCATGTGCGAGCACTCGCAGCACCGTGCACAAACTTATACATCTCCCTAAAAGAATAGAATGATGATACAGGGATCCCTATGGCACAAGCCATATGCCTCCCACTATGGATACCTCTAGTTCCCCCCTCCCCACTGTCTTGGATTCTCACTAGCAGAATGCGGAGGATGGCATCGGCGGGCACAGTACATACCTTGGATGTCAGCGCTGCCTGACAGATGCAGCTGCAGAGGTGTCACTGCTCATAGGCGGGATCCACAGCGATCTTTTAAGTAATTTGCTTCCATTCTATACCCACTTTACAATTTATACTGATGTTCTGCTTTACCAATGTTTTAAGCATTTATATCTTTATATATGTTCCACAAGCAGCTGGATGTTTTATAATCTAATCAAATGACGTCACACCCGGGCGATGTAAAGCCTGCTGTACATTGAGAAAGGGTCACAGACCTGAAACAGGTTTGTTTTAAGGCTGTTTTAAAGCTTATGGAACAAAAGACATCATCTTCCCTACGCAGCATCTTCCTTTTGTCTGAGCAATTTGGCGCCAAATTACACCGGTGTTTTTCCTGTTCCACAGTTGTGGAATACCTATCTGGTTTATTTTAAATCTATGGGAAATAACCATAACCATACTAAACTAATATGGGGAATGGAACATCTTAGCTATGAGGAGCGATTAAAGGAGTTACAATTGTTTAGTCTTGAGAAGAGACGTTTAAGGGGGGATATGATAAATGTATATAAGTATATTAATGGCCCATACAAAAAATATGGAGAAAAACTGTTCCAGGTTAAACCCCCCCAAAGGACGAGGGGGCACTCCCTCCGTCTGGAGAAGAAAAAGTTTAGTCTCAAGGGGCGACACGCCTTCTTTACCATGAGAACTGTGAACTTATGGAACAGTCTACCTCAGGAACTGGTCACAGCAGGAACAATTAACAGCTTTAAAACAGGATTAGATACATTCCTGGAACAAAATAAGATTAATGCTTATGAAGAAATATAAAATCTCATCCCTTCCCCAATATCGCGCCACACCCCTACCCCTTAATTCCCTGGTTGAACTTGATGGACATATGTCTTTTTTCGACCGTACTAACTATGTAACTATGTAACTATGTAACCACTGTATGCCTCTGTAGGAATTGAATCCAGAGATCTACAGTATGAACCCATAAATTTATGTAGGTTCCATCTACATGGATCCTAGATGGAATTTATGTAGATTCCAACTACATGGATCCATAATATAGTTATGGCCTTAGGCTGTGTTCATATGGATCAGTAATTGTTACATAGTTTGTAAGGTGGAAAAAAAGACAAACCCATCAAGTTCAACCCAAAACCCCACTGCATTGATCCCCCAGTAGGTTGATTTCAATTGTCCCCTGACAGAGGAAAAATTCCTTCCCAACTTAAATAAGGTAATCAGAATCACTCCATGGATCAACGTTCTATCCACATAAATCTAGTATCCATAACCTGTAATATTATATTTTTCCAGAAAAACATCCAGGCTCCCCCTTAAACTTGTGTATTGAGTCAGACATCACAACATTATCATGTAGCAGAGAGTTACACAGTCTCACTGCTCTTACAGTAAAGAATCCCCATTTGTGATGATGGTAAAAACCTCTGTCCTCTAGACATAGAGGATGTCATGTCATGATTACTGACCTAGGCATAAAAAGATCCCAAAAACAATCTCTATTCTGTCCATTCACATATTTGTACATTGTGATCAAATCACCCCTAAGATGTATTTTCTCTAAACTAAATAATCCCAAACTTGATAACCTGTCTTGGTCCTGTAATCCTTCCATACCATTTATAATCTCTGTCGCCCTCCTCTGCACCCTCTCCAGTTCAGCCATGTCCTTCTTATATACAGTTGCCCAAAATTGGACACAATACTTTGTGTGGTCTGACTAATGACCTCTATTTCCTATAACTGAGCCAGTTTAACCCATTCACATTCAGTATATCCTCTCCTAGTCCCATCTTCCTCATTTTATGTACTAACCTTTTAGGCATCACAGTATCAAATGCCTTAGAGAAGTCCAGATATACAACATCCACAGCTTCACCTCGGTCCAATCTATAACTGACCTCCTCATAGAAGCTGATCAGATGGTGCATTGCATCAAAAGCAGTTGCTTTAGTCATAGCCAGAGAAGGGTACTAATTCCTTGATTCATGGAAAATAACTGTTATATATTTGAGGAAAATTCACATTCTGTGTTTTTCTACTCCTAGGGGGGAATTTATAGTTGTCTGAGCAAATCTAATTATTTTTACCCCTGTTTGCCTGGGCCTACATCATGTGTACGTTCTTCATAAATACCAAACTAGCTTGGATGTATATACGTTTGTAAGTGTGTTCAGGGCTGGTATGAGATGGTGCAAAAATGTGAGTATTTGCAAAAAAAATTTTGACAATTAAAAAAAGTTGATAAATTACTGACACTACATAAAGCTAACCACAACATATGTCTTTCAAGTTGTCTAAATGAGTTAAGCTAACATTTTGCAACTATTTCACATATTGCTTTAAAAGGTTGCAACAAATTGTCACCAAAAAACTGGGTAAACTCGAAATGATTAAATTCGTGTCCTAAACTTTATTTTGATATCAGTTATAAAGTATTATCTACTGTATAAGTATCAGTCTACTGTATTAGCGGAATAATGCGCCTCGAAAGTCCCATTTGGATATTAGCTGACACCTGAATGAAACTTCTGGAACGTGGGTAACATTGGAATCAACAATTCACCAGTGTTGCTCTGGACTCTACAATCACCAGATCTAACACCCTGAGACCTCTTGGGGGGTTACAGGAAGGACTCTGTGTATCTGCCCCCTCAAGCCACAGGTTCTAACCTGACATAACACATCACGGAAACTGTGAGTCCATATCCAAGGAAATTCTGCCACATGTCTGGATAGAACTGGACAACCACCTAGACATCTGCCATGTCACCAATGGAAATCATTTTGAACATTCGTAGAATATAAATAACTTGGTTACATAGGTGGGGAATTTAGCATAGATTTTACCCTTTTTTCGGTTTTGAAGAAGTGGAAAATGTTTCCACAATAGTGGAAAAAGATACAAAAGTTTCTGTGCGACTCATTTAGACTCTTCAAGAAGCCACCTTGAATGTACTGTAGCATGGCTAGTTTTTTGCTGTGGTCAGTGATTTATCAACTGCAACTTTTTTCAAGTTGTCTCAAATTTTTGTGCAAACCCCTCTTAAAAGACATAAATATACAGCAGACCAGACATGGCTTACAAAACCTACATGCGTAGATATGTCGCAAATTTTTGCACACTGGGTAAACCTTATAAAATGGTGTACTGAAGTTAAATGCCATGAAATGTGCATCTGCGCAAAATGTATCCAATGCGATGCAGCCATTTAATACATTTAGTACATATACACATAACCACATAAAAAAAGTGAAAAAATATTCACCTGGAGCAACAATAATAAATCCCCCTATGATTTATTGTGTTAATAACTTTGTCTTATGCTTTCTTTGTTAGGAGTACCAAAACTATAATTTTGCACCATCCTTTTTCAATCCCCCGCTATTATTTTTTGAGGTCTATTATCTACTGATTTTACCCAGGACCGGTGCTACCATAAGGTATTCCACCATAATTTACTGCCCATTGACTACAATGGGATTCCGCTGTTCCATTCAGACAGCTGAATTTCAGCAGCGGAAATTCAACATTCTGCAAAAACTATAAAAGAAGACATATATTGCAAAATTCGGCAGCAGAATCCCATTGAAGATAATGGGGCTAAGATTCCTTGGATTTCTTTATATCATCATACTGTTACTAAATAAATAAAAAACATTATACAGAGTCCAATATCACCATCACCAAAACACCCACACCATGACCACTACCATTATCAACAGTTACAACCACCATTATCATCCAGTGACTGGATAATACCATCCCACTAATACAGAATAAAAACCACTATACACGACCAATATCCCCACTATAGAGGGGGCAAAATATTCTGTCATACCATAACCACTACTAATACCATACTGATTAAGAATAAAAATCAATATATATATATATATATATATATATATATATATATATATATATAATGGAGCAGAAAAGGTAGAAAAGAGTGAATAACTCCAATAGGAGAATACATTACCTGTAGTCATTGAATGTAATTATACTGTACTGATAAAAAATAAAGGTAGGCTTAGGTTTTTGACAAAATCTTACTGGCTGAGTCTGTTTCCCCTGTTGTCCAATATCTGCTGCAGCTGGCCAACAAAAATGGGGGAAACTACCTATTTACTGGGTCAAATGTCTACCTACAAGGGGCAACTACTAAACTACAGGGGAATCCGTCTACCTACTGGTGTAACCTAACTAATAGGAGAAAGTACTCATTGGAGTCATCTATCTACCTACTGGAGGTGACCAGTCTACTTATTTGGAGAATCATACAAGAACCATCCCACCTGATGAAGGGAAACTGGCTAGAACATTTTTTACTAGTGGTTTAAGCCAGGGAGAGTAATAAACTGAAAGTGGACAACTTTAATTAGATAAGATGGTACCTGCGCTGTAATTATTTATACAGTCTGAAGTAGTGATAGTGATCACTGAGTATTATTTATGCAATATGTAGAGGTAGCATTGGTCCTATCTTACTGTGTATAGAAAGTTTTATATAGAAGTCTCTAGCATCACTTGTCTGCCTACAAGTTTGTTGTTTTTTTGTGGCCCCCACCCCCTCCCCCCTTGTACCCTGCCAATGAATTTTTTTCTATCTTCAGGTTAGGCAAATCATTTTAGATTTGGGGGTGGATGGATTTAACTTTGGGCTCCTGCACCTAACAGATGTGAGAAGGGGCCACAGCTCATGGATGAGGTCTGAAGCCTCTTCCTTGTTTACACGATGCACAAGTTTCTACATGTTCAAGTAGAATGTGGTGTAAACAAGCACAAGGAAAGGGCTCAGGTACTTGCCAATGTGCTGTGGCCCCTTTAGACAGATAAAAGTTGGGACAGTGGTGCCGCAACCAATCATATATCACTGGCTTATCATATATATAGCTCACATCAGGCAGCAGTGAGACTAGATTCACCTCTGGTTGGCACTAAGAAACAAGATATCTTGGTTTTGTATTACCCTGTTGTACACACAAAGTCCTGTAAAATGTATCAGCATCATGGATGCCTCCTGAAACCCCATTCTAAAATAGGGGAACTGTATATATATATATATATATATATATATATATATATGTAATCTGTGGTACAAACGGAGGATTTCATTTGGAGAAATTTAGATAAAAGACGAAAGCTCTAGCGGTTTCAGGTTACATCAAAAGACATTTAAAAAGTGGCAGACATTTTCCTAACAGAACAAATGAGGCATAAATTGATTCTCAGCAGTATAGAAAAGTAAGACATGTCAGCCGCTTGTGCTGGCATTTTGAATGTAGCTGACACAACCTGGCTGGTAAGCACTGTGCACAATGTTTTAACAGTGGGTTACCGAAGGCTGTGTGTCATATATTGTCGCGGTAAGCTCTGCTAGAGCATTATGCACTATATTATTAGCAGCCCTCGCATTTGTTCCCAAGTCATTTTTTTTATGTAATTACTTTTCAAACTATAGAGGTCACGTTTTTCTATTCCATGGACCTGGCTATGCTTACTTGTAGATGCATTGTGTAGAGAAATACAATGACGTATGCAGCTCATGTGTGATATCTAATAATTCCCCTTGTTTTAAGTGAATAACTGAAAAAATAAATTTTCATGCATTGTGCATAACGTGATGTTGCAACTAGGGAGAAGCTTTTCACGAAAATTATATATAAAGTCACATGCTTGAGACAGAATCATTACACATAAGGCTTTGCTAAGACCAATGTTAATTAAAATGTGTAATATATTTGACCTACTTAATGAATATTCTCAGTTTGGGAATTAAAAGCATTTTATTTTGCTTCAATCCCTCAAAAAATATTTTTCATTATAGGAAAAGATTTCTATGTATTAATGGCAGCTCAGCCGTTGATTATTATTGAGTCCAGCATTAGCTACAATCCAATGAGGATGATTTACTCTTGTTATTAGACTTGACATATAATATGGCCTTATTATTAAACGAAGCGTGAAATACTGTTATTAGGAGGCTGCGTGTGATGTAATGTATTGACTGCCAATGAGCATGATATACTGTTATTACTAGTTATTGTATGATGTTCTGTTTGCAGTGCAATACTTTTAATACCTATTAAATCATCAAACCCCTACATGATTTAGTGTTATGTTAAATTGTGCTTGTTTGTTGTATCAGTGTATGTGGTCTTTGTTTTTTTTTTCTGTGCATAACAGCAAGGAAAAAAACACATGCCCTGAAGTCTTCTGTACACATTGAACATGCAGAGCTATTGCAGTCATTCTCAAAAGACTGTCAACACATCAAAACATGCACGCATTCCTCTACACTGTGCAGTGGTGATTATAGGTAATATATAGGGTATCTATTCGCCATTACTTACGGCTCCTTAAGCTGAAAGCTTACAGTAAATTTATGGTAAGTACAAAACATAGCAGCCTTCTTTTTTCTCTATGGGGAATGTGTGGATGCTCTAAACACTATGCCATTGATAAATCTTGCAGTCTTTTATATATAAGCAGCAGTCCAGACTAGACTACATTATGCTGCAAATGACTATTATTCTAGTATTGACCAACCCCAACACATCCCCTTCATTTCACCCCAGCCTGCACTGCAGCTTCATGTCTTACCATGTCCTGATCCCATGCATGCAGCCTTATCAGTTTGTCCACAATACATCCAACACTCACTGCGCTTGTGTCCTCCGTGTGCTCCTCTCCCTCCTCATCCTCGTACAGCTTACACTCAGTGTGTGTGTCCCAGTGTCTCTGCTGTGTGTGTCCCTCCTCCCAGTCACTGTGCAGTTCCCTTCTGCTCCAACATATCACTGGGCTGCAGCATGCGTCTCAGTCAGTGACTCCATCTCCAGCCCTTCCTCCTCTCATTCTCATTCTCCCTCTGTCTTTTTTTTGTCACCCCTTCTCTGCTTTCCCTTTTTTCCTATTGTCCACTATCTCACTCTTTGCCTCATCTTTTTCCTTTAATCAGCTTTAAGCGTACTCTCGAAATAGAGGTGAGAAAAACTTGCCACAACAGTGTTTCGGCAAATCCCTGTGTTTAGTTTGCTATATAGTTAAAAATTAAACAACTAGATGTAAGGTAAAGATGACTTCAAACTCATTCGAGAAGAATTTCAAAATGTATGCCAGTTGTTGTAAGAAAAAAGTAATGTCACCAAAGATATATATAACCCTACATATATAGTAGGTAAAGGTATGTATTTGTAATTATAACACCAAAAAGAGAACCATACCACAAATTAAACAGAAAAGTAATAGAATGTACAAAATCAACTTTATTGATACAATTTAGTAATAAAAAATAGATATTAAAATTAAAACAAAAATGGATAGGCACTAGTGGACATACAAAGATATAGGGCAATGGTAGGACCCAAATACATCAAAATATACAAGTATAAGAAGTAAATGCCACAGTAGCTGGTAGGATACAAGGGTAATACCTGCCAAAAGTATACAATAAAGGGTGCCAAACCATACCTACACCTGAACCCCAACGATCGTTTCGCTATTATGCCGCTTCTTCACGCCCCCTGAAGAAGCGGCATAATAGCGAAACGATTGTTGGGGTTCAGGTGTAGGTATGGTTTGGCACCCTTTATTGTATACTTTCGTCAGGTATTACTCTTGTATCCTACCAGATACTGTGGCATTTACTTCTTATACTTGTATATTTTGATGTATTTGGGTCCTACCATTGCCCTATATCTTTGTATGTTCACTAGTGCCTATCCATTTTTGTTTTAATTTTAATATCTATTTTTTTATTACTAAATTGTATCAATAAAGTTGATTTTGTACATTCTATTACTTTTCTGTTTCATTTGTGGTATGGTTCTCTTTTTGGTGTTATAAGAAAAAAGTAATACTAAATAGAGGCTGGGTTTACACAATACACGTAAAATTTTATGCTGTGTAAACCCCGCCATACTCTTTGGAAACTAAAGAAGAAAAGACAAAAAAAGGAAAACAATGAGGAGACACAAGCTAATAAGAAAAAAGCAAAAAAAAGTAAACTCCACCCAATAAAGAAGAGCAGAGGACCCTTAAAGAGTGTCTGTCACCAAACTAAACTTTTAATATATTGTTCCTTGTTTAATTATAAGACACTTTGCTTGCTGTTAAAATTCTCAACCTTTATATGTTTTTAATGTGATTATTCCCTGAACAAGTCAAACAGTTTGTTTGGTCTCCTCCCGGCCTGGCCGGAGACCAAACTCAGGAAGTGCATGCGGGGCATGGGGAGGCACAGCTCTCGCCGGCTTAAAGGGGTAGTCCAGTGGTGAAAAACTTATCCCCTATCCTAAGGATAGGGGATAAGTTTGAGATCGCGGAGGGTCCGACCGCTGGGGCCCGCTGCGATCTCTCTGTACGGGGGCCAGGCTCTCCGGCTAGATAGCGGGTGTCGACCTCCGCACGAAGCGGCGGCCGACACGCCCCCTCAAAACATCTCTATGGCAGAGCCGGAGATTGCCGAAGGCAGCGCTTCGCCTCTGCCATAGAGTTGTATTGAGGTCGACACGCCCCCTTCCCGCGGGCTGTCGGGGCTCCGTACAGGAGATCGCAGGGGGCCCCAGCGGTCGGACCCCCAGCGATCTCAAACTTATCCCCTATCCTTAGGATAGGGGATAAGTTGTTCACCACTGGGTTCACCACTGGACTACTCCTTTAAGTGATGTTGCGCCTGCTGGGGAACACCCACTTTATCCTGCTGTTAGCTCACACAATGTGAGCAGGGGGAAAAGTGTGATACACAGCTTTTTAAAGCTCAGAAAAATATTTTTAAGTGTAGAAGGGGTGTTAGGAGTAGTTAGGGAATATAATCTGAGTTAGTTTAGAAAATATCATTTGATGACAGGTACTCTTTGAGTGGTCACTGTCATTTAAAACAAGCATCCATCATTTTGCCTATATGAACTGTACCATATGTGTAAATCACTATTATTATTCTGATTATGAGATTGTTTTTTCGTGACATATTCTACTTTCACATACAGGTAAATTTTCGTCTTTACTTGCATCCTTTTTTGGTGAAAAATCCCCAAATTTCATGAAAAATTTGAAAATTTAGAATTTTTCTAACTTTCTGCTTGCAAGGAAAATGGACATCCCAAATAAATTATATATTGATTCACAAATACAATATGTCTACTTTATGTTGGCATCATAAAGTTGACATGTTTTTACTTTTTGAAGACATTAGAGGGCATGTCGCATTTATGAAGCCCCTATGGTGCCAGAACAGCAAATAAAAACCCACATGGCATACTATTTTGAAAACTACACCCCTCAAGGAATGTAAAAAGGGGTACAGTGAGCCTTTACACCCCACAGGTGTTTGACGACTTTTCGTTAAAGTCGTATGTGAAAAAAAAAATTTTCACTAAAATGCTGGTTTTCCCACCCAAAATTTGTATCTCCATTTCTTCTGAGTATGGAAATACCCCATGTGAGGATGTAAAGTATTGCATGGGCGAACTACAATGCACAGAAGTGAAGGAGCGCCATTTTTGGTGAGAGAATTTGTTTGGAATGGAAGTCGGGGGCCATGTGCATTTACAAAGCCCCCATGTTACCAGAACAGTAGAACCCCCAACATGTAACTTTATTTTGGAAACTACATCCCTCACAGAATTTAATAAGGGGTGCAGTGAGCATTTATACCCCACTGGTGTTTGACAGATCTTTGGAACAGTAGGCTGTGCAAATGAAAAATTTAATTTTTCATTTTCACGACCACTGTTCCAAAAATCTGTCAGACACCTGTGGAGTGTAAATGCTCACTGTATCCCTTATTACGTGAGGAGTGTAGTTTACAAAATGGGGGTCACTTGGGGGGATCCATTGTTCTGGCACCATGGGGGCTTTGTAGACACACATGGAATTCAATTCCGGACAAATTTTCCCCAAAAGCCCAATGGCGCTCTTTCTCTTCTGAGCATTGTAGTGCACCAGCAGAGCACTTTACATCCACATATGGGTATGTTACAGGGTAACACCAGCATTTTTGTGAATTTTTTTTATTTTTTTTCATTTTCCTATCCAACTTTAATGAAAATCGTCAAACATCTGTGGAGTGTTAAGGCTCACTATACTCCTTGTTGCGTTCTGTGAGGGGTGTAGTTTCCAAAATGGGGTCACATGTGGGTATTTTTTTTTCCGTTTATGTCAGGATCACTGTGAAATCAGCCACCCCTGTGCAAATCACCAATTTAGGCCTCAAATTTTGTGCGCTCTCACTTCTGAGCCATGTTGTGCGCCGCAGAGCATTTTATGCCCACATACGGGGCAGTTTCGTACTCAAGAGAAATTGCGTTACAAATTTTGGGGGTCTTTTTTTTGCTTTTACCTCTTGTGAAAATGAAAAGTGTGGGGCAACACCAGCATGTTAGTGTAAAAAATTTATGGAAATACCCCATATGTGGCACTAAATTGTTACCTTGAAATACCACAGGGCTCCGAAGTGAGAGAGCGCCATGCGCATTTGAGACCTAAATTAGGGATTTGTATAGGGGCGGACTCGGATGTTACACTTGCCTCCGATACCAAAATTACCCTATGGCAGTGTTTCCCAAACAGGGTGCTTCCAGCTGTTGCAAAACTCACAGCATGCCTGGGCAGTCAATGGCTGTCCGGCAATACTGGGAGTTGTTGTTTTGCAACAGCTGGAGGCTCTGTTTTGGAAACAGTGCCGTACCAGACATTTTTCATTTTTATTTTGGTGGTGGTGGTGGGGGGGTCATAACTGTTTAGGGGTATGTGCATATATGTGTTGTGTAGTGTAGTGTTTTTAGGGTACATTCACATGCACGGAGGTTCACAGCGAGTTTCCTGTTGGGAGTTTCACTGTAAATCCGCTCTTGTGAATGTGAAACCTCCAGCTGTTGCAAAACTACAACTCCTAGCATGCCCTTTTTCTGTCGTACATGTTGGGGGTTTTAGTTATGCAACAGCTGGAGGCACACTGTTTGCAAAATACAGAGTTTGTTACTTAACTCAGTGTTTTGCAACCAGTGTGCCTCCAGCTGTTGCAAAACTACAACTCCCAGCATGTATGGTTTATCAGTGAGACCTTAAGGATCTGGGAAACAGGGTGTATGCATATGCCCTGCGTTCCCAAGAGGTTAAAGATTTAGGTTTTTCGGATATTTCAAGGCCTAGCTGGAAATAGCAGCAGCAAGGGTGAGGCCAGACTAAAGAGTCTTATAGTATCCACCGGACAGCAGGAGGTTAAAAAATCTGAATAGCCAGCAGATAGCAGGCAGTGGTGAAGTAGTGTTAGCTGTAGCTACCAGACAGCTGGCATTGGTGGACTAGGGATACTTGTAGCCATGACTTGTGATGCCTCTCCATGTGCTTACATAGAGACCTAATTCCTAAGGTCAGACCCTGGATGTGCCTTACTTTCTCTCTGCAAATACAGCACTGTGTCTGGTTTCCTGCATCTGGTAAGATAGTAAAGAATACCGTAAAGAGCTAGGTACACCCCCATCCTACTGTACCCCTGTTCTAGAAGTTTTTTTTTTCAAGCCTGCAGATGCAGCAGCAGCACTGCCATCACCTGCTCCTGAGCTGCTCAGACCAACAGGCCTGCTCTCATTGTAAAACTCCTCCTCATCATCCCCACCACTTCTCTCAGTAACAACTTCTGATAGCTCACCACGGTCTCCTTGTTCTCCCTCAGCACATCCACCATGATGTCTATCACCACCACCACTCCCAATAGTGCTATGCTCAGCCACTGCATTCCCCTCCACCACCTCAACAACAAGCTCCAAAAGCTAACTGACGCAACTCCTCCTTATGCCTAGTGCTATCCTTCTGGGCAGCAGTAGGGGGGCAAGCAAACATAGAAATGGGATAACAGACATTTCCCCTGAGCCATGTAACAATGTGGTATCCACTGGCTCACTGTCATATCACCTGACTCTTCTTATTCATCCTGAGAAGACATCAAATGAGTCAACCAATTCACAAGGGCCATACTATCCTTTGAAACCTCACAACCTCTGGCAGACAGTGAGAACTTTGAACGTCTGACGCTACTACTGCTACTACTACACCTGGATGCTGTTGCCACTACCTATACTGATGCTGGTACTGTCACCAAAGTTCTTACTGGGGGAGGAGATGGCTGGGGTTTTCTGTCCGCTGCCTTGTCACGCAATTCCTTTATCAGATTTTTTTTAGGTAAGTTTGAACTTTTTGGGGTGATTTTTCACTATCCTAATCAACCAAGTCAACTTTAATTTTTAACACTTTGAGCTGCGTTGTTACCTTACAACCAGGTAAATGCAACGTGTGTTCAAATCAACCAAGAATACAGATGTACTAGTGCTTTGCAGGGCTTATATGTGTTATACAGAGGCAATATTATTGCACTGTTAGTTTACAAGCAGGTAAATACAATGTGTGTTTGATTAAACCAAGAATACAGATGTATTGGCAATTTACAGGGCTAATGAACATCATGGAGGTGGTTTTAATTTACATGCAGGTAAATACAATGTTCGTTTGATTTAACCATGAATACGGACCTACTAGCCGTTAATACAGGGTTCATGCATTATAGGTACATTTATAGCACTGTTAGCTTACAAGCAGGTGAATACAATGTGTTCTCAGTCTGAACGACCGTAAAATGAACTAACTGTGTTTCCATAATACTAAAAATTTTTGCCTTCCGAGAGCATGAAGTCCCTATACAGAACATACCTGTGACTTATGTTTTTAACCTCTTAAGAACCCGCTCCCGCGATATAACGCGGGGTCATATGAGGTCATCCAGGCAGCTAACCGTAGCCGGACCCGTAGCTAATACCGGACATCACCGATCGCGGTGATGTCTGCTATTAACCCCTTAGACATGGCGATCAAAGTTGATCGCCGCGTCTAAAATGTAAAAAAAATACATCCCGGCAGCTCAGTTGGGCTGATCGGGACCACCGCGGTGAAACCGCGTTATTCCGATCAGCTGAGGACACACGAGGAGGGTCTCTACCTTCCTTCTCGGCGTCCAATCGGCGATTGATGCTCCAAGAGATATAGGCTTGAGCAATCGACCGCCGAAAGCACCGATCAATCACTGACCAGTGCAATGCAATGGCATAGCATTGACCAGTGCCTGCAATCAATGAACTGCATGTTATAGTCCCCTATTACATTGCAAAAAAAAGGTGAAAAAAAAAAGTTGTTAAAGATGATTTAACCCCTTCCCTAATAAAAGTTTGAATCACCCCGCTTTTCCGATTTAAAAAAAAACTGTAAAAAATAACTAAATATAAACATATGTGGTATCGCCACGTGTTTAAATGTCCAAACTATAAAAATATATAATCAATTAAACCGCACGGTCAATGGCGTACGCGTAAAAAAATTCTAAGTCCAAAATAGCATATTTCTGGTCACTTTTTATACCATAAAAAAAATGAATAAAAAGTGGTCAAAAAGTCAGATCAAAATAAAAATGGTACTGATGAAAACTTCAGATCACGGCGCAAACAATGAGCCCCATACATCCCCGTAAGCAGAAAAATAAAACCGTTATAGGGGTCAGAAGAGGACATTTGTAAATGTTAATGTCACGATTCGGCTTACAGGTTGTGGAGCCTCTGTGTCAGCGAGGGATTGTCGTGGACCGTGTCTGCGGACCGGTTCTAAGAGGCTACTGGTGTTCACCAGAGCCCGCCGCGAAGCGGGATGGTCTTGCTGCGGCAGTAGCAACCAGGTCGTATCCACTAGCAACGGCTCAACCTCGCTGACTGCTGAGAAGGCGTGGGACAGAAGGACTAGGCAGAGGCAAGGTCAGACGTAGCAGAAGGTCGGGGCAGGCGGCAAGGTTCGTAGTCAAGATGGATAGCAGGAGTTCAGGTAACACAGGCTTTGGACAACACTAAACGCTTTCACTGGCACAAGGCAACAAGATCCAGCCAGGGAGTGCAGGGGAAGTGATGTGATATAGCCAGGGAGCAGGTGGAAGCTAATTAGGCTAATTGGGCCAGGCACCAATCATTGGTGCACTGGCCCTTTAAGTCTCAGAGAGCTGGCGCGCGCGCGCCCTAGAGAGCGGAGCCGCGCGCGCCAGCACATGACAGCAGGGGACCGGGACGGGTAAGTGACTTGGGATGCGATTCGCGAGCGGGCGCATCCCGCTGTGCGAATCGCATCCCCGACGGCCATGTCAGTGCAGCGCTCCCAGTCAGCGGGACTGACCGGGGCGCTGCAGGGAGAGAGACGCCGTGAGCGCTCCGGGGAGGAGCGGGGACCCGGAGCGCTCGGCGTAACAGTTAAAATTTTTGTGCATGTAGTTAAGATTTTTTCCAAGAGTAAGACAAGATCAAACCTATATAAGTAGGGTATTATTTTAATCGTATGGACCTACAAAATAAAGACAAGGTGTCAGTTTTACTGTAAACTGCACTGCATAGAAACGGAAGCCCCGAAAATTTACAAAATGGCAGTTTTTTTTTCTATATTGTCGCACAATGATTTTTTTGGGTTTTGCCGTAGATTTTTGGGTAAAATGACTGATATCATTACAAAGTAGAATTGGTTGTGCAAAAATTGAAAGGGTTATGATTTTTAAAAGGTGAGGAGGAAAAAACAAAAGTGCAAAAATGGAAAAATCCTGAGTCCTTAAGGGGTTAATAACCCCTTCTTGTATTAGGTTCTTAGATTGTTTGTACATTTCCATAGAATATTAGCATTTTCACACCCCTCCCATCAGGTGACGTCACAGAGGTGTTTGAGTTAAAGGTTACCTGGATGTGACAACAGGTGAGGCCAGAGGAAGCAAGAAGACCACGAAACGAGCATGTTGCCTCCCACCACCACCCGCAAAGCTCCAGCTGAAGCATTTTTTTCAGTTTCTCGATCCCACCAGAGGCTGGCTTCTTTTTATGAAGATGTGGAAAAAAGGATATGTTTTTAACAGGAGAGTGCCGATATGAATTTCTCGTATGCTGGATTTCATTGTGGATTTTTTTTTTATTCCTGCATCATGCGCCCACTCAAGCATCATTCCCACTAGTGACTGTGTCTAGGTTTGATTTTTGCTTAATATGGGTACATGACATCCAGTAGTGCCACCCTGTCTTTCCTCTACTGCTTTAAGTATTTTAATACAATGGCCCTCATTTACTATTGCAAACCCGACATGTTTTGTCGGGTTGTGCACCAGATTCTGTTGCATTGCGCCAGAAATTCTGTCTGTGCCAGAATTTGCGGCAGAATTTGCGCTAGAATTGAAAAAACCCGACTAACTCTTCATTTTGCTAAGAAAACGAAAAAGGGGTGTGACCACTGGGAAAAGGGGGCGTGATCGCCGAAAAGGGGCGTGTTCCTGACATTTTCACAAAAGCCCAACATATTTACTAAGGTTTCCAAATAAAATGTGGAATATTTGAGCTGAGGAATACCCTACAGATTAGAGCATGTGTAAAAAAAGCAAAGTGTAGGGAAAGTGGAAAATGTAGGGAAACCTTAGTAAATACCGTGGAAAATAAATTGTAGGGAATTAAAACCCACAAAGAAACCTACACTCCACTCTCAGTAAATAAGGGCCAATGTGTGTAAACCAAGAATGTGAACGTACTGGCACTTTACAGGGCTAATGTACATTATATGGAGGAGCTTTCATAGCACTGTTAGCTTACAAGCAGGTAAATACAACATATGTTTGATTAAACCAAGAATACAGAAGTGCTAGTGCTTAAAAGGGCTAATGCAGGATATATATAGGTGCTTTTATAGATATTTTTGTATGTGTCTGGAATAACGCTTTACAGCCCTAATGTGTGTTATATGGAGGTGCTTTTATAGTGCTGTTAGCTTACAAGCAGGTAAATACAACGTGTGTTTGATTAAATCAAGAATACAGATGTACTAGTGCTGAACAGGGCTAATGCAGGTTATATAGGTGCGCTTTTATAGACATATTTGTATGTGTCTGAAATAAGGCTTGCTGGGATTTGTGATCTACTTTGAGGCTTCTGCAAGAAGGACAACAAAGGAAGTCTACAATCAGCCCACAGCTTTGCTCAGTAGCTGTACAGATATTTTAATGGGCCTTCAAAAATACTGGCTCGGAATCGTGGGATGGAAAGGAGGTCCCTGATATCAGCCCACAGATGAAGTCTGTCCTGTAAAATTTTATAGCCTTGGGATTGTGCTCACTGTTCAGCCAGTTGTGGAGGTTACTGTTTTATGATTGATAAGGCTTTTGGGTAAATACTGCAGTATCTCTGGCTCCTACTGCTCACACACCCTGTCTGTCTATCTATGTCTCTCTCCAGAATGGCCACAGCTGCTCGTACCAAGGGAGTACATGTACTGTGCTATCAGTCGCTAGGACCCATGTCTAATGCCGGACATCACCGATCGTGGTGATGCCCAGCATTAAACCCTTAGAGGCGGCGATCAAAGTTGATGGCAGCATCTATATTTGAAAGTAAACTGTTCCCGACAGCTCATTTGGGCTGCTCGGGACCACCGTGGTGAAATTGCGGCGTCCCGGACAGCTGAGAGAATGAGAGGAGGGTCCCTTCCTGCCTCCTCTCTGTCCAATTGGCGATCTGCTGCACCATGGAGCAGCAGAGTGCCGATAACACTGATCAATGATATGCTATGGCATAGCATTGAACAGTGTATGCAATCAGAAGACTACATGTAATAGTCCCCTATGGGGACTAAAAAATGTTGCAGAAAAAATATTTTAAAAAAATTTATAAATTTGAATTAACCCCTTCCATACTAAAAGTTTAAATCACCCCCTTTTCCCAAATTAATATGAACATATGGTGTATCGACGCATGCGTAAATGTCCGAACTATAAAAATATAAGTCCAAATTTCCGTATTTTTGGTAATTTTGTATACTCTAAAAAACTAGTAAAAAGTGATCAAAAAGTCCCAACAAAACAAAAATGGTACCGATACAAACTTCAGATCACAGTGCAAAAAATGAGCCTTCATACAGCTCGGTATGCAGAAAAATAAAAAAGTAATAGAGGTCAGAAGATGACAATTTTAAACATTCCAATTTTGGTGCATGTCATTATAATTTTTTTAAAGTAGTAAAATAAAATAGAAACCTATATAAATTAGGTATCCTTATAACCTTATGGACCTACAGACTAAATAAATATTTTTTTTCCGGTTTTGCCATAGATTTTGTGGTGAAATGATTGATGTAATTTCAAAATAAAATTCAGCAGGCAAAATAATCACACGTTGTTTTCGCAAACCCAGTACTGCCAACACCGTCTTGCATGCAGCTTCGTGCCATCCCCCCCCCACGTGGCGAAGAATTTGCCCTTAGGAGAGATGGTGCGAGCTAGATGTAACTGCACACTGGATGCAGATTTTGAAATAGAAGCCAATGCTGTCTGGGCACGATTACTGACACGAGGATATAAAAAATGGCATGTAACACATGCCATCAATGTGGCGAAAGCTAAAAATAGATCTGATCTTTTGTTAGACAACAAAACTAAGATGAAGAAAGAACAATTGCCTGTCACCTTTGTCACTCAGTACAGTGCACAGTACAGGGAAATCACAAAAATCATTGATAAATATATGCCGATTATCAGCAGTGATCCCATGTACAGATCTGCGCTGAGTGGAAGTTACAGATGTAGCCCTAGAAAAGCGCCAACCATAGGGCAGATGGTGTCTCCAAGCCTCTTTTCCTCTAGTAACTCAAAACCAGTTAAGTGGTTGAGTACCACTGGTTCATACAAGTGCGGCCACAATAGGTGTATATGTTGTAACATCATGCATGTATCGAAAGAATTCACTTCCACTGTAAGAAACGAAACACATGTAATTAAACAGTATATAAACTGTAACACATCTTATGTGGTGTACTTGGTAACTTGTTGGGAGTGCAATATGCAATATGTGGGGTGTACTACCTGTCCCCTGAAAGTCAGAATTAGGAAGCATTTATCAGATGTCAAGCATTTTAGCTCCCGACACGTCTCCATGGTTAGTCAGCACTGCGCAGAAAAACATGGTGGCAGCCATGACTCCCCCATGCTCCAGGGCATTGAGAGAGTTATGGCTCCAGTAAGAGGAGGCGACCATAGACAAAAGCTTCTAGATAGAGAAATGTACTGGATCATGCGCCTTGAGAGTAGACATCCTATGGGCCTTAATAAAAGACAGAATGTGATCCTACATTATTGAAATACTTTCCACGCGCACGACTAAAGTACACTAGTCTCATTATTAATGAGACCTTATTTCGCAGTCCTGTAGAGTTCGATAGTACCTCACATATATTCAGTCCTCTATATAAAGACACAAAAATAACAAATAGAGATGAAATTAAAGATAAAAATGATAATATATTTACACTTCATGAGGGAGGACGCACTCACACATATGTATGTAGGAGGTATCATTTTTTGTTACTATAATAGAGTCTGCAACCGTCTATATAACCACATGAAGGATAAGCATACCATCTTCATACTACATCAATCTTACCATTATGTATTGGTTTGTTTTTCCTTTATTGTTCACTACGCATGTACATGTATTTAACTTTTATACATTTGCAATAGATTTTATAATTACACTTATTTTTCTGTTACGTATGTAATTTTATGATTATTACTGTACATTGGGATTTGCCAAAGGGATATAATGTACTATGTTTAAATATGTCCTGTGTTTATGCATTATCATTTCTTTTGGTAAAGGTATTTCTCTCCTGTCTGGGGGAGTGTCTGGTGCACAGGTGTATCTACTCAAGATACACCTGGGCATGTGACACCTCCCCTATATAGGATCTCCAACATCCAGATAGACGTATCAGTATGATTAAGATCGCCTAGCCGATCGAAACGCGTCACTGCTATCTTCCTGTATGTCGTTTTGTCTGAAATAAAACACCAAGTATTCGAGCATTTGGCTGCGCTGGACATCGTTTCTTGTTTCTCTGGATTTAAATCAGCAGTGTCCGGGCTGAGTCCGTGCCACGGCCGGCAGACACAAGAGGGGTGAGCTGGATTTACTCTTTGTGGTAAAATAAAATTTGTGGCGCAAACAAAAAGAAAAAAAGAACCTTATAAGGGTCTGGAAAATTGAAAGCATTATGATTCTTAGAATGTGAGGAGGAAAAAAACGAAAGTGCAAAAATGAAAAATGGCCCGTCCTTAAGGGGTTAAAACTGTGTATAAGTCCCTACCCCCTTTGCTGTCTCATTGTCTCATATTTGCCTGGGAGCTGATTTACACGTAAACCAGAAAATGATTGTAAACCTGGGGTTATCATGTGATAGTTGCAAGAAATGGTTGCTTTCAACAAATGCCATAGGAGAGGCAACTTATATTTATAAAGAGAGGTCCAGCTTTCAACACCTGATACAAGAATAAAAAATGTGTTCCCATTTGGGACATTTTTAGTATTTGCACAGTAAATGCCACATATGTCACATAGATGCGGGTCCTACCTCTGGGTCCACACCTATCTTGAGGGTTCCCTCTAGGTCTGTTTGTGGCTCCTGCGAATGATCTAGAGAGCTAGACTGTTTACGCAACTCAACATAAACTTAATGGAAGTTTTGCAAACTGTGTAAAACCGCCCATTTGGCTTTTTAACCCTTCCAACCACCACTGGCAGCTTCCAACAGACCTAAGGGAGCCCTCAGTGCCAGATGGAAATACACCTTTAAGGTACAAACTTGTTAAGAAAACATTGTAAGCTATGGCCCCTCCCAGAGATGAGGACAGAGGAGTACCTTTAACCTGCATTTCATTTTCAGGAATTTTTCACCCTACATTTTGAGAAATCGAGCACACCCTGTGAAAGTATCCTGACTATTGGTCTTATGCAATTGGATAGCCAGACACAATGATAACTGAAAACAACTCACAGTTCAGTAAGATCATCCAACATATAGTCCCAGTGCTTGAACATCAAAGTTAGGAAAGCTTTATGTTGAAGCAGGGTAACCAAGGGTATCGTTGTCTCTAAGATTCCAGGAGGTAGCCCTCTTAACCCTAGCCTTTTTTGTTACTATTCACTAGTTACTCCTCCTTATTTTGCTCCATTCTTGCCCTTAGTTTATGATAAGTTGTTCTGGATTGGATTCTTAGTAGGAGCTGATGTTGCTCCAAGTTATCCTGGACTTCTCACAACATCTCATAGGGATAGTCCAGCACTGGTCCAGCACTCCTTTTTCTATCTCACTCTTCTCTAGATTAAACTTCCATTCCCAATCAGCAGAGAGGCTGGGTGAGAGTAAACTCCCCCCCCTTCCCTCTAGAAGGTTCATAGCATTGTAGTGAATTTGGGCACTTACTTAGAAGGATTTGGGTGTACTTGAAGATCACAGACTACAGAACAGTGTGCAATGTCAAGCAGCTGCTTCTAAGGCTTGCAGGATATTTTCATGCATCAAAAGAGGTATGATCTTGTGGGACAGGAACATAATGCTACCTCTTTATAATGCATTGGTGCTGCTTTACCTGAACTATGCTGTAAGTTTTGGGCACTGGTTCATAAAAAAAAAATTCAAAGTAAATGGTACTTGTCAGGTTCCATATATACCCACTGTCACAACCTCCATCCTAACCCAGTTATCAGCTGTTGGAATGGAACTCCCTATCGAAGCTCCACAATGCTGATGTGAACACAGCCGTACCTGTAATGGTATCTATATATCTGTTTATTTATTTATCTACCTATAGTTATATATAAACATAATAAAACAATGAAATGAGGTAGTAAACATTATCAATATCAAAGGCACATCTGTAATATGGCCCCTGTTAAATAACTCCCAACCACATGCCCTACAGGGATCCCAGTGGGGTCGCTGGAATATAAATCAACACTGTCTGGGGCAGAGAGAGGATGGGGAGAAGAGTTGTGGAGGTGCAGGACAGTCAGGTAGCTAGCTGGGTTACAGTTAGAAAATGGGGTAGGGGGGAAAGTATCAGGTTGGCTAGTCCTGATCTGGTACACGCAAACATGTTTGCCCAGTTGGTAGATAAAGGTCATGTAGGTTTAGAGTTAGCAGCACTACATCAAGACATTGCCTCTAACTGCCTCTGGTAGTGGGGGACTTAATTATTAGGGTGGCAGACAGGGCAATCTGTCACAACTGTTGGGATTGCAAAACAATGTGTTTTCTTCTTGGCACTCAGGTTCGGCACATTGCAGATCAAGTTAACAGATTACTGGGAAGGGCTGGAGTAGACCCAGTGGTCATGGTACACATGGGCACCAATGACAAATTGTGGAGACAGAAAGCCATTTCCAAAGAGAATAAAACTAACCCCAAAATGTTCTTTAACTATATAAATAGTTAAAAGGTTAAAAATGAAAGTGTTGGTTCTTTAAAAAGTAATGAAGGAGAAGTTATGAATAGGGATCAGAAATATATTAAACACCTTCTTCTCCACTGTATTCACAGAGCAAAATGTAATGCCAGGTGAAATACAGCGAGATAAAATAAACTGCCCAAAACATGTCACCTGTCTAACCCAGGAAGAAGTACATTGCTGCCTAAAAATAATCAAAATAGACAAATAACCAGGTCCAGATGGCATTCATCTCTGCGTTCTAAGGGAGTTAAAGGGAACCAATCACTAGTTTTACCCTATATAATCAAGGGCAACACATAATAGAGGTTAATATCACGTGTTCTGCCATGTCTGGATGTCCGCTGGTACATCTATAAATGTGAAGTAAACAACTTTTATAAATGGTCACATGCTGTATGTAAATGAGGCTCAGTCGGGCGTGCGGCTGCTAAAGTAGTCATGGCTACCAGAGCAGTAATCATGCCTATTCAGGCTCAAACAATACCTATCTAGGTATGATTCAGCAGCTCAGTTTGGGTCTGATGTCATTTCTTAGAGGTAGGCTGTCAATCATGTCTAAATAGGAGTGATTAGAGCCTGAATCAGCGTGAGTACAGCGTGGGGAGTGGTGACTTCTTCAGCAGGCCGCATGCCTGGTGACTACTTGAGCATGCCTGGTGACTACTTAAGCCTCATTTACATATTGCTTGTGACACTTATTGAAGTTGTTTTTGCCACATTAACAGATGTACCAGCAGACATCCAAACATGGTAGGACACATGATATTAACCTCTATTACGTGTTGCCACTTGTTATATATGGTAAAACTTAATGACGGGTTCCCTTTAAGTAATGTAATAGCCAGACCCTTATATCTAATATTCAAGGATTCTATAGTGACAGAGTATGTTCCCTAGGACTGGCGCATAGCAAATGTGGTGCCAATATTTAAAAAGGGGACAAAAAGTAACATGGGAGGAAAAATCCAGGCTTGGAATATGTATTAAATGGAAAAACATTGGGGGCTACTGACATGAAAAAGGAGTTTAAAATTAACAGTGAATTTTCCTAGTGACCAGTGTCGGGCAGCTGCTGCCAGGGCACATAAAATTATGCGATGCGTCAAGAGGGACATAGATGCCCACGACAAGGAAATAATTCTACCGCTGTACAAATCTCTAGTCAGACCACACATAGAATACTGTGTACAGTACTGGACACCAGTGTATAAGAAAGATATAGTGGAGCCGGAGAGGGTTCAAAGACGGGCAACCAGAGTAATACGGGGAATGGGAGGACTACTTACCTATACACGAAACATGTGATTAACCCCGAACAGCCAGAGCCAGCAGGGGTGAGGTGGCACTGGTGCCACCTCACGATCGCCCTGATTTGTCGGCCGGATTACCGGCTGACCTATCAGGGCACCTGCTGCGGGTGTCACTCCCGCTCCGCCCCTCTTCCGGAGGACGTGAGCGGGTGCGGGCAGAAGACCCTGGGTGCTGGGGACCCCGATCCCCGGCGTCCTTGTTGGGATCGGGGCCCTAGGAGCGACGGCCGCGGCGAGGGACTGTCTTGCGACGGAGCAGCAGCAGGAGGTGAGTGACAGCCTCCTGCTGTTGCTTAGCAACAGCTCCCAGCATGCAAAAAGGGCATGCTGGGAGCTGTAATTATGCAGTAGCAGGAGGCAGACCACCACAACTCCCAGCATTCCCTTATGGGCATGCTGGGACTTATGGTTTTGCAACAGTTGGAGGCACATTTTTTCTATGGAAAAGTGTACCTTCAGCTGTTGTATAACTACAACTCCCAGCTTGCACAAACAGCTAAAGTGCATGCTGGGAGTTGTAGTGGTGCATCTGCTGGTTGCATAACTACAACTCCCAGCATGCCCATTGGCTGTCGGTGACTGCTGAGGGTTGTAGTTTTGCAACAGCTGAAGGTACGCTGGTTGTGAAACTCATAGTTTTTTTTTTTTTTTTACCTAACTCAGTGTTTCACGACCGGTGTGCCTCCAGCTGTTGCAAACTACAACTCCCAGTAGTCACCTTACACCATGCACCGTACATGCTGGGAGTTGTAGTTTTGCAACAGCTGGAGGCACACTGGTTTTGAAACACTGAGTAAGGTCACAAACTCAGTGATACATAACCAGTGTGCCTACAGCTGTTGCAAAACTAAAACTCTCAGCATGTACAGTCTGTCAGCGCATGCTGGGAGTTGTAGTTTTGCAACAGCTGGATGTTCCCCCCCCCCATGTGAATGTACACTCACATGGGCGGAGGTTTACAGTAAGTATCGGGCTGCAAGTTTGAGCTGCGGCAAATTTTCTGCCGCAGCTCAAACTGCCAGCGAGAAACTACAGTGAACCCCCGCCCGTGTGACTGTACCCTAAAAACACTACACTACACTAACACAAAATAAAATAAAAAGTAAAAAACACTACATTTACACATACCCCTACACAGCCCCCTCCCCAATAAAAATGAAAAACGTCTGGTACGCCACGGTTTCCAAAACGGAGCCTCCAGCTGTTGCAAAACAACTACTCCCAGTATTACCAGACAGCCACTGACTGTCCAGGCATGCTGGGACTTTTACAACAGCTGGAGGCACCCTGTTTGGGAATCACTGGTGTAGAATACCCCTATGTCCACCCCTATGCAATCCCTAATTTAGGCCTCAAATGCGCATGGCGCTCTCACTTTGGAGCCCTGTCTTATTTCAAGGCAACAGTTTAGGGCCACATATGGGGTATCGCCGTACTCGGGAGAAATTGCCTAACAAATTTTGGGGGGTATTTTCTGCTTTTACCCTTTTTAAAAATGTAAAATTTTTGGGAAAAGAAGCATTTTAGGTAAAAATTTTATTTTTTATTTTTACATATGCAAAAGTTGTGAAACCCCTGTGGGGTATAAAGGTTCACTTAACCCCTTGTTACGTTCCCCAAGGGGTCTAGTTTCCAAAATGGTATGCCATGTGTTTTTTTTTTTGCTGTCCTGGCACCATAGGGGCTTCCTAAATGCGGCATGCCCCCAGAGCAAAATTTGCTTCCAAAAAGCCAAATGTGACTCCTTCTCTTCTGAGACCTGTAGTGTGCCAGCAGAGCCCTTTTCACCCCCATATGGGGTGTTTTCTGAATCGGGAGAAATTGGGCTTCAAATTTTGGGGGGTATTTTCTGCTATTACCCTTTTTAAAAATGTAAAACTTTTGGGAAACCAAGCATTTTAGGTAAAAAATGTTAATTTTTTTTTACATATGCAAAAGTCGTGAATCACCTGTGGGGTATTAAGGTTTACTTTACCCCTTGTTATGTTCCCCGAGGGGTCTAGTTTCCAAAATGGTATGCCATGTGTTTTTTTTTTGCTGTTCTGGCACCATAGGGGCTTCCTAAAGGTGACATGCCCCCAAAAACCATTTGTCGCTCCTTCCCTTCTGAGCCCTCTACTGCGCCCGCCGAACAATTAACATAGACATATGAGGTATGTGCTTACTCGAGAAAAATTGGGTTTCAAATACCAGTAAAAATTTTCTCCTTTTTACCCCTTGCAAAAATTCAAAAATTGGGTCTACAAGAACATGCGAGTGTAAAAAATTAAGATTGTGAATTTTCTCCTTTACTTTGCTGCTATTCCTGTGAAACCCCTAAAGGTTTAAAACGCTGACTGAATGTCATTTTGAATACTTTGGGGGGGTGCAGTTTTTATAATGGGGTAATTTATGGGGTATTTCTAATATGAAGACCCTTCAAATCCACTTCAAACCTGAACTGGTCCCTGAAAAAAAGCGAGTTTAAAAATTTTGTGAAAAATTGGAAAATTGCTGCTGAACTTTGAAGCCCTCTGGTGTCTTCCAAAAGTGAAAACACGTCAATTTTATGATGCAAACATAAAGTAGACATATTGTATATGTGAATAAAAAAAAATATTTGGAATATCCATTTTCCTTACAAGCAGAGAGCTTCAAAGTTAGAAAAATGCAGAATTTTCAAATTTTTCATCAAATTTTGGGATTTTTCACCAAGAAAGGATGCAAGTTACCATAACATTTTACCACTATGTTAAAGTAGAATATGTCACGAAAAAACTAATCAGAATGATAACTAAAAGCATTCCAGAGTTATTAATGTTTAAAGTGACAGTGGTCAGATGTGCAAAAAATGGCCGAGTCCTTAAGGTGAAAAAGGGCTCAGTCCTTAAGGGGTTAACACCCTTTTCAATGCTAAAAGCTGTAATCCATTCCATGTTACATGGAATATGCCAGTATCAGAAATCATAAGGGCTCATAAATCCTCTTCCATCACAAATGGTTTGTTTTAAGAGAAACAGACTTGCCCATGACAAGAAATATGGTGTGTCATTTTCCACACAATATGGTGTTCCATATTCCCAGGATACAGGCATGATTAATAAGCATAACAATCACATGTTAAGATCTAGTGTGTGGGACAAAAAAAAAAAAATAAACTAAATTGCAGTTTTCTGCCCACAAATAATATTTTTGGGGTTTTGTGGTACATTTTATGTACTCATATAGGTATGTAAGTGGAAAAATAAAAGAGTTATGGATTTTAAAAGGAGAGGAGTAAAAACGAAAAGGCAAAAATGAAAATGTCTTAAGTCCTTAAGGGGTTAAAAGCAAGAAGGCTGCTGTGAATAAGAAGCAGGATGGAAAACAATAATATCAAAATATAGATACAAAGACTAGAGAGTCAGAACTCCAGTACTTGCCAAATAGGGTGTGCTGGAATCCTGCAGATATTGTCCGACATTTATCAATGAGTTTACACCTATTTTGGCGCACTGTGTGTTATTTTGCGCCTTTTGGTGGTAGAATATTTTAGTCATTCCAGATGTTTTGGAGTAGCAGTACACGCTTTTCAATTCAGCGTATGCCGTGGACTGAAATTTATGAACTGCGCCTTTTTGTAAAAAGGCGCATAAAAGGCGCAAAGCCACTGAAAAGTGTCTAAAACTACACCATCCCAGACCTGGCATAGCTTTTTGGTGTATGTGAAGAGAGAAATTTCAGAAAATGTGACCTGCACAAAATTTATCAAATGCTCTGTGAACATTTAATACATTTTGTGCTCCTACACATTATCAGCACACAAAAAAAGGGTGTAAAAAATGCTTCACTTACACATACAATGATAAATGTGGGCCAATGGGTTTTAAGGAGGAAGCATGACAATCTGTCCCTTAAACAATATCTTAAATAGCGTAGGCATCATCCAGATGTTTTCTTATTGCAAATGTGTGACAAACATTTATGGATGGCATTGCTTCCTACTTACTAATCTTATGATGTTACTATTAGTATGCTTGGAAAAACCTTATGTTCTTCAGCTATATAGCCAGTGTGGAGAGATGATAAGAAAGAAGAAAAATGTTAAAGGGGTTATCCAGGAAAAAACTATTTTTTAAAATATCAACTGGCTCCAGAAAGTTAAACAGATTTGTAAATGACTTCTATTAAAAAATCTTAATCCTTTCAGTACTTATGAGCTTCTGAAGTTTAGGTTGTTCTTTTCTGTCTAAGTAATCTCTGATGACACGTGTCTCGGGAACCACCCAGTTTAGAAGAGGTTTGCTATGGGAATTTGCTTCTAAACTGGGTGATTCCCGAGACACGTGTCATCAGAGATTACTTAGACAGAAAAGAACAACCTTAACTTCAGAAGCTCATAAGTACTGAAAGGATTAAGATTTTTTAATAGAAGTAATTTACAAATCTGTTTAACTTTCTGGAGCCAGTTGATATATATATATAAAACATTTTTTCCCTGGAATACCCCTTTAAATACCTTGCTTGAAATATTGGAAAACAAAAACAATAATAAAAAAAAGTGTAAAGAGGTGATAAGAAAGAAAAAGAACACTAGCAAACCTTGCTGAAAAAATCTATAAAAAAAAGACCCTTGATGGTCCTATGTGAAATTTTTATTCCCCTCGTGGTGGTCTTCAGACTGATTCATGTTGATCATTGTGCAGAAAGGGACAACAGTGGGAGGGGATTCACAATACAAGTAACAAAGGACCAGAACAAAACCAGGCAGGTAACCAGTCAGGTATTGCAAGAATGAGGAAACTAAGCAATAAGCAATGTCATTTCAATAAATTTAGCATAAGCCAATAGTGCAAGCGATTGTAAGAAATTTGCAATTGTATCATCTGGCCTTCCCCCTCTTAAACGTTAATTCATAAGGAAAAACTGCTTAATTTTGTCTTGTCTTTACAAGGAGACTAGAAGATCACTGAGTAGTCAGTAACATACAAATCTATAGACAGGCAACTGTAGTCAGAAGCAAACATAGACAGCAAAAAGAGTACACAAATTTATGATGAGGATTTGATCTCCCCAGGGCTTGATTTCCAGGTTATGCCTCAATACTGCTCTGTAATGTCCTCTGTGCTGCTGTTTCTTAGGGTGTACTATAAAAAATATAGAAAAGCAGAACCCTCTTTTGTGTCATCATAAGTGTACCCACTAGCTCAAGGACAGATGAAAATTAGAGTTGAAGCTTGCAGAGTGGAGGTCTGATGCTCATGACATCATACTGATCCATGACATCATACTAGAGAACACCATTCAGTTGAGGTGACTCTGGTGAAAACTTCTATTCATCCTCTGGTTGGTAAAATCTCATTCAGAATTGCTTGCATTTTGTCAGTTTTTATTATGTATTGAAGTCATAGTACTTAGTAGCTTTTAGCCCCTTGAGGACCAGGCCATTTTTTGTTTTTTCCTCCTCCCCTTCTAAAAATCATAAAACTTTCAATTTTCCACCTACAGACCCATATGAGGGCTTGTTTTCTGAACCACCAATTTTACTTTTTAATGAAATCAATCATTTCACCACAAAATCTATGGCGAAACAAAAAAATATATATATATATTTGTGACAAGAAAACAAAAAAAAAAACAACAACAAAAAAAAAACAATACACCATTTTGTAAATTTTGGGGGCTTTCAATTCTACGCAGTTCACTTTTCGGTAGAAATTACACCTTATATTTATTCTGTAGGTCCATACAATTAAAATGATACGCAACTTATATAGGTTTGATTTTGTTTTACTTCTTTAAAAAAAAAATTATAACTTTGTACGAAAATTAGAATGTTTAAAATGTCCTCTTCCGACCCGCTATAACTTTTTTATTTTTCCGTATACAGGGATTTGTCAGTATCTATCAGTATCTTTTATTGAAAGAGCTACAGTTAAAGGGGTATTCCAGGAAAAAAACTTTTTTTTATATCAACTGGCTCCAGAAAGTTAAACAGATATGTAAATTACTTCTATTGAAAAATCTTAATCCTTACAATAATTATCAGCTGCTGAAGTTGAGTTGTTCTTTTCTGTCTGGCAACAGTGCTCTCTGCTGACATCTCAGCTTGTCTCGGGGACTGCAGAGAGTAGAAGATGTTTGCTATGGGGATTTGCTTCTACTCTTGACAGTTCCCGAGACACGTGTCATCAGAGAGCACTTAGACAGAAAAAAACAACTCAACTTCAGCAATTCATAAGTACTGAAAAGGATTAAGATTTTTTAATAGAAGTAATTTACAAATCTGTTTCACTTTCTGGAGCCAGTTGATATATATAAAATTTTCTGGATAAACCCTTTAATATCAAAGGGAACCTCTCACCCAGACTGTAGGCAGCATAAAACAGGTGCAGGCAGCCAGATGCTGATACATTATGATTTGATCAGCTATTTCATAGAAATGATAGATTAAAAATACTGCTGGGATCTTGGTAAGTAGTCATGGGATGCAGAATATCTGTGTATATGGACAGACCCGGCTGGTGGGGCAGATAGCAGCTGATGTAAACTGCCCCATCGACTAGCTACATGGGTCCCATGTTATTTTTAAACCATGATTTCTCTGAGCATGTTGCATCTGTTTTATGCTGCCCATGGTATGGGCAGCATAAAACTGGAGGCAGAATCCAGTTAATGTTAATAATACAGAATCCAGGACTGGCTTTAAGCTTCATGATGTCCTGTTAAAAATTGTCCCTTGTGCCTCTACTCCATTTTTTTATTGTTATAAGCAAAAGTATGAAATGCCAACATTACATTTGTTTTTTTACTCAGTTTCAGTGAAACTGCTGTCAGATATTGCGACTCTTTTCCTCTAGTGCCATCTTCTTCCAGGTTGCTGGTGGTCGATGAATCACACTGCTGATTAGCTAATCGCCACCCTCAGTGATGTGCTTCCTCGACCAAGGATAGACTGATGGGTAGTGTGACGTATTGAGCCTCTGCACTGGTCTTCCTGGTGCTCGAGCCTAATATGCCACACTACTGTGGTGTCCCTGTACCGTCTTGCATACCGTACCTTGTATGGTGGTCCCCAAAGTCAGAGTTACTACGTTCAGGTAGGGTCCCCCAGGTGGGACAGCCCCTAGTCGCCTCCTCCTTCTCTAATTTCATAATGCTATTATGTATATATTTAATAATGTGTATATTTAATATAGTGTATATTAGTCTACTTACCTTGTTAGAGTCGCAGGACCTTCGGTCATGTGGCCATGTTAATTCCTCTATGGTATGTTGGAGGACCTTTGGAGGTCCTTGGGTCACATGTTTACCCATAACTCTCTGTACAGGAGATTGGCAGTTGTATGGACCAGTGAGCTTAAGTCCAGCCACTGCCCATATAAGGGAGCTGTAGCCAATTATCGCTCTCTTGGGTTGCTGTTCTCGTGAATGTCGGACTAGCAGGACGGATCTGTGCAACTTTCAAAGACAAGCTAGGCCAGAAACCTGCCGGCCTCAGCCTAAACTAAACTAAACATCTCAATCCCCGCTAAAGCTAGTGTGATTACTGGACTGAATCTAAACCCCTAAATCCAGTGGATAACTGCAACAATTATCTTCCTAAGCTTAATAAACTCACGAGGTCCCAACCACTTGTCAAGCTCTAATAGACTCTGTTATATGGACTGTTCCTGTTCATTATTGCCTAAATCTTCAGTAAAAGTTCCGTCAAGTTTCCGCAAATCTCCGGTTGTGGACAATCAATTATTTCAAAGCTAGAGTACACCTTTAAGAGCACTAAAGAGGCATTGAATGGCAATGGGGCAGAAAGCGTCACTGTACACAGGACACCAAAGGGGTAATATATTGCAAATAGACACTAAGAAAGCACTTAATTCTATATTTGTACATATGCATTAATGTTATTGCGTTCTAAGAATTTGTAAAGCCTGTTTTGAAGCTCTCAATTGCTTTTGCTGTGAGCAGTTCCTGAGGTAGATTTTTCCATAAATTTACAGTTCTTATGATAAAGAAGTATTGTCACCCTCAGAAACTAAACCATTTTCTCCAGGAGGAGGGAATGCCCCCTTCCTTGTCGTTTCCTTCTTGAAACAGTTTTCCCTCATATTTTTGGTACAGTCCATTTATCGATCTAAAGAAGTTGATCACATCTTCTCCTAAATGTCTCTTCTCAGGAATAAACAAATTAATTTATTTTCATAAAACTAAACCTAATTCTGGGACCTGGATGTGCAGTAAACAATATCTCTCGCCCACATGTGAAAACGGTTGAAAAATCTAGTAAAAATAATGGCAAATTAAACTTTCATTAGGCAAGGGGTTAAATACAGTCTGGCCATTGATGTATATAGAGAAATTAAAGCCACTGCAGCTTGATGCTCATTCACTTCCTTTGCAATGTATGTTGTCCTTGAAGTATAAAGCAGAGGATACATAGACTAGACTTCTCCTATCCCTGTATACTCATGAGATTGGCTAATTATCCCCTTTATGATGAAGTTAAACCAATGATGATGAGATAAATACAGGGGCCTTGTTATAATGAGAGAACAGATACAATTAGGAGGTTCACTGTACACCTGGGGTTATTAATGGCCTCATTAAGAACACTGCGCTTCTCCTATCATTTTGCTCAGTAACCCTGTTACATTTTCAGTAACAGAACAAATCTAAATAGAAAGATATTACATTCTGCACGGAAAATCTCATTAACTTGTGTTGTTAAACAATAGATTCAATGAAATTGACCTACCTGTCACCTATAACAGGATGGTCTTTTTTTGTTCTATCCTCTAAACAAGGGCTTGCATGAGAATGTCTAGGAATATAAAACCCTAGGATTAAACCAAATATAACATAACCCCCCCCCCCCCCCCCCCCCTCAAAATTTTTTTTTTTTTTTTTAAATGAAGATTTGGCAGCAGGGGTTGCTGTTACACAACAATCAAAAACAACAGGATCACTGTGCTCTAAGCATTAGTATGTAACTATGCTAATGCCAACACATAGAAACTAGTAATACTACTGATATATAAGAGTTATTCATCCCTGGGAATAGAGGGGTATAAGTGCTTTATACCAGTAGTATTTTTTCTGTGCTACTAGTTTCTATTTGTTGGCACAAGATATAGTGACATAATAGGGGACATACTAATGTGGTGACCCTGTTGTTTTTATTAGGATTTCCAGCCATTTATACATTTCCAGCCATTTATTCACAGAATTTTCTGTGAATTCAATAGTAAATAACTCGGGTTGTGTAACCACACCCTTTATTTTGTTTGTCTGGCCACGCCCCCTTCACAACAGACCACACACCTTTTTTGGCTTTTCACAATGCAATGTCGGGTTAGGCTGGGTTCACACCACATTTTGTTAAATATGGTTCCCGTATACGGCTGGAAGGAGGGGGGCGGGGCTTAATCGCGGTGCCCGCACTCAGCCGTATTCGGGAACCGTATTTAATGTATGTCTATGAGCCGACCGGAGTGAACCGCAGCCTCGACTTCGTTTTCGGCCATGTGCGGTTTCCCGACCGTAGGCAAAAACGCGGTCGACAACGTTTTTGCCTGCGGTCGGGAAACCGCATACGGCCAAAAACGAAGCCGAGTTGAGGCTGCGGTTCACTCCGGTCGGCTCTTAGACATACATTAAATACGGTTCCCGAATACGGCTGAGTGCAGGCGCCGTGATTAAGCCCCGCCCCCCCTCCTCCCAGCCGTATACGGGAACCGTATTTAACAAAACTTGGTGTGAACCCAGCCTTATTCGGATTTTCCTGGTGCACACTTTCACACACAGTCTCAGACATGTCTCAGACACTATGGAGGAGATTTATCAAAACCTGTCCAGAGGAAAAGTTGCTGAGTTACCCATAGCAACCAATCAGATCGCTTCTTTCATTTCTGAAAAAGGCCTCTGAAAAATGAAAGCAGCGATCTGATTGGTTGCTATGGGCAACTCAGCAACTTTCCCTCTGGACAGGTTTTGATAAATCTCCCCCAATGTGCCAAAATAACCAGGAAAAAACTGGGGGTCCCAGCAAGGGGGCCGCAAGAAATCGGACATTAAACATCTATTTTCTTGTTAGTTATGAATGTCCATTGTGTGAACAAGCCTTTAATTCATCTATATGCTGCTCATGCAGCTACATGTTTTTTTAATCTGCTTTGTATATATTAAGAAAGTTATGAAAATATTTATTTTATTTAACAATATATTTTAACTAATTTAAGCTAGGTTTCCACTTTTTTTTTTTTGACACCTAAAAAAACACCAGAAAACTGCCACAGCTTTTTCCTGCGCTTTGGCATTTTTTCTGGCGTTTTCCCTGGTGTGGGGAAACTTGTCCCCTGTGGCAGTTTTCTCACTGTCTTCAGGTAACACTCTGTGGGTCGGATGCTGAGCGCCCGGTCCACGGAGCGCCCGGTCCACGGAGTGTTAGGAGGTGAGTAGTTATGTATATACAGGGGGGCAGAGTGTACCCGTGTATACTATACAGGAGCCGGGAATCCTGTCACCATATTGACAGGACTCCCTGCTCCTATAGCCCCTTTGGGCAGTATACAATTTATACAGCTATCTATAGATATATTTTTATTATTGTCGGCTACATTTTTAGTGCCCTGCCCACACAAATAAATTGATCCCTGTTTAAAAATTAATAAAAATGTTGTTATAAAAAAGAAAAATTTCGTTAAATACAATTTTTTCCATCACTACTGTATCTTTTTTTTATTTTATTTTTTTATGTTACCCTATGAAATTTTTATAAAAAAGGTATCTCCATCACTTTTTTGGATCGCTAAAGTCCAAAAAAGAATAAAAACCGCCTGCAAAAATGGCAAGGTTAAAACCCACATGGCGTTTTTCTTGGCGTTTTTTCACTCGCATAGACTTCTATGGGAGGAAAATGCCAAGATTTTCCTGAAAAAACGCCAAAGTCGTTTTTTAAAAAGCCCAAAAATTGCAAAAGGATAAAAAAAGTGGAAAAAAAAAACCTAGCCTTAGTCCAAATATTATTACACACTTATATATACTCTGTAATATTCATTCTATAGAAGAAAACAAATCTTCCCTTCCCTTAAAAATAATCATATGTGTTGTACATTACTGGCAACATTTTTTTTCCAATGATAGACAAGAATATGCAGATAAAATAAATATGTCTGGGCATTTTATGCAGTGTGAACTTAGCCTTACAGTTCTACAGTGGAATCTACAGTGGAATTACACCTGATGTTTTTGTCAATAAAAGCTATACTCACTATACTATTTTGGTAAGCCAATAGCGAAATATCACATGCAAGACCAACATGATGTTATTTTTACCCTTTTGTGGTATTTTTAGGATTAAAGGAAGTTTCTAAAGTTGCAACATGTTCAGTGTATGGTGTTTTTTCAGGAAACAAAAAAATACATTATTTCTAACTTTTTCCCCTCCTATTTATGAATAGAAATCCTTGAGTCACCTGAAAGAAACACAAGACTTGTAATAAGAAAAAACAGGGCTCCGTGGACCGGGCGCTCATCATCCGACCCACAGAGTGGTACCTGAAGACAGTGAGAAAACTGCCTCAGGGGGCAAATTTCCACACACCAGGGAAAACACCAGAAAAGATGCCAGAAAAAACTGCCAAAGCGCAGGAAAAAGCTGTGGCAGTTTTCTGGTGTCTTTGCTGGCGTTTGTTTAGGTGTCAAAAAACCCCAAAAAAACTAAAAAACAAGTGGAAACCTAGCCTTAATTAGTTAAAATATATTGTTAAATAAAATAAATATTTTCATAACTTTCTTAATATATACAAACGCTATTTTATTTAATTTTTTATTTCACAAAAACTCCATCTTGGAACGAGGGGCAGTTTTTAATGGCATTTGTTTCAGGTCAAGAAAATGACTCATAAAAGTTATGTGTAGTCCCTACTCTTACTGCATTTTTTTAGTTTACATTGTGTGAACTCAGTAATTATGAAATACATACACTGTTAAAAAAAAAAAATAAAGGGAACACTTAAACAACACAATGTAACTCCAAGTCAATCACACTTCTGTGAAATCCCACTGTCCACTCAGGAAGCAACACTGATTGACAATCAATTTCACATGCTGTTGTGCAAATGGAACAGACAACAGGTGGAAATTATAGGCAATTAGCAAGACACCCACAATAAAGGAGTGGTTCTGCAGGTGGTGACCACAGACCACTTCTCAGTTCCTATGCTTCCTGGCTGATGTTTTGCTCATTTTTGAATGCTGGCGGTGCTTTCACTCTAGTTGTAGTATGAGACGGAGTCTACAACCTACACAAGTGGCTCAGGTAGTGCGGCTTATCCAGGATGGCACATCAATGCGAGCTGTGGCAAGAAGGTTTGCTGTGTCTGTCAGCGTAGTATCCAGAGCATAGAGGCGCTACCAGGAGACAGGCCAGTACATCAGGAGACGTGGAGGAGTCCATAGGAGGGCAACAACTCAGCAGCAGAACCGCTACCTCTGCCTTTGTGCAAGGAGGAGCTGGAGGAGCACTGCCAGAGCCCTGCAAAATGACCTCCAGCAGGCCCCATGTCCACAGGTGGGGGCTGTGCTTACAGCCCAACACCTTGCAGGACTTTTAGCATTTGCCAGAGAACACCAAGATTGGCAAATTCACCACTGGTGCCCTGTGCTCTTCGCAGATGAAAGAAGGTTCACTCTGAGCACATGGCAGACGTGAAAAAGGCTGGAGACGCCGTGGAGAATGTTCTGCTGCCTGCAACATCCTCCAGCATGACCGGTTTGGCGGTGAGTCAGTAATGGTGTGGGTAGGCATTTCTTTTGGGGGACCGCACAGCCCTCCATGTGCTTGCCAGAGGTAGCCTGACTGCCATTAGGTACCAAGATGAGATCCTCAGACCCCTTGTGAGACCATATGCTGGTGTGTTTGGCCCTGGGTTCCTACTAATGCAAGACAATGCTACACCTCATGTGGCTGGAGTGTGTCAGCATTTCCTGCAAGAGGAAGGCGTTGATGCTATGGACTGGCCTGCCCGTTCCCCAGATCTGAATCCGATTGAGCAGATCTGAGATATCATGTCTCGCTCCATCCACCAACGCCACATTGCACCACAGACTGTCCAGGAGTTGGCGGATACTTTAGTCCAGGTCTGGGAGGACATCCCTCAGGAGACCATCCGCCACCTCATCAGGAGCATGCCCAGGCATTGTAGGGAGGTCATAGGGGCATGTGGAGGCCACATACACTACTGAGCCTCATTTTGACTTGTTTTAAGGACATTACATCAAAGTTGTATTAGCCTGGAGTGTGGTTTTCCACTTTGATTTTGAGTGTGACTCCATATCTAGACTTACATGGGCTTCTCAATATTTCTTTTTATCATGTAATTTTTATTAATTTATTAAACCACTCTGGAATACATGGAAATGATGCCCTGAATGCCCTCAAAGGGTTATTTTACTCCAATCATTTCCCTACTTTCATGAGTCATTTCACCAAGTAATTAAACTCTACATCTTATTCATGGCTCCGGCATCTCTCTGCATGGTTTCATTGTCATTTCCACATCATAATCTATTACCGTTTTCATGCCATCAGGCACAATCTTTTTAAGTTCCGCCAAGAAACGCTTGTTAGACTCGCCATTATTACAAGGCTGAAATGAAGGTTCTTTTCTAAACTTTTCTACAATGTACTTTAATCTGAGACTGGAAAAGTAGTGTGATGTTTACTGATCTACTAACTTCTTATTTTCTACTGTAAGATCTACAAAAGCAATAAATGGGCGATTTGTACGTACGAGTTTGGAATGTATAGTCATGGTATAGATATTCGGAGCATATTTGATTGACATTATTATCAACTCCTTAATACTTTATACTAAGTATTAACCCTAAAGGACACAGCTCATTTTGCCTTAAAGTCTACCTGTCATAGTTCCAAAAAAAAAAAAAAAAAAAAAGTGATATGTTACTCAGTACCTAATCCTGATCGTGTACATATATGTTTTATGTCTCTAGGATCTTCATATCCAGAGATAAAAGCATTTACCGTATTATTTTTAGTCTAAAATTTATGGAAGACACTAGATGTCCCCAATATTTGATCAAATGGTGTACATATAAACACCTATGAGTGCTCTCATACTATAGTGAGGCCACCAGTGATTTCTCTTAATCCTAACACTGTCAGAGACATATAGTGGATTGTGATTTTAAATGTGTGATTCTCACCATTCATTATTATTTAGTTTAGATCAATTAAAAGTCACGTTTTTGTTTGAGCACATAATATATAGATGTGTGGTTTATACGCCGATAAACCGCTGCAGTTCAATGATTTAAAGGGGTACTCCGGTGCTTAGACATCTTATCTCCTATCCAAAGGAGAGTGACATCACACTGGGGGGGGGGGGGGGGGGGGGGGAGCTTGCCTGCAGTATTCCTAAGACATTATGGCGAGTTCATAACAGGATAATGTTACGCCGAGCGCTCCGGGTCCCCGCTCCTCCCCGGAGCGCTCGCTACACTCTCGCTACTGCAGCGCTCCGGTCAGATCCTCTGACCCGGTGCGCTGCGATACCGCCTCCAGCCGGGATGCGATTCGCGATGCGGGTGGCGCCCGCTCGCGATGCGCACCCCGGCTCCCGTACCTGACTCGCTCTCCGTCGGTCCTGTCTCGGCGCGCGCGGCCCCGCTCCCTAGGGCGCGCGCGCGCCGGGTCTCTGCGATTTAAAGGGCCACTGCGCCGCTGATTGGCGCAGTGGTTCTAATTAGTGTGTTCACCTGTGCACTCCCTATTTATACCTCACTTCCCCTGCACTCCCTCGCCGGATCTTGTTGCCATTGTGCCAGTGAAAGCGTTTCCTTGTGTGTTCCTAGCCTGTGTTCCAGACCTCCTGCCGTTGCCCCTGACTACGATCCTTGCTGCCTGCCCCGACCTTCTGCTACGTCCGACCTTGCTTCTGTCTACTCCCTTGTACCGCGCCTATCTTCAGCAGTCAGAGAGGTTGAGCCGTTGCTAGTGGATACGACCTGGTCACTACCGCCGCAGCAAGACCATCCCGCTTTGCGGCGGGCTCTGGTGAAAACCAGTAGTGACTTAGAACCGGTCCACTAGCACGGTCCACGCCAATCCCTCTCTGGCACAGAGGATCCACCTCCTGCCAGCCGGCATCGTGACAGTAGATCCGGCCATGGATCCCGCTGAAGTTCCTCTGCCAGTTGTCGCCGACCTCACCACGGTGGTCGCCCAGCAGTCACAACAGATAGCGCAACAAGGCCACCAGCTGTCTCAACTGACCGTGATGCTACAGCAGCTACTACCACAGCTTCAGCAATCATCTCCTCCGCCAGCTCCTGCACCTCCTCCGCAGCGAGTGGCCGCTCCAGGCCTACGACTATCCTTGCCGGATAAATTTGATGGGGACTCTAAATTTTGCCGTGGCTTTCTTTCCCAATGTTCCCTGCACTTGGAGATGATGTCGGACCAGTTTCCTACTGAAAGGTCTAAGGTGGCTTTCGTAGTCAGCCTTCTGTCTGGAAAAGCTCTGTCATGGGCCACACCGCTCTGGGACCGCAATGACCCCGTCACTGCCTCTGTACACTCCTTCTTCTCAGAAATTCGAAGTGTCTTTGAGGAACCTGCCCGAGCCTCTTCTGCTGAGACTGCCCTGTTGAACCTGGTCCAGGGTAATTCTTCCGTTGGCGAGTACGCCGTACAATTCCGTACTCTTGCTTCAGAACTATCCTGGAATAATGAGGCCCTCTGCGCGACCTTTAAAAAAGGCCTATCGAGCAACATTAAAGATGTTCTGGCCGCACGAGAAATCCCTGCTAACCTACATGAACTCATTCATCTAGCCACTCGCATTGACATGCGGTTTTCCGAAAGGCGTCAGGAGCTCCGCCAGGATATGGACTTTGTTCGCACGAGGCGTTTTCTCTCCCCGGCTCCTCTCTCCTCTGGTCCCCTGCAATCCGTTCCTGTGCCTCCCGCCGTGGAGGCTATGCAGGTCGACCGGTCTCGCCTGACACCTCAAGAGAGGACACGACGCCGCATGGAGAATCTCTGCCTGTACTGTGCCGGTACCGAACACTTCCTGAAGGATTGTCCTATCCGTCCTCCCCGCCTGGAAAGACGTACGCTGACTCCGCACAAAGGTGAGACAGTCCTTGATGTCAACTCTGCTTCTCCACGTCTTACTGTGCCTGTGCGGATATCTGCCTCTACCTTCTCCTTCTCTACTATGGCCTTCTTGGATTCCGGATCTGCAGGAAATTTTATTCTGGCCTCTCTCATCAACAGGTTCAACATCCCGGTGACCAGTCTCGCCAGACCCCTCTACATCAATTGTGTTAACAATGAAAGATTGGACTGTACCATACGTCTCCGCACGGAGCCCCTCCTAATGTGCATCGGACCTCATCACGAGAAAATTGAGTTTTTGGTCCTCCCCAATTGCACTTCCGAAATTCTCCTTGGACTACCCTGGCTTCAACACCATTCCCCAACCCTGGATTGGTCCACTGGAGAGATCAAGAGTTGGGGCCCCTCTTGTTTCAAGGACTGCCTTAAACCGGTTCCCAGTACTCCTTGCCGTGACTCTGTGGTTCCCCCTGTAACCGGTCTCCCTAAGGCCTATATGGACTTTGCGGATGTTTTTTGCAAAAAACAAGCTGAGACTCTACCTCCTCACAGGCCTTATGACTGTCCTATTGACCTCCTCCCGGGCACTACTCCACCCCGGGGCAGAATTTATCCTCTCTCTGCCCCAGAGACTCTTGCTATGTCTGAGTACATCCAGGAAAATTTAAAAAAGGGCTTTATCCGCAAATCCTCCTCTCCTGCCGGAGCCGGATTTTTCTTTGTGTCCAAAAAAGATGGCTCCCTACGTCCTTGCATTGACTACCGCGGTCTTAATAAAATCACGGTAAAGAACCGCTACCCCCTACCTCTCATCTCTGAACTCTTTGATCGCCTCCAAGGTGCCCACATCTTTACCAAACTGGACTTAAGAGGTGCTTATAATCTCATCCGCATCAGAGAGGGGGATGAATGGAAAACGGCATTTAACACTAGAGATGGACACTTTGAGTATCTGGTCATGCCCTTTGGCCTGTGCAACGCCCCTGCCGTCTTCCAAGACTTTGTTAATGAAATTTTTCGTGACCTCTTATACTCCTGTGTTGTTGTATATCTGGACGATATCCTGATTTTTTCTGCCAATCTAGAAGAACACCGCCAGCATGTCCGTATGGTTCTTCAGAGACTTCGTGACAATCAACTTTATGCCAAGATGGAGAAATGTCTGTTTGAATGCCAATCTCTTCCTTTCCTAGGATACTTGGTCTCTGGCCAGGGACTACAAATGGATCCAGACAAACTCTCTACCGTCTTAGATTGGCCACGCCCCTCCGGACTCCGTGCTATCCAACGTTTTTTGGGGTTCGCCAATTATTACAGACAATTTATTCCACATTTCTCTACCATTGTGGCTCCTATCGTGGCTTTAACCAAAAAGAATGCCAATCCTAAGTCATGGCCTCCTCAAGCGGAAGACGCCTTTAAACAGCTCAAGTCTGCCTTTTCTTCGGCTCCCGTGCTCTCCAGACCTGACCCATCTAAACCCTTCCTATTGGAGGTTGATGCCTCCTCAGTAGGAGCTGGAGCGGTCCTTCTACAAAAAAATTCTTCCGGGCATGCTGTTACTTGTGGTTTTTTTTCTAGGACCTTCTCTCCGGCGGAGAGGAACTACTCCATCGGGGATCGAGAGCTTCTAGCCATTAAATTAGCACTTGAGGAATGGAGGCATCTGCTGGAGGGATCAAGATTTCCAGTTATTATTTACACCGATCACAAGAACCTCTCCTATCTCCAGTCTGCCCAACGGCTGAATCCTCGCCAGGCCAGGTGGTCTCTGTTCTTTGCCCGATTTAATTTTGAAATTAGGGTCGATGCTCTCTCTCGTTCCTCGGATGCCTCGGAAGTAGAGCTCTCTCCGCAACACATCATTCCTCCTGACTGCCTGATCTCCACTTCTCCAGCCTCCGTCAGGCAAACTCCTCCAGGGAAGACCTTCGTCTCTCCACGCCAACGCCTCGGAATCCTCAAATGGGGTCACTCCTCCCATCTCGCAGGTCATGCGGGCATCAAGAAATCCGTGCAACTCATCTCTCGTTTCTATTGGTGGCCGACTCTGGAGACGGATGTCGTGGATTTTGTGCGAGCCTGCACTGTCTGTGCCTGGGATAAGACTCCTCGCCAGAAGCCCGCTGGTCTTCTTCATCCTCTGCCTGTCCCCGAACAGCCTTGGTCTCTGATTGGTATGGACTTTATTACAGACTTACCCCCATCCCGTGGCAACACTGTTGTTTGGGTGGTCGTTGATCGATTCTCCAAAATGGCACATTTCATCCCTCTTCCTGGTCTTCCTTCAGCGCCTCAGTTGGCAAAACAATTTTTTGTACACATTTTTCGTCTTCACGGGTTGCCCACGCAGATCGTCTCGGATAGAGGCGTCCAATTCGTGTCAAAATTCTGGAGGGCTCTCTGTAAACAACTCAAGATTAAATTAAACTTTTCTTCTGCATATCATCCTCAATCCAATGGGCAAGTAGAAAGAATTAACCAGGTCTTGGGTGATTATTTACGGCATTTTGTTTCCTCCCGCCAGGATGACTGGGCAGATCTTCTACCATGGGCCGAATTCTCGTATAACTTCAGAATCTCTGAATCTTCCTCCAAATCCCCATTTTTCGTGGTGTACGGCCGTCACCCTCTTCCCCCCCTCCCTACTCCCTTGCCCTCTGGTTTGCCCGCTGTGGATGAAATATCTCGTGATCTTTCCACCATATGGAAAGAGACCCAAAATTCTCTCTTACAGGCTTCATCACGCATGAAGAAGTTTGCTGATAAAAAAAGAAGAGCTCCCCCCATTTTTTCTCCTGGAGACAAGGTATGGCTCTCCGCCAAATATGTCCGCTTCCGTGTCCCTAGCTACAAATTGGGACCACGCTATCTTGGTCCTTTCAAAATTTTGTGCCAGATTAATCCTGTCTCTTACAAACTTCTTCTTCCTCCTTCTCTTCGTATTCCTAATGCCTTTCACGTTTCTCTTCTTAAACCACTCATCATCAACCGTTTCTCTCCCAAACTTGTTTCTCCCACTCCTGTTTCCGGCTCCTCGGACATCTTCTCCGTAAAGGAGATACTGGCCTCCAAGAAGGTCAGAGGGAAAACTTTTTTTCTAGTCGATTGGGAGGGTTGTGGTCCTGAAGAGAGATCCTGGGAACCTGAGGACAATATCCTAGACAAAAGTCTGCTCCTCAGGTTCTCAGGCTCTAAGAAGAGGGGGAGACCCAAGGGGGGGGGTACTGTTACGCCGAGCGCTCCGGGTCCCCGCTCCTCCCCGGAGCGCTCGCTACACTCTCGCTACTGCAGCGCTCCGGTCAGATCCTCTGACCCGGTGCGCTGCGATACCGCCTCCAGCCGGGATGCGATTCGCGATGCGGGTGGCGCCCGCTCGCGATGCGCACCCCGGCTCCCGTACCTGACTCGCTCTCCGTCGGTCCTGTCTCGGCGCGCGCGGCCCCGCTCCCTAGGGCGCGCGCGCGCCGGGTCTCTGCGATTTAAAGGGCCACTGCGCCGCTGATTGGCGCAGTGGTTCTAATTAGTGTGTTCACCTGTGCACTCCCTATTTATACCTCACTTCCCCTGCACTCCCTCGCCGGATCTTGTTGCCATTGTGCCAGTGAAAGCGTTTCCTTGTGTGTTCCTAGCCTGTGTTCCAGACCTCCTGCCGTTGCCCCTGACTACGATCCTTGCTGCCTGCCCCGACCTTCTGCTACGTCCAACCTTGCTTCTGTCTACTCCCTTGTACCGCGCCTATCTTCAGCAGTCAGAGAGGTTGAGCCGTTGCTAGTGGATACGACCTGGTCACTACCGCCGCAGCAAGACCATCCCGCTTTGCGGCGGGCTCTGGTGAAAACCAGTAGTGACTTAGAACCGGTCCACTAGCACGGTCCACGCCAATCCCTCTCTGGCACAGAGGATCCACCTCCTGCCAGCCGGCATCGTGACAGATAAAATGTATAAATATAAGATTAGATCTTTATAAAATTAGTGCAAGGATTTTATAGATTAAAGTACAGCATTTTTATCAATACATTTTCTATCTGTTATATCTTTTCCAAGTAAAGTTGGATTCTAATCAACATAGCTGTCACTGGCTGGCCCCGAAGTTCCCCCACAGTAGCTACAGGCACCCGAGTTCCCCTACAGTAGCTACAGACACCCGAGTTCCCCCATTGTAGCTACAGGCACCGGAGTTCCCCCACCGTAGGCACAGGCACCTGAGTTCCCCCACAGCAGCTACAGGCATCAGAGTTCCCCCACAGAGGGTACAGGCATCGGAGTTCCCCCACAGAGGGTACAGGCATTGGAGTTCCCCCACAGAGGATACAGTCATCGGAGTTCCCCCACAGAGGGTACAGGCATCGGAGTTTCCCCACAGGAGCTACAGGCACCGGAGTTCCCCACCATAGGCACAGGCACCTGAGTTCCCCCACAGCAGCTACAGGCATTGGAGTTCCCTCACAGTATGTGCAGGCACCTGAGTTCCCCCACAGCAGCTACAGGCATCAGGGTTCCCCTACAGCAGCTACAGTGTCAGCACCAGCAGGGTTAACAGGTGCTGACAAGGTGTTGTTGCAAGGTTGCCGGGTTACGCCCTGCTGTCTGAGTGGCTAGCTACTGATTGACCACATGTGCATCTCCCTATTTTACCAGGCATCAGACACTGGGAAGATGCCTGTGAAACTAGTCATTACCTGAGTAGCCTGCATTTCCTTATTCCCTTGTATACCCGGCAACTTGACTTCTGGCTTCCTATCTGACTTCTCTTTTGTTATAGCGATTCGGCACCTCTTCCCACTCCTGGCTAGTCTCAGTTTGACTAACATTGACTTTATGTGTATATGTTTAGTTTGTCTTTGTTAGTTGCTTGTTTCCCTGTTGCTCCTGACAACAGACAGGATTGTATTTTATTGTGTTGTTGACATTTGACTCCCCTCACTTATTTAGGAAGGGATTGTCGACCAGTTTCCAGCCTATCATTCAGGATAGGCGGACAAGTAGGCAGGGACAGGGGCGCGGGTAAGCTTAGCGAGCACTCCTTCCCTGCCCATACATGACATACAGGCATCAGAGTTCCACCACAGTAGCTACAGGTATCAGAGTTCCCCCCACAATAGCTACAGGCATAAGAGTTCCCTCACAGTAGCTACAGGCATCGGAGTTCCCCACAGTAAGCGCAGGCATCTGAGTTACCCCACAGCAGCTACAGGCATCTTAGTTCCTCCACAATAGCTACAGGCATCAGAGTTCCCCCACAGCAGCTACAGGCATCTGAGTTCCCCCACAGTAGGCACAGGCATCTGAGTTCCCCCACAGCAGCTACAGGCATCGGAGTTCCCCCCACAGTAGGTACAGACATTGGAGTTCCCCCCACAGTAGGTACAGGCATTGGAGTTCCCCCACAGTAAATACAGGCATAGGAGTTCCCCCCACAGTAGGTACAGGCATCAGAGTTCCCCACAGTAGCTACAGGCATCAGAGTTCCCCCACAGTAGGTACAGGCATTGGAGTTCCCCCACAGTAGGTACAGGCATCGGAGTTCCCCCACAGTAAGTACAGGCATCGCAATTCCCCCACAGTAGTTACAGGCACCCGAGTTCCCCCACAGTAGCTACAGGCATCGGAGTTCCCCCACAGTAGGTACAGGCACCGGAGTTCCCCCACCATAGGAACAGGCACCTGAGTTCCCCCACAGCAGCTACAGGCATTGGAGTTCCCCTCCTTCCCTGCCCATACGTGACATACAGGCATCAGAGTTCCACCACAGTAGCTACAGGCATCAGAGTTCCCCCACAATAGCTACAGGCATTAGAGTTCCCCCACAGTAGCTATAGGCATCAGAGTTCCCCCACAGTAGCTACAGGCATCAGAGTGGGGGGTGGGCTCCTGGAGGCAGCTGGGGGGGGGGCTCCCGGAGGCAGCTATGGGGGGTTGTTTGCGGACGGCTCCTGGAGGCACCGTGAGTGAGGCACCTGTAAGTGGTATGCCGGCTCCCCTTCTTTATTCACACTGCGGGATTGCTCCGCACTGCCTGTCTGTGAGTGCTCCCTGCGCTCGTTCACAGGCAGTGCGTACCCGCTCATAAGCTGTATGACATACAGCAGAAATCTCCTATACCGGATACTGGCACGCTTTACGGCTGGTATCTGGTATGCTGCAAAATTAAGACTAGCCTGTCTGGCTAAAGACAGACGACCCCTAGTGGTGGCTATTTTTAGATGTAATTTCTGGGGAAAATTGACATTTTTTTTAAATAAATTTATATTGCAAAAAGCCATCATATGATTAGTTCTGTAACAAGACTCAGACAATTTTTTTTGTGCCTTTTAAGAGCCATAACTCTTACATTTTTCCCTCCACAGACCAGATCCATATGAGGGCTTGATTTTTGCACAACCAATCGTACTTTGGAATTACGCCTTTTATTTTACTATAAAATGCATGGTGCAACTAAAAAATTGTTATTTGTGAGTGGAAATTGAAAAGAAAACCATTTTTACTTTATTTTACAGTAAAACTGACATGTTCTCTTTAGGCTAAGTTTCCACTTGGTCTTTTTGTGCGTCCCCCCCCCCATCCCCCCCCCAAAAAAAAAAAAAAAGATAATGCCAAAACAATCCCCATGGACTTAGCATTTTTCAGTTTGGCATCTTTTTTAATCCTTTTGGAGGTTTTTCACTCTTTTTTTGGCATTTTTCAGCTCCTTGGCAGTTTGCAAACTCGCAGCATGTTGTGCCCATGGCATTTTTTCCCCCTGAAATTGTTACATTTTTCTCCCTAAGAAGTCTATGGGAGTAAAAAAACACCAAGAAAAATGACATGTTGGTTTTAACTTTAGCGATCCAAAAAAGTGATGGAGATACCTTTTTTAATAAAATGTCGGAGGTACCATAAAAAAATAATAATAAAAAAGATACAGTATTGTTGGGAAAAATTGTATTTAACAAAATGTATCTTTTTTATAACAAAATTTTTATTAATTTTTAAACAGGGATCAATTTATGTGGGCGGGCAAAGAACTAAAAATGGGCCATTTAAATGTAAAAATAAATCTGTTATAATTAATTTTGTTAAACTTTTTATTAGTTATGTATTTTAATAATGTGTTGAATAAAGTGTGTGTGTTTTTAACTTTTTAAACTTTTTTTTCTTTATTGTTCAAATGTTTTAGGTAGTACTACTTCTCCCAGAATGGAACACACTGTTCCATGATGGGAGTAGTAGTACCTGTACTAATTGACAGATCGCCCCGTTGCGATCCTCCTGTATAATGTATAGATGCGGGCAGCTGCTCTTCTATGGTCCCCTGCACTGCCGTATATATACACCTATTCATATTTCCCGCAGAGAGCTGTGATTGGAAGTGCAGGGGACCATAGCTGGCCGCCCACATCTATACATTATACAGGAGGATCACAGCGGGTGTCAGTGGCCACCCAGAGTACAGTAGAGATGCGGAGGGCAGGAGAAAGCCGCTCCGCATCTCAGGGATGAAGGATGACCACAGCGGGTGTCAGGAGTGACACCCGCTGTGATCTTTCCTTAACTGCAGGTACTGCTGCTCCCAACATAGAGCACACTCTGCTCCATGCTGGGAGTTGTAGTACCTGCATAAATAGACAGATTGCAACAGGTGTCAGAAGTGACACTCGCTGCGATCGCTGTCTAGTAATGCAGAAGTAATGCAGAAGTACCTGCAGTTAAGGACAGATTACAGCGGGTGTCCCTCCTGACACCCGCTGCAGTCATCCTTCATCCCTGAAATGCGGAGCGGCTTTCTCCTGCCCTCCGCATCTCTGCACTGTACTCTGGGCGGCCAGTGATGTGAATAGAGCGGCGGTAGGCTGCCACCATCTGTCCAATCACCACTCTGAGCGGAAAATATGAACCAGATGATTCTATTCATATCACTGGCTGCCCGGAGTATACTGCAGAGATGCGAGCGCTGTATAGAGCCGCTTCGCATCTCTGCTATATTACCCGGGGCGATCTATCGATTGGTGCTGGAACTACTACTCCCATCATGGAACAGTGTGTTCCATGCTGGGAGTAGTAGTAATACCTAAAAAATTAGGTGCTCTGCCAGCCCACATATGATCCCTATTTAAAAAAAATGAAAATTTCATTATAAAAAATATAAATTTCATTAATAAAATTTTTTGCCATCACTACTACATCCTTTTTTTTTTTTTTTTTGTACCCAACTATTTTTGAAAAAAATGTCAATGGGCCAAAAATGCTATTTCCACTTAAAGACAAAAAAACACCACAAGAAACATAAGAAAAAAACACCAAACACAGGAAAATGCTGTTGTGTTTTTTCAGACATTTTTTTTCTTGAGTTTTTTGGGCCAGAAAAAAAACAATATCAACACAACTGAGGGGTGACCCTCAGACTAAATCCCCAAACTAAGATACCTCCCACAATTTCTGTGTGGTTAAACTTTATTGAGCTCCGTAGAGCATAAAACCCAATAAGTGCTTGTTTTTGTTTTGGTCCTATTCCTGACAAGTTTGCCTGATATTAAACCTTTATTGTTCAGATTTATGTACCTTGAAAACCTTTAATAAACCTTTATTGCAAAAAAAAAAAGTGCAAACAGAATTTAAAAACACAGAGTGCTTCCGATCTTGTAATAGGTATTTGTATGTATTTGGACGGGCTACAGTAGTGATTTTAACTCGCAGAGTGTAGTTCCGACAATACATATAGCACAATGCAAAACTAAGTGTACGTCCCTTCTGTCAGTGACCGCTGCGGACAGACAGTTATACACGCAGCGAGTCATATGTCCATTGAAGGAGTGACATACACACAGATACCTATTACTAGTGTATGTGCACAATATCGGAAGCACTGTGTTTTTAAATTCTGTTTGCACTTATTGGGTTTTATGCTCTACGGAGCTCAATAAAGTTTAACCACACAGAAATAGTGGGAGGTATCTTAGTTTGGGGATTTAGTCTGAGGGTCACCCCTCAGTTGTGTTGATATATTTACCTCAGAACCTCTGGGAGATTTGTTTAGAAAAAAAAACAAGTCAAAACGTAGCCTTACTCTGTGGGTTGATATGCTTAAAAAACTATGTTTTATTTTTTTTTTTGCGCCATGATCTTCAGTTTTTTTTTCTCTCTACCATGTTTGCGCATGTATATAACTTTTTGATCAGTTTTTATACCATTTTTTTCTGGGATATGATCAAAAAGCAGCAATTTTGGACTTATTAAAGTTTACATTGTTCACCGTATGGGATAGTAAACTTTATGTTTTAATAGTTTGGACATTTCTACATGCCGTGAATATGTGTTTTTTTTCTAACAAAAATAGGAAAAGGAATGAAGAGGATGGTCATATTTGTATTCTAAAATATATTTTTATTTATTGTTATTTTTACACTTTTTAGGTCACAATAGGGAACTTTTACATGCAATATTCAGTTTGTTTACACTGAATAATGCTATGCAATTGCATAACATTGCTTCGTTTTATTGTTGATCTGCTGATAGAGCTTGCTAAGGCTGGGTTCACATATGTCCAGCATCCAGCATAGGTGAACTCAGCCTAGATCTCGACACAACTGATGCCACAACTGATGACAAGTTGTCATCAATTGTATGGCATCTGGCGTCTATTGTTTCTGGATGGCAGACAGAGGAACGCAGCAAGCTGCGTTCCTTTGTCCGGTGCCCTCCAGCATGTCTAACCATCCGGCATCAAAGTTGAGACGCTGGATAATTGTGAACTGTCCCATTCAAATGAACCCAGACTATGCCAGGCATATCAGCAGATTGGAGCCAAGTCCCATACAGAGCAGGAGTAAGGAACTCCAGCAGGCAAACAAACCTATCAGATCCTTGTATACATATATTGCAGTGGTGCCGATTGGGCAGGGACATGGACGCTTATGATCATAACATCCAGGGGGTCAATTATAGGGAGAATTGCTAGATCGCCTTCCAGGTTCCCTTAAAGAACCTGTTATTTCATGCTATTGGATTTGGAAAAGCATTGGGATATCAGGAAGTGTGCAAAATATTAGTTGCAATGTTTCAAGGGGTATGGACGCAATCATATACCAACGCACAGTATACTAAAGCTACATGGCGTTTACCTTACTTTTGAGAAGGGTGGCACAATCTGTGATTTGGCAGCCACATGCAGTCCTCCATGCTGTTTTTGCAGCCCTCAGCTCTTGCCTGTATTCTGACAGCGCTGTCTACATATGGTTTGTAGCTTTTGGAGGTGATCCATTCTGACAATGTGGATGTTTTGCAGGGTGTCGGTTTAATTCTGCATTCAAACTGGTATAGTAGAGTTTTTTTTTCTGGCGTTTTTACCTTTGTGTGGAAATTGCCATTTTTGCTACTTAGGCAGTTTTTCCACAAAGGAAGCTTTTTTTAATTTTGTTGGGTACAATACAAAATAGATGCAGAAGAGTACTAAAGGAAGGATAGCATAATAATTATATGTAAGGACATAATATTTATAGGATTTTTTTTCTTTTATTAATATTTTGTTTGTTCATATACTAATTACGTTTTAAATTTATTTTTGTTTTAGGTACAGGGAACATTCATACTATTATTATGTCCTTAATTAAATAATAAAAAATATTTACAACCACCCGCAACCTGCAAACCTATACCCTAGGTTTAATCCTAGAACAAACATCACAGAATTAATTAAACATTAATAACATAAAACACACACATAAATCTTCAATCATTTATTCATTTTATAATATCCAAATGAAATTCATATATGATCGTGCCCCTTTTTCATTACAGCTCCCCGCTGGCTCTTTTCAATAGACATGTGCAATTCTTTCATAACGAACACGGAATGAAACAAATTTTCCCGTTTCCGGATGTTCGTTATGAAAAGAATGCACGAAAACAAAAAATCACAAAATCCCGAAAAAGCATACCAATACGAATATACAGTTAATGAATGCATTCGTTAACTAACGCATAACGAATATGCATGTTAACAAACAACGAATGCATTCATTATCAGTATACCGAATGTCGGGGCCATGCATCAACTGCTATCCGGCAGCGCATAATGCTTAAGCTGCTGCCGGATAGCAGTTGAAGCAGCCCAGGCAGGTTAACTCACCTTTCCGCGCTGCTCCGGGCCTTCCTCTCGTTGGTCCTGGGCTGGTCCGGGGCCTTCATACGGGTCTCCCTCTGACGTCGTCATGACGCCGTCATGCACGCCGTCCCATCATCCAATAGGAACGGTGTGCGGCAGCGACGTGATGACGTCGCTACGTTGGCCCAGTAAGGCCTTGCGGCAGACAACGGAGGACCGGTGAAGACCAGTAGAGCCCTTTTTACTAAAAAAATCTAAGTGGAAAATTAAAGGGGTACTCCACTGGAAATTTTTTTTTTAAATCAACTGATGCCAGAAAGTTAAACATTCGTAAATGACTTCTATTTAAAAGTCTTAACCTTATCAGCTGCTGTATACCCCACAGGAAGTTATTTTCTTTTGAATTTCCTTTCTGTCTGACCACAGAGCTCTCTGCTGACACCTCTGTCCATGTCAGAAACTGTCCACAGCAGGAGCAAATCCCCATAGCAAACTTATCCTGCTCCAGGCAGTTCCTAAAATGGACAGAAGTGTCAGCAGAGAGCACCCTGGTGAGACAGAAAATAAATTCAAAGAGAAAAGAACTTCCTCTGTATTATACAGCAGCTGATAAGAACTGGAAGGATTAAGATTTTTTAAATAGAAGTAATTAACAAATCTGTTTAACGTTCTGGCACCAGTTGATTCAAAAACAAATATTTTCCAGGGGAGTACCCATTTAACATAATAAGAGTTCCATGTTCACTTGGAGATCTTTAATTATAAGGTCCATAGAGATTTATAAAGCTCAGAGAGTGATGCATGTCATCATTTGAGAACCCAATGGGAACTTTTGCAAGTGTTTGGACCTGCCGCTACTCTCCATACTGTAACAATTGTGTAAGTCTACTGTCTGTTTACTTTATTGTGTTGTCTTGCTTTATTCTTTGTAAATTAAGTAAACTATATTCACTTAGATATTGTGTGTGACCCTATTTAGTCTCACAATTTATGAATTCACCTTAAACCAACACCAATGGAGGATAACTGCAGCAAAACGAATCAGGGCACCCGAGCATGCTGTGATTTATTTACTTTGTTCTAGTGTGTTCATGACTGTAATTATTTATCCGTACATACATTACCAATTTGTTCATTTATTAAAGTGTCATGTGATGTTCCATATACAAGCAGGAGCTTGTATATAACACATGAAAGAATCGACTTCCCAGACACTGCTTTCCCTTGTGCCCAATTAGTTGCATGGTGCCCAGATTTACACCCTCTGGCTTTTTCCGTGTGCTGGTCCTTTCCAGTTCAGTGAAGTTGAAAAAGCTTTAGTAACTATTAACTGGCAAAGCTAAGAAATGATCAGACATAAGGAAATGACTAAACGGTTGCAAAAAATATATAAAATAGTTGAAATTACATTGCATTTCTGTCCACGGGCAAATGCTAATATGATATCCCCTGTCTCACTGAAACATGGTTTAGCACAGTGAAATGCTACTTTCCAGGTGAAGACTGCAGCTCGGGCAGTCAGCTCAATGCCCAGAAAGCATGCAAGTGTTCAGGATTACAGACTGACTCATTATGGAACCATTTAGAGATTCTGCTCCTGTTCTCTTCACGCCAGATTGGATGACATTGCATGACCTTGTGGCATGGCACATAGCTGAAATGTCCTACCCCCGCCAATGAGTGAGGTTTCTACAAAGAATAGCCCTGCAGGTCTTCTGAAGGCACAAATACTCATTGACCAAATCACAGCGTCTTGGTATTTAGAAATGCATCTTGCTCTGTATTTACTAGGAGAAAAGAGCTTGATGTTTTACAGCATTAGACCCAAAATATGTTGTTTCATGAGAATTAGACACTAACCCTGAAAGGCTTGATATTTCCTTCTTAGCAGATGTCAAAATGAAAACATTTTACCTTTATTGGATAATTTTAAAATAGAAATATTGGGGGGTATTTATCAATTTTTACCCTTTTTTTTCACTTTGGTTTTCGTGAACATGCACCAAATTTATCATTTGGTGCAAGTTGTTAGTAATTTTGGCTGAAATGTTGTTAGTAATTTTGGCTGAAATCAGCTGTTCACAGCGCCTTTTACACAGAACTTACCGCCACGGAGGACGTGTATTTTACCCTGTAGAGCAGCCATTTCGGAGTCCCTCCTGCAGTATATCAGCAAGCGACGTGAGTTATTTTCTTTTGTGGGGTTTATAGTCACCATGTGAAATGAATTTTATTTTCAACTTGGGTAGTTTTTTTGTTACTTTAGTGCAGTGGTCTTCAACCTGCGGACCTCCAGATGTTGCAAAACTACAATTCCCAGCATGCCCGGACAGCCGTTGGCTGTCCGGGCTGCTGGGAGTTGTAGTTTTGCAACATCTGGAGGTCCGCAGGTTGGAGACCACTGCTTTAGTGCTTACCTTTCCTGAACCTGTGTGGCCATGTCCAATGCTGGCTCAACGGAGGGTGAAGGTTCCTCAGAGACAACTATGTCGCAGGATAGTATTGAGCAGCCCTGGAGGCGTCGCTGCTTTCACAAAAAATTTATTTTGACGCCTTTACATTTTCTGACATTGCTAAGTGTGTTTTCCATGTGCAAAATTTCTTGGCGGGAATTTGCGCCAAAATTGCGCCAAAGATCGATTGGTGCAAATGATGAATTACTGACTAAAGTTAAAATCCCACACAGGACCGTGTGATTTTGAGAAAGTTGTAAAAATGACAGTGGAGAAGATGCGCCAAACTTTCGTGCAAAAAGACACTGCGCCAAAATATTGCACCAAAGTTACGTGAAAAGAAACACATAAATCCTTTGATAAATACCCCCCATTGTGTACAGGTGAGTGAAGAAAGTGTATTAAATTAACAGGCTATGTATCCTAGTCAGATTCATCCACCAAACACTGTTGGTCTGTAGGGGCTCCAAAAACAATGATCCTAATTATTTAATGTCAATGTATACTTAATTTCGATCCTGTAAGCTGTGTTATATTACTCCATCTCGCTGACAGAGGCACACACATTGAAATTCCACTCAATGGGAGGGATTAGTTTCCACCTTCACACTGGGTGTACTATATATCACTCCTTTATATCTCCAGGGACATCAGATATTTGCTTTATAAGTATAGAGGAAAACTATGCACACTCAGTGTACTTATTTTAGTTATATAAATGATGTTATTCATACCTCCCATATACCAAGATCCACAAATGGATCAATAGGACACTTAATATTTAGTGTATAATATGTGCTGTGCACTATCCTGTGGTGCACCACAGTTTGTGCTCAGCCATAATGGCCACAGCCACCCAGTTATCGAGCCATATTCCCTGAATAGTATGGTGGATATATGAGGATAAGAGACTGCAGTTAAAAAGACAGCTCATCACACTCCTACATATTTCGCCACTAAGTGTGGCTTTATCAAGGAGTCAACAGATAACAATGAGTGTTATCAGTCAGCGTTCCTATTTTACGGCGTCCATTTTAGGAAATCATCAGTCGTCAGCTGTAACTCTCTCCCGTGTCAGACAGCGTCCCGCCTCCTCCCTCAGACCAATGTCCGTCAGTCATCAGCCGCAACTCCGTCCCCTGTCAGGCAAAACAGCGTTCTGCCTCCTCCCTCACACCAATTGCCGTCATCCATCAGCCACAACTCCCTCATCCAAAACTCCCTCGTCCAAAACTCTGTCATCAGATGATTCTCCCTCAGACGAAACTTCCTGCCACATAGCAGTACCGAGGCTGCACAACATGTATAGCAGAGTCGAAACTGTGAAACTTGCACATGTACTACAGACACTGCATGTTCTACAGAGCCAACACTGAATAACATGTATAGCAGAACCCGTATAGAAGAGAGCCGACACTGATTCGGCTCTGCTACACGGCAGGAGGTTTTTCATCTGAGGGATGACAGAGTTTCAGATGAGGGAGTTTTGGATGATGAAGGAAGTAGGAGGGAGTTGTGGCTGATGCCTGACTGGACATGAAGGAGGAGGCAGGACGCTGTTTCGCCTGACGCGGGACGGAGTTACTGCTGACAACTGATGTTCTAAAATGGGGATTGTACAATTTAGGTACATGAGCAATAGTTGCTGGCAATCTCTATCCAGAAAGTTACATTGATCTTACAGGTATTACTGGCATCACTACAATCCACCAATGCACTAAACTTAAAGGGGTACTCTGCTGCTAGACATCTTATCCCCTATCCAAAGGATAGGGGATAAGATGTCTTATCACAGGAGTCCCACTGCTGGGGCCCCCGTGATCTCCCACAACACCCGGTGTTCTAAACAAATCCCAGGTTCCTGCAGCAGTGGTCGCGAAGTCACGGCCACGCCCCTCATGCACCCCCTCCATTCATGTCTATGAGAGAGGGGTGTGTTGGCCAACACGCCCCCCCTCAAAGACATAAATGGATGGGGCGTAGCGTGATGTCACGATCAGGGCCTCCAGCTCCGAGTGTTTTGAACAAAATGTTCAGAATGCTGGAGCACTGGAGTACCCATATAAATTCATCTGCTGGTTTACATACAACATATTCTCTTACCGTGGCTGATCACTTCCTTTTGTTGCATGATATTGATATTTAAAGCCACAGTGGTGGGTAAGTGTTGAGGGGGGCATTGATTGAATTTTGATATTGCTGTGTGCAATAGTCTCTCATGGTTCAGGGACATCATCTGCAGGGATGTCCCCTACGTTAACTATCAATATCATGCGGAGCTAGTACAGCCCAACTATAGGTCATTCCTCCAGAGAACCTTTGCACACAGTTGTTTTTAAAGTGTGTGTTTTTTCCCCTATTTTTGTTCTTCACAATTAAATACCAATAAAGATTATGTAAATAGTTCACCTTTTTTAGTGGTTGGGAAATAAGGGTCTTTTTGACCGGCTGATATTTATTGTGAACCAGCAGTATAAACCTAATACACCATTTACAATAGCTAAACCTCAGCATCCCCCTTCCTGTAAAATAACCTCTGTAAAGGTCAGAGAGAATGCGCAGTCACGTCTCCAATATATCTGAATGGTACAGGTCATGTCTATTATTGTCTATGGCCCATGGGTCCTGCTGTAAAGCATATCTCTAAATGCAGTTAAAAACAGCTCAGGCCAGATGGCAGCCCCCATGATAATGCACATTAAAAGGAAATACATCTGGAAATAGAACAGATTAGAAAAAAGAACATGTTTCAGTACCCTGTTCTGTTGAATCTAGGCAACACATTTATTTTAATCAAATCCTTTATAACAAAGAAAGACTAGTTCTAAAATCATATTTTGCCAGCTGCAGCAGAATCTAAAAATAACATGCATTTTCAGTGCCTTTTGTTTTCAAAAGCAAATTTGAAAACATGGTCATATAAGGCTGATCCTTAGAAGTGGCTCTAGACTTTTTGAGGCCTTAGGGGAAACTCGATTATGAGGCCCCTGCCACCGCCACTGTCCTGTGAATGTAAAAGAATGGTGGTGTAAACTAGTGTATATATTGGCGCTAATCCGGGGAGCATGCAGGAGTTAGGATTAGGGTTTAAAAACAAAAAATAATACCTACACACCAGAACAATATATTACTACTACAGTAACTCACACCATCATACTGTTATTATATAAAACCCACTAGAGACCAATATCACCACTATACAAGGGACACATAATTGCACCTCACCATGACCACTACCATTACCACCATATACAAACACAGACAGGGGAGAGGGCAGAGAGGCAGGGAGGTAAGTGATAACCCGGCGGTTGCATGCGGGTGCATTGTGAAATGCTAACCGCAACACCGCTGGCAGTAGGGACAGGAGTGCACTTTTCCAGCACCTATAGTGCTCTGAATAGTAATAATAACCCCCTTGGGGTCTCACACAGTAGAACGGGAAAATAAGTGGGATATAAAAGAGAAGATAGCCCTCTATTAGGTGATTAGGTTGCTCCAGTAGGTAGACAAGTTCTTTCACATTGTTTTCCCCATTAAACAGGTGCCCTCTAAGATAGCTACCCCCTGTAGATAGTTGCTCCCTGTAGACAGTAGCAGCCCCCCATAAGTAGGGGTTACACCCTGTAAGTAGTAGTAGCAGCAGCCCCCTTTAAGTAGTAATAGCAACAGGTCCATTTAGGAAGTAATAGCAGCAGTCTCTTTAGGTAGTAGTAGTAGCAGCAGTAGCAGCCCCATTTAGGCAGTAGTAACATCATATTCCTCAAGTAGTAATATCAGCAGCCTCTTTAGGCGGTAGCAGTAGAAACAGACCCCTTTAGGTATTAGTAGTAACCTCTTTCAGGTAGTCAAAGCAGATCCCTTTAGTAACCCCCTTTAGGTGGTAATAGCAGCCCCCTTTAATAACCCCCTTTAGGTAGTAATAGCACCAGCCTTTAGTAACCCCATTTATGTAGTAATAAAAGCCCCCTTTAGTAACCACTTTAGGTAGTAATAGCAGCCCTATTTAGTAACCTCCTTTAGGTAGTAATAGCAGCCCCCTTCAGTAACTCCTTTTAGATAGTAATAGCAGTCCCCTGTAATAATCCTCTTTAGGTAGTAATACCAGCCCCCTTTAGTAGACCCCTTTAGTAACTCCTCTAGGTGGCAATACCAGCCCCCTTTAGTAACCCCCTTTAATTACCTTTATATGGTAATAGCAGCCCCCTTTAGGTAGTAGTGGCAGACCCCTTTAAAAAGTAGTGGCTGGCCCCTTTAGGTACTAGTGATAGACCCCTTTAGGTAGTACTGGCATACCCCTTTAGGTAGTAATGGTAGACCCCTTTAGGCAGTAGTGGCAGATGCCTTTAGGCAGTAGTGGAAAACCCCTTTAGGCAGTAGAGACAGACCCCTTTAGGTAGTAGTGGCAGACCCCTTTTGGCAGTAGTGACAGACCCCTTAGGCAGTAGTGACATACCCCTTTAGGCCATAGTGACAGACCCCTTTAGGTAGTAGTGGCAGACCCCTTTAGGCAGTAGTGACAAACCCCTTTAGGCAGTTGTAGTGAATGTCACTACTGTCGGAAAAATAAATGAAATATACCAGGTTCCCACGTAGTGTATCTTCTCTTCTGGTCGCTGGAATGTAGAGGAAGAATGCTCTGCCTCTTGTGGCTGCCTGCATATCATGACCGGCCACAAGAGTGATTGACAGGGTGAGGAGCCAATGGCTCTTTGCTCTGTCAAGCAGCTGAGCACCTCCATTAATTATAGGTGTATCTGTATAGCTTATAGTTAAATGTGTTCCGGACCGGAACAGCAGAGTTGTGATTCGTACATTGGCCCTGATTTACTAAGATTGGAGTGTAGTTTTCTTTGTGAGTTTTAATTCCCTACAATTTTTTTCCCACGGTATTTACTAAGGTTTCCCTACATTTTCCACTTTCCCTACATTTTGCTTTTTTTTAAACATGCTCTGATCTGTCTGGTTTTCCTCAGCTGAAATCCACCACATTTTATGTGGAAACCTTAGTAAATATGTTGGGTTTTTGTGAAAATGTCAGGGGCACGCCCCCTTTCTGTGACCACACCCCTGTTCCCCTGACACACCCCTTTTTCAGGTTTTCTCAGTAAAATGGAGAGTTGGTGTTTTTTTTTTCTTCATTTCTGGCACAATGAGACAGAATTCTTGCGCAATGAGACAGAATCTGGCGCACAATCCGACAAAACATGTCAGGTTTACAATAGTAAATCAGGGCCATTGTATGCATCGCCACTCATGATACAGTATATACTTAGGGGGACGAGTTATGCAGCTGCAAGGCCCACACAAGCGTAAGGCCTTAGATGGCCACCTAACTCACCTCATGATAGAGCAGCCTCTGCTGATCCTGCACTAAAGGAGTTGTCCAGCATTATAAAAACATTACCAAAATAGCACTACACTGGTTTTTAAATTGTGTGTGATATTGGGACTTAGTTCCATCAACGTAAATACCAAACACAACCTGATGACAGATGTCATCATATCTAGCTGCTGAGGAAAGGTCCTATGGGGGACCTGAAATGCGTCCAGCCACAGCCTTAACCACAAGTACCACAATACCAAGTTCCTTTTCCTAGGATACAGCGCTCCTAACCTTCACCACAACTGTTTTCTTATTGGATAAGTGCGCATTGCTCTGCCACGAGGACGCTACCTGTCCATCGAGACATCCACAAAAGAAGCTCTGCAGTCCACCCGAAGTGAGCCCACTACTGCCGCTGCACACCTGAGACGGCTTAATCTCTACAGCACGCTCCACGTCTAGGGAGCCGGGACCTCACCGAGAGCAGCACATACTGGTAATCTACGCTATTTGACTATTTGCTTACTCCGGTATTGCACTTTGTGTCCACCAAATCCGTTCACTGCTGCTCCATTGCGAGAAGGCCGAGTCTCCTGCAGCAGGCTCTTTGCCATAAGAGCAAGGATTGACACACATACCAGCGAGTGGTCATCACAGACTTATTTGACGTTGCTACAAACTATTTCAGGCTGGATACTTTTTTGGCACTACTAGCACTGTTATCACTACATTTAAAGGAAAAGGTAACTCCTTACCTGGGTTACAAAATATTGTGCAATAGTATTCTAATACTGCCCGATCAGTATTTATTTGAACCTTCCTTTGCTTTTACATATCCAGGCTACACACTTCTTTATTGTGGTCATCTTTTATCAAATGTATATTTATAGGTATGGAAAGAACTCCAGCTCAGTGCAGAAGCAACAGGTCGGAAGTGACGCGTTTCGGCCAGGTGCTGGCCTTAGTCATACAATGATTACACGTTCTAAGGATGCTTATATATGGAGTGGGAGGTAACGAGGTGCAGCAGCAGGTAAATTAACTCCCGCTGGACCTCTACCAACAACCCCATTCACAAAAGGACTACTGCGTTTTCATTACTATACAAATGTGAATATATACATAAAATAAAAACATAGGATGATAATCTTTATTGTTAGAAAAATAGTGTACAATTGTAAATATAGCAAAAAAACATACACATTGTTAGACATTCGCATGTCAGCAAATAGGAATATGAAAAAAGAAGAAAATCCTATCAAAATATCAGGAAATTCAATAGATATACTATCATGCAATTGTGCAACAAAGGGTTAAAACAGGACACAATAATATTGTAGGTGCTTTAAAACAAGAAAAAATAGTATTATAGTTGACCTATAATATTTTTCTTCTGTTAAAAAAAAAACCACACAATGAATGACTGCAATTTAATAATCAAATGTTTCACTGTATTGCTATGCGGGATAAGAGAAATATAAAATGATATATAAAATGCATATGAATAATAAGGCCACGTATACATACCAAATCAAAATCGTATATCTTACTGGGAAATAATGTTTTGTACTATATGATATGAAAAGAAAGATGCATTTAAACAGGAAAATAAATATATATCCTGAATAGTAAATAGTGAAATGCATCTTCAATGCAAATAAAATTGTGTAAACCCCTGTATGGCTGCTACATGGGGGTCCGATGTAGTGGTCATACAGGGGTTTACACAATTTCTCAACAATAATCATCTGGGTCTAGTTTTTACCATTTTCCACCATCATACTGATGTTTCTTTTTTGGATCTGTGACTTATTGGAGATTGTGAAACTAACAGCATAATATCTAAAACTTATAGAAAAGATATGGCTGCGAACACAATTCTTCATGCGGATTCATGCCATCCTTATCATGTCATAAAAAATATCCCCTCAGGCGAAATGAAACGTGCTAGGAGAAATTGCTCAAGAATAGAGGATTTTGAAGTAGAGGCTGATAATATCGTCCAACGCCTACGTCAAAGGGGATATCCTGATTGGAATATTTCCAAAGCTCAAGAAATAGCTAGGAAGAAGGATAGGAGAGAAATGATACATACAGTCAAATCTAGGATATCTAATGAAATAGAACATCCGGAAGTGGTATTCTCTACATCTTACAGCACACAATATCAAACTATTTGTACAATCATTGAAAAATACATGCCAATTGTGCTGTCTGATCCCACAATTGCACCTGCATTAGTGGGGTTTTTTAGATGTGTAGCTCGTAGAGCACCTACGATAGGTCAAAAACTTTCACCCAGTTTATTTGGGGAAAGACTTCGTACAAACCCTGTCTGGCTTTATCAGAGAGGGTCCTTCAAATGTGGACATAAAATTTGCAAATGTTGTGAAGTAATGTCTCCTTCATCTACGTTCACGTCCTGCATCAACCATGACTCATTTTCTATTAAACAGTATATAAATTGTAACACGAAATATGTGGTTTACTTGTTTACATGTGAGTCATGTTTGGTGCAGTACGTGGGATGTACTACTAATCCACTAAAGGTGCGAATAAGGAAACATCTTTCCGATATCCCGCACTTTAACAATAGGAATACATCCATGATTACCAAACACATAGCCGAGCATCACGGAGGAGATTGGTCAAGTGTGAGGGTACAAGGGATACAGAGAGTATCCCCACCATTCCGAGGAGGAGACCATAGAAAAAAACGTATGGATAGAGAAATATATTGGATCCTTCGCTTGGACACTAGACATCCGAGAGGTCTCAATAAAAGGTTAGACGTCATTCTTCACTATTAGGTGGGCATTTCTTCTCTTTTGTATAGACACATATTTCTTCTTATATATTTTTTCTAATTAATTTTCTTCATAATTAGGCTGATATGATTTTTTCAATAAGATGGGAATGTGTTCAATATGAGGCTAGTCCTATAGATATATGTATTTATATATTGTTGTGTTGTGCACATCCATCCTTGTTCCCATTATTGATTTGCATTGAAGATGCATTTCACTATTTACTATTTGGGATATATATTTATTTTCCTGTTTAAATGCATCTTTCTTTTCATATCATATAGTACAAAACATTATTTCCCAGTAAGATATACGATTTTGATTTGGTATGTATACGTGGCCTTATTATTCATATGCATTTTATATATCATTTTATATTTCTCTTATCCCGCATAGCAATACAGTGAAACATTTGATTATTAAATTGCAGTCATTCATTGCGTGGTTTTCTTTTTACAGAAGAAAAATATTATAGGTCAACCATAATATGTTTGTTTTTTCTACAGTTAATATTGTTTACATTTATATGCTATTTTTCTTCTGTTTTAAGGCACCTGCAAAATTATTGTGTCCTGTTTTAACCCTTTGTTGCACAATCGCATGATAGTATATCTATGGAATTTCCTGATATTTTGATAGGATTTTCTTCTTTTTTCATATTCCTATTTGCTGACATACGAATGTCTAACAATGTGTATGTTTTTTTTGCTATATTTATAATTGTACACTATTTTTCTAACAACAAAGATTATCATCCTGTGTTTTTATTTTATGTATATATTCACATTTGTATAGTAATGAAAATGCAGTAGTCCTTTTGTGAATGGGGTTGTTGGTAGAGGTCCAGCGGGAGTTAATTTACCTGCTGTTGCACCTCGTTACCTCCCACTCCATATATAAGCATCCTTAGAACGTGTAATCATTGTATGACTAAGGCCAGCCGACCTGTTACCTGTTGCTTCGGGCGTGATGTGAAATAAAGCTATATTGATTTGATCTGCACCTGAGCTGAAGTTCTTTCCATATTCCTTATTGCCTGCGAGTGCAAGTCCGCACTTTCTCCGTGCTCGATATCCGGACCAGGGGTGAGCTGGCTTCGTTTCTACATTTGCCATATTTATAGGTATAGTTGATAGAACAACTAAGGACCTGTCCTCAAGGTATATCAGGAATAAGAGATATAAAGTGATAGAATATAATTAAAGTATGATCCACATAGTAATAGTGGTAATTTATTAATATCGGTCACAAATGTATATTATTCACTAATGATCAAAGTTCAATGTTCTCGTAATACAGTTCCAGTGGCTAGATATAGTGTGCTAGCAACAAAGTTCAATGATAGTAGCCTTTGTAAATAGTAGCGATCCTTGTGTATAATATATAGTAACAATCGTTGGTGGTACAGTGTTGCAACCTGTATCACACTTATAGATTCCTGCTATGAATGAAAGTTCAGACAATTCAATGAGGTAGATACAAGGTCTGGTGCACGGCACCACTCACCACTCCTGAAGCCGTCTGTGAGGCTGGTTGAATGGGCTGATGCGGAGATGTCAGGTCTCCAGAGGTGCCCGGTGACTTTGGTAGCAGCACAAGTCTCCTTCTCCTGTTGTCCTCGGCTGGCACGGGTGGCACCGGCCTATCAGGTATGCCGTGGATCGTTGGTTAGTCAAGGGAGACAGCAGCAATGGCGATGTAATAGCAGAAAATGGCAGTATGGTAGCAGCGGTGGGAGTAGGTGCGGCGTGCCTCGTGTGAACTAGGCGCTGTGCGCACGTAGTGAAGCAGTGGTTCCGATACCGGGGACTTCCAGCAGTCCTGATAGGCAAATGAAGATTGGAATATCGCTATATTGAAGATGGATTCACACAGATTTAGATAGATGCAAGTCTGTAATTAAATCTAGACGCGTTTCAAGGCCTCTGGCCTTTTACTCAGTAGAAATATAAGTATACAGTACATGTCAAGAACGTTTTATATAGTGTGGCTAGTGATTAGAGGAAGACTTGGAAAACCTGGAAATTTCAGGATAAAAGTAAGATAGGGTACTGGATCATATGAAGGAATGGGATAGAGAGATAGAAAGAAGATAAGGAAGTAGTGGAATAAATGAAAAGATGAAAGAAGATATGAGGAATTGTATAAATTAAATGGGTATCGCATAAAAGAGGTTTATCAAATGTATATTTACCATGTGATTTTTTAATTATATATATATATTCATTGTTTTAATACACACATCATTTGTGGTTTAGCTGACCTACAAGGGCCCTGTAGGTCGCACACCACTGTATTGTAATTTTATTATATTGTTGATTATTTACTAAATAAATACATTATCCAATATTGTGAATAAAGAGAGTGTCCAGCGCAGATAGATCAGATGAATTCTTTATTTATCTTGCTTCAGCACATGGAAAATATACAGAGTGACGCGTTTCGGCCCGAACGTTGAGCCTTAGTCATACAAATATATCAGTTGCAACACACCCAATGTTGTGGGTGTTCTTGATTCTTGTTCTTGATTGAGATATTGCATGGTATTCCATGTTCCATATTGTTACACTGCTCCATCCCATGCTGCTGTGCCGTACGAGCTATGCTGGGTGCTGGCGCACCTGCACAGTAATTGAGCAGTAGGTGTGCACTTCACGGCCTAAACCAGGTGATTGGTCAATCCAATGCAGTGCTCCCTATTTAAGATTTGTACGTTCTGTTTTACTTTGTATGACTAAGGCTCAACATTCGGGCCGAAACACGTCACTCTGTATGTTTTTCATGTGCTGAAGCAAGATAAATAAAGAATTTGTCTGATCTATCTGCGCTGGACACTCTCTTTATTCACATTACTGTATTGCAGGCGTTGCCCACGCCAGTCCAGGCGCTACGGGCTTGGGAGAGAGCTTGACTTTCACCTGTATGCTGATTATCCAATATTCATTGACCTTGAGCCCCAATTTCTTTATCAAAAATGATTAAAGCAACATATTTGTATAAACCTGCATGCTTTTGTTAATTTGACCCCCAGAGAGTTAACAAGGGGATTTAATGCTTTCTCTGCTGTTGTTGAGCCCCTAAGAATCTTCTTCATGGAGTACAGCTATTTCTTATTCTCTCCATATCAAGGGATAGGAACCAAGCTGAGTTTTTTTTGCCAGTAGTACACAAATAGTTACTTCCTCCCTTACTTCTCTAGCCAGTCACAGCAAATCTCATCACATACTCCTCTATGCTATGGCATGATATAGTGCTGGTGGAAGGTCACTAAACATGCTGGTACAGTGCTGGTGTGGTGATTTACACAGTACAGTACTAGATAGCATGTGGGGGAGAAGGGGTTATCAATGCACTGGGTTTACATGTTTACAAGGTGCTATTAGAGCAGAAAGGAAAGATACAGCAGTAGAAGGATCACTCAAGGAAATAGTAACTCTAAGTACTGAGCTGCTATGATTGCTGAAAAGGGGATTACACTGAAACACTGCCGACATACAGCAGTAGCTCTACTGCTATTAACACAAGAGACAGCTGCCCAGAGATTTATGGGTGGTGAGGGATACAAAGCAAGCCTTTGTGGAACATGTGAAGCACATTCATCAGGCAGACTGACTCGCCTTGCAGGTACACAGCCCAAGCTTTCTCCCTCTCTCCTGATTCTAGCGGATAAGCCCCTGACTCACTTCCTGTAAATTGTCCTGATCTGTCTGTTGCTAGAGACAAAATTCTTCTGACAATAGACAGTGGGCAACTCACGAGACACATAGTGGCCAAGACTGTACAACTGTGTTTTCTAAGGTAAGGTGCCATTTGTGGTAAATTAAGTGATTTACAAATATGGTAGGAATTGCATGAAACAAAGTAAAGTTGTTTGAAACAACAATACCTATTTTACTTACCATAGAAATAATAAGGCCTCATGCATCCAATAAACATTTAGTCAGTATTTTGCAGCAGCGGCTCGGGTGGTTGCCATGGAAGAGGGGAGGGGTGATGCGCCACCTGAGGGGGCAGCGGGAGTCGGGAGGCCTGGACTTGTCGCCAGTGATAATTCCTCCTTCCCAGTCAGTGAGGGATGTTGAGAAGGGATCTGCACAGACACCTGGACATGCTCTGTGACTGCTCACTGATCTGCTCTGACCATGAAGTCTGCTTCTTTAGCCCCATTGCTTTCTCACAATACGTATTATTTCGAGGACCATTTTTAGGGAGATAAAAATTCCGGCTTTGCAGTGTTGTACCATAATATGGGACATGGGCAGCTTTCCATCAAGGAATTGGCAGAATTTGTGCAGGTAAGGACAGATCACAGCGGGTGTCACTATTGATACCCACTGCAATCCTCTTGTATAAGCTATAGAAGCGGGCAGCCGGCCGCACTTCTCTGGTCCCCTGCCTTCTGTGATGTGAAGTTATCTTCACATCACAGATTCGTATATGCTGCTGAAAGTTGTGATTGGCTGGAACCATCTGGCCAATCACAGCTCTCAGTGGGAAATATGAACCTTTGATGTGAAGAGAACTTCACCTCACAGTGTACAGTGCAGGGGAGCGGAGAAGTGGCCCTGCCGCCCACTTCTATAGATTATATAGAAGGATCGCAATGGGTGTCAGAAGTGACACCCAGAGCGATCTGTCTATTAGTACAGGTGCTACCACTCCTAGCATGAAAAAATCTGTTCCATGCTGGGAGTAGTAGTACTACCTAACAAAATAAAAAAAATACAAATAAAAAAAAGTGAAAAAAATAAAAAAACACACACTTTATTAAACACATAATTAAAATACATTACTAATAAAAAGTTTCACAAAATGAATTATAAAAAATTTATTATTTTTACAATTAAATGGCTCCTTTCTACATTTTTAATATTGACGGCTACATTTTTAAGTCCTTGCCCGCCCACATAAATTGGTCCCTTCTTAAAAATTAATAAACATTTTGTTCCAAAAAATATAAATTTCTTTAAATACAATTTTTTCCATCAATACTGTCTTTTTTTTTCTTAATGGTACCCAATGAAATTTTATTAAAAAAGGTATCTCCATCCTATTTTTGGATCACTAAAGTCCAAAAAAGATTAAAAACCACCTGCAAAAACACCAAAGTTAACCCCTTGAGGACGCAGCCCTTTTTCACCTTAAGGACTGAGCCCTTTTTCGCAATTCTGACCACTGTCGCTTTAAAAAATTCATAACGCAAAAATGCTTTTACTGAATATTCTGATTCTGAGACTGTTTTTTCTTGACATATTCTACTTTATTTTGGTGGTAAATTTTCGGCGCTACTTGCATCCTTTTTTGGTGAAAAATCCCAAAATGTCATGAAAATTTTGAAAATTTTGCATTTTTCTAACTTTGAAGTTCTCTACTTGTAAGGAAAATGGATATTCACAGTAACTTCTATTTTTATTCACAAATACAATATGTCCACTTTATGTTGGCATCATAAAATGGACATATTTTTGCTTTTTGAAAAACTTAGAGGGCTTCAAATTAGAGCAGCAATTTTGAAAAACTTCATGAAAATTGCTAAATCTGAAGGGACGGATGTTACAGAACTACAACTCCCAGCATGCACGGGCAGTCCAGGCATGCTGAAAGTTGTAGTTTGGCAATGTCTGGAGGGCTACCGTTTGGGTACCACTGTAACAGTGGTCTCCAAACTGTAACGCTCCAGATGTTGCAAAACTACAACTCCCAGCATGCCCAGACAGCCTTTGGCTGTCTAGGCATGCTGGGAGTTGCAGTTTGGCCTTCCTAGTGGTTGCCATAGTAAAGATCACTTTACTTTCACTTTCAATTCCCCCCCCCCCCCCCCGTAGTTTCCCTACCTGACCCAGGATCCAGGCATCTTCTCCTGCAGGTACCGGCCTCCATCTCCATCCAGGGGTGGGCAGAACGGGGGGTTGCCATAGCAACCCACTGTCCTTCTCTGCCATTGGTCAGAATCAGTTCTGACCAATGGCAGGGGATAGGAGGAGATCGCAGCTCTGCGACCTCACTCCTAGCCCTCAAGATGATCGGGGCTGTCCCTGACAGCTCCAATCATTGCTATTTCCCGGGTGATTGGGTCACCAGAGACCCGATCAGCCCGGAATAGCAGAAAATCGCATGTCTGAATTGACATGCGATTTCCTGCGATCACCGACATGGGGGGGGTCTCAGGACCCCCCTGGGCGATGTGCCGGGGTGCCTGCTGAATGATTTCAGCAGGCATCCTGGTCTGGTCCCCAACGGGCTAGTGCGGGGACCGGAATTCCTTAAGGACTCAGGACCGGAATTCCTTAAGGACTCAGGATGCAGGGCGTATGCATATGCCCGTCGTGCTGAACTGGTTAAAACCCACATGATGCTTTTCTTTATGGGAGAAAATGCCACAATTTTAGTGAAAAAAATGCCATAGTTTGAAAAACTGCCAAGTAGCAGGAAAACGCCAAAAAGGAGTGAAAAAATTCCAAAAGGATTAAAAAAACGTCAAACTGAAAACGCCAAGTGGAAAAGGCATTTTGCATTTTCCTTTTGACTTCACTGAAAAAACGCCAAGAAGCAGAATTTTTTTTAATTAAATTTTTTTTGGGAGTTTATGCCAGAAAAAACAAGTGGAAACTTAGCCTTAGAGGGAAACTTCTGCATAGCCAAGTTCTGCTAACAGGATAAAGTGGGAGAATTTGGGAAAATATTATGAAGCTACATTGCACAAGAAGACTGGACAACACTGGCCACTGATCCTGGTTCATTCACCTCATCGTTGAATTGGGGGATACCCCACCTGGATGCATCTAGGATGAGGCCTCACAGCTGGGCCATATAAAGTTACCTGATCTGGGGATCCTACAAGTTTACCTCAGGCAAGTCCAGCAATATATCCTGGGTACTTTGCTCAGAGACATAGGACTGTAGTAGCTAGAGCTTGTCCAAGTCACAAATCAGTCCACGATCAAATCAGACTATGTGAAGGGACAAACATGCAACCAGGTCCAGAGAGAATAGACATGTCCAAGCACCAAAAACAATATCAAATTCAAAGTCCTAAGAAGGCAAAAGCTAAGTGACAATTATTGAAAATTAAGTAACAATTATACATATATATAATATATATATATAACTATTTAATTTCATATAAGCAGTAAATCATATAAAATGCTAATTTTATTGAAATATATAATAAAGGCATATAAAAAACAAAACATTTCATAAAAGTAATAATAGGTATAAAAAAAATATATAAATGTGGAATGATCAGTATAGTGAGTGTGCTGCAAGTATGCTAGCTGTCAATGTAGGTGAGCAAAGCTACAAAGAGTCACAACCAGAGACCAGAAAACCATATATACCCAAAGCATGATTCCAAAGATAGAAATCTATACACACAAAGTGAAAAAAGTAAGGAAGTGTGAGACCTGTATAACCAGCAAGTGAACATAGAATACAATGCAGACCACTCTACAGAACCCCTGACACGCATTTTGCTGACAAATTCAGGACAATTTAGGAGAGATCCTCTTTAAATATACATCACTGGACTAAAATGAAAAGCCAAATGTATATTTTTATAATATGGGCCTATTATAAAATAACTTTGCTAAATTCTCTTTTCTCTCTTGCTTACTGACTTTACAAAGATCTACCTATCCCTTAAGGCAACTCAACCATATCACCCCGGACACCAAGGTAAATAGTTTGTTTAGTTGAGAGCTTTCCATACTTTTCATGTTGGTGAAACCCTTATTAGGCATGCATAGTTTGGTAACAAGCTCCTCGCTGTACTGCCAATTGCATGTGTCACATTGCGCATCCTACTACACACAACGTAATACCAGAATCAGCATTACAAATGTGGCTGCTACCCCCCTGTTCCATTTCATCACTCACCTTCAACACTCCACCTGTGCCACTACATCATCCCCCTTCCCCCCCGTGACACTTCATTATCTCCCTAGATCAATCCCTGTGCCATTTCATCCCCTTCTTTTATCACCCTCTGTGCCACTTTATCCCTGCCCTTAAACCCTTATGTGCCATTTTATCACCCTTCCTTTTTTCCACCATGTACCCTTCATCACCCTCTTCATACCCCTTTTGCCATTTTATTTACTCACTTTTTCACCCCCTGTGCCATTTTATTTACTCCTTTTTTCACCCCTGTGCCATTTCATTACCTCCCTTAATCTCCCCTGTGCCATTTCACTAACCCCCTTTATCTCTCCATCGTCACACCTGGCCTGTGTCTTTCTGTCCAGCTTTGGCAGGCCCAGGTGCAGGCCTGGCAGCTCCCGCTAGTCTCAAGACAAGTTATGTCCTCCTACTCTGCTCCTAGGGTGCGACATCAGGGGTGTCACTCATCAAACCAACAACCACCACTGCTATAGCAGTATTCACATGGAGAAAATCATGCCAAAATTTAGCAATTTATTAGAGTATATCACATAACAAAAATATATAAAAATATATATATATATCTAAATGAGCGCCGGGTGGAACGCCTTTAGATATAGGATAAGATGTCTAGGGGCAGAGTACCCCTTTAAGAACAGTGACTAGTGGCGGCTGCTCCTGCAGGATAGGACATTCCTGCGACACCCCTGGAGATTGCCGTCAACACACTAGTGTGTCTCAGCATTCAGTTTAGAAAGCACCGATTTAGATGCATTTTAGAATTCATCACTTGAATATCTATACTCCGGAAACCTTTTTTGTCCAGGACTAGTTGTGATTTTGTGTACATGTAAAGCATCCAGTGCTGAACATAATATACAATCACTTAAGGGTTTCACACTGAATATTCTGAGCCTAGAGGCTGATAGCTTTTATACTGTAATAGAGACTGGAGGGAACTTTACATAATTCAGGGGATGGTATAATATAATAGAGAAGTTCATTTAATGCATGCAGAGCTAAGCAATAAAGAAAATGACTTACTATATTTATGCTTTATCTTTAGCTGGGATTGGGAATAATGGGGACACTAGATACAAAAAGAAAGATGGAGGAGGGGAAAAGAGCAGAAAATATAAGGAGAGATAGGAGAAATAAAGAGAAGGAGGTGGGGGTGGCGAGAAGGTTAAAAGCTATACTGGATTCTGTGTGCTGAGGGTTGCCTTGATTCCTGTATCAGATAAAGGAAGATTAGAGAACAGGAATGAGTAAGGAGGAGAAAGACTACTGGATGGTGGAAAAAGACCAAATGAGAATCATGCAAGAAAAGCACCAGGGAAACGTGCATAGAAAAGAGGATAGAGAAATGAAAGGGAATAGCTGAGATAGATGAGCAGAAGGGAAGGGGCATATACACGCCAAGCAAATTAACATACAAATCGTTTTTCCCTTGTGCTTCATCTTCATTACATTAGAGACCGACGCTCATGTCAATCATAAAACATAGAAACACAATCGTCACAACAGTGCTGCAATCCTGTCCATGTTTTCTAACCATGCACTGCACTATTACTGTAGAGCTACCAGTAGTACCAGCAATACTGCTGGGGACAAACACCGTTCACACCTCAAAAGATAGAACATTCTAGTCAGAAAGTAGACGTTTTATTCCAGATATTTTACTATACAGTAAACATACATTTACCTGAATGAAGGACACCCAATGTGAAATGTAAAAACACAGTCAATGACTTATTATTATTATTTTTTATCACAAAACTTTCATAATAAAAATACCACACAATACAAGTCAACATATTGATTCCTCTTCCACGTTTTACCCCCCCCCCATCCCCCAACTCAACAGTTACTTTAAATTAGTCAAAATCTACAATTTCTCTGGATTCAGAAGAATTTCTGGCTCGATATTCAGATGGCAAGACTCCATACTCTGCTCCACCATCTACCACTAAACTGTGTTGTACTCATAAACTAAAATAAAAAAAATGAATAAGCCATGAAATAAATTAGGAAGGTTATGGTTCTTGATTACATTTCATTGGACTATTATTAGCCATTCATTCCAGGCCCTTTTCAAACACAACCTTTAGACTTTTTAACATCCACCCTCATCAAAACTTTTTTCTTTTTGTTAAATTTTTTCTACCATTTCTTCATTTCTTCTACCACCTCTACTCTTTTCAGACCAATCCCAATTTGCCAGAGATAAACCTTAACTTTTTTTATGCAATACTGCCACTTGACCATGTCTATGCTGCCACGGAATGTGCAAATTACCCATAGTGGAGAGAGTTATGGGGGTTGTTTCAAATTTTACACTTGCAACCATCAAGGGTTAACCTCCACAGTTAACTATCAAATGGACCACAAACCCTTCAGGAGAGAAAACATTTACAATCACCTAAAGGGGTACTCCGGTGAAATATACATATATTTTTAAAATCATCTGGTGCCAGAACGTTAAACAGATTTGTAAATTACTTTTATTTAAAAATCTTAATCCTTCCAGTACTTATCAGCTGCTGTATGCTTCAGAGGAAGAACTTTTCTTTTTTAATTTATTTTCTGTCTGATCAAATGCTCTCTGCTGACACCTCTGTCTGTCTCAGGAACTCTCAAGAGCAGGATAGGTTTGCTATGGGGATTTGCTCCTGCTCTTGACAGTTCCTGTGACAGACAGAGGTGTCAGCAGAGAGCACTGTGGTCAGACAGAAAATACATTTAAAAAGAAAAGAATTTACTGTGGAGCATACAGCAGCTGATAAATACTGGAAGGATTATGATTTTTAAATAGAAGTAATTTACAAATCTGTTTAAATCTGGCACCAGTTGATAAAAAAAAATTGTTTTTCACTGGAGTACCCCTTTAAATTACCAATTTAACAACTTTTTTCTTCGGCCAGCATTCTCTCCAACCATTTATCCCAAATTGCATTAAAGGGGTTCTCCGGTGCTTAGACCTCTTATCCCCTATCCAAAGGATAGGGGATAAGATGCTTGATCTCGGGTGTGTCCCACCGTTGGGGACCCCCGTGAGCTTGCACGCGGCACCCCGCGTGCCGCGTGCAAGATCACGGGGGTCCCCAGCGGCAGGACTCCCGCGATCAGGCATCTTATCCCCTATCCTTTAGATAGGGGATAAGATGTCTAAGCACCGGAGTACCCCTTTAAACATATGAACTCTTTTCACCAAGTGGCCAACATCATAGTTTAAAACTTTACAAACTGTCCTATAAAATTCATTTAGGCTTTTATTTTGCCACCCACTTGATAGCTATTAACAATCTAATCTTGAAAAAACATTTATACAATCATATGTCCTCAATGATCCCCATCGCCAACCTCCTTCATTTTACCCAGCAGTCACATTTTGGGGTGGCCCAATTCTGGCAGATGTAGTTACTTTTTAATATTTTGAAGAATTTCATACCTGGCCTCCTTAATTGTTGGACATTTATAATACATATGAAAGAAACACATTCCTGCTCTCCCATATCTCAGTCATACAATATCATGGGGGTTATCCTAGACAGTGTATTTGGTGTAAAATTCTATCTATAATTTAGTAAAGAATTGTCTCAAGTTATGAGCCCCATTACATGATTTATTCTTTTCACACTTCCAAATATCATTCCAGTCTTGTGCCCTATTATTGCTTCACTTTTTTTAAAAAAAACTCTTTCCAACCAAATTGGGTTGTATACTTATGGCAGAATCATCATCTTGATTTAGCTTATTCTGTCCGCCATACTCAGCAGCAGCCCCAACCAGAACTTAATTTTAGCTTTTATTTCTAATAAGAATGGGGGCTGAAGATTCACAAATAGCCTTCAAATATTATCTGCTGTAGATCTACCAGACATAAATCCATAGTTAACCTCTGAAACTAGCATTGGAACAATCTTAGCCAACCTATTTGCTAATGGTTTGGCCAATATTGTTTTTCTAAGTATTGAGACTAGAGATGAGCGAACTTTAGAAAAATTCGATTCAGCCGATTCACCGAATTTTCCGAAAAAGTTAGTTTCGATCCAAATTTTTTCGCGGTGAATCTATGTCAAAAAAGGCTATTTCTAGCCTACATACAGCCTCTATAGGGGTATAGAACACTTTGCTGTGTTCTAAAACGCATATGGAGTGTGCTGGGGTAGTGAAATAATACTGTTATTCAGAATAGCATGCAGATTACCGGCATCGCTTTTAGAATCACTGCCGCACAGCAGAAAAATGACAGAGCCTGGTGGTGGTATCAGTGTCAGGAGACCATATAGTGACTGAATGACAAAGCGTGGAGGTGTTGGCAGAATGAGGAGACCATATAGTGGCTGAATGGCACAGCGTGGAGGTGTTGGCAGCATGAGGACACCATATAGTGGCTGAATGACACAGTGTGGACATGTTGGCAGCATGAGGAGACCATATAGTGGCTGAATGACACAGCGTGGAGGTTTTGGAAGCATGAGGAGACCATATAGTGGATGAATGGCACAGCCCGGAGTTGCCAGCAGCATGAGTAGTCACTAGGCCTTCACAATCCCTAAGATTAAAAGATGAATTTAGAAATTTAAACTGAAGATTTTGGATAGCAGGTGCTACCTATGAGAAAATTTGAATTTCCCAGACCCAGGCCCAGCAGCGGCATCAGTAAACCATATATTGCCTGAATGACACATCCTGGACTTAGCTGATGCACGAGTACACACCAGGGCTTCACAATCCCTAAGAAAAAACACAACAATTTTAAAAATTTTTGAAGAAGATTTTGGATAGCGGGTGCTACCTATGAGAAAATTTGAAATTCCCAGACCCCACAGTGGCATCAGTAAACCATATATTGTCTGAATGACACAGCCTGGAATTGGCTGATGCACAAGTACACAGCAGGGCTTCACAATCCCCCCCCAAAAACACAACAATTTAAGAAATTTATGAAGAAGATTTTGGATAGCGGGTGCTACCTATGAGAAAATTTGAAATTTCCAGACCCAGGCCCCACAGCGGCATCAGTAAACCATATATTGCCTGAATGACACAGCCTGGAGTTGGCTGATGCATGAGGAGACCATTGAAATGTCTGATTTTTTTTATTTGAAATGTAAATCAAACTTTGAGGGGCCCGGACCCCATTGTGTGGTTACGAGGGACCAAATCCAATAAGCCCCCACAGCAACATCAGTAAACCATATATTGCCTGAATGACACAGCCTGGAGTTGGCTGATGCACGAGTACACAGCAGGGCTTCACAATCCCCCCGAAAAAACACAACAATTTTAGAAATTTTTGAAGAAGATTTTGGATAGCGGGTGCTACCTATGCGAAAATTTGAAATTCCCAGACCCAGGCCCCACAGCGGCATCAGTAAACCATATATTGGCTGAATGACACAGCCTGGAGTTGGCTGATGCACAAGCACACAGCCGGGCTTCACAATCCCCCCAAAAAAACACTACAATTTTAGAAATGTTTTAAAAAGATTTTGGATAGCGGGTGCTACCTATGAGAAAATTTGAAATTTTCAGACCCAGGCCCCACAGTGGCATCAGTAAACCATATATTGCCTGAATGACACAGCCTGGAGTTGGCTGATGCATGAGGAGACCATTGCAATGTCTGATTTTTTTTATTTGAAATGTAAATCAAACTTTGAGGGGCCCAGACCCCATCGTGTGGGTACAAAGGACCAAATCCAATAAGCCCCCACAGCAACATCAGTAAACCATATATTGCCTGAATGACACAGCCTGGAGTTGGCTGATGCACGAGGACACAGCAGGGATTCACAATCCCCCCCAAAAAACACTACAATTTTAGACATTTTTTAAAAAGATTTTGGATAGCGGGTGCTACCTATGAGAAAATTCCCAGACCCAGGCCCCACAGCGGCATCAGTAAACCATATATTGCCTGAATGACACAGCCTGGAGTTGGCTGATGCATGAGGAGACCATTGAAATATCCGATTTTTGTTATTTGAAATTTTTGTCATAAAATTTGAAAAAAACTGTACCAAAGAGGGCTTAATAACCCCATACATTGCACCATAAATGTTGAAATTTTAATTAAGCATGTATGTATCAATTTCACAAATCGTAAAATTAAAGGCCCAAGCCCAGAAGCATCATGAAGACAAGTAGCTCCTGAAAGACACAGGAGCAGTCAGGAGTAGGCATCAGCAGTAGCCAAGAAGCTTTCATAACCCCTTACATAGCACGATCAATCGCGAGATTGAGCAATAACAGGTGTGTGATGCCTTCAGATGTCCGGGGCTGCACACGCGCTACACTCAATGGACCAGCGTGTGTCTATCCTTCACCGACAAGTGCAGGTAACCCGCTCAACCCTGTTTGTGATAGGGATCGGGGATTGCAATTATTTGCCATGAAAGAAGAATTGTGAGTCATAAGCTCTGGTTCATTAGGTCCCTGGCCTTTGTACACACCACCTGTCTCTACTACCAATTGGATGGTTTGGTGAGGTGCTCTGATCGGCCAGGCGGGGTAGGCAATGGCCCTGGCAGAGTGCCAAGAATTTAAAGATCATTGTTGAAATGAGCATTAAGCATGTATTAGCTACTGCTAAACTTCCAAAAATTAAAGGCCCAAGGCCAGAAGCATCAGTGAAGCAAGAAGTTCCTGAAAGACACAGGATGAGTCAGGAGCAGGCATTCGCAGTACCCAAGAGGGTTCCATAACCCCTTACATGTAAAGATCAATGTTGAAATTTGCATTAAGCATGTATTTAGCTACTGCTAAACATCCAAAAATTAAAGGGCCAAGGCCCGAAGCATCACTGAGGCAAGTAGTTCCTGAAAGACACAGGATGAGCCAGGAGCAGACATTTGCAGTACCCAAGAGGGTTTCCTAACCCTTTACATGTAAAGATCAATGTTGAAATTTGCATTAAGCATGTATTTAGCTACTGCTAAACATCCAAAAATTAAAGGGCCAAGGCCCGAAGCATCTGTGAGGCAAGAAGTTCCTGAAAGACACAGGATGAGTCAGGAGCAGGCATTCGCAGTACCCAAGAGGGTTCCATAACCTCTTACATGTAAAGATCAATGTTGAAATTTGCATTAAGCATGTATTTAGCTACTGCTAAACATCCCAAAATTAAAGGGCCAAGGCCCGAAGCATCTGTGAGGCAAGTAGTTCTTGAAAGACACAGGATGAGCCAGGAGTAGTACCAAAGAGGGTTTAATAACCCTAATTGATAACCCAAGAGGGTTTAATAACCATAATTGGGAAGTGTTGGTGTAGCAGCATGGTCAATCTACTCTGAGGCTTCTGGCATTGGTGGCTGGAAATCCTGGCTGATCCATCCCTGATTCATCTTGAGAAACGTCAGTCTCTCCACATTTTTAGTGGACAGACGAGTTCGCCTTGGGGTGACTATGGCCCCGGCCGCACTAAACACCCGCTCTGATGGCACACTACTAGCCGGGCAGGACAACTTTTCCTGGGCAAACTCTGCTAGTTGCGGCCATAAATCAAGTTTGTCTGCCCAGAAGTCCAGCAGATCTTCAATGTTTGTTGGCATGGCCATGTCAAGGTATGGCACCACCTTCTGGTTCAGGTCCTGCTCCATGTCTACCTGCTGCTGATGAGTTGCTTCACTATGCGGGTGAAGAAAGCTACTCATCAGCGACTGTAGACTCAGGCTGCTGCTGGTTGAGCTAGTACTGCTCCAGCCACCCCTCCCATCCCCAGCAGCCATGGCAGTGGAAGGTGAGCGCAGAGGGCCCCTTGAGTCAGACCTGTGAGTGGATGGACCATGAGGCCGATAGGCATCGGCCAACTGACTACGTAAGATCTCTCTGTAGTAGGTCAGTTTGTCCTCCCTCTCAGTGGGTGTAAAAAAGGCCTCTATTTTGGGACGGTAGCGAGGGTCCAATAAGGTGGAGATCCAGAAGTCATCCCGCTGACGAATTTTGACAATTCGGGGGTCACTACGCAAGCAACTGAGCATACATCGTGCCATTTGCGCTAGTGACTCGGAGGGACTACCTGCCTCCATCTCCACTGCATACTGCCACGGTGTGTCTGGGTCCTCTGTCTCACCTTCCTCATAACCCTCCAGCTCCTCTGGCTGCTCCTGCTCCTCCTCTCCTGTCCGATTACTAGAAACACTGGCCATCTCATTCAACCTAAACTGTGCTCCGCTCTGCCCCTCATCCTCGAGTTCAGCCCCCACAGGACTCATGTAGCCTTGAGATGTACGTAGCCTTGCCGTGACCAGCCATCGTTTCAATCATTTGTTGTAGGAAATTTAGGAGTGGAATTACGTCGTTCATGGCGTAATCCAGGCAACTTACAAATAATCAGCTGCCACTGGTTCACATTGAAGTTACACAGGGGACTAGTCCTATCTGCTTGGATCATCAAGAAACCTGTGATGCCTTTTCTTTGTTCGTATAGTCTGTCCAACATATGGAGGGTGGAATTCCAATGTGTGCCAACGTCACAAATAAGACTATGTTGTGGGATACCGTTCTGACGCTGCAGCTCAAGGAAGGTGTGCTTGGCGGTGTACGAGTGGCTGAAGTGCGTGCACAGTTTCTTTGCCATTTTCAGGATGTTTTGCAAATGGGGTGAAGACTTGAGGAAGTGATTAACAACCAGATTCAACACCTGTGCCATGCAGGGCGCATGTTTCACACTTCCTTGTCGCAACGCGGACACAATTGTCGGTCACCATGGTTCCCATTTCCAGATTTCGTGGAGTAAGCCATACTCGGATTTCTTTACAAATGAACTTTAGCAGTTCCTCCCCTGTGTGACTTTGTTCGCCAAGGCAAACCATGTGAAGAACAGCTTAACAACGCCGTGCCCTACACACATGGTACGATGAAGGGCCACCGAGATTTGGACGTGCAGTGGAGGTCGAGGACACGGTGGAGGATGAGGAGGCGGCGTTGCACACTGTAACAGGACCAACTGCCTGAGAGTGAGAGCATGGAGGAGAAAGCGGTGTGACCTGTCCAAGTTGCTGTTTTTGCTGTCCCTGCCCGTAGTTACAGCTCCACACGCCTGAGCTGACGTGCACTTTTCAACACACCGACAGGCTCATGGATTGGCCCACCTTCTCTTGTACAAATTTATGCAGGGCGGGTACTGCCTTCTTCGCAAAGAAATGACGGCTTGGGACTCTCCACCTCGGCTCGGCACAAGCCATCAATTCTCTGAAAGGTGCCGAGTCCACCACTTGAAAAGGGAGGGACTGCAGCACCAGTAACTTGGACAGGAGCACATTCAACTTCTGCACCGTTGGATGAGTGGGCGCATACTCCTGACTAAAAGCAGGAGAAGCAGGAGCATCTGGAGCGACAGAAGGAGGGTTTGACACACAGCTCCCTTCGGCTGAGGTGGTGGAGCCTTGGCTGGATGAAAGAGGGAGCCGATGGCCACTGGGTGATGCAGCAACCTGGACCACTACATCGGAGCCACGGTTCTCCCAGGCCGCTTTATGGTGGCGAAGCACGTGTTGACGCAGGGCCGTGGTGCCGACATTGGGACCCTGGCCACGCTTCACCTTCTGCCGACAGATCTTGCATGTGGCTACGTGAACCTCCTACGGATGCCTGATGAAAAACTTCCACACCACCGAGTAGCTGATTTTCCCACCTGCAGTCCGCACTAATTGACTGCTACTGGCGCCGTCTCCAGGAACCCCTGTTCCACTACCTCCCGGAAAGGTAGGCTGCCGCGAAGCAGGTGGTCTCCCCCGGGCACGTTTGGCTCCTGAATTTCCACTCCTGCCACCACGCTGACTGCCAACCGTGCTACCGCCTTGCTGCCTCAAGGGCAACCTGCAACTCTCTTCTCCTGATGATGATGAAGCCCCTTCTGCACCCGGCTCCCAATTGCGATCGGCTTCATTATCATCAACAGGTGTGTGCACGTCACTTATGTCCTCCTCAGGTTCCCCAACAGTGTCTGCTTCAGGACCCTGAACCCTTGCAACAAAGCCTCCCACGTCACTCTCCGCATCACTACTTGGCCACCTAGCGGACCAAGCGACGCATGTCTCCTCCCCTTCTTGGCTGGCCAGTAGCTGCTGACTGTCCTCTATTAGATCCTCCTCAGTAAATAGTGGAGCTGAACCCACAGCATAAGATACTTCTTTAGGAGAGGGAACAGCATAGGACAAAGGCAATGGGAGGACAGGGACTGCTCCCGGACCATGCCAACTGAGGGTTGTGTCTGAGGAACCCACTGGGGTGTCAGATGTCACTTGTGATGATGTAGATGAGCGTGTTAACCAATTGATGACGGCAGATGGGTTGCTGGTCAAGACACGACCGCTAGCTGATAACGGGAGCTCAGGCCTCTCGCTGCGACTCCTACTGCCACTCGCCCCAAGTGTGCTGCCAACTCTGCCTGAAGTATTTAGGCCTCTGCCACTCCTCTGTGCCTGTCCTGGCTCTTCTCTGCCTGACATACTTAGTGCATTTATGAGGGTATTACAATACGCTACACTACTCTTTAAACAGTATTTGTCTAGAACAGCAGCAGGTGATTACTTATGGCTGTCCTTTCACAGTATGTAGGCCCTCTACAGATTAACAGGTACAAGATGGTACACTACTTGGATGTACGTATGCTGTATGCACTGATGAGGGCAGTAATATTCACAACTATACACAGAAAAAACACCAGCCGGTGAATACTATTGTTTGGACTTTGACAGTATGGAGCAAGTTGACAGATTAAAAGGTACTAAATGGTACAATACTTGGATGTGCCTATGCGGTATGCACTGATGAGGGCAGTAATATGTGCAACTATACGCAGAAAAAACTCTGTTTTAAAAAAAAAAAAACACCAGCCGGTGAATACTATTGTTTGGACTTTGACAGTATGGAGCAGGTTGACAGAGTAACAGGTACTACATGGTACAATACTTGGATGTACCTATGCAGTATGCACTGATAAGGGCAGTAATATGCACAACTATACGCAGAAAAAACTCTGTATTTTTGTAAAAACACCAGCCGGTGAATACTATTGTGTGGACTTTGACAGTATGGAGCACCTTGACAGATTAACAGGTACTAAATGGTACAATACTTGGATGTACCTATGCGGTATGCACTGATGAGTGCAGTAATATGCGCAACTATACACAGAAAAAACAAGTATTTTTTTTAAACACCAGTAGGTGATTACTTTTGCCAGGAGTCAGGACTTTCCCTGTATCTAGACTTCTTACAGATACAAAATAGTAGACTGCTTTGATGTAGGCATGTGTTATGCACGTATGAGGGCAGACAAATGCACTACAGTCTGCTGAAAAATAACGTATTTGTGAACAGCAGCAGGACCCAACAGTGCAGCACCACAATAAAAAAAATACAGGTATTAAACCCTAAATTGCACTCTGTCACACAATTCTGAGCAGCAGATGATTTCTGGAGCAAAAAAAAAAAATACTGAATTGTGCTGAAATATTAGGTGGTAAGATGGTTCATAAAGTTCAGGCAGCTTGTTGATCTGTATGAGGCAGCTAACAGCTATCTGCCCCTCTCTGCTGCAATGCTCAAGAACGTGAATAGGGGGTTTAGCTATCAATGATCCTTCTCAGTGTGAACAGCAAAGCACTCTGCACTCCTTTCTTTCCCCAATGCTGATGTGACTAGCAGTTGCAGTGTAACGCTGTGGTATAAGCTAGTCAGACACACGCATTCCCGTTATCTCTATCTCTGAGTGCGAAATGAAGAGAGGAAAGATGGCTGCCGATTATATAGGGCTTTGACATCACAGGGGTCAATGAATGCTGATAGGCTGCATCTCACATGTGATTCAGGGTCATCCTGCCTACCTTCATTCCCAACGCTGTTTCCCGCTCTCCCATAATCCCCTGTCCCATGTACTGACACGTGGATCCGCCATTTTAGGTCTCCAATAGCCTGGAACGCTGCAAAATTAAGTTTAATGAAGCGATTTGCGCGATCGAATCGCGGTGATATTCGCATTCGTTGCAAATCGAATTTTTCATGAAATTCGCTCATCTCTAGAAACCATATTGGTATTTAATTCCGAAACTACGCAAATCTTTGACCCAACCCCCGGGATGTCCCATAGTCTGAAAAGCTAACTGAAAAGCTAACCATATACATTGATTGGTTGGTGCACCCATTACTAAAACATCTACCCACCTATCTTCAAGATACGGGGGAATTCCTGAGAGCACTGGAGGACATATCATGGCAGGAGAGATTCAGCCTTGCGTCAGTCGATGTGGGGAGCCTCTACACTCGGATCCTCCAAGATTTGGGGTCCGGGTCGTGGGGGGAACTCCTCGTCGACCTAGGCAAGGATCCCCTCCTAGTAGAATTCATTTGTGAGTCACTATCTTTTATATTGTCCAATAATGCATTTAGATTTAATGAAAAATGGTACAAACAAATAAGTGGTACTGCTATGGGGACACCGACAGCATGTTATTTCGCTAATTTTTTTCTAGCAGCCTTTGAAAAATACTTTATTTTCTCTAAAAAGAATACCCTTTCTAAGTTCATACGGAGTTATCTACGATATATAGACAATATATTTGTCATGTGGAAGGGAGATAAAGAACAATTTAATCTATTAATTGACTACCTTAACAGTAACGAAAAATATAGGAATTAGACTTTCTTGACGTGCGGGTAGTGGTAGAAGGTGGTCAATTGACCACAATGGGTTTTAGAAAACCAACAGCTACCAATGCTCTTTTGCATTTTCAAAGCTACCATCCCCCGCACGTCAAGAGGGCAATTCCTTATGGCCAATTTATTAGGCTAAGAAGAAAAAATAACGATGAGGATGTTTTTTGTGAAACAAGCAAACGAGCTAATGAAAAGACTTATAGATAGAGGATATCCACCATTAGCAACACAGAAAGCATTTAAAAAAGTAAAAAAAAAAATAGATAGAAAGATCTATTTAAAAGGAAAAGAACAAAAAAAGGCAAGAGAAAATTTGCTTTCTCCTTGAGACACTCAGCCATGGATAGGACAATACAGAATTCTATACGAAAATACTGGAACATTATAGAAGGTGATCCAGAATTGGCAGAAATCGACAAAAGAGGTCCACTATTTTCATATAGAAAAAATAAAACACTGGGTAGTGAGATAAGCTCAAATCAACATAAAGAAAAAACCCCAGAGAACTGGCTAAACAGGACAACCCCCCCAAGGTAACTATAGATGTGGACAGTGCACACATTGCAAGTATAACATGCAAGTGAAATTACTCCAATTAGGAGGTGTAGAATGTAAAATTAAAAACTTTATTACTTGTGGTATATGTGATCCGATGTTCATGTGGACTCTTTTATATCGGCAAGATGATACGATATCTCTATGTCAGGATAAAAGAGCACTTTAAGTCATTCTGGACGGGCATCGGATCACCATGACTCATCGAACATATTAGACAATATCATAATAATGAAATAATGATCCTACCGTCCTACGATTTGCTGGTCTAGAATTGGTTGCTGTTCCATATAATGGAGGAGATTGACAAAAATTATTACTGCAGTGTGAGGCAAGATGGATAATACGTACAGGAACAGAGGGTTGAATGATAAGACAGATATGTCGGTATTCTTGTGAAAAATGTTCAACTTTATAATGTGAATAGGACCTACCCTTAGTATTGTCTTTATTTTTTATTTAATATATCTTTTTTTTACTTCTGACTAGAACACACGTTATTCCACGGGTATGGCAATGAGTATGTTGTATGGAATTCTTTGTATATTTTCTTACTGTCCTACCCACACTTCCCCTTTAATAGTATAACTATCAGGATCCGGGTACTGAGAGGATACTGGTGGTGGATCTTCTGTGTCAGTGGGGTGATGACGTGGACCGTACCAGGGGAATGGAGTCTAAGGGGTTACTGGTATTCACCAGAGCCCGCCGCAAAGCGGGATGGACTTGCTGCGGCAGGTAACCCCCAGGTCGTTCCACCCGATAGCGACTCAACCCCGACTGACTGCTGAGATAGGCGCGGTACAAGGGATTAGGCAAGAGCAAGGTCGGACGTAGCAGAAGGTCAGGGCAGGCAGCAAGGATCGTAGTCAGGGGCAACGGCAGGAGGTCTGGAACACTGGCTTGGGACATACAAGGAACGCTTTCACTGGCACAATGGCAACAAGATCCGGCAATACAGGGAAGGGGAAGTGAAGTAATATAGACCAGTGCACAGGTGAAATTTCTAATTTGGGCCAGGCGCCAATCAGCGGCGCACTGGCCCTTTAAAGCGCAGAGAGCTGGCGTGCGCGCGCCCTAGGGAGCGGGGCCGCGCGTGCCAGGACTGGACAGACAGAAGACGGGTCTGGTAAGCAGGCTGGGATGCGAACCGCGAGCGGGCGTGTCCCGCATCGAGGATCGCATCCCTGCTAGAGACACTATCGCAGCACTCCCGGTCAGCGGGTCTGACCGGGGCGCTGCGAGCAGGTAAACGCTGCGAGCGCTCCGGGGAGGAGCGGGGACCCGGAGCGCTCGGTGTAACAATAACAGAAGGCTGGGTTTGAAAATGTCCCCCTTTTCCTTCATATACCTTGTCATATTGCCAGGTTCCATTTCATGTTGATGTTGAACGCGCAGGTTCCTGTCTCCTTGGAGAAGGCGTCTCCGGCTGCTATGCAACCCGGTCATGTGTTCAGCACTTCAGTGACGCCGGCACAGCTGACCCAGTGATGGAGACTAACTCTGCCCTTGGTGGGCATGTCGGCTGTCGCAGAAGCGGCGGTTGCACAGGGATTAACTGAGATCCCGGAGAAGACAGGAAGTCTGCGCAGAGGAAACACAATGGACCACTTGCAATTATGAATCAGGTGAGTTTAGAAGGTGGTTATTTAAGTAGAGCCAGAAGATGCTCTGAATAGCATGAAACACATGTTGCTGCTTCCTTGCACCCACTTTTATGTACAAATCTTTAAGGAAGAAAAGTATAAGATCGCACTCACCACTCTTCTTTGAAATAAATGAAATAAAGGCACATCAAAGAAGTGTGGTGAGTGCGACCTTATTCTTTTCTTTCTTGAAGATTTGCAAATTACTTCTATTATAAAATCTTAATCCTTCCAGTACTTAGCGTCTGTATATTAGAAAGGAAATTCTTTTCTTTTTGGATTTCTTTTCTGTCATGACCACAGTGCTCTCTGCTGACACCTCAGCATATGCTGCTCTGGACAGTTCCTAAAATGTGCAGAGGTGTCAGCAGAGAGCAGTGTGGTCATGACAGAAAAGAAATCCAAAAAGATAATTTCCTCAGTAGTATACAGACGATAATAAGTACTGGAAGGATTAAGATTTTTTTAATAGAAGTAATATTGATTTAAAAAAAGTTTTCCACTGGAGTACCCCTTAAGGACCAGGGTTTTTTTCCGTTTTTGCACTTTCATTTTTTCCTCTTACCTTTAAAAAATCATAACTCTTTCAATTTTGCACCTAAAAATCCATATGAGGGCTTATTTTTGTGCCACCAATTCTACTTTGCAGTGACATCAGTAATTTTACCCCAAAATCTACAGCGAAACAGAAAAAAAATCATTGTATGACAAAATTGTAGAAAAAACATAATTTTGTACATTTTGGGGGCTTTCGTTTCTACGCAGTATATTTTTTTGTAAAAATGATGACCTTATCTTCATTCTGTAGGTCCATACAATTAAAATGATACCCTACTTATATAGGTTTGATTTTGTTGTACTTCTGGAAAAAATCATAACTACATTCAGGAAAATTTATACATTTAAAATTGTCATCTTCTGACCCCTATAGCTTTTTAATTTTTTCGCATACAGGGCGGTATGAGGGCTCAGTTTTTTAGCAGTACCATTTTTGTGTTGATCAAAGTCTTTGTTCGCTTTTCATTCATTTTTTCATGACATAAAAAGTGACCAAAAATACGCTATTTTGGACTTTGGAATTTTTTTGCATGTACGCCATTGACCGTGTGGTTTAATTAATGATAAAATGTTATAATCCGGACATTTCCGCACGCGGCCATACCACATATGTTTATTTTTATTTTTATTTACACAGAATTTTTTTTTTTATGGGAAAAGGGGGGTGATTCAAACTTTTATTAGGGAAGGGGTTAACTGATCTTTATTCACTTCCCCCCCCCTTTTTTTTGCAATGTTATAGCTCCTATAGGGGGCTATAACACTGCACACACTGATCTTTTACATTGATCAATGGTTTCTCATAGGAAACCATTGATCGATGATTCTGTCACTTCACTGCTCATGCCTGGATCTCAGGCACTGAGCAGTCATTCGGCGATCGGACACCAGGAGACAGGTAAGGGGACCCTCCGCGTATCCTACAGCCATTCGGGATGCCGCGATTTCACCACGGCAGTCCCGAACAGCCCCCTGAGCTAACCGGCATTAGTTTACTTTTACTTTAGATGCGGCGATCAACTTTGAATGCCGCGTCTAAAGGGTTAATAGCGTGCAGCACTGCGATCAGTGCCGCCCGCTATTATCCACGGGTCCCGGCCGGGCCCAACCAGCTATGACGAAAGGGAAAGGACCCATGACATACAGGTACGCCCTTGGTCCTTAACAGGTTAAGGATTTTTTCAGTTTTTGCACTTTCGTTTTTTCCTCTTCACCTTTAAAAATCATAACCCTTTCAATTTTGAACCTTTTTTTTTTTGAGCCACCAATTCTATTTTATAATGACATTAGTCATTTTACCCAAAAATCTACAGCGAAACAGAACAAAATAATCATTGTGCAACAAAACTGAAAAAAAAAAAACAACATTTTGTAAATTTTGGGGGCTTCCGTTTCTACGCAGTGCATTTTTTGGTAAAAATTAAACTTTCTCTTCATTCTGTAGGTCCATACGATTAAAATGATACCCAACTTATATAGGTTTGATTTTGTCTTACTTCTGGAAAAAAAATCATAACTGCATGCACAAAAATTTATACGTTTAAAAATGTCCTATTTTGAGCCATATCATTTATTTTTTATTTTTCCACATACGGGGATGTATGTTCTGAAGTTTTTATCGGTACCTTTTTTGTTTTGATCTGACTTTTTGATCGCTTTTTATAAAAAAAATTTTATGGTATAAAAAGTGACCAAAAATATGCTATTTTGGACTTTGGAAATTTTTTTTGCGCATACACCATTGACGTGTGGTTTAATTAATGATATATTTTTATTGTTCAGACATTTACGCATGCGGCAATACCACATATGCTTATAGTTATTTTTATTTACAAAGTTTTTTTTTTTATGGGAAAAGGGGGGTGATTCAATACAGATATGCATAATCACATTTCTCTTCCTATCTCTGTATTCCTCCTCCACATATCTTTCTTTAGCAAAAGCGCATGAAACATGGCGCCATGCCTGGGCAGATGCCAGCAAATCATTAGCTTCTAAAATCCCTTTATGCTGTTTAAGAGCCTCAGACCATAAATCTTGGTGTAATCTACCCCTCTCAGGCAAATTGCATATAGACATTAATTTTCCCATTTTGTCAAGATACTTCTTTCTGTCACGGTGCATCACTATGTCACATGGCTCTTCACCCCCCAGGGAGGGAGGGAGGGAGGGTGCAAACGGCTTTTATATTTTACCCTTTAAAGTTAACTAGTGCAGGAAATAAACAGTTTCAAAGATTTTAAAGTCTCAGGTAGAGTAAGGGTTGCAAATTACCCTATTAGCAAAATCTCTCAGTGGACTGGCCGTACACAAATTGGTATCCAGCACTAAACAAAAAGTTTTGTCAACCAAAGTTTGCCTCCTGATGCTAATCTCTGGTACTCAAGTACACTGAACTGATATATATATATCAGCAGGACGCAAAAAATGTACCAAGGTTAAAGTAGTACACAGTTGCCCTCTGGTACATATACTTGAACTGATACAACACATCTCTCTCTCTCTCAATTCAGTTATCAGGAGTACCCCGTGGAAAATTTACCAGATGCACACCTATTTACCGGAGATAGAAAAAAAATCTCTAAAAATCTACAGCACTTTTTTCCCTTGACCGTATCCACTGTGTAGATTTAAAAATGTCAAAAATCAAAATTAAAATCCTTGCAAAACAATCTCTGTATTCTAGAATGTCTTGTTAGGTTTCCCCTGCCGTTGACAAAAAAAATCAGCAGGAATCTTATTAAACAGTGCATTTCACATGTTTTGGAATGCTTAGCCTTATGAGCTTGATAAGCGTTTCACAGCGAGCCAGAGAAAGGGGGGGGGGGGGTTGTTTACAAGAGGCTGCATAAAAAATGACAGGCAAATTTCTTCCTACTGCCTCTAATCTTAGATTTAAACAGCTACAGTCAAGCACTTACGGCTCAAACTCACAAATTAGACCACACAGAGGAAAGATTCCCAGCCGCTAGGGTTGTCTTTGAGGTTCAACAAGGACCATCTGTTGGGCTTCTCAGAGCCGCTCAATGAACACTGATAAGAGCTACAGATTTATAAAGGAATCAGCAGACTTACCGCGTTGTGTAGGGTTGATCAAGCCCTTGTATTGAGCGGAACCAGATTCCCATGGATGGTTAAAGCTGTCGCTCCCCCAGACTTGGTCTTCTCTCGAGTGTGGTCCAGGGAACAAATCTATCTCACCCTCGGTTCAAAAAGGAGTTAGGGTTGCTCGAGGGGAGGCTTTCAAATGTGATTGACTGTGCTGTTATATACTGCTAAGTTGCGACATAAGAAAATATACAGCAGACAGGTTGTTGGTATGATCTCTCTCTTAATAGGAAACTCAGCTGTTCCCCAAAAGAGTTCTGTTTAATCCAGGAAGTACATTTAGTTTTTACATTGGACAAAGAAGGAGGTTTAGTTATGAAATCAAAATTAGCATATAACATTTTGATTGGTTGTTTGATTAGCATATCCAGTGTCCACTAATTTCTTGGCAAAAGTTTCTCTACTGGGAAATTCCAGAGTTCTCTGTTCGTCAGATATTTTGGCTTTTACTCCTTATCTCAGTTGTATCGGAGTCATGGCAAGGCCTTCATCATAGTCACAAGCATATTGCAAGCTGATGTATATGGGTTAAGGGGCAGGGAATAAATATTTTTTTCCATCAGCAATGGCATATTAGTATTAGTATATTGATCAGTCATTAGAAACATAAGGGTCATCCCTATCACTACCTACCATAACAACATTTTTAGTCCCAGGCCCAGCAGCAGTATCATTAAACCATATATTGCCTGAATGACACAGCCTGGAGTTGGCTGAAACATGAGGAGACCATTGTAATGTATGATTTTTTTATTTAAATTTAAGATTTTTAAATTGAAATTAATGATTTTGAAATTAAACTTTTAACTCAGGCGCAACTTCTCCATTGCCCTGACCAGCCATTGTTTCCAACACTTTTCACCAAGGCAAACCATGTGAAGAACAGCGTGACACTGCCGTGCCCTGCACACATGGTATGCTGAAGGGCCACTGAGACTTTTCCGGGCAGTGGAGGCTGAGGACACGGTCGAGGATGAGGAGGCGGAGTCGCACACTGTCACAGGACCCACGGGAGTGGAGCAGGAAGCAGCATGAGTACACAAGAGGGGTTCATAACCCCTAAAATTAAAAGGTGAATGTTGAAATCTCTATTGAAGTTGCATTTTAGGTAGTGCTAAACATCCAAAAATATAAGGCCCAAGCCCAGAAACATCAGTAAGCCAAAGTAGTTCCTGAAAGACACAGTCAGGAAAAGGCATCAGCAGTACACAAGAGGATTTCATAACCCCTAAGATTGAAAGATCAATGTTGAAATCTCTATTAGGTATGTATGTAAGCTAGTGCAAAACATCCAAAAATTTAAGGCCCAAGCCCTGAAGCATCAGTAAGCCAAGTAGTTCCTGAAAGACACAGGAGCAGTCAGGAGCAGGCATCAGCAGTACCCAAGAGGGTTTCATAAACCCTAAACATCCAAAAATTTAAGGCCCAAGCCCTGAAGCATCAGTAAGCCAAGTAGTTCCTGAAAGACACAGGAGCAGTCAGGAGCAGGCATCAGCAGTACCCAAGAGGGTTTCATAAACCCTAAACATCCAAAAATTTAAGGGCCAAGCCCAGAAGCATCGATGGCGTTAGCAGTACACCAGAGGGTTTCATAACCTTTTACATTGAAAGATCAAAGTTGAAATTTCTATTAAGCATGTATTTAGCTCGTGCTAAACATCCAAAAATGTAAGGCCCAAGCACTGAAGCATCAGTAAGCCAAGTAGTTCCTGAAAGACATAGGATAAGTCAGGAGCAGGCATCAGCAGTACCCAAGAGGGTTTCATAACCCCTTATATTGAAAGATCAATGTTGAAATTTCTATTAAGCATGCATTTAGCTGGTGCTAAACATCCAAAAATGTAAGGGCCAGGCACAGAAGCATCAATAAGCCAAGTAGTTCCTGAAACACACAGTCAGGAGCAGGCATCAGCAGTACCCAAGAGGGTTTCATAACCCCTCACATTTAAAGATCAAAGTTGAAATTTCTATTACGCTTGTATTTAGCTCATGCTAAACATCCAAAAATGTAAGGCCCAAGCCCAAAAGCATCAATAAGCCAAGTAGTTCCTGAAACACACAGTCAGGAGCAGGCATCAGCAGTACACCAGAGGGTTTCATAACCCTTTATATTGAAAGATCAATCTTGAAATCTCAATTAAGCATTTATGTTAGCTAGTGCTACCAGAACATATTTGGAGTTAATATCCCAGTCCCAGTAGCATCAGAAAACAACATATTGGCTGAATGACACAGCCTAGAGGTGGGGAGAACATAAGGAGCCCATGTAGTGTCTGAATGGTACAGCCTGAAAGTGGCTGAAGCCTGAGGAGACCATTGAAATACAAGAATTTTAAATAGAAATCTAAGATTTTTAAATTCAAATTGAGGATTTTGAAACTGAACTTTTAACTCCCAAGTTTTAGTGGCCCGGGCCCCATCGTGTGGGTACAAAAGACCTAATCTAACAAGAGCCTGGAGGTGGCATCAGTAGGAGGAGACCATATAGTGTCTGAATGGCACAGCCTGGAGTTGGCTGAAGCACGAGGAGACCCCAGGGCTTCACAAAAATTGTCAGAATACCACCTGACATTCAAAATAATAAAATGATAGATACGTTCTCTGAAGAAAAGGATCCTTCATTAGATAACAATATGAGTATTGTGTGTTCCAGTGACATTAGCTCATTGGAGAAACAGGAAAACATGATACAACTTAATTCTGCAACTGAAGAAGCACAACAAAGAATGAACGACTTAAAGCCTACTGGAGCTGAGGAACTTCAAAATGGTAAATCTACCACCTGGGATAGTCAGTCAGTTCCAACAGCCGGTGGTCAGTAGCCACAGTTCCCTGTTTCTGCTAGTCCTTGGCAATATTCCTTTTATTACTGGTCTGGTATCAACATTACAATAATGCTGGGAGAGTATATATTGCCTGAATGACACAGCCTGGAATTGGCAGAAGCATAAGGAGACAAAATAGTGGCTGAATGAAACAGCTTGGAGGTGGCAGCAGCAGCATCAGGAGTCCTGAAAGTGACCCCGTGACAGAGTGGTGCGGTGGGTGGCAATACCAGTACCCAGTGATGAAGGTGGCTGATATGTTTGTAACTGGGGAGCAGTGGCTTAAATCTGTTTGGCACTATCCATATTTGTGCAGTGTTGGTGTAGCACCATGGTCAATCTACTCTGATGCATCTGGCATTGGTGGGTGGAAATCCTGCCCGATCCATGCCTGATTCATCTTCACAAAGGTCAGTCTCTCCACAATTTTCGTGGACAGACAAGTTCTCCTTGGGGTGACTATGGCCCCCACCGCACTAAACACCTGCTCTGATGCCACACTACTGGCCAGGCAGGACAACTTTTCCAGGGCAAACTCTGCAAGTTGCGGACACAAATCAAGTTTGGCTGCCCAGAAGCTGGTTCAGTTTCTGCTCCATGTCTACCTGCTGCTGATGAGTTTCTTCACTATGCAGGTGAAGAAAGGCACTCATCAGCAACTGTAGAATCAGGCTGCTGCTGATGGAGCTGGTACTGCTCCTGCCATCCCACCCCTCCCAAGCAGCCATGGCAGTGGAAGGTGAGCGCAGAGGGCCCCCTGAGTAAGACCTGCTAGTGGATGGACTATGGCACCGATAGGCATCAGCCAACTGACTACGTAGGATCTCTCTCTAGTAGTTCAGTTTGCCCTTCCTCTCAGTGGGTGTAAAAAAGGCACCCATTTTGTTCCAGTAGTGAGGGTCCAATAATGTGGAGACACAGAAGTCATCCCGCTGCCAAATGGTGACAATTCTGCTGTCACTACGCATGCAAGTGAGCATGCATCGTGCCATTTGTGCAAGTGACTCGAAGGGACTCCCTGTCTCCATCTCCAGTGCATACTGCCACGATGTGTCTGGGTCCTCTGTCTCGCCTTCCTCATAACCCTCTAGCTCCTCAAGTTCATCATGCTCCTCCTCTCCTGTCAGATGACTAGAAACACCGCCCATCTCATCAAACCTAAACTGTGCTCCACTGTGCCCCTCATCCTCCTCCTCCAGTTCAGCCCCCACAGGGATCATGTGGCCGTGAAATGTAGGCACAACGTCTCCATTGCCCTGACCAGCCATCGTTCGCAACACTTGTAAGAAATGAAGCAGTGGAATGACGTCGTTCATCCTGTAATACTGTTGACTTACGTATAATGTGGCTTCCTCAAAGGGCCTGAGAAAACGGCAGGTGTCACGTATGAGCTGTCACTGGTTAACATTGAAGTTACATATGAGATTACCCCATCCGCTTGGATCATCAAGAAATCGGTGATAGCTTTTCTCTGTTTGTACAGCCGGTCCAACTTATGCAGGGTGGAATTCCAATGTGTGGCAACATTACAAATCAGACTATGTTGGGGATACAATTCTGACGCTGCAGCTCAAGGAAGGTGTGCTTTGCGGCGTAGGAGTGGCTGAAGTGTATGCAAAGTTTCCTTCCCATTCTTAGGATGTCTCGCAAATGGGGGTGGGGAACTTCAGGAACTGCTTGACAACTAGATTTAACATGGGTCCCCCTTCCTTGTCACAGCACGGCCACAATGTTCTTCCCATTTTTGGTCACCATGGTTCCCATTTCCAGTTTTCGTGGAGTAAGCCATGCTCCGATTTCTTTACAAATGACTTTTAGCAGTTCATCCCCTGTGTGACTCTTTTCGCCAAGGCAAACCATGTGAAGAACAGCCTGACACCGCCGTGCCCTGCACACATGGTATGCTAAAGGAGCACTGAGACTTGTCCGGGCAGTGGAGGCTGAGGACATGTCGGTGGATGATGAGGCGGAGTCGCACACTGTCACAGGACCATCGGGCTGACAGCGTGGTGGAGGAAGCGGTGTGACCTGTCCAAGTTGGGGTTGTGGCTGTGCAGGAACCAAATTCACCCAGTGAGCCATAAAGGACATGTAATGTCCCTGACTGTAGTTACAGTTCCAGACGTCGGTGCTGCCGTGCACTTTGGTACACACCGACAGGCTCAAGGACTGGCCCACCTTCTCTTCCATAAAATTGTGCAGGGCTAGTAATGCCTTCTTTGCAAAGAAATGACGGCTTAGTAGTCTCCACCTCGGCTCAGCACAAGCCATCAGTTCTCTGAAAGGTGCAGAGTCCACCACTTGAAAAGGGAGGGACTGCAGCACCAGCAACTTAGACAGAAGCACATTAAGCTTCTGCGCAGTTGGATGAGTGGGCGCATACTGTTGTCTATTGGACATGGCTTCGCTGATGGATTGTTGGTGGAGTGGCTGACAAAGTCGGAGAAGCAGGAGCATCTGGAGCGACAGAAGGAGGGTATGACACACAGCTCCCTTCGGCTGTGGTGGAGCCTTGGCTGGCTGAAGGAAGGAGCATCTGGCAACTGGGTAATGCAGCAGGCTGGACCACTATATTGTAGCCACAGTTTTATCAGGCCGCTTTATGGTGGCAAAGCATGTGTTGACGCAGGGCCGTGGTGCCAACATTGGGACCCTGGCAAAGTTTCAGCTTCTGCCGACATATCTTGCTTGTGGCTATGTGAACCTCCTCCGGATGCTTGATGAAAAACTGCCACACCGCCGAGTAGCTGATTTTCCTAACAACAGTCCGCACTAATTGACTTCTTCTGCCGCCATCTCCAGGAACCCATGTTCCACTACCTCCCGGAAAGGTAGGCTGCCACGAAGCAGGTGGTCTCCCCCGGGCACGTTTGGCTCCACAATTTCAACTTCTGCCACCACACAGACTGCCAACCATGCTACCGCCTTGCTGGCTCAGCTGCTGCCTCACGGGCAACCTGCAACTCTCTTCTCCAGATGATGATGAAGCCCCTTCTGCACCCGGCTCCCAGTTGCGATCGGCTTCATCATCATCATCATCATCATCATCATCGAGTTGTGTCTGCATGTCACTGATGTCCTCCTCAGGTTCCTCAACAGTGTCTGCTTCAGGACCCTAAACCCTGGCAACACCGCCTCCCACGTCACTCTCCTCATCACTACTTGCCCACCTAGCGGAGGAAGCGGCGCATGTCTCCTCCCCTTCTTGGCTGGGCAGTAGCTGCTGACTGTCCTCTATTAGATCGTCCTCAGTGAATAGTGGAGCTGAACCCACAGCATAAGATACTTCTGTAGGAGAGGGAACAGCATAGGACAGAGGCAATGGACAATGGACAGGGACTGCTCCCAGGCCATTCCAACTGAGGGTTGTGTCTGAAGAACCCAACGACTGTTGACTGGGGGTGTCAGATATCACTTGGGATGAAGTGGATGACCGTGTTAACCAATCGACGACGGCAGATGGGTTGATGGTCGAGACACGACCCCTAGCTGATAACGGGAGCACAGGCCTCTTGCTGCGACTCCTGCTGCCACTCAGTATTTTTGTAAAACACCAGCTGCTGAGTCCTATTGCTTGGACTTTCACAGTATGTAAGCCCTTGACAGATTAACAGGTACAAAATGGTACACTACTTAAATGTACGTATGTGGTATGCACTGATGAGGGCAGAAAAATGCACTACAATACACATTAAAAACTCTGTATTTTTGTAAAACACCAGCCGTTGAGTACTACTTTCACAGTATGTAGGCCCTTGACAGATTAACAGGTACAAAATGGTACAATACTTAGATGTACGTATGCGGTATGCACTGATGAGGGCAGAAAAATGCACTACAATACACATTAAAAACTCTGTAATTTTGTAAAACACCAGCCGGTGATTACTTTTGGCTATCCTTTCACAGTATGTAGGCCTTTTACAGATTAACAGGTACAAAATAGTACACTACTTAGATGTACATATGCGGTATGCACTTAGGAGGGCAGAAAAATGCGCTACAATGAGCCTAAAAACTCTGTAAGTTTTGTAAAACACCAGCCAGTGAGTGATATTGCTTGGACTTTCACAGTATGTAGGCCCTTGACAGATTAACAGGTACAATATGATAGACTACTTAGATGTAGGTATGTGGTATGCACATATGAGGGCAAAAAAAATGCGCTACAGTACACTTGGAAAACATATTTTCATGAAACAACAGCCAGTGATTAGTTTTCCCTGGCCTTTCACAGTATGTAGGCTTGTTACATATAAACAGTTACAAAAAAAGTGCCCTACTTAGATATAGGTATGTGATTTGCACGTATGAGGGCAGAAAAATGTGCTACAGTACACTTGGAAAACGTATTTTCGTAAAACACCGACCAGTGATTGCTTTTGCCTGGACTTTGCCAGTATCTAGACTTATTACAGATTAACAAATACAAAATAGTAGACTGCTTTGATGTAGGTATGTGGTATGTACATATGAGGGCAGACAAATGCACTACAGTCCGCTGAAAAAACATATTTTTGCGCAGCAACAGGACACAAACAGTGCAGCACAAAAAAAAAAAAAAGGTAGGTTAAACCCTAAATTGCACTCCGTCATAGAGTATAAGAATGGTGTGAACTGGTGGTTATTATACCGTCTACAGACTAGGATGAGCTAGTATAAGCTAGTATGAATCCATCATTTTAGATTTCCTGGAGCCTGGAACGCTGTAAAATGGAGTTTAATGAAGCAAATCGTGGCAATATTCGCATTTGTTGCGAATCGAATAAATCCTGAAATTCGTAACAAATTCGGGTTCATCTGCTTCAATTAGCTCATCTCTAGTCCTATTTAACAAGCATACTGACAAGAATCTTCAAGAGGTGGGCTGTGGTAAAATGTTAATGTGGTGAACCAGGAGAGCTGTGGTGTCTGGGGTGCTGCGGTAATGTTACAAGGTCTGGTGGTATTAACCCTTGAATGTCGTGACGCCAGGGTGTGGTTTGCTTAGAGTTAATGGTCCTACTGCCAACCGGCCCAGAAACGGCAGGGAATAAATGGAATGTCCACAGCAGATTTTATGAAGTAGATTTTATGCAACAGTCTTTATACAGAAACAGTCTCTTTAGAGGTAACTGGGATACAGGCTACTCACAGGCTTTGCTGGGACTTGAAATAATGAGCTGCTTTATGCAGGCCACTGTGCTACTAATTATAAGATTCTAGCTGGTAGCAGTCCCACAGGATTTGGTAGATTGAGCTTTGTAACTCACGGTTTAGTGGCTGCAGGTTCTTAGGCTTTGGCCTAGATGAATTGAATGAAGTTATGCTGATTTTGCTTGCTTGATATCCGGGAGATGAGAGAGAGAATTTACAGACTACAGCCCTTTATATATGAAGGGGGCTGGACTAAGCTCATTGGTCAGCAAACCTGTAAGTCCTGAACCCAGTTAACTCTGGGTACATCACATGACCCAGTAAGGTCCTTAAGCAATTACACATTACATTGATTATGGATAAAGCTGATAAAAGAGCTAAAATACCAGTCCTCAAGGTATAAATAAAGAAGAAAGAGATAGACAGTAATAGATGATGCAGGTATTAGTAATAAAAGTATTTATTTGGTACTATGTATGTTAATAGCTACTGTTCGCTGTACCTGCAGGGCCCTTGCATGGGACATAGAACAAAGCAAATTGTAGCGATTGTATAGATAATAAGTGAAACAAATATAATGATAAAATCAGCAACTTGCATCTATGGTAGTGAATAAATAGTTGGAATAGATAGTCCTTATTAAAATAAAAATAACAATAAAAAGTCCTTGATATTAAATGTCTCTCAATAGCATTCGGATAGCTAAATACGATGTTAGCTTCTCTGTATAGTCAGAATGCATAGTGGCGGTTGTAGAATATGATGTGATCAGCACTTAAATATACTGTCAATCTTAACCCCTTAAGGACCGGGGTTTTTACATTTTTGCATTTTCGTTTTTTGCTCCTTGCCTTTAAAAAATCATAACTCTTTTAATTTTGCACCTAAAAATCCATATTATGGCTTATTTTTTACGCCAACAATTCTACTTTGTAATGACGTCAGTCATTGTGCCCAAAAATCTACGGTAAAACATAAAAAAAAATCATTGTGAGACAAAATTGAAAAAAAAACGCCATTTTGTAACTTTTGGGGGCTTCTGTTTCTACGTAGTACATTTTTCGATAAAAATGACACCTTATCTTTATTCTGTAGGTCCATACAATTAAAATGATACCCTACTTGTATAGGTTTGATTTTGTCGTGCTTCTGGAAAAATTCATAACTTCATGCAGGAAAATTTATACGTTTAAAATTGTCATCTTCTGACCCCTATAACTTTTTTATTTTTCTGTGTGTTGGGCGGTATGAGGGCTCATTTTTGGCGCCGTGATCTGAAGTTTTTAACGGTACCATTTTTGCATTGATAGGACTTATTGATTTTATTCATTTTTTCATGATATAAAAAGTGACCAAAAATGCACTATTTTGGACTTTGGAATTTTTTTGCGCGCACGCCATTGACCGGGCGGTTTAATTAATGATATATTTTTATAATTTGGACATTTCCGCACGCGGCGATATCATATATGTTTATTTTTATTTACACTGTGTTTTTTTTTTTATGGGAAAAGGGGGGTGATTCAAACTTTTAATAGGGGAGGGGTTAAATGATGTTTATTCACTTTTTTTTCACTTTTTTTTTGCAGTGTTATAGCTCCCATAGGGATCTATAACACTGCACACACTGATCTTTATCATTGATCACTGGTTTCTCATAGGAAACCAGTGATCGATGATTCTGCCGCATGACTGCTCATGCCTGGATCTCAGGCACTGAGCAGTCATTCGGCGATCGGACAGCGAGGAGGCAGGTAGGACCTATATTTCTACTGAGGAAAAGGCCCGAGGCCTTGAAACGCGTCTAGAATTTCAGCCATCACTTGCATCTATCCATATTTATTCAAAAGCACCTTTAATCCAGCATAATCGAGAACTTTGCTTGCAACTGCTGGAAGTCCCCAGTTTCGGGACCACCACTACTGCTGCCCCGCGCACGCATTTGCGCCTAATTCACACGAGGGGCGCCGCTCCTGCTCTCACAGCTGCTGCCACTACATCGCCACACTACCGCTATCTCCACACGCCACTCACAGACTCTCGGCATAACTGCTGGGCCAGTGCCGTCCGTGCCAGCCGCAGACGTCTGGAGGAGGAGACCTACAGCGTTGCCAAACCACTGGAGACCGATACCAGTCATTGCCGGAGGCTGACACCTCCTAGCCATACCGCAGAGCTGGCTGTCAGAACGATCCCAGGAGTGGTGAGTGGTGCTGTGCACCGGACCTTGTGCTCTCACTGCTACTGTATCACCAACGCACATAAAGACTGTACTTCCAATACTGGAAATGTTGTATTACAAAACTGCTACCCTTGATTAAGACTGACAGTATATTTAAGTGCTGAACACATCATATTCTACAACCGCCACTATCCATTCTGACTATACAGAGAAGCTAACATCGTATTTAGCTATCTGAATGCTATTGAGAGACATTTAATATCAAAGACTTTTTATTGTTATTTTTATTTTAATAAGGACTATCTATTCCAACTATTTATTCACCACCATAGATGCAAGTTGCTGATTTTATCATTATATTTGTTTCACTTATTATCTATACAATCGCTACAATTTGCTTTGTTCTATGTCCCATGCAAGGGCCCTGCAGGTACAGCGAACAGTAGCTATTAACATACATAGTACCAAATAAATACTTTTATTACTAATACCTGGATCATCTATTACTGTCTATCTCTTTCTTCTTTATTTATACCTTGAGGACTGGTATTTTAGCTGTTTTATCAGCTTTATCCAAAATCAATTTAATAGACCTTTGGGTGAAGGTAACACCAGTTAACCTCAGGTATTTATTCTACTGAGTGAGCTACACTCATTTTTACAAAATTACACATTACAACTGTACATCACGTGACCCGGGAAAGGTCCTATACATGGATATTTCCTATACATTACATAATATATTAACATAAGTTGTATGAGGCAACAAGGGGTAAACCCTACAGAAGAGCACTATGGAAATGGAGGGACTCTAGCTGAGGGGACTCCAGACAGGGACAGGACAAGGTCCTTTACCGGGACACCACATTAAGAATCCCTCTCCACTTACTTCTTTGAACTTTGCTGAGACACAACTCCTTTGGAGTATCCAGGAGGGACTCCTAAACGTAGCAGGTAGCTAACTGGACCAAGACCATAAGGCATGCAAACACTCAGTTTTCTTGTGAATTGGGCCCCAGAAATCTAATACTCCCAAATTCTACTCTAGAACTTGGTAGTCCTTACTGTAGAGACTGTTAACCTTGCAGCAGAACTATAGATGTGCTAAAGATTTGACTGAAGACATGACTAATAATCTAGGGGCATAGTTGCACAAGGTGTGCCTGACACTAGCTACACCTAGGTTGTGCAGTCTCCAAGATTAGCAGAGTCGAGGAGCTGAGCTACTAATTGTATAAGAGCTAACACTTGCCTGACTAGATCTGCAAATACAATACTTGAACATTTTAGCAAACTTTAACCCCTAGCATACCGGAGAGAACTCAGTATATACATGAAGTACCACAAAGAACAGAGAATATACATATGTGATGCAATGGAACACACACACACACACACTTATATAACTATGCTATAACATGGTTTGCAGTTTAAGTCCTTGATGGCAGCAGCATTTATATAAAATGTCATTAAGGTTAAGGAATGTACTGTATACATACAGAAACACATTTGTGGGAATGTGACGAGAAGGTTTTAAACAATAGATCCTTTTCTGACAGCAGATTTCCTTTAACACTGGATGTGCTTTTCTTTTCCTAATCACCCATCCCTTTTCCTCATTTAAATTCACAATGTATTCCTTTGATAGAATTCCCACTGTGAAGAATACATTGACTCTGCTGTATAAAGATGGAAATAATAGGGTGTAATGTTTGCCTAAGGGAATAGAAATAATAACATCATAGTCCTTGGAGGGTTACCTCCTGAATCTGTATAAGAAACAATACTCTGCTTTCATTGTAACAGTTGTCCTTGAGTTATAGAGACTAATCACATTTCCTAAATATTGTACCAGAATGTTTTTTTTCCTGTAGCAGCAGATATCCTGACTTGTCCCAGATGTGTCAAACCATGTGATCATCCTGAGAATGAATCCCTGGAGCCCTAAATATGGCAGTTCCCCATAACACATCAGGCAATCACTTTATGCTTACAATGTAAGGGTTCATCACGTTTTTGGCATATTGAAGTAGATAATCTGTACAATATGTATGAAATTGTATACATATTTTGTTCTTTGGTTGTTTATGTGATTGACCTACCCTTAGCTATAAACAAAAGACAGACAGCGCTCCGTAGTGTGATACCGTTGTTGCACAAATGACAATTCAGGTGGATATCGTGCTAACCACAGTGGGTTACACTCCACCAAGTGCAACAATGGATCAAAGTGTAGAATGGAAATAAGGTGTCAGCAGCCACTCCACGTCTCGACAGATATAGCAAAAAGTAGAACTCCAAGATATGGACGGGATACACGGGCGCTCAACAGCCAGGTAGTAGAACAGAAACGTTTATTCACCCATAATGCAACGCGTTTCACAGCACAGCTGCTTCATCATGCCTGATGAAGCAGCTGTGCTGTGAAACGCGTTGAATTATGGGTGAATAAATGTTTCTGTTCTACTACCTGGCTGTTGAGCGCCTGTGTATCCCGTCTATACCTTGGAGTTCTACTTTTTGCTACCCTTAGCTATGTATATCTATCCTACTGAAAGAGAAGATTAGTTATACATAAAACATCTTCTTCTAACCAGAACGTTGATTGCATATGGCCGGTTTAGGTACTGTGGATTAATGTGACATTATAAAAAGATTTGTTTTCCTAAGTTTTCCATTTTGCTGCAGTTAGAACTCACCAAACTTCCCAATATGGTTCAATCTAAGGTGCATGGAGGAAGCCACACTTTCCCACAAAATCTGGCATTGAGGGAAACAAGAATTAGCCATACTGTATGTGTTGACTTAAACCAGCTGAACCAGCTGCTACTTTCAACGTAATTAGGATGACTATAATCAGGGGTGTAGCCATAGGGGGTGCAGAGGTAGCAGTCGCACTGGGGCCCTGGTGCCTAAGGGAGCCCCAAAGCACATCTGCCCCAATAAGAGTACAAGTATTAAAATTGGCTAATGGAACCCTGTTGCAAATTTTGCATCAGGGCCCAGAAGCTTCAAGTTACACCTCTAGCTCTAGCCCTATATGGTTTGCTGAAAACAAATAGCAAACAAAAGAGCTTAAATGTGTAGAACCAATAGTGAAAATAGGGTAAGTGGAAGGTGCATAAACGACTCATCTATTTGAGTTGTTCAAATACTGGTACATCTTGTGAAAACGCATAAGGTTTTTCAGGCAGTAAATTGCTGGGCTGCTGCCCCTCCTCAAATGCACTCCAAGGTGTCAGATTCAATTGCAATCCACTCTCTTCTCCTTAGTCATATCCGGGCACCGGACTGGCGTTTAATCGTGTTGTATGCAGTTTTACATAAATTTAGCTTTTATACTTATATTCCCTAGAATTATCCTTTTACTCTGCATGTGGCCGCAGTTGGTTATGCTCGAGGAGGTGATAGTGAAATACAATTTTATGACAAGAACAGGAGGCCTCGCATTATGCAGAACTTTCTTTACTGCAACCAATTAGCAATTAGTATTTAAAAAGTTTTTTACAATAATGAAAAGAAGAAACTTACATACAGATTGCAAACAAACATGCTATGTACTGATAGTAACCAATGAGAGTGTCCCTTATGTGATAAAAGGACTAGTACCTGAGGTAACTTCCTCTTTCTTTACTGCTGGCACGCAGATAAGTATATATGTAGTATATTTATAGTTAAATTGTTTCTTATGTGACTTCCCATATTACACGTATTATCATTAGCCTTTCCTATTTATAAATATCTTACTCATTCCCATTCTCCTCAATCCTCATTTCTCCTTTCGTAAACATATTCATATTCCTTCCTCTCCTTTTTTCTATCATCACCTTTTCTCTCTAATATGGCTGTACATCTCCTTCACTACCTTCGACGACTCCGGTCTCTATTCTCCTCTGTTACAGCGCTCTCAGCCCGTCCCACGGCTCCATTGCAGTGACGCCGCTGAAGAGTTAAGTCTTGCGAGATCTCGGCAGTTGGTCCTCAACTTGCCGTTCATTTCTTTCCGCCCCTCTGTCAGTCACAGGCGCTTTCCTGACAGAACAACCCCTCAAACGGTCGCTACCAATTTATCTCAAGTTTCTCATTGTCCTTTTCAGGACATATTAAATTCTCCTAACAAATTTATTATTAACTATTATATACCTATTGTTCTCACTCCTTATTAATTATAATTCCCCTACACTTATTGTTTTGTGTCCTTTTCAGGACATATTAACTTTACCTGACAGACCTTACTATACTTATTGAAATGAATACTTCCACTTAACAACAATTAATATTGCCACACATGGCATATATAATTTATATTCACATATATATATATATATATATATATATATATATATATAAAATAAATTTCTTATTCACTATTCTTCTTTAGTCATAACTACATATATATATATATATATTCTATATATCAAACTATAACATGTCTTCTGAAAAATCTAAATCAGATCAATCTGTATATGTTTTAGATGAACAAATACATGAACTAGTTGACCAGTCGGTGTCACGGTCAGTCACCACTGCTGTTAATAATGCTATGGCCTCTATGCACGATTCTGTGACGAGGTCTGTATCTATGGCCTTAGCCCAAAATATTTCACATAAAAAGAGTCTATGCAAAAAGAGGCATAATAATGATGACGACCATATTTCTTCTAAAAACAAAAAATCTAGCATTAGAGAAATGGGTCCGGAACCTTATGACGGTGCACACCTCTCACAGCCATACCTCTCACAGCCATTATTCAGATGTCCCCATGTTACCTCATGAATCCTCTACCCGAGAGAAGGTCTCTGATATTGGGGTTAATAAAGCCTCTAAAAGATCTAAACCTGATTCATATATTGAAGACTCTCATGTTAATGACACTGATAATGATTATGATGATGAATACTATGATGTCTCTGATATTTCAGATGCTTATGACCCTCTTACAATCAAAATGAATCTGAGGACGATATTTCTTCTCATGATAATTCCTCACTTACAGATTCTACTGTCCTAGACAGCATAGGAGTCCCATTCTTTGACCCTGCACTCATAAAACACCCCCACTCTTGTCACGATTCGGCTTGCTGGAGGTGGATCCTCTGTGCCAGAGAGGGATTGGCGTGGACCGTGTCGGCGGACCGGTTCTAAGTTGCTACTGGTATTCACCAGAGCACGCCGCAAAGCGGGATGGTCTTGCAGCGGCGGTAGCAACCAGGTCGTATCCACCGGCAACGGCTCAACCTCTCTGACTGCTGAGATAAGCGCGGTACAAGGGAGTAGACAAGAGCAAGGTCGGATGTAGCAGAAGGTCAGGGCAGGCAGCAAGGATCGTAGTCAGGGGCAACGGCAGGAGGTCTGGAACACAGGCTAGGAACACACAAGGAAACGCTTTCACTGGCACAATGGCAACAAGATCCGGCGAGGGAGTGCAGGGGAAGTGAGGTATAAGTAGGGAAGTGCACAGGTAAGAGTACTGATTAAAACCACATGCGCCAATCAGTGGCGCACCGGCCCTTTAAATCGCAAGGTCCTGGCGCGCGCGCACCCTAAGGAGCGGGGCAGCGCGCGCCGGGACAGCACGGACGGGGAACGGGTCTGGTAAGTGAGTCGGAATGCGCATCGCGAACGGGCGCGTCCCGCATCGCGAATCGCATCCCGGCTGGGAGCATTATCGCAGCGCACCCGGTCGGCAGGTCTGACCGGGGCGCTGCAAATAAGAGAACGCCGTGAGCGCTCCGGGGAGGAGCAGGGACCCGGAGCGCTCAGCGTAACAGTACCCCCCCCCCCTTGGGTCTCCCCCTCTTTTTGGAACCTGAGAATTTGAGGATAAGATTTTTGTCCAGGATGTTGTCCTCAGGTTCCCATGATCTCTCCTCTGGGCCGCAATTCTCCCAATCCACCCAAAATTTTTTTTTACCTCTGACCGTCTTGGATGCCAGGATTTCTTTCACCGAAAAAACGTCAGAGGACCCGGAAACTGGAATGGGAGAAACAACTTTGGGAGAGAAGCGGTTAAGGATGAGTGGTTTAAGGAGAGAGACATGGAAAGCATTGGGAATACGGAGAGAAGGAGGAAGAATGAGTTTGTAAGAGATAGGGTTGATCTGGCACTTGATTTTGAAAGGACCAAGATAACGTGGTCCCAGTTTATAACTGGGAACACGAAAGCGGACATACTTGGCGGAGAGCCATACTTTGTCTCCGGGAGAAAAAATGGGGGGAATTCTTCTTTTCCTATCGGCATGTTTTTTCATCCGGGAAGAATCCTGTAAGAGAGAATTTTGAGTCTCTTTCCATATGGTGGAGAGGTCCCGAGTCACCTCATCAACAGCGGGCAGACCAGAGGGCATGGGAGTGGGAAGGGGGGGGGAAGAGGGTGACGGCTGTACACCACGAAGAATGGGGATTTAGCGGAAGATTCGGAGACTCTGAAATTGTACGAGAATTCGGCCCATGGTAGAAGATCTGCCCAGTCATCCTGGCGGTAGGAAACAAAATGTCGCAAATAATCACCCAGAACCTGATTAATTCTTTCTACTTGCCCATTGGATTGGGGATGATAAGAAGATGAGAAGTTTAATTTGATTTTGAGCTGATTACAGAGGGCCCTCCAGAATTTAGACACAAATTGAACGCCTCTAATCGAGATGATATGCGTGGGCAGCCCGTGAAGGCGAAAAGTGTGTACAAAAAATTGTTTCGCCAACTGAGGCGCAGAAGGAAGACCTGAAAGAGGGATAAAATGTGCCATCTTGGAGAATCGATCAACGACCACCCAAATAACTGTGTTGCCATGGGATAACGGTAAGTCAGTAATAAAGTCCATACCAATCTGAGACCAGGGTCGTTCAGGAACAGGCAGAGGATGGAGGAGACCAGCAGGTTTCTGGCGAGGGGTCTTGTCCCGGGCACAGACTGTACAAGCCCGCACGAAATCACCAACATCAGCTTCCAGGGTAGGCCACCAATAAAATTGAGAGATGAGCTGGATGGATTTTTTGATGCCAGCATGGCCTGCGAGGTGTGAGGAGTGTCCCCACTTGAGAATCCTGAGGTGCTGGCGTGGAGAGACGAAGGTCTTCCCTGGAGGAGTTTGTCTGATGGAAGCTGGAGAAGTGGAGATCAGACAGTCCGGAGGAATAATGTGTTGCGGGGAAGCTTCCACTTCAGAGGCATCCGATGAACGAGAGAGGGCATCAGCCCTAATGTTCTTGTCAGCAGGGCGGAAATGAATTTCAAAGTTAAAACGGGCAAAGAACAACGACCACCTAGCCTGGCGAGGGTTCAGCCGTTGGGCAGACTGAAGATAAGAGAGATTCTTGTGATCAGTGTATATAATAACTGGATATTTGGATCCCTCCAGCAGGTGCCTCCATTCCTCAAGTGACAATTTTATGGCCAGTAGTTCTCGATCGCCAATGGAGTAGTTTTTCTCCGCCGGAGAGAAGGTCCTAGAAAAGAAACCACAAGTAACAGCATGCCCGGAAGAATTTTTTTGTAGGAGTACTGCTCCAGCTCCCACCGAGGAGGCGTCTACCTCCAGCGAGAAGGGCTTAGATGGATCAGGTCTGGAGAGTACGGGAGCAGAAGAAAAGGCAGTCTTGAGATGATTGAATGCGTCTTCCGCTTGAGGAGGCCAGGACTTAGGGTTGGCGTTTTTCTTGGTTAGGGCCACGATAGGAGCCACAATAGTGGAAAAGTGCGGAGTAAATTGTCTGTAATAATTGGCAAACCCCAAAAAACGTTGGATAGCACGGAGTCCAGAGGGGCGTGGCCAATCCAATACGGCTGATAGTTTTTCTGGGTCCATTTGTAGTCCCTGGCCAGAGACTAAGTATCCTAGGAAGGGAAGAGATTGACATTCAAAGAGACATTTTTCCATTTTGGCATATAATTGATTGTCCCGAAGTCTCTGAAGAACCATGCGGACATGCTGGCGGTGTTCTTCTAGGTTAGCAGAAAAAATCAGAATATCGTCTAGGTAAACCACAACACAGGTATGTAGAAGATCACGAAAAATTTCATTTACAAAGTCTTGGAAGACGGCAGGGGCGTTGCAAAGCCCAAAGGGCATAACCAAATATTCAAAGTGTCCATCTCTGGTGTTAAAGGAGTACTCTGAAGCAAAACTTTTCTCCACCAATAGCAAGCATTGCCAAAGTTATATAACATAATAAATCACCTCCATTGACTTGCAGGCAGCCATCACTGTGTTTTGTGAAAACCGGAAGTACAGCTGATCTGTGTGGATTATGACTTTCGTTCCCCATTATGCAGCCGTCCGCAGCCATCTTGAGAACGAAGCGTCATCGTTCTCTGTATCCTCCCCACTGTATGCCGGCCCCCACACCCTCGAGACGGTCACTCCCACTCCTAAATATGCATGCCCCCTTCATTTGGTCAGCAGGCATTCGCTCGGCTGAGTAAACGCCTCCCCAGCCTCCCTCCTATCATGCTGAGCTGCGCGTGCCTGCGCACTCAGCATTTACTTTGGACCAGGCATGTGATCTTCCTTGTCCAGTAATATCCCTGATAGTTACGCTGGCGTTATTCACAAAAGGAGTTACACATTAAAGTAACGTGATACCCGTCCTATGTGCACGACCAAATGCAAAACGGACCTAATGATTCACAATAGTCTACCTATTGGGGAGGGCAGAGCAGGAGGGAGGGGAGGGGCTGAGGAGCAGGAGGGAGGCACGGAGGGACAGGAACTTGAAGCAAGGCAGCATGGGGGATGATGATTTTTACGTCACCCTCCACACCACCATAACCAGGAAGTGCCATGAAATACGGAGCGCTGCACCGGGAGAACAGCTGGACCAATTGCAACAAGAAGTACATGGCCAGAGAGGTACAGCCATGGGGAACATTTGTGGGATATAAATTTATGAATCAGAGTACTCCTTTAAATGCTGTCTTCCACTCGTCCCCCTCCCTGATGCGGATGAGATTATATGCACCTCTTAAGTCCAGCTTGGTAAAGATGTGGGCGCCTCGTAGGCGGTCAAAGAGTTCCGAGATAAGAGGTAGGGGATAGCGTTTTTTTACAGTGATTTTATTAAGTCCGCAGTAATCAATGCAAGGGCGTAGGGAGCCGTTTTTTTTGGAAACGAAAAAAAATCCAGCTCCGGCAGGGGAGGAAGACTTGCGGATAAACCCCTTTTTTAAATTCTCCTGGATGTACTCCGACATGGCTTGTGTTTCTGGAGCAGACAGAGGATAGATTCTGCCCCAGGGTGGAGTAGTACCAGGGAGGAGGTCAATGGGACAGTCATAAGGCCTGTGAGGAGGCAAAGTCTCTGCTTGTTTTTTGCAAAAAACATCAGCATAATCCAGATAGGCCTTGAGGAGACCAGATAATGGAGGAACCACAGGGTCTTGACTGACAGTACAGGGAGCAGGCTTAAGACAGTCCTTGTGGCAAGAAGTACCCCAGTTCTTGATTTCCCCCGTGGTCCAATCGAGGGTTGGGGAATGGCGTTGAAGCCACGGTAATCCAAGAAGAATTTCCGAAGTGCAGTTAGAGAGGACCAGAAACTCAATTTTTTCGTGATGGGGTCCGATGCACATCAAGAGGGGTTCCGTGCGGTAATGCACAGTACAGTCCAATCTTTCATTATTAACAGAGGCGATGTAGAGGGGTCTGGCGAGACTGGTCACCGGGATGTTGAACCTGTTGATGAAAGAGGCCAAAATAAAATTTCCTGCAGATCCGAAATCCAAGAAGGCCATAGCTGAGAAGGAGAAGGTAGAAGAAGAAATCCGCACAGGCACAGTAAGACGTGGAGAAGCAGAGTTCACATCAAGAGCTGTCTCACCTTTGTGCGGAGGCAGCGTGCGTCTTTCCTGACGTGGAGGTCGGATAGGACAATCCTTCAAGAAATGTTCGGTACTGGCACAGTACAGGCAAAGGTTCTCCATGCGGCATCGTGTCCTCTCTTGAGATGTCAAGCGAGACCGGTCAACTTGCATAGCCTCCATGGCGGAAGGCACAGGAACGGATTGCAGTGGACCAGAGGAGAGAGGAGCCGGGGAGAGAAACCTCCTCGTGCTAACAATGTCCATATCCTGGTGGAGCTCCTGACGCCTTTCGGAAAAACGCATGTCAATGCGGGTGGCAAGATGAATAAGTTCATGCAGGTTAGCAAGGCTTTCTCGTGCGGCCAGCACATCTTTGATGTTACTGGATAGGCCTTTTTTAAAGGTCGTGCAGAGGGCCTCGTTATTCCAGGACAATTCGGAGGCGAGAGTACGGAATTGGATGACATACTCGCCAACAGAAGAATTACCCTGGACTAGGTTCAGCAGGACAGTCTCGGCAGAAGAGGCTCGGGCAGGTTCCTCGAAGACACTTCGAATCTCCGTGAAGAAAGAGTGTACTAGACTTGTGCACTAGAAAAATATTCGTTTAATTTCGTTTTGTTTTTTCGTTTTGGAAAAAAATTTCGGTTCGGCAATATTTTCGGTTTAGATTTTTCGGATACATTCGGTATTCTCGTATTCGGGTTGTTTTTTTTCGGATACATTCGTTATTCGGGCACATTCGGTAAATCTTTTTACTCTTTTTTTGGACTTTAGCGATCCTAATAAATTATGGAGATACCTTTTTATTAAAATTTCGCAGGGTATCACAAAAAATCATAATAAAAATTGTATCTAACGAAATGTATCTTTTTTATTATGAAATGTTTATTCATTTTTAAACAGGGATCAATTTATGTGAGCGGGTAAAGCACTAAAAGTGTAGCCGACAATAGTAAAAATGTAGTGTGTGCGTGTTTTTCACTTTAAAAAAAAAATTTTTTTTAGGTAGTACTACTACTCCCAGCATGGAACACACTGTTCCATGATGGGAGTAGTAGTTACCTGTACTAATTGACAGATAGCAGGGGTCCCTTGCGATCCTCTTGTATAATGTATAGATGCGGCGGCTGCTCTTCTATGGTCCCCCGCACTCACGTATATATACACATATTCATATTTCCCGCAGAGCTGTGATTGGCCAGATGGTTCCAGCCAATCACAGCTCTCTGTGAGAAATAGGAATATGTATATATATACGGCCGTGCAGGGGACCATAGAAGAGCGGCCGCCGCATTCATACATTATACTGGAGGATCGCAGCGGGCGTCAGGAGTGATACCCGCAGTGATCTTTCCTTAACTACAAGTACTACCACTCCCAACATGGAGTACACTCTGCTCCATGCTGGGAGCTGTAGTACCTGCATTAATAGACAGATCGCAGCGGGTGTCAGAAGTTACACTCGCTGCGATATGTCTATTAATGCAGGTACTACAGCTCCCAGCATGGAGCAGAGTGTTCTCCATGTTGGGAGTATTAGTACCTGCAGTAAGGGACAGATCCCAGGGATGTCACTCCTCCTGACACCCCCTGCGATCGTCCTGATGTGAATGTCGGGATCAGTTGTTCTCAGGGCTACAGAGCCGGGAGAACAGCTGATGCTGAGCCTAGGTATACATCGTATATCTACTGCCCAGCAAGAACTTACAGTGAGCCTGCAATGTGTATACAGTATACACATTGCTGGCTCACTTAACCCCTTGCTGAGCTGTGCGCTATGCGCAAGCCCAGCAAGGGAAGAGTTAACTTACACTGCTGGACAATGTAGGTTAACCCTTTGGGCGGTATACACTATATACAGCTATCTATAGATAGCTGTATACAGTGTATACACAAGACGAAGTCCAGCTTACTTCCCTCGAGTCCCGGGTCGGGTTCGTGTAGCTCCGCCCCCTAGTGATGACGTCATTGGGGGCGGAGCTACACAAGGGAACAAGGCTAGTTAATCTGAAGCTCTGTTCACATTGTACGTTTTGTATAATGTGAACAGACCCTTCTGGCAGTGTCTACCCAGACAGGGAGACTCCAGCTGTTGCTAAACTACAACTCCCAGCATGCCCAGACAGCCAAAGGCTGTCTGGGCATGCTGGGAGTTGTAGTTTTGCACCAATTGGTGGCTCCCTGTTTGGGTAGACATTGCATCATGGGTGCTCTCCCCAGCGGACAGCGCCAAAAATGTCATAACCAATTTTTGGTGTTTTTTTTTCTTCTCTTTTCAGATCCGTGTATGCAGAGGATTACTGCGGATTCGATGGATTACGACGGATTATTTATTTTTTCCTTTAATAAAATGGTTAACGAGGGCTGTGGGGGAGTGTTTTTTTAAATAAAATAATTTTTCCAATGTGTTGTGTTTTTTATAATTTTTATTGAATTTTCAGGGTTAGTAGCGGAAGCTGTCTTATTGACGGAATCCATTACTAGGCCAGGGCTTAGTGCTAGCCCCAAAAACAGCTAGCGCTAACCCCCAATTATTACCCCGGTACCCACCGCCACAGGGGTGCCGGGAAGAGCCGGTACCAACAGGCCCGGAGCGTCAAAAATGGCGCTCCTGGACCTAGGCGGTAACAGGCTGGCGTTATTTAGGCTGGGGAGGGCCAGTAACAATGGTCCTCGCCCACCCTGGTAACGTCAGGCTGTTGCTGTTTGGTTGGTATTGTGCTGAGAATGAAAATACGGGGAACCCTATGCGTTTTTTTTTTTATTTAAATAAAAAATAAAAAAATAAAAACGCATAAGGTTCCCCGTATTTTCATTCTCAGCACAATACCAACCAAACAGCAACAGCCTGACGTCACCAGGGTGGGCGAGGACCATTGTTACTGGCCCTCCCCAGCCTAAATAACGCCAGCCTGTTACCGCCTAGGCCCAGGAGCGCCATTTTGACGCTCCGGGCCTGTTGGTACCGGCTCTTCCCGGAACCCCTGTGGCGGTGGGTACCGGGGTAATAATTGGGGGTTAGCGCTAGCTGTTTTTGGGGCTAGCACTAAGCCCTGGCCTAGTAATGGATTCCGTCAATAAGACAGCTTCCACTACTAACCCTGAAAATTCAATAAAAAAATAAAAAAACACAACACATTGGAAAAATTATTTTATTTAAAAAAACACTCCCCCACAGCCCTCGTTAACCATTTTATTAAAGGAAAAAATAAATAATCCGCCTTAATCCATCGAATCCGCAGTAATCCTCTGCATACACGGATCTGAAACGAGAAGAAAAAAACACAAAAAATTGGTTATGACATTTTTGGCACTGTCCGCTGGGGAGAGCACCCATGATGCAATGTCTACCCAAACAGGGAGCCACCAGTTGGTGCAAAACTACAACTCACAGCATGCCCAGAGAGTCTTTGGCTGTCTGGGCATGCTGGGAGTTGTAGTTTAGCAACAGCTGGAGTCTCCCTGTCTGGGTAGACACTGCCAGGAGGGTCTGTTCACATTATACAAAACGTACAATGTGAACAGAGCTTCAGATTAACTAGCCTTGTTCCCTTCTGTAGCTCCGCCCCCTAATGACGCCATCACTAGGGGGCGGAGCTACACGAACCCGGCCCGGGACTCGAGGGAAGTAAGCTGGACTTCGTCTTGTGTATACACTGTATACAGCTATCTATAGATAGCTGTATATAGTGTATACCGCCCAAAGGGTTAACCTACACTGTCTAGCAGTGTAAGTTAACTCTTCCCTTGCTGGGCTTGCGCATAGCGCACAGCTCAGCAAGGGGTTAAGTGAGCCAGCAATGTGTATACTGTATACACATTGCAGGCTCACTGTAAGTTCTTGCTGGGCAGTAGATATACGATGTATACCTACGGCTCAGCGTCAGCTGTTCTCCCGGCTCTGTAGCCCTGAGAACAGCTGATCCCGACATTCACATAAGGACGATCGCAGCGGGTGTCAGGAGAAGTGACATCCCTGGGATCTGTCCCTTACTGCAGGTACTAATACTCCCAACATGGAGAACACTCTGCTCCATGCTGGGAGCTGTAGTACCTGCATTAATAGACATATGGCAGCGAGTGTCCTGACACCCGCTGCGATCTGTCTATTAATACAGGTACTACAGTTCCTAGCATGGAGCAGAGTGTACTCCATGTTGGGAGTAGTAGTACTTGTAGTAAAGGGAAGATCACTGCGGGTATCACTCCTGACGCCCGCTGCGATCCTCCAGTATAATGTATGAATGCGGCGGCCGCTCTTCTATGGTCCCCTGCACGGCCGTATATACACATATTCCTATTTCTCACAGAGAGCTGTGATTGGCTGGAACCATCTGGCCAATCACAGCTCTGCGGGAAATATGAATATGTGTATATATACGTGAGTGCAGGGGACCATAGAAGAGCAGCCACCGCATCTATACATTATACAAGAGGATCGCAAGGGACCCCTGCCATCTGTCAATTAGTACAGGTAACTACTACTCCCATCATGGAAGAGTGTGTTCCATGCTGGGAGTAGTAGTACTACCTAAAAAATGTTTTAAAAAAAAAGTGAACAACACGCACACACTACATTTTTACTATTGTCGGCTACATTTTTAGTGCTTTACCCGCTCACATAAATTGATCCTTGTTTAAAAATGAATAAGCATTTCATAATAAAAATGATACATTTCATTAGATACAATTTTTTCCATCACCACTGTATCTTTTTTATTATGATTTTTTTATGATACCCTACGAAATTTTAATAAAAAAGGTATCTCCATAATTTTTTAGGATCGCTAAAGTCCAAAAAAAGAATAAAAAGATTTACCGAATGTACCCGAATACCGAATGTATCCGAAAAATCAAACTATCTGTATCCTTTTTATTATCTTTGTTATCAGAACGAATTCTTCACATTCGTTTACGGATAACTAATGCATTCGTTATTTACAGCATATGGTCGGGAAATAACGAATGTATTCGTTACTTTGCTATTCGTATTATCGTGGCTATTTGGGAATGTTCAAAATATGTTTTCGTGCATTCAGATTGGTCCGAATGCACGAAAACGGTAAAATTCGGTAATTTAGACATTCGTGCGGAACCGAATTGCACATGTCTAGAGTGTACAGAGGCAGTGACAGGATCATTGCGGTCCCAGAGTGGTGTGGCCCATGACAGGGCTTTCCCAGACAGAAGGCTGACTACGAAAGCCACCTTTGACCTTTCAGTTGGAAACTGGTCCGACATCATCTCCAAATGCAGGGAACATTGTGAAAGAAAACCACGGCAAAATTTAGAGTCCCCATCAAATTTATCCGGCAAAGACAATCGGAGGCTGGATGCGGCCACTCGCTGCGGAGGAGGTGCAGGAGCTGGCGGAGGAGATGATTGTTGAAGCTGTGGTAGTAGCTGCTTTAGCATCACGGTCAGTTGAGACAGCTGGTGGCCTTGTTGCGCTATCTGTTGCGACTGCTGGGCGACCACCGTGGTGAGGTCAGCGACAACTGGCAGCGGGACCTCAATGGGATCCATGGTCGGATCTACTGTCACGATTCGGCTGGCTGGAGGTGGATCCTCTGTGCCAGAGAGGGGTTGGCGTGGACCGTGTCGGTGGACCGGTTCTAAGTTGCTACTGGTATTCACCAGAGCCCGCCGCAAAGCGGGATGGTCTTGCAGCGGCGGTAGCAACCAGGTCGTATCCACCGGCAACGGCTCAACCTCTCTGACTGATGAGATAAGTGCGGTACAAGGGAGTAGACAAGAGCAAAGTCGGACGTAGCAGAAGGTCAGGGCAGGCAGCAAGGATCGTAGTCAGGGGCAACGGCAGGAGGTCTGGAACACAGGCTAGGAACACACAAGGAAACGCTTTCACTGGCACAATGGCAACAAGATCCGGCAAGGGAGTGCAGAGGAAGTGAGGTATAAGTAGGGAAGTGCACAGGTGAAGGTATTGATTAAAACCTCATGCGCCAATCAGTGGCGCACCGGCCCTTTAAATCGCAAAGACCCGGCGCGTGCGCGCCCTAAGGAGCGGGGCTGCGCGCGACGAGACAGCACAGACGGGGAACGGCTCTGGTAAGCGAGTCGGGATGCGCATCGCGAGCGGGCGCGTCCCGCATCACGAATCGCATCCCGGCTGGGAACATTATCGCAGCGCACCCGGTCGGCAGGTCTGACCGGGGCGCTGCGAATAGGAGAACGCTGTGAGCGCTCCGGGGAGGAGCGGGGACCCGGAGCTCTCGGCGTAACAGTCTTTAATTTAGATATTTATTTTATTATGTACAGTTATAGCATTAAACATGCATAATGCGAGGCCTCCTGTTCTTGTTATAAAATTGGAAATTTTCCTACTTTTGGTGACGGAAAATATAGATTTTATAAAAGACAGGAGGCGAGCATTCTCCCTCCCATTACCCACCCTCATATTTTCTGTGTTCTTTTTCAGCATATTGATTCTCTTTAAGTACATAATCGTCTAGAGATACAGTTCCTGTTACTTCTTTTCTGATATTTCAAGTTTACTCACCTTCCGGATACAGGAGGATGTTACAAGTCTTCTTTGTTCCTGGATCTTCTTCTGTTATCCTTATGGAATGATTGATTTCGAGACTTTTATATGTTCTATAGTTTGTAAAGAAAGAGGAAGTTACCTCAGGCACTAGTCCTTTTATGACATAAGGGACACTCTCATTGGTTACTATCAGTACATAGCATTTGATTGCACTCTTTATCTAAGTTTTTTCTTCTCATTATTGTAAAAAACTTTTTAAATACTAACTGCTAATTGGTTGCAGTAAAGAAATTTCTCCATAATGCTCGCCTCCTGTCTTTTATAAAATCTATATTTTCCGTCACCAAGAGTAGGAAAATTTCCAATTGTATATGGTTTGCTGGACATTCACATATGTGTTGCCCTGTGTTATTACATTGCACATGCATATTCATGTATTTTGTAATTAAGCAAACACTTAGTATATTGCAGATGGCAGATGGTCAAACATTTCCAAACCTAGCCTTTGCATAAGCATGTTTCCATGTAAGAGAACGTGTATGGTCACATGTCCAACTCCTATCCAATGATTGCTCAGTTCCAACCCCTTTGTCCTGAATAGGAGAGAGAATCAATTCTCTGTCATTATATGAGGAAACTGAAAAAATGAGGTGTAGTTAAAGTCAGGCACACCTCATACAAGTGGGCCCCCATTAACCAGTCTTGTCTACAATAAATAAAGTCTACTCTGCCTAGTGCCTTGCTGCAAGAACATAACTATCTTAAGCCCAAGAAGCTGAGGGGGTAGTATTAGGTAGAAGTATTTGGGGGCCTAATTGCAAAAGAAAACTGGCATTCGCTTACCTCTGGTCCTGGTCCAGTTACATACGAACAAGTCGATGAGTTGTACCTTGATATGCCAAAAGAGAGATGTCATAGCACAGTAAGTGGAGAGGAATTTGACATAAACAGCTCTTGTAATTTGAAAGCTCAAATATATGTTGATCCTTATCTTTAACCAGGTGAATTACACAAGTACATTGTGGAATTGAATAACACAGTAGTGTTGAATGGTAGCTCCATTGTAACTGTATGCCCATCTAGAGGATCTGTGCTTGATAAGTTCTGTCATGTTGTGATCTGCAGTTTTGTGACAAAAGGAAAAGAAAATATATTTGATTCTTTGCTTTTGCAGCACACTCTTAACCTCTTACCGCTGAATATAATTCCACACAATGGCACCATTTTGTCACAGGGTACAAAAGGTGAGCCCCTGAATAGTGTTTCATACTGTGCTCCTTAAATATAAGTGACACACACTGTGCCATAATCAGATCAGCAAGGGTCTGACTACCAGCCCCCCTCGGTAAAACTCTGCAGCCTCTTTAGTGTTTACATGTGCTCAGTACCTGCAATTTCCATACTAATAAAATTCCAGTGCAAGGTACCACAGCCCTTGTCCTGTTCATTTGAATTCTACTAGTCTGGCATCTGCAGGTACTGAGCCCATGTAAACATTGAAGAGTCTGCAACGGCCCCCTCAAAAAGCAAGTGTACTTGGAGCCAGACCCTCCAATCCCTCAAAACAGTGTACCAGTGTAACCTTGTCTTCAGAACCTGAACTTTTCATTAGAGATGAGCGAACTTTTAAAAAATTTGATTCGGCCGATTCACCAAATTTTTCTAAAAAATCAGTTTCGATCCAAATTTATTCGTGGTGAATCTATATTAAAAATGGCTATTTCTGTCTCAATAGGGGTATAGAACACTTTGCTGGAGTGTTCTGTGGTAGTGAAATAATATTGTTATTCAGAATAACATGCAGATTACGGCATCGCTTTTAGAATCACTGCCGCAGAGTGGCACAATGACAGAGCCTGGATGTGGCATCAGCATGAGGAGACCATATAGTTGCTGAATGACACAGTGTGGAGGTTTTGGCAGCATGAGGAGACCATATAGTGACTGAATGGCACAGCGTGGAGGTGTTGGCAGCATGAGGAGACCATATAGTGGCTGAATGACACAGCATGGAGGTGTTGGCAGCATGAGGAGACCATATACTGGCTGAATGACAAAGCGTGGGGGTATTGGCAGCATGAGGAGACCATATAGTGGCTGAATGACACAGCGTGGAGGTGTTGGCAGCATGAGGAGACCATATAGTGGCTGAATGAAACAGCGTGGAGGTGTTGTCAGCATGAGGAGACCATATAGTGGCATGAGGAGACCATACAGCTTGAATGAGGCTGAAGCACAAGGAGACCATATAGTGGCTGAATGACACAGCATGGAGGTGGTGGCAGCATGAGGAGACCATATAGTGGCTGAATGGCACAGCCTGGAGTTGGCGGCAGATGAGGAGACAATAGGGCCTCACAAACTCTAATAATAAAAGATGAATTTTGAAATTGCAATTGAAGATGTATTGTACCTAGTGCTACCATAAACATATATAGGTAATGTCCTAGGCTCAGCAGCATCACTAAACCATGTAGTTGCTATAAGACACATACAGGAGCAGGCAGCAGCATGAGTACACAAGAGGGATTCACAACCCCTAACATTAAAAGGTGAATGTTGAAATCTCTATTGGAAATGCATGTTAGCTAGTGCTACCATCCAAAAATGTGAGGCCCAAGCCCAGAAGCATCAGTAAACCTGAAAGACACAGGAGCAGTCAGGAGCAGGCATCAGCAGTACCCAAGAGGGTTTCATATCCCCTTACATTGAAAGATCAATGTTGAAATTTCTATTAAGCATGTATTTAGCTTGTGCTAAACATCCAATAATTTAAGGCCCAAGCCCAGAAGCATCAGTAAGCAAAGTAATTCCTGAAAGACACAGGAGCAGTCCGGAGCAGGCATCAGCAGTACACCCCCCTCAGGTTTCAGATCCCCTTAAATTGAAAGATCAATGTTGAAATTTCTATTAAGCATGTATTTAGCTTGTGCTAAACATCCAAAAATGTAAGGCCCAAGCCCAGAAGCATCAGTGAGCCAAGTAATTCCTGAAAGACACAGGAGCAGTCCAGAGCAGGCATCAGCAGTATACCAGAGGGTTTCATATCCCCTTACATTGAAAGATCAATGTTGAAATTTCTATTAAGCATGTATTTAGCTTGTGCTAAACATCCACAAATTTAAGGCCCAAGCCCAGAAGCATCAGTAGGCCAAGTAATTCCTGAATGACCTAGGAGCAGTCAGGCGCAGGCATCAGCAGTACACCCGAGGATTTCACAACCCCTTACATTGAAAGATCAATGTTGAAATCTGAATTGAGCATTTATGTTAACAAGTGCTACCATAACATATATTGAGTTAATATCCCAGTCTCAGCAGCATCAGAAAATGATATATTGGCTGAATGACACATCCTGGAGGTGGGGAAAGCATAAGGAGCCCATTTAGTGTCTGAAAGGTATAGCCTGAAGGTGACTGAAGCATGAGGAGACCATATAGTGGCTGAATGACACAGGGTGGAGGTGTTGACAGCATGAGGAGACCATATAGTGGATGAATGGCACAGCCAGGAGTTTGCAGCAGCATGAGTAGACACTAGGTCTTCACAATCCCTAAGATTAAAAGATGAATTCAGAAATTTAAATCGAAGATTTTGGATAGCTAGTGCTACCTACCATAACATAATTTTTATTCCCAGACCCAGCCCCGGCAGCGGTATCAGTAAACCATATATTGCCTTAATGACACAGCCTGGAATTGGCTGAAGCATGAGTACACACCAGGGCTTCACAATCCCCAAGAAAAAACACAAGAATTTTTGAAATTTAAAATGAAGATTTTGTATAGCGGGTGCTACCTACCATAACAAACTTTTTATTCCCACACCCAGGCCCAGCAGCGGTATCAGTAAACCATATATTGCCTGAATGACACAGCCTGGAGTTGGCTGAAGCATGAGTACACACCAGGGCTTCACAATCCCCAAGAAAAAACACAAGAAGTTTTGAAATTTAAAATGAAGATTTTGGATAGTTGGTGCTACCTACCATAACAAAATTTTTATTCCCACATCCAGGCCCAGCAGCAGTATCAGTAACCATATATTGCCTGAATGACACAGCCTGCAGTTGGTTGAAGCATGAGGAGACCATTGAAATGTATGATTTCTTTTATTTAAATTTAAGATTTTGAAATTTCATTTAATGATTTTGAAATTGAACTTTTATGTCCCAAGTTTTAGTGTCAAGGACCCCGGCGTGTGGGTACAAAGGGCCAAATCTAACAAGCCTCCATAGGGTTCATGTGGCCGTGAGATGTAGGCGCAACATCTCCATTGCCCTGACCAGCCATTGTTTCCAACACTTTTTGCCAAGACAAACCATGTGAAGATCAGCGTGACATCGCCATGCCCTGCACACATGGTATGCTGAAGGGCCACTGAGACCTGTCTGGGCAGTAGAGGCTGAGGAAATGGTGGAGGATGAGGAGGCGGAGCCGCACACTGTCACAGGACCAACGGGCTGACAGCGTGGAGCAGGAAGCGGCGTGACCTGTCCAAGTTGGGGTTGTGGCTGAGCAGGAACCACATTTACCCAGTGAGCTGTAAAGGACATGTATTGTCCCTGACCGTAATTACAGCTCCAGACATCTGCGCTGCCGTGCACTTTGGTACACACCGACAGGCTCAAGGACTGGCCCACCTTCTCTTCCACAATGTTGTGCAGGGCTGGTACTGCCTTCTTCGCAAAGAAATTACGGCTTGGTACTCTCCACCTCGGCTCAGCACACGCCATCAGTTCTCTGAAAGAAAAAAGGAAAAAGGGGGGCTCAGCTAAAATGATGGTAAATGAGGGTGCTTGACCTGCATAAAACTAACCACAGGCAAAAAAGAAAAAGAAATGCTTATGGAAGCACACCTGAAACAATCAATTATTCCAAAAATAACAATCTTTATTGGAGCACAAATAATACAAGGCAAATAAGGAAGTATAAAGACACACACAGATTAAAAACACTTAAAAAGGCCCTACCTGGGCCACACCACACAGATGAGACATGGTGTATGTCTCATACAAAATCCGGGCTAATAAATGTGGAGTTCTACCCTCAAAGAAAATAACAATAAATATATGTATGCGAGCGCATGGAATCTCTACCCGGTCAAGAAATCTGCAATATATCAATATGCTATAAAGAATCTCTAATAATGAATGCAGACAATGGTCTCACAGTGGAAATCTCAGAAAGAGTCATACATGGCTCATGTAATATATAAATGGATAAAGAGTCAGCTGTGCAAATAATCCTATAGAGATAGCTGCCAAATATGGAGACCAGATATAAGAGAAGCAAGGCTCGCAAGAGGGTTAGAGCAAAATGTCACTCATCCGCCCGGATCCAGGAACCTCCACGCGTTCCGTCACTAAGTGACTTCCTCAGGAGTGTGAAGGTATAAAGTGAATGACGTGTCTTATATACTATAGCTAAACTAAAGAAATACCTTGCAGGTGTGACAATAGGATCCCCCGCCATAGCAAACACCGCATCATCTGACGCTCCGGTCAGAGTGCAGATGATGTCATCACAACACAACGCGTCGCAATCAGCACCCGTCGGCGTGGTGACGTGTATGAATATTCAGAAGTCTTAGTCACCAACAAAATGGCGGCCTATCCATATACAAACACATGGACTCCCGTAAGATGGAGCCGATGTGATATATACCAGAGGTTCCCATAGAAACAACGCAATCGCGTTGGCGTCAGCCGGTGCGGTTAGTGTAACGCCACTGTCTCCATAGAAACAGAGTGTCATGTGACCAATTACAAAAGATCACTTGACCGGTAATGTTTAAACCGTTCCCATAGAGATGATGCGGAGGAGCTAGCCGTCAGCCAGCACGAGAGCATCACCCCATTAACTGTTGAAAAAACACATGACATCTCTGTGCTTCATATGATAATATTATGGAGAATCCATAATTGACCACCCATATCCTTAACCACAAATGTAAGTATATTAGTACATATAGAATCACAATTCTCCAATCAATGTACTCAGTGTATATAATATATATCCCATGATCGCAAAGTTCATATGCCCTAAAACGGAAATTGCAATTATAAAGTACCTGTAATACCACATATAATTAATCCAGTGAATTGAAACACAACTCAAATCTCTACCACATATATATATATAGACCACATTAATAATTCATAAATAAATAAATAAACCCCTCATGTGAAACTTAATAAAGTGCAGGTGAAATCTATGCCAAAATACCCAAATAGATCATGCTTAAAAAACCTTTCAAATAAAACCTAATAGTGCAAAAAATTATAAATAAATAAAATGTCCCTATATATGTGTACCATATTTAAAATTATATAACGTGATACCTAGTGATCAAAGCCTCATTAATACATGATAAATTAACCCTGCCTAATACCGGTATTTTGATATTTGCATAGAACCTCAAAATATCATCAAAGAAGCAAAACACCATATATATATCATCTTATTGGTTGTGTCTAATTCTGCCGGGCTATTGTCACACCTGCAAGTTCCCTAAAATTATATACAATTCCTATCGTACCCTCATTACCCTGTATGTTCAGTCTGTGGGAAACATCTTCCCAGACTTAGGGAACACCTATATGCATATGGCAAATAATAATATATACAAATATACAAAGAAGTCCCATATAGACCTCAATATGTACATGTAAATACAAAAATCCCATGTACAAAAACTCCCATCGTGTTGTGTTGTGATGACATCATCTGCACTCTGACCGGAGCGTCAGATGATGCGGTGTTTGCTATGGCGGGGGATCCTATTGTCACACCTGCAAGGTATTTCTTTAGTTTAGCTATAGTATATAAGACACGTCATTCACTTAATACCTTCACACTCCTGAGGAAGTCACTTAGTGATGGAACGCCTGGAGGTTCCTGGATCCGGGCGGATGGGTGACATTTTGCTCTAACCCTCTTGCGAGCCTTGCTTCTCTTATATCTGGTCTCCATACTTTGCAGCTATCTCTATAGGATTATTTGCACAGCTGACTCTTTATCCATTTATTTATTACATGAGCCATGTATGACTCTTTCTGAGATTTCCACTGTGAGACCATTGTCTGCATTCATTATTAGAGATTCTTTATAGCATATTGATATATTGCAGATTTCTTGACCGGGTAGAGATTCCATGTGCTCGCTTACATATATTGCAGATTTCTTGACCGGGTAGAGATTCCATGTGCTCGCATACATATATTTATTGTTATTTTCTTTGAGGGTAGAACGCCACATTTATTAGGCCGGATTTTGTATGAGACATACACCATGTCTAATCTGTGTGGTGTGGCCCAGGTAGGGCCTTTTTAAGTGTTTTTAATCTGTGTGTGTCTTTATACTTCCTTATTTGCCTTGTATTATTTGTGCTCCAATAAAGATTGTTATTTTTGGAATAATTGATTGTTTCAGGTGTGCTTCCATATGCATTTCTTTTTTGCCATCAGTTCTCTGAAATGTACAGAGTCCACCATTTGAAAAGGGAGGGACTGCAGCACCAGCAACTTAGACAGGAACACATTCAACTTCTGTGCCGTTGGATGAGTGGGCGCATACTGTTGTCTCTTGGGCATGCCTACTCGGATGGATTGTTGGCGGAATGGCTGACTATAAGTGGGAGAAGCAAGAGCATCTGGAGCGACAGAAGGAGGGTATGACACACAGCTCCCTTCGGCTGAGGTGGTGGAGCCTTGGCTGGCTGAAGGAGGGAGCGGCTGGCCGCTGGGTGATACAGCAGGCTGGACCACTACATTGGAGCCACGGTTCTCTTAGGTGGCGAAGCATGTGTTGACGCAGGGCCGTGGTGCCAAAATTGGGACCCTGGCCACGCTTCACCTTCTTGCATGTGGCTACGACAACCTCCTCCGGATGCTTGATGAAAAACTGCCACACCGCCGACTAGCTGATTATCCCACCAACAGTCCGCACTAATTGACTGCTACTGCGGCTGTCTCCAGGAACCCCTGTTCCACTACCTCCCGGAAAGGGAGGCTGCCACGAAGCAGGTGGTCTCCCCCGGTTTGGCTCCAGAATTTCCACTTCTGCCACCACGCTGACTGCCAACCATCCTACCGCCTTGCTGGCTCAGCTGCTGCCTCACGGGCAACCTGCAACCCTCTTCTCCTGATGATGATGAAGCCCCTTCTGCACCCGGCTCCTAGTGCGATTGGCTTCATCATCATCATCATCATCATCATCGAGTTGTGTCTGCACGTCACTGATGTCCTCCTAAGGTTCCTCAACAGTGTCTGCTTCAGGACCCTGAACCCTGGCAACACTGCCTCCCATGTCACTCTCCTCATTAGTACTTGCCCGCCTAGCGGAGGAAGCGGCGCATGTCTCCACCCCTTCTTGGCTGGGCAGTAGCTGCTGACTGTCCTCTATTAGTTTGTCCTCAGTGAATAGTGGAGCTGAACCCACAGCATAAGATATTTCTGTAGGAGAGGAAACAGCACAGGACACAGGCAACTGGAGGACAGGGTCTGCTCCTGGGCCATGCCAACTGAGGGTTGTGTCTGAGGAACCCACCGACTGTTGACTGGGGGTGTCAGATGTCACTTTTGATGAAGTGGATGACCGTGTTAACCAATCAACGATGGCAGTTGGGTTGCTGGTCGAGACACGACTGCTAGCTGATAACGGGAGCTCAGGCCTCTCGCCGCGACTCCTGCTGCCACTCGCCCCTAGTCTGCTGCGACCTCTGCCTGAAGGATTTAGGCCTCTGCCACTCCTCTGTGCACATCCTGGCACTTCTCTGCCTGACATACTTAGTGCGTATATGAGGGTAGTACAATATGCTTCACTACTCTTAAAACAGTGTTTGTCTAGAACAGCAGCAGGTGATTACTTTTGGCTGTCCTTTCACAGTATGTAGGCCCTTGACAGATTAACAGGTACAAAATAGTACACTACTTAGATGTACGTATGCGGTATGCACTTAGGAGGGCAGAAAAATGCGCTACAATGAGCCTAAAAACTCTAAGTTTTGTAAAACACCAGCCAGTGAGTACTATTGCTTGGACTTTCACAGTAAGTAGGCCCTTGACAGATTAACAGGTACAAAATGGTACACTACTTAGATGTACGTATGCGGTATGCACTGATGCGGCAGCAAAATGTGCTACAATATGCATTAAAAACTCTGTATTTTTGTAAAACACCGGCCGGTGAGTACTAGTGCTTAGACTTTCACAGTATGTAGGCCCTTGACAGATTAACAGGTACAAAATGGTACACTACTTAGATGTACGTATGTGGTATGCACTGATGAGGGCAGAAAAATGCGCTACAATACGCATTAAAAACTGTATTTTTGTAAAACACCAGCCGGTGATGAGTACTAGTGCTTGGACTTTCACAGTATGTAGGCCCTTGACAGATTAACAGGTACAAAATGGTGCACTACTTAAATTTAGGTATGTGGTATGCACGTATGAGGGGAAAAAATGCGCTACAGTACACTTGGAAAGCATATTTTTGTAAAAAATGCTGAATAAAGTGACTGGGAAGTTATGGCTAGTGTAAAAATCCTTCTCAGTGAGAACAAGCAAAGCACTGCACTGCTCTCTGTCCACAACGCTGATGTGATTTGCAGTTGGCAGTGGAACGCAGCGGTATGATCAATTCAGCGTGTCTGTGTAACACACAGAGACACGCAGCCGTCCTCTCTCTGCAGTGAATGGCATAAAATGACCAGCTGCAAAATGGCTGGCAATTATATAGGGCTGTGACATCACATGGGTGACTGAATCCTGATAGGCTGCATCCTGCATGTGATTCAGGGTCATCCTGCCTAACTCCCTTCCCGCCTTCCCAGCATCCCCTGCCCCATGTACTGACATGTGGATCCACCAATTTTAAGTGTCCTGGAGCCTGGAACGCTGTAAAATAGAGTTTAATTAAGCGATTCGCACGATAGAATCGTGGTGATATTCGCATTCGTTGCGAATCGAATAAATCCTGAAATTTTTTATGAATTCAGGTTTGTCTGCTTCGATTCGCTCATCTCTACTTTTCATCTTGGTCTGTGAACCTGCACATTTGTTTGGTAAACTTAATAAGTGGGTATCTAAAATCCCTGCATTTTAGGAATTATTTCCCAATGCTTGGATACCGGTGAACTTAAAGGGGTACTACCCTGGAAAACATTTTTTTTTTTTATCAATTGGTGCCAGAAAGTTAAACAGATTTGTAAATTACTTCTATTAAAAAAAATCTTAATCCTTCATGTACTTATCAGCTGTTGTATGCTCCACAGGAAGTTCTTTTCTTTTAGAATTTCCTTTCTTTCTGACCACAGTGCTCTCTGCTGACACCTCTGTCCTTTTCAGGAACCGTCCAGAGTAGGAGCAAATCCCCATAGCAAACCCATCCTGCTCGGGACTGTTCCTAAAATGGACAGAGGTGTCAGCAGAGAGCACTGTGGTCAGACAGAAAGGAAATTCAAAAAGAAAATAACTTTCTGTGGAGCATACAACAGCTGATAAGTACAGAAAGGATTAAGATTTTTAATAGAAGTAATTTACAAATCAGTGTAACTTTCTGGCTCCAGTTGATTTAAAAAAAAAAAAATATCAGGGGAATACCCCTTTAATCTGCAGGATCACCAGTTTATACCACACCCCTGTCGTCGCAAACGTTCTACCAGCCAGTCAAATATCCATGTCACAGAAGTCCATACCATACATCACTCTCCACTTGTCACATTTTATACCTAGGTCTAAAAAGTTACTGTTCCTGCTCATGTTTCTTTTCATGGTGTGATGATGTTGCTCTAGAGCTGTGCTTTCCAAATTGTGTGTGGCAATCTCCAGAGGTTTTGCCGAACTGTCCTGTCTTGCATCAGCAGCCGCCACTGGTCATTGTTCTTAAGTGGCCACGACCAATGCTTCCTGATCTTGAACTGGCAGCCAGCACATGGCCACTTTAACTCAGTGAACAGTGGTGGCTGCCATAACTAACGAGTGACTCCTCCAACAATGGGCCCTAGGAGGGGAGCAAAAGGGCGTCAGTTATCAGGAGATTAGCGGAAGCTGCCATCCCTGCACCTGAGCCTGCAGGAGCAGGACAGAGAGCCACTGGCCAGACGTTAGATGATAGATTGATGAAGGAGGTTAAAAAAATGGCACATGGGGTGATAAAGGGGGTTAATGAAATGGCACAGAAGGTGTTCATCTTCATGAAGGTGATGAACTGGGAAAGGGGGTGATAAAATTGCACAAGGGGGCAATAAGGGAGGGGATGAAATGGCACGGGAGTTGATCAGGGGGAGAAAAAGTGGCTCAGGGGGTGATACAGGGAGGTGATGATGTGTCATAGGTGGTGATAAAGGAGGGGATAAAATGGCACAGGGGTGATTAAGTGGCACAGGGTTTGATAAGAGGGAGTGATGAATTATCACAGGGGGTGATGAAGTGGCACTGGGGGTGATAAAAGGGGGTGATGAAATGACACAAGGGGGTAGCAGCCACATTTGTAATGCTGATACTGAATACTGTTATCACATTATGTGCCATAGGATGGGCAATGTGATACCATGCAATTGGCGGTACGGCGAGGTGTGTGTCAACAAATTATGCATGTCTAAGAAGGGTGTCACCAACATGAAAAGATTGGACAACTCTGCTCTACAGATTTTCTGTCTCTGAGAGAATTAACTTTGTCTTTGTGAGAGAAAGAGCTGAACAAAGACATTTCTGAACTATACTGATTTCTTCATTGGCCTACAGTTGGGTCAGTGCTGCCTGTCTGTCATGTCAAAAAGACTATACTGAATGAATCTGAGAGTCCTATCACACCACAGCAGCCACTACAGAGTGAGTAAAGGGAACCACTGTGAACCAACCTGTAAAGATCCTCTACAGTAGTTTAACCTCTTAAGGACCAAGGACGTATGAATACGTCCTTGGTCCTGCTCCCTTGATATAACGCGGGGTCCCACGGTGACCCCGCATCATATCACGGCGGGCCCGGCGCTATTAACCCTTTAGCCGCGAGGCTCAGCTAAAAGGGAAAGTAAAAAGTGCCGGTTAGCTCAGTGAGCTGTTCGGGATAGCCGCGGTGAAATCGCGGCATCCCGAACAGCTTACAGGACAGCCGGAGGGTCCTTACCTGCCTCCTCGCTGTCGATCGCCGAATGACTGCTCAGTGCCTTAGATCCAGGCATGAGCAGTCAAGCGGCAGAATCATCGATCACTGGTTTCCTATGAGAAACCAGTGATCAATGTAAAAGATCAGTGTGTGCAGTGTTATAGGTCCCTATGGGAGCTATAACACTGCAAAAAAAAGTGAAAAAAAGTGAATAAAGATCATTTAACCCCTCCCCTATTAAAAGTTTGAATCACCCCCCTTTTCCCATAAAAAAAAAGTGTAAATAAAAATAAACATATATGGTATCGCCGCGTGTGTAAATGTCCAAATTATAAAAATATATAGTTAATTAAACCGCACGGTCAATGGCGTACGCGCGAACAAATTCCAAAGTCCAAAATAGTGCATTTTTGGTCACTTTTTATATCATGAAAAAATGAATAAAAAGCTATCAATAAGTCCTATCAATTCAAAAATGGTACCATTAAAAACTTCAGATCACGACACAAAAAATTAGCCCTCATACCACCCCATACGCAGAAAAATAAAAAAGTTATAGGGGTCAGAAGATGACAATTTTAAACGTATTAATTTTCCTGCATGAAGTTATGATTTTTTCCAGAAGTACGACAAACTCAAACCTATATAAGTAGGGTATCATTTTAATTGTATGAACCTACAGAATAAAGATAAGGTGTTATTTTTACCGAAAAATGTACTACGTAGAAACGGAAGCCCCCAAAATTGACAAAACAGCATTTTTTTTCAATTTTGTCTCAGAATGATTTTTTTTCTGTTTCACCGTCGATTTTTGGGCAAAATGACTGACGTCATTACAAAGTAGAATTGGTGGCGCAAAAAATAAGCAATCATATGAATTTTTAGGTTCAAAATTGAAAGAGTTATGATTTTTTAAAGGCAAGGAGCAAAAAACGAAAGTGCAAAAACGGAAAAACCCTCAGTCCTTAAGGGGTTAAGTAACTTTGGACTTGAGAAGCAGAGAACACATACCGTATACACTCGAGTATAAGCCAAGTTTTGCAGCACGATTTTTCATGCTGAAAAGGCCCCCCTTGGCTTATACTCGAGTGAACTCTCCGCCTGTCAATCCCTTCATCAGTGGCCTTCAACCTGCGGACCTCCAGATGTTACGAAACTACAACTCCCGGCATGCCCGGACAGCCATCGGACAACCTCTGGAGGTCCGCAGGTTGAAGACCACTGCTGCCCTCGTCATCATCCAGCCCCCCCATTGTTTTGTACTCACCTCCCCTTGGCGGGAAGTTAGGGTGAGCTGGTCCTGGCCATCTATGCTGCAGGGACCGTCCGGTAGGGATGGTTAGTCGTTGCGGGCTGTCCATTTTCACCGGCGGGGCCTCTTCTCCGCGCTTCGAGCCCGGCCCCGGAGTAGTGACGTTGCCTTGACGATGACGCACAGGGGCGTTAATGCGCAACGTCCCTGTGCGTCGTCGTCAAGGCAACGTCACTAGGCCGGGCCCGAAGAGCGGAGAAGAGGCCCCCCCCCCAGTGAAAATGAACAGCCTGCAACGACTAACCATCCCCACCGGACGGTCCCTGTAGCATAGATGGCCCGGACCAGCTCACCCTAACATCCCGCCGAGGGGAGGTGAGTACAAAACAAAAGGGGGGGGGGGGGGGATGATGACGAAGGCCGCAGTGGTCTTCAACCTGCGGACCTCCAGAGGTTTCAAAACTACAACTCCCAGCATGCCTGGACAGCTGATGGCTGCATGCTGGGAGTTGTAGTTTTGCAACATCTGGAGGTCCGCAGGTTGAAGACCACTGATGAAGGGAGGGTGACGTGGGAGGTGGTGTTTCCAGCATTTAGGATCCGGAATCATACACTGTTGAGGAACCTGAGGAGGACATCAGTGACGAGCAGACAGAACTCGATGATGATGAAGCCGATCGCACTTGGGAGCCGGGTGCAGAGGGGGCTTCATTTTCATCAGCAGAAGAGGGTTGCAGGTTGCCCGTGAGGCAGCAGATGAGCCAGCAAAATGGTAGCATGGTTGGCAGTCAGCATAGTGGCAGAAGTGGAAATTCAGGAGCCAAACGTGCCCGGGTAGGCCCCTGCTTTGCTGCAGCCTACCTTCCCAAGAGACGGCGGCAGTAGCAGTCAATTATTGCGCACTGTTGGTGGTAAAATCAGATACTCGGCGGTCTGGCACTTTTTCATCACACGTGTTGAATCTGGTTGTCAAGCACTTCCTGAAGTCTTCACCACATTTGCAAGACATCCTAACAGGAATGAAACTGTGCATGCACTTCAGCCACTCGTACACCACAAAGCATACCCTTCTTGAGCTGCAGTGTCAGAACGGTATCCCACAACAAAGTCTTATTTGTGATGTTGCCACACGTTGGAATTCCACCCTCCTTTTTTTGCACAGACTATACGAAGAAAGAAAAGCCATCACCGATTTCTTGATGATCCAAGCAGATAGGGGTACTCCCCTGTGTAACTTCAATGTGAACCAGTGGCAGCTCATATGTTACACCTGCCTGCACATGAGCCCTGTGGGGGCTTGTTATATTTGGCCCTTTGTACCCACACACCGGGGTCTGCGACACTAAAACTTGGGAGTTAATTATCATACATTTCAATGGTCTCCTCATGCTTCAGCCAACTCTCGGCTGTGTCATTCAGGCAATATATGGTTTACTGATACTGCTGCTGGGCCTTGGTCTGGGACTGAAAATTTTAGTATGGTAACACTAGCTATCCAAAATCTTCATTTTAAATTTCAAAAATTCTTGTATTTTTTCTTGGGGATTGTGAAGCCCTGGGGTCTCCTCATGCCTCGGCCAACTCCAGGTTGTGTCATTCAGGCAATATATGGTTTACTGATACCGCTGCTGGGCCTGGGTGTGGGAATAAAAAGTTTGTTATGGTAGGTAGCAAAAGCTATACAAAATCTTCATTTTAATTTTCAAAAATTCGGGTGTTTTTTCTTGGGGATTGTGAAGCCCTGGGGTCTACTCATGCTTCAGCCAACTCCAGGCTGTGTCATTCAGGCAATATATGGTTTACTGATACTGCTGCTGGGCCTGGGTCTGGGAATAAAAATTTTGTTATGGTAGGCAGCATTAGCTATTCAAAATATTCGGTTTAAATTTCTGAATTCATCTTTTAATCTTAGGGATTGTGAAGGCCTAGTGTCTACTCATGCTGCGGCCAACTCCTGGCTGTGCCATTCAGCCACTATATGGTCTCCTCATGCTGCCAACACCTCCACGCTGTGTCATTCAGCCACTATATGGTCTCCTCATGCTGCCAACACCTCCACGCTGTGTCATTCAGCCACTATATGGTCTCCTCATGCTGCCACCACCTCCACGCTGTGTCATTCAGCCACTATATGGTCTCCTCACGCTTCAGCCTGATCCAAGCTGGGTCATTCAGTGACTATATGGTCTCCTCATGCTGCCACCACCTCAACGCTGTGCCTTTCAGCCACTATATGGTCTTCTCATGCTTCAGCCTCATCCAAGCTGTGTCATTCAGCCAATATATGGTCTCCTCATACTGCCAACACCTATACGCTCTGTCATTCAGCCACTATATGGTCTCCTCATGCTGCCAACACCTCCACGCTGTGTCATTCAGCTACTATGTGGTCTCCTCATACTGCCAACACCTCCACGCTGTGTCATTCAGCCACTATATGGTCTCCTCATGCTGCCAACACCTCCACGCTGTGTCATTCAGCCACTATGTTGTCTCCTCATGCTGCCAACACCTCCACGCTGTATCATTCGCTCATCTCTAGTGACCTTATATACTAGAAGGACCAATGTAATCAATCCTATCACCATGCTGACCCTATAAAGTTGTCACATCCAGTACTACACTGACACTACGCAAAGCATAATCAATGAATGTAAGTGTATAGTACAGTTACATCTTGTGGCTCACAGGTGAAGTCTTCTCTGATTAAAGTTTTTCGCTGTCATTTTATTCTCCCTTGTGCCCAGACCATCATGACTAAAACCACATATGGAGTGTAGAACCCATAGTTTTGCTGTAAATAAGCAGCAAATTTAAGACAGCTAAATCCACCTTATGAAATCTGCTGAAAACTTGCTATGTGAGGGGGAGAGTGTCAGCACTTAAAGGAGATCTGCAGCCCTAGACACATATCACCTATCTGCAGGATAGGGGGTAAGTGTCTGATCACGGGGGGGTCCGAACGCTGGGACCCCCAGCGATCTCCTGTATGGGGTCCCGGCTCTGCCACGGCTGTCCCGTGCAGGAGGCATGTCGGACGTAGCATGATGCCGCAGCCGACACGCCCCCTCCATGTATCTCTATGGGAGAGGCAGAGATGTTGTGTTTGTGCATCCCTGCCTCTCCCATAGAGCTGTGAAGTCAACAACAAGCGCATTAGCCGGGCAGATGTGGTGTCCCTGCACCAAAGACTGTCCTGTGGGCTGCGGATCTCCTTGGGCATGCCTGCTGCTCTTGTCTTTGGCCCACTGTTAAAATGTTTACTGTGTCCACTATGTTCATGCACTTTATTATACTCACTGAATTTGTTGTATTCTCAATGGAGATGGAGAAGAAAAGTATGTCGGGCACCGCTAGTCCTAAGGCAAAGGACAATGTACAGGATAACAGGCAGTTCCTATGTGCTTCTGTTAGCGCTAAGCAATGTCTCCTGGAGTGGTGCAGTATTCGAGGAACTGAAACAGCAATGGTATGTATCGAAAACAAGCGGTAAGGAAGACGTACTCACCCAGTATCTTGCTGAGACAAATGAAGTAGCTTTATTCAAGCGCTGTGCTGGTTACAGAGACAAGGTGCACAGGGAGCTGTGGATGCTAACAGGCAGGGGGCGTGCAGGGGGCGGCAACTAGTTTTGCGCTCGTGCGAGCCAGAGGAAGCGCCCACATGCGCGAAACTAGTTGCCGCCCCCTGCTCGCCCCCTGCCTGTTACCATCCACAGCTCCCTGTGCACCTTGTCTCTGTAACCAGCACAGCGCTTGAATAAAGATACTTCATTCGTCCCAGCAAGATACTGGGTGAGTGCGTCTTCCTCACCGCTTGCTTACGATACATGAATTTGTTGTATTCATTATGTTATTTATGTACTGTGGAAGATGTAGTGTTAACAGGTGAACCTGCCTGCCCAATGGGAACCCCTAAATTCTCCTGTATATAGTGTAGGGGGGGAGGAGTTGTCCCTGTCTGAGTGCAGAGTTCAGTTTATGCTTAGCTACAGTGTGGAAAGGAGGTGGAAGACGTGTGTGATGAATACTGAGGGAAGCCTAAAGAACATATCTTCTCAAGTCAGCCCTGCCATTTTGCAAGAGTTCCCCATACAGTGGTGAGTCAAGCCCTGGCGGTGTTTATAATTGGACCTTGACAGAACCCTAGTCACCCTAGTCTTCAAGTCTCTGTAATTCAAGTGTGTGAAAAGCACCATAAGTCACAACAAGGCAACAGGGCTCCCAAGGTTTACACTGCATCCCTTCTACTCTGCTCCGTACTGTGTGTTGTACCATCTGCACCTGCTCAGTAAAAGACAGTTATCGGTAACCCAATTTTGGTGTATTTCTTACCCCCCCATGTCTGGCCCAGGAGAAGCTGTCTCCACCTCGGACTGTGTATAGGCTAACGGTGCCATGGCATCACATAGTGAAAATAATTCCTTGCACCCATGTGTTCCCACACAGAGCCGCAGCAATGCCGGTGTGAGGTGTTTTTTTGCGCCCCCGTAGATCCATGCGTCCGCTCCTCCCCCAGCTCTCCGAACATTTCCGAAGCTAGAGCTCGGGGAGGGCAGAGTAAGGGGAGGAAGGAGGTACACGCCCCCTCCCTGAGCTCAGCTGGACGCAGATCTCCACGGCATGCCCCCTCCCTGAGGACATAGATCTCCACGGCAGGTCCCCTCCCTCATCTCCCCTCCCTGAGGACATAGATCAGTGCTCCCAATGAGCTCTATGTGTAAAGGGGGACATACTGTACGGGCTCTTTAGCCTGTGCAGTATGTCCTCCTTTAGCCTGTGCAGTATGTCCCCCTTGAGCCCGTGCAGTATGTCCCCCTTTAGCCCGTGCAGTATGTCCCCCTTTAGCCCGTGCAGTATGTCCCCCTTTAGCCAGTGCAGTATGTCCCCCTTTAGCCCGTACAGTATGTCCCCCTTTACACATAGAGCTCATTGGGAGCACTGCTCTATGTCCTCAGGGAGGGGAGATGAGGGAGGGGACCTGCCATGGAGATCTATGTCCTCAGGGAGGGGAGATAAGGGAGGGGACCTGCCGTGGAGATTTACGTCCTCAGGGAGGGGAGATCTATGTCCTCAGGGAGGGGGCGGGCCGTAGAGATCTGCGTCCAGCCGAGCTCAGGGAGGGGAAATGAGGGAGGGGGCGTGAACTTCTCTCTCCCCTTGCTCTGCCCTCCCCCAGTTCTAGCTTCGGAAATGTTCGGAGAGCTGGGGGAGGAGCGGACGCATGGATCTACGGGGGCGCAAAAAAACACCTCACACCGGCTCCCCTACGAGAGATCGCTGGGGATCCCAGCCGTAGGACCCCCCACAATCAGACACTTATGCAGGGATAGTTGATAAGTGTCTAAGACTGCAGTACTCCTTTAACCCCTTAAGGACCAGGCCCATTTTGGCCTTAAGGACCAGAGCGCTTTTTGCACATCTGACCATTGTCATTTTAAGTATTAATAACTCTGGGATGCTTTTACCTTTCATACTTATTCCGAGAGAGTTTTTTCGTGACATATTGTACTTTATGTTAGTGGTAAAATATAATCGATACTTGCATCATTTCTTGGTGAAAAATTCCAAAATTTGATGAAAAAATGTTAAATTTTGCATTTTTATAACTTTGAAGCTCTCTGCTTATCAAGAAAATAGACATTCCAAATAAATTATATATTGATTCACATATACAATATGTCTACTTTATGATTACATCATAAAGTTGACGTGTTTTTACTTTTGGAAGACATCAGAGGGCTTCAAAGTATAGCAGCAATTTTCCAATTTTTCACCAAATTTTCAAAATCTGAATTTTTCAGGGACCAGTTCAGTTTTGAAGTGGATTTGAAGGGCCTTCATATAAGAAATACCCCACAAATGACCCCATTATAAAAACTGCACCCCTCATAGTATTCAAAATTACATTCAGTAAGTGTGTTAACCCTTTAGGTGTTTCACAGGAATAGCAGCAAGTGAAGGAGAAAATTCTAAATCTTCATTTTTTACACTTGCATGTTCTTGTAAACCCAGTTTTTGAATTTTTACAAGGGGTAAAAGGAGAGAAATCTTTCTAAAATTTGTAACCCAATTTCTCTCAAGTAAGGAAATACCTCATATGTGTATGTAAAGTGTTCGCCGGGCGCAGTAGAGGGCTCAGAAGGGAAGGAGCGACACTGGGATTTTTACAAGGGGTAATAGGAGAAAATGACCCCCAAAATTTGTAACCCCATTTCTTCTGAGTATGGAAATACCCCATGTGTGGACATCAAGTGCTCTGCTGGCGCACTACAAGGCTCAGAAGAGAAGGCGCGCCATTGAACTTTCGGAGAGTGAATTTGTTTGGAATGGAAGTCAGGGGCCATGTGCAATTACAAAGCCCCCATGGTGCCAGAACAGTGGACCACCCCACATGTTACCCCATTTTGGAAACTACACCCCTCACAGAATTTAATAAGGGGTGCAATGAGTATTTACACCCCACTGGCGTTTGGCAGATCTTTAGAATAGTGGGCTGTGCAAATGAAAAATTTTATTTTTCATTTTCACAGACGACTGTTCCAAAAATCTGTCAGACACCTGTAAATACTGTAAATAATGGGGCGTAAATACTCTCTGTACGCCTTATTACATTACGTGAGGGGTGTAGTTTTCAAAATGGGGTCACATATGGGGGGGGGGTCCATTGTTCTGGCACTATGGGGGCTTTGTAAACACACGTGGCCTTCAATTCCGGACAAATTCTCTCTCCAAAATCCCAATGGTGCTCCTTCTCTTCTGAGCATTGTAGTGCACCCGCAGAGCACTTTACATCCACATATGGGGTATTTTCTTACTCAGAAGAAATGGGGTTACAAATTCTGGGGGGCTTTTTTTGCTTTTACTGCTCGTGAAAATAAAAAGTATGGGGCAACATTAAATTAGGGATTGCATAGGGGTAGAAATAGGGGTATTCTACGCCAGTTATTCCCAAACAGGGTGCCTCCAGCTGTTGCTAAACTCCCAGCATGCCTTGACAGTCAGTTTTGCAACAGCTAGAGGCTCCGTTTTGGAAACACTGCCGTACAATACGTTTTTCATTTTTATTGGGGGGGACAGTGTAAGGGGTGTATATGTAGTATTTTACCCTTTATTTTGTGTTAGTGTAGCGTTTTTAGGGTACATTCGCACTGGCGGGTTACGGTGAGTATCCCGCTAGGAGCTTGCGCTGCAGCCCAAACTTGAAGCAGGAAACTTACTGTAAACCTGCCCATGTGAATGTACCCTGTACATTCACATGGGGGGGGGGGGCAAACCTCCAGCTGTTGCAAAACTAGAACTCTCAGCATGCACTGACAGACCGTGCATACTGGGAGTTGTAGTTTTGCAACAGCTGGAGGCACACTGGTTGGAAAACCTTCAGTTAGATTCTGTTACCTAACTCAGTATTTTACAACCAGTGTGCCTCCAGCTGTTGCAAAACTACAACTCCAAGCATGTACTGATCGCCGAAGGGCATGCTGGGAGATGCAACATAGTAACATAGTTCATAAGGTTGAAAAAAGACCAGAGTCCATCAAGTTCAACCTATGTCCCTATTGAGTCCCTACTGAGTTGATCCAGAGGAAGGCAAAAAACCCTCATACCAGAGATAAAAATTCCTTCCCGACTCCAAATATGGCAGTCAGAATAAATTCCCGGATCAACGTTCTGTCCCTATAAATCTAGTATACATAACCAGCAATGTTCTTACTCTCCAAAAATGCATCCAGATCCCTTTTAAATTCTTTTACAGAGTTCACCATGACCACCTCCACCGGGAGAGAATTCCACAGTCTCACTGCTCTTACAGGAAAGAACCCCCGTCTGTGCTGGTGTAGAAACCTTCTTTATTCTACAAGTAGAGGATGCCCCCTTGTTATAGATACAGTCCTGGATATAAATAGATCATGGGAAAGATCTCTGTACTGTCCCCTGATATATTTATACATAGTTAATAGGTCTCCCCTAAGCCTTCTTTTTTCTAAACTAAATAACCCTAATTCTGATAAGCTTTTTGGGCACTGTAGTCCTCCCATTCCCTGTATTACCCTGGTTGCCCATCTTTGAACCCTCTCCAGCTCCACTATATCTTTCTTGTACACTGGTGCCCAGTACTGTACACAGTATTCTGTGTGTGGTCTGACTAGTGATTTGTACAGTGGTAGAGTTATTTCCTTGTCGTGGGCATCTATGCCCCTATTGATGCACCCCATGATTTTATTTGCTTTGTCAGCAGCTGCCCGACACTGGTCACTACAGCTAAATTTACTGTTAACTAAAACTCCCAAGTCCTTTTCCACGTCAGTCGTCCCAAGTGTTCTCCCATTTAATACATAATCCCAGCCAGGATTTTTCCTCCCCATGTGCATTACCTTACATTTATCAGTGTTGAACCTCATCTGCCACTTCCCAGCCCAAGCCTCCAACCTATCCAGATCCATTTCTAAAAGTGCCCTGTCCTCTATTGTGTTTACCGCTTAACAGAGTTTAGTATCATCTGCAAAGATTGCTACTTTACTATTCAACCACTCTACAAGGTCATTAATAAATATATAAAATAGAACAGGACCCAAGACTGACCCCTGTGGTACCCCACTAGTAACAGTCACCCAATCAGAATAAGTACCATTAATAACCACCCTCTGTTTCCTATCACTGAGCCAGTTACTTACCCACTTACACACATTCTCCCCCAGAGCAATCCTTCTCATTTTATGCACCAACCCGGGTCACCGTGACACCATAGGCCCGTATGACCTGGAATCGGCGCAAATCGCAAGTGTAAATTCACCTGAGATTTGCGCAGATTGCCGACATGGGGCATTTGCCTGGGGTGCCTGCTGATCGATATCAGCAGTCACCCCGGTCCGGTCCCCGCCCAGCGCGCGGCATGGACCGAAATACCCCATGACGTACGCGTACGTCCTTGGTCCTTAAGTACCAGGGAGCTAGGATGTAGGCATACGTCCTTGGTCCTTAACAGGTTAAAGTGTACCTGTCGTTAACAAAAACTTTTTATATAATGTATTTAATACTATTATATGTCTACTATTTGTAATATACATTAGTTAAAAAATGTCTATATTTTTGTCCCTTCAGCTATTACCTGTGTGTCTCTATGAACAATGTGTCTCTATCAACAATGCTGAGACACGTCTCCTTGGACACATCCAGGCTTGTTGGTGTGTTACCGGACCAGAACCAGAGGCATTGAGCCTATCAAATACAGTATGTTCTCTCAAATACTACCTGATCATGCTTGATGAATGGGCAGTTAAAGGGGTTATCCAGGAATCAGAGAACAGGGATAATTTATTTCAAAGACCGATCCCTGTCTGTCCAGGTTGGGTGTGATATTACAACTTGGCCCCATTCACTTCAATGGAACTGAGCTGCAGAACGACACCCATCCTGGAGACAGACAGGGAGAGGTCTTTGAAAGAAATTATCCCTGTTTTTTTATTCCTGAATAACCCCTTGAATAATGTCCAGAAAAGCGTTGAGTGTATACAATAATAAAAGAAAGACGGCTCACATTAAACTTTAACGTGGTCATGGCAGGAAACAAACAACCCCAAGTGCAGTTGTGCACCTACGCTGGGGTGGAAGTCCTGCACTTGTGGTCTGTTGCTATGGGTGATTCCCAGCATAATATGCATACAATGGAGGATGCCTGCAGACAGTCACAAGTATCACAATGGCATGTTACACCAGATAAATGTGTAGACTGCTCCCCAGGTTACCTCCAGTGTGACTAACACACATGTTAGTCACACTGGAGGTAACCTGGGAAGTAGTCTACAAGTTGGACCTAAGGCTGCTGTAATTTGGCTCCTGGCTTTCCTCATCTGGCACAGGTAGGCTAGTGTTAGGTCCTGCACCATTTGAGAAACCTAGGTGTGGTGTGCGGGCTCAGGTATGTCCTTCATATAAGGATATACTGGCTAATGTTACATCAGTTTTGAGGGTTAGCTAATGCCATTGTTTGCATCTACTACCGGAGTGAAAGCATTTTGTGGTCCACAAGTGCAGGTCCTCCACTCCAACATAGGTGCACAACTGCACTTGGGGTTGAGCACCTCCTATCACTTTAGACCATGCTAATGTAGCTGTTTAATGTCAAAATTATGTAATATGCATCCACATACACATTTATCAGGTGTAGGATGCCATTGTGGTACTTGTGACCATCTGCAGGCATCCTCCATTGTATACATATTATTCGGGGGATCGCCCATAGCAACGGACCACAAGTGCAGGACCTCCACCCCAGCATAGGTGCACAACTGCACTTGGGGTTGTTTGTTACCTGCCATGACCACATTAAAGTTTAATGTGAGCCGTCTTTGGAGCTTAAAGTTGATGCTTAAAATTTACTAATGCACCTTTTATCATATTGTGTAGCATTAAGGTTTCACCTGTGAGGCCGGCAATATATGAACCAACCAGGGTGGGGCTTGTAGACTACGTCTCCCCCCTCCAATTGTATGTTTGTTAGTCACACTAGAGGTAACCTGGGGAGCAGTCTACAAGTCGGACCTAAGGCTGCTGTAATTTGGCTCCTGGCTTTGCTCATCTGGCACAGGTAGGCTTGTGTTAGGTCCCGCACCATATGAGAAACCTTGGCGTGGTGTGCAGGCTCAGGTATGTCCTTCATATAAGGATATACTGGCTAATGTCTAAATTTTACATCAGTTTTGAATGTAAGCACCATAAGTCCCAGCAAGGCAACAGAGCTCCCAATTGGTTATGCTTCACTCTCTCACCTGAAGCCATCTGCACCCAGCTCAGTAAAGACAGTTATCTGTAACCTCATGTCGGTGTGTTCATTTACTACTCGTGTCCGGGCCAGGAAAAGCTGTCCCAAACCTCGGACCGTGTATAGGATAATGGTGCCCTGGCGTCACAAAGTGATCAGGTATTTCCACTAACACAACCCCTTGGCATCCCACTTCCACTTATGGGGAATGCAGAGGAGTAATGCAGAGCGGCCATCAGAGATACATAACAGGTGAGATCGACACTCCAACAAGTCATCTAATGTATTAGTACATATATGTTTATGCACAATTGTTATGTAATTATATATATATGTATTATAAGATGCTATGTACTATGTTGTTTACCATGTAACACTGGTAACTAATATAAGGTCCTTTACATTTGCTTTATAGCTCAATATTTATTTAAATGGACTTTAAGTGCCTTCTGATATTATGCACAAGTTATCCTTGGAGACTTTGCATCAAGGTGGTATAGGCAGTCTTATTCGTACTAGGATATGTGATTATCCTTATTGTTTCCAGTGTACAGTTCCCTCGAGTACTGCTTTATTATGGTGCTGCAGACTGAAGTAATCTCTCCTAATGAAATGCCTGAATGTCTGCTGCTCCCTAATGCACTGATTTTGGTGTGGAACCTTTTGAAGGCTGGTATGGACATAACAAAATAGCAAAATAGGTAGGGAATACTAGGCTTATTTTATATATATGTATTGAAGTAAGAACTTATAAAATTTAAAACAATGTAAAATTATATCTATAAATAGCTGAATAGGGAGAAAATATTTTGCAACATTTGTTCTAGAACCCGTGTGTTTGTTTGTTTTTTTACAAAATACCTTTTTGTTTTTTATTTCTCTCCACAAAAATTTTTTTGGGGATTCACTTTTTTTGGCTTAGTTTTGTGGTAATATGAGTGATGTCATTACAAAGTACAATTGGTAACACAAAAAACAAGCCCTCATTTTGTCATCACACAGTCTGCCAGAGAAGTCCTGCGTTGCTCCGTAGGCATAGAGAGCGTTGGGAACCTATCTAGGGGCTTTACCTAATGGGAGGCATTACCTATGAGGGGGCATTACCAACATGGGGACTACTGGGGACACTACTTACCTGGGGGGCACTACTTACCCTGGGCATTATACACTACCTACTGGGAGCATTATTACTTGGTGGTAGCACCTACTGGGGGATTTACCTACTATCTACCATCACCTCCAGGCCCTGAGCTATGTCATGGGCCCCAAAATTTCTGATGGGAGCCCTGATGGAGACACAGATTTTGAACAGTTCCCATTAAAACAGTGAGATAGATAATGGCAAATGGTAGATGGTACTGAGCATGTCTTGAGCAGTCCATTTGAGCTTACCTGTCATATCACAGTTAAAAATAATGTTTATACATAACTCACTTGGTCATGAAAATGTTTTACATGTTTTCTCTATGTACAACAAATCTCTCTGATTTGTCATTTACTTATTCTGATATCCACTGCTCAGGAAGGGGCATGTCTGAGGCAAGCACAGTGCTTGCCTTCACCATGCATTCACTTCTGCCTTAAATCTGCTGTGGTGTGCGGGGTCTCTTCATCCAATCACTGCAGGCTGCTCTGTAACCCCCTCCTCTCTGTTTTCAGACGGGAATTTGGTAGACAGCACAGGGGTGAGCCCAGAGTCCCGCCCTCATCTCCTGATCCTTCTCCCAGCTATACAAAACATGATGCTGGAGCCATCCATGTTCTGAAGGGTATTTGGACTCTCAGCTGTCTTTTTTTTTATAAGCCATGATTTCTATAAAAGTAGATAAAACTTATGAAGTATATTAGAGATGTTGATGTTTTGCCAAGATATAAAGAATTTTTATTTTTACAGTGCCCATATAAATTCCTGAAGACTTTGGAAACTCTGAATGTTGGCTCCGAACAGGAAATGGTTATCTGGCTTGATTGGATGTCCACAGATGCACAAATTTGCTCAAGGGCTCTTGATTAGCTAAATTCTCCCCTCAGACAAGCAAGAAATGTTCAGTATTGCAAAAAAACAAAAAAAGTCCTCCAGGTTAGGGTAAACACTGTACACAGCATAATGGAGTCCCCAGTGTAGTATCCTGTACACATAATCCTGGTAAGCTTTCGTGACTTTTCCCTAACTCCATCTTGTAGGACAAACAACAGCAACTTCTCTAGCCTTGAGACAATGTGGCCTAAGAAAACTAGACTTATATGGAGCTTTATTATAATAACCCCACCTATTAACTAGAAAGTTCTGGTGAGTTCTGAAGAATACAAGAGACTATTGGAATGTTAATTAGCAATGCTGTTCCAGCAAAGGTGACAGTGGAGAGCAGAGAGTTTATGTGGGTGCATTGGAATTTATATAAGTAAATGGGTTTAACTCCATGTTTACCATCTGTCATTACCTGGTAATAAAAGAGGACTGCAATGTAATAATTTTACAGCACACTATTCATACAGTACAATACGGTTAGGCAGTTGGGGCAAAACTGAGAGAAAAAATATTTAAGAGGTGGAATAAAAAAAAAAAAAAAAAGCAATTTAACAAATTTGATTGGGTTTTCATTTTTATACATTTCACTATGCAGTAAAATTGACATGTTATCTTTATTCTAAGGATTTGAAGGAGTACAATGATATCCAATTTGTATAGTTTGTGCCATATTTTTCAACTTTTTTTTTTTAAAGAAAATAATGTATTTAAATTGCCATTTTATGACCTCTATAACTCTATTTACTTTTATGTCTTTATAAACAACCATTTGTTTGATTATTCAATTCAATGCATTGCTATTCCAATGTATTTTATATTTTTCTGTGTTCAGCAAATACAATCTGCTTATAACAGGTTGTGGCATCAAGAGGTTAAAGAGCACCTGTCACCAAATTAAACTTTTAATATATTGTAATTACCTTTATGTAATTATAAGACACTTTGCTATTTACTTGCTGTTGAAATTCTCAACCTTTATATGTTTTTAATGTGATTGAAAAAAACGGCCACTAGGTGGCTCTGTTCTGTTCCCTGCCGCAAGTCAAACACTTAATTTGGTCTCCTCCAGGTCTGGCAGGAGACCAAACTCAGGAAGTGTGTGCAGCGCATGGGTAGGCACAGCTCTCGCAGACTTCAGTGAGGTTGCGCCTGCTGGGGAATGCTCACTTTCTCCTGCCGGGAGCTCACATAATGTAAGCAAGTGGAAAGGTATGATACACAGCTTTTTAACCCCTTAACGACGCAGGACATATATTTACGTCCTGCGCCGGCTCCCGCCATATGAAGCTGACAGGACACCGGGAGGGCCCCTACCTGCCTCCTCGGTGTCCGATTGGCGAATGACTGCTCCGTGCCTGAGATCCAGGCAGGAGCAGTCAAGCGCCGATAACACTGATCACAGGCGTGTTAATACACGCCTGTGATCAGTATAAGAGATCAGTGTGTGCAGTGTTATAGGTCCCTATGGGACCTATAACACTGCAAAAAAAAGTTAAAAAAAAAGTGTTAATAAAGGTCATTTAACCCCTTCCCTAATAAAAGTTTGAATCACCCCCCTTTTCCCATAAAAAAAATAAAACAGTGTAAAAAAAATAAAAATAAACATATGTGGTATCGCCGCGTGCGTAAATGTCCCAACTATAAAAATATATCATTAATTAAACCGCACGGTCAATGGCGTACGCGCAAAAAAATTCCAAAGTCAAAAAAAGCGCATTTTTGGTCACTTTTTATACCATTAAAAAATGAATAAAAAGTGATCAAAAAGTCTGATCAAAACAAAAATCATACCGATAAAAACTTCAGATCACGGCACAAAAAATGAGTCCTCATACTGCCCTGTACGTGGAAAAATAAAAAAGTTATAGGGGTCAGAAAATGACATTTTTAAACGTATACATTTTCCTGCATGAAGTTATGATTTTTTCCAGAAGTGCGACAAAATCAAACCTATATAAGTAGGGTATCATTTTAACCGTATGGACCTACAGAATAATGATAACATGTAATTTTTACCGAAATATGCACTGCGTAGAAACGGAAGCCCCCAAAATTTACAAAATGGCGTTTTTTCTTCGATTTTGTCGCACAATGATTTTTTTTTCCGTTTAGCCGTGCATTTTTGGGTAAAATGACTGTCACTGCAAAGTAGAATTGGCGACGCAAAAAATAAGCCATAATATGGATTTTTAGGTGGAAAATTGAAAGGGTTATGATTTTTAAAAGATAAGGAGGAAAAAACGAAAGTGCAAAAACGGAAAAACCCTGAGTCCTTAAGGGGTTAAAGCTTGGAATTTTTTTAGGGGCAGGAGGGGTGTTAGGAGTAATTAGGGAATATAATCTGAGTTAGTTTAGAAAATATGGTTTGATGACAGGTGTAGATCTAGTACCGCATAACTAAAGTCGAGTTGCATCTGCTTAGCATGGATACTATAGGTTATGAATCAAGGGCAAGACTGTATACGGCTTTTGACACTGACTCCGTACATACCTCTCATTAGTTAAAGGGGTTCTCCAGAAATAGAAAACCAGAGCTAATTTCTTTCAAAAACAAATCACCGTCTGTCTCCACATTGACTGAGGTTCTGCAGCTCAGTTCCATTGAAATAAATGGAGCTAAGTTCAGGTCCCAAGTCCTGCTGGAATGCTCAGGAACAGAGTTCCTGCACTTTTTCCAGAGCAGGAACACTGTTCCCATTAGCAGGAATCCTGCAGGACTAGCCCTTGAGTGGAAATCATGGGTGAGTTCCCACACTCTTTTCCCCAGAACTTGACCCCTGGCTAAGTTGTAATACCACACACAACCTGGAGACAGACGTGGAGCTGTTTTTGAAAGAAATTAGTTACATTTTTCTATTCCTGGATAACCCCTTTAATTGACCACTCCAGTATCAAGATATCAAAGTTAAAAAATAAGGAGAGTCAAGGATTACAGTACAGTCTAGAGGTAGTCAATCAGGTGGGTAAAGGAGGTGACCAGCCCACAGAAGGGAGTGACTAACTTGTTTAAAGGAACTTGTTTTAAACGAAGCGTCACATGTCGCTCAGCCTATCGCCGGCTGAGGCAGAAGATCGCGGCGGCCGGCGATAGGCTGAGCGCCATGTGACGCTTCGTTACACCCGGAAGTATGAAGGAGATGGACCGGAGGACCGATCAGCTGTAGTGGTGCTCCGCGGGAACCAAGGGAGGTGAGTGATGGTTCATTTTCATTTATTTTGCAGTCCGGGCAGGACGGAGCAGGAATACTCTGCACTAAAGTACTCCTTTAAGGGGAAGAACTGTGCTGGGCTTTTGCAGCCAAGGGAAAGGCCTAGTGGGCACCAATGCCTAATTTGCACATCTAAATTTCAACTCTGATATTTTCACGCTGAAGGGGTCAATTAACTAATGCGATGTATGTATAAAAGCAGGTCTGAAGGTCTGCTTTAAGATCTTTTGTGATATATATATATATTGCACACCATTTGAAGTAAATGTATCAGCTATGTTCTTAAAGCCTGTGAACCATAAAGAAAAATATATATATATATATATATATATATATATATATTTTGTTTTTTACGTTTTTATTTTATCTTATGGTTTTAGATATTTTAAGGTATCAAATTACTTCTGCCTTTTATGTTTAATGTTTTAGTGCAGTTGACCTATTACCATCTGGGGAAACAAACAATCAATAGAATATTTTTAATTTTGACTGTTTTTTTCCCAGCTGCATGTGAATTGGTCTAAACAAAATATATTCACTTGCATTTACCTTTTCCATTTTCTGCTCTAATTCCACATTGTGCAAATCAGCTCTTAAACAAAAGTGGGATTTGCAGTAGATATGATTGCCATTTTACTAACTAAATAGTAAACTATCATTCAAAATGAGATTATACTGCAACTATGGTTATGAAATATAAGGCAAAAATAGAAATAAGCACGACTTTTTGGTAATTACAGATGCTACAATTTGTGTGCTAAACAGTTAGAGGATCTTCAATCGTTGAAAGCTTCTCAACAGCACCGAATGAAGTCTGTAGGATAAACAATGCAATTCTCCTAACATTTATGGTGAAACCCTTTAACATCAAGAGGGAGCTTTCAATTTAAAATGATTTTGTATGAGAGCGAAGTGCAGCAGTCTCTAGAGTTTCCATTTGCTGGCATGTTTTCAAAGGAAAATGGAAAATGTAAAGTGCCAATTGCAAGAATAAGTTTTATTTAAAGGCTATATAAAAAATGTAGAACCTGATAATGTATTACATGGGATAAAAATTAAATATTTAAACAAATTGTATAGATTAACAAAATGAAATTATCCTATAATGTAAAAGATAATTTCATAAAGAAATCTTAGAATTTGACATTAATTTAAATCTGTGTTTTGCTACCAAAAAACTACACATAAAGGAGACCTTTGGTTGGAGGCTAGAGATGAACGAATTTACAGTGATTCGATTCGTCACAAACTTCTCGGCTCTGCGTTTTCTGACTTTAGCCTGCATAAATGAGTTCAGCTTTCAGGTGCTCTGGTGGGCTGGAAAAGGTGGAAACAGTCCTAGGAGAGTCTCCAGCCCACCGGAGCACCTGAAAGCTGAACTAATTTATGCAGGCTAAAGTCAGCAACTGCCGAGCCGAGAAGTTTGTGACAAATCAAATCACTGTAAATTCGCTCATCACTATTGGAGGCTATTATATAATCATTGCACTATAAACCACCGAGGGTGGTCACTAATCCCTAAATTTCCCAACCAAAAAGGAAATGCCCTGTCGCCTCTTGACAAAGCCACAGCTGTGGTGAAATGTTGACGGGGGCATTGTGTCATTTTTTTTTTTTTCTTATTCTTTATTTATTTTATTTACACCAGTATACAAGAGAATTAAGACATTAACCCCTTAAGGACCAAAACAATTAGGTCTGTACGCCCCTAAAAGACCAGGCCTGCTTTTTCAAATCGGGATGTCTGACTTTATTAGAGTATAACTCTGGTAACGTTTTGCCAAACACGATAATTCTGACATTGTTTTTTTTTCACAAGTTTTCCTTCATGTACATAGTAAAAGTAGGCCGATATCATTTGTAGTTTTTTTTTTTACAATCATGAAATTTAAAAAAAAAATAAGATTTTTTGCTATTTTAACACTTATAGGTTGCATATATTTATACTTTCTGACCAAATAGTTTATGAAACTTATACTTTCAGATGTCTACTTTTTTTTTTAAGTGTTCTTTTTTTAAATTAACATTGTAAATGAAATAGAAGCCTAACAATTGCACTTGGAATTTTCAGTATTTTCAAAATTTGAAAAGAACATCTTTTTTTATGTGCTATGCAAGGTTTGCAGAAATGTAAAGGTGGTAGAACATAGGAAACCCCCCCCCCCTAAATGACCCCATTTTAAAAACTAGACCCCTAAAGGTGTTCACTAGGGGGTACAGTGAGTATTTTAACACCATAGTTTTGTTGGCAGGAATTATTACAAAGTCAATGTTAAAAATTCGAAATTAGCTTTTTTCCACAAATGCATAATTTGTAAGACATATTTTTTGTACATCGCTTCTGATATTGAAAAAAAGCACCCTATATTTTATTAAGCTGCTCCTCCCGTGTTCGGAAATACCCCCGCTTAGGACATATTTGGTTCCTTGGCTGCGTGGTGGGACCCAGAAGGAGAGGAGTGCCATTTGGCTTTCGGTGCTTCATTTTAGGCCGAATAGATTATAGGCTGTACTTCATGCCTGCAAAGGGCTTTATCTGCCAGAACCATACAGAACCCCCCCATTTTGGAAACTACACCCCTATAGTATTCCTATAGACAAAAAGGGTCAGACAGAGCGCATCCGCAGAGTATTTCACACCGCGGATGCGAGATCACTTCTGCAGCTGGATAGCTCAGTATGTCCGCTTGTGACTGCTGGTGGCAAATCCGCCACAATGAGTGGATGCACAAAGCTACCTAGCCACAACAGGGAGCTCATTGTTGTGATCCTACACAAAAATGCATAATATGTAGGATCATACAGCGGACAACAGCAGCATATTACATGCTGCGGATGTCTGCTGTGTGATCCCACACATTACGCATTTTGTTATCATATTTATTTAATAAACATGTTTTTTTATTTTATTTTATTTTTTTTACACTTTTTTCCTTTTTTTACACTTTTTGAAAAATATTTTTACACTTTTTTTTTACATTTTTTATTTATTTATTTATTTATTTTTTACCCATTTTTTAACACTTTTTATTAATTAATTAATTAATTAATTTATTTTTAAACTTTTTTTTTTAATGCTTTGGAATACTTAGTATTCCAAAACATTGAAGTTATATGCTGCCTGCTAGTTTTCACTAGCAGGCAGCATATTAGGACGTGCCTCTGGCACGTCCTTTCAGGCAATACCCAGGGCAGACCTGGGGGTCTATGTAGGACCCCCGGCTGCCCAGGTATGCAGCAGCACCCCGCGATGCTCCGGGGTGCTGCAGGAGAGACAGAGGGAGCCCCCTCCCTCTGTCAAACTCCTTACAACTCTCGGTCGCTTCCGACCGTGGCTGTAAGGGTTAAACTGCCGGGAGTGAAGTGAACTTCACTCCCGGCAGTGCGGCAGGCCCCGGCCAGCCGCATATTAGACACAGCACCCCGCGATCGCAATGTGGGGTGCTGCAGGGTAGACAGAGGGATCCCCCTCCCTCTGCCATAACACTTACAGCCGCGGCCACTTCCGATCGCAATGTGGGGTGCTGCAGGGAAGACAGAGGGAGCCCCCTCCCTCTGCCATAACACTTACAGCCGCGGCTGTAAGAGTTAAAACGTCCGGGACTGGAAGTTTACTTCAGTCCCGGCAGTGCAGCAGGGTCCCAGCTGTGTGATACAGCCGAGTCCCTGCTGCGATCTCGTGGGTGCACTGGGCAGCACCCACGAGAACCATGGACTAGTATACTCGTTCTGGTGCAGGAACGTGCATCCGCCCTGGATGTGTATATCAACATAATATCAACAAAAAAACAAACAAACTAGACTTCTACTCTGGTGCAGCTTACACAAACAAACCCCATAATTACTCGGCAGGCATAAAGCTACTTACTTCCCCTTTTCAGTCTCCCTACTTCTTAACCCCCCCTTATCCCTCCCCCCAGTTTCTCCCTCTCACTCCTCCTATCCTCTCCTCTAATGCTCCACCACTGCTCGCATTGCATCATCGTAGCCTTCTGACTCTCGGAAAAACCCATTTCTTCCATGTACAATAAAATTAGCTGTTTGTATTTTGTCGCCCTGACTGTAAATTTTCCATCCGGAACACCTCTCTAACTTTATTAAGCCATAATGATACTGTGGGTGCCTTCTCCTGCCTCCACAGTATCGGAATACAATTCCTAGCTGTCATTATTAGATACCCTAATAAATAATTTTTATATGGTTTTAAAGGGATGTCAGTATGTTGTAATAAAAAAAAAGGCAGGTGTAAAACAACGTCCTCTTCAGTTATTTTCATTATTAACTCATGTACCTTCTCCCAGAAAATTCTCAATTTCGGGCATGACCAAAAGATATGCATAAGATCTCCGCTGCCTTCCCTGCATCTCCAACAATTACCTTCCTCTTCTAGATTTTCCCTAGCTCGCATTATTCCCGGAACTTTGTACCACCTTGACACCCTCTTATAATTTGCCTCTTGCTGTCGTACACTTACTGCTGCTGAATGTGTCAGTGTGAAGATCATACACCATTGTCCCTCTTCTCACTGCATTCCTAAGTCCCGTTCCCACTTCTCAACAAAAGATGGCTGCTGATCTCCATAGTATGAAAGCCACATTTTATAAATCTTAGACACAGCGCGGTTCACTGGTTCTACTGAATCACAAAGTTCCTCAAACTGCGTTGCCTTTACCAAATAATAGTCAGGACATGGTAACTTGCTTAAGTAATGTTTCAACTGTATACCCCAATGGTACCGGTTCTGCCCTATCCATTTCCAATACCCATTCCTTTTGTATATTAGATTGTCTCAAATGACCCACTCTAAACGTACCCCCCTCGATCCACTGTCTGAATACTGTATCTCCTATGCTTGGGGGAAAATTCGGGTTTCCAATGATTGGGGTCATTACAGATTTATATGGCAACATTTCCCTCCTTACCCTAGCGTCGTCGCATACAGCCAGTTTAGCCCCTATCAGGGGATGTTCATATACTTCTTTCACCTCTGCCCTTCGACACCAGGGTAAACATTGCAATGGTATTGGTGTTGCCGCTTGTTCTATTGCCACACATCCTCTGATTCTTACACCAGTCCACCACCCTAGTCAAATGCGCTGCTGTATAATATCCCATTAGCTCTGGTAGTCCACCCCCCCCCCCTCTCTCTTTCGGGCGACACAGTGTCTCTCTCTTTATTCTTGGTTTCTTTCGGCCCCATATACATTTCTGCTGTATGGTTGCTAATGCTTTAAAAAGGGATTGTGGTACTTTCAGCGGGACACATTGAAAAATATACAAAATCTGAGGTAAGGTAGTCATTTTAAGCAAAGCACACCTCCCGAACCACGAAAATAACCCTGAAGACCATTTCTCAAACTGACTCTGACTTTTCTTTATTAATGGGGCGTAATTGAGTTTATACAATAATCCCATGTCGTCTGGGATCCATATCCCCAATACTTTAATTGCATGTGCGGCCCATTTAAGCTTAAATGCACCCTGTAGGAGTTTTAGCTCTCCCTTCCCTAACGTTGTATTAATCACTTCTGATTTACCCCAATTTATTTTAAAATTAGAAAATCTTGTATATTTTTCAAATTCCTTCATTATTATAGGTAATGTCAATTGCGGATTTGTAACGTAGTAGGTCAAGTCATCTGCATAAGCTGCCTTATGTTTGACCCCCCGTATCTCCACTCCTCCCTCATCACTATTTGCTCTAACTTTACACATAAAGGGCTCCAAAACCAGAGCAAAAATAAGAGGAGACAGGGGACACCCCTGCCTCGTTCCATTCCCAATCTCCAAATCTCCTGACAGGGTTCCATTGACTCTAACTTTAGCTGAGGGGGTCTGATACAAACCCATAATCCCCCTCATAAAGTTTTTTCCCAGTCTTACATGTCTCAGAGCCTCCTCCATGTACGTCCAGTTCACCCGGTCAAAGGCTTTTTCGGCATCCGTCACTAGCAACATCACTGGTATTTTCTTTGACCGGGCGAACTGGACCACATTCAGGGTCCTAATAATATCATCTCTTGCCTCCCTTTTCTCAATAAAGGCCACCTGATCGCGATGTACCAACTTTCCTAAATATCTGGATAGCCTTCCAGCCAAGATCTTTGAAAATATTTTTAAATCAACGTTTAGCAACGAGATAGGCCTATAACTCATGCATTGTGAAGCATCTTTGCCTTCCTTTAACCCCTTAAGGACCCGGGGTTTTTCCGTTTTTGCATTTTCGTTTTTTCCTCCTTACTTTTAAAAAATCATAACTCTTTCAATCTTTCACCTAAAAATCCATATGATGGCTTATTTTTTGCGCCACCAATTCTACTTTGTAATGAAGTCAGTCATTTTACCCAAAAATCTACGGTGAAACAGAAAAAAAATCAATGTGAGACAAAATTGAAAAAAAAAAACGCCATTTTGTAAATTTTGGAGGCTTCCGTTTCTGCACAGTAAATTTTTCGGTAAAAATGATGCCTTCTTTTTATTCTGTAGGTCCATACGGTTAAAATGATACCCTACTTATGTAGGTTTGATTTTGTCGTACTTCTGGAAAAAATCTAAACTACATGCAGGAAAATTTATACGTTTAAAATTGTCATGTTCTGACCCCTATAACTTTTTATTTTTCCACGTATGGGGCGTTATGAGGGCTAATTTTTTGCGCCGTGATTTGAAGTTTTAAGCGGTACCATTTTTGCATTGATAGGACTTATTGATAACTTTTTATTCATTTTTTCATGATATAAAAAGTGACCAAAAATGCACTATTTTGGACTTTGGAATTTTTTCGCGCGCACGCCATTGACTGTACGGTTTAATTAATGATATATTTTTATAATTCGGACATTTCCGCACACAGCGATACCACATATGTTTATTTTTATTTACACAGTTTTTTTTTTTTTATGGGAAAAGGGGGGTGATTAAAACTTTTAATAGGGGAGGGGTTAAATGATCTTTATTCACTTTTTTTTCACTTTTTTTTTCGCGGCGTTCAACTTTGAATGCCGCATCTAAAGGGTCAATAGCGTGCGGCAGCGTGATCAATGCCGCGCGCTATTAGCCACGGGTCCTGGCCGTTGTTAGAGGCCCGACCCGTGGCCCCGCATTATAGATCAGGAGCGGACTCAGGGTGTACAGGTACGCCCTGGGTCCTTAACAGGTTAAGATCAAAGTTATGTGGGATCTAGTTGTATCTTTCGGGAACACACGCCCTTGGGCTACTGAATTAAATCCCTTAAGAAAAAATGGGGTTAAGATTTCCTTCAAACATTTATAATACCCTAGAGAAAATCCATCGGGGCCAGGTGACTTCCCCTCTTGTAGTGAGTTTATGGCCTGATTTAATTCTTCCTCTGAAATGGGCTTCTCTAACTCCTCCACTTCTGATCTCTCTAGCTTTGGTATACCAGAACTAGCTATATATTCTCTCACCTTAACTCAAAAATCCCCCCCTCTAGTCATGGGGTTATGCACGTCCATGTTGTATAGCTTCTCATAAAAACTCCTAAAGGTTTCAACTATCTCTCGTGTGTTATATGAGATGTTATGAGACTTTGTTTGTATTTTTTTCGATAAATGACCTTGCTCTTTGCGCCTTTGCTGCCACTGCACTCCATACACTCGGCTCTTACAGTTTATCAAATTCTTTTTTGCATTGTCTAATGAAACATGCCTAATCTCTTCTCTTTTTCCCTCTACTTTAGTTCTCAGTGTATCCTCCATCCTTCCTTTGTATGCCGTCTCTAACTCTCTTAGTTCTTCCATTAGCCTATTCAGTTTTTGCATTTTTTCTTTTTTTAATCTAGTTGTATGTTTAACTAATATACCCCTAGCAACACATGTATGTGCTTCCCATATCAAGCTCGGGTTTAGCTCTGCTAGATCATTAATTTCAAAATATTCTTTTACCTGGGATTTTAACTCCGCTACCGTTACTGCATCTTGTAGTAACAGAGGATTTAATTTCCAATTCCACTATCTAGCGGACAATTGGGGCAATCTGATTGATAATTTTACCATTGCGTGGTCTGAAAAGAAGATATTGTCAATTGATGCCGCCTCTAACAATTCAACAATTCTGCTTTATAAAAAAAAATCAATTCTAGAAAATGAATCATGCCTTGATGAGTAACAGGAGTAATCCCTCTCTTTTGGGTGTAGAATGCGCCAGGCGTCCACCAATTGACAATCATATATCAACCTTTTACAACGCTTTATTGCCGCTACACTCATGTATGATATCCCCCGTGAAGTATCTACTTGTGGGTCCAAAACGAAATTAAAATCCCCTCCCAAAATTAAAATCCCCTCTGTAAAGTCTTCCAATTTATCCAGAATTTCATGTAATGCTGAGCCCTGTTTAGAATTTGGGAGATACACCGTCGCCAAGGTCACCCTTTGCGATGCAATGGTCCCCTTTGCGAAGACATATCTCCCAGCGTCTTTAATGCTGTCTACATGAATCCAAGGGATATTCTGCGATATCAAAATGCTAGCACCCTTTGCTTTAGGGTTGTCTGTATAGCTATGATAAGCTGTTGGGAAATATTTATTTGTGAGGTCAAACTTGTGTGTCGGTAGGTAATGCGTTTCTTGAAGGAATGCAATGTCTAACCTTTCTGACCTCAACAGGTTACTCAAATTTGAACGTTTACCAGCATTGTGCAAGCCCCTCACATTAAGCGAGCCCACCATCAGTCTCCCATCTTTCTTTATCTCCATTCTTTCCCTACTTTCTCCTTTACCTGGAGTCCAAATACTAACCCTGCTTTAATCTACCACACAGTATTTATTACAAACACTTAACAACTGTGAAAGAATGGGGGAGAATGGGGGAGAGTAACAGAGAGGAGGAGAAGGAGAAAAAAAAAAGAGAGGAAAAAAGAAAATCCCCTTAACCTTGGCAATTGCCAATTTCCCAATACCCTAGTATGTTAAAAAAAAAAAAAAAAAAAAGGATATGTATAAAAACCTAGGGCCCCGTTCCGGGTAAATGAGAACAAAAAAAAATAATCTAAATATTAGGAGTGTGGAAAATCACGAATGTGAGCCATCTCCAAGTCTCTCCAGTACCCTTATTCTCTACCTACTTTTCAATAACCAAATCCCTTCAGTATGAATGGGAGACTATATGCAAACACGCTATTAAGCAAATGAATAAATCATAATTCTGAACACATATTTATTTTGCTATCACTGCTATAGTTAACCCTCCCCCATCCATCACCTTATATAACTACTTATAACCCCTCCGCCACCCTCTTCCTTCCCCTGTGCACTCTCATAGCTCTTAGAGTAGATAATAAACAAATCTTTCACTTTCTATCCCATCTACACTAAGACGCTTCCCTTCTCTACCTACGTTGAATAACCTCTATCTCCCTTTGTCCCCCCCCCATATGAATCCCAGTCCAGCCAATTCATTACTTCCACCTGACCAGTGTTCAAGAAATCAAATAATTCCAGCAATTCCTCGTTTCGATAGAGGAAGAAAGTTTCAGGGTTTCGTTTTATCACCAAATGAAATGGATGACCCCACCGGTACGTTGCTCCAACTTCTCTAATCTTCCCCAATAGTGGATGTAGTGCACGCCTCATTTGTAGGGTGCGGGTTGAAAGGTCAGAGAAAAGCCGTATCTGTGCACCTTCAAACTCAATTATATCTTTCTGCCTTGCTGCCGGCATTATCGTCTCTTTGTCCACAAAATAATGCAAACCGCAAATCACATCTCGGGGATGCTGAGAGTCTCTATTTCCGTAACGTGCCCCTCCTTCCTCTATTTTTCCTCCTTCCTCTATTTTCTTGGTCATCCAAATGTAAAGTTAATTTTTGGACTTGTTGTGTAGTTTTTGTCACTTTCTCCTCCAGGGAGGTCACTTTTCCCTTTAATATTGCAGTATCCTTGCCTGTTGTTTTTATTCGTGATGTTAATTGCTCAATATCTACCTTTATTTCTCTAACTGCTTGTAGGTGAGAGTTCTCAATATGCTTCACTGAGTTCTCTAAGTCAGTTTTTGATGGCAACGCTTGTATTAATGCCCGTATCATATTAAGCTCAGAATTTGTCAGTTTTTAATCCTCCATGTGCATTAGCCCTCAATGAGGAGCATCATCTGCTGAGTTGCTCCCATTCTAATATAGATGTGTCATTGTATATAAGCTACTTTAGCCCTAATTTTTCTCAAATGACCTAATGAGAAGAGGGACAGTATACACATAGTATAGGTTTTAATCTAGTGTTTATTTACTTACCAATAACAATTGTACAGAGCACTTAGTTTTTTTGGTTGGTAAAATTAGGGATCTGTGACCACCCTCGGTGGATTATAGTGCAATTGCTACCAAAAAAAAAGCCCTGAGTTCTGACCAGGATAGGAATTCAAATTTTTGCTGCAGAAAATTATTTCTATTGTAATGATCAAATATACCAATTACCAAATAAGGTAAACATGCTATTGAAGATTTTTACCATCTGAAACTACAACTCCCAGTGTGACCTGAGCAATGGTAAAGGTATGCCACAGACCTTAAAGGGGTACTCCCTGGAAAACATTTTTTTTTTTTTTATCAACTGGTGCCAGGAAGTTAAACAGATTTGAAAATGTATTCTATTTACAAATCTTAACCCATCCATTACTTATCAGCTGCTGTATGCTCTTTTTGAATTCCCTTCCTGTCTGACCAGCAGAGAGCACTGATGAGTACTGGAAGGGTTAAGATTTTTTAATAGAAGCCATTTACAAATCTGTTTAACTTTCTGGTACCAGTTGATTTAAAAATAAAAAAGTAAACACCTTAGTGAAGTGATACAGGCAGAGTACACTATTAAATCAGTAACTCACAGGTGATGTCTTCTCTGTAGTAGCTCCTTTTCTTTTCCTTCTGGTCCAGACTGCAATTACTTATTCTAGCTATGTATCTTCTCTGCAGTTTGTCCCCCAGACATCTTTAGCTCTTACCTTTTGCAGTATATTATCATTCTGCATACATAAATTAGTGAAAATACAGTACCGTTTTATGAAATCAAAACATTCGTGGTGGATTTGTTTTGTCTTAAAAACTTTTTTTTTTATTCCCTTGAAAAACTCTAGTAAAGCTGCAGTTTTGGTCATTTCTGCCTGTATACTAAGACAAGCTCCTCATAGTGCCACAAACTGTGCCTTTTAAAAACAACTCAAAACACTGCATCCCCAAAAAATAATGCTACCACACTTTGTATCTCCTAAAAACAACAGCTCCACAGAAACTCTATAAGTATTTAATTCAGTTACATTTATAATTTTGTGGGAAAAGATTCAGTATAACTTTGGCAGTCTCACTCAATGTTGACATGGTCAATAACAAATTAGGACCGCCCACTGGACTCCTAAGAATATAATATATATGTATGTGATGTATTTGTATATCTATCATCTCCTCCTGCTCTATAACATGCATGTTCAATGTGACAGGCTTTTTAATTAATGGTTTTAATACCTGCCCTATATAGATAAAGTTGGCACTGAAATATTTGTTCTATAGAATTACTAGTACAAGAATGCAGTATCAATATCTTCTGTACTGCAGTCAGAGGTAAAGAAATTATTCATTTTCAGTATGTAAAAGAAACACCTAGGTTCCTCCATCAAACCTCATTTCTTCCTGATCTAGTTTATACCATAATTCAGCTCAAAATAAATGTCCTAGATAAATTAACTGGTAGGAGAAAATGACTTGGGACTATGAGAGACCCACAAGGAGATAAAGATCACTCTGTCAAGATACATCATGGGTTCTGATTTTATTCTCTTTTAGTGTACCAAGAAAACCATGCATAGAAAAATCACAAACTTTCAGTGGCACTTTATACATTGATCAGGGTTAAAACCAGCTTAGATTTTGCTCAGAACTAAATAAAACATAATTATGAACTGATATGTACTATCTGATTGAGATAAAGCACATAGGTCTATGGGTCACTCCGGGGTTAATTTATCAAGAGCAGCTCAGGACAATTTCCCCTCATACAGCACCTATTGTTTTCACCCTGTTGAACTGAAATACAATACAATGGATACAGAGTGGTAGTTACCTAAGGCTTTCCTTCACCTAGGAAAAGGAGTCAGGTTGCTCCCCTAGTCAAGACAGAATTGGAAGCCTTCTGTCAGGACCGACTGGGGGAGACAGAGAGAGTGAACCCTAAACTGACCCTAAAACCACTCTCCCTGCCTACTTGCCCATCCATCCTAAATGATGGATCAACAACTGGGCGCCGGTCCCTTCCTGAAGTGCAGAGGAGTAAAAACACATATACAGAGTCGTCACTGGCCAGAAACCAGTTATACCAATTATACCAATTATACCAGACAAGATACAAATACTAACAGGGCAGAATATAAACAGGCAAACTGATCAAGAACATAGGACACTGTTCACAAACAGGTACAAGTACAAAGGACAGAGATAAGATCAACCAAACAGGTTATACATATAAGACACACTGGACACAAGACTAGAACATGGATGAGTCAGAATAGACTCATGAACAAACAAACTTGACACCCCACTCCACAAAAGGAGTAGCCACTAATAATAAAGCCAAATAGGCTACTGGCCAACAGACAAACTCCACCGTGTGGACAAGATGCTGTCCCAGTAGGAAACAGAAATATAATACATGAAACACTAGACTAGAACCGGATGAGTCTGAATAGACTCCAGATTACCAAACAGCAATATAACATACAGAGCACAGGTAACAAGCAAGACTCAGACACAGTGTGAACACATACATAACAGAAAGGATATAAAAATGTTAAAACCGACTAAACAAACACAGACTAAATTCTACTGTAAGCATGCCACATAACCATGGCTAAAACCAGAACATACAAAGGGCATGCTAAAGCAAAATTTGTAGATTAAAAGCTCAAATAGAGCAGCATGCCAAGCATTAATCACCAGCTCAGAAGCTAGACTGAGCTGGCCTTATCTAGACACACCCAAAGAGCTATTGGATGAAAGGGTAAAAGCTTTAACTATTCCCTGGTTGGGAAACATAAAACTGTTCAGACCTTCAAAATTAAACAGCAGTCTGAACAAAACCCAAGACAGACATTATACCTTCTATTACTCTGCACACATTTAAACATACTTGACTCCAGAAAATGTCATATCCTTTAAGGGTGTGTCCAAAGGCAACATGGTCAAGGTATTGCCACAAATCCCATCTATGTTTAAATGCTGCACTGTTTGTATGACCTGCATTCTTACACAATGTTATGTATAATGCCATTTCTGCATGCTATTGTCGTCTTTGTACCGGTTTCTTGCAGGTAGCTGTAGGGTTACTCCATGCACTTTGATCCACAACACCCAATTTGATGCATAGCTATGCATGTCATGTAGAAAGTTCCAGACTTTGGTAAATCATGACTTCTTCAGCCAGAATGGAATGATGGCAATAACAAAGGTCTGATCTTGCCTGATTTTCCCCCAATACCCTTGGTATCATGGAAATTGGAGGGAATATGTAAGCATGCCTGAACCTCCATGAAATAGACAGAACCTTTATCACCACTGTATTGTCTTCCCTGTACAGGGAGCAGAATCTGTTCACTTTGGTGTTAAACCTTTTAACCATGAGACTGATCTCTGGCATGCCCCACCATTGGTTTATTTGGAAGAAAATTTGTTCAGAGACCATTCACCCAGAACTAGAAGGCTTCAGCTCAAGCTATCTGCTTCTATGTTGAGGGCTACTCTGATGTGGACTGCAGATAGGAGGGTAAGCTTCTCCTCTACTTATTTGAGGATCAATCCTGCTTTCCTGAGGAGAGGTTGAGATCTTGTTCCTCCCTGTCTGTTGATATAGGACATTGTATTGTCGTGTACTCTTATCAATTTCTCATGAATAAGAGGAGCAAAGTGGGTGAGCGACAGTTGGACAGCTCTCAGTTTTCTCATATTAGATGAGCAAAGTCTCTCTAAAGGGCCAAAGGTTTCATTCTAGAAGTGAATCGTCTGTTGTCAACTGTAAGGTTGAATCTAGGACTTCCCATCTTTTTGATATTTCCATCATCTGAGGAACTAACTTTTCCAACCCTGGGGGGTAATTCCACAAGCCCAGGACTTTCTCTTAAAGAGGGCATAAGTGCAACAAGGCCTGAGGGACTTCTTGTAACGAAGCTGGATGTTGATCCATTGACCTGTGAGGCAGATGACTTGGGTCGTATTGGGGAGTGGAGTCTAAGGTGCCACTGGACTTCACCAGAGCCCGGTGAAGGATGGTCTTGCTGCGGCAGGCAGCACCCAGGTCACTACCCCCCGATATGACTCGACTACACAGGTAGCTGGGCGAAGAGAGGTACAGTAGGATGAGGCAGAGATGTAGTTGGACTTAGCAGAAGGTCAGGGCAGGCGGCAAGGTGGCGTAGTCAAGAAATGTAGCGGAAGGGTCTAATACATGGGCAAACAACAGACTTGTGAATGCTTATTCTCAGGCTATGGGGCACTGGAGATCCGGCAGGGAAGTGGGGGAGGTGCAGGAACTTATACTGTAGTGACAGGTGTGACAGTAATTATGGGCGTACTGGCCCTTTAAATTTCAGAGCTCCGGCACGTGCGCGCGCCTTAGGAGTCGGGGACACGCACGCCTGAGCTGAGACACAGGGGAGGAGGCAGCAGCGGAGCATGGTGAGTGATAGGCTGGGATTCGCATGCGTCCCTAAATGCGAATCCCAGCTCCGCCAGCAGACGGGACACAGGGGCTCTGCGCTCATGGTTGGTGCTTGCGGCCGGAGCGCAGAGTGTAACAGTATCCCCCCTTTGGTCTCCCCCTCTTCTTGGAGGACAAGAACTTCTGGATAAGGTCACGGTCCAAGATGTCCTGTGGCTCCCACAACCTCTCCTCTGGCCCGAATCCTTCCCAATCCACGAGGAAAAAACGTTTTCCTCTGATAAACTTGGAGGCTAACAAGATAACAACAAAAACATCAGAGGTACCAGAGATGGGAGTAGGAGAGTAAACTTTTTAGAAAAATGGTTGTGGATGACAGGTTTCAGGAGGGAGACATGGAAACAGTTTGGGATTCGGAGAGAGGCAGGCAAATGGAGAGAATAGGCCACGGGATTTCGTTTTTTCTTGATTCTATAGGGACCCAGATAGCGAGAGCCCAGTTGAACCCTGAAGTGGATATACTTGGATGACAACCAGACAATGTCACCAGGAGAGAAGTTCAGAGGAGGACACCTTTTCTTGTCCGCTTTAGACTTCACACGAGACGTGGCATGCATAATTGAGCGACGTGTCATTTGCCAGATGGTAGAAAAATTCTGCACTTGCTCATCAACTGCAGGAACTCCAGAGGAAGAAGACAAAGGAAGAGGAGGACGAGGATGGAGTCCATAAACCACAAAGAAAGGCAAGGTCCCAGTGGATTCAGAATCCTGATGATTGTGTGAGAACTCTGCCCAAGGAAGCAAATCGACCTAGTCGTCTTGACGAGAAGAGGTGAAATGGCAAAGATAGTCTCCTAATACCTGATTCATTCTCTTGACCTGTCCATTGGATTGATGGTAATAGGCAGAGGAAAAATCCAGCTGAACTTGGAGACATGAAAAGAGGGCTCACCAGAACTTGGAGACAAACTGGATTCCACGGTCGGATACAATATGAGAAGGCAGTCCATGTAGGCAGAAGATGTGGCAAAGCAAAAGCTTAGCAAGCTGTTGAGCAGAAGGAGGTCCAGGCGGGGGGGGGGGGGGGCGTGGTCTGGCTGCCTAGCTGTATGCATGCTTGAGCATTAGCCTCCGGTTTCAGCACCTTTATGAAGCGACTTGTACAGCACGATAAGAATCACACCCTAGGGTGTGGGAAGGTCCAGAGAATGCCCATGACCCGAAAGAAGAGGATGGCGCAACAAGCAAAACTCTCTAAATTCTATTTTACATGGCGTGAGGAAGATATCCAAGATGGCACTGAGCGGGACCGCTGAGACTCCCCGGGCTACGCCTCCTCCCCTCGCACTCCCCTCAGTCATACAGGATCGATGCACGGATCCTCCTCGGACCCAGCGCTCCCTACCGTAGCTGATCAGTGGCTGTCTCAGGGATCGAGGAGCTCCTTCCCGCAGTCCCCGGCACCAGCAGAAGTCGGAGAGGAGGTGAGTGACATTCGTCATGGTGGGGATTGCCCATCTACCTCTGCCACATCCTCCCCCTCGGGTAGCCCTTGCAAACAACGGCAACGCTTAGCGCCTCAGTCTCCAGCTCAGGCCGCGAGCTCTGGTGAGGTGGATCCCTGCCTGGGAGCTGCCGGGAAAGCTGCAATCAGAGCTCTGCACGTGTCCAATGTCGTGCTTACTGACACAGCGATGAAGGACATGTTACTCTTGCAACATCGCTCCATGTTATTGGATATGCAAGCCCTTATTAACCCTTTACATAAAGATGTTATGGACTTGGGCAACTGTATTGATCATGTGGAGGGGAAATTCGGAGATTTCGTTACCTCACATAACTCCCTAATCGATGCCCATTATGCTTTAGAGGAGGAGGTAACAACTATGATGGCTAAAATGGCCGACCTTGAGGACCGAGGGAGAAGAAACAACATAAATCTTAGGGGGGTCCCTGAAATGGTTCCTCCACAGGAAATACCTACCTATGTATGCCTGCTAATTAAAACAGCTCTGCCGGAATGTCCTGAAAGTGCTTTAGAAGTGGATAGAGTGCACAGGGTCCCCCGGCCCAGACATTTGGCAGACACGGTTCCTCGGAACATTCTGGCCAGGATTCACTTTTTCCGAGTAAAGGAGGCCCTGATGACTTACTCAAGGAAAAATGGGGGACTTCCGGCTCCCTACCATGGTGTCACCTTGTACGCTGACTTATCGGCAATGACTTTGCAACTAAGGAGGGACTTATCAATGATCTCCACTGCTCTACAACAGGTGAAGGTGCCCTACAAGTGGGGATTCCCTGTGAGACTGATGGTACACTATCGTAATGAAACCCACCCCATCCGAACCGTGGAAGACGGGCGGAAATTATTGCAGACCTGGAAAATTCCCATCCCTGAACCTCCTGCCAAACCTCCCTATAAAGTGAGGGATGAATGGGTTAAGATACACTGACTGTGTCTATTCTGGGACTGTCTCTCTTTTTTTTTCCTTCTCTTCAGGTGAGAGGCCTGGATAGAGGTCTGACAGACTCCGGGTGTTGCAGCACAGGGCTGCAGTATGGACAGTTACCCCCCATGCTTAGGTAGATCCCGATCTACCATGGACTCTTTACAAAACAGGTTTTTGCATATGTTATGCATCTGTTCGTGTTTGTTTTGTTTTTCCTTTTGTCTGTTTGTTGGTATATGTGTGGACATCCTGATTAATCGCATAGCTGTGTTTCCACTGAGAGTAACGTCCTCGCTGGGAGACGTCTCCTCTCTCCTTGATGACCAATTTCACTTGATACTGTATATACTATTTTTACTATTGTATAATGGTATTAACATTTGCTAGTTTGAATACCAATGGTCATAACAGCCCCATGCGTAGGGCACATGTTTGGAGGGAAGCTAGGGAATTGAAGTGTGATGTGCTCTGTCTCCAAGAGACGCATCTTATACATTAAGATGCTTTTAGACTGTTGAATAGATTGTTCCCTCACATATGTCATTCCCACTACCACACTAAGTCTCGGGGGGTCGCCATTGCGATCAAACACACAGTAGCTTTTTCTAAAATTGCAGACTATGCTGACCCTATGGGGAGATATTTTGTCTTAGTGTGCGCTTTATATAATGCTATCTACATGGAGGTGTCCCTTTACGCCCCTAACAAGGCCCAACTGCCATTTTTTCATAAAGTAGTTCGTAGAGTCAGGGCTCTCAGCCAGGGAAAAATTATCATATGTGGGAATTTCAATTTATCCCCTGACCCTCAGGTGGATACGACCTCTCCCGTAACACGCACATCTTCTTCATTGGCACCCTCTCTGTGGAAAGAAGAATTATATGATATCTGGTGTATACACCACTTTGGTGATCGAGAATACACATTTCACTCAGGGATGCACAATGTCTATTCACGCATAGATCTTTTCTTAATTGACAGGACCTTGCTGCCCCTAGCCCAGTCCTCAGCAATTCACATGATTACCACGCGGCCATTACTATTACCCTTTCTGAGCATTATGCCACACCCCCGGTGTATTTATGGAGGAGCAACCCCTTCTTGCTATGTATACCACAACACAGTGAACAAATTGAGAAAGACATTAGGGAATTTTTTCTGTTTAATGCCCCCTCCTCCCCTAACCCTAATGTACTGTGGAATGCCCATAAAGTCACTATCAGGGGTACTTTTATTAAACAAGGGGCTATATATAAGAAACTTAAAGAAAGTAAGGTTACAGATTTGCTTCACAAATTACAACAGGCAGAATCTAGAAATCGTACATCCCCCTCGCCCGACACCGCAGAGACACTCAGACAACTTAGATTGGCACTAAGGGGACTCCTTCTAGACTCTTATGAAAAATCCCTTCGTAAATCTAAAGCAAAGTTCTACTCTATGGGAAATAGGCCGGATAAACTGTTGTCGACACTCCTTAGGTCCACTCATCTTAAGAGTAGAATTCCACATCTATATCATCCTCATATTGGAATAAAATTGCTGTCTCCACAGGACATAGCAAATGGATTCCAAGCTTACTCTGAGGATCTATATAATCTTAAAAACTCCATACCGGATAAGAATAACCTAGAGGAGGATATTAACACTTTCCTGTCCCCTTTAGCCCTTTTCTGGCTATCTGAACCCCAATTGACCGTACACAACTCCCCTATAACTAACAACGCAATAGACTCGATTATTAAATCCCTCCCTAGAGACAAAGCACCTGGACCATACGGCTATGCCGGGCATTACTATAAACAATTATACTTCAATTATACTCCATACTTAAAGGACTTTTTCCAGTCAGCTCTGGATGAGGGCTCCTTCCCCCAGGAAAATTCTGAGGCTCTAATAGTTGTCCTCCCTAAACCAGGGAAATCCCCGGATTATCCCCAAAATTTCAGACCCATTTCCTTATTAAATCAGGACATAAAAATATATGCTAAATTGATAGCCTCACGTATAGCTAAGGTGCTCCCCAACTTGATAAATATGGACCAGGCGGGATTTGTACCTGCTCGCTAGACTTATTTCAACATGAGGAGGATGTTGGGGGTCCTACATCATGCTGCTGGGAGGGGAGGGCCCATGCTGGCCCTGGCCCTGGATGCGGAGAAGGCGTTCAATCGCCTTCGGTGGTCGTGCGCTTTCTCCGTACTTTGACGCATGGGTTTTGGAGGTTCCATTGTTACAGCTATTCAGGCATTGTACAGTAATCCAACCGCTAGGATGTTCGTGAATGGGGCTCTTTCAGATGGGTTCGCATTGACTAATGGTACTAGGCAGGGGAGCCCCCTATCTCCCCTTATTTTTATCCTAGCTATGGAGCTATTGGCCCAGGCCATCAGGGAAAATGCAGATATTAGTGGAGTTGAAATTGGGGGTAAAGCCCATACAATATCGCTATATGCAGACGATGTGCTCCTGACCCTAACGAATCCAGAACACTCATTGGAGGCGGTACTCCATTTGATTACTAAATACGGACACCTCTCTTATTATCATTTAAACTCATCTAAGACCCAAGCCCTCCTGGTTAATTTAACCCGCACAGAGTGGACCTTTTGCGCAAACAATATCCATTCGACTGGAGAGAAGAAGGAGGGATCTCCTATATCGGCACCACGCTAGCGAGCTCTCCTACTCTGATATACAAACTCAATTACGGATCTCTCCTTGAGGACGTGGGCAAAGAGCTAAAGGCGCTTACTAAACATGAAATCTCCTGGACAGGTAGAATAGCTGCCTTCAAAATGTTTGTGCTGCCCAAGTTCTTGTATCTCTTTCCTGCTCTGCCTGTGGTCCTCCAGGACAGATTTTTTGCTCTCCTCGTTCGTATGGGGCAATAAAAAACCCAGGATAGCCAGACACATACTGACTGGACAAAGGGACTGCGGAGGCCTGGCAATGCCGAACCTGAGACTTTACTATGTAGCAACCCTTTTCTCTGTGTTGGGAGGTTGGATTTGGGGATCATTAGAGGTTCCGTGGGCACACTTGGAACAATCGTTAGCCCTTCCCTACACCTTAAAGGACCTACTGTTGATGACATTCTGGAATTTATAGGTGCTACTAGGTGGGTAGCGCATTGTTATCTAACCACTGGGCCTCAACCCCTCTTTAGCCTATTGTATGGATGCCTTACCTTTATATCTCCTCAACTTCAAAATTTCCCACGGACCTTGGGGCAGGAACACCTGTGGGGCAACAAAATAGCTCCACCTAGTTTAAACACCGCTACTATCATGTAGCACCCCAGATACAGAGAGCTTAAGAATTAGCTCCGCCCACTCTGTTATGTAGCACCCCTATTGCAGAGGACCTAAAAATCAGCTCTGCCTACTCTAAGCATTGCTACTGTTGTGTAGCACCTTGGAAGCAAAGGATCTAGCAAAAAATCCCAAACCCCATCGTAGTAAATGAGCACTTTGAAAGGAGTGATCTCAGCTACTAGTCCAGCCCATTTTCAACATCGCAGCTGTGATGTAGCGACTTAGTTGCAGCGAGCATGTATTTTTTGCGCACCTCAAACACCACTACTGTCAAAAGAGCACCTCATAGGGAACGGGCTTAGATATTAGTCCCGCCCACTTCGAATATCGTCACTGTGATATCCATTGAGTATGTAATTCTGCCGACTTCATACGATGCTACTGTCAGATTGTGGGCTAACACTGCTAGCTCACTCAGGAACAAGCTCCGCCCACATCAAACACCGCTACGGCTATGTAGCGCTCCAAGCAAAACCTCCAATCTGACACAGTGAGAAGCTCCGATAAAGAGGGACTGAGTTCTCGGAACAAGCTCCACCCCAGCTAAACACCGCTACCACTGTATAGCGATTCCAACAGCCCTCAGCTACAAAAAAGAACTGAGTCTGTGATGCAGCTCCGCTCCATTCTGACATCGATACCCTGTATAGTGCTCTGTGTAGCGCTCCATAGGGGTGCATTAAGCTATGTAAAAAATAGCTTACATCACGTTAATCTTTGATACAATGATGCAGACTAGGGTTCTGGCTATACTGGAAACAGTGTCTACATTGCATTTACAACAGTGCACATAATACTCGCATAAATAGGAAGTTTTCATTTCAATTTGTTTTTATCTAATTTTCCAGTTCATAGTTGTCCTCTTATATTTCTCTTCTATTTGAATGTAAATAAGCGTGTTTTTTAAAAGGAATTTAGTGTTTTTTTTATTTTTTGACCTATCAGTACTGGTTCAGGTGAAACAGCTGGAGAGCCGGTCTGATTACGGTGGTCACGTTGAGTATTGCAGAATGTCTTAATTAATGTGACCTTTACAACCACGTACTGAGTGTATTTAAACTGCACTGTGCTATCCTGTCACATATACCTTGCCTGACGAAGGGTCCGGTTCGGACCAGAAACGCGTAGCTTATGTATTCACAATAAAGCCTCTGAAAGGAATGCGGATGTGTTCCTGATTTTCTTAATATCCAGAGTTCCAGCGCCAAAATTCGTCCACATTTTCTTCCAATATCTGCTATTGCTGTACTGGATTGGCCTTGACCTTCTGGCTTGAAAGCGATTCAGCGCTTCCTCGGTTTTGCCAATTATTATCAGCAATTTATTCCACACTATTCCACCTTGGTTGCTCCAATCGTCTCTCTTACCAAGAACACTGCTAATGCAAGGGACTGGACTCCTGAGGCCGAAGAAGTGTTCAAACAGTTAAAATCTGCCTTTGCTTCTGCTCCTGTGTTGTCAAGACCAGATCCAGGCAAGCCATTTATTTTGGAAGTGGATGCTTCTTCTGTTGGTGCAGGTGCAGTTTTGACACAAAAATCATCCAAAGGAAAAACTGTAACCTGCAGTTTCTTCTCTAACACTTTCTCTCCTGCGCAGAGAGAAATTATACAATTGGAGATCGTGGCTATTAAGTTGGCCTTGGAAGAATGGCATCATCTCTTGGAGGGCTCTGTACATCCACTTACCATTTATACCGACCACAAGAGCTTGCTATATCTACAGACTGCCCATTATCTCAACCCTCGACAGGCTCGCTGGTCTCTGTCCTTCTTCAGATTTGACTTTTTTATTCACTTCCATCCAGCAGAGAAGAATCTTCGAGCTGACGCACTATCTAGATCCATTGAAGTACGAGACCATAAATCTCACCCTCAACATATTGTTCCCCCTAATCGTCTCATTTCCGCAGCACCAGCAAGTCTTCAGCACCTGCCTCCTGGAAAGACCTACATTACTCCCCGCCTAAGACTCCGAATCTTGAAATGGGGTCATTCCTCTCTGTTGGCCAGTCATGCCAGTATACGTAAGTCCTTGCAACTTATTTCCCAACAGTATTGGTGGCCAACTCTAAAACAAGATGTCATGGACTTTGTTTGTTCCTGTTCACTCTGTGCCCGGGACAAGACTCCTCTTGCCAAGCCTGCTGGTCTACTATATCCTTTGCAAGTTCCTGAGCTACCCTGGACCGACATAGTAATGGACTTTATTACTTACCTTCTTTCTGGTGGCAATATGGTCATCTGGGTTGTTGTGGACCAATTTTCTAAAATGGCTCATTTTGTGCCCTTGCCAGGCTTACCATCTGCACAACAGCTTGCCAAGCTATTCCTTGGTGATATCTTCTTTCTCCATGGATTGCCCACTCATATTGTCTCCAATCGGGGAGTCCAGTTTGTCTCCAAGTTCTGGAGGCCCCTCTGTCCTAGTCTCCAAGTTAAATTGGACTTCTCGGCTTACCACCCTCACTCCAATGGTCAGGTCGAAAGGGAGAATCAGGTCCTAGGGGACTATCTTCGCCATTTTGTATCTGCTCGCCAGGACGACTGGTTTGATTTACTACCTTGGGCCGAATTTTCTTTCAACCATAGGGATTCTGAATCCACTGGGACTTCACCCTTCTTTATGGTCTATGGGCTTCATCCTCGTCCTCCTCTTCCCTTGTCTTCTTCTTCCTCCGGAGTACCTATGGCTGACGAACTGGTGCGGAATTTTGCCTCCATCTGGTAGATGACTCGTCACTGCCTTCTTCATGCCACGACCCGTATGAAGTCGCAAGCGGACAGGAAAAGACACCCTCATCCCGAATTCTCTCCTGGGGACAAAGTGTGGTTATCCTCCAAATACATCCGCTTTAAGGTACCCTCTTATAAACTGGGTCCACGCTTTTTGGGTCCCTATAAAGTCAAAAAACGACTTCATCCCATGGCTTATTCCCTTCATCTGCCCTCCTCTCTCCGGATCCCGAATTCCTTCCATGTCTCCCTCTTGAAGCCGGTCGACCACAACCGCTTTTCTCAAAAGGACATCTCAACTTCCTCCATCTCTGGTACCTCTGATGTTTTTGCTATTAAGGAAATTCTTGATTCCAATTTGGTCAGAGGAAAACGCTTCTTTCTTGTGCATTGGGAAGGATTCAGTCCAGAGGAGAGGTCTTGGGAACCATATCTCAGATCAGGATCTTCTCAAAAAAATTCTGAACCACAAGAGGAGGGGAAGACCAAAGGGGGGGGGGAGGGGGGTTACTGTTACAGTCTGTGCTCTGGTTGCAAACTCCGGCCGTGAGCACAGTGTCCCTGGGTCCCCGTCTGATGGCGGGGCTGGGATTTGCATCGCGGAACGCGCCCGCATGCGAATCCCAGACCGTCACTCACCTCACTCCGCTGCCTCTGTCTCTTAGCTCCGGCACGTGTGTCCCCGTCTCCTAGGGTGCGCGCGCGCCGGAGCTCTGAAATTTGAAGGGCCTTCTGCTACGTTATTAGACTCTGCACCTTTGACGCCTGCCTTGACCTTCTGCTACTTTTGACTACGCTACTGCCTTATCCTTCAGTACCACGCCTTGCCGAGCCACCTGTGTGGTAAAGCCGTGTCAGGGGTAGCGACCTGGTGTCGCCTGCCGCAGCAAGCCCGTAATGCCTTGCGTCGGGGTCTGGTGAAGACCAGCGGCACCTTAGACTCTGCTCCCCGATATGGTCCGAGTCATCAACCACACAGGTTAGAGGATCCACATACAGCTCCATTACAGTTTGTAAATTAAAAGCTGTTTTGCATGTAAACTGCCCTAATATGATATACCTATACCATATTCTAATATGCTATACCTATACCATAAGGATAGAGAAAAGACTACATTTTTTTTTTGTAGCCACAGTGGGCAAAGTCTGGTAAGTTGAGTGGTGACAGCCCGAACCAGCGGTCGGACCCCCTGTGATCACACACTTATCCAGGGGCATAGCTACTACTAGGTCACCAGGGGGCAGCAGCATCTTCCCCACTTGCATTTTACTATATTGCCACTAAAGAAAAGAAAAGTCACATGTCCTAAATCTCTTACCACTGCAAAGTAAATATGCAGTTTTGTATGCCCAGTCAGTTTATGCAAATCACTTGAGAAAAAAGTTGCACACTTTAGAGAAAGTGCAACAAATTTACAACAAAAAGCAGTGATAAAAGCTTGATAACTGTCCCCCATTGTGTAGGATGTCATGACTGAGTTTTTCATCCTCCATTAGATGCGGCAATGGAAGCGTCAGAAGATGTAAGGTGTCAAGTCATGTGTTCCTGCCCAGGAGGAGTGTAGAGGGGAGAAGAAAAAATAAAAAAGTAGCGACCTTACTGTGGACCTTTTCCAGAGGAATAACACTGGGTAAAAAAGTATATTTGCAGGCCCTGTGAGGGTTGCACAATTTGAGTGCTGTGGGGGGTATTTATGAAGCCTTTTACCCCTTTTTTCTAAATTTGGGCTTTTCTTTGCGCCTTTTCTTTTACGTGCATTCCTTTGGTTGGCTGTTGTATGTGTGTTTTCAGTCGTGTATTTGCAATGGTCAGGAATTTATGAACATGCGACTTTTTTAAAAGGCGAAAAATTTGGTGCAAACCCTTTAAAGGGGTGCAAATCACCTCCATAAAAAAGTCTGGATATTTGGTACAATTAGGTTTACTCATATACAAGGCTGCATGAGCAGGTGCACAAATCACATCCCACCACCACAAGGTAGGGACGTGCCCCTTCGCCTCATAGGATTTTTAACCCTGTGAGCTAATAAAAAGATGTATAATGAAATGCAAAATAAAAGACATTCACAATGAAGCTACTAAACTGCTTTGCAGTAACAGACAATGAATCAGCTCTTAAAGAGCTTCCTGGAACTATCACCTGAAAGGTGGGTATATTCACACATATGACAGTCATTTCTCAAATTGCACCAAACTTATAGCCAGACTTTCTCCTATCTGTAAATTTGGTGCAGTGAGTTAAAGAACCACCCATGAAAAAAAGGAGTACAAAAAAACACATACCACAGCCATTATTCATGGGGGTTGGAACTTTGGATACGATGTGTAGATTACAGCGTCGGCACTTTACATAGTGCTGGTAGAGAAGTCTACAAATCTCAGAATTCACGATTTTCTTGAATCACTCCTTTATAACCTGATGTGTGAACACCACCACTAAGCAGTGATTCAAGAAAATTGTGTCAAGATTCTTTTTGCTATTATAATATGTTCTATACTACTGGGTATATGCTATATAATTGGTGTTCCAGTGCGGAAAATACATGTCTACCTGCCCTGTCATGTAAATGTTACTTTGCAGTATCTGCTCCGGCCCACAACTCTAGGTTTAAATGTTATGTGATGTACATTGTATGGCAATGTGTTTTCCTCCATATTTTTTTTTTTCTATATTTTCACTGATATGAAAGTGTAAAGGATGCATAGAGGATCACATGTGCACTTTGACCAATCACAGTCTTCTGCTTTTTTTGCACGCAGGCCTTTCTAGACATGGAGGAAGTTATATAGTTCAATTGAGTCCAGTTAGAGCTATGTGAAGCATCTCTGTATACCTGCCTCATACCTCTAATGTGGACAGGTTCACAGTATCTCTTTTCCAAATCTACTTCTTTCCCAGAGTGGCTGACAGCCCACGTATGGATTCTCGACGACCAGGTCATTCTTCAGTCAAGCCTGTCCACGTCAACTTCAGACAAATCAAGGATGCAACGGATACCAAAACGGTACAAATAGGTTTCCCCTGGCCGGTAAGCCCTTACATTGGAAACCCGTGTGTGAAAGTCTAGGCAGGTGGTAGCCAACTCTTCTAATTCTTTGTCTTCTACTCCATCTTCAATCAAGTATAACAGTCAAGTCAGTCTAATCAAGTCAAAGCTAGCTCAATCAAGTTACAAATTAGCCGAGAAGGATTACAAGTCCCATAGTCCCAACTGTGGTTATCTATAGCATCTTTCAGCACATATTGCACTTAAAAAGAACTGTACTTGTTATCACCCTTTTGCAATACCGGTAGTAAAAAGGGTTTTTCCTAACCTTGCATTGGAGGAATTTCTTCCCCTTGGCACTGGCAACTGCGTAACCTTTGTAGTGTGGTAATTAACACTCCTGGCGTCATGAACATTTTCATGGTCACAACACCTCACAGTTTATGCACACACCAATAACCGCACCTCTGCACAAGGGTATCTATCTGGTGAAGAAGGATAGTAGTCTAGCTGTTGGGGGGGGGGGGCAGGAATGACCCATGGGATGGCCAGGTAGGTCTAGTCTCCTGCTCCTTAAACATCTTAGTCAGTTCAGCTATGTCCTGTTTCATATTTTGGAGCTCAATGGCAGGTGAGACGGTTTGGACAGCCTGAACTTGAGGTGAAGCAGTAAAGCAGGACAGGAGGTAAGGGCTAGATAGATGAGGCATAAGCCCCTAGGGGTTCCTGACTTTGGGTAGGGAAAGCTGAGGCACCATCTGACTCAGTCTCTGACTCCACTACTTAGAGAGCATGTATTTTAACCCCATTTTTGCAAATCTGACCTGTGTCACTTTATGCATTAATAACTTTTAGATGCTTTTACCAATCATTTTGATTCTGAGATTGTTTTTTCTTGCCATTCTACTTTATGTTAATGGTGAATTTTCATTGCTGCTTGCATAATTTGTGAAAAATGTCTATGTTTGACAAATTGACCTGTTTTCTCTTTTTAACCCCTTAAGGACCACGGGGTTAATGTCAGGAGTTGTAGTTTTGCAAGATCTGGAGGATCACAGTTTGGAGACCACTACACAGTGGTGTCCAAACTGTAGTCCTCCAGATGTTGCAAAACTACAACTCCCAGCATGCCCGGCTGCAAACGGCTGTCTGGGCATGCTTGGAGTTGGAGTTGTGTGCCTCCAGCTGTTGCAAAACTACAACTCCCAGCATGCCCAGACAGCCAATTGCTGTCTGGGCATGCTGGGATTTGTAGTTTTGCAACATCTGGAGGGCCACAGTTTGGAGATCACTGTGCAGTGGTTTCTAAACTGTAGCCCTCCAGATGTTGCAAAACTGCAAATCCCAGCATGCCCAAACAGCTGTCTCAGCATGCTGGGAGTTGTAGTTGCATACCTACAGCTGTTGCATAACTACATCTCCCAGCATGCTCTTTGGCGATCAGGACATGCTGGGAGTTGTAGTTTTGCAACAGCTGGAGGCACTCTGGTTGGGAAATACTGAATTAGGTAACAGAACATAACTGAAGGTTTTCCAACCAGTGTGCCTCCAGCTGTTGCAAAAGTAGTTTTGTAACAGCTGGAGGATTGCCCCCCCATGTGAATGTACAGGGTACATTCACATGGGCAGGTTTTCAGTAAGTTTCCTGCTTCAAGTTTGAGCTGCAGCAAATTTTCTGCCGCGGCACAAACTCCTAGTGGGAAACTCACTGTAAACCCGTCAGTGCGAATGTACCCTAAAAAAAAACTACACTAAACACATAATAAAGGGTAAAACACTACATATACACACGCTTACATTGTCCCCCAAATTAAAGTAAAAAATATCGTAAGGCAGTGTTTCCAAAACAGAGCCTCCAGCTGTTGCAAAACAACAACTCCCAGCATTTCTGGTCAGCCACTGACTGTCCAGACATGCCGGGAGTTTAGCAACAACTGGAGGCACCCTGCTTGGGAATCTCTGGCGTAGAATACCCCTATGTCCACCCCTATGCAATCCCTATTTTAGTCCTCAAATGCGCATGGTGCTCTTACTTCGGAGCCCTGTCGTATTTTAAGGAAACAGTTTAGGGCCACATATGGGGTATTTCCGTACTTTGGAGAAATCGTGTTACAAATTTTGGGGGGCTTTTTCTCCTTTTACCCCTTATGAAAAGGAAAAGTTGGGGTCTACATCAGCCGGTTAGTGTAAAAAAAAATTGCCCCATACTTTTTATTTTCACGAAAGGCAAAAGGAAAAAAAGACCCCCAAAATTTGTAACGCAAATTTCTCCCGAGTACGGAAATACCCCATATGTGGGCGTAAAATGCTCTGCGGACGCACAACAAGGCTCAGGAGTGAAAGCGCACGATGTACATTTGAGGCCTAAATTGGTGATTTGCACAGGGGTGGTTGATTTTACAGCGGTTCTGACATAAACGCAAAAAAATAAGTACCCACATGTGACCCCATTTTGGAAACAACACCCCTAAGAGAACGTAACAAGGGGTATAGTGAGCCTGAACACCCGACAGGTGTTTGACGAATTTTCATTAAAGTTGGATGGGAAAAATAAGAAAACATTTATTTTTTTCACTAAAATGCTGGTGTTTTACGCTAAATTTTTCATTTTCACAAGTGAAAATAGGAAAAAAGTCCCCTAAAATTTGTAACCACATTTCTTCTGGTTAAGAACATACCCCATAAGTGGATATAAAGTGTTCTGCGGGCGCACTACAATGCTCAGAAGAGAAGGAGCGCCATTGGGCTTTTGGAGAGAAATTTTGTCCAGAATTGAAGGCCACGTGTGTTTACAAAGCCCCCATAGTGCCAGAACAATGGACCCCCCCATGTGACCCCATTTTGCAAACTACACCCCTCACGGAATGTAATAAGGGGTGCAGTGAGCATTTACGCACCACAGGTGTCTGACAGATTTTTGGAACAGTGGTTAAATTCTGTGTGGGATGTAGTTTCCAAAATGGGGTCACATGTGGGGGGGGGGTCCACTGTTCTGGCACCACGGGGGGCTTTGTGAATGCACAAGGCTCCTGACTTCTATTCCAACCAAATTCTCTCTCCATAAGCTCAATGGTGGTCCTTCTCTTCTGAGCATTGTAGTTCGCCAGCAGAGCCCTTGCCGTCCACACATGGGGTATTTCCATACTCAGAAGAAATTGGGCTACAAATTTTGGGAGCAATTTTCTCCGATTACCCCTTGTAGAAATGTAAAGTTTGGGGAAAAACCAGCATTTTAGTGAGAAAATAAATTTAAATTAATTTACACATCCAAATTTAACTAAAAGTTGTCAAACACCTGTGGGGTGTTAAGGCTCACTGGACCCCTTGTTACGTTCCCTGAGGGGTGTAGTTTCCAAAATAGTGTGCCATGTGGGGTTTTTCTTGCTGTTCTGGCACCATAGGGGCTTCCTAAATGGGACATGCACCCCAAAAACCATTTCAGAAAAACTCACTCTCCAAAATTCTATTGTCGCTCCTTCCCTTCTGAGCCCTCTAGTGCACCCACAGAACACTTCACATGCACATGAGGTATTTCCATACTTGAGAGAAATTGGGTTAAAAATTTTAGGAAGATTTTTCTCCTTTTACCCCTTGTAAAAATTCAAAAACTGGGTCTACCAGAACATGCGAGTGTAAAAAAATGAAGATTTTGAATTTTCTCCTTCACTTTGCTGCTATTCCTGTGAAACACCTAAAGGGTTAACACACTTACTGAATATCATTTTGAATACTTTGAGGGGTGCAGTTTTTATAATGGGGTAATTTGTGGGGTATTTCTAATATGAAGGCCCCTCAAATCCACTTCAAAACTGAACTGGTCCCTGAAAAATTCTGATTTTGATAATATTTTTGAAAAATTGAAAACATTGCTGCTGAACTTTGAAGCCCTCTGATGGATTCCAAAAGTAAAAACATGTCAACAGTATGATGCAAACATAAAGTAGACATATTGGGGGAGATTTATCAAAGGATTGAGCCTGTTTTTTCCTGTCTAAATTTGTCGCACAGAAAGTCGCAGTCTAAATATGTGCAACTTTTGCTGTGGAGGATTTTTAGAACATGATGCATGCAAGTCTATTTTAGACGGAAATGCATTGGAAAATGCATTGGTGCTGAATTTATCAAGTGCGACTTTTGTGCGACAAGTCGCATCTGCCCAAAATACACTGAAATGTCAGACCATGTTGAAGCAGGTCTAAATGCAGTTTAAGCTGTAGACCCTGAAGTCTGAGCACAGAATTTATCAAGGGCTGTGAGACCTTTGATAAATTAGGAGCACAATAGACAGGAGACTACCACATACGCTGGTCTATAAGCATACCCAGAATAGACTAGATTAGTAAATGTCCCCCATTGTATATGTGAATCAATATATAATTTATTTGAGATGTCCATTTTCCTTATTAGCACAGAGTTTCAAAGTAAAAAAAAATGCAAAATTTTCAAATTTTGGAGTTTTTCCACCAAGAAAAGATGCAAGTATCGATGAAATTTTACCACTACCATAATGTAGAATATGTCCTGAAAAAAACACTCTTGGAATCAGAATGAAAGGTAAAAGCATCCAAGAGTTAATAATGCTTAAAGTGACAGTGGTCAGATTTGCAAAAAAGGCCTGCGTCCTTAACTCCTTCCCGCAGAATGGCATATATAAACGCCGGGTTGTGCAGTGCGTTCGCGCATCCCGGTGTTTATAAATGACATTGGCAGAAGTCCCGCTGTTTTCAGCAGGGGACAACTTCTGCTTCACCCCCAGGACCATCCATTGATGGTCCTGGTCAGCGATCACTGTGATTGGTCCCTGTGGACCAATCACAGTAATCTGGGGTGAAAGTTCAGATCCCCCGCACTGCCCGCCCCTGGAAGTCGAGCAGAACGGGGGACGATGGCTGCGGGGGCTCGCTCGGGACCTGCAGCATAGGGGGGGAACACGTGGGGACCGGCAGCCTTACCAGATCCAGCGGCGGGACCGAGGAGCAGCGCGGGACCGGCCACGTGGACGAGCAGCGACGGGACCGGCAGGTGAGTATATGGTCCTCAGAAGCAGCAGTGAAGATCTTCACTGCTGCTTCTAGGAGTCTGAAAACTACAACTCCCAGGGGCGAGGCTTTTACAGTGGGTTTCTCGCATCTTGAGATGCAGCAAATTTTGCGCCGGGAAACTCGCTGTAATCCCCCGCCCATGTGACTGTACCCTAAAAACACTACACTACACTAACACAAAATAAAATAAAAAGTTAAAAACACTACATATACACATACCCTTACACAGCCCCCCTCCCCCAATAAGAACGTCCGGTTCGCCACTGTTTCCAAAGCAGAGCCTCCAGCTGTTGAAAAACAACAACTCACAGTATTGCCGGACAGCCGTTGACTGTCCACGCATGCTGGGAGTTTTGCAACAGCCGGAGGAATCACTGGCGTAGAATACCCCTATGTCCACCCCTATGCAAATCCCTAATTTAGGCCTCAAATGCGCACGGCGCACTCACTTTGGAGCCCTGTCGTATTTCAAGGCAACAGTTTAGGGCGACATATGGGGTATCGCCGTACCCGGGAGAAATTGCGTTACAAGGTTTGGGGGGCTTTTTTCTTCTTTAACCCTTCATGAAAAGGAAATGTTGGGGTCTACACCAGAATGTTAGTGTAAAAAAATTTAATTTTTTACACTAACATGCTGATGTTGCCCTATACTTTACATTTTCACAAGAGGTAAAAGGGAAAAAAGCCCCCCAAAATTTGTAACGCAATTTCTCCCGACTACAGAGATACCCCATATGTGAGCGCAAAGGGCTCTGGGGGCGCACAACAAGGCTCAGAAGGGAGAGCGCACCATGTACATTTGAGGTGATTTGCACAGGGGTGGCTGATTGTTACAGCGGTTTTGACAAACGCAAAAAAAAAACCCACATGTGACCCCATTTCGGAAACGACACCCCTCACGGAATGTAATGAGGGGTGCAGTGAGAATTTACCCCCCACAGGTGTCTGACGGATCTTTGGAACAGTGGTCCGTGAAAATGAAAACTTGTACAGCCCACTGTTCCAAAGATCTGTCAGACACCAGTGGGGGGCAAATGCTCACTGTATCCCTTGTTACGTTCCTCAAGGGGTCTCGTTTCCAAAATGGTATGCCATGTGTTTTTTTTTTTTGCTGTTCTGGCACCATAGGGGCTTCCTAAATGCGATATGCCCTCCGAGCAAAATTTGCTCTCAAAAAGCCAAATATGACTCCTTCTCTTCTGAGCATTGTAGTTCGCCCATAGTGCACTTCAGGTCAACTTATGGGGTACCTCCATACTCAGAAGAGAAGGGGTTACAAATATTGGGGGGTATTTCCTGCTATTAACCCTTGCAAAAATGTGAAATTTGGGGGGAAACACACATTTTAGTGGAATTTTTTTTTTTTTTTACATATGCAAAAGTCGTGAAACACCTGTGGGGTAATAAGGCTCACTTTATTCCTTGTTACATTCCTCAAGGGGTCTAGTTTCCAAAATGGTATGCCATGTGTTTTTTTTTTTTGCTGTTCTGGCACCATAGGGGCTTCCTAAATGCGACATGCCCCCCGAGCAAAATTTGCTCTAAAAAAGCCAAATATGACTCCTTCTCTTCTGAGCATTGTAGTTCGCCCATAGTACACTTCAGGTCAACTTATGGGGTACCTCCATAATCAGAAGAGAAGGGGTTACAAATATTGGGGGTATTTCCTGCTATTAACCCTTGGAAAAATGTGAAATTTGGGGGGAAACACACATTTTAGTGGAATTTTTTTTTTTTTTTTACATATGCAAAAGTCGTGAAACACCTGTGGGGTATTAAGGCTCACTTTATTTCTTGTTATGTTCCTCAAGGGGTCTAGTTTCCAAAATGGTATGCCATGTGAGGGTTTTTTGCTGTTCTGGCACCATAGGGGCTTCCTAAATGCAACATGCCCCCCAAAAACCATTTCAGAAAAACGTACTCTCCAAAATCCCCTTGTCGCTCTTTCCCTTCTGAGCCCTCTACTGCGCCCGCCGAACAATTTACATAGACATATGAGGTATGTGCTTACTCAAGAGAAATTGGGCTACAAATATAAGTATACATTTTCTCCTTTTACCCCTTGTAAAAATTCAAAAATTGGGTCTACAAGAACATGCGAGTGTAAAAAATGAAGATTGTGAATTTTCTCCTTCACTTTGCTTCTATTCCTGTGAAACACCTAAAGGGTTAAAATGATGACTAAATGTCATTTTGAATACTTTGGGGGGTGCAGTTTTTATAATGAGGTCTATAATGCCCTACCTTATTACTGTAGTGATACACTGTAACAAACCTCCTACTCATGTAATCACCTTACCACTAGGATGACACACTAACAAACCTCCTCCTTATGTCATAACCTTACTACTTAAGTAACACACTGTAACAAACCTTCTCTGTATGTAATTACGTTACTACTGAGGTGACACACTGTAACAAACCCCCTCCTCATGTAATCTCCTTACTACTAGGGTGACACACTGTAACAAACATTCATAATCATGCACATACACATGCTGTAAGAATCCGCACAAAAGCACCCCCCCCCCCCCCCCAATCGACTGGCAGAAGTGCCATCATTGTCCTCTAAAGCCCGAGCAGTGGCAGAGGGGCAGAGACTGCGTTAGAGGACATCAGCGATCATTCCTGTCTGCCTCTGAGGAGCATGTTGCAGATGAAAGCAGTAGTCCTCTGAAGTAGACAGACATGATTGTTCAGGAGTGGCATGGGGCGGATGTATGGAGGTACTGGCTATTTCAGGATGCTGGACAGACCTGCCTGTCTCTGAGCTGCCACTGTGCTCTTCCAGCAGGCTGAAGAATGCAGATTATGGTAGGGGGGGGGATGCTGTTAGGGGGTGCAACGGTGGTGCTGGCTGGCTACTAACTTTCTTGCAGCAGGCAGAGTGGCGCTCTAGGTGTCTGCCTATGGCCAGCACCGGCCCGGGCCCGGGCCTGTGGTGTTAACCCTACAACCAGGAATCCGTGGCTCATAATGGTCTGGAACTGGGGTCCAGATGGAGTCATCTATAAGGGGGACAGGGTCACTAGTATGAGGGACAGGGAAATTGGTACTGGGAAGAGGGGCCTCTACTGGCATTGCCCTGTAGCACTGCCTTTTAGGGGGCTCATCATCACTGGACGAAAGGAGGAAAGAGGGGTCTTCCTCTTCTCCCTCACTAGTAGGCTCTGTGAGGTAATAAAAGGCACATGCCTCCTCTGCCAAATATACCTTTTGAGACATTGTAATTATTATTCTTAATTTTTTTTTTTTGGGGGGGGGGTTGCACCTTTTAAAGAGTGTAGGGTTTGCTTTTTGAAAAAAAAAAACTACACCCAAAAAAGCTGATTAGGAAAATCATGGCCCAGCCAGGCAACACTGACAAGTTTTTTTTTCCCCTGCCTAAACTCTCCTTGCCTCCTGTAACCTGTCACTCACCAACGATCCTGGGACCAGTGCAACTCCCAGCAGCTCCGAGTGCATATCGGGGTGGTGAAACTGCACTCTGCTCATTGACTAACTGCAGTTAGTAGGCAAAGCGGAGAAACGGGTATTCATATTCCCCACCGCTGCTATAATTGACAGGTCAGTATACACAGGCAAGTCATGCCGATCAGGAAAGTCGCTGGAGACCCGATTGGCCCGGAAGATCGGAGAATCTCCGACATAATTATGTCAGGATCGCCCTGGGCAATATCCCAGGGAGAAGACGTCTGATTGCGGGGGGCTGCACCCTCAATGCAAGCCTATGGGAGGGAGCAGGATGGCCACCACGCCCCCCTCCCATAGACTTGTATTGAAGGGGTGGGTCATGACATCACGATATGATCATCCACAGAGTGTTTTTCGCTCAGTTCAGCTGAACAAGGGTGCTGCAGGAGAGGTTGTGGGGGTCCCTAGCAGTGGGACCTCTGCAATCAGACATCTTATCCCATCCCTTTAACCCCTTCCCGCTATATGACAAGCTGACCCCGTGTCATATTGCGTCAGTCCTGGCGGCCATCAACGGCCAGGACCCACGGCTAATACCGGACATCACCGATTCCGGTGATGCTTGGTATTAACCTTTCAGACGCGGCAAAGTTAATCGCCACGTTTAAAGTGAAACTAAAGTTTGCTGGTTAACTCAGTGGAGCTGTTCGGGACTGCCGCGATAAAATTGCAGTGTCCCGAACAGCTTGCAGGACATCTGGAGGTTCCCTACCTGCCTCCTCGCTGTCCGATCGCTGAATGACTGCTCCCTGCAGTCGAGCGGCAATAACACTGATCAATGCCCGGCTATTGCCAGGCAGTGATCAGTGTGTGCAGTGTTATAGCCCCCTATGGGAGCTATAACACTGCAAAAAAAAAAAAAAAAAAAAAAATAATTTTAAATAAAGTGTTAAATCTTTCCTATCCTCCCAATCCCATCATGCATCTGATGAACGGTCACATGACCTGAAAGACATCATGTTGCTTATCCAGAAGGCTTTATCGTTTGTATTTTGAGACGCCATGTCGAAGTTTTATATGAATTACGAATAAAAGGTGATGTTTATTATACTGCTGGGTCCTGCACTTTTCTTCCTGAATTTGAGGTCTTCTTGCCGTGCGGATGATCGGGTGAGCTGACAAGCCTTGTAAAGTTCATTTAACCCGTTCCATGATAGAAGTTTGAATCACCCCGCTTTTCCCAATAAAAAAAATAAATAAATTAAAAAAAGCGTGTAAGTGTCTGAACTATAAAAATATATCGTTAATTAAACCGCACGGTCTATGGCATACAAGTAAAAAAAAATTCCAAAGTCCAAGTCTTTTTGGTCACTTTATACCATAAAATACAGGAATATGGGTGCACTACTGTGGTAGATGTATACAATGACATTGGCTATCCCTCAACACTGATGTTAAAATTGAGTGTATCCTTATATGAAGGACACACCAGAGCCTGCACACCAACGCCAAGGTTTCTCAAGATGGTGCGAGACCTACGTAGGTCTCGCACCATCTTGAGAAACCTTGGCATTGGTGTGCGGGCTCTGGTGTGTCCTTCATATAAGGATACACTGGCGAATGTCTCAATTCTAACATCAGTGTTGAGGGATAGCCAATGTCATTGTATACATCTACCACAGTAGTGCACCCATATTCCTGTATTTTATGGTATAAAGTGACCAAAAAGACTTGGACTTTGGAATTTATTTGTATTCTAATTGTTACACATCCACACCGTTTATCTGGTGTAGGATTCTATTGTGGCACTTGTAGTCCGCTGCAGTCATCCTCCATTGTATGCATTTTTATGCTGGGGATCGCCCTTAGCAACGGACTACAAGGGCAGGATCTGCTCCCCCAGTATAAATGCACAACCGCATTTGTGGTTGAGCACCTCCAGCCATTTGAGACCACGTTTCTTGTTTTTTTTTATGGTATAAAGTGAAACAAACACGAAGTCCAATCAAAACAATGATACCGATAAAAATGTGAGATCACTGCGCAAAATTTTTTTTTTTTTTAAAAAGCCCTCATACAACCCCATATGCGGAAAGATAAGTTAGGGGTCAGGAGGACATTTTTAAGAGTATACATTTTCCTGCATGTAGTTATGATTTTTTCCCCAGAAGTACAACAAAACCAAACCTATATAAGTAGGGCATCATTTTAATCTTATGAATCTACAGAATAAAAGAAAAGGCATCATTTTTACTGGAAAATGCACTGCGTAGAAACAGAAGCCCCCAAAAGTTACAAAAATTGCATTTTCTCTTCAATTTTGTCGCACAATGATTTTTTCCATTTTGCCGTGGATTTTTGAGTAAAAAGACTAATGTCACTGCAAAGTAGAATTGGTGATGCAAAAAAAATAAGCCATAATATGGATGTTTAGGTGCAAAACTGAAAGCATGATTTTTAGAAGGTGATGAGGAAAAAAAATTAAAATGCAAAAGACTGAAAATACCCTGCGTCATTAAGGAGTTAAGAGCAACCGCACTTCCCATGGATTCTGCCAACCAGGTAGTCAGTCCAGTCTAAGTCCAGCTTTGGGGTCAATAGAAGTATCTGAAAGGCCCCATAGCATCCACCAAGAAAGGTGTGAAGATCCTCAGGACTTTGAGAGATATTTGCTGTTTTTTCTGTTCCTGGATGGGGTATCCATCCTTTTAATGCAACTGTGGTTTATAGTCTCCTCCGTGGCTACAATGGCACATCGGTTGGAAAGCATTTGTTCTGTACCAATTACTATCCTGCAATTGTTCCAAGCAAGTTACAAGTGACTACAACCTGACATTTGAAGAGTTATCCTGGCCCATTGTGACCAGCAACCCCCTTTACCTTGGACTTACTACCAGCAACCCACCACCACCACCACCACCAAGAGTCTACAATACACTCCAAGAAGGAAGAGGGGGAAAAAAAAAAAAAAAAAAAGCCAGGCTCATTGAAAAATATTTTATTAACATTATGAAAATTAATGTAGGGTTACAGTCATTCTGAACAGGCAGGTTTTGAGGTAGAGTACTGAATCCAAAAGACGTGGCTACTTCATGTCCAAGGAGGAGATCAATCTGTTGTGTGGAACAAACAAGTGGAATTATTTGTATGCACAATAGAAAAGAGTATGCGACAAAAAAAAAAAAAAAAGCTTTTAACAGATTTAAAAAAGTTCTCTTCATACTATTCTAAGTGAACAAACAAATCTACACAAATATTGAATTAGGAAACCCAGACTACTCCATGGGGCAAGTGTGCACTTCATTTCAACAAGAGCTCTGTCTGGCAATACATGGTCAAACTTGGATATCAAGCTTTAAAATGCAAATTCTAACCTGTGGGGGCAGGATTCTTCTGTTCTGAGTCTTCACCATCTTTGCTTGACTCTTTGCTTTCTGATGCATTTTGTTGTTTTTCACTGCCTTGAGTTTCCCCCTGTGCAGTGTGGTACATAAAGAATTACATTTTTTTCACCCACTTTTGTAGCACCAGACTCAGTGATTTTCAGTCAAGTGACAGGTCAGACTAACCACAATGTACATGTGCATGTGAAGTCCATTAGGCAGTCACTATGCGTTTGCAGTGTAGGAAGAATCTAACGCAAACATGGCTGGGACATAAAAATGACAAGTTATAATATAATTACACACATGCTGAAAGAGTTTTGAGCATGTAAAGCATGCTGCCATGAGCTTCCCTCCCTGCTCTGTGTAGGTGAGCGGGACTGTCCTATAACGTGAGGCTTCACTAGGAGACTGTCACATAACACAGCCGGGAGAGAATTTCACATTTGTGCACTTCTCCTGGATTGTTCTAGTGGTCATTCAAGGTGTAAACAAAAAAAATAATTCCTATGTCACTCACACAGACATGTGTGCACATTTAAGTCAATGTAAAGATCAGTGGAGAGCCTCCTTTACCCTTATAGTCTCTTTTAGCCTCACATTGCCATCTTCTTCCTCTTCTACTTCCAGGTCACTTTCAGTGTCATTATCAGACTTATTTTCTTCAGAGTCAGACTCCGTATTACTGGGCTGAAATTAGAAAGGTTAGCGTTAAGCTTGTGCTCAGAATGTTTATCACCAGCATATGTACTTCACGTAGACTGATTAAAGACATACGCAAGTTTTATTCATATAAAAGCGTCTCTGAAGCTGGTGTAGGAAGGAGGGATTTGGGTTGGTGGAGACTACCATAGGGACAGGCTGCACCTCAATGGGGAGTGTGCAGCTGTGCTTGGCGAGAAGATTGCCAGAAGGGTGGTGGACTGTTTATCTACATTGTCACCCAGTTTAGAGAGCTGGGGATAGGTAACACCACTAGGGGTGGAGTGAGGGAGGTGTTAAAACATTTTAGTAAATGTGTAAGATTTCCTTTCCTCTTATCACTTATGACTGTTCTGTTTTCTAATGCCAGAAGCCTCAATAAGATTGAGGAACTCAGTGAGAAATGGCTAGATGCAAGCTATGACTGGAGGCCACCGTTAATAGCTGACATGCGGCCGGCTATTAACCCTTTAGATTGCTGCTATCAAAGCAGCGTCTTAAAAAGGGACCTTTAAACCAATCCCTGGTGGTCCACTGGGCAATCCACCGGAGGTAACCGAGTGCTTACCTCTGCTTCCTTGCTGGCTGTGGCTCTGAGATTGATAAAACTTGGGTGGACCAGGCTTTATCAAGTGCAGAGCACACAGATCAATGTAGTTCTATGGAACTACATTGATCTGTATGAGGGATTTAATGATTTCTCCTAAAAGTGTAAGTGTTAAAATCATAAAGTCCCATTTAAAAAAAAAAAAAAAAAAAAAAAAAAAAATTAACCAATAAAAACTACAGACCAAGACACAAAGTGAGGCACATCCCTCAACATAAAATGCTATGGACAGTCCAGATCTGTGAAATATGTCCATGGCTGGAAGATCTGACCAGATCTTAATGGGCATTTACTGGTAAAACACCTGTATTACTGAAGCGTATGCACTCAATTCCTTTCTGGTAGTGCCTCCCTACAGTACAGGGAAGTATTACATGTTATGTACCATTAACCTATGCCACAGTTAGATGCTCCTTTGGACACCAAGTAAGGGCAGTTCCATTTTATTTGGGACATTGCGTATACTGTACATAGGGATTTACAACTCCCAGCAGCTCTTCTATGTAAGGACTTGCTTTATCTATACTAGAACCAATTACCAGATTTCCATAGAGTTATGGTCTCATACAATGGACATCCTGGAACCAATTAATGTTGTAACTTGAGGGACCACTGTAGTTAGACATTTTTAGTAGTAAGATAAAACCTTTATTCTGTAGGTCCATACGGCTACAAGGATACCAAATTTATATAAAGTGACATTTTTAACCGTAAAGTGTACTGTGTAGAATCGGAAGCCCACAAAAGTTACAAAATGGTGGTTCTTCAATTTTGCCCCAGATATTTTTTTTGTTTCGCCATAGATTGTGGTAAAATGATTGTTGTGTCAACAATTTTTACTTTCATATAATTATAAACAAGCCCTCATATGGGTCTGTAGGTGGAAAATTGAAAAAAAAAAAAAAAATGCCCCGGTCCTTAAGGGGTTTAACATGGGTTTATGCTGGATCGGTCCGGATAGACTCATCAGCTTCTATGAGGAGGGGTTATAGATTGGTCTGGGGTGAAGCTGTGGATCAGAGGCGGCTCTCTAATTAGGCGGCCTCCTAAGGCCTGGCACTAAAAAGGGGCCTCGTGGCAGCCTAAATCGTGTAATTAGCCTGTTCCCACCTAATGACATAAATGTGATGTGCATGTAGTTCTCACATCATGACATTTATATGTCATGAAGTTAACCCGGCGACGCGCGGCATTACACGGGTTAACTGCCAGAAGTCCCGCTGTTACCAGCGGGGGACAACTTCGGCAAGCCCCCAGGACCATCAGTGGATGGTCCTGGTCAGCGATCACTGTGATTGGTCCCTGTGGGCCAATCACAGTGATCGCTGACTGGGGTGGTTAAAGTTCAGATCCCCCTGCTCGCCCCTAGAAGTTGGGCAGAGCTTGGGGGGGGGGGGGGGGGAAGAGGATCCTGGGAGCTGCAGGGGGCCGCAGCACATAACTGCGGAGGGACCGGCAGGGCAGTAAGGACCAGCGGCAGGCAAGTCTAGAAGACAGCGGCGGCAGGCAAGTGGAAGCAGCAGTGAAGTGATTGCTGTAAAGTGATATTCACTGCCGCTTCTAGGAGTTTCAAAACCAACTCCCAGCAGGCCCAAACAGCCTTTGACTGTCTGGGCATGCTGGGAGTTGTAGTTTTGCAACTTCTGTGCAGTGGTCTCCAATCTGTGCTCTTCCAGATGTTAAAGAACTACAGCTCTTGGCATGTTGGGATTTGTAGTTTTGCAACATCTGGCCCTTCAGATGTTGACGAACTACAACTCCAAGCATGTCTGGGCATGCTTGGAGTTGAAGTTTTGCAACAGCTGGAGGCACACAGATTGGGAAACACTGCGTTAGGAAACAATGTTTCCCAACCAGTGTGCCTCCAGTTGTTACAAAACTATAACTACTAGCCTGCCCAGACAGCCGAAGGGCATGCTGGGAGTTTTGCAACAACTGGAGGAGAACAGGAGAGACCGCTAAGTAGTGGTATCCAAACTATCCCTCCAGATGTTACAAAACTACAACTCCCAGCATGCTAAGAGTCCAGGAATGCTGGGAGTTGTAGTTTAGCAACATCTGCAATAGCACAGATTGAAGACCACTGCAGTGGTCCCCAAACTGCGGCCCTCCAGATGTTGCAAAGCTACAACTCCCAGCATGCACGGACAGCCAAAGGGCATGCTGGGAATTGTAGTTTTGCAACAGGTTTGCACAGGGTACATTCACATGGGCGGGTTCACAGCGAGTCTCAAGCTGCAAGTTTGAGATGCAGCAAATATTCCGCTACAGCTCAAACTCCCAGCGGGAAACTGGCTGTAAACCTGCCCATGTGAATGTACCCTAAAAACTACACAAAAATAAAAAAACAAACTACATACACATACCCCTACACAGTCCCCCCCTCCCCAATAAAAATGATCAGGTATGGCACCGTTTCCAAAATGGAGCCTCCAGTTGTTGCAACACAACAACTCCCAGTATTGCCAGACAGCCATTGACTATCCTGGCAGGCTGGGAGTTTTGCAACAGCTGGAGGCACCCTGTTAGGGGTATTCCATGCCAGTGATTCCCAATGTCCATCCCTATGCAAATCCCTAATTTAGGCCTCAAATGCGCATGGCGCTCTCTCACTTCGGAGCCCTGTTGTATTTCAAGGCAACTGTTCAGGACCACATATGGGGCATTTCTGTAATCGGGAGAAATTGCCTAACAAATTTTTTTTGGGGGGGGGGGGGCATATATATATATTTTTTTTTTTTTTTTTTTTTTTTTCCAGTAAATTGCTGGTGTTGCCCCGCACTTTTTATTTTCACAAAAAGGTAAAAGGGAAAAAGACCCCAAAATTTTTAACAATTTCTCCTGAGTATGGAAATACCCCATATGTGGACGTAAAATGCTCTGCAGATGCACAACAGGGCTCAGGAGTGAAAGCGCCATATACATTTGAGCTGATTTGCACAGGGGGGGGGGGTAAGGTACCTTTTTTCTAAATTTAAAGGGGATGTGGGGTGTTAAATAGTAGAATATACATTTGTGTTCCTGATTCTAGTGTTCTTTAAATACCCTGTTGACAACTTCATTTCAGTTTTAGGAGACACCAACAAGACACTTCTCTATACCCAGGGCCGAATCATTAGTGCTCATGGAGTGCCTGCAGGGCACCCCCCCGTCACTCTGGACATCCCTTTGTAACAAAAAATCTTTTCAGGACACAAGGGTGTCCCGGCGGTTACCTCTGAGGCGGCCCCCGCGTTAACTTTAACGCAGGGGCTGCCTGGAGGTAGCCCACGCAGGGACGTCACTGACGTCCCGTGCGTGCGCCCGCAGGAAAAAAGCAGGGCGGAGCATCAAGGAGGACATGTGTGTGCATGATAAGTTACCAGCGGCACGTCATCTTCAGTGTTCCGACCTCCGCTCCTCGGACCTACTGCTAGCAGTAGATTGTGACCCCCCGTCCCCAGACCGGAGCAGTGGTGGTCGGAACACTGAAGTGGGGCAGTAAACAGACATACAGCCTCCAGCCATACACTGGATGGCTGAAGGCTGCATGTCTGTGGGGGGGGGGACCCCAACATAATGAAGTGCTCTGTCTTCAAGGCAGCCTTAATCTGGCCCTGTCTATACCCAATGTTTGTGCATAGATATTTTGTAGAATAATTTCATTAGAAAAATAAGATCAAGAGCTGTGAATAGGGAGGTTATGATTTATTAAAGTTTGCCTTAATATGCAATTTATACAATTTTAATATCTCCTGCTTTTTCTTCATCGCGCTTGGGGGGCCTCAGATTCATTTTTGCCTAAGGCCTCAAAAAGTCTAGAGCGGCCTCTGCTGTGGACGTTATATATCTGGACTTTTCTAAGGCGTTTGATACTGCACCACACAAAAAGGTTAGTACATAAAAATGAGGATGCTTGGACTGGGGAAGGACATATGCAAATGGGTTAGCAACTGCTTTGGTGACCTGAAGCAGAGGTAAGCATCAATGGAACTTACTCTGGTTGGGTGACAGTTACTAGTGGGGTATCACAAGGGTCAGTACTGGGTCCACTTTTCAATATATATTTTATTACCTTGTAGAGGGATTACAGAGTAGAATTTTTTATATTTGCAGATGACACCAAACTGAGTAAGGTCATTACCATAGAGGATGATATTACAGAGGGATCTGGGGAAGCTGCAGGCTTGGGCAGACATGGTAAATGAAGTTTAATGAGGATAAATGTAAGGTCATGCACTTGGGCCGTAAAAACCATGTACAATTGTGTGAAACAAGTTAAAACTTCTACCGAAAAGGATTTGGGGCATTTGTGGACAGTAAACTTCTTTAGTGACCAGTGCCAGGCAGCGGCTGCCAAGGCTAAGAGTCATGGGATGTATCGAGAGGCATGATGTCCGACTCAAACAAGTTCAAGGGTAGCCTGGATGTTTTTCCAGAAAAATTACTGTTATGGATACTAGATTTATGTGGATAGAACATTGATCCAGGGATTTATTCTTATTGCTATATTGGAGTCGGGAAGGAATTTTTTCCTCTCATGGGGCAATTGGCATCAGCCTCATGGGGTTTTTGCCTTCCTCTGGATCAATACAGTATGGCTTTATGTTGAACTTTATGGACTCTCAACCTCAAACACCACAACTATGTAAAAAAATCCTGATTACTGCAGACATTCCGTGATTGACAGACCTCTGCATTAGGCTGTGTACTATTCTGATCGCTGGCACTCCCTGCAATGCAGACCCTAGTGGTCTCTCACATGCCCCATTTTGCGGAGGGGGGGGGGGTCATGTTGATTCGAGGAATAACCTTTTAAGTAATTTTCAGATGCACACCTAAAGAATAAGTTCTTGTGCCATGTTTTACTGATCCCATTCTCATTTAACACATTGAGGAAAGTTATCAGATCTGTGCAGAAGTGGACCAGTTGCCCATAGCAACCAGTTTATTTTTTGTCTCGTTGCTATGGGCAGCCAGTCCACTTTTCCTCTGAACAGGTTTTGATAAATCTCTCCCATTGTAGCTGGTTCGGTCTTATACCTCATACGTAGGGTCATCTTCTTGGTCTTCCTCAGGGAAATCTTCAGCCATGAAGGCTACCCAGCTGTGCTGCTCTTCTATATCCAAGTCATCCTGTTTCCTTTTGCTGCCTTTTCCACTAGGCTTCAGAGGAGACTTCCTGATGTCTGCAAGCAGCACACATGCTTTAGGGTGGCTTCACACCACGTTTCCAGTGTACGGCTGCCGGATCGGTTTGGGGGAGCGAAAACCGGGTGCTCCCGTATCACAGACGGACCTGGCCCGTATCCAATACATTTCAATGTTATACCATGGTTTTAGGTCCAGTCAAAACCGGATACGGGGCAAAAATGTGCCGACTGGACTCACCGTTTGACTCCGGTTGGCTCATTGAAATGCATTAGATATGGGCCAGGCCCGGCTTGGATACGGGAGCACCCAGTTTTTGCTCCACAACCCGATCTGGCAGCTGTACACTGAACATGTGGTGTGAACCCGCCCTTACATATGAATATTCTCATTTCAAGACACGTTTATAATCTGTCAATTACCGTCAGCAGAGGTCTTCCCTATGCCTTCTCCAGTGCGATAGCCCAATGCATACTGTATTCTGTAGGGGGTCACCAGAAGAATAAGCCTAGCCAAGCGACCAATCCTCTTCTTACCACTCAAAAATCTGCGTTTGTTTGGCGTCAGCGGATCAGCACTACCCACATTTTCCACTTCTTCTGAAAGGCCAGCAAACACTGCAATCTTTTTAAGCATCTTGAACTAACAAGACAAAAACACATACATACACATTTGTTACCAATTCCATAACAACTGGGCCTATAAAAATAATCACATTAGTGTTACGATTTCAACTCTTCAGCATTTATGGTCTGGGTTAACTAAGATTTTATGGTGTAGCTGTAATAAGCCATAACAAAGGTTTATAACTGTTAAGGACTGCAGTAGATCATGTTATATATACACTGCATAAACTAAAGAATTCATTTCTCACTTCCTTAGACTCTCTTTACTATAACCAATGATCCCATTACATTAATTATGAGTGCCATCTAGTGGGCATAACAAATTGGGGGTGACAACATTAACATTTTGACACAGTCGTCGTCTCCATCCATATATCAAAGTTTTATATTCACATATTTTGCACAACATGAAACTTATTGATTTTATGTTTGTGTCTTAATGAAAATTGTAAGAAAAAAACCGTGCCACAAATCCAGCGTTTGTAATTTGATCTATACTAAACCTGTTTTTTTTTTAATGCTGAGAAGCAACAAGATCAAAATACAAATGGTGGATGTGCAGCTATGTTTCTATTTGTTAATGACAATTGTTCATTTTTAAGTTACCAATTTTTGTAACCATTGACCCTGGTGGGTGATCAAACAACTTTGTACACCCAGGAAGCAGTTTTCTGCAACATTTTTTTTTCTGATTTGTACATCAGAAAGGATTTTTTTCCCCCCATGGTCTTTAACCATTCTGTCCCCTTTACCCCTTTTTTTGATCATGTACTGTATACCTGTGTGGCGCTCTCTCTCTCTCTCTCTCTCTCATTACCACCATTTTAATACATTTATTCTTTTATACACTTTCGCTTCACTGGAAGCCGAAAGTGAGGAGGCTCTGCTGAAAAAAAAAAAAACACAAAGAGCCAGATGAGGTCATGCTTTAAATGTCCTAAATTTGGGTGCCTGATTCCCAATCAAATTATCCATTAGTCAAGCATTCCATTTTGATACAATGTATAATTCCTAACAGATTGTGCTTGTACACTTGTTGTGATGTATGTTAAACATTTTAAGTTTGTGATTTTCCCCCCCAAATTGTACATCTGCAATTTTCTGTTCTGATAAGGACACGGAAAATCTTTACAGGAGTACTATGAAAGGTGACACCAGTATATAGATAACAGAAATAGCTGCTGCTCACTGATCAGCCTCCCGTGGGAATGACCTCTTCAAAAAGGTCACAGTGCATGCCATAAACATTTCCCAGTCACATGAATGAGGCAACTTCAGTCTATTGATGCCCATGTGGCTTGCTGTAAGGCACTCTAAATGATAAATGGCTCCATCAAGAAAGCTGTCCGCATAAAAGGAATGTTTTTTTAATAGCTTGAGTAACCCAAAAAGATGCAGAAGTATGAACAGAAAAATGTATATATCTACAGTAACATGACAAGTGTGCCATGTGTATTGCAGTCATTTTGGTCTTGACAGCAGCATTTAAGGTCTATTCACACGTACAGTATTCTGCAGAGATTTGATGTGCAGGATTTGTAGCTGTGTTCAGTCATTGACTTAACATTGAAATCTGCAGCAGAAAATCCTGTGCATCAAATCTGTGTAGAATACTATACATGTGAATAGACCCTTAAATCGTTAAACAGTTTTCTCCATGCCACACAGAAGGCAACTGACAGGTGCCAGGTACAGAGATCAATAAACGCTCAACAACTCATGTCATGGCACCTTTGAGTGTAATATAGCAATCTGGATGTCTACAATGTACAGCTCGTTACATATAACATCTACATAGAAGTGGTTATCCTGGATTAAAAAAAATATATATATATATATATATATATATATATATATATATATATATATATATATATATATATATATATATATATATATATATATATATATATATATATATATATATCTGCTATATTCTAGAAACAGCACTTTTGTACTTGGTATTGCAGCTTCATTCTATTGAGGAGAATTGAGCCTAGTTGTAATATCAGACATGCAGAGGTCAGGCATTGTACTGTTTTTAGAAGAACACAGCTATGGCTTTTGAATCTTTAATAGCCCCTGCAAAAAGGTAAACTTTAAAGCTGGTTTCCTTACCACATATTTGAGAGGCCATATACGAGAAATCCTTAAGAGTAGTGACTTTAGGTAACCAGATTTCTGAGCTGGTACAGGACTCTCTACCTACACGAGACAAAATGTAAGACTTGGCAGTAGAAGTCAGTATGGGCAATGGGTACACAATACAGGAAACCTGTGCAGTTACATAGGAGCCTCCAACTATGATTATCCTAGGGAATTGTTCAGAGTTAACATTAGCATAATTCTTTGTATTCATGCTACAAAAGATTGAAAACATTGGTCATATGATGACCACCACAAATGAACCATTAGTAATTACTGTAAGAATTACACCTCAACTGATCTCACCTTTTGGTCCATGACAGATGATTTCTTAGTGCTTCCATCCATTTCCTTGTTACATGTTTGGTGGAAGAAAAAAAAAAAAAAATTTAAATAAGTTAGAATCCATATTAAGCCTACGTTAGCAGACTATGATAATTAAAGGGAAATCGACATCCGGTTTACACGCACTAAACCCAATACACTAGGTTATAGTGCGGGTGAAAATTAGTAAAATGTATAACTGACAAATCAATCCAGCCATTCCTGAGTTACAGGCTCCATTGCTAGAATGCCAATATGTCCCTTTGCACAATGGAGACAGGAGTCTGCTTTCTGAGCTTCCCGGTTTCCTTCCTCCCATATGCCCCTTATCTTCTGCATGTGCAAAAAGCTCTCTAATAGGAGCAGTCACATAAGCATAGGCTTCATGCGACTAAGACCAGAGGCTGCTCTCCTATTAGAGTTAGGCAAGGGCCCTTACAGCCACCAATTTCGCCCCCCAAATGAGTGGCCATGCGTACAGTGTACAGATTTCCACTCCAGGTGTCGGCTGGCCCTGGATACATTTAACTATTAATAGCAAAGAAGAAACGGAGTCACTTGTAAACAATGTATTAAGGTAATGAATTTATTAAGGTAAATGTTTATTTCATAAAAGAAATCCATACATCACAATAAGGGCGGCATATCTGGAACCTGCATAATCGACTAACGACTGAATATATGGTATAATGTCAAATGGCAGTTACAGTTAAATACTAATATTGTAAAAACAGTGCATCAGAACACTAATAGGTAATCCCTAAATAATACAGTACATCACACAGCAATGCTAAGTGTCTTAATCACTGCCAGTAGATTACCATGAGACATGTATATAGATATTAACATAACCATACTGACCAGCAAGTGCAGATATAGTTAGCGCAGCGACCAAGATTGTGCCACTCCGATGTGCCTTTTGGCATTTCAGCCTTTGTCCGGGAGTCAAGATGTGTATGTATGTCTCATGGTAACCGACTGGCAGTAGTTAAGACACTTTGCACTTTTGTAACAGCGATTGCTGTGTGATGTATTTATTGCATCAGAACACCAATAGGTAAACACTGTTTTTGCACTATTAGTATTTACCTGTGACTGCCATTATACCATACATTCAGGCGTTAGACGATTATGCAAGTTCCAGAATGTCACCCTTATTGCGATTTATGTTTATTCTTCTATTAATTGATGAAACAAACATTTACCTTTTTAATACATTTATAAGCGACTTTATTTCTGGTATCTATAGGTAAATCGAGAGTTCATTATCTATTTGCCTAGTTTACTTGCAGGAGGCTACTATAGCAATACTGTACAGGTGAGATGTGTACATTCCTCCAGTGGTTATTCTGTTATGGTGTGTCTTTTTGGCATTTAACTATAAGCACATCCTACAGACACTCCTATAGTTAATGGCGTCACTAGACTGAGGGAGTGAAGAGCCATTGGCTCCTCGCCCTGTCAGTTACTCTTGCGGCCACCTGCATTATGCAAGCAACCCTAAAAGGCTTGGAGCTTCTTTCCTTATGCGCTCTGGCGCATGAGTGAGCTCATCATGCCCCGGAGCACAGACCAGAGGAGAACAAAAAAAAAAAAAAAAAAAAAACACAGGAGAACACGCTTAGTGGGAGCCAACGGGAAAGTATTTTTTTTTCCCTGACATTGGGGGCCTCCACTGCAGCTACCTAAAGACGGTCACTAAAGGGGACTGCTATTCCTATCTAAATATTATCCAGTCACTCACTATATAGTAGTAATGTGTAGTCATGGTGTGGCAGTATTATTTGAACCTTGTAAAGTAGTGTTATTTGTCTCTGTAGTGGTTTTATTCAGTATCAGTGTGGTAGTATCCACTCACTATATGGTGCTGTTATATTCACAGGGGAGGGGCAGGGCCTCATGATAGAGTTTCACCTATCTTCTCAAGAAGTCTAGAGCCTCCTCTGACTAGGATCTGATGAGCGATGAGAAGGAAGCTGAGCCTACGCTCTGCTATTCTAACAGAGCAGTCATATGGGCACAGGCTCACATGATTAGGATGTGAGTGAAGATCTATGCATATGCAGAAGATGAGTGGGCACACGGAAGCAAGGAGGAAGAGAAGCTCAGAAAGCCGACTTCTGTCTCCATGGCACAGAGGGTCATGTTGGCATAACAGTCCCTGAAAATTTTTTGTAAATATATCATTTTACTCAGCCACACTATACTCCATGTATTGGGTTTAGTCTGGGTGAACCGTTTTAAAGTTTCCAGCTAAAAACTTAGTCTCACGCAGCCGTACTTTTCTTACTTAGTATCACATAAGATAAGGCAAATATGAGATTATGACCCTGTCCTAGATCATTTATTCATGAAACAGGGGAGAAGTTTGCAAATGGTCTGTCAGTTGTAAAGTACACACCACAAACATGATGTGAGGGCAAAGCTAAATATAGCAGATTTTTTATTCCAGCGGCTTACCTTTGAACCTTCAGTACACACATTCTTTGCGTCCTTATTTGTCTCCTTTGAGAAAAAAAATAAAAATAAAGTTAGCTACATTTATTCTAGTATATTGGATTAAAGCCCAGTCAAACTAACACATTGTGAAGTTCTTGGGGAATATGCTTAAGGGTAAAACATTGGGAAAGATTTAGTAAGGGCTAAAAGCTGCATTTTTTTTGCCATGGTGTTGTCCATTTGTTCGGTGTCAGTCTGCAACCACATATCTCTTAACACCAGAAGTAGGGTTGCAAATGCATAATGACGTGCCATATCAAGCCAAGTGCCATACTATGCCAAGGATTGTAGTACAACATGGCAGGAGTGGTGCAATGCTATATTACAAAATTTCTTCCCACTAACCACTACTAAAAAAATAAGAACCTTTTGGAATGCTTTAGCAAGCAATTCTTAAGATACACTTGTAGTACAAGAGCAATTAAATAGGCATAGTCAGATGGAAACGTTTTTATGTTGTACATCTTATTAGATATGTTGTACATTAGCCTGTCTAATAAAATTCTCAATATATATACATATATACACATATACATACATATTTTTTTTTATGGAATATCATGACTTCTAAAACCATGGCTGTCCAAGCTGAAGCACAGGCATGGATAAAATCCAGTAATTGAGGGTGGGCTAGCACTCCTCTGTGCTCTCTCCTGCCTTACCAGGTAGAGCCCAGGAGTGATAGACCACCCTCACTTACTGGACTTTAGCATGTGCTCTTTGAATCCTATCCCTGAAATTTAAGTGTATAAAGAACAGACCTTTGCCCAAATGGTTAAGGGGTAGACATGTCACATTTTCTGTCTGACCACAGTGCTCTCTGCTGATACCTCTGTCCAGAGCAGGATAGGTTTGCTATGGGGATTTGCTCCTACTCTGGACAGTTCCTGACATGGACAGATGTGTCAGCAGAGAGCACTGTGGTAAGACAAAGGAAATTCAAAGCAAAAATAACTTCCTGTGGAGCATACACTAGCTGATAAGTACTGGAAGGATTGAGCTTTTTATATGGAAGCAATTTACAAATCTGTTTAACTTTCTGCCACCAGTTCATTTCTACTGGAGTACCCCTTTAATCTTGGCTGATGTCTGCAACAGGAAGTTCTATACATCTTCCACAGGTTCATGTTTCTGCAATCTGTCTTTCACTTTTACTGTATTGCAGAGCTGGATTGCTGCACAACAGAGGCTGGTCACACTTCCCAGCCTCCTCCTGTATGCTGCGCAATGACCGCCCATTATTTCAATATTCATGATTATGTACTCGCATCCTTATGATGTGAGAGGGTGCAGTCATGTGAGTGCTCTCCTAATGCATATTCATGAATATTCAAACTATGGGTGGGCATTGTGCTGCATACAGGAGACACGACCAGCCACCAAGCTTTGCAATAAAGCAAGACGGGGATGACTGCATCTTTGGTCACTTGCATTAATTCTGACAATTAGTTCAACTCCTACCCTGTTAGTCTGCACCATAACCCCGTGTATTAGGTTTAGTGCAGATGAACAGACTATCAGTTTCCCTTTAAGACTAAATATTGTGGATGGCCATTCAGGGGGGATTCTGGTCATATGCTGTGCAAACCCAGGTACTGCCACAGGTGCCCCTTTGTGGAGGAAACATCTATGAATGTCTTGGCAGTGCCCCTTTGCGCAGGGCCTATTGAACTCCCTGGAACTTGAACTTAGAGGCTCGGTACCCAGGAACAACCTATTGTACTGTGGTGCACCACAGTGTGTGAAGGTGAAGTATATGGGGCAGATGGTATTATCCACTAAATGTTTGTGATGCAAGGGTGTAACCACCCAAAAGGTAACTCTGCTAGTCCTAGTTAGGCATGGGGGAAGACGCTGCAGGAGAGCCCCTAGGGCACAGAGGGACTCAATCTGACAGGGCCTAAGTACTGTATGGGACTAAATCCCATACTGGTGCATCACATTAGCATTTAGTGCTGTACAGACTTTTCCTGGGGTTCACAACATGGAGGCCATCCAGGAGGCCTGGCACCTTATGAACTGTTTTAAGGACTATATGGCTGGCCAGGAACCACCTCTAAAACAGGGAGGACACGTCCATCCAGGACAGCCGCAGGCTGGTCCTCCACCAGCTTAGACTATTCTATTTTGGTCAGTCCAGACGTTGATGAAGCGGACTCTGCTTCCCCTACCTCATACGTTTGCCCAGTAGTTTTGGCCTGTGATCTGCCCCTCCCTACCCCCATAGATCCCACGCCCCACCCTGATCCCAGACTAATGTGTTTTTCGACTTTGTTTATTCAATATTAAGTAATGGAGCGGAGTGTTCGTGTAGCATGTGGTACGGTGTATAGCTTAGGGGACCTGTGCTGTATATTGTACTGTCATGCTTTGTGTGATTGTAATTTATTGTATGACTTGATGACTGATAAAGAAAGCTCTTTCAATACCTTAGACTGTATTTGATATTGTATAGTCACTGTAGTATTTGACGATAATCTTATCTATTTTTATTATTTAAAGAGCTGCAGTCTCAACTACATATTCTTTGCTTTAACCCCCTTACAACCTGTACATCGAAGCAGTTATGCCTTTAGCCACTGTACTTATGAGACAAGCAGAACTGTAGTTTTAAAGGCAGAACTTTGGGGGGGGGGGGGGATTTTTATAGGCTGAAATTTGGTGCAACTAGTATTTGCGCAATTTAAAAATGGACAAAAGTGACTGGCATGCAGTGCTTCATTCTTGACTAGGCAGTGGTAGAGATTAACAGTCTTTTAAAAAGGTACATAAAAAAAAAAAAAAAAAAAAGCTGTGAGGTGGTTGCACACAGATGCATATTGATAAATCTCCCGCTTAGTTCCTGCCACAGTTGCTGGAATCAGAATGCCGATTGTAGCATATTTTATGCCTTACAGTGCATTGTCTATTGACCATGGCATCTGAAAGGTGACCAAAAAAAAAAAAAAAAAAAAAAAAAAGGGAGCCTCCTTCCACTCTCAAACCAATCAGCAGCACACTCAATAGGCTCCAGTATTGCCATGGCTGCATGCCTAATACAGTGCATTAAAGTTTTACACTAAAGTACTGGAAGGATCAAGATTTTTAATTGAAGTAATTTACAAATCTGTGTGACTTTCTGGCACCAGTTAAAAAAAAAAAAAAAAAAAAAAGTGTTCCACCAGAGTACCCCTTTAAATAGTTGGTCCAGTCTTGTACACTATTGACAATATGTCATGCAAATAAGAGGCATATTTACAGTCAAACTGTTATTCATTGCTTGTTTTCTGAGGAGATTGAAATAGAAGAAATAAACTGAATACAGTTACTCTAAATAAAAATAAGGGAATAGATATTGCTCTCTTGGTATGTTTTCTCTTTTTACTCACTATTTTTTGTTTTATTATCTGAACATGGCTTATGAATGAAATTCTTGACACCACTGCATTAACTTATGCAGGGATTATATCACACACATATGGGGGAATGCCCATATACACATCCATGGTTCTAGTGAGTACTGCCTAGTGTACCCACGATCACAGCAAGGTCTCAGCTGTAACAGTCAGGACACTGCCAGGATAAAAACACATTGGTCCGGGCAGTTTTTACCCTTACAGCTGCAGTAGGAAGTGACCGCGAGCTGTAAGTGGTTTAACAGAGGGAGCTCCCTTTGTCTCCCCTGCAGCACTCTGACAAGTAAATATTTTAGGGGGTGTAGTTTTTGAAAAGAGGTCACTTGTGGGGGTGCAGTATGGATCTACCTGCTTCATGGAGTGGGACATATTTTTTTATAATGTCCCGAAAGCCAAATGGGGTTCATTACATTCTTGGCACCACCGTGTAGCAAAGCGACCAAATATGGACTAAGTGGTGGTATTGCTGAACAGCGTGTAATGTTTCTTTCAATATCAGAAGCTATAATAAAAAAAATTAAAAAAAAATGCCACAGTATGCTGTGACATACAAGAGCATGCCTTATTCACACTCTTTGGGTGTGTACACACTGAGGAAAACAAGGAAAATTTTAAGCAGAAACACTCTGCTCCATGGTAAAATGGAGCAGGAATGACAAATATCCATTAATTTAATGGGATTTCACTTGCAGGTTCTGCCTCAAGAATTGACTGACAACTTTCAGCAGAGTTCAGATCTGCATTGGAAGTTTGAGTGCAGAAATTACTGTGTGAACAGTCGCTGGAGTCACATTAGTCACATCAATTGGATCACCCTTATTATAGACAAAATTCACACCAAATGGAGCCAACACCACCTGAAATTACTGTTCCCTTAGGGCGAGTCTATGTGTGTGGATGAACACATGCGGTGGCCAATAGTCATGAGGCTATGTTCACACCATACGGATAGCCTGGAGAGTGCAGGCACCAGCATAATTTACACCTGCTAGGACCACACAGGAATGCGCAGTCTAAAAGACTGCTATGCATTCTGTGCCGTCTCCGCACAGAGATTAAGGGTGTGTTCCCACCTGGTGTATACGCAGCATGACAATTTGTGCCAGATGTTTCCAGCATGGAAATTCAGATTTTTGTATGCGTACAAAGAATTTATACCTTTATGGTGCGTTCCCACCTGGCGTATACGCAGCATATTTCACGCTGCACAAGATTTGCGGCGGCAGCGGCTTTCCGGCAGCAGCCCTATGCCTGTAGTGAGTTTTGGAGGTGGAGCCACCAGTGTCACACCGGCAACTGCCCGTCTCCAAAACTCACTACACACACAGGGCTGCTGCTGGAAAGCCCTGTGTGTATAGTGAGCGAGGAATATGCAGTGCATTTCCCTCTGCTGCCGCAAATTTTGCGCAGCGTGAGATACGCTGCATATATACCAGGTGGGAACACACACTAAAGGTGTAAATTCTTTGTACAGATACAAAAATCAGGATTTCCCTGCCGGAAACATCTGGCACAGGAGTTGTGTCACGCCGTATGCACAGAGCAGCAGAATCTTATTGAATTCAATGGGACTCTGCTGCTGCAGAATCAGGTGAAGCTAACCTAAGAGGTTGCTGGGATCATCAGTGTGCCAATACATGCAGGCATTTTGTATGTATACATTCAGCTGTGTGGGCTCATTCTTAGGCAGTATCGAGACAGTGGTTAAAGGAGGACTATGGAGGGAGAGTAGTCCTTTGAAGATAAAAGCAGAAACACTTGCCTTGAACTAATAACGATTTTTTAGATACACCAATGCATTTCAACATTTTCCCCTTAGCGGCTACATATTCCACATGTACATACAAAGCCAGTCAGGCCTTAGAGTGTATATCTGGATGATACAAGACAATCCTTAAAGTCACATAATACACTTGTCCAGCAGAACAAACACAATAAAGTGATCACCAAGTACTGGTATGTGGGCACACCACTGCCTCCAGCTACTTACCTTCACATCAACACTGCTCTGCTCATTTGTATTACTCTGATCCATTGTGAGTGCTGGATATACTGCGCACTCACAAGCCTCTACTACTTCTGAAGAGAAACACTGAACTGAACCTCAAGCAATGTGACCAGAGCCCACATGTGCTTTAAATGAATGCTACATCATTAAGACAATTACATTCATTAACCCCTTCACAGACAAAGCTTTCTGCCACGAGTGTGTATCCTGGACTATCATGGAAAGTCATAGAATCCCAATCACACGATGCATTCCCTAAGGGTGAGTTCACATTGTGCTTTGGTCTCCATTTCACTGTATCCGTTAGGCTGCTTCCACACAACGCATTTTCCTGTGCTTTAGTATTTTTTCAGGTGTTATTTCTTGCGTTTTTGCCTTTGTGTGAAAACTAGCACCTTTTTTAAGAACAAGAAAAAAAAAAAAGGATGCAGTAGGGAGTGAAAACATTTTATTTAATGACATTTATATGTTTTAACCCCTTAAGGACCCAGCACATTTTCAGGACCCGGCCATTTTTTTTGCACATCTGACCACTGTCACTTTAAGTATTAATAACTCTGGGATGCTTTTACTGTTCATTCTGATTCAGAGATTTTTTGTGACATATTCTACTTTATGTTAGTGGTAAAATTTTGTCGATACTTGCATCATTTCTTGGTGAAAAATTCCAAAATTATATGAAAAAATTGAAAATGTAGCATTTTTTTTTTACTTTGAATCTCTCTGCTTGTAAGGAAAATGGATATTCCAAATAAATTATATATTGATTCACATATACAATATGTCTACTTTATGTTGACATCATAAAATTGACGAGTTTTTATTTTTGGAAGTCATCAGAGGGCTTCAAAGTTCAGCAGCAATTTTCCAATTTTTCTGTTTTGAAGTGGATTTGAAGGGCCTTCATACCCCATAAATTACCCCATTATAAAAACTGCACCCCTCAAAGTATTCAAAATGACGTTCAAAAAGTGGGCGTGGTGGCGGCGGCGGGGCATCGCGTACTGTGGTAGGGGGGTGTGTGGGGGGGAGGGGGGGTGCTTAAGTATGTAGTGTGTGTGCTTGGTGTAACTTTTGAATATAGCGGTGTGTGATTATAAATCACACGCCGTTATATGGGGAAGAAAAAAAACGCTGCGGCCCCCCAAAAAAGGGGGGCCAAATACAGTTCCCTGAACCCCTAATAGGGCCTGGGTCATGCTGAAAAAACTGCGGCGGACCCTTGAGGACCTATTATGGGGTAAAAAAAAATTCTCTTTTTTACCTTCTACCTGTCCCTTCACTGTAAACTCACCCTGACCAATAGACAGTTCTTCAGCCTTGAGGGGCTCCGATCACTGCAGAGGGGGTCCCTGGCTCTCTCACAGCTCTGCCCGCTGACTGAACGAGGTGGGCGAGCAGAGCTGAATGAAGGGGACATTAACCCCTCCTCTGCCGGCTGCTATTGGTCCGACCAATAGCAGTGCTCCTGGGGGGGTATTCTATTACCGGAATTGCCGCAGATCGCCGGTGTGAATTCACCGGCGATCTGCGGTGATTGCTGACATGGGCATTTGCACAGGATGCCTGCTGAATTATTTCCCAGAATTCCCACAGGCGTACAGGTACGCCCTGGGTCCTTAACTACCAGGAAGCCAGGGCATACCCATATGCCCTGGGTCCTTGAGGGGTTAAACAAAATTTTAATAAATTTTTAAACGGACCAATTTATGTAAGCGGGCAGGGACCTAAAAATCTAGCCGGCGTTATTAAACAAAAGGGATAAAAGAGCCATTTCATTGTAAAAATAATATATTTTTTATAATAATTTTGTGAAACTTTTTATTAGTAATGTATTTTAATTATTGTTAGGATTCGGCAGGCTGGATGTGGATCCTCTGTGTCAGCGAGGGATTGGCGTGGACCGTACCGGTGGACCGGTTCTAAGTTGCTACTGGTATTCACCAGAGCCCGCCGCAAAGCGGGATGGTCTTGCTGCGGCGGTAGCAACCAGGTCGTATCCACCGGTAACAGCTCAACGTCGCTGACTGCTGAGAAAGGCGTGGGACAGAAGGACTAGACAGAGGCAAGGTCAGACGTACCTTACCGAGAATTTTATACCTAGGGGCCTTAGACTGCGGCCCATACCTTCTTTTACTAATGACAAAATCTTTTGCGATGAATGGGAAAAGGCTCTAATGGTCTGCTCAAATACTCGTATTGATACGAGTTGATACATGTACTCGTTGATACATGTATTAACAGTCTCTCGGAATACCAACATATTCCTGAGCACAATCAATGGCACTCTACTTTAAACAACAAGATCCACAAGTTTGAAAGAGATGTCATCTCCAAGAAATCTAATAAACTGACCAGGGATTGTACTGATTACTGGTCAAATAATATTAAGTTTTGGCTTAAACCAACATCCAATTCCGGGTACTCACAGCCAACTCATGGTGGCCGTGCCCAGAGACACATGGCTTCACATAGGGTGGTTCCCCGGGACTACCATCACAAAAACAGTGGTCCCCCACGTCCTCCCTCTGGTCATTATGCACACACCACTGATAACAATACCTCCTCTGTCCAACACACTAAGACATATAGTTCCAGCACTTACTCTAAACAAAAAGGACCTGCTTCAGGTGGTACCCCCTGGGACAGACCACCACATAAATCACACACTCATTCCAAAACCCATTTAGGACAGGCAGTAGGCACTGCCCATTCCATTGGCACCCCTGACTGCCATCCCTCATCCACAGTCATCTCTTCTTCCCCTCCTAGACCCTCTGCACCCCCGGCTAACACAATGGCCTCCATTGAAATGGCCTCCATCAGTTTCTGACCCTACTATCAACCCTCTGCCACAGTCTACCATCATGGACCAATTTTCTACTACCATCCCCTCCCCACAGAACAATACTCATGATCATCTATCCTCCCATGAGCCCATCACAATACTTTCTCAGGACATACTGACACAGGATTTTGTTGAACTCATGCATCATGTTTCAGACCATAAACCACCTTTACCTTCTGGACTTTTTCATTCAGATGCTGATACCTTTCTTGAGGATTCCCCCCAGGAAAATCCAGGACCTTCTACCCCTTATAGACGTTTATCTGTGCATCAATTCTTCCCTCCTGTTAGCACACCACTCCCCAATGAGTCCAACCTACTCACTACCTCTCCTGTCTCTGAATCGTCACTTACTGATAACAGTACGTTTTTTTTTAGGGCTCCCCGTCTCGGTGAAGAGCCCCCCACCCCTGCTGAAACCTCTAGACTATTCCCCCCTTGGAAAAAGTCAACCTGGCCCCCCACTAGGACAAAAAGAAAGCAGTGAGAATGAGGGGAAAAAGGGGAGGACAGTCAGCAAAGGAAAGAAAAGAAATTAAGAACGAATTACGCAAAAAAGAAACTGAATTGAATATGGTGAAAATCTTTAATCTCAGTAGCTATGTCCTTGAAGAGGTTGAACAAAAAGTCCTTAAAGGGGTATTCCGCCCTTAGACATCTTATCCTCTATCCAAAGGATATGGGATAAGATGTCAGATCGCCGCGGTCCCGCTGCTGGGGAACCCCGCTGCGGCACCGCGCTATCATTACAGCACAGAGCGAGTTCGGGGGACGGAGCAGCGTGACGTCATGGCGCCGCCCCTCGTGACATCATGGCCCGTCCCCTTAATGCAAGTCTATGGGAGGGGGCGTGATGACCACCACGCCCCCTCCCATAGACTTGTATTGAAATGGGCAGGCCATGACATCACGAGGGGCGGAGCCGTGACGTAACGATGCTCCGGCCCCTGTACCGCCCATCATTACGTGCAGAGCGAACTCGCTCTGTGCTGTAATGAGAGCGCGGTGCCGCAGCGGGGATCCCGGGGGTCCCCAGCAGCGGGACCGCGGCGATCTGACATCTTATCCCCCATCCTTTGGATAGGGGATAAGATGTCTAGGGGCGGAATACCCCTTTAAGAAAGGGTTATCCTTTTGTCCTATCACTAAGTCTAAGGCCTTCGACCTCTTCGTCGATTTAAACTGCTTTATACGCAAATTAACTATAAAAAGATTTTTTGCCATCAAAGAAGCTGAGGGGCTACTGCATCCCTACCAGCTGTTTCAGCTCCATTGGAATCATTACTGACTCCCCCTCCCATTCACACTGAGCTACGCCCATGCTCAACATTTTATCCTTTGCACGCCAAGGGGAATTATATTGACACCTTCTCCTCTCTGGTTCAATCAGAATTTGATTTATTGACTGACAATAAAAACTCGTCCCATTATTCCTCTAACCTTTTACCAGTGGAGAAGGCTCCACTAAAATCTTTGTCCTCAAATTATTCAATAGTTATTCGCCCAGCAGATAAGGGAGGTGGCATAGTTATCCTTGATAAAAACGATCATGTTACAGAATCTCATAGACTTTTATCAGACCTCAAATACTATAAACCCATCCACTACAACCCCACTGCAAAATTTCTGGAACAATTTTGTGACCTCATCAACAGTGGTTACACCCAGGGAGTCCTATCCAAAGCTGAGAGAGACTTCATCATTGTCAAAGAACCCACTATGCCTTTGTTTTATTATTTACCTAAAATTCATAAACACCTTACACATCCCCCTGGCCATCCTATCATATCCGGTATAAATTCTATTGCTTCTAATATTTTACATTACATAGACCTTCTGTTGCAGAAACATGTTATTGGACTCACATCCCATCTCAAGGACACAACAGATTTCATTAACACTATTCTGGAAGTTGACTGGCGCCCCGGATATAATTTTGTTACTATGGACATGTCCTCCCTCTATACAATAATAGAACATGACCTGGGGATTAAAGCTGTCTCATATTTCCTATACAAGGACTCTGGCATGTCATCTGCACAGATTGATTTTATTTTTAGAGGCTTATTATTCGTTTTATAACACAATTACTTTGAATTTTTGGGCCAAATATATTTACAGCATAAAGATACCGCAATGGGGTCCAAAGTGGCCCCTAGTTTCAACAATCTTTTTGTTGGTTTGTTTGAAATCCAATCTGTCTACCCCATCCCCTTTTTTGTAATTGCATCTATTACCATCGCTATATCGACAACATTTTCTTTATCTGGAGAGGTAGCAAAGAGGACTTGAATGCATTGCTTGCTGATCTTAATACCAATAATTGGTCTTTACAATTTACTCAGACCAATTTCGATAACCATGCAGAATTCTTGGATGTGATGATTTCACATGATGATGGCAACAAATAATACACCAAGACTTTCTTTAAACAGGTCGATAGCAACAGCTATCTGAATTTCAGCAGTGCTCATTATAAAAAATGGCTTTGTAATGTACCGTTTGGACAGTTTAAGAGAATTCATAGGAATTGTACCAGGGAGGAGGATTTTAAGGCACAGAGTAATATCTTGAAAGCCCGATTTAAAGGAAAAAGTTCTCCTGCCCCCCTGGTACATTCCTCCTTTAACAGATCATTAGTCCTTACCCAAAAAGACTGTTTGGCCCCCAAATCTGCTACTAGTAGTTCTACACAGGATCGGTCCATAAATTTTGTTACCACATACAGTAGGGAACATGGTAACATCATGGGGGCTCATTCTCCTTAAAGATCCCTACCTGAGCACCATCCTTCCAACCAAACCCCCTCTCACATTTCGCAGAGGTCGCACTTTAAGGAATCTTGACACCCCGAGCAGACTCAGGTCCAAACCACTCATGACGACATCAGCTAATTTTCTGACCACTGTTGGTAATTCAGATGTGGTCTGCCAAGATGCAAATGTTGCATCCACATCACACACAGATACAACTCTTTCAGCTCCCAGATAACTAAAAACTCATATTCCATTAAAACACGCCTTGATTGTGGATCAAAATATGTAATTTACATGCTACAATGTCCCTGTGGGTTGAAATATGTTGGGCAAACCATACGGTGCTTTCGCAAACGCCTCAACAAACACCGCAGCAATACGGTTCGCAGGTTCGCCCTACACAGCGTATCCCGCCATATGTATGAACATCATGACAGCAATTTTAATCTTGTACAAGTGGTTCTTATCGAGCAGATTGCCAAGGATGTGTCCCAGAGATTCAACGCGTTAAGAAGACGTGAGAATTTCTGGATACATGCCTTGCGCACTCTGGCTCCACAGGGCTTAAACTTGATTGGCCCGTCTTATCTATTTATTTATTTATTTGTCTTACAACAACATTATTAGAGCACTTGTTGCCTTTTTTTACCACTCCTCGTTGGGACTTTTTACTATTATTGCTCCCTATTGGCATTTGAGTATGGTCTACTATTATTGTTCCTCATTAATATTTTTATTTTTATTAGACACCTTTTATCTGGGGGTAATCGTATCTTTCCATTTTATTATTATAAATTTTTACTTTATTATTATATCATTGTAATATATAAGAGAAATCTTTGTAATAATGTAATATCGTATTGTACTGCATTCTAAATAGATATCCAGATATAGATTGGGGTCCGGGGTTGGCTAAAACTACAAAGGGGCGTCAATTCCTAAATTTATTGCAGGATAATTTTATGGGCCAGTTTGTGGAGGACCCAACAAGAAGTGATGCCTTGTTGGATCTGATCATTTCCAACAACGCAGAGCTGGTTGGTAATGTAACTGTGCGGGAAAACCTTGGTAATAGCGACCACAATATAGTTACTTTTGACTTAAAATGTAGAAAACAAAGACAGGCGGGGAAGGCAAAAACATATAACTTTAAAAAGGCAAACTTCCCTGGGCTGAGGGCTGCACTACAGGACATAGACTGGGGGGAGGTGTTGTCAAATACTGATACAGAAGGTAAATGGGACATCTTTAAATCAACTCTAAATAACTATACAGCTAAATATATACCAAAGGGGAACAAATATAAACGATTAAAACTAAATCCTACATGGCTGACAAATGAGGTTAAAAGAGCAATAAACAACAAAAAAATAGCCTTCAAAAAATACAAATCTGATGGGTCAGCGATAACATTTAAACAGTACAAAGAGCTTAATAAAATCTGTAAAAATGTAATAAAAACAGCAAAAATTCAAAACGAGAGACAGGTGGCCAAAGAAAGCAAAACTAATCCTAAATATTTTTTTAGATATATAAATGCAAAAAATTCAAGGACAGAGCATGTAGGACCCCTTAATAATGATAATGGGGAGGTTGTCACAGGCGATCAAGAGAAAGCGGAGCTACTGAATGGGTTCTTTAGTTCTGTATATACTATGGAAAAAGGAGCTGACATTGGCCAGGTCAGTGCTGGTAACACATCATGCACTGTACTGAACTGGCTTAATGTAGAGATGGTACAAGGTAAGTTAAGTGATATAAATGTAAGCAAATCTCCAGGGCCAGATGGATTGCACCCAAGAGTTCTTAGAGAGGTAAGTTCAGTAATATCTGTAGCCCTGTTCATGATATTTAGAGATTCTCTGGTGTCTGGTATTGTGCCAAGGGACTGGCGCAAGGCGAATGTGGTGCCAATCTTCAAAAAGGGCTCTGGCCCTGGAACTATAGACCGGTAAGTTTAATGTGCATTGTGGGTAAATTGTTTGAAGGACTTATAAGGGATTACATACAGGAATACATAAGGGATAATAGTATTATAAGTGATAGCCAGCATGGGTTTACTAAGGATAGAAGTTGTCAAACCAATCTAATTTGCTTTTATGAAGAGGTGAGTAGAAGCCTTGACAGAGGAATGGCTGCGGATATAGTGTTTCTGGATTTTGCTAAAGCATTTGATACTGTCCCTCATAGATGTCTGACAGGTAAGTTAAGGTCTTTGGGTTTGGAAATTTTAGTGTTACGCCGAGCGCTCCGGGTCCCCGCTCCTCCCCGGAGCGCTCGCTTCACTCTCCCCGCTGCAGCGCTCCGGTCACATCCTCTGACCCGGGGCGCTACGATTCCGCTGCCAGCCGGGATGCGATTCGCGATGCGGGTAGCGCCCGCTCGCGATGCGCACCCCGGCTCCCGTACCTGACTCGCTCTCCGTCTGTTCTGTCCCGGCGCGCGCGGCCCCGCTCCCTAGGGCGCGCGCGCGCCGGGTCTCTGCGATTTAAAGGGCCACTGCGCCGCTGATTGGCGCAGTGGTTCCAATTAGTGTGTTCACCTGTGCACTTCCTATATCACCTCACTTCCCCTGCACTCCCTTGCCGGATCTTGTTGCCATTGTGCCAGTGAAAGCGTTCCTTGTGTGTTCCTAGCCTGTGTTCCAGACCTTCTGCCGTTGCCCCTGACTACGATCCTTGCTGCCTGCCCCGACCTTCTGCTACGTCCGACCTTGCTTCTGCCTACTCCCTTGTACCGCGTCTATCTTCAGCAGCCAGAGAGGTGAGCCGTTGCTAGTGGATACGACCTGGTCACTACCGCCGCAGCAAGACCATCCCGCTTTGCGGCGGGCTCTGGTGAAAACCAGTAGTGGCTTAGAACCGGTCCACTAGCACGGTCCACGCCAATCCCTCTCTGGCACAGAGGGTCCACTACCTGCCAGCCGGCATCGTGACAGTAGATCCGGCCATGGATCCCGCTGAAGTTCCTCTGCCAGTTGTCGCTGACCTCACCACGGTGGTCGCCCAGCAGTCACAACAGATAGCGCAACAAGGCCAACAGCTGTCTCAACTGACCGTTATGCTACAACAGCTACTACCACAGCTTCAGCAGTCATCTCCTCCGCCAGCTCCTGCACCTCCTCCGCAGCGAGTGGCCGCTCCTGGGCTACGCCTATCCTTGCCGGATAAATTTGATGGGGACTCTAAGTTTTGCCGTGGCTTTCTTTCCCAATGTTCCCTGCATCTGGAGATGATGTCGGACCTGTTTCCCACTGAAAGGTCTAAGGTGGCTTTCGTAGTCAGTCTTCTGTCCGGAAAAGCCCTGTCATGGGCCACACCGCTCTGGGACCGCAATGACCCCGTCACTGCCTCTGTACACTCCTTCTTCTCGGAAATCCGAAGTGTCTTTGAGGAACCTGCCCGAGCCTCTTCTGCTGAGACTGCCCTGTTGAACCTGGTCCAGGGTAATTCTTCCGTTGGCGAGTATGCCGTACAATTCCGTACTCTTGCTTCAGAATTGTCCTGGAATAATGAGGCCCTCTGCGCGACCTTCAAAAAAGGCCTATCCAGCAACATTAAAGATGTTCTGGCCGCACGAGAAATTCCTGCTAATCTACATGAACTTATTCACCTAGCCACTCGCATTGACATGCGTTTTTCCGAAAGGCGTCAGGAACTCCGCCAAGATATGGACTCTGTTCGCACGAGGCGTTTCTTCTCCTCGGCTCCTCTCTCCTCTGGTCCCCTGCAATCTGTTCCTGTGCCTCCCGCCGTGGAGGCTATGCAGGTCGACCGGTCTCGCCTGACACCTCAAGAGAGGACACGACGCCGTATGGAGAACCTCTGCCTGTACTGTGCTAGTACCGAACACTTCCTGAGGGATTGTCCTATCCGTCCTCCCCGCCTGGAAAGACGTACCCTGACTCCGCACAAAGGTGAGACAGTCCTTGATGTCTACTCTGCTTCTCCACGTCTTACTGTGCCTGTGCGGATGTCTGCCTCTGCCTTCTCCTTCTCTACTGTGGCCTTCTTGGACTCTGGATCTGCAGGAAATTTTATTTTGGCCTCTCTCGTCAACAGGTTCAACATCCCGGTGACCAGTCTCGCCAGACCCCTCTACATCAATTGTGTAAATAATGAAAGATTGGACTGTACCATACGTTTCCGCACGGAGCCCCTTCTTATGAGCATCGGATCTCATCACGAGAGGATTGAACTTTTGGTCCTCCCCAATTGCACCTCGGAAATTCTCCTTGGACTTCCCTGGCTTCAACTTCATTCCCCAACCCTGGATTGGTCCACTGGGGAGATCAAGAGTTGGGGGTCCTCTTGTTCCAAGAACTGTCTAAAACCGGTTCCCAGTAACCCTTGCCGTAACTCTGTGGTTCCTCCAGTAACCGCTCTCCCTAAGGCCTATATGGACTTCGCGGATGTTTTCTGCAAAAAACAAGCTGAGACTCTACCTCCTCACAGGCCTTATGATTGTCCTATCGACCTCCTCCCGGGTACTACTCCACCCCGGGGCAGAATTTATCCTCTCTCTGCCCCAGAGACTCTTGCCATGTCTGAATACGTCCAGGAGAATCTAAAAAAGGGCTTTATCCGTAAATCCTCCTCTCCTGCCGGAGCCGGATTTTTCTTTGTGTCCAAAAAAGATGGCTCCCTACGTCCTTGCATTGACTACCGCGGTCTTAATAAAATCACGGTTAAGAACCGCTACCCCTTACCCCTCATCTCTGAACTCTTTGATCGCCTCCAAGGTGCCCGCATCTTTACTAAATTGGACTTAAGAGGCGCCTATAACCTCATCCGCATCAGAGAGGGGGATGAGTGGAAAACGGCATTTAACACCAGAGATGGACACTTTGAGTATCTGGTCATGCCCTTTGGTCTGTGCAACGCCCCTGCCGTCTTCCAAGACTTTGTCAATGAAATTTTTCGTGATTTGTTATACTCCTGTGTTGTTGTATATCTGGACGATATCCTAATTTTTTCTGCCAATCTAGAAGAACACCGCCAGCATGTCCGTATGGTTCTTCAGAGACTTCGTGACAATCAACTCTATGCCAAAATTGAGAAATGTCTGTTTGAATGCCAATCTCTTCCTTTTCTAGGATATTTGGTCTCTGGCCAGGGACTACAGATGGATCCAGACAAACTCTCTGCCGTCTTAGATTGGCCACGCCCCTCCGGACTCCGTGCTATCCAACGCTTTTTGGGGTTCGCCAATTATTACAGGCAATTTATTCCACATTTTTCTACCATTGTGGCTCCTATCGTGGCTTTAACAAAAAAAAATGCTGATCCCAAGTCCTGGTCTCCTCAAGCAGAAGACGCCTTTAAACGACTCAAGTCTGCCTTTTCTTCGGCTCCCGTCCTCTCCAGACCTGACCCTTCCAAACCCTTCCTATTGGAGGTTGATGCCTCCTCAGTGGGAGCTGGAGCTGTTCTTCTACAAAAAAATTCTTCCGGGCATGCTGTCACTTGTGGTTTTTTCTCTAGGACCTTCTCTCCAGCGGAGAGGAACTACTCCATCGGGGATCGAGAGCTTCTAGCCATTAAATTAGCACTTGAGGAATGGAGGCATTTGCTGGAGGGATCAAGTTTTCCTGTTATTATCTACACCGACCACAAGAACCTCTCCTACCTCCAGTCTGCCCAACGGCTGAATCCTCGCCAGGCCCGGTGGTCTCTGTTCTTTGCCCGATTTAATTTTGAGATTCACTTTCGTCCTGCCGATAAGAACATTAGGGCCGATGCTCTCTCTCGTTCCTCGGATGCCTCAGAAGTTGAACTCTCTCCGCAACACATCATTCCACCTGACTGCCTGATCTCCACTTCTCCTGCCTCCATCAGGCAGACTCCTCCAGGAAAGACCTTTGTTTCTCCACGCCAACGCCTCGGAATCCTCAAATGGGGTCACTCCTCCCATCTCGCAGGTCATGCGGGCATCAAGAAATCTGTGCAACTCATCTCCCGCTTCTATTGGTGGCCGACTCTGGAGACGGATGTTGTGGACTTTGTGCAAGCCTGCACTATCTGTGCCCGGGATAAGACTCCTCGCCAGAAGCCCGCTGGTTTTCTTCATCCTCTGCCTGTCCCCGAACAGCCTTGGTCTCTGATTGGTATGGATTTTATTACTGATTTACCCCCTTCCCGTGGCAACACTGTTATTTGGGTGGTCGTTGATCGATTCTCCAAAATGGCACATTTCATCCCTCTTCCTGGTCTTCCTTCTGCGCCTCAGTTGGCTAAACAATTTTTTGTACACATTTTTCGTCTTCACGGGTTGCCTACGCAGATTGTCTCGGATAGAGGCGTCCAATTCGTGTCTAAATTCTGGAGGGCTCTCTGTAAACAACTCAAGATTAAATTAAATTTTTCTTCTGCATATCATCCCCAGTCCAATGGACAAGTAGAAAGAATTAACCAGATCTTGGGTGATTATTTGCGACATTTTGTTTCCTCCCGCCAGGATGACTGGGCAGATCTCCTCCCATGGGCCGAATTCTCGTATAATTTCAGGGTCTCTGAATCTTCCTCCAAATCCCCATTTTTCGTGGTGTACGGCCGTCACCCTCTTCCCCCCCTCCCTACTCCCTTGCCCTCTGGTCTGCCCGCTGTGGATGAAATTTCTCGTGACCTTTCCATCATATGGAGAGAGACCCAAAATTCTCTCCTACAGGCTTCATCACGCATGAAGAAGTTCGCGGATAAGAAAAGAAGAGCTCCTCCCGTTTTTTCCCCTGGAGACAAGGTATGGCTCTCCGCTAAATATGTCCGCTTCCGTGTCCCTAGCTACAAGTTGGGACCACGCTATCTTGGTCCTTTCAAAATTTTATGTCAAATTAATCCTGTCTCTTATAAACTTCTTCTTCCTCCTTCTCTTCGTATCCCTAATGCCTTTCACGTCTCTCTTCTCAAACCACTCATCCTCAACCGTTTTTCTCCCAAATCTGTTCCTCCCACTCCTGTTTCCGGCTCCTCGGACATCTTCTCTGTCAAAGAGATCTTAGCTTCCAAAAAGGTCAGAGGGAAAACTTTTTTTTTAGTGGACTGGGAGGGTTGTGGTCCTGAAGAGAGATCCTGGGAACCTGAGGACAACATCCTAGACAAAAGTCTGCTCCTCAGGTTCTCAGGCTCTAAGAAGAGGGGGAGACCCAAGGGGGGGGGTACTGTTACGCCGAGCGCTCCGGGTCCCCGCTCCTCCCCGGAGCGCTCGCTTCACTCTCCCCGCTGCAGCGCTCCGGTCACATCCTCTGACCCGGGGCGCTACGATTCCGCTGCCAGCCGGGATGCGATTCGCGATGCGGGTAGCGCCCGCTCGCGATGCGCACCCCGGCTCCCGTACCTGACTCGCTCTCCGTCTGTTCTGTCCCGGCGCGCGCGGCCCCACTCCCTAGGGCGCGCGCGCGCCGGGTCTCTGCGATTTAAAGGGCCACTGCGCCGCTGATTGGCGCAGTGGTTCCAATTAGTGTGTTCACCTGTGCACTTCCTATATCACCTCACTTCCCCTGCACTCCCTTGCCGGATCTTGTTGCCATTGTGCCAGTGAAAGCGTTCCTTGTGTGTTCCTAGCCTGTGTTCCAGACCTTCTGCCGTTGCCCCTGACTACGATCCTTGCTGCCTGCCCCGACCTTCTGCTACGTCCGACCTTGCTTCTGCCTACTCCCTTGTACCGCGTCTATCTTCAGCAGCCAGAGAGGTGAGCCGTTGCTAGTGGATACGACCTGGTCACTACCGCCGCAGCAAGACCATCCCGCTTTGCGGCGGGCTCTGGTGAAAACCAGTAGTGGCTTAGAACCGGTCCACTAGCACGGTCCACGCCAATCCCTCTCTGGCACAGAGGGTCCACTACCTGCCAGCCGGCATCGTGACATTTAGTTTGTAACTGGATTGAACACTGGCTCATGGATCGTACCCAGAGAGTGGTGGTCAATGATTCGTACTCTGATTGGTCCCCGGTAATTAGTGGTGTACCCCAAGGTTCAGTACTGGGCCCGCTGTTGTTTAATTTATTTATCAATGATATAGAGGATGGTATTAACAGCTCTGTTTCTATCTTTGCAGATGACACCAAGCTTTGTAGCACGGTACAGTCTATAGAGGATGTGCATAAGTTACAGGATGACTTGGATAGACTAAGTGTCTGGGCATCCACTTGGCAAATGAGGTTCAATGTGGATAAATGTAAAGTTATGCATCTGGGTACTAATAACCTGCATGCATCGTATGTCTTAGGGGGGATTAAACTGTCAGAGTCACTGGTAGAGAAGGATCTGGGTGTACTTGTAGATCACAGACTACAGAATAGCATGCAATGTCAGGCTGCTGCTTCCAAAGCTGGCAGGATATTGTCATGTATCAAAAGAGGCATGGACTCAAGGGACAGGGACATAATACTCCCCCTTTGTAAAGCATTGGTACGGCCTCACCTGGAATATGCTGTTCAGTTTTGGGCACCTGTCCATAAAAGGGACACTGCGGAATTGGAAAGGGTGCAGAGACGCGCGACTAAACTAATATGGGGCATGGATCATCTTAGCTATGAGGAGCGATTAAAGGAGTTACAATTGTTTAGTCTTGAGAAGAGACGTTTAAGGGGGGATATGATAAACGTATATAAGTATATTAATGGCCCATACAAAAAATATGGAGAAAAACTGTTCCAGGTTAAACCCCCCCCCCCCCCCCCCAAAGGATGAGGGGGCACTCCCTCCGTCTGGAGAAGAAAAAGTTTAGTCTCAAGGGGCGACACACCTTCTTTACCGTGAGGACTATGAATTTATGGAACAGTCTACCTCAGGAACTGGTCACAGCAGGAACAATTAACAGCTTTAAAACAGGATTAGATACATTCCTGGAACAAAATAACATTAATGCTTATGAAGAAATATAAAATGCCATCCCTTTCCCAATATCGCGCCACACCCCTACCCCTTAATTCCCTGGTTGAACTTGATGGACATATGTCTTTTTTCGACCGTACTAACTATGTAACTATGTAACTATGTAAATGTATTTCCTCAGTCTTTTATACTATGTCATTGGTTTTATTTAGCCATTTTTATACAGCCCGTTATTTAATTCAGTCATTTATCTATCTGTATATGTTTTTTTGGTTTTTATGTACTTCTAATTTGCCCTCGATGATGGGCTCCCTATAGATGCGCTCTCATTATATTCCTTGTCAGATGCGCACCTGTGGACTTCTGTTCCACTAGATGAGCACAGACACTATATATACATATATTTTCCCATTTGCGCTCCTTATTCATCCCCCATTATGTGCTCTCGGCAGATGCACCTTTTTTATATTCCCTATCTGATGCGCATCTACCTACTACCGTTTCATGAGATGTGCGCAGACCATATTATATTATATTCCCCTTTATGCACTCTTACTACATGCGCATACATTTTATATATCCCCGATGTCCTAGCATTGTATTCTCCACCATGCGCTCCTATTATATGCGCACAGATTATGTCTCTGATGTCCCAGTATTGCACTCTCTATGCGCTCCCATCCTATTTTATGCGCATATATTATATTATATTCCCGATGTCCCAGCACTGTATTTTCTTCCATGCACTCCTATTATATGCGCATATTCTATATTCCCGATGTCGCGCCCCCTCCCATAGGCTTGCATTGAAACAAAGACAGCATGCAATTCCATATACTGTGCAATGCCAATGTAATTTTCATTTTATTGCTTTGTATTATATTTATTACATTCAGTCCTTGTGTAACCTGCATACTAAACTGTGATGTCATCCGTTAGCTCCACCCATTGGCACGCATTTTAGTGTATTTAAACCCTGTATGTACACACTGTTATCATACTGATCTGAGGAAGGGGGTGACTCCCGCGAAATGCGTCATCTCTGTACTTTTATTGTTTTATGCTCCGAATAAACCATTCCAGTGTTTTGAAAATATCCCTGGCTTGAAATTTGCTTTTCATCACACCAGCAGCGCCATTTCAAGGGTCGTTTTTTTCTTCTCTGCAGGCACAAAGGTAGGTAGCCAGGGAGTTAGTCGAAGTAGTTAGCCAGCACCCCCTCCACCCAGTGGCGGATCCACAGTCTAGTCTCGGGAGGGGCACTATGAAAACCCCCTTTGTAGGTATGATGAACCTATATAACCTCTTCCCTTAAGTAGGCTCCAACACAGAGAATGAAATAAAAATGGAGTTTTTTCACAAATGAATAAACACAACACCTACAATTTGTGCAGAAAGCACAGAAAAAGACCTCGGTACAGGATTAAATATAAAAATAATAATAATTCTTTATTGGTATACAAATAACATATAGAAATACATATATGGAATCACACAAAGAGAGACAATAATGGAAATCCAGGATACTGGGGTGAAAGTCCTGATCACCATAGAGGGGCATTTACTAATCTTTTACTATGTAGTCTGGTTTTTACCCTGTTTTTTTCTACTTCATTTTTGACTATGTGCGACAAATTTACTAAATTGTTGCACGGCATTAATAAATTTGGCACACATAGGCAAAAGTGGGAAATTTACTTCATGTAGTAGAAAAAATAGTCTGTTCCTTTTTCCTGCTGTCTGAATAGGTTTGGCTGCTAGGTTTCCTTCTGGATCTTTTGTTTTTGAGTTTTTTTTAGCTTTTTCACCACATCAAAATAATTCAATAACTAAATTGTAGTCATGGCTCAGAATAGTGTTAAACGGCGTTTAGTGTGTGTGTGTGTTTATTACATTTTTTTAACAGTTTTTTTCTCCCTAAATGTACTTACACTTTTTTGTTTTTGTTACTTCTTCTACAGATCCGTGTATCCTGTGGTCTCCTTCGGATTCCGTGGACTACTTCGATGACCAGCGTTTTTCTTTGCTTGATGTTAATAAAATGGCTAACGAGGGCTTGTGGGGGAGTGTGACTAAACCCCTTAGTAAATGCCCCTCATAGTGGGCTGTATGTCTGTTTAAATGTTATGCCACCAGAATAGATCGCAGACATGTATGTAACCATGCATGCATGGCTGTGATTCAAAGTAGTAAAAGGAAAGATATAAGGTTCCACAGAAATATACTTTAACCCCTTAAGGACCAGGCCATTTTACACCTTAGGACCTGGCCATTTTTGGCACATCTGACCACTGTCACTTTAAACATTAATAACTCTGCAATGCTTTTAGTTATCATTCTGATTTCTAACTTTGAAGCTCTCTGCTTGCAAGGAAAATGGATATTCCAAAAATATTTTTTATTCACATTTCCAATATGTCTACTTTATGTTTGCATCATAAAATTGACAAGTTTTTACTTTTGGAAGACACCAGAGGGCTTCAAATTTCAGCAGCAATTTTCCAAGTTTTCACAAAATTTGCAACCTCACTATTTTTCAGGGACCAGTTCAGGTTTGAAGTGGATTTGAAGGGTCTTCATATTAGAAATACCCCATAAAAGACCCCATTATAAAAACTGCCCCCCCCCAAAGTATTTAAAATTACATTCAGTCAGCGTTTTAACCCTTTAGGTGTTTCACAGGAATAGCAGCAAAGTGAAGGAGATTCACAATCTTCATTTTTTACACTTGCATGTTATTGTAGACCCAATTTTTGAATTTCTACAAGGGGTAAAAGGAAAACATTTATACTTGTATTTGTAGCCCAATTTCTCTCGAGTAAGCACATACCTCATATGTCTATGTAAAGTGTTCGGCGGGCGCAGTAGAGGGCTCAGAAGCGAGGGAGCGACAAGGGGATTTTGGAGAGTACGTTTTTCTGAAATGGTTTTTGGGGGGCATGCTTGCATTTATGAAGCCCCTATGGTGCCAGAACAGCAAAAAAAAAAAAAAAAATAAACACATGGCATGCCATTTTGGAAACTAGACCCCTTGAGGAACATAACAAGGAATTAAGTGAGCCTTAATACCCCACAGGAGTTTCACGACTTCTGCATATGTAAAAAAAATTTTTTTTTAAATGTCACTAAAATGCGTGTTTCCCCCCAAATTTCACATTTTTGCAAGGGTTAATAGCAGAAAATACCCCCCAAAATTTGTAACCCCATTTCTTCTGAGTATGGAAATACCCCTGGTGTGGATGTTAAGTGCCCTGCGGTCGAAATACAATACTCAGAGAGGAGCGCCATTGAGCTTTTGAAAAGTGAATTTGTTTGGAATGGTAGTCAGGGGCCATGTGCGTTTACAAAGCCCCCCGTGGTGCCAGAACAGTGGACCCCCCCCCCACGTGACCCCATTTTGGAAACTACACCCCTCACAGAATTTAATAAGGGGTGCAGTGAGTATTTACACTCCACTGGCATTTGACAGATCTTTGGAACAGTGGGCTGAGCAAATGAAAAATTAAATTTTTCATTTTCACGTACAACTGTTCCAAAAATCTGCCAGACACCTGTGGGGTGTAAATGCTCACTGTACCCCTTATTACATTACATGAGGGGTGTAGTTTCCAAAATGGGGTCACATGTGTGGGGGGGGTCCATTGTTCTGGCGCTATGGGGGCTTTGTAAACACACGTGGCCTTCAATTCCGGACACATTTTCTCTTCAAAATCCCAATGGCGCTCCCTCTCTTCTGAGCATTGTAGTTCGCCCGCCGAGCACTTTACATCCACATTTGGGGTATTTTCTTACTCAGAAGAAATGGGGTTACAAATTTTGGGGGGCTTTTTTCCTATTTTCCCTTGTGAAAATGAAAAATTTAGGGTAACCAGCATTTTAGTGAAAAAAAATAATTTTTTTCATTTTCCCATCCAACTTTAACAAAAATTTGTCAAACACCTGTGGGGTGTTAAGGCTCACTATACCCCTTGTTACATTCCGTGAGGGGTGTAGTTTCCAAAATGGGGTCACATGTCTGTATTTTTTTTTTGTTTATGTCAGAACCGCTGTAAAATTAGCCAACCCTGTGCAAATCACCAATTTAGGTTTCAAATGTACATAGTGTGCTCTCACTCCTGAGCCTTGTTATTTTACGCCCACATCTGGGGTATTTCCGTACTCAGGAGAAATTGCATTACAAATTTTAGGGGCCTTTTTTTCCTTTTACCTCTTGTGAAAATAAAAAGTAAAGGGCAACACCAGCATGTTAGTGTAAAAAAAATTATTTATTTACACTAACAGGCTGGTGTAGACCCCAACTTTTCCTTTTCTTAAGGGGTAAAGGAGAAAAAGCCCCCCAAAATTTGTAGTGTAATTTCTCCCGAGTACGGAGATACCCCATATGTGGCCCTAAACTGTTTCCTTGAAATGCGACAGGGCTCCGAAGTGAGAGAGCACCATGCGCATTTGAGGACTAAATTATGGATTGCATAGGGGTGGACATAGGGGTATTCTACGCCAGTGATTCCCAAACAGGGTGCCTCCAGCTGTTGGTAAACTCCCAGCATGCCTGGACAGTCAGTGGCTGTCCAGAAATGCTGGGAGTTGTTGTTTTGCAACAGCTGGAGGCTCCGTTTTGGAAACACTGCCGTACAATACGTTTTTTATTTTTATTAGGGGGGACCGTGTAAGGGGGTGTATATGTAGTGTTTTACCCTTTATTTTGTGTTAGTGTAGTGTAGTGTTTTTAGGGTACATTCACAGTGGCGGAGGTTTACAGTGAGTTCCCTGCTAGGAGTTTGCGCAACCGCGAAAAATTTGCCGCAGCTCATACTTAAAGCAGAAGACTTACTGTAAGCCTGCCCGTGTGAATGTATCGTGTACGTTCACAAGGGGGGGGGGGGGGTACTGATAGACCATGCAGTCTGGGAGTTGTACTTTTGCAACAGCTGGAGGCACACTGGTTGGAAAACCTTCAGTTAGGTTCTGTTATCTAAATCAATATTTTCCAACCAGTCTGCCTCCAGTTGTTGCAAAACTACAACTCCCAGCATGTACTGATCACCGAAGGGCATGCTGGGAGATGTAGTTATGCAACAGCTGGAGGGATCGCAACTACAACTCCCAGCATACTGGGATTTGCAGTTTTGCAACATCTGGAGAGCCACAGTATAGAGACCACTGCAAACTGTGGCCCTCCAGATGCTGCAAAACTACAAATCCCAGCTTGCCCAGACAGCAAACAGTTGTGTGAGCATGCTAGGAGTTGTAGTTTTGCAAGATCTGGAGGGCTATAGTTCAGAGACTACCATATAGTGGTCTCAAACTGTAGCCCTCCAGCTGTTGCAAAACGACAACTCCCAGCATGCCCAAACAGCTGTCTGGGCATGCTGGGAGTTGTAGTTTTGCAACATCTGGAGTGCTACAGTATAGAGACCACTATATAGTGGTCTCGGATTGCAGCCCTCCAGATGTTGCTAGGCAACTTACCGGCTTCCGTCGGATCCAGGGAGCCTGCTGCATGACATCGCCGCCCGCCGATCTCCGACGCCGATCGTCGCCCGCAGCCTCCGCAGATAGGTAAGTGGACTCCGGCACCGGTCCTCTGTCGTTTCCCTGTCCTGCCCCGCCTATTGTGGGTGGGCAGGACGGGGAAACCGAAAGTTAACCCCCCCGCCCCCGATCTGCTATTGGTGGTCGCGTCTAGGCCACCAATAGCAGGGATAGGAGGGGTGGCACCCCTGCCACCTCACTCCTATCTCTTCAGGGGGGTTGTGGGTATCTTAGATACCCGCGATCCCCCTTATATTCCGGGTCACCTGGTCACCATAGACCCGTAATGACCCGGAATCGCGCAAATCGCAAGTGTGAATTCACTTGCGATTTGCGCCGATCGCCGACATGGGGGGGTCTGATGACCCCCCTGGGCATTTACGCGGGGTGCCTGCTGATAGATATCAGTATGAGTACGTGCCTGGTCCTTAAGTACCAGGGTGCAGGGATGTACTCATACGTGCCTGGTCCTTAAGAGGTTAAAGGGCCAAGACAGCTCCTGAACTTTAACATATAAGAAGGGCTGAGGCTCAGAAAGGATTAAGGCGCATTAGTGCACACATAAAAAAAACACCTTAGAAAGGGAATTTAGCAACAGACACATGCAGTTTAACAGGACTCACCCCAGCTCCACAACAGACCTCCGACGCATTTCGTCGGGATAGGCTTTATCCAGGAGTGGTGTGGAAATGGGGGAGCAGATATATATACAGAAGATAGCCAATAGAAGGAAACCGATAGCCAATCAGAAAGTATGCACCTGAACACATTTAAGTTATAGACATGGCCCCCAGTTTTGGATTGCCGCATCAAGAACTCACGTCACTATTAGGAAATCATATGACAGCTACGTCATATGGATGCGGTGCTGGATATGTATATGCGCGTGCATACATATGCGCAGCGCACAGCGCTGCCTATCTATTGCAGGATGGCCGAGCGAGAGCCCGAACAGGCTTCAAGAAAATGGCTGCCACAGTTATTAGTGAGCAAGTCTGTGCACTAGAGGGCAAAACTATAGGAAACCCTGCAAACAGGCTTCACAAAGATGGCTGCCCTAGTGATATACAAGATAAATAGACTCAGCACTCTTAGATTTGAATATGACTTATTTTCCCGCAAATATAGCAATCCAGACAGATTATATGATGTTTCGACCCAAATGAGGGTCTTCATCAGATATCTTTGATTGCTGCAGAGGCTAGAGCTGTGTTGCCGCCTGTGTCCGCGAGGTGAACCACAACAGAACGCAACACAGCCCTTCACCTTTCCCGGCGTAAGGCCGTTCTACACCGCACATGCCTCCGCAGCAATCAAAGATATCTGATGAAGACCCTCATTTGGGTCGAAACATCATATAATCTGTCTGGATTGCTATATATGCGGAATAAAATTCACATTATTCAAATGTAAGAGTGCCGAGTCCATTCAACTTGTCTATTGAGGAGTGGGATCCTACTCAGGCACCTTCCATATACCAGAGAGTATTTTTCATTTGCCCAGTGATATATGCGCATATGGACTGCAGGAATATACTCGCAATGCCTATCATAGCCTATTGTGTTTATGCATTTGTGGGGAAAAAAGCTAATTTAAATTTTTTCTACTTACTTTGTAACCATTGTAGCAACACAAAAAGTACTCAAAGTACTCACTTTTGGTCTAGATAAATACTTTAAGGGGTGTAGTTTCCCAAATGGGGTCACTTGTGGGGGTTCTGTATGGTTCTGGCAGCTAAAACGCTTTGCAGTCATGAAGTGCGGCCTATGATCCATTCGGCCTAAAATTATACCCTGAAAGCCAAATGGCGCTACTCTCCTTCTGGGTCCTACCACGCAGCCAAGAAACCAAATATGCCCTTAGCGGGGGGATCCGATCATTCATAACGCCGCACGGAGGTCCCCTCTCCTTCCTCCGTGCGGCTCCCGGCATCTCCTGCTCTGGTCTGTGATCGAGCAGACCAGAACAGAAGATAGCCGATAACACTGATCTGTTCTATGTCCTATACATAGAACAGATCAGTATTAGCAATCATGGTATTGCTATGAATAGTCCCATATGGGGACTATTCAAGTGTAAAAAAAAATGTAAAAAAATGTAAAAGTTAAAGTAAAAAAAAAGTGAAAAATCCCCTCCCCCAATAAAAAGTAAAACGTCCGTTTTTTCCTATTTTACCCCCAAAAAGCGTAAATTTTTTTTTATAGACATATTTGGTATCGCCGCGTGCGTAAATGTCCGAACTATTAAAATAAAATGTTAATGATCCCGTACGGTTAACGGCGTGAACGAAAAAAAAAAGTCCAAAATTCCTACTTTTTTAATACATTTTATTAAAAAAAAATTATAAAAAATTAGTTTTTTACATGCAAATGTGATATAAAAAAAAGTACAGATCATGGCGCAAAAAATGAGCCCCCATACCGCCGCTTAGACGGAAAAATAAAAAAGTTATAGGTCATCAAAATAAAGGGATTATAAACGTACTAATTTGGTTAAAAAGTTTGTGATTTTTTTTAAGCGCAACAATAATATAAAAGTATGTAATAATGGGTATCATTTTAATCGTATTAACCCTCAGAATAAAGAACACACGTCATTTTTACCATAAATTGTAGGGCGTGAAAACGAAACCTTCCAAAATTAGCAAAATTGCGTTTTTCGTTTTAATTTCCCCACAAAAATAGTGTTTTTTGGTTGCGCCATACATTTTATGATATAATGAGTTATGCCATTACAAAGGACAACTGGTCGCGCAAAAAACAAGCCCTCATACTAGTCTGTGGATGAAAATATAAAAGAGTTATGATTTTTAGAAGGCGAGGAGGAAAAAATGAAAACGTAAAAATTTTATTGTCTGAGTCCTTAAGGCCAAAATGGGCTGAGTTCTTAAGGGGTTAAACAGCAAAAAATAATTTTTTTTAAATGTCATGATTTTTTGCATTGTAAAAAAAAAACTACAAATTATATCAGCTTACTTTTCCTATGTACATGAATTACAACTTGTGATAATAAAAAACAATGTCAGAATTATCATGATTGGCAAAACATTTCCAGAGTTATTCTCTAATAAAGTCAGTACCCTTTCAGTACTTTTTAGCAGCTGTATGCTACAGAGGAAATTCTTTTCTTTTTGAATTTCTTTTTTGTCTTGTCCATAGTGCTCTCTGCTGACCCCTGATGCCGTATCAGGAACTGTGCAGAGCAGGAGAAAATCCCCATTGCACACCTATGCTGCTCTGGACAGTTCCTGACAAAAAAGAAATTCAAAAAGAAAATAATTTCCTCTGTAGCATACAGCTGCTAAAAAGTACTGCAAGGGTTAAGATTTTTTTATAGAAGTAATTTACAAATCTGTTTAACTTTCTGGTACCAGTTGATTTAAAAAACATTTTTTACACCGGAGTACCCCTTTTAAGATCTCAAAGAAAACAGAGCTAAGAACAAATCCAAGTCTAGGAAACCGAAATGAGGACTGAGGAGGTTATAATCCTCGCCCTGCTGCTGCCCAGAGAGAGAGGGCATCCACTGGCTCCTAGAGACAGATGCTGATGCGGTGGCACTCCAGAAAACAAATTGGGACTCCAGCAGAGACACTTAATGAGCATTTTGAAATTAAATGTATAAAAAAGAAAGCAGCTAAAGCTAAAAGCCCAGCTCTGAGGAAACGAAAAAAGGCAGGTACAAAAGCTGCCAAACCAATCTGAAAAAAATAGCAGGCGGGAGCAGCAAAGCACTGATAACCCAGATCAATGCTATGCTATGGCATAGCATTGATCAGTATATGCAATCAAAAGATTGCATGTTATAGCCCCCTAAATAAAGTGGTCAAAAAAAGTTCATAAAAGTGAATTAACCCCTTCCTAATAAAAGTTTAAATCCCCCCCTTTTCCCATTTAAAAAAATAATAATCATATGTGGTACTGCCGCGTGCATAAATGTCCGAACTATTAAAATATTAGGTTAACTAAACCGCACGGTCGATGGCGTACACGTAAAAAAAATACCAAAGTCCAAAACTGTGCATTTTTGGTCATTTCATACACCATAAAAAAATAAAAATAAAAAGCGATCAAAAGGTCCCATCAAAACAAAAATGGTACAGATAAAAACTACAGACCACAGCGCAAAAAAAGAGCCCTCATTTAGCCCTGTATGCGGAAAAATTAAAAAAGTTATAGGGGTCAGAAGATGACAATTTTAAACATACTAATTTTGGTGCATGTAGTAATAATTTTTTTTAAGTAGTAAAATAAATAAAACCTACAAAAATTGGGTATCCTTGTAACCGTATAGACCTAAAGAATAAAGACAGTGTGTCATTTTTTTACAGAACAGTGCACTGCATAGAATCGGAAGCGCCCAAAAGTTACAAAATGGCGTTTTTATTTTTTATTTCACCCCACAAAAAATTTTTTTGCTGTTTTGCCACAAATTTTGTTATAAAATAAGTGATGTCATTACAAAGTACAAATGGTGACACAGAAAACAAGCCCATATATGGGTCTGTAGGTGAAAAAATTTAAGTGAAAAAATGAAAATGGTCCTGGTCCATAAGGGGATTTTAGTAATGGACAGACAGTAATGGACATGCTTAGGAAGGATCTGCGCTTGTCTTGGGGCTAAATGGCTATGTTGTGAGATTACCATAACACTGTGGCTAGCTGTTTGTGAACTGGTATTTCCTGTTTGATTTTTCTTTTTTTGACTACAAATCCCACAATTCTATTTTCCTCCTTCCACACATCAGCCACCCCACCCATTGAAACATAAATGAGCTGCAGACCTGTGGTTTTCAATCAGGGTGCCTAAAGCTGTTGCATTAGTTGCAGATTGATCCCTCCACCCATTGAAGCAGACAGGCTCCCTGTGATCAGCTGACTAGTGAGGTCAGGTCTCGGCCGCATTGCAAGCTGGGAAAAATCCGAGACAACAATCATTTTGTATGCTGGTTGTTACGCCGAGCGCTCCGGGTCCCCGCTCCTCCCCGGAGCGCTCGCTTCACTCCCTCCGCTGCAGCGCTCCGGTCACGTCCTCTGACCCGGGGCGCTGCGATCCTGCTGCCAGCCGGGATGCGATTCGCGATGCGGGTAGCGCCCGCTCGCGATGCGCACCCCGGCTCCCCTACCTGACTCGCTCCCCGTCTGTTCTGTCCCGGCGCGCGCGGCCCCGCTCCCTAGGGCGCGCGCGCGCCGGGTCTCTGCGATTTAAAGGGCCACTGCGCCGCTGATTGGCGCAGTGGTTCCAATTAGGGTTTTCACCTGTGCACTTCCCTATATTACCTCACTTCCCTTGCACTCCCTTGCCGGATCTTGTTGCCTTAGTGCCAGTGAAAGCGTTCCTTGTGTGTTCCTTGCCTGTGTTTCCAGACCTTCTGCCGTTGCCCCTGACTACGATCCTTGCTGCCTGCCCCGACCTTCTGCTACGTCCGACCTTGCTTCTGCCTACTCCCTTGTACCGCGCCTATCTTCAGCAGCCAGAGAGGTGAGCCGTTGCTAGTGGATACGACCTGGTCACTACCGCCGCAGCAAGACCATCCCGCTTTGCGGCGGGCTCTGGTGAAAACCAGTAGTGGCTTAGAACCGGTCCACTAGCACGGTCCACGCCAATCCCTCTCTGGCACAGAGGGTCCACTACCTGCCAGCCGGCATCGTGACAGTAGATCCGGCCATGGATCCCGCTGAAGTTCCTCTGCCAGTTGTCGCTGACCTCACCACGGTGGTCGCCCAGCAGTCACAACAGATAGCGCAACAAGGCCAACAGCTGTCTCAACTGACCGTTATGCTACAACAGTTGCTACCACAGCTTCAGCAGTCATCTCCTCCGCCAGCTCCTGCACCTCCTCCGCAGCGAGTGGCCGCTCCTGGGATACGCTTATCCTTGCCGGATAAATTTGATGGGGACTCTAAGTTTTGCCGTGGCTTTCTTTCCCAATGTTCCCTGCATCTGGAGATGATGTCGGACCTGTTTCCCACTGAAAGGTCTAAGGTGGCTTTCGTAGTCAGTCTTCTGTCCGGAAAAGCCCTGTCATGGGCCACACCGCTCTGGGATCGCAATGACCCCGTCACTGCCTCTGTACACTCCTTCTTCTCGGAAATCCGAAGTGTCTTTGAGGAACCTGCCCGAGCCTCTTCTGCTGAGACTGCCCTGTTGAACCTGGTCCAGGGTAATTCTTCCGTTGGCGAGTATGCCGTACAATTCCGTACACTTGCTTCAGAATTGTCCTGGAATAATGAGGCCCTCTGCGCGACCTTCAAAAAAGGCCTATCCAGCAACATTAAAGATGTTCTGGCCGCACGAGAAATTCCTGCTAATCTACATGAACTTATTCACCTAGCCACTCGCATTGACATGCGTTTTTCTGAAAGGCGTCAGGAACTCCGCCAAGATATGGACTCTGTTCACACGAGGCGTTTCGTCTCCTCGGCTCCTCTCTCCTCTGGTCCCCTGCAATCTGTTCCTGTGCCTCCCGCCGTGGAGGCTATGCAGGTCGACCGGTCTCGCCTGACACCTCAAGAGAGGACACGACGCCGTATGGAGAACCTCTGCCTGTACTGTGCTAGTACCAAACACTTCCTGAGGGATTGTCCTATCCGTCCTCCCCGCCTGGAAAGACGTACGCTGACTCCGCACAAAGGTGAGACAGTCCTTGATGTCTACTCTGCTTCTCCACGTCTTACTGTGCCTGTGCGGATGTCTGCCTCTGCCTTCTCCTTCTCTACAGTGGCCTTCTTGGACTCTGGATCTGCAGGAAATTTTATTTTGGCCTCTCTCGTCAACAGGTTCAACATCCCAGTGACCAGTCTCGCCAGACCCCTCTACATCAATTGTGTAAATAATGAAAGACTGGACTGTACCATACGTTTCCGCACGGAGCCCCTTCTTATGAGCATCGGATCTCATCATGAGAGGATTGAACTTTTGGTCCTCCCCAATTGCACCTCGGAGATTCTTCTTGGACTTCCCTGGCTTCAACTTCATTCCCCAACCCTGGATTGGTCCACTGGGGAGATCAAGAGTTGGGGGTCCTCTTGTTCCAAGAACTGTCTAAAACCGGTTCCCAGTAACCCTTGCCGTAACTCTGTGGTTCCTCCAGTAACCGGTCTCCCTAAGGCCTATATGGACTTCGCGGATGTTTTCTGCAAAAAACAAGCTGAGACTCTACCTCCTCACAGGCCTTATGATTGCCCTATCGACCTCCTCCCGGGTACTACTCCACCCCGGGGCAGAATTTATCCTCTCTCTGCCCCAGAGACTCTTGCCATGTCCGAATACGTCCAGGAGAATCTAAAAAAGGGCTTTATCCGTAAATCCTCCTCTCCTGCCGGAGCCGGATTTTTCTTTGTGTCCAAAAAAGATGGCTCCCTACGTCCTTGCATTGACTACCGCGGTCTTAATAAAATCACGGTTAAGAACCGCTACCCCTTACCCCTCATCTCTGAACTCTTTGATCGCCTCCAAGGTGCCCACATCTTCACTAAATTGGACTTAAGAGGCGCCTATAACCTCATCCGCATCAGAGAGGGGGACGAGTGGAAAACGGCATTTAACACCAGAGATGGACACTTTGAGTATCTGGTCATGCCCTTTGGACTGTGCAATGCCCCTGCCGTCTTCCAAGACTTTGTCAATGAAATTTTTCGTGATCTGTTATACTCCTGTGTTGTGGTATATCTGGACGATATCCTAATTTTTTCTGCCAATCTAGAAGAACACCGCCAGCATGTCCGTATGGTTCTTCAGAGACTTCGTGACAACCAACTCTATGCCAAAATTGAGAAATGTCTGTTTGAATGCCAATCTCTTCCTTTTCTAGGATATTTGGTCTCTGGCCAGGGACTACAGATGGATCCAGACAAACTCTCTGCCGTCTTAAATTGGCCACGCCCCTCCGGACTCCGTGCTATCCAACGCTTTTTGGGGTTCGCCAATTATTACAGGCAATTTATTCCACATTTTTCTACCATTGTGGCTCCTATCGTGGCTTTAACCAAGAAAAATGCTGATCCCAAGTCCTGGCCTCCTCAAGCAGAAGACTCCTTTAAACGACTCAAGTCTGCCTTTTCTTCGGCTCCCGTGCTCTCCAGACCTGACCCTTCCAAACCCTTCCTATTGGAGGTTGATGCCTCCTCAGTAGGAGCTGGAGCTGTTCTTCTACAAAAAAATCCTTCCGGGCATGCTGTCACTTGTGGTTTTTTCTCTAGGACCTTCTCTCCAGCGGAGAGGAACTACTCCATCGGGGATCGAGAGCTTCTAGCCATTAAATTAGCACTTGAGGAATGGAGGCATCTGCTGGAGGGATCAAGATTTCCTGTTATTATCTACACCGACCACAAGAACCTCTCCTACCTCCAGTCGGCCCAACGGCTGAATCCTCGCCAGGCCCGGTGGTCTCTGTTCTTTGCCCGATTTAATTTTGAGATTCACTTTCGTCCTGCCGATAAGAACATTAGGGCCGATGCTCTCTCTCGTTCCTCGGATGCCTCAGAAGTTGATCTCCCTCCGCAACACATCATTCCACCTGACTGCCTGATCTCCACTTCTCCTGCCTCCATCAGGCAGACTCCTCCAGGAAAGACCTTTGTTTCTCCACGCCAACGCCTCGGAATCCTCAAATGGGGTCACTCCTCCCATCTCGCAGGTCATGCGGGCATCAAGAAATCTGTGCAACTCATCTCCCGCTTCTATTGGTGGCCGACTCTGGAGACGGATGTTGGGGACTTTGTGCGAGCCTGCACTATCTGTGCCCGGGATAAGACTCCTCGCCAGAAGCCCGCTGGTTTTCTTCATCCTCTGCCTGTCCCCGAACAGCCTTGGTCTCTGATTGGTATGGATTTTATTACTGATTTACCCCCTTCCCGTGGCAACACCGTTATTTGGGTGGTCGTTGATCGATTCTCCAAAATGGCACATTTCATCCCTCTTCCTGGTCTTCCTTCTGCGCCTCAGTTGGCTAAACAATTTTTTGTACACATTTTTCGTCTTCACGGGTTGCCTACGCAGATTGTCTCGGATAGAGGGGTCCAATTCGTGTCTAAATTCTGGAGGGCTCTCTGTAAACAACTCAAGATTAAATTAAATTTTTCCTCTGCATATCATCCCCAGTCCAATGGACAAGTAGAAAGAATTAACCAGATCCTGGGTGATTATTTGCGACATTTTGTTTCCTCCCGCCAGGATGACTGGGCAGATCTCCTTCCATGGGCCGAATTTTCGTATAACTTCAGGGTCTCTGAATCTTCCTCCAAATCCCCATTTTTCGTGGTGTACGGCCGTCACCCTCTTCCCCCCCTCCCTACCCCCTTGCCCTCTGGTCTGCCCGCTGTGGATGAAATTTCTCGTGACCTTTCCATTATATGGAGAGAGACCCAAAATTCTCTCTTACAGGCTTCTTCACGCATGAAGAGGTTCGCGGATAAGAAAAGAAGAGCTCCCCCCGTTTTTTCCCCTGGAGACAAGGTATGGCTCTCCGCTAAATATGTCCGCTTCCGTGTCCCTAGCTACAAGTTGGGACCACGCTATCTTGGTCCTTTCAAAATTTTGTGTCAAATTAATCCTGTCTCTTATAAACTTCTTCTTCCTCCTTCTCTTCGTATCCCTAATGCCTTTCACGTCTCTCTTCTCAAACCACTCATCCTCAACCGTTTTTCTCCCAAATCTGTTCCTCCCACTCCTGTTTCCGGCTCCTCGGACGTCTTCTCGGTCAAGGAAATTTTGGCTGCCAAAAAGGTCAGAGGGAAAAATTTTTTTTTAGTAGACTGGGAGGGTTGTGGTCCTGAAGAGAGATCCTGGGAACCTGAGGACAACATCCTTGACAAAAGTCTGCTCCTCAGGTTCTCAGGCTCCAAGAAGAGGGGGAGACCCAAGGGGGGGGGTACTGTTACGCCGAGCGCTCCGGGTCCCCGCTCCTCCCCGGAGCGCTCGCTTCACTCCCTCCGCTGCAGCGCTCCGGTCACGTCCTCTGACCCGGGGCGCTGCGATCCTGCTGCCAGCCGGGATGCGATTCGCGATGCGGGTAGCGCCCGCTCGCGATGCGCACCCCGGCTCCCCTACCTGACTCGCTCCCCGTCTGTTCTGTCCCGGCGCGCGCGGCCCCGCTCCCTAGGGCGCGCGCGCGCCGGGTCTCTGCGATTTAAAGGGCCACTGCGCCGCTGATTGGCGCAGTGGTTCCAATTAGGGTTTTCACCTGTGCACTTCCCTATATTACCTCACTTCCCTTGCACTCCCTTGCCGGATCTTGTTGCCTTAGTGCCAGTGAAAGCGTTCCTTGTGTGTTCCTTGCCTGTGTTTCCAGACCTTCTGCCGTTGCCCCTGACTACGATCCTTGCTGCCTGCCCCGACCTTCTGCTACGTCCGACCTTGCTTCTGCCTACTCCCTTGTACCGCGCCTATCTTCAGCAGCCAGAGAGGTGAGCCGTTGCTAGTGGATACGACCTGGTCACTACCGCCGCAGCAAGACCATCCCGCTTTGCGGCGGGCTCTGGTGAAAACCAGTAGTGGCTTAGAACCGGTCCACTAGCACGGTCCACGCCAATCCCTCTCTGGCACAGAGGGTCCACTACCTGCCAGCCGGCATCGTGACACTGGTAAAAATAAATAGTGGGGTGAAAATCACATAAGAATTGTGAGAAAACCGTTACACACAGGTACAGACACTATATTATGTACTACACTAACTTTACAGCACCTATAGCATAGTCAAATAAAAAAAAAATCCCGAAATACCCCTTTAACTGGTTAACGACCAAGGACGTGTATACACATCCTTGTGCCTTTACCGGGGTAGGGCGCAGGCTCCCAACTTGAGCCTGTGCCATACCGGCTGGCCCTCAGCTGATTCTTACAGCTTAGGGCTGGCGTTAATAGCCGACATGCGGCAATCGCTGCGGCCCGCAATTAACCCTTTAGATAGCTGCTGTCAAAGCTGAGAGCGGCGTCTAAAGAACCCTGTAAACACTCCCTGGCAAGAACATGGGGGGGGGGGGGGGGGCATCCACTGTGGAGGTAGCTGGAGGGCTTACCTCTCCTTCCTTGCTGGTACTGGCTCTCGCACTGATAATTTCAGTGATCTGAAGCGCAGAGCACACAGATCAATGTGGTTCTATGGAACCAAATTGATCTGTATGAGGAATCTAATGGTTCCTCCTAAAAGTACCCTAAGGGGACTAAAAAAGTGTAAACATTTTTTTTTTGTAAAAGTAAAAAAAAAAATAAAAACACACATTAACCTTTTCCTTATTAAGTTTAAACCCTCCCCCTTTTCCCAAATTCCATATAAAGAATATGAAATCATAATTAAAATAAACATATGTGGCATCGCCGTATGTGTAAATGTCCGAACTATAAAAATATAATGTTAATTAAACTGCACGGTCAATGGCGTATACATGAAAATACCAAATTCCAAAATGGTGTATTTTTGGTCACTTTGTAAACTCTCAAACATTTTTTAAAAACCTATCCTATCAAAACAAAAATAGTACCCAAGAAAACTTCAGATCATGGCACAAAAAATGAGGCCTCATACCACCCCGTATACGGAAAAATAAAAAGCTATAGGGGTCAGAATAGGACAATTTTAAACATACTAATTTTGGTGCACAGTTTTACAGTAGTAAAATAAAGAAAAACCTATATAAACTTGGTATCATTGTAACCGTATGGACCTACAGAATAAATATAAGGTGTCAATTTTGCCCAAAAAAGCACTGCGTAGAATCGGAAGCCCCCAAAAGTGACAAAATAGTTTTTTTTTTCCAATTTTGCCCCACAAATATTTTTTTTCTGGGTTCGCCATAAATTTTGTGGTGAAATGATTGATGTCATTACAAAGTACAATTGGTGGCGCAAAAAATAAGCCATCATATGAGTCTGTAGGTGCAAAATTGAAAGTGTTACGATTTTTAGAAGATGATTAGGAAAGAACAAAAGTGCAAAAATGGAAAAACCCGTGGTCCTTAAAGGGTTAAGGTAAAAATGGTCTCGGTCCTCAAGGGGTTAAATTACACAGGACAGAATATAGCTCCCTCACACTGAGCAATATATTTAATCTCCTCCTATGTGGCTAAAAACTAGTCGAAGTTACAGGACCTTTGATGATGTCACAGTCATGTGATCAACCACATTCCCTTGTAGCTTTGCAGATCACATGGCTGTGACATCATCAAAGGTCCTTTAGTCCCTGGGATCTATCCTGCCAGTATCTAGACAGGCCTTTTCGTGCTGTAGAAGTTGCCAGTGATGTCTGTAAACTATGCGGCTGGCTTGTCCCCTTATGCTGATAAAGGGCGCTGCGGGCTGCCGGAGGTAAGTTATGTGTTTGCTGCAATTTAACAGTATGAACAGAGTAGCATACAGCTATCGTTATTGTTTGTAGATCAGCTACTTACCTTCTGGAAATCTATGGAAGAAATTGTGTCCAATAGATTAAATGGTATCCTATGTGTATTTTCTATAACGTGACTGATTCGTGAACAGTCCCGCTAGCAGTTTTCATGTTGACCGCAAGGTGGCGCTGTAATGTGCATGTTGTAAATGAATTGCTCTTTGTGTTGTAAACATTCCGCATATTTCTGTAGCTCGCCGTTCAATTGGTAAATGCGATAGAAATGACAAAGGCCTGTTTGGGTGGAGACATATTTATTTGTAATACATTGGGAACACCAATTGTTCAGTTTGTTACAATAGAATGTCGGCAAAGCTATGATGGCTAAGAAGCCAGCATCCACTTTAAATGGTGTGGTTGCCATTTAATTCGTTTTATTTAGTATATTTTCCTCTCTGCACACGTTAAATAAGAATTATATTTATGTTACAAAACCTGTTACAAAGCTAGGAATTACAACCCACTAGCTCATGGAAGCTGGAAGAAAGAGTTAATACAGCGGTGAATGGGTGAATTACTTGTATGTAGGCGCTAAGAACTGTTAACCCCTTAAGGACCAAGCCCATTTTCACCTTAAGGACCAGGCCAATTTTATTTTTGCATTTTCGTTTTTTTCCTCCTCGCCTTCTAAAATCCATAACTCTTTTATATTTCCATCTACAGACCCATATAAGGGCTTTGCAGGGATCAGTGTAAAAGATCAGTACGTGCAGTGTTATAGGTCCCTATGGGAGCTATAACACTGCAAAAAGAGTGTAAAAAAAAAAAAAATAAAAAAAAAAAAAAAAATAAAAAAAAATAAAAAAAAAAAAATATACAATGGTCTCCAAACTGGGGCCTTCCAGATGTTGCAAAACTACAACTCCCAGCATGCATGGTCTGTTAGTGCATGCTGGGAGTCATAGTTTTGCAACAGCTGGAGGCACACAGGTTAGGAAACACTGAGTTAGAAACAATGTTTCCCAACCAGTGTGTCTCCAGCTGTTGCAAAACTACAACTCCCAGCATGCCCAGACAGCTGAAGGGCATGCTGGGAGTTGTAGTTCGGCAACATCTGAAGGGCCAGATGTTGCTTAACTAAAACTCCCAGCATGCCTGGACAGTCAGTGCATGCTGGGAGTTGTAGTTTTGCAACAGCTGGAAGAGCACAGATTGGAGACCATTATACAATGGTCTCCAAACTGAGGCCCTCCAGATGTTGCAAAACTACAACTTCCAGCATGCCCAGACAGCCAAAGGCTGTCTAGGCATGCTGGGAGTTGTAGTTTTCAGACTCCTAGAAGCAGCAGTGAAGATCTTCACTGCTGCCTCTGAGGACCACATACTTACCTGTCGCTGCTCGTCCATGTGGACGGTCCCGCGCTGCTCCTCGGTCCCGCCGCTGGATCAGGTAAGTCCGCCGGTCCCCACGTGTTCCCCCCGAATGCCGCAGGTCCCCGCGAGCCCCTGCAGCCTTCGTCCCCCGTTCTGCCCGACTTCCAGGGGCGGGCAGTGCGGGGGATCTGAACTTTCACCCCAGATCACTGTGATTGGTCCACAGGGACCAATCACAGTGATCGCTGACCAGGACCATCAATTGATGGTCCTGGGGGTGAAGCAGAAGTTGTCCCCTGCTGGAAACAGCGGGACTTCTGCCAGTTAACCCGTGCGATGCTGCGCATCGCCGGGTTAACTGAATGTCATTTATAAACGCCGGGATGCGCGAACGCACTGCACAACCCGGCGTTTATATATGACATTCTGCGGGAAGGGGTTAATAAAGACAAGACTCGAGTATTATGCTTTTAACTTCTTTTACTGAACTCAGCAGCAAATAGATATTGAGAGTATTAAAGAGAAAATTTAACATGTAAGGTGTATATAAATATATGGATTAGGATGCAACCTAGTGTGATGTCCATATCAACCAATCAGGTAACAGGATAGGTGATATCAGTAATTGATGAACAGGTAACTTTCTTCTTCTTTGCAAAGGCAGATCAGATGAAATTCGACCGGAGTATTTCCGCCTGAAGAATGAGCAACGCCATTAAAGCAGATTTCCGTTCACAAATTCAGCCTCACAAATTCCGAAATGTGAATTTGTGAACGGAAACTCATTAGCTATACAGTCCATTTTAGTAAGCAGTATTTCTGCCTGCAATTTCAAAGCACAATTGCAGGCAAAAATTCCGTATGGTGAACCTAGCCTTGACCCCTTAAGGACTCCGCCCATTTGGGCGTTTTTGTGTTTTCCTCCTAGTCTTCAAAAAATCATAACTCTTATATTTTCATCCACAGACTAGTATGAGGGCTTGTTTTTAGCGTGACCCGTTGTCCGGTGTAATGCCATCACTTATTTTACCATAAAATGTATGGCGCAACCAAAAAAATACTATTTGTGTGGGGAAAATAAAAAGAAAACCGCAATTTAGCAAATTTTGCAAGGTTTTGTTTTTACGCCATACAGTTTACAGTAAAAATGACATGTGTTCTTTATTCTTTAGGTCAATACGATTTAAAATGATACCCATGATAACATACTTTTCTATTACTGTTGGCTTAAAAAAATAATAAATCTCAAACTGTTTAACCAAATTAGTACGTTTAAAATCCCCCTATTTTGAAAGCCTATAACTTTTTTTTTTTTTTTTGTATAAGCGGCGGTATGAGGGCTAATTTTTTTTGTGCCGTGATCTGTACTTTTATTGATACCATATTTGCTTATATAAAACTTTTAATACTTATTTTTTTGAATTTTTTTGGAATAAAATGTTATAAAAAAGCAGCTATTTTTTTTATTTTATTTTATTTTTTTTACGTTTACGCCGTTCACCGTACGGTATTTTTAACATCTTTATTTTAATTGTAGGGATATTTTACGCACATGGCGATACCAAATATGTATATAAAATATTTTTTTTTACACTTTTTGGGGGTGAAATAGGGAAAATGGGACAAGTTTAATTTTTATTGGGGGAGGGGGGTTTCAATTTTTTTTTTTTTAATTTTTACTTTTATTTTTACACTTTATTAGTCCCCATAGGGGACTGTTTATAGCAATCATTTGATTGCTAACACTGTTCAGTGCTAAGCACGGCATCTGAGGAGGCATAATGGCGGACATCTGCACGATCGCGGATGTCCGCCATTACGGCCGGGTCCCTTGCTGCTATCAGCAGCCGGTGCACTGCCGTAGATTGTGATTTGCCATAGTTTGTGATGGAGTGACTCAGCAGTTTTCCCTGCTCGAGCGCTCCGCATCCATTACATTCTATAGTCTGACACTCGCACACCACCCCCCAACCATTGGTTACTGCGGGGGCTGGGGGGGTGCGAGTGTCACGTGACATATTTAATCATCAGGCATCGCAGCTCACGGCAGTCTCACTTGGGCTATCACAGGGAGAGTATCTCTCCCTGTGATAGCCCGAAGCTGCACGGAGCTCTCATGGCCTCTGTGGCCCGATTCCGAGAACGGTATCGGGCCACAGAAGCTAATACTTTTACTGTTTTATTGTCACCCGCCAGCGCGATCGCCACCGCTATCGGGATCCCTATGCCCGATAGCGGCGTTATCAGCTTGTCACCCGCCAGCGGGATCCCTATGCCCGATAGCGCTGAAAACCGCTTGCCTCCCCGCCCGCTGCTCTGAACAGAAAGTAGAGCAGCGGGCGCAGCTAAAGTAGTACTGCGCATGCGCAGCACTACGCAAATAGCGTAGGTAGGTAGCGTAGCCGTAGATTAGTGTAGGTTGTAATTTAGCATAGTTTAGTATTAAAAGTGAAAGGGTGTTAGGCACCACAACTCCCAGCATGCCCATACAGCTAAAGGCTGCCCGGGCATGCTGGGAGTTGTAGTTTAGCTGATGGGACCACAAATCCCAGCATGCCCAGACAGCTGAAGGCTGCATGGTGATGCTGGGAGTTGTGCCTTCACTGCACTACAACTCCCAGCATCACCACGCAGCCTTTAGCGGTCTGGGCATGCTGGGAGTTGTGGTGCCTTCACTGCACTACAACTCCCAGCATCACCACGCAGCCTTCAGCTGTCTGGGCATGCTGGGAGTTGTGGTGCCTTCACTGCACTACAACTCCCAGCATCACCCCGCAGCCTTCAGCTGTGTGGGCATGCTGGGAGTTGTGGTTCCATCAGCTAAACTGCAACTCCCAGCATGCCTGGGCAGCCTTTAGCTCTCTGGGCATGCTGGGAGTTGTAGTCCTTTTTTCTGTCTAATCTAAGCTAAACTACAACTCCCAGCATGCCCTGGCAGCCTTCAGCTGTCTGGGCATGCTGGGAGTTGTGGTCCTTTTGCTGTCTAAGCTAAACTACAACTCCCAGCATGCCTGGGCAGCCTTTAGCTATCTGGGCATGCTGGGAGTTGTTGTCCTAAACTACAACTCCCATGCTGGGAGTTGTGGTGCCTAACCCCCTTTCACTTTTAATACTAAACTATGCAAAATTACAACCTACACTAATCTACGGCTACACTACCTACCTACCTACGCTATTTGCGTAGTGCTGCGCATGCGCAGTACTACTTTAGCTGTGCCCGCTGCTCTACTTTCTGTTCCCCGTTCCCTGAGAGTTAACAGGGGACGGGGAGCAGAGCAGCGGGCGGGGAGGCAAGCGGTTGTCAGCGCTATCGGGCATAGGGATCCCGATAGCGCTGTCGAGCGATCGCGCTGGCGATTGACAAGTTGATAACGCCGCTATCGGGCATAGGGATCCCGATAGCGGTGGCGAACGAGCAGTAAAAGTATTAGCTTCTGTGGCCCGATACCGCTCTCGGAATCGGGCCACAGAGGCCATGAGAGCTCCGTGCAGCTTCGGGAGATCCTCTCCCTGTGATAGCCCAAGTGAGACTGCCGTGAGCTGCGATGCCTGATGATTAAATATGTCACGTGACACTCGCACCCCCGCAGTAACCAATTGTTGGGGGGGTGGTGTGCGAGTGTCAGTCTATAGAATGTAATGGAGGCGGAGCGCTCGAGCAGGGAAAACTGCTGAGTCACTCCATCACAATCTATGGCAAATCATAATCTACGGCAATGCACCGGGACCTGCCGCGCATGACGTAAATGTAAGCCCTGGTGCGTTAAGTACCAGCTCACCAGGATGTACATTTACGTCCTGCGTCGTTAAACGGGTACTCCTGTGGTTAAGATTTTTGGCTATATTGCATCTTCTTTAAATGTTTTATGTTTTTTGCAATTGACATGTATTATATGTTTGTGTAGCATGTGTCTTTTTTTTTCTTACCTGTTTGTGGGCCAGGAAGTTGTGTAGTTCTGTGTTGGATCTCTGACTGTTGTCCACATATTAGGATTAGGCTGTGGACAAACATGTCAGGGCTTTTTTTCTTTCTCTGTTCTTTCAGAACTGCATGAGAGAGAGCCCTCCAGGTGGTCACAGGTGTGCATGAGAGAAATAAGACAGAGCAGGGGGGAGAGAGAGGACGTACACAGCTCTTCATCTCCCCTCCCCCTGCTCTGTCTTCTGAGGATGCAGGTCTGCACTGAAAGAAGACAGAGAAGATAAGAGTGTTATGTTAAGGAGGATGATAAAGTGCACGGGCTGTGGATGTATAGACTGCAGGGGAATACATCTCCGACTGGGGATGATTTCTATGTGTGAAAGGGGGGGGGGGGGGGGGTGTGTGACTCCTGAATGACACATTCTGGGAGTTGTAGTCCCAGTTATGTGTGTATGCTAGAGTTTTCAAACCAGTGTGCCTCCAGCTGTTTCAAAACTACAACTCCCAGCATGCCTGGACAGACTTTGGGCATGCTGGGAGTTGTGGTTTTTCAACAGCTGGAGGCACACTGGTTGGGAAACACTGTCCTAGCCTATTCAGCATACACATCATGTTACACCAGTGTTCCCAAACCAGTGTGCCTCCAGCTGTTGTAAAACTACAACTCTAAGCATTCCCTGACAGTCTTTGGGCATCCATGGAGTTGTATTTTTGCAACAGCTGAAGGCACACTGATTGGGAAACACTGGCCTAGACTATTCAGTATATTACAAAGTGCATTGTTTCCCAACCAGGGTGTCTTCAGCTGTATCAAAACTACAACTCCCAGCATGCCCAGGCAGCTTTTGGCTGTCCAGGCATGCTGATAGTAATAGTTTTGTAACACCTGGAGGCACCCTGGTTGGGAAACACTGGTGTATGCTCTATAGAGGTGTGGTGAACTACAACCCCCAGGAGACTACAGAGGCAGCATGCTGGTGTTATACCACAGACTGAAGACTCCTGAATGACACATGCTGGGAGTTGTAGTCCCTTTTGTGTGTGTATGCCAGTGTATTCCAACCAGGGCTGATTATATATTAGTGTGCTGTGCATAAGGGGGCTGACCCGGGAAAATAGTAGGATGGGTAAAGGGCGGAACAAACAAAAAAAAAATAAGGAGCCGCCCCAAACCAGCAAGGCATGTGGCATGCTGGGATTTGTAGTTTTCAGCAGAGCAAGAAACAGGAAATAGAAGCAAAGATAGGAAAACAAATTGGGGGATGAAGACAACAAAGAACGGAAATAGAGTAGGCTAAACAACATGAATAGAAATTAAACAAAACAAATAGGGTAAGTAAAAAACTGAAAAACGCGTTAACTACCGGAGTATCCCTTTAACCCCTTCCCGACCTTTGACATACCTGTACGTCATGAGTGGCAAGGTGTTCCCGACCCATGACATACAGGTACGTCATGAACATTTTTGCCGCTACTCGCAGCATCCCGCAGCACCCAGTAAGATGGTGGCTATCACTGATAGCCAGCCATCTTACAATGCGACCACGGGGGGTTTCATCCACCCCCCCAGCGATCGCTGCTATCAGCTGGTCAAATCTGACTCTGGGAGTTTCAAAACTGCAACTCCCAGCATGCCCAGACAGCCTTTGGCTTTCTGGGCATGCTGGGAGTTGTAGTTTTGCAACATCTGGAGGTCCACAGTTTGGAGACCACTGTATAATGGTCTCCAATCTGTGCTCTTTCAGATGTTGCAAAACTACAACTCCCAGCATGCTCAGTCTGTCCAGGCATGCTGGGAGTTGTAGTTCTCTAACATCTGGAAGAGCACAGATTGGAGACCATTATACAGTGGTCTCCAAACTGTGGACCTCCAGATGTTGCAAAACTACAACTCCCAGCATGCCCAGACTGCCCAAGCATGCTGGAAGTTGTAGTTCGGCAACATCTGATCCTTCAGATATTGCCGAACTACAACTTCCAGCATGCCTGGGCAGTCTGGGCATGCTGGGAGTTGTAGTTTTGCAACAACTGGAGGCACACTAGTTGGGAAACATTGTCCGTTTCCTACTTCAGTGCCTCCAGCTGTTGCAATTGTTGCAAAACTATAACTCCCAGCATGCACTGACAGACCATGCATGCTGGGAGTTGTAGTTTTGCAACAGCTGGAGGCACACTGGTTTGGAAACACTAAGTTTGGTTGCAAAACACTTGAAAGTTTATTACTTAACTTAGTGTTTCCAAACCAGTGTGCCTCCAGCTGTTGCAAAACTACAACTCCCAGCATGCACGGACAGCCAAAGGGCATGCTCGGAGTTTGCAACAGCTGGATGTTTGTCCCCCCCCCCAATGTGAATGTACAGGGTACACTCACATGGGCGGAGGTTTACAGTGAGTGCTGCAAGTTTGAGATGGCGCAAATTTTGCGCTGCAGCTCAAACTCCCAGCGGCAAACTTGCTGTGAACCTCTGCCCATGTGACTGTACCCTAAAAACACTACACTACACTAACACTAACCTAAAATAAAAAGTAAAAAAACACTACATATACACATACCCCTACACAGCCCCCCTCCCCCAAAAAAATGAAAAACGTCTGGTACGCTACTGTTTCCAAAACGGAGCCTCCAGCTGTTGCAAAATAACTCCCAGTATTGCTGGACAGCCGTTAACTGTCCAAGCATGCTGGGAGTTTTGCAACAGCTGAAGGCACCCTGTTAGGGGTATTCTATGACGATGATTCCCAATGTCCACCCCTATGCAAATCCCTAATTCAGGCCTCAAATGCGCATGGCACTCTCTCACTTCGGAGCCCTGTCGTATTTCAGGGCAACAGTTTTGGGACACATATGGGGTATCGCCGTACTCGGGAGAAATTGCCTTACAAATTTTGGGGGGCTTTTTCCTCTTTAACCCCTTATGAAAAGGTGAAGTTGGGGTCTACACCAGCATGTTAGTGTAAAAAAATAAATTTTTTACACTGGCATGCTGGTGTTGCCCTATACGTTTCATTTTCACAAGAGGTAAAAGGGGAAAAAAGACCCTCTAAATTTGTAATGCAATTTCTCCCGAGTACGGAGATACCCCATATGTGGGCGCAAAGTGCTCTGGGGGCACACAACAAGGCCCAGAAGGGAGAGTGCGCCATGTACATTTGAGGCGATTTGCACAGGGGTGGCTGATTGTTACAGCAGTTCTGACAAACGCAAAACAATAAATATCCATATTTGACCCCATTTTGGAAACTACACCCCTCACGGAATGTAATAAGGGGTGCAGTGAGCATTTACACCCCACTGGTGTATGACAGATTTTTGGAACAGTGGTCTGTGAAAATGAAAAATGCAATTTTTCATTTGCACAGTCCACTGTTTCAAATATCTGTCAAACGCCAGTGGGGTGTAAATGCTCACTGCACCCCTTATTAAATTCCATGAGGGGTATAGTTTCCAAAATGGGGTCACATGTGGGGGGTCCACTGTTCTGGCACCATAGGGGCTTCCTAAATGCAACATGCCCCCCAAAAACCCTTTCAGAAAAACTCACTCTCCAAAATCCCACTGTCGCTCCTTCCCTTCTGAGCCCTCTACTGCGCCCGCTGAACACTTTACATACACATATGAGGTATTTCCTTACTCGAGAGAAATTGGGTTACAAATTTTAGGGTGATTTATCTCCTTTTACCCCTTGTAAAAATTCAAAAATTGGGTCTACAAGAACATGCGAGTGTAAAAAATGAAGATTTAGAATTTTCTCCTTCACTTTGCTGCTATTTCTGTTAAACACCTAAAGGGTTAAAACACTTACTGAATGTCATTTTGAATACTTTGGGGGGTGCAGTTTTTATAATGGGGTAATTTATGGGGTATTTCTAATATGAAGACCCTTAAAATCCACTTCAAACCTGAACTGGTCCCTGAAAAATTACGATTTTGAAAATCTTGAGAAAAACTGGAAAATTGCCCTCTGATGTCTTCCAAAAGTAAAAACTTGTCAATTTTTTATGCAAACACAAAGTAGACATATTGTATATGTGAATCAATATGTAATTTATTTGGAATATCCATTTTCCTTTCAAGCAGAGACTTTCAAAGTTAGAAAAAATGCAAAATTTTCTAAATTTTCATGAAATTTTTTGATTTTTTTACCAAGAAAGGATACAAATATCAGTGAAATTTTACCAATAACATAAAGTAGAATATGTCACGAAAAAACAATCTCGGAATCAGAATGATAAGTAAAAGCATCCCAGAGTTATTAATGCTTAAAGTGACAGTGGTCAGATTTTCAAAAAATGCCCAGGTCCTGAAGGTGAAAATGGGCTGGGTCATGAAGGTGTTAAAGGGGTACTCCGGTGAAAACTTTTTTTCTTTTAAATCAACTGGTGGCAGAAAGTTAAACAAACATGTTTGTAAATTACTTCTATTAAAAAATCTTAATCCTTCCTGTACTTCTTAGCTGCTGAATACTACAGAGGAAGTTCTTTTCTTTTTGGAATGCTCTCTGATGACATCACGAGCACAGTTCTCACTGCTGACATTATTATAATAATAATAATAACACTTTATTTATTGTTGTCCTTAGTGGGATTTGAACCCAAGGCCCCAGCACTGCAAGGCAGCAGTGCTAACCACTGAGCCACCATGCTGCCCTTAGCATACATCTGCTATGCATCTGCTATGCATGGTTGCTAAATTGGACAGAGATGTCAGCAGAGAGCACTGTGCTCGTGATGTCATCAGTGTTCCAAAAAGAAAGGAATTTCCTCTGTAGCATTCAGCAGCTAATAAGTACTGGAAGGATTAAGATTTTTTAATAGAAGTAATTTACAAATATGTTTAACTTTCTGCCACCAGTTGATTTAAAAGAAAAAAGGTTTTCACCGGAATACCCCTTTAACCCCTTAAGGACGCAGGACGTAAATGTACGTCCTGGTGCGGTGGTACTTAACGCACCAGGACGTACATTTACGTCCTAAGCATAACCGCGTGCATCAGAGCGATGCCCGTGTCATGCGCGGCTGTTCCCGGCTGCTGATCGCAGCCAGGGACCCGCCGGCAATGGCCGACGCCCGCGATCTCGCGGGCGTCCACCATTAACCCCTCAGGTGCCGGGATCAATACAGATCCCGGCATCTGCGGCAGTGCGCGATTTGAATGAATGATCGGATCGCCCGCAGCGCTGCTGCGGGGATCCGATCATTCATAACGCCGCACGGAGGTCCCCTCTCCTTCCTCCGTCCGGCTCCCGGTGTCTCCTGTTCTGGTCTGTGATCGAGCAGACCAGAGCAGAAGATCACCGAAAACACTGATCTGTTCTATGTCCTATACATAGAACAGATCAGTATTAGCAATCATGGTATTGCTATGAATAGTCCCCTATGGGGACTATTCAAGTGTAAAAAAAAATCCCCTCCCCCAATAAAAAAGTAAAACGTCCGTTTTGTCCTATTTTACCCCCAAAAAGCGTAATATTTTTTTTATAGACATATTTGGTATCGCCGCGTGTGTAAATGTCCGAACTATTAAAATAAAATGTTAATGATCCCGTACGGTGAACGGCGTGAATGAAAAAAAAAAAAAAAGTCCAAAATTCCTACTTTTTTAATACATTTTATAAAAAAAAAAATTATAAAAAATGTATTAAGTTTTTTATATGCAAATGTGGTATAAAAAAAAGTACAGATCATGGCGCAAAAAATGAGCCCCCATACCGCCGCTTATACGGAAAAATAAAAAAGTTATAGGTCATCAAAATAAAGGGATTATAAACGTACTACCGTATTTATCGGGATATACCACGCACCGGCCTAAAACACGCACCCTCATTTTACCAAGGATATTTGGGTAAAATTTTTTTACCCAAATATCCATGGTAAAATGAGGGTGCGTGTGTGCGCGTGTATACCCCGATATACCCCCAGGAAAGGCAGGGGGAGAGAGGCCGTCGCTGCCCGCTTCTCTCCCCCTGCCTTTCCTGGGGTCTAGAGCGCTGCTGTTGGCCCTTCTCACCACCTGGTTATCGGCGCCGCTGCCCGTTCTGTCCCCCTGACTATCGGTGCCGGCGCCGATAGCCAGGGGGAGAGAAGAGGCAGCGGCACCCATTGCCGGCGCCGCTGCCCCGTTGCCTCCCCCCATCCCCGGTGGCATAATTACCTGAGTCGGGTCCGCGCTGCTGCAGGCCTCCGTCGTGCGTCCCCAGCGTCGTTGCTATGCACGGCGCGGCGCATGACGTCAGGGGACGCACGCCGGAGGCCTGCAGCAGCGCGGACCCAACTCAGGTAATTATGCCACCGGGGATGGGGGGAGGCAACGGGGCAGTGGCGCCGGCAATGGGTGCCGCTGCCCCTTCTCTCCCCTTGGCTGTCGGCGCCGCTTCTCTCCCCCTGGCTATCGGCGCCGGCACCGATAGTCAGGGGGACAGAACGGGCAGCGGCGCCGATAACCAGGGGATGAGAAGGGCCGACAGCAGCGCTCTAGACCCCAGGAAAGGCAGGGGGAGAGAAGCGGGCAGCGACGGCCTTTCCTGGGGGTGTATCGGCGTATAACACGCACACAGACTTTAGGCTAAAAATTTTAGCCTAAAAAGTGCGTGTTATACGCCGATAAATACGGTAATTTGGTTAAAAAGTTTGATTTTTTTTAAGCGCAACAATAATAGAAAAGTAGGTAATAATGGGTATCCTTTTAATCGTATTGACCCTCAGAATAAAGAACACATGTCATTTTTACCATAAATTGTACTGCGTGAAAACGAAACCTTCCAAAATTAGCAAAATTGCGTTTTTCGTTTTAATTTCCCCACAAAAAGTGTTTTTTGGTTGCGCCATACATTATGATATAATGAGTGATGTCATTACAAAGGACAACTGGTCGCGCAAAAAACAAGCCCTCATACTAGTCTGTGGATGAAAATATAAGAGTTATGATTTTTAGAAGGCGAGGAGGAAAAAATGAAAACGTAAAAATTAAATTGTCCTTAAGGCCAAAATGGGCTGAGTCCTTAAGGGGTTAAGCTCACTTAAAACAAGTAAAAGCATATTTAACAAATGATGCTCACATAAAGTAGTAATATTATAAATGTGAATCAATGTCTATTTTAGGTGGTATGACCATCTTTCTTAGAAGCTGAGAATTTCCGATTTATAAAATGCTAATTTACCACTTACATAAAGTAGAATATATGTAGAAAAAACAATCATGTTGGGCAATAGCTATTACTAGGCAGATAACAAAAGGGTTGTAGTCTATTCAGGAAGGGCCATGAAATTGGAAAGGGAGGAGGGGTTTGCCTTTATGTAAAGGTCACACTGTGGGAGGATACATCTGAGGGAAATGATGTGAGTCAATATGGATATATATATATATATATATATATATATATATATATATACACATATACATACAGTCAGAGTTTGCTATAACCTGCCAAATATAATGGAATATAAATTATTGAGACAAGGCAGCAAATCACAATAAGGTGGATATTATAGGAGACTTTAAGGCCAGGTTCATACTAATTCAGAGTGAAATTCGGTTTTAAAATTCTAATGCAGCAGAGTCCCATTGCTGGCAATGGAATTCTGCTGCACAGTGCACACTATAGAATTTTATAAGTGAATATTCAGCCTCTGAAATTCCACCGCCAAAATAATAAACTTGTCCATTCTTTAGGTGGAATCCGCTCCTCAGACATAGCCATTTGTGGGGTCAACAATGTCCGCACATTCCTGAATCAGTTGGTGCTGGCCGCACCTGGAAGCTCCGTATGGAATTTTTCTGTCCAGCGCTTCATACGTTTGAACCTGGCCTTATTATCCCAACATATAAACTGGGAAACAAAGTAATTAATATGCAGGTAGTAGGACACCTAAAGTGACCACAATATAATACATTTAAAACTTGTCCATTAACCCCTTAAGGATTCAGGGCGTATCTATGCACCCTGAGCTACATCATAGCGGGTCGGTCAGCAGCCAGGACCAGTGGCTAATGCTGGACATCACCAATCGCAGTGATGCGCTGCATTAACCCTTTAGATGCGGCAGTCAGTTGATTGCAACATCTAAAATGTAAAAATAAAAACAATCCTGGCTTCTCAGTCGGGCTGAGCGGTGAAACCGCAGTGTCCTGATCAGCTGGGAGGATGATAGAAGGGCCCTTACCTGCCTCCTCGCCATTCGATCGGTGCTTCTGTGCTCCAGTCAGCCATAGCAGGCTGAAGCAATCGAGCACCGATAACACTGATTAATTGAACAGTGTATGCTATCTGAAGATTATTTAAATATCTTTTTTTTAACATAAACATAAGTGGTATTGCCGCGTGCATAACTGGCCCATCTATAAGAATATAACGTTAAAGAGTACCTGTCATCTAACTAAACTTTTAATATATTGTTACATGTGTGATTATAAGACACTTTGCTATTTACTTGCTGTTACAATTCTCAACCTTTTATGTTTTTTAATGTGATTGAAAAAAACGGCCACTAGGTGGCTCTGTTCTGTTCCCTGCCACAAGTCAAACAGTTAGTTTGTTCTCCTTTCGGCCTGGCAGCAGACCAAACTCAGGAAGTGCGTGTGGGGCATGGCAAGGCACAGCTCTCGCCGTCTTCAGTGGCGTTGTGCCTGCTGAACGCCCACTTTCTCCTGTCAGGAGCTCACACAGTGTGAACAAGGAGAAAGGTATGATACAGAGCTTTTTTAAAGCTCGGAATTTTTTTTAAAGGGGTACTCAGCTCTCCAGCTTTTGGAACATTTAGTTCCAAACACTGGGTGCGGGCTTTGGGGGTCACCGTGTTCCTAAAGCTGGAGAGTGGAGTATCCCTTTAAGGGCAGGAGGATTTTTAGGAGTAGTTAGGGAATATAATCTGAGTTAGTCTAGAAAACATGGTTTGATGACATGTACTCTTTTTAATTAAACCGCATGGTCAATGGCGTATACGGAAAAAAAAATTGCATATTTTTTGGTCACCTTTTATACCCTAAAAAAGTATAAAAAGCAATCAAAGTCCAATCAAAATAATAATAATACTGATAAAGACTTTCAGGTTGCGGCGCAATATATAAGCCCTCACACATCCCTGTATACGGAAAAATAAAATAGTTATAGGGGTCAGAAGAGGACATACTATTTTTTCCATACAAAATGTTATAATTTTTTAATTTATCGAAAAGTGCACTGTGTAGAAATGGTAGCCCCCAAAAGTTTATCTGCCCTCGCAGCAGGGCCCAGCAGATAAACAGCAGCAGTGATGTCATGAAGCCCCGCCCGTGCCTCAAGCCTGCTGGTCGAACAGAAGGAAAAGATGAATATACTGGTAGAACGGGAGCGTGGATCGCAGACACGAATATGGTTGTCATCAGTGTCACCCGCACAACCTGCCTGTAAGAGCTTACACTGTTTTCCTTTTAATCACATTCTTCTCCACTGTGTTCACAGGGGAAAATGAAATGCCAGGTAAAATACTGCAGGATAAGGTGACATCCCTAGTACATGTCACCTGTCTATACCAGGAAGAAGTACAGAGCAGTCTTTAAAAAAAAAAAAAAAAAAAATGACAAATCACCAGGTCCAGATAGCATTCACTCCTGACTTTTAAAGGGGTTGTGCGCTGCCCTGACTTTCGGAGCTCTGCTCACAGCGTTCGGAAGTTCATTACTCTGAACGCTGTGTGCGGGCTTCCATGTTCGCGGCCGCCGGGCGTGACATCACGCACGGCCCCTCGTGACGTCTCCTCTGCCCCCTCAACGGAAGTCTATGGGAAGGGGGCGCGACTGCTGTCATGCCCCCTTCCCATAGACTTTGGTAGCGGAGGCGGGCGTGATGTCACGGAAGCCCGCACACAGCGTTCGGAGTAATGAACTTCCGGACGCTGTGAGCGGAGCTCCGAAAGTCAGGGCAGCGCACAAGCCCTTTAAGGGATCTAAGTACGTAATAGACAGACCTCTATTTCTAATATTCAAGGACAGGGTTGATTCCTCAGTATTGGCAAATAGCAAACGTGGTAGAAATAAGGGACCAAAAAGTAACCCTGGGAATTATAGACCTGTTAGTTTAACCTCCGTTGTATGTAAATTGTTTGAGGGTTTACGAAGAGATGCTATTTTGAATATCTCAATGAAAATAAATGTGTGACTCCATATCACCATGGGTTTATGAGGGATCGGTCCTGTCAAACTAACCTGATCAGCTTTTATAAGGAGGTGAGCTCCAGACTGGACCAGGGGGAATTGCTGGATGTTGTATCTTTTGATGTTTTCAAAGTATTTGTTACTGTGCCAAATAAAAGATTGGTACATAAAATGAGAATTATAGGGCTGGGGAAAATGTGGGTAAATACCTGGCTCAGTAATAGGAAACAGAGGGTGGTTATAAATGGTACATACTCTGATTTGGTAACTGTTACTAGTAGGGTACCACAGGGGTTAGATTTTGGTCCTATTATATTTTTTTTAAATATTTTTATTAACGACCTTGTAGAGACATGATATAGTAAAGTTTTATTTATTTTATTTTTTTTTTTGCGGTAGCACTGAAACATGTAGAGGGGGCAAATTTAAGTGTTTGTAAATGCACATCCTGATGCCCTGGTAGTGGTACATTTACGTCCTGTCTTGAATTATTGCGTCACCGGACGCAGTGATCGGGGAAGATGACTGCTGTTATCTAACAGCAGCCATCTTCTGATGTAACCTAGGGGGGTTTTAACCCCCCTCGCCATTATGGCGATTGGACAGTAATAAAGTAAGTGAAAACACAAAATTTACACACTTACAAGTAGTCTGCTAACCAATTAGAATGCTTACACAATGTGCTACGCCCCATTGAAGGATAAATCTTGTGTGTACGCAATACAATAAATCAGAGAACCATTTTAATCTAGTCTTGTGTCAGCTTTTCTCTGCATGCATGTATTACCTAATTTGGAGCAGGACATCAACCTAGAGCGGTCAGTTGGAACGCATCCAAACAACGCTACAGGGCAAGGCCAGTTGATGCCCTCCAAACTAGTAGCCGTCCCTCAAACTAGTAGTCCTGTTCCCCAAACTAGTTGCCCTATCCCCCGTACAAGTTTCCCTGTCCTCCATATAGATGACCCCGTCTGGACCCCAGTTCCAGATGATTTTGAACCACAGCCTCCTGGGTTGTTGGCCGCCCATGAATCAAAATTGACATCACATGTCTCACTGAAATGGACTTTTTTTTTGACTTTGAGGACTTAATTTGACTTTATCAAACAAACTTGTATGCCCAACAGTTTGTGGCCTAGCACCCCGATGCTTTTTTGGCTAGGCCCGATATATGGACCCCCATCAGTGCAGCCGAGATGAGGAAGTTTTGGGGCATCATGCTGCATATGGGCTTAGTAAAAAAAACGAACATTCAGCAATGCTGGAACGTGGAGGTTTTGAATAACACCCCATTTTTCCATATGGTTATGCTATGGTCACGTTTTGAGGCAATCAATCCTTAAATGTTTGCATCATGTGGTTAATGCAACGTGCCCGCCCGAAATAATCACACATATGACTGCCTATTCAAAATAAGGATGGTCATAGATCGTTTCACTAAATTTGCAGAGGCCTATGTCCCCCAAAAAGAGGTCTCTGAAAAGTCCCTTATTAGTTTCAAAGGGAGACTCCGTTTCTGTCAATACATTCCCACTAAGAGGGCAAGGTATGGTGTGAAAGTATACAAACTCTGTGAGAGTACCTCAGTCAGGAAGGAATTTCCCCCCCCCTGCTATGGGGCAATTGGCATCAGCCTCATAAGGGTTTTTTTTTTTTTTTTTGATCAACACAGCAGGGCAAAGTTTCCGAATCATGGTGCCTCCAGCTGTTGCAAGATTACAATTTACAGCATGCTGGGAGTCATAGTTTTGCAACTACTGGAGGCACCCTAGTTGGGAAACACTGCAATAGAAGGAGATTTACTAAGTAAAGCTCTGCAAATTTTTAGTCTGCTAAATTTGCTAAGAGGGGCACGTCTCTTAGTAAATCCAGTGGCTTTGTTGCAGTAAAACTGTTCACTGCACCCCTGCATACAATCCTTACGGGGTGTACTTACTGTAATGGGGTTCCTTTTGGGTGTTTTAATTTCCCTCTGCAAATGTCAAACATCCATGTGCAAATCACTAATTTAGGCCTCAAATGCTCATAGCGCTCTTTCACTCCTGAGCCCTGTCGTATTTTCCTGTCAACAGTTTAGGGCCACATATGGGATATTTCCGTACTCTGGAGAAATTGCTTTGCTAACTTTGGGGGGGGGGGGGGGGGGGACGCTTTTTTTCACCTTGTACCCTTTGTGAAAATAAAAACTTTGGGGCTACACCAGCATATACATTTTTTTTCTTTCCACTAACATCCTGGTGTAGCCCCAACTGTTACAAATTTTGAGGGGCTTTTTCTCCATGAACTCCTCATGAAAATGTAACACAACTTTTTCTGGGTATGAAAATACCCCATACATGGATAAAAAGAGCTTTGCGGGTACATGACAGGGGTCAGTAGTGAGAGAGCACCATGTACATATGAGGCCTAAATTGGTGATTTCTACTGCAATGATGAGTTGCAGAGGTTCTGATGCAAAAGCAAAAAATAAAACCACCAACAAGTGACCTCGTTTTGGAAACTACATCCGGTATGGACAGTAATAAGAGGTGCAGTGAGCATTTGGACCCCAGAGTTGTCAAATAGTGTTTAAATTATTATTTTTTTTTTCACGGCCCACTGTTCCAAAAAATTGTTAGACACCTGTGAGATTCAGTTGATCTCTTCACCCCTTGTTACAGTCCATGAGAGGTGTATTTTCCAAAATGGGGTCACTTCTCTGTTATATATATTATATATATCAATTTTTTTTGTTTTTATGTCCGAACCTCTGCAATGATGAGCCATTGAAGGGCAAATCACCAAATTAGGCCTCAAATGTACATGGTTCTCTCACTCTGACCCATGCTGTGCACCTGCAAAGCACTCTTCGTCCATGCATGGGGTATTTTCTGTACTTGGGAGAAGTTGCGTTCCAAATTTTGGATGGGGTTTTTCTTCTTTTACCCCTAAAAATGGGGCTACGCCAGCATGTTAGTTTTTTTTTCCACTTACATGCTTTTGTAGTCCTAAAGTTTTCATTTTCCCAAGGAAAAATATTTAAAACAAAACTTTTCCCAAGGACGGAAATACCCCATATGTGGATGTAAAGCGCTCTGCGGGCGCATGGCAGGGGTCAGAAGGGAAGGAGCACCATTGAACTTTAAGAGAGTGGATTTGGATGCAAGTGTGGTTGTATCATGTTTGCAAAGCTCCCATTTTGCCAGGACAGTGGAAACCACCCACAAGTGACCCCATTTTGGAAATGAAACATCTAAAGGAATGTAATAAGTGCAGCAAGCTTTTGCACTCCACAGGTTTTTGACACCATTTTGGAACAGTGGACAGTGAAAATGAAAAATTTAAATGCTGGTGTAACCCCTAATTTTTCAGTTTTACAAGGTATACATTTAGAAAAAGCCCCCCCAAAATTTGTAAACCAATTTTCTCCTGAGTATGGAAATATCCCATATTTGGAGGCAACATGCTGTGCGGGTGCACAACAAGGTCCATAAGAGGAGCGACATTGGGCTTTTGGAGAGAGGATTTGGCTGGAATGGAAGTTGGGGGCCATGTCATATTTGCAAAGCCCCATTTTGCCAAGACATTGGAAATCCCCCACAAGTAACCCCGTTTTGTAAACTACACCCTTCAAGGAACATAACAAGGGGTACAATGAGCATTTAGACCCCAAAGAAGATTCCAAGATTTTTGAAACAGTAGGCTGCATAAATAAAAAAAATAGTCATATTCACAGCCCACTGTTCCAAACAACTTGAAATAACCTGTGAGTTGTAAATGCTCACTGCTCCCCTTATTACGTTCCTTGAGGGGTGTATCTTCCAAAATGGTGTCACATGTGGCGGGTTTCCGCTGTTTTGGCACCATGGTGACATGGCCTCCAACTTCCATTACAACCAAATCTTCTCTCCCAAATCCCAAAGTTGCTCCTTCCCTCATGTGCCCTGTTGTGTGCCCGCACAACACATTATGCCCAGATATGGGGTGTTTCCTGATTCAGGAGAAATAGGGTAAACAATTTTCTCTGTTAACCCCTTGTAAAAATTGAAACAACATTTGGGACTTCAACAATATGTTAGTGTAAAAAAAATAGAGATTTTGACTTTTCACCTCTACTTTGCTGCTATTGCTGTGAAACACCTAAAGGGTTAACAAACTTACTAAATGTCATTTTTGAATACTCTGAGGGGTGCATTTTTTATAATGGGGTCATTTATAGGAAAAGCCCCCCAAATCCACTTCAAACTGAACTAAACAGAAAAATTCAGATTTAGAAATTTTCCTGAACAATTGCTGCAAAACTTTGAAGCCCTCTGTCTTCAAAAAGGAAAAAGATGTCAACTTTATGATGCCACCATAAAGTAGACATTGTATATGTGAATCAATATATAATTTATTTGGAATGGCCATTTTCCTTACAAGCAGAGCATTTCAAACTTAGAAAAATGCTAATTTTTGAATTTTTTTCATGAAATGTTGGAATTTTTCACAAAGAAATGATGCAAGTATCAACAAAATTTTACCACTATCCTAAAAAAGAATCAAATTCATAAGTAAAAGTTATTGATGCCAAAAGTGACACCGGTCAGATTTGAAAAATGTGTCTGTGTTTTTAAAGGGGTACTCCGCCCCTGGCATCTTATCCCCTATACAAAGGAGTTCACTCTGTGCGTAATGACGGGCGATACAGGGGCCGGAGCAGCATGACGTCATTGCTCCGCCCCTCATGACATCACGGCCCGTCCCCTTAATGCAAGTCTATGGCAGGGGGCGTGATGACTGCCACGTCCCCTCCCATAGACTTGTATTGACTGGGCGGGTCGTGATGCCACGAGGCGCGGAGCCGTGGCGTATCGATGCTCCGGCCCCTGTATTGCCCGTCATTACGTGCAGAGCGATCTCGCTCTGCACAGTAATGATAGCTGGGTTCTGCAGCGGCGATCCCCAGGGTCCCCAGCAGCGGGACCCCGGCGATCTGACATCTTATCCCCTATCCTTTGGATAGGGGATAAGATGTCTAGGGGCGGAGTACCCCTTTAAGGTCAACATGGGCTGCGTCCTTAAGGGGTTGAAGGGGTATTCCAGGAATAAAAAAATAAAAAAAACAGGCCTTTTTTCTTTCAAAGACAGCGCACTCCTTGTCTCCACTTTGGGTGTGGTATTACAACTTGGCTCCATTCACATGGGACTGAGCTGCAGAACCACACCCAAACAGGAGAGGTCTTTGAAAGAAAAAAGGCCTGTTTTTTTTATTCCTGGAACACCACCAGTACAGTCTACAGCATTTGTGGTACTGCAGACTCCACCGTTCACATATATAAAGATGGTGAGTCCATCTGATGACTGTTAATATCAGCTTTCTCTACAGTATGTTAACTTAACTTTTGTCACTTGATATAATTTTATTCAGTACCATGAAGTGATATTAAGTGGCCTTTGTGCCCCAGGTTTGGGGCTTTAATTGATTTGGAATCCATGACTTTCCTTTGAGGAATATTGTGTTTTTGGTTCCATACCAGAGTAAGTGGTCATGGTGAACTCAATTGAAGAGTTCTAAAGATGCCTGGATGCAAGAGTAATAACATTACAGGTTATAGATACTAGTTTATAGGGACAGAAAGGTGATCCAGGGATTTATTCTAATTGCCATATTGGAGTCTGGAAGGAATTTCCCCCCAGGTATGGGGTAATTGGCATCAGCCTTATTGGCTTTTATTGCCTTTCTCTGGAGAAGCACACTAGGGATATAGGTTAAACCTAATGGACTTTTTCAACCTCAAAAACTATATGTACCTATACTTTATGATCGGGACATGGATTCACATAAAAACATGCCCCAGCAATTATGCGTGCATGCGCTGTATACGACTAAGGCGAGAGAGTTCACGAAACACGTCCCTTTCTGATCCACGTATGTATCAGTGTGTCATTATGCAATAAACATCTTCCTTGCTTTGGACCTGCAGTGCTGGAGTTTCCGTTTCTTCTCACATTTGTATGTAGTCCACACGTTTTCGTGCACTGGAACTTGGAGTGGTGAGCTGGACATTGGCAGAGCATTGGCAGAGTATAATGCTGTCCCTGCCCATCTGGAAGAGTAGCTAGACCATCAGATGGGTTAAATGGACCTATATCTCAGGAATGGGAGTGGGGTAAGGGGGGGGAGTCAATCACAATACTATAAAAACGTATGTGATGAGCTCCTCCTCCCCTTCTATGGATGCCACGATCCTATTCTCCTATGGTCACAAGATCAGTATTCAAGAGGTATTTTTTATGATGGTTGCCTTTTTAAATGTGTTATGGTTTCAATATTTGCCATTTATTTTTTAGATTTTTGACTCGCCAGAAGATCTGAATAAAAAAGTGAAGGAACTTGCAGATATGGTTCGGAAAGCTTCATACATTGTCTTTCATACAGGAGCTGGAATAAGTACTTCATGTGGAATCCCTGATTTTAGGTGTGAGAATATGTTTGAGATAATGTTTCTGTTTTAAAAACATTTTTTTTTAAGAAGTTATTATTTGCAGTCCCAATTTGCAATTATTTAGTAGAATATATAACTGGCACAATGGTGAATGTGCTTTGTCACTACTAATTTTGATGAGTTTTTTATAACATATGTTTTGTATCTAATTGTTTGTCTTGGTGTGCTGGGTTCCTATGATCTTTGGGCAGGGGGATACTTCACTTTTTATCCCCTATTCACAGGGTAGGGGGTAAGTAGTTAAGTGTCTGATCACATGGGGTCTGACTGCATTGCATTTTATGGGGTGTAAGGGTTAAAGCATACCTGTCAGATCTGTTATGTTACTCAGGATTTCATCCTGATCATGTACATGTAATTTTTTTTATCTCTATTACCCCTTTTTCACAAAAAAAATAGCATATTACAGTTGCTCAATATCTTTTTATCTATCCATAAAAACCCAGGGAGGGGTGTGTCCTTCTCTTGCCTGCACTGTGATGACTCCCCTCACTCTTCTGACTCCCTGCTCTCAGGAGCCTGGCAGCCCTGCTCTGTAACCCTTTCCTTTCTGGTTTTATGCTGTACACACATACACAAACACACAGTCCCAATGATTATGGGAGATTGCCTGTACTCTACCACCAAAGACAAAATGGTGAGTATATAACTTGCATCTTCCCGAATTAGTGCAAAAGTTTAATGCTAAACATACAGTGTGTTATTTTTTTTGTTATGCATACATTTTATATATTTTCCCTTTGTCATTCATATGTATCATCCTTTGCCAGTCCTGTAATGCTGGGACTTGTAGTTTTGAAATAGTTGGAGGTACAGTGTTTGGCTAAATTTTTTTTATTTATTTTTTATTTTTGCAGCAGTGTTGCCTTCAGCTGTGTGCCTGCAGCTTTTGCAAAACTACAAGTCCCAGCATGCTCAGACATCCTTTGACTGTCCAGGCATGCTTGGAGTTGTAGTTTTGCCACAGCTGGAGGCACATGTTTGATAAAACTGTGTTGCTGCAAGCTGTGTTCCTCCTGCAGTCTTGTCAATCAACCATCTCGTGTCTATGACCCTTGGACACCCTCATACTGCTGTGGGACTTGTCAGTGTCGTAGGAGGTACGGGGACCCCCTAGTGTGAGATTTTCAAAGGCATTTAAAAAAAAAAAAAAAAAAAAAAATGTGTTTATTTTTTTTAAAGTATATTAGAAAAACTTTTGTTTTACCAAGATGAACAATGTATAAAAAGTTTTTATATCTGTCAGTGCCCATTTAATCCTAGTGTGCATATATGTCTAGCATGCAGGTCACAGGATACCTTGATTAAGAGCATGTGTGTTTTTTTTTGTTTTTTTTTATGCAAGAAATGCGTTGGGAGCTGTACAGCATTTTGTGTGCCTGTGTCTTTGCGCAACTACCTAATAAAGAAACCAAACATTTATTTTTGTTTTCACTGAAGCTGGATCTTCTATTGTATGAGTTGTTGAGGGTTTGCTGTCTTAGCCTGATCCACCCTTTGTTGGAAAAGTGTGACAGTGAGCTGGCCTTTCCCATAATTTTTTTTTTAGGGAATACCTCTGTTAAAAACGGTGGCCAACTAATGCTTTTAAAAAAAACATGCTGAAAGGACACCCTTTTAACATCTGTCTGTTTTAAAGAAGTACTTCAGTGGAAAACTTTTTATTTTTTTAAATCAACTGGTACCAGAAAGTTAAACAGATTCGTAAATTACTTCTATTTCTGTCTGGCCACATTGACACACCTGTCCAGGAGAGGTTTGCTGTGGGGATTTTCTCCTGCTCTGGACAGTTCCTGATATGGACAGAGGTGTCTGCAGAGAGAACTTTGGTCAGACAGAAAATAAATTCAAAAAGAAAATGACTTCCTGTGGAGCATACAGCAGCTGATAATTACTGGAAGGATTAATATTTTTAAATAGAATTAATTTACAAATCTGTTTAACTTTCTGGCACCAGAGTTGATAAAAAAAAAATAAATGTTTTCCAACAGAGTACCCCTTTAAGCCTCCCTGTGGATGCTTCAGGGATTGAGGCATTCTAAGGACATACACCAAACAGCTACTTTAAATTCACACCAAATTTCTTTTCCTTAGAGGTCCTAATGGTGTATGGACAATGGAGGAAAAGGGTTTAAATCCTAAATTTGACACAACATTTGAAACTGCACGTCCATCTGCAACACACATGGCACTATTGCAGCTACAGAGAGTTGGTATCTTGAAGTTTTTGATCAGTCAGAATGTTGATGGTTTACATGTAAGATCTGGATTTCCAAGGTAAGTTGCATTATTTCTTTTCATATTGTAGACTTTTTTATTTTTTATTTTTTTTTTAGGACAAGAATGAATATAGGTTAATGGGTTTTGTGTTTCCTGCAGTGTCATATGTTTGTAGTCAGTAACCTTGGAGACACATGTCCAAATAGCTTTACACAGTTAACTGTACACTTTTTGCACAGATGCTCCATTGTAACGCATTAATATCACCACTGCAATTGTTATCACAGAAAATGGATATCCACAGGACTCACAAAAAAAAAAAAAAAATTTTACTTGCACCAATATTAAATTTTTTGTAAAAGAAGTGAATGCAAAACAGTCTAAGAAAGAATAATATTTCATAAGAATCACCCTAGAGGATTTTAAGGGACATATATTACTGGAATCCAGAACTTGACAGCCAGAAAAAAACTTATACATCTCATTGTAGTCAAAGTGGAAAGGTCTTTTACAAGCAATGCTCATACTTAGGACTCCATTTGTACTGTACAATTGTAATTAGTTATTTAAGTATATCTAATTCACAAGTTTGTTGCAGTCTTTTTGTTTTTTAATTTTTGCAGGGACCACTTGGCAGAGCTTCATGGAAATATGTTTGTTGAGGAATGTACAAAATGTGGCAAGTAGGTATCCTGAAAATATTTACTGACTGACCAGCATTTACTGACCGGAAGGCCCTATTACAGGTGGCAGTTGGCAGCTGAATAGGACTATTATCGTCCTATGGAATGGGGATGACGTTTTCCCGACAAGCAAGCAGACATTGGGAAAGAGATTACAGTTCTAGAATTCCCAGAATTTGACACAGAGGGCTGGGAGGTTAGGATGAGGGTGAATGCACTTGAGCAACTTGGTCCCGCCTCCTTGACACTTGGTTTGAGGAGAAAAGGGACATTTTATACGTTATACGACCACCATCAGCTTTTGTGCCCTAACAGCTATCCAATGGTTCCTGCAGCTCAGTGCAGTAAATGGAGCTGACAGATGCCCTTTAATCACTTGGGGACCACTGACGCCCTGGTACTTAAGGACAAAGGTCTCTAAACTGTAGCCCTTTTTAGATGTTTTAAAACTACAACTCCCAACATGCTCAGACAACTGTTTGTTGGGGCATGCTGGGATTTGTAATTTTGCAACAGCTGGAGGGCTACAGTTTGGAGATCACTGTACAGTGGTCTCTAAACTGTGGCCCTTCAGATCTTGCAAAACTACAACTCCCAGCATACCCAAACAGCTGTCTCGGTATGCTGGAAGTTGTAGTTGCGTACCTCCAGCTGTTGCATAACTACATCTCCCAGCATGTCCTTCAGGGATCAGTACATGCTGGGAGTTGTAGTTTTCCAATAGCTGGAGGCATACTGGTTGGAAAATACTGAGTTAGGTAACAGAACCTAACTGAAGGTTTTCCAACCAGTGTGTCTTCAGCTGTTGCAAAAGTACAACTCCCAACATGCACGGTCTGTCATGCTGGGAGTTGTAGTTTTGCAACAGCTGGAGGTTTGTCCCTCCCCCCCCCCCCCCCCCCCCCCCCCAATGAAAATGAAAACATATCGTACGGCAGTGTTTCCAAAATGGAGCCTCTGACTGTCCAGGCATGCTGGGAGTTTAGCAACAGCTGGAGGCACCCTGTTTGGGAATCACTGGCATAGAATACCCCTATGTCCACCCCTATGCAATCCCTAATTTAGTCCTCAAATGCGCATGGCGCTCTCTCACTTTGGAGTCCTGTCTTATTTCAAGGAAACAGTTTGGGGCCACATATGGGGTATTTCCGTAGTCAGGAGAAATTGCGTTACAAATTTTGGGGGGCTTTTCTCCTTTTACCCCTTATGAAAAGGAAAAGTTGCAGTCTATCCCAGCCTGTTAGTGTAAAATTATACATTTTTTTTTACACTAACATGCTGGTGTTGCCCCATACTTTTTATTTTCACAAGAGGTAAAAGGTAAAAAAGACCCCCAAAATTTGTAACGCAATTTCTCCTGAGTACGGAAATATCCCATATGTGGATGTAAAATGCTCTGCGGACGCACAACATGACTCAGAAGTGAGAGCGCACCATGTACATTTGAGGCCTAAATTGGTGATTTGCACAGGGGTGGCTGATTTTACAGCAGTTCTGACATAAACGCAAAAAATAAATACACACTTGTGACCCCATTTTGAAAACTACACCCCTCAAGGAACGTAACAAGGGGTATAGTGAGCCTTAACACCCCACAGGTGATTGACGAATTTTCATTACATTTGGATGGGAAAATGAAGAGAAAATGTTTTCACTAAAATGCTGGGGTTACCCTAAATTTTTCATTTTCACAAGGGAAAATAGGAAAAAAAGCCCCCCATAGTTTGTAAAGCCATTTCTTCTGGGAAAGAACATACCCCATATGTGGATGTAAAGTGTTCTAGGGGTGCACTACAATGCTCAGAAGAGAATGAGCGCCATTGGGCTTCTGGAGAGAAAATATGTCCAGAATTGAAGTGTTTACTAAGCCCCCATGGTGCCAGAACAATGGACCCCCCCCCCCACATGTGACCCCATTTTGGAAACTACACCCCTCACGTAGTAAGGGGTGCAGTGAGAATTTACGCCCCACAGGTGTCTGACATATTTTTGGAACAGTGCTCCGTGAAAATGAAAAAAACTTTTTTTTTCATTTGCACAGCCCACTGTTCCAAAGATCTTTCAAATGCCAGTGGGGTGTAAATGCTCACTGCACCCCTTATTAACCCCTTAACGACCAAGGACGTATATTTACATCCTTGGCCAGCTCCCGCGATGTAACGTGCGCGGGGTCACAGGGCATGTATCTGATGCCGGGACCCGGGCTAATAGCGCGCGGCAGCGATCATGGTGCCGCAGCTATTAACCCTTTAGACGCGGCGTTCAAAGTTGAAAAAGTGAAAGCTGCCCGACTGCTCAGCGGGGCAGTGAAAATGCGGTGTCCCGATCAGCTGGGACATGAGCGGAGGCCCTCTTACCTGCCTCCGGCGTGTCCCCTCGGTGATTGATTGCTCCAAGCCTGAGATTCAGGCTTGAGCAATCGACCGCCGATAACGCTGATCATTGCAGAGCTATGGCTTTGCAGTGAACAGTGCTGACAATCAGTGTGTGCAGTGTTATAGGTCCCTATGGGAGCTATAACACTGCAAAAAAAAAGTGTAAAAAAAAAAAAGTTAATAAATGTGATTTAACCCTTTCCTTAATAAAAGTTCAAATCACCCCCCTTTTCCCATTTAAAAAAAAAACACCATGTAAATAAAAATAAATATAAACATATTTGGTATCGCCGCCTGCGTAAATGTCCGAACTATAAAAATATATCATTAATTAAACCGCACGGTCAATGGCGTACGCGCAAAAAAATTCCAAAGTCCAAAACGTATTTTTGGTCGCTTTTTATATCATAAAAAAAATGAATAAAAAGTGATCAAAAAGTCAGATCAATACAAAAATGGTACCTCTAAAATCTTCAGATCACGGCACAAAAAATGAGCCCTCATACCACCCCAGATGCGGGAAAAATAAAAAAGTTATAGGGGTCAGAAGATGACAATTTTAAACGTATAAATTTTTCTGCATGTAGTTATAATTTTTTACAGTACTACAATATCCAACCTATATAAGTAGGGTATCATTTTAATCGTATGGACCTACAGAATAAAGATAAGGTGTCATTTTTACCGAAAAATGCAGTGCGTAGAAACGGAAGCCCGCAAAAATTACAAAATGGCGTTTTTTCTTCAATTTCGTCGCATAACTATTTTTTTTTTTCTGTTTTTTTTTCCCGTAGATATTTGGGTAAAATGACTGATGTCACTGCAAAGTAGAATTGGTGGCGCAAAAAATAAGCCATCATGTGGATTTTTAGGTACAAAATTGAAAGGGTTATGGTTTTTAAAAGGTGAGGAGGAAAAAACAAAAGTGCAAAAAAACGGAAAAACCGTTGTCCTTAAGGGGTTAAATTCTGTGAGGGGTGTAGTTTCCAAAATGTGGGGGTCACTGTTCTGGCACCATGGGGGCTTTGTAAATGCTCATGGCCCCTGACTTCCATTAGAAACAAATTCTCTCTCCAAAAGCTCAATGGCGCTCCTCCTTTTCTGAGCATTGTAGTTCACCAGCAGAGCACTTGATGTCCAGAGCACTTGACGAAATGGGGTTACAAATTTGGCGGGACATTTTCTCCTTTTACCCCTTGTAGAAATGTAAAATTTGGGGAAAAACCAGCATTTTAATGAGAAAGTCGTCAAACACCTGTCGGGTGTTAAGGCTCACTGTACCCCTTGTTACATTCCTTGAGGGGTGTATTTTTTTTTTTTTTTTTTTTTTTTTTTTTTGCTGTTATGGCACCATAGGGGCTTCCTTAATGCGACATGGCCCCCAAAAACTATTTAAGCATAATTTGCTTTCCAAAAGCCAAATGTGACTCCTTCTCTTCTAAGCATTGTAGTTGGCCCGCAGAGCATTTTACATCCTAACATGGGGTATTTCCATACTCAGAAAAGATTGGGTTACAAATTTTGGGGGGCATTTTCTCCCATTACCTTTTTGTAAAAATTGTAAATTTGGGGGGAAAAACTGCACTTAAGTGGAAAAAAATAATAATTATTTAGACATCCAACTTTAACAAAAAGTCTTTTAACACCTGTGGGGTGTTAAAGCTCACTGGACCCCTTGTTAAGTGCCTTGATGGGTGTAGTTTCCAAAATAGTAGGCCATGTGTATTTTTGTCTTTGGCTGTTCTGGCACAATAGGGGCTTCCCAAATGCGACATGCCCCCCAAAAACCATTTTAGCAAAATTCACTCTCCAAAATCCCACTGTCTCTCCTTCCCTTCTGAGCCCTCTACTGCGCCCGCCGAACACTTCATGTACACATATGAGGTATTTCCTTACTCTAGAGAAATTGGGATACAAATTTTGGGAGGGGGGGGGGGGGGGCTTTTTCTCCTATTACCCCTTGTAAAAATTCAAAAACTGGGTCTACAAGAACATGTTAGTGTAAAAAATTAAGATTTTGAATTTTCTCCTTCACTTTGCTGCTATTCCTGTGAAACACCTAAAGGGTTAACAAACTTTATGAATGTCATTTCGAATACTTTGAGGGTGCAGGTTCTATAATGGGGTATTTCTAATATGAAGGCCTATCAAATCCACTTTAAAACTGAACTGGTCCTTGAAAAATAGATTTTGAAAAAATTTGGAAAATTGCTGCTGAACTTTGAAGCCCTCTGATGTCTTCCAAAAGTAAAAACAAGTCAACTTTATCATGCCAACATAAAGTTGACATCTAGAATCAATGCATAATTTATTTGGAATGTCTATTTTCCTTACAAGCAGAGAGCTTCAAACTTCAAAAAATGCATAATTTTCTATTTTCATCAAACTTTGGAATTTTTCACCAAGAAATGATGCAAGTATCGATTAAAAATTACCACTAACATAAAGTAGAATATGTCATGAAAAAAAAAATCTCTGAATCAGGAAGAAAAGTGAAAGCATCCCAGAGTTATTAATGCTTAAAGTGGTCAGATGTGCAAAAAACGCTCTGGTCCTTAAGGTGAAAATGGGCTTGGTCCTTAAGGGGTTAACTAGGATATTTCAACAATAGCTGTAAGTTACAATATGTTTATGCTTTCTAGACAATATGTTCGAGATTACGTAGTTGGATCCATGGGTTTGAAACCTACTGGAAGATTCTGTGATGTTCCCAAAGTAAGAGGCCTACGAGCTTGCAGGTAAAAAGAAAGTATGTAATTGATGAGTAAGTTGAATCTTAAAGTGCCCCTTAAGGCTAGGTTCAGACTACGGAATTTCCGCCTGCAATTTAGCTTTGAAATTGCAGGCGGAAATTCCGCTTTCTAAAATGTATAGTGTAGTGAATGATTTTCCGTTCACAAATTCACACTTCGGAATTTGTGAACGGACAATCTGCTTGGAAATTTCCGCCTGAAGAAAGGCGGTGCTCTTTCTTCAGGCGGAAATCCGCGCAGAACACATTGCAGTCTATTGGAGACTGCAGTGTTCGTGCGGTCCTAGCGCCCACTGATTCAGCCAGCGCTGGCCGCACTCGGAATCTCCGGGCAGAAATTTTCTGCCTGGAGATTCCATAGTCTGAACCTAGCCTAATGGATCCCCCCCCCCCCCCCAAAAAAAAAAAAGCTGGTCATTTCTTATCCTTTTGGCTAGCTGCACATAAACTGGACTGTATCCTTCAATTGAGCAGTAAAAAAAATGTCTATTGTCAGAAATTATGGGGGAGATTTATCCAAACCTGTACAGAGGAAAAGTGAGTCAGGCCTCTTAACAATGAAATAAGTAATCTGATTGGTTGCTATAAGCAACTGCTTCACATTTCCTCTGCACAGGTTCCCCCAATGAGTTTATGAATTATCTGCCTACATAGTGTGGATAACAGCAATTCATAAAACCGCTTACTCTAATGTCTTAAAGGTATTGTCCCAACTCTCTTTTTTTCTGGCTCCTTTTGGCCTGCCACAACCTGAGGTGGTTGGGAAAACTGAAAGCAACTGCAGAAGGAAAGTTACACAATTTCCTTAACTTCCATTGACTGTAAAGGGGTACTCTGCCCCTAGACATCTTATCCCCTATCCAAAGAATAGGCGATAAGATGTCTGATCATAGGGGTCCCGCCGCTGGGGACATCACAATCTCAGCTGCAACACCCTGCTGTCATCACTGCACAGTGTAAACTTGCTCTGTGCGTAATGACGGCGATACAGGGGCCGGAGCATTGTGACGTCACTGCTCCGCCCCCCTCGTGATGTCACGTACGCCCCCTCAATACAAGTCTTTGAGGGGGACTTGGCGGCCATCACGTCCCTTCCATAGACTTGTATTGAGGGGGCGGACCGTCACAATGCTTCGGCCCCTGCATCACCCATCATTACGCACAGAGCGAGTTTGCCCTGTTCGATGATGACAGCAGGGTGCTGCAGCCGAGATCGTGGGGTTCCCCAGCGGCGGGACCCCCGCGATCAGACATCCTTGGGATAAGAGGTCTTGGGATTTCCGTAAACAGAGGAACCTGCAGGGCTACGCTGTTTGCGCAACTCCCATTAAATCAATGGGAGTTGTGCAAATTGCGTAACTTTCCCGCTTTTGGCTGTTTTCCACTTTCCCGACACCCTCCAGGTGCTGCAAATTGGCCAGAGGTGCTGGAAATAGATCAAGGAAGGAGATGGGACAACCACTATAAAACAATTTGCCATATAAACATATAGTTCAGGGTTGTGGAATAAAAAAATAAAAAAAAATAAAAAAAAAATACTTGTCCAAGGGACTAAAACAGGAGCACAATCTACATGACAATCCACTTGTCCTGGTACGCATACTAAGGGGAGGTTTCTTTTTTCCTCCTAGCCTTCAGACCCATATGAGGGGTTGTTTTTTGCACCACCAACTGTACTTTGTAAGGACCTCACTCACCACCAAATAATAAAAAATAAAAGCAATTTAACAACATTTGGGGGCTTCCTTTTCTACACAGTGCACTTTTCGTTACAAATGACACTTTATGACAAATTATAAAGGTTTTGTTTTATTTTTATTTTATTTTTGACGGGCCGAGTCATTGCTCTGCTCTGTCTATTCAGTGAGCAGAGGGATGATGCAGCCAGTCAATCAAGCGGAGGGGCGTCGCTGCCGGCCAAAGACATGGGACTAGGTGAGATGAGCTCCTTGCACAGGGGACTACTTATGGGGCCGGCAGGGAACAACTTGTAAGTTCAGATCCTCACCATCCCTGGGGGTAGGAATGTTCCTGGGGGATGGTGAGGATAAAGATTTCACCCTATATAACGCTTTGCCAAGCATTATATAGGGTAAAATCTGATGATTGGTTCCCTTAAATGTTATTTCTCTATCGGCTCCATTGGGTGACACAAACCATGGGTGTATGCTGCTGTCTCTAGGAGGTATGACACTATGGCAACAAAAAAAGGTCTGCTCCTCCCAGCAGGATATACCCGCCTCCAGGCCCTGAGCTAATCAGTTTTCGCTTAGTGTCTGAAGGAGGTGGACATGGTCTGGAATTCTTTTTTTCCAGGTGGGGACTCAGGAACTACGGCTCACTGTTTCCCCATTGCGATTGAGGGGGCACAGACATTACGTATATGTGCTGTTAACCCCCTCTCGCCAACGGTCAGCGCCTGGGGTTGTACCTCATGGGTCCGGGTCCCCCTATTCCCTGCTTGCCTCGCTCACACATGTTAGCTCTGCGTGATGCAGGTGACAGAAAGCTGACTGAAGTCCTCACAGAAGACTCCATTAGGTAAGTCCTTCTGACTGAGGCGAGTATATTTTCCCTTTCTCCCTTAGGTGCAGCCTTGCAACCTCTAGAGACCCTCAGTTTTTGGCCCACCTTTCAGGGCTAATGGGGCTGGCCTGGATAAGGGGCTTTATCTTTATTTCTGGGGCAAGCAGTGGCATTTTTGGACGGGGCAGTTTATTCACAAGCTTATATGTGTATGTGTGTGTTTTACTATGCGGCTGACAGCCGCAGCGTTTATACTGTGCGGGCGCATGAAGCACCGACTTACTTTCACTTTCGGCAGCAGTCTGCTGCCGGCGAATATGAGTCTCGCCCGCTCACTTCCCCGCGAGTGCATATGCGGATGACGTGTGCTCGGGGCAAGGAGCGGGCGCCATTACTTTGTTTCTTCTTCGGCGTTTGGGGCACTTTAGCTCCGCCCACAGGGCCGCCAGAGCTTACTCTGGAGGTGCGAATTGTCCTCCAATCAGCGCTGTGCGCGCGATTGTAGGTGGCAGGGGCCAATCAGCAGTGCCCCTGCTCCAGGCACGCCCCTCTCTGGCTATTGGCTGATTTTTTTTTTTTTTTTTTTTTTTTTTTTTTTTTTTTCTCCCTCTCTATCTACACTAGAGCGGAGTTCTCCTCACAGCAGCTGCCCTGGGGACACCGACTCGGGTGAGAGAGTTCTTTTTTCATTATGTCCGTACCCCGAATTGTTCCTCCCTCTAAATAGACAACCGGAGCGTTAGTTTACCATTTTGTCTGTAAGAGCTGTAATTCCAAAATGCCTGCTCCTCTGCTCCCCCAGCCCCCCTGGCTCCCCCGTATATATATATTGACCATCCAGTCTGATAGAATTAATTCACTCTGGAGCGAAGATGAGGTGCCTGCAGGAACACCAATATTCATTGCTATGTAGGACGAGGTACTCGAAGTTAAAAACAGTTTAACATGGCCCCCCTCGACATGTTACACTGCCTCAGCAGCTTTATCAAGAGGTAAGCGGGTACTGAGTTACAAAACGCTGCGCAGGGGGTTTTAAAACCTCCCATCATGACACAGGATGTCAGGGCTCACACATTATTGATTCTTGACCAATAAACCTCCTAGTTTGAGGATTGGCACTCGAATTGGCCAATCCATACCTCTGCACTGAATCCACCAATCTCCTGTCTAAGTTCCTTGCGCCCAATCACAGGTAAGTATCCTTGACTGGCGTGTATATCGGCAAATCCTTTCACAATGGGTTGCCGATGACGCGCTGCGCTGTATTCACATGCGCGAGCTGATAGACCGATGAAGCCGATATCGGCCTCATCTGCGCGTGCTTCGTTCTCCGACGGCATTGACGAGTTTCCGGTTGCGCACTCCAACCTTTTTTTTAAAACACTACTGTTAAGTGCGGACCTAACACATTAAAGATTGCACTTTTAATTCCACATTTTTTTTGGAAATATGTGAATAAAGGTTTTTTTTTGGGCTGCCTGTTGGTAGCCTATGAGTTAGTGGTTAAATCCCACCCTCCATATATTGGTCTCACTTAGATATGTTTCCTGAAGTATCCTTTCATCGTGCTAAACCAGCACCTCAAATGTTCAGCTCTCACGCTGAATTTGACACCCTTCTGGAATCTGCATGGAGGCATCCGGACAAGAGGTTCCCGGGAATGAAGAAGGTTCAAGTGTGTTATCCATTCGCCAAGGACCTTGTCTCAAAGGTGGTTTCCCCTCCCTCTGTGGATCCACCAGTTTCTCGCCTTTCTAAGGCTACTACACTGCCGCTAGCAGACGCGGCTGCCTTCAAGGATCCGACGGACAAGAAGGTGAAGTCCTTAGCGAAGTTTGCCTCTGAAGCAGAAGGCTCTTCTCTGCTTCCCACCTTCGCCTCTGCATGGGTGTCCAAGGCCCTATCAGTGTGGTGCTCAAAACTCCGTCAGGGTATCCTGGCGGGATCCTACCCAGAGGATCTGTCTGCTTTGGTTCTCCAATGCTGTAAAGCTGGGGACTTTCTGTGCACAGCTTCCATACAGTCAGCCTGTTGTGCTGCCTTTGCTGTTGGTCATCTAGCGGCCCTCCGCCGTTCCATGTGGCGTAAGGCATGGGATGCGGATGCCGCCTCCAAAAGGTCTCTCACCGAGCTTCCTTTTACTGGTACCCGTCTTTTTGGCATGCGCCTTGACGAGATTATCTCTGAGGCGACGGGGGGTAAGAGTTCCTTGTTGCCTCAAAATAAGGCTCGCTCTACTTTCCAGAGGAAGTCTTCTTCCTTCCGATCTTTTCGGACTTTTGGCCCCAATAAGGGGTCTGGGCAGGCGCCATCGCGGGAAAAGAAGGCTCCCTCGTTCCGGGCGCGCCCATCTTGGAAGTCGGACACCAACCGTTCTGACCGTTTTGCGGCCAAATCGGGCAACAGCAAACCCACTTCCGCATGAAGTGAAGCCCCCACCCGCAGATTTTTCTCGGGTGGGAGGCCATCTCTTACTTTTTCGAGACATCTGGACCACATGCATTCAGGACTCCTGGGTCAGTGACTTGGTGTCCAACGGATACCGAATCGAATTTGCCTCCCTTCCGAGGGATCGTTTTTATTTTATTTATTTATTTTTTTCCAGTCCCGGGCCCCCCGGTCTCCTTCTCTTGCGAAGTAGTTTCGGGAGGCCCTCGAGTCCCTACTTCTCCAAGGAGTCATTGTCCCCGTTCCTCCAGGGGAACATTTTCGGGGTTTCTATTATAATCTTTTTGTGGTCCCCAAGAAGGGCGGTTCTGTGCGGCCAATCTTGGGCCACAAGCGTCTCAACCGTCATCTTCTCATCCGCCACTTCCAAATGGAATCTCTCCGTTCAGTAGTGGCATCCATGGAACAAGGGGAGTTTCTTTCTTCGGTGGACATAAAGGATGCCTACCTTCATGTTCCAATATTTCCCGGCCATCAGCGTTTCCTCCACTTTGCGGTTCCGGAGGGGCATTTTCAATTCATAGTTACATAGTTAGTACGGTCGAAAAAAGACATATATGTCCATCAAGTTCAACCGGCGAGTGGCCTCTACATGGCCCTTCTTAGCCCTCCCCTTTGGTCTGGCCACTGCTCCTCTGGTCTTTACCAAGATCCTTGTGCCAGTGATGGCCCTGTTGCGGTCAAGAGGAGTCTCAGTGATCCCTTGCCTGTACGACCTTCTCATCAAGGCTCCCACCAGTGTCCAGACTCTGGAGAATGTGGATCTCCCTCTCCAGACCTTGGATCGCTTCGGATGGATGGTCAACCGGGACAAGTCTGTCCTCTCTCCCACCCAGTCTCTGATCTTCTTGGGACTTCAATTCAACATGGCCTCTGCCTGGATTTGCCTTCCGCCGGTCAAACGTCTGACTCTCCTGTCAGGAGTCCGATCCCTTCGGGTCCAGGTCCCAGTTTTCATCTGCATTTGCATGGAAGTCTTGGGTCCGATGGTAGCGGCCATGGAGGCCGTACCTTTTGCCCAGTTTCATTACCGCCCCCTTCAACTGGCGATTCTCTCTCAATGGGACAGATCTCCTCTGTCTCTCGATCGAAAGATTGCTCTCCCTCGTCGGATCCGTCAGTCTCTGCTCTGGTGGCTCCGCTCCCCTCTTCTTCTTCAGAGGCGATCCTTTCTTCCCCTCCACTGGCAGGTGGTTACAACAGATGCCAGTCTGTCGGGCTGGGGCGGTGTGTTCAAGGACTGGACGGTTCAAGGCCTCTGGTCTCCCTGGGAAGCCCTTCTTCCCATAAACATCTTGGAACTGAGGGTGATTCTTCTTTGTCTTCTTCATTGGGAGTCCCTGCTTCAGACCCGCCCTGTCCGCGTCCAGTCGGACAACGCCACAGCCGTAGCTTACATCAATCGGCAAGGCGGCACTTGCAGCTCGGCAGCCATGGCCGAGGTGAGAAAGATTCTCCTCTGGGCGGAAAACAAGGTTCCGGCCATTTCGGCAATTCACATTCTGGGTGTGCTCAACTGGGAAGCGGACTTTCTCAGCCGTTCCTCAGCTGACCCCGGCGAGGGGTCTCTACATCCGGAGGTCTTCGCGCAGATCTGCGACCTCTGGGGCATTCCAGACGTGGACCTCTTTGCATCTCGGCACAATCAAAATATTCTTCCATTTGTGTCAAAGTCCCAGGACCCCCTGGCTCTAGCCATGGATGCCCTAGTGATTCCTTGGGCGGGGTTTACCCCACCCTATCTGTTCCCTCCCCTTCCGCTCCTTCCCAGGGTTCTGAGGAAGCTCAAAGCGGAGGACGTTCCCGTCATATTGGTAGCTCCAGATTGGCCCTGAAGGATGTGGTATGCCAACATAGTCAGGCTCCTGGACGACGCTCCGTTGCGCCTTCCACTTCGTCCAGACCTGCTGTCTCAGGGTCCTCTTTGCCACCCCAATTTACAGTCGCTGCATTTGACGGCGTGGCCGTAGTTGAGACCGCGGTTTTGAGAGCCCACGGTTTCTCTTCCCAAGTAATTCGCACCATGCTCAGGGCTCGTAAGCCCTCCTTGGCGAAAATTTACCACCGTACTTGGCGGTCTTATTTTTGTTGGTGTGAAGCTCAGGTCTTGTCTCCTGTTACTTTTTCCGTTCCCCGTCTTCTCTGCTTCTTGCAGTCTGGATTGGAACTGGGGTTGTCTCTCAGTTCCCTTAAGGGTCAGGTTTCGGCCCTTTCTATTCTTTTTCAGATAAAATCTCTTTCTCGAAGGATCCATTGGGGGACACAGCTCCCGCCCTTTTGGGTTCCTCCTTGGTTCTCTGTCCGAGGGTGTGTTCAGTTATTCTTTTTCTTCTGGTTCTCGGACAGTTCGTGTTTTTTCCTTGACCTGTAGGTCCTCTCCTATTGCTCTGGAACTAAAACTGATTGATTAGCTCAGGGCCTGGAGGCGGGTATATCCTGCTGGGAGGAGCCGACTTTTTTTGTTGCCATAGTGTCATACCTCGTAGTGACAGCAGCATACACCCATGGTCTGTGTCCCTCAATGGATCCTTCGAGAAAGAGATTTTACGGTAAGCATTAAAAAATCTCCTTATTTTAATAGTTTGGACATGTACGGCGATACCCCATATGGTTATATTTATTTTTGTTTACATACTTTTATTTAAAAGATGGGGGGGGGGAAGGGGGGGGGATGGGTTATTCAAACTTTTCAGGAAGAGGGCTTATTCATATTTATTAACTACCGGCACTAGATTTTGGCGCTTTTTAGACTCCGCAATCAACTTTGATCGCAGCATCTAAAGGGTTTTGTTTGGCATTAGCCATGGACCAAGCAACTATGAAGCTGGCTTGGCTCATGAGCTTGCTTCATATCCTTTAAAACGGCACTCTATCAGGAAATCCAGAATGTGAGTCCTCGATCCAAGAGCTGCGCCAGTCCTGGCTCTGCTTGCCTGAAGCAGGGCTAAGTTCTTGAAAAATGCACCTACCCACAGCCTTGTAGTTAAAAACTATATCACTTGATAATACATGTTAATACAAAATGAAATAATGTGATGTGCATTAACAATCCTATATAAAACATAATACAAAATACGATTACTGAGCAAAACGATCTTTTCCTTACCCCAGTCCATTTTAGCTGTTCCTGAGATATAGCACGATCTTATGATATGCAAATTAACGCAGTTACAACTTGCATCTAGATGTTGGTTAATATTTTATAATAATTTGGTTATTCATGTAGTAAAGACATTTTTCAAAATCTATGCAGAGAAAAAACGGAGCAGTTGCTGATAGCAACCAGTCAAATTCCTGATTTAATTTTAAAAACAGCCTCTGACAAATCTGGATTGCTATGGGCAACTACTCCACTTTTCCTCTTAACAGATTTTGATAAATCTTTCCCTCTCTTGCTCCCTCTTTGATTTGATGCTCATATTTGAACTGAGGAAAGAGGGAGGAGAATCGGGGAATTTTTGGAGCACCAGGAAACCAGATACCATACTATTTGTTAATCATAAAATGACACATTATGTAAGCTATTTTGTCAGGATCATAGTGATGGGTGAAAAACAATTGCCATTTATGGAAGAATTTCTTGGACATTAGTTCCTTGTTACGTAAAACTTCTAAAAATTCTATCAAGAATGAAAAGGTTTTTCAATGCCTCACTCAATTGTGACCTAGAAGGGGACAACCATTCGCGCAGCAGACGTTTTTTTTTTTGTGAGCAATCACCGGGAGATGATTGTAAGATGCAGAGCATCCAGATGTGTCTACACCTATGACATAATGCTTCATAATGGCCTAGAGTGCCTGTGAACGCTCTTGAGAAGAACCAAGGGCAGTAGTAACATCTATGCAGATTACTTTGATATGGACGCTGAGTAAAGGCGTACATGGCTGTGTGGATTTGTTTTAGCTTCAATTCCCTAAATTTTTCATGGTAAATGTACTTACAAAGATCTTTGAAGCCTAGTAAAATATGTTCCTGAGAACCATCATCTTGTAGTATTTTAACCTAATGTTTCCCTACTGAGTGGAGGGTGGGTGTGAGAAACCACTTCCGCAGTTTGCAATAAAGAGATGTGAAGGATCTGTCACCTGGAGGCAATGAGAGAGTCAAACTCATTGGGGAGTATCTCCCCTGAAACATTCACTAACTTGTTCAGACAATACAACTTTAACTGATCATATTGCAGAAAGTGAGAGGGGGGGGGGGGGAATTTAAATCTGGTTAACAGATCCACCATTGAGTACCAGCATTTGTCTGACTGGTTGACTCCTCGTGACCTCCACAAGTGAAAGAGTGTATTGTCCCTACCAGCTGGAAAATTCTGGGGTATGCCAGGGTGATAGGTGCTTGGAACACATAAACGACAAGCCCATACACTTCCGCAGAACCTTCAAGTAGCTGTCGTATCGCGGAAAAGAAGGGAGTGTTCGACCTGTGGCAAAGCAACAGGGTGCCAAGGAGCTGCAAATTGTGATTCCAAATCGGTGTTCCAATATAGGAAAGTGCCCAGTCCATAATATGTCTTGTAAAGGCAGGCAGTGTGGTATCCCCTTATATCAGGAATGTCAACCCCACCCTCCCTAGTGGGCAGCATCAGTGTATGTTAGGGCCATTTTAGGTTTTTCGCTTTCCAAATAAGATTGGTAAACATGGATGTAAGCACTTTAACATCCTCATGCTTTAAAGGGGTACTCCGCTGTAAACATCTTATCCCCTATCCAAAAGAATAGCCATTAAGCCTCCTCCCATAGACATGAATGGAGGGGGCGTGTGGCTGTCATCGCCAGTCTTTGGGCATTTGTGGAGTACGCTCTGTGCACTGAATGACTGGTGCCACAGTGGCGATCGCGGGGGTCCCCAGCAGCGGGACCCCTGTAATCGAACATCTTATCCCCTATACTTTGGATAAGGGATAAGATGTTTTCAGCGGAGTACCCCTTTAATAGGAGTAGGATAGTCTGCAATGGGTATAAAAATTTAGCAAACTAGACCTTTTGAGAAGATGACACTGTCCCATAACAGAGTGGCAGCTCATGCCAAAGATGTAGTTCGGATTGAATTCAGCAAAGGGTGATAAATAAGTGTATATAGGGAGCTGGGAACCTTACCCACCTTAATACCAAGATAAGTTATGTCTATGTGTTTATCTATAGACACTCCTAAGGCCATAAGTGTAGAGGTGAACAGTTGGCATCGCAGAAATTCCGGTCTGGTAACATTGATTTTGTACCACTAATACTGACCATATTGGTGCAAGGTGTCCAAAATTAAGGGTAGTGCCTTTATTGGGTCCTGTAGGAACAGAATTATTTCATGAGTAAACAAGGACACCTGCACTTTCCTATCACACACCCGAGAAGAACTGGGTAGTGGACAGATACCTGTCCAAAGGCTCAAGGGCATTGTCAAAAAGTAGACTAGAATGCCGGCATCCCTGTGTCCTTCCTGTCAGTAGGGGAAGCCGAGGAGATATATTCTAGATTTGGGGGAACACATAGTCCGCAGGTGAACCCGAAATGTCCCTTGGATACCTTTTGGCACCGGACCCACCAAGACCAAATGACATTATCGAAAGCAGCTTTGGCATCTAATGTAAGTAAAGATGGACTGCCACCCTGACTGGGCCGTTGCTGGGCAGAATCCAGGACAGCAAGCACCGTACGGAGATTTATAACCGCTGAAAGACCCCTAATAAAGCCTACCTTAGCAGGAGAGATTAACAATGGGAGTCAATGCACTATGATTTTAGACAGTAGTTTGGAGTCTACATTGATTAGGGAAATGCGCCAATACGACCTTATTTGGTTTCAAGAGAAGACTGATATATGACATGCTCGCAGATTCAGAGAGATCTTTACCTCCCTGGGCAAGGACACCATTAAAAAGGTCCGTCAGTGTGTCAGAAATGTGATCACAAAACTCTCCCATTAGCCCATCTGGACCCGGAGTTTTATGTTCACACAGTGGAATATCCGCACGGAAAATGAGGGGTCCACCTGCATGTCTTTGACTCAGAGGAGAGTCTCAGCAGAACTATGAAAGAGTCTGAAAATTGCGGTGAAGTGAAAGACCTGGTAGGAGTACTCCTGAGGGTGGCAGGATACGGAAGCAAAATTTAGGCCCCTTTTTAAACAGGTAAGTGCATACTGCACTAAAGGCATGTCTCTCTTTTTGGTGATCTCTGTGGAGTAATCATCAAAAAGTACAACCTTGAAGCCTCTGATCTGCAGTGGTGAGGTGTGTGGAGTATTTCCTCATCATTGAAATCAAGAAAGCACATGATGCCTTGTCAAGGTCAGTAGTTGTTCATCATTCAGAAGTCAGAGGGGAAGCTTTGGAGCACCCAATCGTGGTACAGAGCCCCAGCAATTCCTGAAGGAGGAAAGGGAGGCGGTATCCTCAACTGCTTGGACTCTGTGGGGGAGATTTATCAAAGGATTTAGACTGGTTTTTCATGTCTAAATTTGTCGCACAGAAAGTTGCAGTCTAAATATGTGTGACTTTTCTGCGACTTTTGCTGTAGAGGATTTTTAGAACATGATGCATGCAAGTCTATTTTAGACGGAAATGCATTGGAAAATGCATTGGAAAATGCATTGGTGCTGAATTTATCAAGTGCGACTTTTGTGCGACAAGTCGCATCTGCCCAAAATACACTGAAATGTCAGACCATGTTGGAGCAGGTCTAAATGCAGTTTTAAGCTGTAGACCCTGAAGTCTGAGCACAGAATTTATCAAGGGCTGTGAGACCTTTGATAAATTAGGAGCACAATAGACAGGAGACTACCACATACGCTGGTCTATAAGCATACCCAGAATAGACTAGATTAGTAAATGTCCCCCTGTGTTCCAAAGTAGACACCTGGTGAGACATAGCGCCCATTTCGACCTGTAAGTTTTGCATAGTGGTTAACTATGTCATGATCAGGGACTCCTGTAGGTCTCAGACTAGTCTCCGGACCAGAGCTATGGCCCCTAAACTGGACCCGGCTAAACTTAAGGACCGTCCCGCGGTGGAAAAGCTTCGGGACTATGCCCGTGCTGAAAAAACAAGATGGTGCCGGGCAGGCTGAAGCCTGCGCTTCGCCTGCAGACCTGGAGGGAAGGGACACTCCCCCACTTGATGAGGGCTCTGAAACCCCTGAGCTGACCCTCTGGGAGATGAGCGACATGCTTTTGCTGGCTATACAGATGAGCCGGACCACACTCGTCGGCAAGATGGAGTAGATACGGTTGGATGTCGGTCTCTTGCAGAACTTACGGGACCGGGTGGAGGAGACGGAGCCTCGCAGCTCCACTTGAGGACACAGCACAGCCCCTTCCCTCCTCTCTCAGAGCGGTGCAGGAGCAGCTTGAGAAAGCGAGGCAGAAGAATGACGACCTAGAGAACAGGCTGGGCTGGAACAATATCTAGGTGATCGGCCTGCCGGAGCGGCTGGAGGGCCAGAACCTGGGGGCCTACGTGGAGATGTGGATTAGAGAGCTCTTCCCAGATGTCCCCTTCTCGGCTGTGTATGCAGTGGATGCGCCCATCAGGTACCCTTCAAGCCACCCATCCATGGCGCCCCTCCGCGTCCACTGCTGGCAAGATTCCTCGATTGCAACGATAGGGACCTGATCCTCCGGTCGGCTCAGTGGCTGCCTGAAATTATAGTTCACAATGCCAAAGTATCGAACTTCTCGGACTTCTCCTCTGACCTGCAGCGCAAAAGAGCCTCTTTCACTTCTATCAAGGCAAGGCTGAGGGAGCGAGGGGTACCCTATTCCATGGCCTACCCTGCCCGCCTTCATGTTGTGGATGGTGACTGGGCTGTGTTCTTTTCTACACCACAAGATGCTGATGACTGGCTCTGCCGGCAGCGTTGATCCTGGGATTCCCTGAGATGTTCCACCGTTCGAGCTCCATGCTGCTGGAGCCTGCCGTGATGACTCCTGCTGTGAGCCTCACCTTCAATCTCCCTTTCCCCCTTTTGTTTCTCACCCCCCCCCCCCCCCATGTCTCTGGATGCAAGGTACTGTACATTTTCCCTATGGCCCCTTTCCACACATGCCTGACTCTCTACCCCATATTCCCCTTTCTCCTCCCCTGCAATCCCTGGATGTGTGCCCCTGGCGGACCACCGCCTTGGGCTATAACTCTGACGTTTCTCCTGGATTTTTCCCCTGAATCTTCAGCTGGACTCTGGCCATTCCAACCCTTCCCCCCCCCCCCCCCCCCCCCATCGCTCTAAGTTCTTATTCTGAGGCTTGCAAGAATGGATTCCGGCGGTTGGCTCTTCTCGTATGCCGTTCCCCCTTCTCCCCCTCCCCGGTACGGCCGGTGAATCAAGATACTTGTCCTATATTCCCACTGCTGTAGGACCCTTGAGAGCTGGGGTCCCTCCCTCTTTGGTGGACTATGAGGGGTCTGACTTGACGCTTTGCTGTCTGGGGTGGGAGTATTTTGCACTTTGCCTTTTGCACTGTGGTATTTTTGTTTCCTGATTGTGTGCTTTTCTCTTCTCTTTTCTCTCTCAAACACCCTCTCCTGCCCTATTTTCTCTCTTCCTTAAGGCTTCCTGGCCTATGTTTTTCATCTTCCTCACTCCCCCCCCCCCTTTTTTTCTGCTACTTTGTTCTCCCTCCCATCTTTTCTCCTTTTTCCATTATCTACCTCTCTTCCCTAGGCCCCTTTTCCCTACTTCCTCTCTCTTCCCATCCTCCCTCCCCTCTTATACTATTCAACCCTGACTGTCTCTCTTCTCTCCCTCTGGCTCACTGCTCTTCCTCACCTTGGCTCCTTTTTGTTTCCGGCCCTGTCTCTCCTTTCCTCCTTATTTGTTTTATCTGGTCCTCAATTCTTTGTGACTGTTCAAGGATCTCCATTGTCATCATGTATAAGCAGGTTCTCCCCACTAGATGGAGCTATTGTTCAACTGATACTTATTCAGTACTGGTATTGTTTTTGTTTTCTGTTCCGTTTATCTTTAATCCCTTGTGTTGTTAGGGATCTCTCCTTATATCAATGTTACATGTCTTTGGGGTACACCCTGTGCTATTCTCATACCTTACCACCTAAGTGTTCATGTGTATACTCGGACCCATCCATCTTTTCTTTTGTTTCCCGCCCTGGTTGGGAGCTGTCTGTCCTATGTGTTTATATTAATTTCCATGCTATAGTACCTTCTGTCTTTATTACTCAAGGCGGAGCTTAGGATCATGTCATGGAATATTAGGGGAGCCCGTACCCCACGTAAGCGCACTTTAATCTTTTCTCACTCCTGATAGGGCTGGCCAGTTTACTAAATCATGGGTTCATTGGTCCCAACACTCATTCCACACGTCCTTCTCTAGGGGGCTTCCATTTTAGTTAGTCGGCTAGTGAGGTGGGGGAGCCTGTTACAGTGCGCAGGGACTCGCAGGGCCGCTTCATTTTTGTTTATGCCTACATAAATAACGTACCATATGTATTACTGTTTATTTATAATCCTCCACCTGCCTCTATGGAAATCTTGCATGGGGCTGTTACTTTTGCTGCTAGTTACCCTTCTGCCCGTGTTCTTTGCATGAGGGATTTCAATATGGTCTTGGACCAGGCGTTAGATTGTCATAGTCCTAGGGGGTCCTCTGAGTGCTGGGGGTACTCCTCTCTCTCCATGTTCTTGGAGGTTGGTTGGGTTGACATTTTCAGGGCTAGGCACCCTCAGAAAAACAAGAATGATAAAATGGAGTCTTTAAGAATACAAAATGCGAAGGCCAATTTGAGAAGGCCAATAGGAAATCATTTTTTATAAAGCAATTTTATTTCGAACATGGGAATCAATCTAGTAAACTGTTAGCTCATATTGTTAGGCAGAATTCCTCTGCCCCGCCAATTCTTAAACTTTTGGCCTCAGATGGGTCCGAGCTGTTAGGTGTTGTGGACATGGTGCAATGTTTCTCCTCCTTTTTACTCTAACCTTTATTCTTCACAGATACGGTATGACGATGCTGAGCTGACCACCTACCTGGACGGCATTGACTTCCCCGTTTTATCTGATGGTGACAGGATAATGTTAGAAGACGCAACTTTAGTCAAAAGTGGCATCACTGCAGATTTGGTCCAACTAATATATAAACTTGAAAAAAAAAAAAAAAAAAAGATCCATCAGGGCCATAGCATATGGGAGCATGAATACTGGGTCCGAAAGGAACAAGACCATGTCATCGGCATATAAGCCGATACCCTCCTCCCTGCCCCCCATAGACATGCCGCGGAAGCCGGGATCCTGCCAAATACGCAGAGCAAGGGGCTCCACTGCCACCGCAAACAGGAGCGGAGACGGGGCATCCCTGACGCGTACCCCTGCCAAGGGCAAACTGGAGAGAACATACACCATTCACCAGGATCTGAGCCCGCGGACATTTATAGAGAAGGGAGACCCACTTCCAAAAGTTGGACCAAAACCAAACTTAGTGAGGACTGCCAATAAATAACCCCTCTCCACCGAGTTAAAGGCCTTGGCGGCATCTAGTGACTCCAAGGCCCAATCCCCTCCTAGAGCGCTCCCACCTGGATGGCGGTTTGGACTCGACGGACGTTGTCCGACGTGGATTTCCCCGGCATAAAGCCGGACTGATCATGATGAATTATGGACAAATCAGTCCGGCTTTATGCCGGGGAAATCCACGTCGGACAACATCCGTTGAGTCCAAACCGCCATCTAGGAGGGGATTGGGCCTTGGCGTCACTAGATGCTGCCAAGGCCTTTGACTCGGTGGAGAGGGGTTATTTATTGGCAGTCCTCACTAAGTTTGGTTTTGGACCAAATTTCGGAAGTTGGTCTCCCTTCTCTATAGATGTCCGCAGGCTCAGATCCTGGTGAATGGTGTATGTTCTCCCCAGTTTGCCCTTGGCAGGGGTACGCGTCAGGGATGCCCCCTGTCTCCGCTCCTGTTTGCGGTGGCAGTGGAGCCCCTTGCTCTGCATATTCGGCAGGATCCTGGCTTCCGCGGCATGTCTATGGGGGGCAGGGAGGAGCGCATCGGCTTATACGCCGATGACATGGTGTTGTTCCTTTCGGACCCAGTATTCATGCTCCTATATCCTATGGCCCTGATGGATCGTTTTTATTTTTTTGTTTTTTTTTTCAAGTTTATATATCAGTTGGGCCAAATCTGCAGTGATGCCACTTTTGACTAAAGATTAGCCCCCAGTCATGAATGGTCTTCCAGTTGCTACTTTCTTTATTTGGGGATTTACATACATAGGGATCCAATGCTTGACCTTACCGCTAATGTCCTCACTCCCTTACATTAAATCCAAATTCCGCATATGGGCCACACTGCCGTTGTCGGTCACTCGCCGCATTAACCTTATCAAGCTTATTATCTTACCTAAATGTTTATATGCCTCGGAGCATGCTTCTGTTCCTATCCCTAAGTCTTTTTTTTAATTTTTTATTACTCTATTCACTCTCCCCTTTCTCCATTTATCTGGGGCCCCAATAGGCCTAAAATTCGCCTAACTACATTACAACAGCCCAAGTTGGAAGCGGGTATGTCGCTCTCAGACTTCTATCTTTATTATTCAGCGGGTCAGATTCGCTATATTAGGCATTGGATTAGTGATAATGTGGGGCCTGATTCAGAGCAATCTCTTGCTCGGTTTGTCCCATCCTTGACCCTGCGGATGTTGCTATACCGCCCCACCCTCTGTGGTCGGGCGTATCTACCTCTCCATAAATTAGCTATAAAGGTTTGGCGGGCTGCTAAGGGTCTCTATGGTTATACTGACATGCCCGAGGATACCCCATTGTGGCATAACCCTCACCCATCTTGATACTGCTCTGGACCCAGCTTTTTGGCAGATTGTAGGGGTACTCACTTTAGAACATGTATACCGTGACAATGTACCAAGAAACTGTTTTTTTTTTTAAATACCTACAGTTGCGCCATGCCTTGAATGCTCAGTTCCCCACGGGGAGCTCACCGATCTCGGCTTTCCCTCTCATTGGAGTCCTAAAAATCGCAAGGACCTAGGGGGCTGGTGTCCATCCTCTACACACACCTCATTCAGACCAAGAACTCCCGCCCCCCATTGCCGGCGGTCCGGCATTGGGACTCTCATATTCCTGATTTGACTAAAGATGATTGGGAGGCCATTTTCTCTTCCCACATGCAAGTGTCCCCGGCAGCTAATAATAAATTGATTCAATTGAACATTATTCATTATAGTTATATTGCCCCCCCCCCTTAGATTGCAAAGAATGGGTCGTTGTGGTGCTGCGGGGGCAGACTTCTGGCACCTAATATGGGCTTGTCCCTACATTATGTGCTTTTGGCATGAAGTCCTCTGACTTCTCGCTACTCTGGCTCAGCCTTCCCTATCTCCTGATCCCTTGATTTTGTCTATTTGGTGTCATGGATGAGGATATATGGACGCATCAAGTACGCACACTTTTGTGGGAAACCTTGTTCATGGCCAGGAAAGCTATTGCTCTCAAATGGATGGACCCGGCCCTCCTACTTTATCTCAATGGAAGGTGCTTGTTAATGCAACACTCCCTTTCTCACATATCGTATACAAGAATAGGAAATGCCCTGGTAAATTTCTCTGTGTGGGGTATCTGGTGCTCCTCTCTGTTAACTCACTGTTCCTATTCTATGTCTTCTCCTCGAGCCCCGTAACAGCTCCTCTACGGTCTTAAATGTTGTCTACAGTTGTCTTCTGTTCGTACTCCTCTCTGAGTCTCTGGCTGTCTGTCCTCTGTCGTATATGTGGATGCATGGATGTGTTTGGTTAAATTATTTATCCACCACTTTTGAAACACGGTGGCATCTACAATTCTCGCTGTATAGTTCAAAGTTACTGTTTTAGGCGTCGGTTCGCCATATGTTTATTTTGTCTACCTCAGTTTGGTGTTGTTTATTTTATTTTGTTTTCTTTGTCATTGATTTGCTTTGTTCAAAATAGGATGGATTATTCTGTTTACATTCTGCTCACCTGTACTAGACTTCAAGTGCCTTACTGTGTGGACTTTGATTGTGACCTTTTTTCACTTTAATGGGCCTGACTGCTGATTTGTTAACTTTTCAATAAAACGAATTAAAAAAAATTTAAATAAATATGTGGTATCGCTGTGTGCGTAAATGTCCGTACTATAAAAATATAACCTTAATTAAACCGCGTGGTCAATAGCGTATATGTAAAAAAAAAAAAAAAACATAAAAAAAAAAAGTTAAGAATTGCATATTTTTGGTAACTTTGTTACTCCTAAAACAATGTATAAAAGGTGATTAAAAAGTCCCATGAAATTAAAAATGGTGCGGATAAAAACTAGAGATCACAACGCAAAAAATCAGCCCTCACACATCCTCGTAAAAATAAACAAGTTATAGGGGTCAGACAAGTACAATTTTAAACAAAGTAAAACAATCTAACCTGTTTAAGTTGGGTACTATTTTGTCACAAAAAACAAGCCCTCATATAGGTCTGTAGGTGGAAAACTGAAAGTTATGATTTTAGTAAGGAGGAAAAAACGAAAGTGAAAAAAATGTAAAAAGCCAGAGTCCTTAGGCTCTCCTAAGACTTACTTTTGAAATGTTTTTGTTTGATGCTACAGATCTAGGAAAGGAGGTGCTGCATGTGTTAATATGAATGACGACAGCACTTTATTTATAATTATCTATGTCTTGTTTTTCAGGGGAAAACTAATTGATACAATCCTTGATTGGGAGGATTCTTTACCAGACAAAGATTTGAATCTTGCAGATGAAGCCTGCAGGTATCTACTAAGAATAATATTTTGTTTTAATCATTCTTGTACTAGTGTTCTACAAGGAACGTATTAGGGATCGACCGATTATCGGTTTGTCCGATATTATCGGCCAATAATCACGATTTTGGGCATTATCGGTATCGGGAATTACCTTGCCGATATGCCGATAATGTCCCGCCCACCGCACCGCACCCCCCCACCGCACCGCCCCGGCCCCATTGCCTCCCCCATCCCGGGTTTTATAATTACCTGTTCCCTGGGTCAACGCTACTTCTGGCTCCTGCTGCGTCCTGCGTTGCGCAGTGACGCGACGTCACCGTCAGTGCGCACAGTGACAGCTCAGGAGGATGCCACCGGAGCCAGATGTAGAGTGTACCCCGGGAAAACAGGTAATTATAAAAAAAAAAAGGGGGGGGGTGGCGATCGCGGTGGCGGTGATAGGACTCGGGACCCCCGGACAGGCAGGGGGATAGAAGCGGGTGGCGGCGGCAGTCTATGGCACCGCCAAAGCCGCTGCAGTTCATTGATTTAAAGCGCCCGCTTTAAATCAATGATCTGCAGCGGTGGGGGGGTTAAATAGCCGATAAATTATACCGGAATATCGGTATAATTTATCGGCTATTGGCCCTAACCTCCACAGATTATCGGTATCTGCCCTTAAAAGCGATATCGGTAGATCCCTAGAACGTATGACATACATTTTGTTTGTTTTTCTTTCTAGAAAGGCAGATCTGTCCATCACTCTTGGAACATCTCTGCAAATTAAGCCCAGTGGGAATCTTCCTCTGTTGACTAAACGTAAAGGTGGAAAACTGGTGATTGTTAATCTGCAGTCAACTAAACATGTGAGTTTTAAACAAGATTTGTAGTGTGTTTTGGTAAAATGTTAAGTTCTAATAGACAGTGGTGATAACTTGTGGTGATAAATCGGTGAAGCCATCAACTTGAACTCCAATAGTTATTCAAGTGACCTGGCTTAAAGGGGTTATCCAGGAAAAAACTTTTTTTTATATATCAACTGGCTCCAGAAAGTTAAACAGATTTGTAAATTACTTCTATTAAAAAATCTTAATCCTTTCAGTACTTATGAGCTTCTGAAGTTAAGGTTGTTCTTTTCTGTCTAAACGCTCTCTGATGACCTGATGACACGTGTCTCGGGAACCGCCCAGTTTAGAAGCAAATCCCCATAGCAAACCTCTTCTAAACTGGGCGGTTACCAAGACACGTGTCATCAGAGAGCACTTTAGACAGAAAAGAACAACCTTAACTTCAGAAGCTCATAAGTACTGAAAGGATTAAGATTTTTTAATAGAAGTAATTTACAAATCTGTTTAACTTTCTGGAGCCAGTTGATATATAAAAAAAAGTTTTTTCCTGGATAACCCCTTTAACCTCTTAAGGACCCAGGGCGTATGGATACGCCCTCACACCCTGGGCCTTAAGGACCCAGGACGTATCCATACGCCCTGGCGTTTTCCGGTCTCTGCCGCGCGCCGGGCAGAGATCGGAACCGGATGCCTGCTGAAATCCTTCAGCAGGCATCCAGGGCAAACGCCGAGGGGGGCCATGTAGGGAAATCGCCCTTGCGATCTGCGGCGATACCGGGCTGATCGGGTCTCTGGGACACGACCGCCCGGTAATTTCGCATGATCCCGGCTGTCAGACAGCCAGGACCATGCTGAAGAATAGGAGCGAGGTGGCAAGCCTGCCACCTCCTCCGATCCCCTGCAATCTGTCGGTTAGTTAACCGACCAATCGCAGGAGGGGGGGGCGGTTACTAACTCCCGTCCTGCCCGGCCCCTGAAAGTCCGGAGAGGACGGGAGGAAGACCGGAGGACGCTGCGGGGGACGGGGGAGTGCTGGGGACCGGCCCCGGTACTTACCTCGTCCCTGAAGACCCGGATCCCTGCGATGAAGAAGACGGCGGCGGCGACAGGTGAGTTGATCTTCAGCCGCGGTCGGGCCCTTTACAGCAATGCACGTCGCCGTAAAGCGACATGCATTGCTGTATTGGGACCCTGTAAACTACAACTCCCAGCATGCCCAGACAGCCCTTGGCGTCTGGGCATGCTGGGAGTTGCAGTTTTGCAACATCTGGAGGTCCACAGTTTGGAGACCACTGTGCCCTTCCAGATGTTGCAAAACTACACATCCTCAGCATGCCCTTACTGTCCAGGCATGCTGGGAGTTGTAGTTCTGTAACATCTGGCCCTTCAGATGTTGCAGAACTACAACTCCCAGCATGCCTGGACAGTAAGGGCATACTGGGAGTTGTAGTTTTGCAACATCTGGAAGGGCACAGATTGAGGACCACTGTATTAGTGGTCTGCAAACTGTAGTCCTCCAGATGTTGCAAAACTAGAACTCCAAGCATGCTGGGAGTTGTAGTTCGGCAACATCTGGCTCTAAAGATGTTGCCGAACTACTACTCCCAGCATGCTTTAGAATGCTGAGAGTTGTGGTTTTGCAACAACTGGAGGCACACTGGTTGGGAAACATTGTCTGTTTCCTAACTCAGTGTTTCCCAACCCGTGTGCCTCCAGCTGTTGCAAAACTATAACTACCAGCATGCACTGATAGACTGTGCATGCTGGGAGTTGTAGTTTTGCAACAGCTGGAGGTCCCCCCCTGTGAATGTACAGGATACATTCACATGGGCAGGGGGCTTACAGTGAGTATCAGGCTGCAAGTTTGCGATGCAGCAAAATTTGCACGGCAGCTCAAACCCGCTGTAACCCCCCCCGCCCATGTGACTGTACCCTAAAAACACTACACTACACTACACTACCACAAAATAAAATAAAAAGTAAAAAACACTACATATACACATACCCCTACACAGCCCCCCTCCCCAATAAAAATGAAAAACGTCTGGCACGCCACTGTTTCCAAAATGGAGCCTCCAGCTGTTGCAAAACAACAACTTCCAGTATTGCTGGACAGCCGTTTACTGTCCAAGCATGCTGGGAGTTTTGCAACAGCTGGAGGCACCCTGTTTGGGAATCACTGGCGTAGAATACCCCTATGTCCACCCCTGTGCAAATCTCTAATTTAGGCCTCAAATGCGCATGGCGCTCTCACTTTGGAGCCCTGTCGTATTTCAAGGCAACAGTTTAGGTTCACATATGGGGTATCGCCGTACTCGGGAGAAATTGCCTAACAAATTTTGAGGGACTTTTTCTCCTTTCACCCCTTATGAAAATGTGAAGTTGGGGTCTACACCAGCATGTTAGTGTAAAAAAATAAATTTTTTACACTGGCATGCTGGTGTTGCCCTATACTTTTCATTTTGACAAGAGGTAAAAGGGAAAAAAGCCCCCCAAAATTTGTAATGCAATTTCTCCCGACTACGGAGATACCCCATAAGTGGGCACAAAGTGCTCTGGGGGCGCACAACAAGGCCCAGAAGGGAGAGTGCACCATGTACATTTGAGGTGATTTGCACAGGGGTGGCTGATTGTTATAGCGGTTTTGACAAACGCAAAAAAAAACTAAACCCCACATGTGACCCCATTTCGGAAACTACACCCCTCAGGGAATGTAATGAGGGATGCAGTGAGAATTTACCCCCCCACTGGTGTCTGACTTTGGAACAGTGGGCTGTGCAAATTAAAAATGTTGTACAGACCACTGTTCCAAAGATCTGACACACCAGTGGGGGTAAATGCTCACTGTACCCCTTGTTACGTTCCTCAAGGGGTCTAGTTTCCAAAATGGTATGCCATGTGGGGGTTATTTTGCTGTCCTGGCACCATAGGGGCATCCTAAATGCGAAGTGCCCCCCGAGCAAAATTTGCTCTCAAAAAGCCAAATATGACTCCTTCTCTTCTGAGCATTGTAGTTCGCTCGTAGTGCACTTCAGGTCAACTTATGGGGTACCTCCATACTCAGAAGAGATGGGGTTACAAATTTTGGGGGGTATTTTCTGCTATTAACCCTTGCAAAAATGTGAAATTTGGGGGGAATCACACATTTTAGTGAAATTTTATTTTATTTTTTTACATATGCAAAAGTCGTGAAACACATGTGGGGTATTAAGGCTCACTTTATTCCTTGTTATGTTCCTCAAGGGGTCTTGTTTCCAAAATGGTATGGCATGTGTTTTTTTTTTTTTTTTTGCTGTTCTGGCACCATAGGGGCTTCCTAAATGCAACATGCCCCCCAAAAACCATTTCAGAAAAACGTACTCTCCAAAATCCCCTTGTCACTCCTTCGGTTCTGAGCCCTCTACTGCGCCCACCGAACACTTTACATAGACATATGAGGTATGTGCTTACTCGAGAGAAATTGGGCTACAAATATAAGTATACATTTTCTCCTTTTACCCCTCGTAAAAATTCAAAAATTGGGTCTACAAGAACATGCGAGTGTAAAAAATGAAGATTGTGAATTTTCTCCTTCACTTTCCTGCTATTCCTGTGAAACACCTAAAGGGTTAAAAGGCTGACCGAATATCATTTTGTATACTTTGGGGGGTGCAGTTTTTATAATGGGGTCATTTGTGGGGTATTTCTAAGATGAAGACCCTTCAAATCCACTTCAAACCTGAACTGGTCCCTGAAAAATAGTGATTTTGGAAATTTTGTGAAAAATTGGAAAATTGCTGCTGAACTTTGAAGCCCTCTGGTGTCTTCCAAAAGTAAAAACTTGTCAATTTTATGATGCAAACATAAAGTAGACATATTGTATATGTGAAAAAAAATTAAAATATTTTCAATATCCATTTTCCTTACAAACAGAGAGCTTCAAAGTTAGAAAAATGCAAAATTTTCAAATTTTTCATAAAATTTTAACATTTTTCACCAAGAAAGGATGCAAGTTACAAATTTTTTTTTTTACCACTATGTTAAAGTAGAATATGTCACGAAAAAACTATCTCGGAATCAGATTGATAACTAAAAGCATTCCAGAGTTATTAATGTTTAAAGTGACAGTGGTCAGATGTTCAAAAAATGGCCGGGTCCTAAGGGGTAAAATGGCTGGGTCCTTAAGAGGTTAATATTGAGAGCTCAAAACGTTAACCTGTTCCTATACCACACTGTACATTTACAGCTCTAGTGGCTGTAATCCCAAGACAGTTCTACGTCTGAGCATAGATGACACTGTCTCAGAAGTGGAGCCTGTATCAGGCTTGTGCTGACTCTGAGGAAACATGTTGTCCTTCCTGATTGGCAGCCCCTGGCCAACATCCTCATTTTCTAAGCCAGCATTGCTGCACACACTCCGGGAGATAATGAAAAGCTGTCTAATAGAAAATTTGTCTTTGCTGCCTATAGCAACAAACCACAGATTAGCTTTTATATCTTAATTAGATCAATACAGTTGATTAAACTTAATAGGAGTGATCTAATCCCCTTTTCTGATAGATCATGGGTATTTATCATGAAGGTCTTCAAACACCTCACATAAAAATTGCAACACCAAGAAGAAAGTCATGGAGGTATAGAAATTACATAGGATATGCAAATTATACAAAAAAAGAAAACAAAATATTCAAACCTGTTTATTCAGTTTTGAGTATGACTGCAATACAAACACGTTCACCCTTTTACATGCCTTGACATGCATAATGAGGTTATTGATATCTCTGGATGGTCAGCTGACCTTGTTGGCTTTTCACCTGCTTAGCTCCCTGTTTAAACCCTCAGTATTCATCCAGGCCTCGCCTGCGAAAGAGCTCATACTCCTAGCTAGCGTTTGTATTGTATCTTGTATTTCTGGCATATTTGACCCATTGGCTCCGCTCTCTGACTCTTCTCCTGTTTCTGCGATTTGGCATTTCTGTAATCTCTTGGTACTGACTCGGCTTGTGGGCTGTGATTTATTGTGTGTATGTTTAATTATTATTTCTGTTAGTGTGTGATTCCATACAGTTTCCCAACCTCCGTTTGTATTATAGTTTATTTTGTTGATGTTTGACTCCCTGCACTTATTCAGGCATGGACTGTCATCGTCGTAGTGGAACCCCTTTGCCTAGGGCGGGTACGCAAGTAGGCAGGGTAAGTGGGCGCGGGTGAGTTTAGGGCTTCACTCTTCCCTGCCCATAAGTCACATGTACTACTGGCTCCAGAACCAAAATAAATGTAACACTGTACCTGGAATGAAGACTAGAGGGATCTGTCTTTGGTAACTAATGTCACCTCACACCATAATCTTGAGAGTTAGACCAGTGTGATGTACCCGTGTGAGCACTTCTTCATAGCATTGCAAACATGGTCTCCAGACCAATCTTTGCCCAACGTTGCGTCCAAGACAAGCAGAACACTTCCAGCCTACATTTCCTTTGAGAGCAAGGGTGTGAGTCGAATGGAACACCTGTAGCTGGTCATCTGGCTTATAGCCCTGTGTTGTGCAAGCACCCTCTCATGGCTTTTTTAGATGGTACAATGCCCAAGTTACGGTCTATGATGTCCAATATCACTTGCAGTATAGAATGGATTACTTCACACCATTCGTTTAACTCGTTAATGACCAAGGACATGTATACACGTCCTTGTTCCGTTAACTGTGCATGGCGCAGGCTCCTGACTCGAGCCCGCGCCTTACCGGATGGCACATTTGAACACTCCCTGGTGGTCCAGTGGGGTGGATCGACCCCCCCCCCCCCCACTCCCAACAGCGCGATCAATCCACTGGCTAGACCAGGCTTTATCCTTCGAGTGCAGAGCACACAGATCAGTGTAGTACTATGGAACTACATTGATCTGTATGAGGAATCTAATGATTCCTCCTAACAGTCCCCTAAGGGGACTAATGAAGTGGAGAATTTTTATTTTTATTTTTTTATAAAAGTAAAAAAAAACACACACATTAGCCCCTCCCTCTTTAAATCACCCCCCCCCCCCCCCTTTTCTAAAATTCCATGTAAAAAATATATAAACATAATAAAAATAAACATGTGGTATCGCCGAATGCGTAAATGTCGGAACTATAAAAATATAACATTACTTTAACCGCTTGGTCAATGGCGTATATGTAAGAAAATACCAAAGTCCAAAATTGCGTATTTTTGGTCACTTTGTATACCCTAAAAAAAATTATAAAACCCGATCAAAAAGTCCCTTCAAAACAAAAATGGTGCGTTTTTCTTTCTGAAAACATCTGTTGCAATTCTGCCATTTTGTTCTTTTATTATTTTAATGTCCAAAAAATCTATCTCATGTGGATTGTACTTGCATGTCAGCTTAAAGGAGTACTCCGGCACTTATATATCTTATCCCCTATCCAAAGGATAGGGGATAAGATGTCTAATCGCGTGGGTCCCACCGCTGGGGACCCCCGTGATCTTGCACGCAGCACCCCAGTTAAAATGAGTCCCCGGAGCATGTTCGCTCTGGGTCTGATTACCGGCGACCACGGGGCCGTTGGCGTGTGACGTCACGCCTCCGCCCCTCAATGCAAGCCTATGGGAGGGGGCGTGACAGCTCCCAGTGGCGAGACCCACATGATCAGGCATCTTATCCCCTAAGCGCCTGAGTACCCCTTCAATGCTGACATTATTGAGATTGCAGGAACATTTCTAATTCAGACACTGGCTTGCAGGAACATTTCCAATTCAGACACGGACCCCTGCCAAATCAAAAAAATGATCATCTCTATTACTTAGCCAGCACTGCACATGGCTCACGAGCTGCACAGGCCGCACCCATGGCAGTGCCACACTTCTGTAAATAAAAACCATCTTAAAAAGTAAAAAAGTTGTGTGTTAATATAAAATGTCATAGTTCTAACAAAAAAAGGCAGAGATCCTTGTCTAAATTGCCTGTTTCAAGAAAGAATTTGGTTGCATTTAATCCATCCACATGTTTTATACATGTGTACAGTGACTCTACATCTGCTGTCACTAGGAGCATGTCCTCCTCCAAAAAGATCCTCTTGAGCCTCCCTAGCACATCCGTAGTGTCCTTAATATAGGAAGATAATGTTTCCACCAATAATTTTGAGTATATATCTACGTATTTACATATAGCATTGCATACTCCATCTATCCCCGACACTATGGGGCAGCTGGGAGGCTCAAGGGAATCCTTATGCACCTTCGGAATCAAATAGAACATTGGAATCTGTGGATATAGATTAAACAAACCTTATTATTATTATTATTGTTTTAAATTTTTTTTTTTGCCCTTCTTAAGTGCCTGCGCTAGAATCTTATTTAACTCTTTTATATGTCTCTACTGGGTTGTGTCAATTTGGTACATGTGTCTCTATCTTTGAGTTGGCGGAAGCCTCCTTCTCATATGTTGTCTTTTTGGCCAAATTGTGTCCCCCCCCCCACCTCATCTGCTTGTTTGATTACTACATCATCCCAATTTTGAATCTCCTGGAGTACCTCTCTTTGTTTCTTCAAGTTATCATTAGACCTTTTAGTTGGAATTTTTTAAAACTCCTCTGTTACTAATTTTGTGAAAACATCAATTGCTGGGCATAGCGATTGGGGGGGGGGGGGGGGGGAAGACACTTTAGATTTAGGTAAAATTGCCTATACTTACTCACCATCATTTTCTGGTGACTGTTCTTCCAGGAGGTCTTCCAAATTTTGCAATGCTTCTCTTTCGGTCATATTGAGTGTGTGTGAAAAGTTCAGGTTTGTCATGTAGTTTTTTTCAGCATGACATGATTTTATGTGAAAACAATTGTAAATCTTTTAGGGCTGAAAAAAAATTAAAATGGTTAGTGGTAGCAAAAGTTAGACCTAGTTTCAGCACATCACTTTGTGTTTCTGTTAACACACACACACACACACACACACACACACACACACACACACACACACACACACACACACACACACACACACACACATATATATATATATATATATATATATATATATATATATATATATATATATAATATATATATGCGGATGCAAATAAAAAAATGTTGCAGTATCTTGTAATACCTTTTTTATTGGACTAACAGAATTTTGTAGAGACAAGCTTTCGGGATTCCTCCCTTTTATCAAGTCCAAAGCAAATCTAAGCTCACAAGCAGAAGACACAGGTTACATCTCAACAGTGGCATATATCTACAAATGATGGACACTCAATGGGGACCAGGATGGCATCACAATATGCCAACCTATTAATGACTGACCTTTAACAAAGATTTCTAGACACACAAACCCTACAGATACTACTGTTACATTGATGATATTTTCATCATTTGGACATAAGGAAAAGAAAATGTTTAATTGAATGTTTAAAACATTCAATCCATCTATCAAACTCAAAATGGACTTTTCTACAAAAAGTGGGAACTTCCTGGACACTACTGGAAACTACAAATGTCTGTGTACAGAAAACCCACAGACCGATCCAGCTATCTACATAAATCCAGTTTCATCCTTCACACACAAAGAAAGGCATCATATACAGCCAAGCTACCAGGTACCATCGCATCTGCTCCAACCTTGATGACTGAGACCTACACCTACAAACACTGTCTGAGAAATTAAAAAAAAAAAAGGAAACAAACCAAGAACCATCAATAGGAAAATACACTCCGCCCTTCAAACACCTGCTACAATACAGAGAGAAACAACCATCACCACGCGTACCACTGGTAGCCACATACAATCCGGCCCTTGAAGAAATACGCAAAAGGACCTGCAGCCGATATTGGCAGAAGATGAGATGCTAAAAGAAATGTTCCCTGAACTTCCCAGCTTGGCCTTCAGACAACCACACAATTTAAAACAAAAGCTGGTCAGCAGAAAATTACCTACAGAAAGAGAGACATGGGACCAAACCCTGCACCAAAACTCGCTGTAAACTCTGCCAACATATCTGCACCAAGATGGAAGCCACCCACAACAACAAGACATGTAACATTAGGGGACTATACTCCAGCACATCCCCAAATGTGGTCTACATGATACAATGCACCAAGTGTGACATGGGTTGCTACATTGGTGAAACCAGCCGGAAACTTAACGAAAGGATGAATCTACACAGACATTCCATCAACCGCCATAACGAAAATGACTATTGCACCCCAGTTGGACACCATTTTACCCAAACAGGCCACTCCATACATGACCTTACAATCAAGATACTGAGAGGGAATTTCAAAAACACACGAGAGAGACATTTGAAGCTAAAATGATACTGTTTTTTTTTATTCCAAAAACAGGGGACTCAATGTGGATTTGAGCTTTTTATCTCATTATCAAAATTTCTTATAACCTTACTGTACTGGATTCTCTTTTGCATCTCACTTTGTCCTGCTTAGTTAGTCTCTCCCCTCTCTCCCCCCGCCTTTTTCTCATCCTTATCTTCCTATAGCAGGACAATTTATGGCCTATCCTTAGTGTGAATTCTCCACATCTATTGTCTTAACCCTTGCATATTTGTGAGATGTAACCTGGGTCTTCTGCTTGTGAGCTTAGATTTGCTTTGGACTAGATAAAGGGAGGAATCCCGAAAGCTTGTCTCTACAATATTCTGTTAGTCCAATAAAAAAAGGTATTACAAGATACTGCAACATTTTTTGATTTGCATATCTATCTATATATAAATATATATATAAATATATATATATATCATCTATATCTATATCATCTATATCTATATCATCGATATTTCGATAATACTTGGTCACATGTTACTTATGTTCACTTAAAATATAGGATAGTTAAATTAACCCTTAACTACCCCCATTTGTGAGGGTCATGGTTTTTGTTTAAAGTCCCATGCAAATAAATGGGAAATGTATGTTCCCACATAACTTCCGTACGGCTGGAGATATTTCAATAACTGGTACACATATTACAGGTTGGGATAGGATGTCGGGATAGCAGGTCGAGCTAGGAGGTTGGGATGATCGGGATAGGAGGTCGGGATAGGCGGTCGGGAAAGGAGGACTGGCTAGGAGGTCGAGATAGGAGGTTAACAGACAAGATTACTGGAGATCCCCTGCACCCAAGGGGACAAGGTAAGTACCAACAGGTTAGTGCAGGTGGCACTGGTGACAGATTTTCTTTAAAGCGCAACTGTAATGCATTTTCTCCTCCATAAACTAATCCCAGGTTGACAAAGTGGTTAACAATTACAACTCAGGCATACTATTTGCTGCTTTCTAGCAGCTTTGATCAAGCTTAAAAATGCTTTTTATTAGGTCAACAACAGTCAGAGTGCCGTCAATGTAAGCAGACAGGAGAGCGGGCACAGTTTTTTTCTTATAAAGTTGAATGTTCACCGCCTGAACATAAAGATAATATGGGGCCTATGCGCTGGGACCTGTGTGTGATTGACACACAGATCCCAGCGCATAGGCCCCATATTATCTTTATGTTCAGGCAGTGAACATTCAACTTTATAAGAAAAAAACTGTGCCCGTTCTCCTGTCTGCTTACATTGACGGCACTGCGGGCGGCTAGTTTTCACAGCAACCGCTCACTTCTGTTGGCCCAAGTGCACGGAGATAACAAAATATAAAGTGAGCCTACTCTCTGCCTCTAGCATTATGCTGCTAACTGGGGCTGTCGGGAGCAAGCACACATAAAAATAATATGGGGTCTATGCGGTGTGACCTGTCCGTCAATTACTCAGCTGTCCCAGCTCTGACATACAGGGGATAGGCGTGGCAGCCGCGGGGCATAGCCACGACTACCTGACTGTTGCTGACTGTAATAAAAAGCATAATTTTAAGCTTGATTGGAGCTGCTACAAAGCAGCAAAAGGTGTGCCTGAGTTGTAATTCTTAACCCCTTTGTCAACCTGGGATTAGTTTATGGGGGAGAAAAATTTGTGACTGTTGCGCTTTAAGGACCAGGCCAATTTTCGTTTTTGCACTTAAGTTTTTTCCTCCTCCCCCTAAAAATAACTCTTTCAATTTTGCACCTATAGACCCATATAAGGGCTTGTTTTTGCATCACCAATTGTACTTTGTAATGACCTCAATCCTTTCATTACAAAGTCTACACCGAAACAAAACAAAATATTTTTGGTCAAGTTGGAAAGGAAAAGCCATTTTGTAACTTTATGGTAGTTTCCGTTTTTAACGCATTGCACTTTTCGGTAAAATTTACACCTTCTCTTTATTCTGTAGGTCCATACTGTTACAAGGATACCTAATTTATGTAGGTTTGATTTTTTTTTTACTACTTAAAAAAAATATATAACTACATGCGCCAAAATTTGTATGCTTAAAAGTGTAAATTTTATATTTTAATAGTTCAGACATCTACGCAAGCGGCGGTACCACATATGATTATGTTTATTTTTGATTACATTTATTTTATTAAAAAAAAATGGGAAAATGGTGGGTGATTCAAAGGGGGGGGGATTGGGGGGTTCAAAGGAGGATATAACATGCAATCTTGTGATTTGCATACATTGTTCAATGCTGAGTTTTGGCTCAGGATTCTTCAGTCTTACTGTTGCTCTGCTGCTCTAGCCTGCTAAGCCTGGCCAGAGGTTCAGAGCACTGATCGGAATGTGAGGAGGCAGTTAAGGGCCCTCCCACCATCCACTTAGCTGATTGGGACCCCTGAATTCACCACGGATGATCCAGTCAGCTCAGCTGAGCTAACTGGCACCATTAACTCCCGTATTTAGATGCTACAAATGTGCTCTGGACAAGCAGAGAGACACCTAGTGTTAGCTTTTTAAAACACAAATAAAACAAAACTTTTTTTTTTTTAAACAAAGTACATTAGATTTTTTTTACTACCATAAGGAGTGCAATAAAAAAAAAATTGTCTTAATGAGTGCCCATTTAACCCCTTAAGGACCCAGCCAACTTTCACTGTAGGACACGGCCATTTTTTGCACATCTGACCACTGTCACTTTAAACATTAATAACTCTGGGATGCTTTTACCTTTCATTCTGATTCCGAGATAGTTTTTTCGTGACATATTCTACTTTATGTTAGTGGTAAAATTTTGTCGATGCTTGCATCATTTCTTGGTGAAAAATTCCAAAATTTTATGAAAAAATTTAAAATTTGACATTTTTTTTTTACTTTGAAGCTCTCTGCTTATAAGGAAAAGGAATTTTCCAAATAAATTATAAATTGATTCACATATACAATATGTCTACTTTATGTTTGCATCATAAAGTTGAGATGCTTTTACTTTTGGAAGACATCAGAGGGCTTCAAAGTATAGCAGCAATTTTCCAATTTTTCTCAAAATTTTCTAAATCAAAATTTTTCAGGGACCAGTTCTGTTTTAAAGTGGATTTGAAGGGCCTTCTTATTAGAAATACCCCACAAATGACCCCCTTATAAAAACTGGACCCCTCAAAGTATTCAAAATGACATTCAAAAGGTTTGTTAACCCTTTAGGTGTTTCACAGGAATAGCAGCAAATTGAAGGAGAAAATTCAAAATCTTCATATTTTACACTTGCATGTTCTTGTAGACCCAGTTATTGAATTTTTACAAGGGGTAAAAGGAGAGAAATCTTCCTAAAATGTGTAACCCAATTTCTCTCGAGTAAGAAAATACCTCATGTGTATGTCAAGTGTACGGCCGGGCGCAGTAGAGGGCTCAAAAGGGAAGGAGCGACAGTGGGATTTTGGAGAGTGAGTTTTTCTGAAATGGTTTATGGGGGGCATGTCACATTTCGGAAGCCCCTATGGTGCCAGAACAGCAAAAAAAAAAAAACCCACATGGCGTACTATTTTGGAAACTACACCCCTCAAGGCACGTAACAAGGAGTCCAGTGAGCCTTAACACCCCACAGGTGTTTGACGACTTTTCGTTAAAGTTGGATGTGAAAATGTTTTTTTTTTTTTTTTTCACTAAAATCCTAGTTTTTCCTTAAATTTTTTACAAGGGATAATAGGACAAAATGACCCCCAAAATTTGTAACCCCATTTCTTCTGAGTATGGAAATACCCGATGTTAGGACGTAAAATGCTTTGCGGGCAAACTACAATGCTCAGAAGAGAAGGAGCGCCATTGAGCTTTTGGGAAAAAAAAATTTGGAATGGAAGTCAGGGGCCATGTGCGTTTACAAAGCCCCCCGTGGTGCCAGAACAGTGGACCCCCCCCCCCACATGTGACCCTATTTTGGAAACTACACCCCTCACAGAATTTAATAAGGGATGCAGTGAGTATTTACACCCCACTGGCGTTTGACAGATCTTTGGAACAGTGGGCGGTGCAAATGAAAAATTTAATTTTTCATTTTCACGGACCACTGTTCCAAAAATCTGCCAGACCCCTGTGGGGCGGAAATGCTCACTGTACCCCTTATTGCATTACGTGAGGGGTTTAGTTTCCAAAATGGGGTCACATGTGGGTATTTATTTTTTTGCGTTTGTCAGAACTTCTGTAAAATCAGCCACCCCTGTGCAAATCACCAATTTAGGCCTCAAATGTACATAGTGCGCTCTCACTCCTGAGCCTTGTTGTGTGCCCACAGAGCATTTTACGCCCACATATGGGGTATTTCCGTACTCAGGAGAAATTGCGTTACAAATTTTGGGGGTCTTTTTTTTTCCTTTTTTTACACATACACGCTGGTGTAGACCCCAACTTTTCCTTTTCATAAGGGGTAAAAGGAGAAAAAGCCCTCCAAAATTTGTAGTGCAATTCCTCTCGAGTACGGAGATACCCCATATGTGGCCCTAAACTGTTTCCTTGAAATACGACAGGGCTCCGAAGTGAGAGAGCGCCCTGCGCATTTGAGGAATAAATTAGGGATTGCATAGGGGTGGACATAGGGGTATTCTATGCCAGTGATTCTCAAACAGGGTGCCTCCAGCTGTTGCTAAATTCCCAGCATGCCTGAACAGTCAGTGGCTGTCCGGGAATGCTGGGAGTTGTTGTTTTGCAACAGCTGGAGGCTCCGTTTTGGAAACACTGCCATACAATACGTTTTTCATTTTTATTGGGGGGGACAGTGTAAGGGGGTGTATATGTAGTGTTTTACCCTTTATTATGTGTTAATGTAGTGTTTTTAGGGTACATTCGCACTGGCGTGTTACGGCGAGTTTCCCGCTAGGAGTTTGCGCTGCGGTGAAAAATTTGCCGCAGCCCAAACTTGAAGCAGGAAACTTACTGTAAGCCTGCCCGTGTGAATGTACCCTGTACGTTCACATGGGGGAGCAAACCTCCAGCTGTTTCAATACTACAACTCCCAGCATGTACTGACAGACCGTACATGCTGGGAGTTGTACTTTTGCAACAGCTGGAGACACACTGGTTGGAAAACCTTCAGTTAGGTTCTGTTACCTAACTCAGTATTTTCCAACCAGTGTGCCTCCAGCTGTTGCAAAACTACAACTCCAAGCATGTACTGATCACCGAAGGGCATGCTGGGAGATGTAGTTATGCAATAGCTGGAGGTACGCAACTACAACTACCAGCATGCCGAGACAGCTGTTTGCTGTTTGGACATGCTGGGATTTGCAGTTTTGCAACATCTGGAGGGCTACAGTTTTAGAGAACACTGCAAGGTGATCTCCAAACTGTGGTCCTCCAGCTGTTGCAAAACTACAAATTTTAGCATGCCCTGACAGCAAACAGTTGTTTGGGCATGCTAGGAGTTGTAGTTTTGCAAGATCTGGAGGGATACAGTTTAGGGACCGCTATATAGTGGTCTCAAACTGTAGCCCTCCAGCTGTTGCAAAACTACAGATCCCAGCATGCCCAAACAGCTGTCTGGGCATGCTGGGAGTTGTAGTTTTGCAACATCTGGAGGGCTACAGTTAGAGACCACTGTATAATGGTCTCAAACTGTATCCTCCAGATGTTGCTAGGCAACTCACCGGCCTCCGTCGGATCCAGCCACACGTCATCGCCGCCAGCCGATCTCCGTCGCCCGCAGCCTCCGTTGCCCGCCCGGATCGGTAAGTGGATCTTCGGCGCCAGTCCCCGTCGTTTCCCCGTCCTGCCCCGCCTATTGTGGGCAGGACGGGGAAAACGAAAGTTAACCGCCCCTGATCTGCTATTGGTGGTCGCGTCTAGACCACCAATAGCAGGGATAGGAGGGGTGGCACCCCTGCCACCTCACTCCTATGCCTTCAGGGGGATCGTGGATGTCTTAGACAACCGCGATCCCCCTTATATTCCGGGTCACTATAGACCCGGAATTGCGCAAATCGCAAGTGTGAATTCACTTGCGATTTGCCGCGATCGCCGACATGGGGGGGTCTGATGACCCCCCTGGGCGTTTGCACGGGATGCCTGCTGAATGAATTCAGCAGGCATCCCGGTCCGATCCCCGCCCGATGCGCGGTGGGGGCCGGAATTCTCCATGACGTACGCGTACGTCATGGGTCCTTAAGGGGCTAAAGGAGTAGTATAGTCAAAATGATCTTCATCCCGTTGTGCCCGGACTGCAAAAAACAAAACAAACATTAACTCACCTTCCTCCATTCCTCCTTTGTTCCGCTATAGCTGTTCGGCGGTCCTCCGGTTCAGTCTTCTTCCTCCTTCCGTGTGCACAGATCGTCACACTGCGGTCAGCATATCGCCGGCCGCAGCTATGTCCCGCCTCAGCCGGTGATAGGCTAAGTGCAGTGTCATGTAAGGAGCCCAGGCAGCAGGGAGAAGGCTGGGCCAAGGCTCCGGAGGACCGAACAGCTATAGTGGTACAACAGGGGAATGACAGGGGAATGTTTGTTTTCTTTCCACGGTTTTCAGTTCAGCTACAAAACCGGATACAGTGCAAAAATTAGTCGACTGAAGTTACTATCTGACTCCAATCGGCTCATTCAAATAAATGAGATGTGGGCCGGGTCCTGTTGGAATATGGTTGCGGCTGGTTTTGACGTTTCCCCGCCAAATCCGGTGACCATATGAAGAAAACATGGTGTGCACTTACAGGGGTTATCCAGGGTTATATACACATCCTTGGTTAAAGCCACACCTTGTCCTCAAATTGTGTGTGGTATTGCAACTCCTCTCCATTCACTTCATCAGAACTGGGCTGCAATACCAAACACAGACTGGGGACAGGTATGGCAGGGTTTTTTGAAAGAAAACTGTGTTTCTTCTAATCCTGGATAACTCATTTAAAGTGAATCTGACAGCTGATTCACCCACACTAAACCCAATACAAAGGGTAATAGTGTGAGTGCACCTGAGTAAAATGATGTGTTACTCGCTCCAATCAGTGATCCCGTTGTAGACTTGGAGCATCCGTTGCTTATATGCTCCTTTGCACAATGGAGGCATGAGTTGGCTCTCCAAACTTCCCTGCCTCTGTCCCCTCTGCTGCCATATGTCAGCCCACCTCTGAATATGCAAAACCTTTTTCAGTGCGGGCACGTCTTAATAACATGAGAGCCTGTTCCCACATGACTACAGTTGGGCGGGCATATAGCAGCAAAGGGGATAGAGGCAAGGAAGCTCTTAGAACCTGCCCCTGCCTCCATTACGCAAAGAAGCATATTTGCATATTAGTAATGTTCATAATTTTACTCTGGTTCAGCCGCACTATAACCCTGTGTATTGGGTTTAGTGTGGGTGAGCCAGCTCAATACACAGGGTTATAGTGCGGCTTTAAGGAATCAGTTCAGTTGAACTATTCTGTAGAAGAGGCTTCATTGCGAGCTAGTCAGACAAGTGATCTGATTGTAATTCTATATGAGAATTTTGTCTATTAATTTGTACAGCTTGGGTGTTTTTTTATTTTACAATAAATTAAAAAATATTGTATAAAAAAAAACACATTCAGACTGCAGGAATTGGGAAGAATATTTGTTGGCTGAACAAGCATTCATTCTGCAGCTGTTAAAGGTGGGAAAAACTCATTTTTATTTTGTTTATAGAAAGTTGTATTCAAATTAGAATATGTTGACATTTCACGTGCAGTATATTGCAGTTAGCTTTCTTTTATAGTAACTACATATTTTTGTTGTTTTTTAATGTAGGATCGTTATGCTGATTTGCGTATTCATGGATATGTGGATGAAGTAATGACTCGGTTAATGCAGAATCTGGATCTTGAAATTCCTATGTGGACTGGTCTGCCAACTAAATTAGAACCCAAAGATCAGGTCACTGAACATCCCATTAACTGCAATGGAGATATAGATTCTGCACTTATTAAAAAGGAAGAAAGGAACACTTGCGCTGAAGAGAACCCACACCTGCCAAAAAGAGCAAAAGTGGAAACCACTTGTGCTTGAATTTTGATTATTTACATTCAGGAAAATAATTTTCTTTTTAGGTTTTTTGATTCTTTTTATTTTGATCCTCTAAAAATTGCTGTTTTTACAAGGGAAATTTTTTTTTAATTTTATTTGCATTTAGGCAAGGTTTCCAAGCAGGACTTTTTATGGTGATTTTTGGAAAACCGCTGCTGCAGTTTTTGAGCCAAAGTCAGAAGTTGATCCAGAAGAAAGGATAAGTATAAAGCTTTCCTTTTATATTTACCTTTCCTTTTGAATACTCTTCTGGCTTTGGTTCAAAAACTGCAATGGCAGTTTACCAGAAAAAACGGCAGAAAAAAATGCATTTTAATGCATTTTGACCATACTTGGCTGTTTTTAGTTGTTGTGTTTTTATTTCTTTGCTTACAGCTAAAGCTATAGCCCAAAATGTGTGAGCTTTTTTTTGTTGCATCAGCACTTAAAGGGGTACTCCGCTGTAAACATCTTATCCCCTATTCTTTGGATAGGGGATAGGATGTTTACATCGGCGTACCCCTTTAAATTTATGGCTGTTAAATTTATGACAGTTACAGCGCTAAAATTGTTTGTGCACAAGGAGCCGTTATACCATTAAGTTTCATTAAACTTAGCAGTAAGAAAATTGCTGTTAGTTGGTGAGATTTTTAAACTGTAAGGTATGTCCACTGCTGCTGCAGATTTGATGCTGGGTCGAACCATTTATTTTTATTGATTTTACCAACAAATCTGCAACAAGTGTGAATATGCCATAAAACATAAATGTTTGGGCCGTTTTCCTGGGCAAAAAATGGCCAAAAATACTGTCGGAATCTAGCCTTCAAGTGGAAAATGTTCATTGCTAATTCAGTGGACATTGGACAGTGAAAATATTGAATAGCATTGGAATGGGACCAAAACAATGCAGTCATAAGGAATATTTATTCAGACTGTTCTTTTTATTCCTACATTATTGTGCAAAAGAAGTGTACATAGCCAGATGTGAAACTGTAAAATTTTTTTTAATTTTGATTTCTGTTTTTTAAAAGAATAAACTATTCCATTCTAAATGGCCTCTGACTAAAATGTAATTTACATTTTTTTTTTTTTAAATAAATGAACTAAAACCAGCAAGACATGCAAGAGAGCTGTCATTTGATGAATAGTTGGCCACGAGCTGTCTCTACTGATGTCGACAAAAGTATGCATGTTTGTTTTTGCGGGGAGAAAGAGGTAAGCTTTAATTTCAAAATGCACAATTCTGGTTTCCCCCAACTACTGCTCCTGCGAGGCTTTGATATGTTCTCAGATCTATTAACCCCTTAAGGACACATGACGTTCTCATACGTCTCCATGTCCGAGTCCTTAAGGGCACATGACGTATGAGAACGTCATGTGCTTTACCGGCCCCCTGCAACCATCTGGAGCGGAGCCGGTGAAATCGATCAGCAGGCATCGGGGCATATCGCCCAGGGGGGTCATGATGACCCCCCATGTCGGCGATCGCGGCAATGATGACCCCCCATGTCGGCAATGCGCTACGATTCCGTTCCCCGCCGCTCGCCGGGCGGGGATCTGAGCCGGACGTCTGCTGATTTCTATCAGCAGACATCCCGGCAGTGTGCCGGAGGAGGTCCGGAGGACCTCCTATACCGGTGATCGCTGCAGGACGCCGGTAACTACTAACCGGCGTTCTGCAGCGGTTCCGGGTCATCAGGGTCACGTGTGACCCTGTGACCTGGATATAGATGGTGACTGGTGGTGTAGTATACACCACCAATCACCATCCATGCTGTACTGGGGGCTGGCATTGTGGCCACCCCCCTCAGTACAGTTGTGATTGGGTGGCCAAAGTGGCCACACCAATCACAATGTAATGGGAGGGGATCTGGTGGGCTAGGGGCATGTTGCTCCGTTCTGCCCGCCATTTCACAGAGATCTGGTGTGCAGGACGGAGCCCCGTGCTGCCCACCATCCCCTCAGTTAAAAAAAAAGTGCCCCTTGCCCCCTTTCTGTGGCCCCTTGGCACAGAAATCCCCAGGGATAGCTTTAGATTAGGTAGGGACAGGTTAGGGTTAAAAAAAAAAAAAAAAATAGTTTTACATTTTTTTTTTCGGCGTACCTCAGTGGGTGTCCGTGGGTCCGTAGCACCTTTAGCTGCGTGACCCCGGCCCTGCTGGGTTGCTGCGGTCTGCTGCCAGCCTTTTTTTTTTTTTGGCGCAGATCTTTTTTTTTTTTTTTTTTTTTCACTAAGCGTGTGTGCGGACCCTCTTAGTTATAAAAGAGCGGTCCGCCACCGTTTGTTAAAGCCCACCCACCGCTGATCAGTCCCGTAGTACTGATCAGCGTTTTTTTTTTTTTTTGTCGTGCCGGCGCTTTTTTTCGTGTTTTCTAGCGTGTTTTTGCATCCATAGGCGGTCCGTGCCACCAGTAGCAAGCGTGTACTGTGTGGCCGGACCTTACCTCTGTGTGCGGCTTGCCTCACCGCTGTCAGTGATTTATCACCGATCAGCGTTTTTTTTTGTGATAAAGGCACCTTTTTCGGTTAACGCATATTTTTTTTTTTTGCACTCATAGGCGGTCCGTGCCAGGCGTGTACTGTGTGGACGGACCGTACCTGTGTGTGCAGCCTGTCCCACTGCTGTCGGGGATTTATCACTGATCAGCGTTTTTTTTTTTTTTGGTTCAGGCGGGTGCATTTTCAAGCGTTTTTTTATTTAATTTTTCGGGTTTTTTGTGTGGGGGTCTGTGAACAAGCCACCAGCCACTGTCCTGGGCTGAGTGGCCCGACCCCCCACTGACTTCTGCGCCCCCTGCCGCCACAAGCGCTAATCAGTGCGCACACCACTGATTAGATAAACGCTTATTTTTTTGCGCAGGGTTTTTTTTTGCGCTAGAAGTCCCCCTTTTTTTTTAAATTCCCCTTTTTATTTTATATTTTTTTCTGTTAGGGCGGGTTAGTTTAGTTAGCTTAGGCTAGGGCGGGTTAGGGAGGTAGTATCGCACCACACCACACGCAGCACACACACACCAATAAAGTTTCCCCCCCACACACACATACCCGTATCCCCATTAGAGTAGGGAAATGGCCCGCAGAGTGTTTTCGGCGGAGGAGGCATATGACCTAATTGCCTCTGACTCTGAAAGCATCTCAGAGGACGATGAAGACCCCACCTTCCTTATTTCATCGTCCTCCTCATCATCTAGTTCAGATGATGAGCCACCAAGAAGGCGAACTCGCCGCCATGCGGTGCCGCAAACCTCCTCTGTCCTTGAGCCTGTGCCCCATGCTAGTATGAGTCCCCCTGGCGCTCATACTAGTGAAGCCCCCCTGCCAAGGTCACTGGTACCTCGTACCGGAGAACTTGACTGGGCTGAGCCAGCGGACCACGAGCCCGTGATTCCTGAGTTTGTTGGCGACTCAGGAATCAAAATTAACATCGCCGGGTTCACTGAAAAGGACTTTTTCGGTCATTTTTTTCAGTGACGACTTTGTTAATTTGATGGTTACACAGACGAATCTGTACGCCCAACAGTTCGTCGCTGCTAACCCGGGCTCACTTTTAGCTAGACCCGGCGGCTGGACTCCAGTCGATGCAGCCGAAATGAGGACCTTTTGGGGCCTCGCGCTGCATATGGGTATAGTTAAAAAACCCAGTGTCAGGCAATATTGGAGTGGGGACGTCTTTTACCAGACACCCCTCTACAGTATGGCCATGACACGTTCCCGGTTCGAGGCCATTCGGAGATGTTTGCATTATGCTGATAATGCGGCATGTCCCCCCCGAACTGATCCCGCGTATGACCGCCTGTATAAAATCAGGCCGGTCATCAATCACTTTGGGGCCAGATTTTGGAAGGCTTATGTCCCGGGGCGGGAGGTCTCGGGGAGACTCAGCTTCCGGCAATACATCCCGACCAAGTGAGCGCGGTATGGCGTGAAGATGTATAAACTTTGCGAGAGTACCACCGGGTACACTTGCAAGTTTATAGTGTATGAGGGACGAGATTCCCGTTTTGAACCCCCAGAATGACCCCCCACTCTGGGTGTTAGAGGGGAAATCGTTTGGGGCCTTTTGCACCCATTGCTAGATAAAGGTTACCACCTTTACGTGGATAACTTTTATACTATTATCCCTCTCTTTTCATCCTTCGCCGCCAGATCCACGGTCGCTTGTGGGACAGTCCGGAAGAATCAAAGAGGCCTTCCGCCCCATCATTCCCTACATGCTCCTATCCCCCGGGGTGAGTCCCGTGCCTTTTCCCATGAGAACCTGTTGTTGGTCCGGTTTAAGGACAAGAGGGATGTCCTTATGCTCACCACAATTCATGGAAATGGCAGCACCCCTGTCCCTGTGCGAGGTACCGCGGGACCGGTCCTCAAGCCCGATTGTATTCTGGACTACAATCGGTATATGGGGGGGTTGATCTTTCGGATCAAGTCCTCAAGCCATATAATGCCATGCGGAAAACACGCGTATGGTATAAAAAGGTTGCGGTCTACATGGTACAGGTTGCCATGTACAACTCTTTTATACTGTACCAGAACGCTGGCAACAAAGGAAAATACCTGGAGTTCCAAGAGGTAGTTCTAAAGGCCCTCATCTTTGGTGACCGCCAAAGAGCGGGTCAGAGCACCTCTGGAACTTTAGGTCCCCGAATCGTCCCCGGCCAACACTTTCCAGGTGTGATCCCCAACACTGGAAGGTCGGGACGAACCCAGAAAAGATGCAGAGTGTGTCACAGGAAGGGGAGACGGAGGGACACCACCACTCAGTGTGACACTTGCCCCGATCATCCGGGCCTCTGCATAGGCTGCTTCAGGGAGTATCACACTTCCATGGAGTACTAAATTTTCCATCCTTTGCCCTAAATTTCATTCCCCAGAATTCTGCTCCAATGTACCAGTCCAGGGTACATTATCTTCCAAATTTTATACCAAAATACCCTACCCCCAAAAAATCAAACCCAAAACCTCTTTCCCAATGCCCCTCATAATATCTTTGTCCCCCAAAAATGGGTCATGGGACACAGAGTCAACAGCATTGGAGGTTTGCAGTTGCCTCAAATGCGCAACACTCTCTCTCCCCACCTGAGCGGGTTGCGCATTTGAGGTAACAGAATAGGGACGGCCCAACACATCCCCTTCCCAGAATGATGATTCAGAGTATAGGGTTTGGGGCGGGCATCATTTTTACATTTGGCTGTACTCTGGGTCATCATTCTGGGAAAATAATTGGCATATCAGTTCTAAAATTGCAATTTTCTTCTCCCCCATAGTACTCTTCATCCATTCCTGGAAAATAAATGAAGGGAACACCCGTCTGTTCCAAATCTCCACTTCACCCTATACACCTTCCCTAGGGGGTTTACTGTTTGTAGTATTCTCACATGTGGGTGTTCCTTTCTTGTATTTTCCTCTGAATGTATGTAACTGTTAGGTCCGTAACAAACATCCGCCTCAAATGCGAAGAGTTCTCGCTGAGCTCTGTCGTATTTCCAGGCGACAATTCGGAGTCACATGTTAGTTGTTCCCAGATAAATGAAGCAGAGTATAGGTTGAAAATTGCAATTTTCAAAAGCTACCCTTCATCCATTCCTGGAAAATAAATTTAGGAAACACCTGTGCATTAAAAATGTCCTCTTTACCCCTATACCGATTCCTCAGGGTGGGTACTTTCTGTAATGGTGTCACATGTGGGTGTTTAATTTTTGTATTTTCCTCGGAATGTATGTAACCGTCAGCTACTGATATGCCAAAGGTCACAAATACAAAGTGACCTCTATGACTTCTGAGCCTTGTTGTGCGCCCGTCCAGCACGTTACCCCATATGTGGATGTATTTTTATAGTCAGGGGGAAAAGCCCTCAAAAATTTGTAACCCAATTTCTCATATTACTCCTTGTGAAAATGTTAATAATTGGGTAACCCCAGCATTTTACTGTAAAAAAATCAAATTTTTCAATTTATGGCCCACTTTTCAAAAAACCTGTGAGGTGTTATTTCCCACTGTACCCCTTGTTACGTTCATTGAGGGATGTAGTTTCTAAAATGGTGTCACATGTGTTTTTTTTTTTTTTGGCTGTTATTGCACAATGGGGGCTTTATAAATGCACATGACCCCCAACTTCAATTACAACAAAATTTTCACTCCTTCTATTCTGAGCATTGCAGTGCGTCCACAGAGCAATTTACATCCACATATGGGGTATTTTTTTTCTCAGACAAAATTGTTCTACAAATTTTGGGGGCCTTTTGCCCTATTACCCAATGTGAAAATGAAACATTTGGGGTAACACTATCAATATAGTGCAAAAAATCAAATTTTTCACTTTTACGGCCCACTGTTCAAAAAACCTGTGAGGCGTAAGTACTCACTGTAACACTGTTACATTCCCCAAGGGGTCTAGTTTCCAAAATGTATGCCATGTGTTTTTTTGTTTTTTTTTTACTGTCCTGGCACCATAGGGGCTTCCTAAATGCGGCATGCCCCCAGAGCAAAATTTGTAACTCCTTCTCTTCTGAGACCTGTAGTGCGCCAGCAGAGCACTTTTCACTCCCATATGGGGTGTTTTCTGAATCGGGAGAAATTGGGCTTCAAATTTTGGGGGGTATTTTCTGATTTAACCCTTTTTTAAAATTTAAAACTTTTGGGAAACCAAGCATTTTAGGTAAAATGTATTCTTTTTTTTTTTTTTTGCATATGCCAAAGTCGTGAAACCCCTGTGGGGTATTAAGGTTCACTTTACCCCTTGTTACATTCCCCAAGGGATCTAGTTTCCAAAATGGTATGCCATGTGTTTTTTTTTTTTGCTGTCCTGGCACCATAGGGGCTTCCTAAATGCGGCATGCCCCCAGAGCAAAATTTGCTTCAAAAAAGCCAAATGTGACTCCTTCTCTTCTGGGACCTGTAGTGCGCCAGCAGAGCACTTTTCACCCCCACTTTTCACTTTTCTGAATCGGGAGAATTATTTTTTTTTTTTTTTACATTTGCAAAAGTTGTGAAACCCCTGTGGGGTATTAAGGCTCACTTAATTCCTTGTTATGTTCCTCAAGGGGTCTAGTTTCCAAAATGGTATGGCATGTGGGCGGTTTTAGCTGTTCTGGCACCATAGGGGCTTCCTAAATGCAACATGCCCCCCAAAAACCATTTCAGAAAAACATACTCTCCAAAATCCCCTTGTCGCTCCTTCGCTTCTGAGCCCTCTACTGCGCCCGCCGAACAATTAACATAGACATATGAGGTATTTGCTTACTCGAGAGAAATTGGGCTACAAACACAAGTAAAAATTTTCTCCTTTTACCCCTTGCAAACATAAAAAAATTGGGTCTACAAGAACATGCGAGTGTAAAAAATGAAGATTTTGAATTTTCTCCTTCACTTTGCTGCTATTCCTGTGAAACACCTAAAGGGTTAACACACTTACTGAATGTCATTTTGAATACTTTGGGGGGTATAGTTTTTATAATGGGGTCATTTATGGGGTATTTCTAATATGAAGACCCTTCAAATCCACTTCAAACCTGAACTGGTCCCTGAAAAATATTGAGTTTGAAAATTTGGTGAAAATTTGGAAAATTGCTGCTGAACTTTGAAGCCCTCTGGTGTCTTCCAAAAGTAAAAACTCGTCAATTTTATGATGCAATCATAAATTAGACATATTGTATATGTGAATAAAAAAAAATGTATTTTGAATATCCATTTTCCTTACAAGCAGAGAGCTTCAAAGTTAGAAAAATGCAAAATTTTCAATTTTTTTGGCAAATTTGGGGATTTTTCACCAAGAAAGGATGCAAGTTACCATAAAATTTTACCACTATGTTAAAGTAGAATATGTCACGAAAAAACAATCTCGGAATCAGAATGATCAGTAAAAGCATTCCAGAGTTATTAATGTTTAAAGTGACAGTGGTCAGATTTGCAAAAAACTCAGCAAATCACCGGCCGAGGTGGATATTGCTTCATTCCGGGCCCAACACCTCACACTGGAGCTCAGGAAGACAATTTCAGCGGGAAACCAGAGCAGTACACTGTAAGCATCGCAGGGGTGCGGGAGGTAAATAGAGGTAGGGGTTTTACATCCCACACAATTGGAATAGTTTTAAAGCCCCCCATAACACCCCCCCCCTCCCCCCAGCCTGGATAACTCCTTGCAACACATCCATGTGGTACTAAATTGGTGGAATGTGTTCTAAAATACCTTTTGTTTGCAGCACTTCTATAACCTGTATACAGCACAGATATTAGAAACGGTGACCTTACTGAGGTATGTACATAAACTCAGATGACATCTGTTCTGTGTGAATTGTGTTATACCCTTTTTATGTTACATATGCTTGAGTACGAGTCAGGTATGTGTTTTATTTATAGACAAAAGATGTCAGCCTAGGCAATGTATCATGAATTCTTCTGTCCTTTTGTACAATTCTTTTAAACACACAAAATATAAAATTTCTTTTGTCATCTTATGATACACAGTCATGTAATATGTACATATTATTAGAAATCAGGCCTACTTATATTAACAAAAATAAAATGTGTACAATTTTTTTTTTTCTGTGGCCTTTTTTGCAAAACAACATCCACAAGAGGCTCATGGTAATACTCAATCAAATGTAATGACATAAAATGACCTATTGCTTAAATTTATTTGTTGTGTTTTTTCAATTTAAATTGGTTGTCCAGTTATAAATATCTTTTCCCCTTTTCATATCATAGGAGATAAGCACCTGGGTCCTGCCACAGCTGCCGAGACCAGTCTCCGGAGCATTAACCCCACAGATGCTGTGATCAGTCCTGATAATGGTATCTATGGGGTTGACAGGAGTTGACTTACCAGAGTGAGCACTCACTCCCTGCCTCTAGTACAGTGCAGGCGCACAGAGGCTTCAGCCGGCAGGAGCCAGCACTAGCAGAGGGAGTGAGCGCACGCTCTGGTAAGTCATGCCGGGCCACACACACGTCCAGGACATTGGGGGGGAGATGTGCTGAGGAGCTTTGTGTCTCTGGCAGCGGTCCAAGTGGTGACGTTGGGAAGATAGGTGTGGTGGCAGGGGGGCATTGCGAAGCCAAGCCACACCTATCCGACTGTTGCTGACCGGCATCCAAACATGATTTTCACATGGAGAAAACAGCCGGAAGCGCAGCCAAAGGTATGGCTGCATTACATGTGTTCACAACAGTAAGTTCATGTTTATAGTCTAAAATGCAACTCTCACCAATGTTTTAACCTTCAAAAGAGTAGTCTACTGAAAAGTAACTTAAATGCGTTGTGCTCGGGCTGCAAAAAAAAAAAAGGAAAAACTTTAGCTTGCCTTCCTCCGTTCCCCCATAGTGCTGCTACAGCTGTTCGGTCCTCTGGTCTGCTCTTCTTCATTCTTTCGTGTGCACTAGGGATGTCCCGATACCATTTTTTTTTTTAAGACAGAGTACGAGTACCAATACTTTAATTCTAGTACTCGCCGATACCAAGTACTAGTACTTATATTTTAAAGGAAATCTGACACCAGGGTGACGCAGTTTCTGGTGCTGCTTACCGTGCTGATATGTGGGTTCCTTGTTGTGTGCAATGGAGGCGACTGCTGTAGTATGAGCCAAGATTTCTCTCTTCTCCATTGGGCAGAACAGGGAATTTGCATTGGCGGCGAAGCCGATGTCTCTGGAGCGATTGTGCTGATGATCACATGGTGAGCAGCGATAGAAACCAGGTCTACTTATAAATTCAAGTTAGTGCAAGTGACTTGCACCTGTCCGGTGTCGCCGCTCTGCAGCCCCGTACTCATCACTGCCGCTGCCCCGTTCTGCCGTCTGCATCATGGCGTCTTATGGAGGAGCATGTGACGGAAGTGTCCCTCTGCTTCCTCCGTAGCGTTATGCTGTGCGCAGTGGAGTGACATGTGTGTCACATGCTCCTCCATAAGACTCCATGATGTAGACGGCAGAACAGGTCAGCGGCAGTGATGCGGACAACAGAACGGGGCAGCGGAGCACTCCACCAGGTATCGGGGACATTAGACGAATCCCCGATACCATGCAAATACCTGGTATCTTCCCCAATACTAGTATCGGTATTGGGACATCCCTAGTGTGCCCGGGTCATCACACGGGGCTCAGCCTATCACCGACCAAAACGCAACATTGATGTGGCTGGTGAGAGGCTCGGCGCAGTGCGACGAACCGTGCACAGGAAGAAGACCGGACCGGAGGGTGAGTTAACGTTTGTTTTCTTTTCTTCTTCCTTTTTTTTTTTTTTGCAGCCCGAGCACATCTTTATTCCAGATTAAGCAGTTCCTCAGTAATAAAGATAAGCAAACTTTTGTAAAGTTCGACTGGCCGGTTTCGCCGATTTTTTTCAACATTGTCTGTTTTATTTGGCTTGGTTTGATGCGAACCAGTAATTGAATAAACCCCAGACATGTTTCGAACACTGCCTAAGAGCTCTAAAGCTCTGTCTTACACTGCTAGGAATGTATTCAAGTAGTTTTAAAGTGGTTTTATGGCTCAGTTATTACGACGTCGTAACCAAAGGAAACTAACAGCTTTAGTATTGAGCTTAATTTTTTTTAGGCTTATTCACATTAAATTAAGTGGCATAAAGTATCCCTGGTTGTCATTAGATGCCTACCAGTGTTAAAATGCACATGGAGGTTTTGGAATGAACCCTTTTTGGGAGTAACAAGAACTTTTTAGTCTAAGTGAAAAAGATGGCACAGATTTCTCCAGCCATTCAAAAAAATTATCCCTTTCTGGGACTAGCTACAGAATTGGCAGACTTTCATTAGCCAGTGTACAGCAGGAATTGGCAGACTGGTGTTGGTAGTATCTAGCATACAGCAGGGGTGGTGGTAGTACTGTGTAATCAGCATCAAATTTTTCTCCAAATTTTGCAAGCCAGGCAAACCAGGCCTGTCTGGAAGTAACAGATGTGTGACTCACACTTAGACCAGGCACTAGTTTGTTCCAGGAAAGTTTGACAGCACAATTTAGCACTTGGGACAAAACTATTTTTTGGACAAGTTTGCCCCAGCTAGGGTGGAGCCTAGCCGCTGAACGGGATGCACGCATGAGCTCTCCTCTCCCGCCTTGCAGCTGCTAACTACACTATTTTTAGCTTACCTACCGGGTCTGAAATGGTCAAATACGGTAAACATCAACCCAGTGACATACCTGGCACACCGTTAGCCCGGAAAAACACTGTGGACGTCTCGAAATTCTTCACCAGTAAGTCCGAGCGCTCCCCGGCTAGAGGTTCCAAGATGGCGCGGGAGCCTGTGGCACAGAAACACACAGATGAGGAGGACGGAGGAAGCGACTCCGAGGATACCTCCACCTCGACCTTGACCCCGGCCCTCCTCAAATCTTGTATGAAGAAGACCATGATGCAGGCATTGAAGCCGGTAAGAGCTGACTTGGCAGACATAAAGTCGGAGGTCCAAGCAATAGGCTTCCGGACGGAGGCCCTGGAGACTGCGGCCTCGGAGCTTGCAAACCACGCTATGGCGCTGGCGATCAAAACGGACTTGCTGGAGACTCACCTGAATAACGCCCTCACGCTGATTGAAGATCAGGAAAACAGGAGCAGGCGGAAAAATGTGAGGTTTAAAGGCTTACCGGAATCCTGGGCCCCGGACGCCCTTCCCTCTGTAGCGAAAGAAATCTTTGCAGGCCTGCTCGGTACGGAAAGAGCCTCCACGATAGTAATTGAACGGATCCATAGAGCTCTTCGCCCGAGGCCTAAACCTTCGGAGCCACCGAGAGATGTGATCTGTGGTCTCCTCTCCTTTGTTGATTCCGCAGCTATCCTGAGAGCTGCCAGAGAGAAAAGACCTATCTACTACAGTGAGGCAGAAATCTCGCTATATCGCCCACGACCTTACTGAAGAGACGCCTGATGAGACCCCTGTTGGATAAACTGAGAGATGCAGGGGTACCATACGCATGGCTGTTCCCGTTTGGATTATCGGTGATCAAAGACGGTAAGAGGACTGCGATTCGGACACCATCAGACCTAGCTGGTGCCTGGGAACAGATCAGTATTGAGCCAGTAGAGATACCTTCATGGCTCCCGGCTGCCGTAGCGGAACCAATGCCGCCGCTCCCGGTCATTGGCGAATGGAAGAGGGTGGCCAGACCCCGTACCCCCAAGGCAAAGAAACAAGCCCTTGCCTCTACTGCATAAAATGTATGGTCCTAGAATTTACCTGTATGGCACCCCAAGTACCACAGGACTTTGAAGGAGTTCGCTGGAGAAGCATATTCGTGAAGAGATGGGATTCCGGTCCACATCTTGGAATCTCCAGAGACGACGGCACCTCGACAGACTAGGTACACTCCTTTCACCTGTCTCTCTATTCCCAAGGGCTACGGAGGTGAGATACCTGGCATCATTTGCTACCCAGAGACAGTTATCGCCCTGTGAACTGGAAACACCCCCCCTTCCCTCCCCCCCCCCCCCATTAGCTACCGGGACTGGTTTGCACTACACGCTGGACATCTATTCCCTCCCCCCCCCCCCCCCCCCTCTTGTGACCACCGGGACTGTTCTGGACTTTGTACTGGTCTATGACCACCTCCACAGCAAACCAAGGTCTTCGCAATAAGCCAACATTTTCTAACCCCCCCCCCTCATCTCCTTCCCCCCCTCCCCTCTCCCCCTCAGGCCAGATGAACCAACGAATACGCCTGGACCTTCGGTGCTCACATCTTCCCTTGCCTTCCCCCTCAGAGAAGAGACTTTTGATGTGTTTCTCCGTCTCTCCTGTGTTCTGTTATTGTGTGCTATTTGAGGTCGTTGAATGAGCTGTTCCTCTTACTCACCGGCGTAATAACTGGTCTTCATTGTTCAAAATGTATTTACTGGTTGTATTTCACGAACTTGTCTCGCCCGGCTGGGATGTTTCATGTTATCTTGTTATTAAGAGTGTGTTAGTGTGCACCACAGGCTAGGATATCGTTTCCTTTCATACTACTCTCCCCTCCCCCCCCCCCCCCCACTGGCACTCTCCCTACCGCTTTTGGTGCTAGGTACCTGAGTGCACCTGTTACCTGTAACGACTTTCACCTCCAGATCTTTTGTACTACAGCCCACTTTTACATATTGAATCGCAATTTTTTTTTCCCACATCTTCCTTTTCTCACCTGTCTTTATTTATCCTCCCTCTCTTTCTTGTTCTTTTCTTTTGTCTTCCTTTCTCCTCTCCTCCTGCCCCCCCTTCCCTCTTCCTTCTGCTTCTGACATTTTCCTCTGTTCCAATCTTCTCCACTGCCTACTGCACTACCTCTATACCTTCTCCTCCCCCCCCCCTCGTATCCTACATTTCTTCTCCATTGCTTCTTTCTGCTCTACTCGCTTATCCTTTTTTCCTCCATATACCCTCCCTACCTTTTCCATTCCCACACCCTATTCCCTCTCCACCCTTTTTCTCCATGGCATTGCCAACTACCTCCATTTCCCTCTTCCATCAGACCCATACTTTGGACTCACCTCCACTTCACCTCTGTCATCATATCTCCTTCAAGCTTATCTATTTCAAAAGTACCCCCCCCCCCAACCTCAATCTAGACCCCCCCCCCCTTTTGCTGCAGCTTAGATCTCTACACTTCCTCAGACAGAGTTTGTTGAATATTTTCATTTCATCCCTTATTGTTCACTATGTCCGATAGAGCCCTCACAACCTTTGTCTCCTTTAATGTACGAGGTCTGAATACTCCCCAAAAGAGAAGCCATGTAATGAAGATTCTCCATAGGTTGAAACCATCTATAGTTTATTTTCAAGAAACTCATTTTAAGATGCACAAGATACCAAATTTACCTCGCCGCTATTATGACCAGTGGTTCCACTCTTGCCATGATGCCTCGGCATCCAAAGGTGTGTCTACAGCCATACACAAAAGCTGCCCCGATTAAGGTTCTGCAGACTCTCTCGGATTCTGCGGGAAGGTACCTCTTCCTTAATGTCCTATTGTACAATCGCAAGTTAACTCTGGCAAATTTATATGCCCCTAACAATGCCCAGGTGTCATGGCTTTTGGGGGCACTGGATGACCTCCGGGCGTTTGCGGACGGTCCGGTGATATTAGGTGGTGATTTGAATGTTTCGCTTAACCCGCTTTTAGACACCTCTCAAGCACGTACTGCAATTCCACAAAGAGCACTTGCCAAGTTACACTCCAAACTAACTGATTTATCTCTTATAGATGCATGGAGACAGAAAAATCCTTCCGTTCGGGACTACTCCCATTACTCGTCAGTACACGGATCATACCACAGACTCGATTATCTATTACTCCACAAGTCTCTCCTACCGATGCTCACGACCACAGGTATTGACTCTATAACCATCTTCGACCACGCACCTGTACATCTTTCCCTGTCTTTGTCCTCTTTTACCTCAAATTCTTGGCACTGTTGACTGAATGAAAGCATTCTTTCTAACCAGACTGCTCTAGCTGACATCACGCAACAGTTATCCTTGTACTTTGAGTTAAACACTAAATCGGGAACGTCACCCCCAGTAGTTTGGGAGGCCCATAAGGCCTTCATGCGGGGTCTATTTATTTCATGGGGTTCCAAGCTGAAGAAGGAGAGGCAGCGCAGGATCACTGACATTTTGTCTGAAATCTCCGCCCTAGAGAGGATACACAAGCGTACTGAGGCACGAGCAGTTCAGGAGACTTACATCCCTACGCACCACCCTTAACACTCTTCTCGCCGAAAAATCAGCGAAGGCCTACCTCCACCACAGACACCGTATTTATGCGCACGGGGACAAGGGGGGTAAGCTTATGTCCACACTTATAAAGAAGGCGAGGGCAAAACAATACATACATGCAGTGAGAGATGAAGGAGGCCACAGGTTTACAGATACACCCTCCATAGCTAAAGCTTTCCAGAAGTTTTACACCTCTCTGTATAACTTATCGGAAGATGAGTCCCTGGAATCTGCTACCACTCGTAGGGCGGAGACGAAAAGATTTCTATCAACACTACACCTCCCCACTTTAAACGAACACATGCAGACAGAACTCATGCAACCCATTACCCCAGAAGAAGTGCAGAGAGTGATCTCTTCCTTCACACCGGGGAAAAGCCCGGGCCCAGATGGTTTTCCACTGGAATACTATCGTAAATTTGTGGACATTCTGACTCCTCACCTCTGTTTGCGAGGCTCTGTTTGGTGGATCTCCTATCCCTAAGCAATCCCTTGAAGCACATGTCACACTCATTCACAAGGAGGGCAAGGACCCAGAGGACTGTGGGAGCTACAGACCTATATCGCTTCTGAACTTGGACCTCAAAATCTGGGCTAAGTTGCTCTCCTTGAGAATCAAGAGACATCTTCCCCACTTGATAGACATAGACCAGTCGGGATTTGTACCTGGTAGGGAAGGCCGCACAAACACATTGAGACTGCTGACTGCGATCCAACACGCTCACATGAAGAAACTGCCCCTTGTCCTTCTCGGAGTTGATGCCGAGAAGGCTTTTGATAGGGTCAGTTGGGAATATATGAAAGAAACGCTACTCCGCTTTGAATTCCCCCCACAGTTTATAACAGCTCTTATGTCCCTTTACACACGTCCGTATGCTTCGTTGCTGGTCAATGATGACATATCCCCCCCTTTCCAAATCACAAATGGAACCAGGCAGGGGTGCCCCCTGTCCCCTACCCTTTTTATACTGACGATGGAGACGCTTTTGCAGAAGGTTCGACAGCTGACCAATCTCTCAGGTTATAAAACACAGAGGGGAGACCTTAAAGCTCTAGCCTTCGCAGACGATTTGTTATTTCTCTTAACTGACCCTGCACAGGGACTGCCTAGCCTGTTAGATCTGTTCAGGCGGTTTGGCTCGCTGTCGAACTTCAAAGTAAACGTATCGAAGTCGGAACTACTAAACGTTACCTTGCCTGCAGCTAAGGTTAAGGAGATTAGCTCCCTGTCCCCCTTCCCCTGGGCTAAATTGTCCCTCACATATCTGGGTGTTAAGATACCTAGCTCGCTCACAAACATTTTTCCACTTAATTTTAAACCTCTTCTGGCGGAGATTAAGGAGACGTTGGCTGGATATGATCTGCCCCTGATCTCATGGATGGGTAGGAAAAACTTGATTAACTGCTATATACTCCCTAAGGTTAGGTACACACTACAGATGCTACCGATCGCATTGCCGGCCTCTTTCTTCTCCAGCGTCAAGTCACTCTTTTCTAACTTTATTTGGAAACAAAGGAGACCCAGACTAGCGTACTCACTGCTTTCTCGCACAAACGCCCAAGGGGGAATGGATGCACCAGATGTGGAGAAACTCTACAATCTGATACAGCTCCGCAGATGGATAGATTTAGCTATTCCCCTACCGAACTCACCTATCACTCTATAAGTGGCTTCTGTCGCTTACTCTGGGGATCTCCTGACTGACCTGTGGCTCCCTCCTACAACACGTTCTCTCGCACGTTCCAAGGACGTCTTGTTTTCTGGTGTTTTGTCTTCTGCTCGTCTCTTACTTCCCTTACTTTCACCCTCTATTTCCCCTCTACTACCTTCCTCAGTGCTACCAGTGGTCGTGGGCGGAGGGGTGGGAGATCACCCTGATATGTGGAATAAATTGGCCCATATTCCCTTACCACAACTGTTCCCGAACAGAAGGATTCTAACAGAGACGGAAATCAGGCTGCTTTTCCCAGGTACCAGTTTAAATTTTCTACATATTGCTCACTTTCAGAAATGCAGCAGGCTCTTTATAGAAGGCTCTATGCCCCTCAGGGAGCCTACAGACTTTGAGTCAGCTATAGCCTCCCTTGATGTGAAGCGTAGGAAGCTTTCAGCTTTACGCAAACTGTATGATGATTGCTCCCCGTTCCGTCCCCCGGGTTTCCTGCAGTCTTGGGAGAAAGAATTAGATATCTCCTTTACGAGAGAAGAGCAGAGGTTCATACTGACTCATAGTAAGGGGTTCTCGAGATGTGTCCGACTTCAAGAATTACAATACAAACTGACCTCGAGATGGTACAGGACGCCTGATTTCCTATACGCTCACAAGTTAGCAGACTCCGCTCTTTGTTGGAGATGTAAACTTCACACCGGTACCTACATCCACATCTGGTGGACATGTCCGCTTATTGCCCCGTATTGGAGAGGAGTGGAAGACACATGCTCCAAAATCATTGGCAAGAAAATCTCATTGTCCCCAGCATCTGTGCTATTGGGTTGCCCAACCGTCTCGTACTCTCCAGGCAAGTCCTTATTGATCACTCACTTGATCATGGCAGCCAAACATTTGATTCCACTTAAGTGGCTACAACCCTCTCCCCCTCAATGGCGGAGTGGCTGACAAAGGTCCACCAGATCCACATATTTGAAGAGATGTCCAGCAGAGCTAGTAGAACATTAGATGCTCACCAAGTGGTCTGGGAACCATGGAGAGAGTACTCAGTAAACTGAGGGCTGACGAAGGTCTTCTGAGAAGTTTCCTTAACCCTTTTATCTAATTTATGTATAGTTTCAACGATAAAGAAATGTATTCTACCCTAAATGGCTTTACTGCATTATGGTTGTCATTCCCTGCTGCAAGCTATTCCCCTTACCCCCCCACCACCCCTCCCTCCCTCCCTCCCTCCCTCTCTGATGCAACTTTGATGTTACTATATGCTAGTTGATGTTTTTGATACCTGACATATATTGTTACCCTACTATAATTGGAGAAGGCTCTGCTGCGACAGTGTCACCTTCGCCTATCTATGTTCAAGTCTTCTCTGTATGCTGTGTTCTTGACTTTACTATAAAATAAAAACTAATTTGAGAAAAAAAAAAAGTTTGCCCCAGCTAGGCGTCCCAGGCCTGATATTCTAAAAATCTGGACCTCTTCAATTAGGTCGTCCCCCCCCCCGCAGAAATTAACTTCCTGGACACAACCATCATCATTAGGAACAACTCCACCCGCACATCTCTGTATCACAGACATAGTGATAGACCAACCTGCCTCAAAAACAATAGTTTTAGTCCACAATGTGCAGTCATCCACACTGTGGAGAGAGTGCCCATACCAAACTCCAATCATAACCTCAATGGCATCTTCTCCTGAAAACTGTTTTTAATGTGGTCTATCTCATCATGTGTGCAAAATGCCCAACTGCTCTGTATGTGGGTGAAATAGGACAATCACTGCACAAAGGTTCAATTCACGCAGATACAACATTAACAATAAGAGGACAGAGATCCCCGGTGGGAGAACATTTCTGCCAGATTGGAAACAGCATCAGAGATATCTAATTCGCTGTATTAATGGGACAGTTTCCTACTCAAAGGGAGAGAAAAATATGGGAGATCAAACTGAAGTTCAAATTCAATTCTTTAACCTTTCAAGGACACAGGGCGTACAGGTACGCCCCGGTACATAAGGACTGAGGACGTACATGTACGTCCTGGTCCCATAAACGGGGTTTAAACCGTTTTCACCAGCGGAAAACGGGTTACACCCCATGTGTCCCGGTTGCTATGGGCATCCGGGACCCACGGCTAATGCCAGGCACAGTCGATCAGGCCAATGCCCGCCATTAACCCTTTATACGCCGTGATCAAAGTTGCTCGCCGCGTCTAAAAATAAAGTGACTGTTGGTAGGGAAACTTTCATGAAACCCATACCCTCCTTTCCCACAGCTCTCTGGAATTCCCGCTTGACCAACATAACAGTGCATAATAATTATCCCACAATTAAAGCGGCACTAGAAACCTGGACTCTCCCTTCTGTTAGAAATTACCTTTAGAAAAAGGAGACATAACTCTCGATATCCTTCAAACACAGATCCCCAATATAAACTTCTCAACATGGAAAAAAACAGGGTATATCGAAATATGCAGATATAGCAGATAAAGAAAGGAGAATGCTACCATTTACACACACAGCTCAGAAATTCGCCCTTTCACCTTCAGAGTTCTATAAATATCTACATATAAGACATTTTGCCACAACCGTACAGATTCCACTTAATAAAGCCAAATCATTCTATAGTATCTATTTTTTTAATCCCTCTCTGCAACGCAGGGGAATCTCGAGAGCCTACCACTCTCTGTTACCCGTGGCAACACTACCAAGTTGCTGTGGAAAATGGGAGCAGGATTTGGGCAAAACTTTTCCCATGAAGAATGGACCCATGCATTCACCCTAAGCCTTAGAGTATCACATAATGCAACTCACCTGGAAACCACCAGGAAAACTCTATGTAGGTGGTACCTAACCAACAGAAACTCTCGAAAATGTTCCCGGCCACTCTGATATATGTTGGCACTGTAATAACCAAGTGCGGACTATGCTTCACGTGTGGTGGGATTGCGAGGTAATTGTACCCTTTTGGCACAAGGTTTATAATTTCTTATGTACAATAGTGGGTTACGCTCTCCCCTGGGGCCCAGAAGTAGCTCTCCTACATCTGAACCTTGATGACACTGCCCCTACGGACCTTACTATTATAGTACATGGTGGGCCATTTATATGGATACACCTTGATAAAATGGGAATGGTTGGTGATATTAACTTCCTGTTTGTGGCACATTAGTATATGCGAGGGGGGAAACTTTTCAAGATGGGTGGTGACCATGGCGGCCATTTTGAAGTCAGCCATTTGAATCTAACTTTTGTTTTTTCAATAGGAAGAGGGTCATGTGTCACATCAAACTTATTGGGAATTTCACAAGAAAAACAATGATGTGCTTGGTTTTAACGTAACTTTATTCTTTCATGAGTTATTTACAAGTTTCTGACCACTTATAAAATGTGTTCAATGTGCTGCCCATTGGGAGAAGAGGGTTGCATTGACAATCCAACACACTCTTCACACACTGATAGCAACACCGCAGGAGAAATGCTAGCACAGGCTTCCAGTATCCGTAGTTTCAGGTGCTGCACATCTCATATCTTCACAGCATAGACAATTGCCTTCAGATGATCCCAAAGATAAAAGTCAAAGGGGGTTAGATCAGGACTATTTAACTGGCCCACGACGACCAATCCACTTTCCAGGAAACTGTTCATCTAGGAATGCTCGGACCTGACACCCATAATGTGGTGGTGCACCATCTTGCTGGAAAAACTCGGGGAACGTGTCAGGTCCGAGCATTCCTAGATGAACTGTTTCCTGAAAGTGGATTGGTCATCGTGGCTTTCGCCCACTGAACCGCATCTATAGTCGATGTCAGACTGCCCAGGATCTTCATGGCTTGCCGGATGATCACACACCTGTTTTTCAAGAGACACTTGATCTGCTTCCTTTATTTTCTCGCTCTCTTTTGCGAAATGGCGATTTTCATAGATACTGATTTTCTGAACCCTAGAAAAATGACCCTTTGTGATGAATACAGGTGAGACTTCTTTTTGTCGATCATGAACCCATGTTTCTGCATAAAGTCTATCATCTAGTTTACATGGCATGATAGTTCCTGCCCTGATCCACCAGTCGTCCAGGTATGGTACTATATTGACTCCCTGCAGGCGAAGAGCTGCTGAAAGGCGACCACCATCTTTGTGAATACTCTTGGTGATGAACTTAGCCCGAATGGAAGACAGGTGAATTGGAGGTGCCACACTGATCCCCCTACCTTGATTGCAAATCTGACATATTTCCTGAAGAGTGGATGTATTGGTATATTGAGAAATGCATTTGCCAGATCTAGGGTTGCCATGAAGTCCCCTTGATTTAGGATCAGAATTATAGATCTTATATTTTCCATTTTGAAGTGCTTCTTTTGTATAAATTTGTTCAGGTAGGTTAGGTCTATGACTAAACTCCACTTCCCGTTGGTCTTTGGGACTGTAAATATCCTGGAGTACATCCCCTTGAATTGATCCTGTACTGGTACCCACTCTATGGCTTCCTTTGCAAAGAATTCTAGAATCAGAGGGAGAATCTTGCAATCCTGATCTGTGTTCATAAAGAACCTTTCTGGTGGTAGATTTAGTAGTTCCAGCTTGTACCCCCTGTTTATAATAGAAAGGACCCACTTGTCCTCCGTTGTCCGTTTTTCCAGACGGGAAAAAAGGTTCTTAATCTTCCTCCAACTTTGGGCGATGTTAATGTGGCGTCATAATTCTTTCTTTTTTGACGGAGGTTTGGATTTGTTGGAGGGATTATAACATGTATTTCTCCTTTGTCTGTTGAATCTGGATCTTGAATAGTTTCCAGACTGAAAATTTCTTCTGAAGACTTTTGGCGATCTTTTCCATTTTGGTCGTCCCTTGAATGTCTCCTTTTTGGACATCCCTGGAAAAATATCATTTTCATCATTCATATCCTTCAGACTGGCGTCTTACCTCCTTTTATGCGGACCGCCGTTCTGGCACGGCCGCGCGTCTCAGCCAGCTCCGCCCCCTCCACCAACATCACTTCCGGGACACCGCAGCCACGTGTTTGCTTGCTTTCGTGCGTCTGCTGGTTGTAGCGTGCTTGTGAAGGGGATCGCATCCTCAACACCGGGCAGGTTAAAGGGGTACTCCGGTGCTTACACATCTTATCCCCTATCCAAAGGATAGGGGATAAGATGCCTGATTGCGGGAGTCCCGCAGCTGGGGACGCCCGCCATCATGCACGCGGCACCCAGTTTGTAATCAGTGCCCGGAGCGTGTTCGCTCCGGGTCTGATTATGCTCGACCGCAGAGCCGGCGGCGTGTGACTTCACGCCCCCGTGTGACGTCACGCTCCGCCCCTCAATGCAAGCCTACGGGAGGGGGCGTGATAGGTATCACGCCCCCTCCCGTAGGCTTGCATTGAGGGGTGGAGCGTGATGTCACACGGGGGCGGGGGTGTGACGTCACACGCCGCCGGCTCTGCGGTCGAGCATAATCAGACCCGGAGCGAACACGCTCCGGGCACTGATTACAAACGGGATGCCGCGTGCATGATCGCGGGCGTCCCCAGTTGCAGGACTCCCGCGATCAGGCATCTTATCCCTATCCTTTGGATAAGAGATAAGATGTGTAAGCACCAGAGTACCCCTTTAATCTCTCTGGTACTTCACAGTACCTGTAGCGATCAGGTAGGAGCCGGTTTCTATTTGGCTATTCTGCCCGTGGGCAGAATAGCAAGTCAATCAGCCTCTAAGCACTTCACAGTACTATGCATCACTTTGTACAGTTAGGGACTTCACAGTATCCCTAATAAATAAATAAATAAATAAATAAAATAAAAAAAACAATAATGAAAGATATAACAAAATATAAGTTCAGCACCCGAACCACATGACTATCCATAATGAAAGCAGAAGAAAAAAAACTCTGTGTGATATGTCCAGGAATAATTATGTGATGTAGAGGGGGCTCATTAATTATGTTAATCTTAATTATGCTGATTATCTCTTCTGACAAGTTCAGAGAAACAAAGTTAAACCATACTGTGCTGCCGTAGTACGACCAGGAATGAAGATTTAGAATTTTCTCCTTCACTTTGCTGCTATTCCTGTGAAACACCTAAAGGGTTAACACACTTACTGAATATCATTTTGAATACTATGAGGGGTGCAGTTTTTATAATGGGGTCATTTATGGGGTATTTCTAATATGAAGGCCCTTCAAATCCACTTCAAAACTGAACTGGTCCCTGAAAAATTCTGATTTTTTTGAAAAATTAGAATATTGCTGCGGAACTTTGAAGCCCTCTGATGTCTACCAAAGTAAAAACATGTCAACTTTATGATGCAAACATAAAGTAGACATATTGGGGGAGATTTATCAAAACCTGTGCAGAGGAAAACTTGCCCAGTTGCCCATAGCAACCAATCAGCTTGCTTCTTTCATTTTTATGAAGGCCTGTGAAAAATGAAAGAAGCAATCTGATTGGTTGCTATGGGCAACTTGGCAAGTTTTCCTCTGCACAGGTTTTGATAAATCTCCCCCATTGTGTATGTGAATCAATATATAATTTATTTGGAATGTCTATTTTCCTTACAAGCAGAGAGCTTCAAAGTTAGAAAATTTTTCAATGTTTTCATCAAATGTTGGAATTTTTCACCAAGAAATGATGCAAGTATCGACAAACATTTACCGCTAACATAAAGTACAATATGTCACAAAAAACAATCTCGGAATCAAAATGAAAAGTAGAAGCATCCCAAGTTATTAATGGTTAAAGTGATAGTGGTCAGATGTGCAAAAAACGCTCTGCTCCTTAACCCCTTAAGGACCCAGCCAATTTTCACTGTAGGACACGGCCACTTTAAACATTAATAACTCTGGGATGCTTTTACCTTTCATTCTGATTCCGAGATTGTTTTTTCGTGACATATTCTACTTTATGTAAGTGGTAAAATTTTGTCGATACTTGCATCATTTGATGAAAAAAATTGAAAATTTTGCATTTTTTTAAATTTGAAGCTCTCTGCTTATAAGGAAAATGTATATTTCAAATAAATTATATATTGATTCACAAATACAATATGTCTACTTTATGTTTGCATCATAAAGTTGGCATGTTTTTACTTTTGGAAGACATCAGAGGGCTTCAAAGTACAGTAGCAATTTTCCAATTTTTCACAAAATTTTCAAAATCGAAATTTTTCAGGGACCAGTTCTGTTTTGAAGTAGATTTGAAGGGCCTTCTTATTAGAAATACCCCACAAATGATACCATTATAAAAACTGCACCCCTCAAAATATTCAAAATGACATTCAAAAGGTTTGTTAACCCTTTAGGTGTTTCACAGGAATAGCAGCAAATTATAGGAGAAAATTCAAAATCTTCATTTTTTACACTGGCATGTTCTTGTAGACCCAGTTATTGAATTTTTACAAGGGATAAAAGGAGAAAAATCTTCCTAAAATGTGTAACCCAATTTCTCTCGAATAAGAAAATACCTCATATGTGTATGTCAAGTGTTCGGCGGGCGCAGTAGAGGGCTCAAAAGGGAAGGAGCGGCAGTGGGATTTTGGAGAGTGAGTTTTTCTGAAATGGTTTTTGGGGGGCATGTCACATTACGGAAACCCCTATGGTGCCAGAACAACAGCAAAAAAAAAAAACACATGGCATACGATTTTGGAAACTACACCCCTCAAGGCATGTAACAAGGGGTTCAGTGAGCCTTAACACTCCACAGGTTTTTGACGACTTTTCATTAAATTTGGATGTGAAAATGATTTTTTTTTTTCACTAAAATGCTAGTTTTCCCTCAAATTAATTTTTTTTACAAGGGATAATAGGACAAAATGACCCCCAAAATTTGTAACCCCATCTCTTCTGAGTATGGAAATACCCCATGTTAGGACGTAAAATGCTTTGCGGGCAAACTACAATGCTCAGAAGAGAAGGAGTCACATTTGGCTTTTGAAAAGCAAAATTTGCTGAAATGGTTGCGGGGGGCATGCCCCATTTAGGAAGCCACTATGGTTCCAGGACAGCAAAAAAAAAAAACCACATGGCATACTATTTTGGAAACTACACCCCTCAAGGCACGTAACAAGGGGTCCAGTGAGCCTTAACACCCCACAGGTGTTTGACAATTTTTCGTGAAAGTTGGATGTGTAAATTATTTTTTTTTCACAAAAATGCTAGTTTTCCCTCAAATAATTTTTTTTTACAAGGGGTAATAGGACAAAATGCCCCCCAAAATTTGAAACCCCATCTCTTCTGAGTATGGAAATACCCCATGTGTGGACGTCAAGTGCTCAACTACAATGCTCAGAAGAGAAGGAGCGCCATTGAGCTTTTGGGAAAAAATTTGTTTGTAAACGCACATGGCCCCTGACTTCCATTCCAAAACCCCCCGTGGTGCCAGAACAGTGGACCCCCCCACATGTGACCCTATTTTGGTAACTACATCCCTCACAGAATTTAATAAGGGGTGCAGTGAGTATTTACACCCCACTGGCATTTGACAGATCTTTGGAACAGTGGGCTGTGCAAATGAAAAATTACATTTTTCATTTTCACGGACCACTGTTCCAAAAATTTGCCAGACCCCTGTGGGGTGTAAATGCTCACTGTACCCCTTATTACATTACTTGAGGGGTGTAGTTTCCAAAATGGGGTCACATGTGGGTATTTCTTTTTTTGTGTTTATGTCAGAACCACTGTAAAATCGGCCACCCCTGTGCAAATCACCAATTTAGACCTCAAATGTACATGGTGCGCTCTCACTTCTGAGCCTTGTTGTGCACCCGCAGAGCATTTTACGCCCACATATGGGATTTTTCTGTACTCAGGAGAAATTGCGTTACAAATTTTGGGGGTCTTTTTTTCCCTTTTAACGCTTGTGAAAATAAAAAGTATGGGGCAACACCAGCATGTTAGTGTAAAATGTTTAAATATTTTTACACTAACAAGCTGGTGTAGACCCCAACTTTTCCTTTTCATAAGGGGTAAAAGGAGAAAAAGCCCCCCAAAATTTGTAGTGCAATTTCTCCCGAGTGCGGAGATACCCCATATGTGGCCCTAAACTGTTTCCTTGAAATACGACAGGGCTCCGATGTGAGAGAGCTCCATGCGCATTTGAGGACTAAATTAGGGATTGCATAGGGGTATTCTAAGCCAGTGATTCCCAAACAGGGTGCCTCCAGCTGTTGCTAAATAGCCAGCATGCCTGGACAGTCCGTGGCTGTCCGGAAATGTTTTGAGTTGTTGTTTTGCAACAGCTGGAGGCTCCGTTTTGGAAACACTGCCATACAATACGTTTTCATTTTTATTGGGGGTACAGTGTAAGGGGTGTATATGTAGTGTTTTACTCTTTATTATGTGTTAGTGTAGTGTAGTGTAGTGTTTTTAGGGTACATTCGCACTGGCGTGTTACGGTGAGTTTCCCACTAGGAGTTTGCGCTGCGGTGAAAAATTTGCCGCAGCCCAAACTTGAAGCAAGAAACTTACTGTAAGCCGGCCTGTGTGAATGTACCCTGTACATTCACATGCAGGAGCAAACCTCCAGCTGTTTCAAAACTACAACTCCCAGCATGTACTGACAGACCGTGCATGTTGGGAGTTGTACTTTTGCAACAGCTGGAGACACACTGGTTGGAAAACCTTCAGTTAGGTTCTGTTACCTAACTCAGTATTTTCCAACCAGTGTGCCTCCAGCTGTTGCAAAACTACAACTCCCAGCATGTACTGATCGCTGAAGGGCATGCTGAGAGATGTAGTTATGCAATAGCTGGAGGTACGCAACTACAACTCCCAGCATGCCGAGACAGCTATTTGCTGCTTGGACATGCTGGGATTTGCAGTTTAGCAACATCTGGAGGGCTACAGTTTTAGAGAACACTGCAAAGTGATCTCCAAACTGTGGTCCTCCAGCTGTTGCAAAACTACAAATTCCAGCATGCCCTGACAGCAAACAGTTGTTTGGGCATGCTAGGAGTTGTAGTTTTGCAAGATCTGGAGGGCTACAGTTTAGGGACCACTATATAGGTCTCAAACTGTAGCCCTCCAGCTGTTGCAAAACTACATATTCCAGCATGCCCAAACAGCTGTCTGGGCATGCTGAGAGTTGTAGTTTTGCAACATCTGAAGGGCTACAGTTAGAGACCACTGTATAATGGTCTCAAACTGTACCCTCCAGATGTTGCCAGGCAACTCACCGGCTTCCGTCAGATCCAGCCGCACGTCATCGCCGCTCGCCGATCTCCGTCGCCCGCAGCCTCCGTCGCCTGCCCGGATCGGTAAGTGGATCTTCGGCATTCGGTCCCCGTCCTGCCCCGCCTATTGTGGGTGGGCAGGATGGGGAAAACGAAAGTTCACCCCCCCGCCCCCGATCTGCTATTGGTGGTCGCGTCTAGACCACCAATAGCAGGGATAGGAGGGGTGGCACCTCTGCCACCTCACTCCTATCGCTTCAGGGGGGTCGTGGGTGTCTTAGACAACCACGCTACCCCTTATATTCCGGGTCACCGGGTCACTTTAGACTTATCTAATTAGACTTTATTCACTTGCGATTTGCCGCGATCGCCGACATGGGGGGGTCTGATGACCCCCCTGGGCGTTTGCACGGGATGCCTGCTGAACGATTTCAGCAGGCATCCCGGTCCGATCCCCGCACGGCAGGGGCCGGAATTCTCCATGACGTACGCGTACGTCATGGGTCCTTAAGTACCAGGTTGTCATGACGTAAGCGTACGTCAAGGGTCCTTAAGGGGTTAAAGGGGTACTCCCGAGGTAACCTTTTTTTTTTTTTTTTCCTTTAAATCAACTGGTGCCAGAAAGTTAAACAGATTTGAAAATTATTTCTATAAAAAAATCTTAATCCTTCCAGTTCTTTTCAGGAGCTGTATACTAAAGAGAAATCCAAAAAAGAAATGCATTTCCTGTGATGTCCTGACCACAGTGCTCTCTACTGACCTCTGCTGTCCATTTTAGGAACTGTCCAGAACAGGAGAAAATCCCCATAGCAAACATATGCTGCTCTGGACAGTTCCTAAAATGGACAGCAGAGGTCAGCAGAGAACACTGTGGTCAGGACATCACAGGAAATGCATTTCTTTTTTGTATTTCTCTTTAGTATACAGCTCCTAAAAAGTACTTAAGATTAAGGATTAAGATTTTTTTAATAGAAGTGATTTGCAAATCTGGTTAACTTTCTGGCACCGGTTGATTAAAAAAAAAAAAAAAAAAAAGATTTCCATGGGAGTACCCATTTAAAGGTGAAAATTGTCTTTGTCCTTAAGGGGTTAATCAACTCCTGGCTTCCCTGATCCTACACTAAGTGAATGCAGCCCCTGTAAGCACTTACACTGTGATTGATGAGGGGAGGGGGGGGTTGAGAGAGATGGCACAGCAGCAAACTGATAAGAATATTAAGGATGAGTTTTTTTTTTGTTTTTTTTGCAGGATCTACAACTACAGTACTACAACTCCCATTGTAATGTGTCTGTTCGGCCTGTGCCTCTTCAAACCTTAAGCCTCATGGGGGCACAGATGGATCACACTGGGAGTTGTAGTACTTTAACTTTTACTTTGTGAAATGCAGTTCCCCTATAACTCTGCAGCTTCTGTAGAAGTAAGAGGTTCAGCCTTATGGTCAGTTCACACATGCTTATTTATGCTGCAGATTTTGCTGTCTATTGACTTCAATGGCTAACTAAATCTGCAACAGCAAATCTGCAGCAGAAAATACACAATGTGAACTCTCGTACCATGTTACTCGCAGTGAGTTTGAATGGGGACGGGCTCTCTGCAGCCTGTCCACAGTAGATTTTTGGCAGCAGAATTTCCGCTGTGGAAAATCCGCCACAGACCCTGTTGACTGCTGTATATTCGGCACAGACAGACATATTTGCCGGGGACATATAGGGACTCAAGCTGACGTGACTGTAGGACCATATCCCATACTGGGACACCACATATCAGTGTTATCTAATCAGGGTGCATACAGCTGTTGCAAAATGAATTCTCTCCACCCAGGGGTCGCTCCACCCATTGAAGCAGGACAGACTCCCTCTGATCACCTGACTAGTGATGTCAGGTCTCGACACACTGTAACCTTGGAACTCCTGAGACATGAGTAATTTTGTATGCTGTTAAAGGGGTACTCCGCAAAAAAAACATCTTATACCCTACTGAAAGGATACCTGGGGATTCCCAGCCAGTCTCCCATGCCGGGTAGCAGTCTGCGATCTGACGAGAGCAGGCACGTTCAGTTTAGGATGGCCGTTGCCAGGTTCTCATCCTGCATGCTGTGGATTTATGCATCAATAAATCCTTTTAGGAATCGGAGTGGAAAGCGGCAACAGAGCAAAATGTCAACGGCACCCGGGATTCCCAGCCAGTCTCCCATGCCAGTACTTGCCGGGCCCTAAGCCTGGTAGCAGTCTGCGATCTGACGAGAGCAGAAACGATCAGCTTAGCATGGCCGTTGACAGCTTCTCACGCTGTATACTGTGGATTTAAGCATCAACAAATACTTTTAGGAATCGGAGGAGAAAGCGGCAACAGATCAAAACATCAACGGCACCTGCGATTCCCAGCCAGTCTCCCATGCCGGTACTTGCCGGGCAGCAGTCTGCGATCTGACGAGAGCAGTCGAGTTCAGCTTTGGATGGCTGTGGACAGGTTCTCACTCTGTATACTGTGGATTTAAGCATCAATAAATCCTTTTAGGAATCGGAGCCGAAGGTAGCAAAATGAAAACGGCACCCGGGATTCCCAGCCAGCCTCCCACGCCGATACTTGTCGGGCTCTAAGCTGGGTAGCAGTCTGTGATCTGACAAGAGCAGGCACATTCAGCTTAGGATGGCCGTTGACAGATTCTCACTCTGTATACTGTGGATTTAAGCATCAATAAATCTTTTTAGGAATCGGAGTGGAAAGCGGCAACAGAGAAAAATGTCAACGGCACCCAGGATTCCATGCCAGTACTTGCCGGGCACTAAGCTAGATAGCAGTATGCGATCTGACAAGAGCAGACGCATTCAGCTTAGGATGGCCATTGACAGCTTCTCACCCTGTATACTGCATACTGTGGATTTAAGCATCAATTAGTCCTTTTAGGAATCAGAGCCGAAGGCGGCAACATAGCAAAATGAAAACGGCACCCGGGATTCCCTGCCAGTCTCCCATAACGGTACTTGCCGGGCCCTAAGCCTGGTAGCAGTCTGCGATGTGATGAGAGCAGGCACGTTCAGTTTAGGATGGCCGTTGACAGCTTCACACCCTGTAAACTGTGGATTTAAGCATCAATAAATCCTTTTCGGAATCGGAGCGGAAGGCGGCAACAGAGCAAAACGTCAATGGCACCCGGGATTCCCAGCCAGTCTCCCATGCCGATACTTACCGGGCCCTAAGCTGGGGAGCAGTCTGCGATCTGACGAGAGCAGGCGCGTTCAGCTTAGGATGGCCGTTGACAGCTTCACACCCTTTATACCCTTTATACCCTTTATACCCTTTATACCCTTTATACTGTGGATTTAAGCATCAATAAATCCTTTTCGGAATTAGAACGGAAGGCGGCAACAGAGCAAAATGTCAACTGCACCCGGGATTCCCAGCCAGTCTCCCATGCTGGTACTTACCGGGCACTAAGCTGGGTAGCAGTCTGCGATCTGACGAGAGCAGGCACGTTCAGCTTAGGATGGCCGTTGACAGCTTCACACCCTTTATACCCTTTATACCCTTTATACTGTGGATTTAAGCATCAATAAATCCTTTTCGGAATCGGAACGGAAGGTGGCAACAGAGCAAAATGTCAACTGCACCCGGGATTCCTGGCCAGTCTCCCATGCCGGGAAGCAGTCTGCGATCTGACGAGAGCAGGCGCGTTCAGCTTAGGATGGCCGTTCACAGCTTCACACCCTTTATACTGTGGATTTAAGCATCAAAAAATCCTTTTAGGAATCTGAGCGGAAGGCGGCAACAGAACAAAATGTTAACGGCACCTGGGATTCCCAGCCAGTCTCCCATGCCGGTGCTTGCTGGGCAGCAGTCTGCGATCTGACGAGAGCAGGCACGTTCAGCTTAGGATGGCCGTTGACAGCTTCACACCCTGTATATTGTGGATTTAAGCATCAATAAATCCTTTTCGGAATCGGAGCGAAAGGCGGCAACAGAGCAAAACGTCAACGGCACCTGGGATTCCCAGCCAGTCTCCCATGCCAATACTTGCCGGGCAGCAGTCTGCGATCTGACGAGAGCAGATGCATTCAGCTTAGGATGGCCGTTGACAGCTTCACACCCTGTATACTGTGGATTTAAGCATCAATAAATCCATTTCGGAATCGGAGCGGAAGGCGGCAACAGAGCAAAACTTAAACGGCACCCGGGATTCCCAGCCAGTCTCCCATGCTGTTACTTACCGGGCCCTAAGCTGGGTAGCAGTCTGCGATCTGACGAGAGCAGGTGCGTTCAGCTTAGAATGGCTGTTGACAGCTTCAAAACCCTTTATACTGTGGATTTAAGCATCAATAAATCCTTTTAGGAATCGGAGCGGAAGGCGGCAACAGAGCAAAATGTCAACGGCACCTGGGATTCCCAGCCAGTCTCCCATGCCGGGCAGCAGTCTGCGATCTGACGAGAGCAGGCTGGTTCAGCTTAGGATGGCCGTTGACAGCTTCACACCCTGTATACTGTGGATTTAAGCATCAATAAATCCTTTTCGGAATCGGAGCGGAAGGCGGCAACAGAGCAAAACTTAAACGGCACCCGGGATTCCCACCCAGTCTCCCATGCTGGTACTTACCAGGCCCTAAGTTGGGTAGCAGTTTGCGATCTGATGAGAGCAGGCGCGTTCAGATTAGGATGGCCGTTGACAGCTTCACACCCTGTATACTGTGGTTTTAAGCATCAAAAAATTATTTTAGGAATCGGAGCGGAAGGCGGCAACAGAGCAAAACGTCAACGGCACCCGGGATTCCCAGCCAGTCTTCCATGCTGGTACTTACCGGGCCCAAAGCTGGGTAGCAGTCTGCAATCTGACAAGAGCAGGCACGTTAAGCTTAGGATGGCCATTGACAGCTTCACGACTTGTATACTGTGGATTTAAGCATCAATAAATCCTTTTCGGAATCGAAGCGGAAAGCTGCAACATGTCAACTGCACCCAGGATTCCCAACCAGTCTCCCATGCTGGTACTTACCAGGCCCTAAGCTGGGTAGCAGTCTGCGATCTGACGAGAGCAGGCGCGTTCAGCTTAGGATGGCCGTTGACAGCTTCACACCCTGTATACTGTGGATTTAAGCATCAATAAATCCTTTTCGGAATCGGAGGGGAAGGCGGCAACAAAGCAAAACGTCAACGACACCCGGGATTCCCAGCCAGTCTCCCATGCTGGATCTTACTGGGCCCTAAGCTGGGTAGCAGTCTGCGATCTGACGAGAGCAGGCACGTTCAGCTTAAGATGGCCGTTGACAGCTTCACACCCTTTATACTGTGGATTTAAGCATCAATAAATACTTTTCGGAATCAGAGCGGAAGGCGGCAGCAGAGAAAATGTCAACGGCACCCAGAATTCCCAGCCAGTCTCCCATGCCAGTACTTACCAGGCCCTAAGCTGGGTAGCAGTCTGCGATCTGATGAGAGCAGGCGGGTTCAGCTTAGGATGGCTGTTGACAGCTTCACGCCTTGTATACTATGGATTTAAGCATCAATAAATCCTTTTCGGAATAAGAGCGGAAGGCGGCAACAGAGCAAAATGGCAACTGCACCCGGGATTCCATGCCAGTCTCCCATGCCGGTACTTACCGGGCCCTAAGCTGAGTAGCAGTCTGCGATCTGACAAGAGCAGGCGCGTTCAGCTTAGGATGGCCATTCACAGCTTTACACCATTTATACTGTGGATTTAAGCATCAATAAATAATTTTAGGAATCGGAGCGGAAGGCGGCAACAGAGCAAAATATCAACGGCACCTGGAATTCCCAGCCAGTCTCTCATGCCAGTACTTGCCGTGCAACAGTCTGCGATCTGACGCGTTCAGCTTAGGATGGCCGTTGACAGCTTCACGCCTTGTATACTGTGGATTAAAGCATCAATAAATCCTTTTAGGAATCGGAGCGGAATGCGGCAACAGAACAAAATGTCAACGCCCCCTGGGATTCCCAGCCAGTCTCCCATGCCGGTACTTGCCGGGCAGCAGTCTGCGATCTGACGAGAGCAGTCACGTTCAGCTTAGGATGGTCCTTGACGGGTTCTTACCCTGTATACTGTGAATTTAAACATCAATAAATCCTTTTCGGAATCAGAGCGGAAGGCGGCAACAGAGAAAATGTCAACGGCACCCAGGATTCCCAGCCAGTCTCCCATGCCGGTACTTACCAGGCCCTGAGCTGGGAAGCAGTCTGCGATCTGATGAGAGCAGGCAGGTTCAGCTTAGGATGGCCGTTGACAGCTTCTCGCCTTGTATACTATGGATTTAAGCATCAATAAATAATTTTCGGAATCGGAGCGGAAGGCGGCAACAGAGCAAAATGTCAATGGCACCCGGGATTCCCTGCCAGTCTCCCATGCAGTTACTTATCGGGCCCAAGGCTGGATAGCAGTCTGCGATCTGACAAGAGCAGGCACGTTCAGCTTAGGATGGCTGTTGATAGCTTCATGTCTTGTATACTGTGGATTTAAGCATCAATAAATCCTTTTCGGAATCGGAGCTGAAGGCGGCAACAGAGCAAAACGCCAACCGGGATTGCCAGCCAGTCTTCCATGCTGGAGCTTACCGGGCCCAAAGCTGGGTAGCAGTCTACAATCTGACGAGAGCAGGCACGTTCAGCTTAGGATGGCCGTTCACAGTTTCACACCCTTTATACTGTGGATTTAAGCATCAATAATTCCTTTTAGGTATCGGAGCGGAAGGCGGCAACAGAGCAAAATGTCAACGGCACCTGGAATTCCCAGCCAGTCTCTCATGCCAGTACTTGCCGGGCAACAGTCTGCGATCTGACGAGAGCAGGCGCGTTCAGCTTAGGATGGCCGTTGACAGCTTCACGCCTTGTATACTGTGGATTAAAGCATCAATAAATCCTTTTAGGAATCGGAGCGGAATGCGGCAACAGAACAAAATGTCAACGCCCCCTGGGATTCCCAGCCAGTCTCCCATGCCGGTACTTGCCGGGCAGCAGTCTGCGATCTGACGAGAGCAGTCACGTTCAGCTTAGGATGGTCCTTGACAGGTTCTTACCCTGTATACTGTGAATTTAAACATCAATAAATCCTTTTCGGAATCAGAGCGGAAGGCGGCAACAGAGAAAATGTCAACGGCACCCAGGATTCCCAGCCAGTCTCCCATGCCGGTACTTACCAGGCCCTGAGCTGGGAAGCAGTCTGCGATCTGACGAGAGCAGGCGCGTCCAGCTTAGGATGGCTGTTGACAGCTTCTCACCCTTTATACTGTGGATGTAAGCATCAATAAATCCTTTTCGGAATCGGAACGGAAGACGACAACAGAGCAAAATGTCAACTGCACCCGGGATTCCCAGCCAGTCTCCTATACCGGTACTTACCAGGCCCTAAGCTGGGTAGCAGTCTGCAATCTGACGAAAGCAGGCACGTTTAGCTTAGGATGGCCATTGACAGCTTTACACCCTGTATACTGTGGATTTAAGAATCAATAAATCCTTTTCGGAATCAAAATGGAAGGCAGCCACAGAGCAAAATGTCAACTGCACCCGGGATTCCCTGCCAGTCTCCCATACCGGTACTTACCAGGCCCAAGGCTGGATAGCAGTCTGCGATCTGACGAGAGCAAGCGCGTTCAGCTTAGGATAGCTGTTGACAGCTTCACACCTTGTATATTGTGGATTTAAGCATCAATAAATCCTTTTCGGAATCGGAGTGGAAGGCGGCAACAGAGCAAAATGTCAACGGCATCCGGGATTCCCAGCCAGTCTCCCATGCTGGTAATTACCGGGCTCAAGGCTGGATAGCAGTCTGCGATCTGACGAGAGCAGGCACGTTCAGCTTAGGATGGCTGTTGATAGCTTCATGTCTTGTATACTGTGGATTTAAGCATCAATAAATCCTTTTCGGAATCGGAGCTGAAGGCGGCAACAGAGCAAAACGCCAACCGGGATTCCCAGCCAGTCTTCCATGCTGGTGCTTACCGGGCCCAAAGCTGGGTAGCAGTCTACAATCTGACGAGAGCAGGCACGTTCAGCTTAGGATGGCCGTTCACAGTTTCACACCCTTTATACTGTGGATTTAAGCATCAATAATTCCTTTTAGGTATCGGAGCGGAAGGCGGCAACAGAGCAAAATGTCAACGGCACCTGGGATTCCCAGCCAGTCTCCCATGCCAGTATTTGCCGGGCAGCAGTCTGCGATCTGACGAGAGCAGGCGGATTCAGCTTAGGATGGTCGTTGACAGCTTCACACCCTGTATACTGTGGATTTAAGCATCAATAAATGCTTTTCGGAATCTGAGCGGAAGGCGGCAACATAGCAAAATGTCAACTGCACCCTGGATTACCAGCCAGTCTCCGATGCCAGTACTTACCGGGCCCTAAGCTGGGTAGCAGTCTGCGATCTGACGAGAGCCGGCACGTTCAGCTTAGAATGGCCGTTGACAGCTTCTTGCCTTGCATACTGTGGATTTAAGCATCAATAAATCCTTTTCGGAATCGGAGCGGAAGGCGGCAACAGAGCAAAATGTAAACGGCACCCAGGATTCCCAGCTAGTCTCCCATGCTGGTACTTGCCAGGCCCTAAGCTGGGTAGCAGTCTGCAACCGGAAGAGAGCAGGCAGGTTCAGCTAAGAACGGCCGTTGACAGCTTCTCGCCTTGTATACTGTGGATTTAAGCATCAATAAATCCTTTTATGAATCAGAGCGGAAGGTGGCAACAGAGCAAAACGTCAACGGCACCCGGGACTCCCAGCCTGTCTCCTATGCTGGTACTTACCAGGCCCTAAGCAGGGTAGCAGTTTGCGATCTGACGATAGCAGGCGCATTCAGTTTAGGATGGCCGTTGACAGCTTTACACCCTGTATACTGTGGATTTAAGAATCAATAAATCCTTTTCGGAATCAGAATGGAAGGCAGCAACAGAGCAAAATGGCAACAGCACCCGGGATTCCCAGCCAGTCTCCCCTGCCGTTACTTACCAGGCCCAAGGCTGGGTAGCAGTCTGCGATCTGACGAGAGCAGGCGCGTTCAGCTTAGGATGGCCGTTGACAGCTTCACGTCTTGTATACTGTGGATTTAAGCAATAATAAATCCTTTTTGGAATCGGAGCAGAAGGCGGCAACAGAGCAATATGTCAACTGCACCCAAGATTCCCAGCCAGTCTCCCATGCCAGTATTTGCCGGGCAGCAGTCTGCAATCTGACGAGAGTAGGCGCGTTCAGCTTAGGATGGCCGTTGACAGCTTCACACCCAGAATACTATCGATTTAAGAATCAATAAATCCTTTTCGGAATCGGAGAGAAAGGCGGCAACAGAGCAAAACGTCTACGACACCCGGAATTCCCAGCCATTCTCCCATGCTGGTACTTACCGGGCCCTAAGCTGGGTAGCAGTCTGCAATCTGACGAGAACAGGCACGTTCAGCTTAGGATGGCGGTTGATAGCTTCAGGCCTTGTATACTGTGGATTTAAGCATCAATAAATCCTTTTCAGAATCGGAGCGAAAGGCGGCAACAGAGCAATATGTCAACTGCACCCGGGATTCCCAGCCAGTCTTCCATGCCGGTACTTACCGGGCCCTAAGCTGGGTAGCAGTCTGCGATCTCACGAGAGTAGGCGTGTTCAGTTTAGGATGGCTGTTGACAGCCTCATGCCCTTTATACTGTGCATTTAAGCATCAATAAATCCTTTTCGGAATCAGAACGGAAGGCGGCAACGGAGCAAAACGTCAACTGCACCCGCGATTCCCAGCCAGTCTCCCATGCCGGTACTTACCGGGCCCTAAGCTGGTTAGCGGTCTGCGATCTGACGAGAGCAGACGCGTTCAGCTTAGGATGGCCGTTAACAGCTTCACACTTTGTATACTGTGAATTTAAGCATCAATAAATCATTTTCGGAATCGGAGCGGAAGGCGACAACAGAGCGAAACATCATCGGCACCCGGGATTCCCAGCCAGTCTACCATGCTGGTACTTACTGGGCCCTACGCTGGGTAGCAGTCTGCAATCTGACGAGAGCAGGCAAGTTCAGCTTAGGATGGCCGATGTCAGCTTCAAGTCTTGTATACTGTGGATTTAAGCATCAATAAATCCTTTTCTGAATTGGAGCGGAAGGCGGCAACAGAGCAAAATGTCAACTGCACCCGGGATTCCCAGCCAGTCTCCCATGCTGGTACTTACCAGGCCCTAAGCTGGGTAGCAGTCTGCGATCTGACGAGAGCAGGCGCGTTCAGCTTAGGATGGCCGTTGCCAGCTTCTCACCCTGTATACTGTTGATTTAAGCTTCAATAAATGCTTTTCGGAAGCGGAACTGAAGGCGGCAACAGAGCAAAATGTCAACTGCACCCGGGATTCCCAGCCAATCTCCCATACCGGTACTTACCGGGCCCTAAGCTGGGTAGCAGTCTGCAATCTGACGAGAACAGGCGCGTTCAGCTTAGGATGGCCGTTGAAAAATTCACACCCTTTATACTGTGGATTTAAGCATCAATAAATCCTTTTCGAAATCGGAGCGGAAGGCGGCAACAAAGCAAAATGTCAACGGCACCCGGGATTCCCAGGCAGTCTCCCATGCTGGTTCTTACCGGGCCCTAATCTGGGAAGCAGTCTGCGATCTGACAAAAGTAGGCGCGTTCAGCTTAGGATGGCCGTTGACAGCTTCCCACCCTTTATACTGTGGATTTAAGCATCAATAAATCCTTTTCGGAATCGGAGCGGAAGGCGGCAACAGAGCAAAATGTCAACGGCACCCGGGATTCCCAGCCAGTCTCCCATGGAACGGAAGGCAGCTGGGTAGCGGTCCGTGATCTGACGAGAGCAGGCGCGTCCGGCTTAGGATGGCCGTTGACAGCTTCACACCTTGTATACTATGGATTTAAGCATCATTAAATCTTTTCCGAATCGGAGAAGCTGGAGGCAACAGAGCAAAATGTCAACTGCACCCGGGATTCCCAGCCAGTCTCCCATGCTGATACTTACCGGGCCCTAAGCTGGGTAGCAGTTTGCGATCTGACGAGAGCAGGCACGTTCAGCTTAGGATGGCTATTGACAGCTTCACAACCTTTATACTGTGGATTTAAGCATCAATAAATCCTTTTCGGAAACGGAACGGAAGGCGGCAACAGAGCAAAATGTCAACTGCACCCAGGATTCCCAGCCAGTCTCCCATACCAGTACTTACCGGGCCCTAAGCTGGGTAGCAGTCTGCAATCTGACGAGAGCAGCCGTGTTCTGCTTAGAATGGCCGTTGACATCTTCACACCCTGTATAGTGTGGATTTAAGCATCAATAAATCCTTTTCGGAATCGGAGCGGAAGGCGGCAACAGAGCAAAATGTCAACGACACCCGGGATTCCCAGCCAGTCTCCCATACCGGTACTTACCGGGCCCTAAGCTGGGTAGCAGTCTGCGATCTAACGAGAGCAGGCGCATTCAGCTGAGGATGGCCGTTGACAGCTTCACACCCTTTATACTGTGGATTTAAGCATCAATAAATCCTTTTCGGAATCAGAGCGGAAGGCGGCAACAGAGAAAACGGCAATGGCACCCAGGATTCCCAGCCAGTCTCCCATGCCCGTACTTACAAGGCCCTAAGCTGGGTAGCAGTCTGCAATCGGACGAGAGCAGGCAGATTCAGCTTAGAATGGCCGTTGACAGCTTCTCGCCTTGTATACTGTGGATTTAAGCATCAATAAATCTTTTTCGGAATCGGAGCGGAAGGCGGCAACAGAGCAAAATGGCAACTGCACCCGGGGTTCCCAGCCAGTTTTCCATGCCAGTACTTAACGGGCCCTAAGCTGGGTAGCATTCTGCGATCTGACGAGAGCAGGCGCGTTCAGCTTAGGATGGCTGTTGACAGCTTCTCACCCTTTATACTGTGGATTTAAGCATCAATAAATCCTTTTCGGAATCGAAACCGGAACCGGAATGGAAGGCGACAACAGAGCAAAATGGCAACTGCACCCGGGATTCCCAGCCAGTCTCCCATTATGGTACTTACCGGGCTCTAAGCTGGGTAGCAGTTTGCAATCTGACAAGAGCAGGCACGCTCAGCTTAGGATGGCAGTTGTCAGCTTCACACCCTTTATACTGTGGATTTAAGCATCAATAAATCATTTTCGGAATCGGAACGGAAGGCGGCAACAGAGCAAAATGTCAACTGCACCCGGGATTCCCAGCCAGTCTCCAATGCTGGTACTTATTGGGCCCTAAGCTGGGTACCAGTCTGCGATCTGACAAGAGCAGGCGCGTTCAGCTTAGGATGGCCGTTGACAGCTTCACTCCCTTTATACTGTGCATTTAAGCATCAATAAAGCCTTTTCGGAATCGGAACGGAAGGCGGCAACAGAGCAAAATGTCAACTGCACCAGGGATTCCCAGCCAGTCTCCCATGCCGGTACTTACCGGGCCCTAAGCTGGGTACCAGTCTGCGATCTGACGATAGAGCAGGAACGTTCAACTTAAGATGGCCATCAACAGCTTCACACCTTGTATACTGTGGATTTAAGCATCAATAAATCCTTTTCGGAATCGGAGCGGAAGGCGGCAACAGAGCAAAACGTCAACGGCACTCGGGATTCCCAGCCAGTCTCCCATGACGGTACTTACCGGGCCCAAAGCTGGGTAGCAGTTTGCGATCTGACGAGAGCAGGCACGTTCAGCTTAGGATGGCCGTTGAGAGCTTCTTGCCTTGTATACTGTGGATTTAAGCATCAATAAATCCTTTATGGAATCGGAGCAGAAGACAGCAACAGAGCGAAATGTCAACTGCACCCGGGATTCCCAGCCAGTCTCCCATGCCGGTACTTACCAGGCCCTAAGCTGGGTAGCAGTTTGCGATCTGACGAGAGCAGGCACGTTCAGCTTAGGATGGCCATTGACAGCTTCACACCCTTTATACTGTGGATTTATGCATCAATAAATCATTTTCGGAATCAGAACAGAAGGCGGCAACAGAGCAAATTGTCAACGGCACCCGGGATTACCAGCCAGTCTCCCATGCTGGTACTTACCGGGCCCTACACTGGGTAGCAGTTTGCAATCTGACGAGAACAGGCGCGTTCAGCTTAGGATGGCCGTTGACAGCTTCACTCCCATTATACTGTGCATTTAAGCATCAATAAATCCTTTTCGGAATCGGAAAGGAAGTCGGCAACAGAGCAAAATGTCAACTGCACCCGGGATTCCCAGCCAGTCTCCCATGCCGGTACTTACCAGGCCCTAAGCTGGGTACCAGTCTGCGATCTGACGAGAGCAGGCGCTTTCAGCTTAGGATGGCCGTCGACAGCTTCACTCCTTGTATACTGTGGATTTAAGCATCAATAAATCCTTTTCGGAATCGGAGCGGAAGGCGGCAACAGAGCAAAACGTCAACGGCACCCGGGATTCCCAGCCAGTCTCCCATGATGGTACTTACCGGGCCCAAAGCTGGGTAGCAGTTTGCCATCTGACGAGAGCAGGCGCGTTCAGCTTAGGATGGCCATTGACAGCTTCACACCCTTTATACTGTGGATTTAAGCATCAATAAATCCTTTTCGGAATCAGAACTAATTTTGGGAGGCTTTTTCTACTTTCACCCCTTATGAAAAGGTGAAGTTGGGGTCTACACCAGCATGTTAGTGTAAAAAAATAATAAAAATTTACACTAACATGCTGGTGTTGCCCTATACTTTTCATTTTGACAAGAGGTAAAAGGGAACAAAGACCCCCAAAATATGTAATGCAATTTCTCCCGACTACGGAGATACCCCATATGTGGGCACAAAGTGCTCTGGGGGCGCACAGCAAGGCCCAGAATGGAGAGTGCACCATGTACATTTGAGGTGATTTGCACAGGGGTGGCTGATTGTTACAGCGGTTTTGACAAACGCAAAAAAAAAAAAAAAACACATGTGACCCCATTTCGGAAACTAGGGATGCAGTGAGAATTCACACCCCACTGGTGTCTGACAGATCTTTGGAACAGTGGGCTGTGCACATTAAAAATTTTGTACAGCCCACTTTTCCAAAGATTTGACAGACACCAGTGGGGGGTAAATGCTCACTGTACCTCTTGAAATGTTCCTCAAGGGGTCTAGTTTCAAAAATGGTATGCCATGTGGGGGTTATTTTGCTGTCCTGGCAACATAGGGGCTTCCTAAGTGTGACATGCCTCCCGAGCAAAATTTGCTCTCAAAAAGCCAAATATGACTCCTTCTCTTGAGCATTGTAGTTCGCCCGTAGTGCGCTTAAGGTTAACTTATGGGGTACCTCCATACTCGGAAGAGATGGAGTTACTCATTTTGGGGGGTATTTTCTGCTATTAACCCTTGCAAAAATGTGAAATTTGGGGGGGAAACACACATTTTAGTGAAAATAAACATTTTTTTTTTAACGTATGCAAAAGTCGTGAAACCCCTGTGGGGTATTAAGGCTCACTTTATTCCTTGTTACGTTCCTGAAGGGGTCTAGTTTCCAAAATGGTATGCCATGTGGGTATTTTTTGCTGTCCTGGCACCATAGGGGCTTCCTAAATGCGACATGCCCCCGAGCAAAATTTGCTCTCAAAAAGCCAAATATGACTCCTTCTCTTCTGAGCATTGTAGTTCGCCCGTAGTGCACTTCAGGTCAACTTATGGGGTACCTCCATACTCAGAAGAGATGGGTTTACAAATTTTGGGGGCTATTTTCTGCTATTAATTCTTGCAAAAATGTGAAATTTGGGGGGAAACACATTTTAGTGAAAATTTATTTTTCTTTTTTTTACATGCAAAAGTCGTGAAACACTTGTGGGGTATTAAGGCCCACTTAATTCCTTGTTACGTTCCTCAAGGGGTCTAGTTTCCAAAATTGTATGCCATGTGTTTTTTTTCCTGTTCTGGCACCATAGGGGCTTCCTAAATGCAACATATCCCCCAAAAACCATTTCAGAAAAACGTACTCTCCAAAATCCCCTTTTCGCTCCTTTGCTTCTGAGCCCTCTACTGCGCCCGCCGAACACTTTACATAAACATATGAGGTATGTGCTTTCTCGAGAGAAATTGGGCTACAAATATAAGTATACATTTTCTCCTTTTACCCCTTGTAAAAATTAAAAAATTGGGTCTACAAGAACATGCGAGTGTAAAAAATGAAGATTGTGAATTTTCTCCTTCACTTTGCTGCTATTCCTGTGAAACACCTAAAGGGTTAAAATGCTGACTGAATGTCATTTTGAATACTTTGAGGGGTACAGTTTTTATAATGGGATCATTTGTGGGGTATTTCTAAGATGAAGACCCTTCAAATCCACTTCAAACCTGAACTGGTCCCTGAAAAATTGTGATTTTGGAAATTTTGTGAAAAATTGGAAAATTGCGTCTGAACTTTGAAGTCTTCTGGTGTCTTCCAAAAGTAAAAACATGTAAATTTTATGATGCAAACATAAAGTGAACATATTGTATATGTGAATAAAAAAAATGATTTGGAATATCCATTTTCCTTACAAGCAGAGAGCTTCAAAGTTAGAAAAATGCAAAAGATTCAAATTTTTCATCAAATTTGGGGATTTTTCACCAAGAAAGGATGCAAGTTACCAAAAAAATTTACCACTATGTTAAAGTAGACTATGTCACGAAAAAGTCTCGGAATCAGAATGATAACTAAAAGCATTCCAGAGTTATTAATGTTTAAAATGACAGTGGTCAGATGTGCAAAAAATGGCTGGGTCCTTAAGGGGTTAATATTTGTCCAGCAAGAGACTATTGGAAAACCAGAGGGCTAAATGAATAAAGAGAAACAACTAGTTGGAGAAAATACTGAGAATCTGAAGACTCCAATGGCACGTCTAGCGCTGCCGCAGTCTGAGGAGCCTGTGAGGTAACGGGCGCGTAATGCTGAATAGTGGAGAGAGGGACAGAGAGAGAATCTCGCGGGAACCGCCCAGTTTAGAAGCAAATTCCCATAGCAAACCTCTTCTAAACTGGGCGGTTACCGAGACACGTGTCATCAGAGATTACTTAGACAGAAAATAACAACCTAAACTTCAGAAGCTCATAAGTACTGAAAGGATTAAGATTTTTTAATAGAAGTAATTTACAAATCTGTTTAACTTTCTGGAGCCAGTTGATATTTAAAAAAAAAAAAGTTTTTCCCTGGATAACCCCTTTAAGGGGTTAAGGAACGCCTATACCTCTTATAACCTATGCCGTGTGCTGATTGGTGGATACCTTGCTGATTACCTACCTGCTACCACCTGCGTTCACCTGTGTTTTTTCTCTTCTTATTTCCGTTAACTCTTTTGCTGCTGTTTTTTTCACTAAAAGAAAGATTTGGCACTATAATACTCGCCTCTTGCTTGTAATAAAATCCTGTATTAGTAGGTCTCTCCCATTGACTATGCGTGAAGCAAACATAATTCTGCTGTTAAAAAAGGGAAATAACCTTCTTTCAGCTGATTCATATAGACCCATCTCTCTATTAAATTCAGATGCCAAAACTATTGCCAAGGTTTTGGCAATGAGATTGGCAAAGGTTTGTAACAAAATTATTGCTACTGACCAAACCGGCTTTGTACCGAGCCGAAATAGTCATGATAATTTGATTAAGCTGTCTGCTAATATTCATATGCCGGAGTAGGGGCTCCGATCCATTCTGTCGATAGATGCCATGAAGGCCTTCGACAGGGTAGATTGTAGCTACCTCAGGCAGGCGATGGAGAGGTTTGTGTTGGGTGGCAGATTTTTGGAATGGGTCAGGGTCCTGTATGTTTTAGATCTTAATAAAAATATCAGATTTTAAAAAAAAGAGAAGTTTTCCAGGTCCTTATACGGCAAGGACTGAAGGTCAAGCCATCCAAGTGTCACCTGTTAAAGCCACAAGTGCACTATCTAGGACATGTAGTAAGTGCCGATGGTGTCCAACCTGACCCCCAGAAAAGAAGTGCTGTGAGGAACTGGCCTACACCCAAGACAGTACGAGACGTCATAAGTTTCCTGGGATTTGCCGGCTACTACCGACTTTTCATCCCTCACTTTGCACAAATTGCTGGCCCCTTGACTGCCTTACTGAGGGGTACTGCCAAGGAAAATTATAATGGGAGGCTCCCGACACAATGGGCTGAAGACCAAGAAACTGCCTTCCGAGCTTTAAAGTACCTTCTTACAGAACCTCCTATCTTGGCCTATCCGGACTACGGTAAGCCGTTCCGCTGATATACTGAGGCCAGTTTCGAAGGACTGAGAGCAATCTTATCTCACCTCCAAGATGGTAAAGAGAGGGTAATAGCCTACGCCAGCCGTCATCTTCGTGGCGCGGAAAGGAACGATGACAACTATAGCTCTTTCAAGTTGGAGCTCTTGGCCCTGGTCTGGGCCATCACTGAAAAATTCAAGGATTATCTGGCGGCCACCCCCTTCACGGTCTATACGGACAACAATCCCTTGGCCCACTTGAACGCTGTTAAGTTGGGGGCTATTGAACAGTGCTGGGTCTCCCGGTTGGCCAATTATAACTTCAGTATTAAGTACTGCAGTGGAAAATCCAATGTCAATGCGGATGCTCTCTCCCGGATGGCCCCAGGTGAAGAACCCCCTACAGGGGACGAATGGGAAGATGTGGAAATGCCACCCTTCTACCAACGGTTCATGAGCCAGAATGCTCTAACGGCCCAAGAGGGTGACGAACCCGGACCTCTGGAAGTCCCTGAAGACCAATACACGTGGAAGACTCTGCAGGATGAAAGCTGGGTCATAGGGGACCTCTTGAATTACTGCCTCCACAAGAAGGTGCCCACTCGACTCCACAAGCAGCAAGGGGACTTTGAACTGAGACAGTTGTGGTGACAGCGAAATCGCCTATTCCTCCATGAGGGGCTGCAATACAGAAACTCATTGGACCCGGTGTCTTGAGAACGGGTGCATCAAATTGTAATCCCCAGAAGAGATGCAGCTATGGTCCTGAATGCATATCACGACCAGTCGGGGCATTTTGGAATCCATTAGACAGAGGCCACTATTCGCCGAAGATTTTATTGGATAGGAATGCGAGGAGACATCGAAATATGGTGTGCTGAATGCACCATGTGCAATGTCATCAGGAACCCCCAAAAAGATGCAAGAGCACCCTTGCACCCCATCCATACTGAGAGGCCTAATCAAATGGTTGCCCTTGACCATGTGAAGCTGACCCCCACTCGATCTGGCTATTGCTATGCCTTGACCATGGTGGAACATTACTCTAAGTGGGTGGTTGTTGTTCCCGTCAAGGATCTGACCGCCAAGCCACTGGATCCAGCCCTTGGGGTGTCCCGAAGCAGTCCTCACTGATCGAGGGACGGCCTTCGAAGCTCAGTTGTTCCAGGAACTCTGCCAGCTGCATGATTGTAAGAAGCTCAGAACGATAGCTTACCATCCTCAGGGAAATGGGCTCTGTGAAAGGATCAACCAGGTGTTTATCCATATGCTCCGAGCAGCTTCTGTCTCGAAACACGAAGAGTGGCCCCGACTACTGCCTGAGTTTTTGTAAATCTACAACAACACTACTCATTGTTCTACAGGGTATACCCCCTTCTTTCTCATGATGGGAAGACATGGTCAATTGCCGAAGGACAGAACTTTTGGGCTACAGGCCCCTTTAAATAACTCCCCTCAAGTCTTGCAGGACTGGGTCTCTGAACATCGCAGGAGAATCAAAGAAGCCCAAGACATTGTGGAGAAAAAATGGGCGAAGCCCAGGGCTGACAGCAAAAAAAGTCGGCATGCCTCGGCTCAACCCCTGCAGCTGGGAGACAAAGTTTGGCTCAGGAAATTCCCAAGAACTCATGAGCTGGATTCTCTATGGGAAACAGAACCCTATACTATTACTGCAATTCCTTATCCCGACACAGATGTGTATGACATACAGAAAAAAGGGTTTGAGCCACAGGTGGTTGTTACGCCTAGCGCTCCGGGCCCCCGCTCCTCCCCGGAGCGCTCACGGCGTCTTTCTCCCTGCAGCTCCCCGGTCAGTCCCGCTGACCGGGAGCGCTGCTCTGTCATGGCCGTTGGGGATGCGATTCGCACAGCGGGACGCGCCCGCTCGCGAATCGCATCCCAGGTCACTTACCCGTTCCCGTCCCCTGCTGTCATGTGCTGGCGCGCGCGGCTCCGCTCTCTAGGGCGCGCGCGCGCCAGCTCCCTGAGACTTAAAGGGCCAGTGCACCAATGATTGGTGCCTGGCCCAATTAGCTTAATTGGCTCCCACCTGCTCCCTGGCTATATCTGGTCTCCTCCCTTGCACTCCCTTGCCGGATCTTGTTGCCCTTGTGCCTAGTGAAAGCGTTTTGTGTGTTTAAAGCCTGTGTACCAGAACTTCTGCTATCTCCCCTGACTACGAACCTTGCCGCCTGCCCCCGACCTTCTGCTACGTCCGACTTTGCTTCTGCCTACTCCCTTGTACCTCGCCTATCTTCAGCAGTCAGAGAGGTGAGCCGTTGCTAGTGGATACGACCTGGTCACTACCGCCGCAGCAAGACCATCCCGCTTTGCGGCGGGCTCTGGTGAAAACCTGTAGTGGCTTAGAACCGGTCCACTAGCGCGGTCCTCGCCATCCCTCTCTGGCACAGAGGATCCACTACCTGCTAGCCGGCATCGTGACAGTAGATCCGGCCATGGATCCCGCTGAAGTTCCTCTGCCAGTTGTCGCTGACCTCCCTACGCTGGTCGCCCAGCAAGCTCGTCAGATCGCCCAACAAGATCACCAGCTGTCGTACTTGACCACCATGACACAGCAACTCCAGTCACAACTACAGCAAGTACAGTCACAGCTACAGCAGCAACAACCATCTCCTCCGCCAGCTCCTGCACCCCTTCCGCAGCGAGTGGCCACTCCTAGCCTCCGCCTGTCCTTGCCGGACAAATTTAATGGGGACTCTAAGTTTTGCCGTGGCTTTCTTTCGCAATGTTCCCTGCACTTGGAGATGATGTCGGACCAGTTTCCTACTGAAAGGTCTAAGGTGGCTTTCGTAGTCAGCCTTCTGTCTGGAAAAGCCCTGTCATGGGCCACACCGCTCTGGGACCGCAATGACCCCGTCACTGCCTCTGTACACTCCTTCTTCTCGGAAATTCGAAGTGTCTTTGAGGAACCTGCCCGAGCCTCTTCTGCTGAGACTGCCCTGCTGAACCTGGTCCAGGGTAATTCCTCCGTTGGCGAGTACGCCATACAATTCCGTACTCTTGCTTCTGAACTATCCTGGAATAATGAGGCTCTCTGCGCGACCTTTAAAAAAGGCCTATCCAGCAACATTAAAGATGTTCTGGCCGCACGAGAGACTCCTGCTAACCTGCATGAACTCATTCATCTAGCCACTCGCATTGACATGCGTTTTTCTGAGAGGCATCAAGAGCTCCGCCAGGAAAAAGACTTAGATCTCTGGACACCTCTCCCACAGTCTCCACTGCAATCTGCGCCTAGGCCTCCCGCCGAGGAGGCCATGCAAGTGGATCGGTCTCGCCTGACCCTGGAAGAGAGGAATCGCCGTAAGGAAGAGAATCTTTGTCTGTACTGTGCCAGTACTGAACATTTTTTGGTGGATTGCCCAATCCGTCCTCCACGTCTGGGAAACGCACGCTCGCACCCAGCTCTCGTGGGTGTGGCGTCTCTTTATGCTAAGTCAGCTTCTCCACGTCTCACGGTGCCTGTTCGGATTTCTACTTCAGCCAGCTCTCCCCTCTCAGCTGTGGCCTGCCTGGACTCTGGAGCATCTGGGAATTTTATTCGGGAGTCCTTAGTGAATAAATTCCGCATTCCGGTGACCCGTCTTGTCAAGCCACTCCACATTTCCGCGGTCAACGGAGCCAGGTTGGATTGCACCGTGCGTTACCGCACGGAGCCCCTCCTAATGTGCATCGGACCTCATCACGAGGAAATTGTATTTTTTGTCCTTCCTAATTGCACTTCTGAAGTTCTCCTTGGACTACCCTGGCTTCAACACCATTCCCCAACCCTGGATTGGTCCACTGGGGAGATCAAGAGTTGGGGTCCCTCTTGTTCCAAGGACTGCCTTCAACCGGTTCCCAGTACTCCCTGCCGTGACCCTGTGGTTCCCCCTGTATCCGGTCCCCCTAAGGTCATTAAGGACTCTGCCTGCCACAGGAAATGCCTCTCCCCCCCTCCCAGTCCCATCAGGCAAGCCTCTGTGTCCCCTCATGGCCCTCGTCCTGGTGTCACACTGCCCCGTGCCAGGTCTCGCCCTCTGCCCTCTCTCCCCATTCCTACTCCTGCTGTTCTGCCTGCCGTTGAGGAATCCCTCCATCCTTTCCCGGTGTCCTCATCCCAGGGGAGGCAGTTACCGGACAAAGAGAAGGGGAGACCTAAGGGGGGGGGTACTGTTACGCCTAGCGCTCCGGGCCCCCGCTCCTCCCCGGAGCGCTCACGGCGTCTTTCTCCCTGCAGCTCCCCGGTCAGTCCCGCTGACCGGGAGCGCTGCTCTGTCATGGCCGTTGGGGATGCGATTCGCACAGCGGGACGCGCCCGCTCGCGAATCGCATCCCAGGTCACTTACCCGTTCCCGTCCCCTGCTGTCATGTGCTGGCGCGCGCGGCTCCGCTCTCTAGGGCGCGCGCGCGCCAGCTCCCTGAGACTTAAAGGGCCAGTGCACCAATGATTGGTGCCTGGCCCAATTAGCTTAATTGGCTCCCACCTGCTCCCTGGCTATATCTGGTCTCCTCCCTTGCACTCCCTTGCCGGATCTTGTTGCCCTTGTGCCTAGTGAAAGCGTTTTGTGTGTTTAAAGCCTGTGTACCAGAACTTCTGCTATCTCCCCTGACTACGAACCTTGCCGCCTGCCCCCGACCTTCTGCTACATCCGACTTTGCTTCTGCCTACTCCCTTGTACCTCGCCTATCTTCAGCAGTCAGAGAGGTGAGCCGTTGCTAGTGGATACGACCTGGTCACTACCGCCGCAGCAAGACCATCCCGCTTTGCGGCGGGCTCTGGTGAAAACCTGTAGTGGCTTAGAACCGGTCCACTAGCGCGGTCCTCGCCATCCCTCTCTGGCACAGAGGATCCACTACCTGCTAGCCGGCATCGTGACAGTGGTCCACCAAAACCGAATAAAAGTGTGCTTGAAGGAAGACTTACCGGGACCCCCTCCTCCTGCACTTCTCCCTACTCCTCCTCCAGCCAGGCCAGCCAGGAAATATGTACCAGGAGAAGGAATTCATCCCAGTATGGACGTTCCTTTATTCTCTTCTCACCAACCTGTCATGTATTGGGGTATGCCATGTTCAGCTGCAAGCCAGCCGCCCCTTGTTGCTCCACCTAGCCAGCCTCCACTGGTTGCTCCGCCCAGCCAGCTACCAATAGCTGCTCCATTAAGTCAGCCACCATTGGTTGCTTCCCCCAGCACCAGTCCTGCTCCTGTGGCTACTCCAAGTCCTGCTACACCTTCTCTACCTGACTTCAGAGAATCTCCCAGTCCAACCGAAGATGTTGCTCCTGTGTCCAGCCTTCAAGCTGGTCCCTCGGGGACTGAAGTTTCTGCAGAATCTCTATGTGAAGAGACTCCTGCCAGCCCGGGGGTGATGTTGCGAGAGTCTCAAAGGACTACTCAGGGTGAACTACCCTTAAGGTATTAAAACTAACTTTTAAGCAGTACGTGCACACATAGTACCTCAGATAGCTCACTTAAATGTACTTATCTCAGTCTTCTTCAATACACAAAGTAAAATAAAAATATGTCTCACACTCAAGAAACACTTTAGGAATTGTAGCCTATTGAAATTCTATTCCTGCCACTGTTAGGTACACTAATCTCTCTTTTCTTTATTACGTGTATGAAATGCTCTACCTGGCCAGTAGATGCTCTTGAGTGCTAAAATTAAACACATATTTCTAAAGGTAACCTAGGTAAGGATATACTGTTGTGTTCCAGAGGTAAGAAGCGTGTAGTCAATAGACCCTGGTGGCTAAACTTATTGGTAGATAGCCTCAGGCAAGCCAATATAACTGTTACGCCGAGCGCTCCGGGTCCCCGTTCCTCCCCGGAGCGCTCGCCTCATCTTCGTTGTTGCAGCGCCCCGGTCAGATCCACTGACCGGGTGCGCTGCGGTCCCGCCTTCAGCCGGGGTGCGATTCGCGATGCGGGTAGCGCCCGCTCGCGATGCGCACCCCGGTCCCCGTACCTGACCCGCTCTCCCTCGGTCCTGTCCCGGCGCGCGCGGCCCCGCTCCCTAGGGCGCGCGCGCGCCGGGTCTCTGCGATTTAAAGGGCCAGTGCACCAATGATGGTGCCTGGTCCAATCTTCCCAATTAGCTTAATTAGTTTCCACCTGTGCACTCCCTACTTATACCTCACTTCCCCTGCACTCCCTTGCCGGATCTTGTTGCCTTAGTGCCTAGTGAAAGCGTTCCCTAGTCTGTTCCTAGTCCGTGTTCCTGACCTCCTGCCGTTGCCCCTGACTACGATCCTTGCCGCCTGCCCCCGACCTTCTGCTACGTCCGACCTTGCTTCTGCCTACTCCATTGTACCGCGCCTATCTTCAGCATCTTCAGCAGCCAGAGAGGTAAGCCGTTGCTAGTGGATACGACCTGGTCACTACCGCCGCAGCAAGACCATCCCGCTTTGCGGCGGGCTCTGGTGAAAACCTGTAGTGGCTTAGAACCGGTCCACTAGCGCGGTCCTCGCCATCCCTCTCTGGCACAGGGGATCCACTACCTGCCAGCCGGCATCGTGACAGTAGATCCGGCCATGGATCCCGCTGAGGTTCCCCTGCCAGTTGTCTCTGATATCGCCCGACAGATCGCCCATCTAACCCACCAGCTGTCGGAAGTGTCCACCATTTTGCACCAACATTCGCAACTTCTTCAGCAATCATCTCCTCCGCCAGCTCCTGCACCTCCTCCGCAGCGAGTGGCCACTCCTAGCCTCTGCCTGTCCTTGCCGGACAAATTTAATGGGGACTCTAAGTATTGCCGTGGCTTTCTTTCGCAATGTTCCCAGCACTTGGAGATGATGTCGGACCAGTTTCCTACTGAAAGGTCTAAGGTGGCTTTCGTGTTCTGCCTTCTGTCTGGAAAAGCCCTGTCATGGGCCGCACCGCTCTGGGACCGCAATGACCCCGTCACTGCCTCTGTACACTCCTTCTTCTCGGAAATTCGAAGTGTCTTTGAGGAACCTGCCCGAGCTTCTTCAGCCGAGATTGCCCTGCTGAACCTGGCCCAGGGTGTTTCTTCCGTTGGCGAGTACGCCATTCAGTTCCGTGCTCTTGCTTACGAGTTGTCCTGGAATAGTGAGACTCTCTGCGCGACCTTTAAAAAAGGCCTATCCAGCAACATTAAAGATGTTCTGGCCGCACGAGAGACTCCTGCTGACCTACATGAACTCATTCATCTAGCCACTCGCATTGACATGCGTTCTTCCGGATGGCGTCTGGAGCTCCGCCTGGATATGGACTTTGTTCGCACGAAGCGTTTTTTCTCTCCGGCTCCTCTCTCCTCTGGTCCTCTGCAATCTGTTCCTGTGCTTCCCGCCGCGGAGGCTATGCATGTTGACCGGTCTTGCTTGACACCTCAAGAGAGGACACGACGCCGCATGGAGAATCTTTGCCTGTACTATGCCGGTACCGAACACTTCCTGAAGGATTGTCCTATCCGTCCTCCCCGCCTGGAAAGACGCACGCTGACTCCGCACGAAGGTGACACAGTTCTTGATGTCAACTCTGCTTCTCCACGCCTTACTGTGCCTGTGCGGATATCTGCCTCTACTATGCTCTTCTTGGATTCCGGATCTGCAGGAAAATTTTTTTTGGCCTCTCTCATCAACAGGTTCTACGTTCCTGTGACCAGTCTCGCCAGACCCCTCTACATCTATTGTTTTTACAATAAAAGATTGGACTGTCTCGTACGTTTCCACACAGAACCCCTCCTAATTTGCATCGGACCTCTTCACGGAAAAATTGAGTTTTTTTTTCTCAGGTTCTTTGGCCCCAAGAAGAGGGGGAGACCCAAGGGGGGGGGTACTGTTACGCCGAGCGCTCCGGGTCCCCGTTCCTCCCCGGAGCGCTCGCCTCATCTTCGTTGTTGCAGCGCCCCGGTCAGATCCACTGACCGGGTGCGCTGCGGTCCCGCCTTCAGCCGGGGTGCGATTCGCGATGCGGGTAGCGCCCGCTCGCGATGCGCACCCCGGTCCCCGTACCTGACCCGCTCTCCCTCGGTCCTGTCCCGGCGCGCGCGGCCCCGCTCCCTAGGGCGCGCGCGCGCCGGGTCTCTGCGATTTAAAGGGCCAGTGCACCAATGATGGTGCCTGGTCCAATCTTCCCAATTAGCTTAATTAGTTTCCACCTGTGCACTCCCTACTTATACCTCACTTCCCCTGCACTCCCTTGCCGGATCTTGTTGCCTTAGTGCCTAGTGAAAGCGTTCCCTAGTCTGTTCCTAGTCCGTGTTCCTGACCTCCTGCCGTTGCCCCTGACTACGATCCTTGCCGCCTGCCCCCGACCTTCTGCTACGTCCGACCTTGCTTCTGCCTACTCCATTGTACCGCGCCTATCTTCAGCATCTTCAGCAGCCAGAGAGGTAAGCCGTTGCTAGTGGATACGACCTGGTCACTACCGCCGCAGCAAGACCATCCCGCTTTGCGGCGGGCTCTGGTGAAAACCTGTAGTGGCTTAGAACCGGTCCACTAGCGCGGTCCTCGCCATCCCTCTCTGGCACAGGGGATCCACTACCTGCCAGCCGGCATCGTGACAATAACTTTTGTGTACTAACAGGTGACTCATCGTGGCAAAACAAAAGAAAATGTGGTGAGATTTCAAAAATGTCTAGACAGCTTGAGACTAAATGTATAGAGAGCTCTGTATAAAAATCCAGGGAGCTTGAGACTAAATGTTAGACAGCTTCATCCAATTTCTAGTGAGCTTTATCAACGTCTAGTTAGCCTCATAAATGTATAGAAAGAGCTATAAAGATGTCTAAGGAGATAGAGACTAAATGTTAGATAGCTTCATAATTGTTTAGTAAGAATACTAGGCAAATTAAAAGAAAATTTTGTCAGGATGTATAGACTGTTTAATAATTCTGTCCTTGTCCTAGTCCCTCTGCCTTAGGGGACAGGCGTCGGGGTCGACTTGTTTTAAGTAAGGGGGTTTGTGGTGTCCTGGCACATATTTCATACTGTGCCTTGTTTGGGGGGGCCCCAAAGTCACAGTCCCTAGGACTGTCAGGGTCCGCTTCCCTAGTTATATCCTAGTCACCCCTTAGTAAGTTAACTCCATAAGGACACATGATGTACTGGAACGTCATGTGTCCGCTCCCGATCTATAATAGCGGGTCGGGCCGTGGCTAATAGCGCACGGCATTGATCGCGGTGCCACACGCTATTAATCTTTTAGACGCGGCGTTCAAAGTTGAACACCGCGTCTAAAGTGAAAGTGAAAGTATGCCGGTTAGCTCAGTGGGCTGTTCAGGATAGCCGCGTCGAAATCGCGGCATCCCGAACAGCTTACAGGACAGCAGGAGGCTCCCTACCTGCCTCCTTGCTGTCCGATCGCCGAATGACTGCTCAGTGCCCGAGATCCAGGCATGAGCAGTCAAGCGGCAGAATCATCGATCACTGGTTTCCTATGAGAAACCAGTGATCAATGTAATAGATCAGTGTGTGCAGTGTTATAGGTCCCTATGGGAGCTATAACACTGCAAAAAAAAAAGTGGGAAAAAAAAGTGAATAAAGATCATTTAACCCCTTCCCTATTAAAAGTTTGAATCACCCCCCTTTTCCCATTAAAAAAAAAAAAACACTGTGTAAATAAAAATAAACATATATGGTATTGCCGCGTGCGGAAATATCTGAATTATAAAAATATATCGTTAATTAAACCGCATGGTCAATGGTGTACGTGCAAAAAAATTCCAAAATCCAAAATAGTGAATTTGTGAAAATAGTGATCAATAAGTCCTATCAATGCAAAAATGGTACCGCTTAAAACTTCAGATCACGGCGCAAAAATTGAGCCCTCATACTGCCCCATATGCGCAAAAATAAAAAAGTTATAGGGGTCAGAAGATGACAATTTTAAACGCATTAATTTTCCTGCATGTACCATATTTATCGGCGTATAACACGCACTTTTAAAACTTACATTTAAGGCAACATGTCTTCCTGCGTGTTATACGCCGATAAGTCTTCTGGTCCCTGATTTAAAGCGGCCGCAGCATTGTCTGCTTGTTAAGTATTAACAGCACGACCGTGGCCACTTTAAATCAGTGACCAGCGGTGTCTCCTCCCCGCTCTGGAAAACTGTCACTTGTTTTCTCCCGCACTATCCACAGGTACTGGTGTGGTGTATAGTGCGGGAGATGCTGATTAAAATGAGCCCTACCTTGTCCGGACTGACGTAATTAAAAAGTAGAATAGGTGGCGCAAAAAATAAGCCATCATATGGATTTTTAGGTGCAAAATTGAAAGAGTTATGATTTTTTTAAAGGCAAGGAGGAAAAAACGAAATTGCAAAAACTGAAAAACCCTCGGTCCTTAAGGGGTAAATATTTACAACCATTATCATTGTATATATGTATATTGTATTATTCACTTGTTTGGCGTCGCAGGACCTTAGGTCATGTGACCCGTTACTTAGAACTCTATGGTATGTTGAAGGACCTTAGGTGGTTCTTGTGTCACATGTTCACCCACAATGCCTTGTAACGGTGAGTGACAGTTGTTATGGACCAATCCAAAACGGCCAGCCCCTGCCCATATAAGGGAGCTGCGGACATTATTCGCTCTCTTGGGTTGCTGTCACTGAACGAGGTAGGACCTCCGCAACTTTCAAGTACGTTTTCTAGGCCAAAGCCTTGCGGCCTCGGCCTATACCAAAGTGGTTATACTTCAATCATTCACCGCTACTCTCTGCAAGATCACTGGACCTAAATGCACCCCTAAATCCAGCGGATCTATGCTACGGAATCTTCTAATAGCTAAATTGAGCTTATCTGATCCCAACCAACTGTCAATTGCTGATCAACTAGAAATAGAATCTGTTATCTGGACTGTTATTGCTATTGCCTGCTTCAGAAAATCTTCAATAAATGTTCCTGCAAGTTTTCCGTTAAACAGTGGTTGTGGACAATCCATTTATTACGCACTCACCTATCGCTCTTGGGAAGGGTGACGATAGGCCCTAGCAACTTTACAGTATTTAACCCTCACCCTGGCGTCACGAGTGACAAGGGTTAGCCGCGCCCTTTATTATCCCCAACAGCAACACCCCAACTACCCTACATCCCCACCAAGGCACCACAATTGTTTTTTACAAATAAGTAACGCAGATCATAAATCAATAAAAGGAGAGTTCGGGAGAGAACATTCACATCCCCTTGTTGAATTAATGAGAGGGCCCCCTGTCCCTAAACCCATGACAAAAATGTATAAAATGTTGATGCTATCAAGGTTAGATGGGAAAGGGACTTGGGGGGGTTTATATTCAGATTCATGGGGCAGAGCCATTGTAAACATGAAATGTACATGATATAATAAGGCCCATGTAATGGTACAGTCTAAGATTTCGTATAGGATGTATTATACTCCATGGGAATTGAAGCGTATGGGCCCCAGACAGGATGCAAGCTGTCCAAAATGTCAGATGGAGGATGCTAACTTTTTGTATCTTATATGGAATTATTCCTATATTCATACATTTTGGAATCATCGATGTTATTGAAAAAAGGTATAACATTAAGATCGAACGAGACCCTTAGATGCTTATCCTTGGAGATGTCGGGAAGTCTATATATAAGAAAAGTTTAATTAGACTATTTCCTTATGCAAAGGTGCTGTCCGGGCATGCTGGGATTTGTGGTTTCGCAGCGGTTGGGGGTTCATAGCTTTGAGACCACTGCTATAGAGGGTGCAAATGTATCCAAGCCATGGAACTCAAATAATGTGAAATATGAGATGATCAAAATGGAGCCCCTGCACTAATTACTTGGGTTCTGGGGTCTGTAAGGTCCATAGTAGAAACATCAGGTTATGTCCATAGCAGATACTAAATCATGGCAGCTCTAAGAAACAAGCAGTCATCGTGACATCAGACATGTGATGTCATAGACAGCTGGAGTCCTGACATTCCACTGACAGCCGCCCGAGCCTTCATCCTGTAGATTGGTACAGTGCGATTAGCAACTTCTATTTCTTCTTCTTGACTGAGATGGAGCTAAAAGGTTTGGGGTTCGTCCCCCTTCTGTTGGCGTTTTGGTGTGCGGCCTGGCTTGCCACCAGCTACATCGTGACGGTCGTCCTCGGCCATGCCGCCTCGCCACTGATGCACATCAGGTAAGATAAACAAGCACAAGATTCTTATTTCATGGGTTGGGAGTGAGGAAATATCCACAATAACATTGGTTTCTTTTCCTTCACAGTGACGTGGGAAATTTCTTTCCCGAAAACATATTATTGAGAATTGGATTCATAGGGACATCCATTGGCACTTTGGTACTAACCTTTCTTATTTATAAGTATATGGTTATGCATACTGAAGAGTTCAGGGGTCATCAGGTCCTGATCCAGAGGATCCTGCTCGCCATTGTGTGGGCCTCCTGTTTTGGTACAGCTGTCATGCATGTATTGTCCCCCGAAGAATATCCCAGGATACACTTTGTCAGCATGGTAATTTCCATTACATGTGAAGCCTTATACTACCTTGGGCAGTCCATCCAGATGTATAAATTACCAGGAGCAAACAAAGTCATCCGCCATAGTAGATGCACCTGCTGTGGCCTGGCTTTTACCTGCGCAATTTTCTACTTTGGATATAAAACATTACAGGAATTATTCTATGATGATGAAGACTGGGACGAGATCCGTGAAATCACCACCATAATCATCGAGTGGGTGATGCTTCTACTGATCCTGATAAACATCGTGACCTATTATTCCACCATGCAGAGGTTAATGTTAACCGTCTCCAGGAACAGCTGCAAACTCTCTCTTAGAGTAAGAATTGATGACTTCGGGGTGTAGACCACCACGTGGGCCATCAAGTGGACTTCTGGGAGAGATACTGCACAGGACACGGAAAAACCATTAAAAAAATAATATGAGCTGGTGATATTACCTATACAAAAAAATAAAATAAAAATAAAAAAAAAATTAGTGTGTGATGTGTAATAGCTACCGTATTTACTCGAGTATAAGCCGAGTTTTTCAGCACCATTTTTCGTGCTGAAAACGCCCCCCTCGGCTTATACTCGAGTGATCTCTCCGCCTGTCAATCCCTTTTCAGTGGTCTTCAACCTGCGGACCGCCAGATGTTGTAAAACTACAACTCCCAGCATGCCCTAACAGCCATCGGCTGTCTGGGCATGCTGGGTGTTGTAGTTTTGAAACCTCTGGAGGTCCGCAGGTTGAAGACCACTTCGGCCTTCGTCATCATCCAGCCCCCCCCCTCTTTTGTTTTGTACTCACCCCCCCCCCCCCCCCCACAGCGGGAAGTTAGGGTGAGCTGGTCCGGGCCATCTATGCTGCAGGGACCATCCGGTGGGGAGGGATACTCGTTCCGGGCTGTCCATTTTCACCGGAGGGCCCTCTTCATGCACAACGTCCCTGTGCGTCGTCGTCAAGGCAACATCACTAGGACCAGCTCACCCTAACTTCCTGCCAAGGGGAGGTGAGAACAAAACAAAAAGGCCACAGTGGTCTTCAACCTGCGGACCTCCAGAGGTTTCAAAACTACAACTCCCAGCATGCCCGGACAGCCGATAGCTGTCTGGGCATGCTGGGAGTTGTGGTTCTGCAACATCTGGAGGTCCGCAGGTTGAAGACCACTGATGAAGGGATTGCCAGGCGGTGATGATGAAAGGGAGGGGGATGATGATTAAGGGGGGGATGATGATGAAGGCCGCAGTGGTCTTCAACCTGCGGACCTCCAGAGGTTTCAAAACTACAACTCCCAGCATGCCCAGACAGCCGATGGCTGTCCGGGCATGCTGGGGGTTGTTGTCCGGGCATGCTGGGGGTTGTAGTTTTGCAACATCTAGAGGTCCGCAGGTTGAAAACCACTGATGAAGGGATTGACAGGCGGTGATTATGAAGGGGGGGGGGGTGGATAATGACGGGGTCTGGATGATTACATGGGAGGATGATGTATTTCCCACCCTGGGCTTATAGTCGAGTCAATAACTTCTTTTATTTTTTATTATTTTTTATTTATTTTTTTGGGGGGGGGGGGGGGTAAAATTAGGGGCCTCAGCTTATATTCGGGTTGGCTTATACTCGAGTATATACGGTAGTTAGAAAACCAGAATCAAATTCATCATTATAACCACCCTCTGCATTACCCTGTTTATTATTTTTCAAGCAAGCACTTTGTTCTAATTCGTCCACTCTCTGGCGTGCTCCTTGTATAAGGGGTTTGGGATACACTTTTTGTTTAAAACGATTCTCCAGGTTATCTAGTTGTTGCTGGCATTTTTGTGTGGAAGAACAATTCCTCCGGATTCTTTTCATTTGACCGAATGGAATGTTCTTCTTCCATTATTTCAGATGGTAACTGTTAAAGTCGAGGTAGTTCCTTAAAATAGGTGGCAGTATGCAAACAGCCATCCTGAATATAGATATTTAAATCCAGGAACTCAAATTTTTTGGGGAACTGATGCAGCTCTGCCTTTGGCAATCTCTGGCTCTGCCATAGCGCTTTTTTTGAAGGGGCGTGTCGGCTGCCGCTTCGTCTGGTGGTAAATACGCGCTATCTGGCCAGCAAGCCAGGGCCCCGTACAGGAGATCGCGGGGGCCCCCAGCGGTCGGACCCCTCGCAATCTGAAACTTATCCCCTACCCTTGGGATAGGGGATGTTTTTCAGCACTGGACTACTCCTTTAATTGCCTCCAAAATGAAGTTCCTCTGATGTATTTTTTTTCGGTCTTTATGTACCTTATGTAGAAAATAAACATAAGGTACATTTAGGTTGGGGTTAAATATATATCATGTTTTTCCCTCTTAACTCCTTGGGGACGGAGCTCATTATAACCCTAAGGACGGGAGCATTTTTTGCAATTCTGATCACTGTCACTTTAAGCATTAATAACTCTGGGATGTTTTTACTTTTCATTCTGATTCCGACATTGTTTTTTCGTGACATATTCTACTTTATGTTAGTGGTAAATTTTTGTCGATACTTGCATCATTTCTTGGTGAAAAATTCCAAAATTCGATGAAAAAATTGAAAATTTTACATTTTTCTAACTTTGAAGCTCTCTGCTTGTAAGGAAATCAGACATTCCAAATAAATTATATATTGATTTACAAATACAATATGTCTACTATATATTTGCATCATAAAGTTGACATGTTTTTACTTTTGGAAAACATCAGAGGGATTAAAAGATCAGAAAGAATTTTCCAATTTTTCACAAAATTTTCAAAATCGGAATTTTTCAGGGGCCAGTTCAGTTTTGAAGTGGATTTGAAGGGCCTTCATATTAGAAATATCCCATCAATTACCCCATTATAAAAACTGCACCCCTCAAAGTATTCAAAATGACATTCAGTAAGTTTGTTAACCCTTTAGGTGTTTCTCAGGAATAGCAGCAAAGTGAAGGAGGAAATTCAAAATATTCATTTTTTACACTCGCATGTTCTTGTAGACCCAGTTTTTGAAATTTTACAAGGGGTAATAGGAGAAAAAGCCCCCCAAAATTTGTAACCCAATTTCTCTCGAGTATAGAAATACTTAAAATGTGTATGTCAAGTGTTCGGCGGGCGCAGTAGAGGGCTCAGAAGGGAAGGAGCGACTATGGGTTTTTGGGGAGTGAATTTTGCTGAAATGGTTTTTGGGGGCATGTCACATTTAGGAAGCCCCTATGGTGCCAGAACAGCAAAAAAAAAAAAAACACATGGCATACTATTTTGGAAACTACACCGCTCAAGGCACGTAACAAGGGGTCCAGTGAGCCTTAACACCCCACAGGTGTTTGACGACTTTTCGTTAAATTCGGATGTGTAAGTGAAAAAAAACAATTTTTTCACTAAAGTGCAGATTTTTTCCCAAATTTACCATTTGAACAAAGGGTAATGGGAGAAAAATCCACCCAAAATTTGTAAAACAATTTCTCCCGAGTACGGAGATACCCCATATGTGGCCCTAAACTGTTGCCTTGAAATACGACAGGGCTCTGAAGTGAGAGAGCGCCATGCGCATTTGAGGTCTGAATAAAGAGTTTGCAATAGTGGTGGACCCGGTTACAAGGATGGGGCTTGTCTCCACCAAAACCCTACAGCAGTGTTTCCCAAACAGGGTGCCTCCAGCTGTTGCAAGACTTCCAGCCTGTCAGGACAGTCTATGGCTGTCCGGCAACACTGGGAGTTGTGGTTGTGCAAAAGCTGGAGGCGCTGTTTAGGAAACACTGTCGTATGAGACATTTTCATTTTTATTGGGGGGGGGGGGGGGGGCGACGTGTAAGGGGGTGTATGTGTAGTGTTTTACTTTTTATTATTTGTTAGTGTAGTGTTTTTAGGGTACATTCACACAGGCAGGGGTTCACAGTAAGTTTCCTTGAAGGAAACCCACTGTAAACCCGCCCGTGTGAGTGTACCCTGTACATTCACATGGGGAGGGGGGGGGGGGTGCCCCAAACCTTCAGCTGTGTCAAAATGACAACTCCCAGAATGCACTGACAGACCGTACATGCTGGGAGTTGTAGTTTTACAACAGCTGTAGGCACACTGGTGGGGAACCACTGAGTTGGAAAACAGACTCTAGCCCAGTGATTCCAACCCATGTGCCTCCAGCTGTTGCAAGACTACAACTCCCAGCATGTACGGTCTGTCAGTGCACTCTGGGAGTTGTAGTTTTTCAACAGATGGAGGCACACGGGTTGGAATCACTGAGTTGGGAAACAGACTCTAGCTCAGTGTTTCCCATCCAGTGTGCCTACAGCTGTTGCAAAACTACAATTCCCAGCACGGCCAGACAGTCAGGGATGCTGGGCGTGTAGTTCTGCAATATCTGGCCCTTAAGATGTTGCAGAACTACAACTCCCAGCATGCCTGGACAGTCTGGGCATGCTAGGAGTTGTAGTTATGCAACAACTGGGGAAGAACAGTTTGGAGACCGCTAAGTAGTGGCCTCCAAACTGTAGCCCTCCAGATGTTGCAAAACTACAACTCCAAGCATGTCCAGACTGTCCAGGCATGCTGGGAGTTGTAGTTCTACAACATCTGAAGGGCCAGATATTGCAGAACTACACGCCCAGCATCCCTGACTGTCTGGGCATGCTGGGAGTTGTAGTTTTGCAACATCTGAAAGGCTACAGTTTGGAGACCACCATATAGTGGTCTCCAAACTGTGCCACTTCAGATGTTGCAAAACTACAACTCCCAGCATGCCCAGTCAGTGCATGCTGAAAGATGTAGTTTTGCAACATTTGGAGGACTATAGTTTAGAAACCACTACACAATGGTCTCCAAACTGTGACCCTCCAGATGTTGCAAAACTACAACTCCCAGCATGCCCAGAGAGCCTTTGGCTCTCTGGGCATGCTGGGAGTTGTAGTTTTGCAGCTTTTAGAAGGCCACAGTGAAGATCATTTATCGCGATCTTCACTGCAGCCTTCTCAGCCGCACTTTCCGGCCACCGCTCCTCCTGCTTGCGCCGCTGCTCCGTGGATGCCGCCGATGCCGCCTCCGAAGGTCCGGTTAAGCCGGGCCATACTCCCCCTCTCCGCCCGTGTTCTCCCGCTCTGTACCGACTTCCGATCGGTGGCTAGAGCGGGGGAAATGAACTCTAACCCCCCCGCCCCCCTCCTGCCATTGGTGGTCAGCCTGACCGACCAATGGCAGGGGATTGGAGGGGGTGGCAACACTGCCACCTCGCTCCTATCCTTTAGGCTGGTCGGAGCTGGCTCTGACAACTCCGATCACTCTTATTTTCCGGGAAATCGGGTCACCTGTGACCCGATTTGCCCGGATCGCGGCAAATCGCAGGTCTGAATTGACCTGCAATTTGCTGCGATCGCCGATATGGGGGGGTCTCAGGACCCCCCTATGCATTGCCACGGGATGCCTGCTGATAGATATCAGCAGTCATCCCGGTCCGATCACCGCCCGGCGAGCGGCAGTGATCGGAGATGCCGTGGGCGTATGGATACGTCCTTCGTCCCCAAGGAGTTAAAGGAGTACTACGCACCTAGACATCTTATCCCCTCTCCAGAGGACCCCCGTGATCTTGGTTGCGGCACCCTGCTGTCAGCAAACTTGCTCTATGCATAATGACGGGTGATACAGGGGCCAGAACATCGGCATAGCCATTGACTGTCCTGGCATGCTGGGAGTTTTGCAACAGCTGGAGACACCCAATTTGGGAAGCAATGCCGTAGGGTAATTTGGTGGTGGATGCAAATCCCTAATTTAGGCCTCAAATGCGCATGGTGCTCTTTCACTTTGGAGCCCTCTCATATTTCAAGTTTTGGGTTACAAATTTTTTTTCTCTTCTTTTACCCCTTAAGAAAAGGTAAATTTGGGGTCTACACCAGCATGTTAGTGTAAACAAATATAATTTTTTACACTAACATGCTGGTGTTGCCTCATACTTTTTAATTTTCACAAGAGGTAAAAGGAGAAAAAATTGTATATTTTGACGCAAAGTGCTCTGCAGGCGCATAACATGGCTCAGAAGGGAGAGTGTACCATATACATTTGAGGCCTAAATTGGTGATTTGCACAGGGGTGGCTGGTAGTTACAGCAGTTCTGGCATAAACATTAAAAAAACACCCACATGTGACCCTATTTTGAAAACTACACCCCTCACGTAAAGTAACAAGGGGTATAGTGAGCCTTAACATCCCACAGGTGTTTGACATATTTTTGGTAAAGTTGGAGGTGAAAATAAAAAAATGCATATTTTTTTCACTAAAATACTGGTGTTACCCCAATTTTATCATTTTCACAAGGGGTAATAGGAGAAAAAGCCCCACAAAATTTGTAACCCCATTTCTTCTGAGTCAGAAAATACCCCACATGTGGATGTAAAGTGCTCTGCGGGTGAACTACAGGGCTCAGAAGAGAAGAAGCGCCATTGGGCTTTTGGAGAGAGAATCTGGCTGAAATTGAAGGCCATGTTCGTTTAGGCCTCCATGGTGCCAGAACAGTGACCCCGCCCCCCCCCTACATGTGACCCCATTTTGGAAACTACACCCATAATAAGAAGGGCAGTGAGCAGTTACACCTCACATATGTTTGATAGATTTTTTGAGCAGTGGTCTGTGAAAATGAAAAATGAAAATTTTTCATTTGTACAGCCCACTGTTCCAAAGATCTGTCAAATGCCAGTGGGGTATAACCCCTTAAGGAACCAGCCCATTTTCACCTTAAGGACCCAGCCATTTTTTGCACATCTGACCACTTTAACTTTAAGGCTAGGCTCAAACTACGGAATCTCTGGGCAGAATTTCTGCTGGAGATTTAGCCGGCGGCACTAAGATCGCACAGACTGCATTGCCGTCCCCATAGATGGCAATGCATTTCTGGGTGAATCTTTTGGGAGATCTGCTCAGAAAGGCATTGGCATCTATGGGGACGACAATGCAGTCTGCGCGGTCCTAGTGCCGCCATCTTTATCTCCAGCAGAAATTCTGCCCAGAAATTCCACAGTGTGAACCCAGCCTAAGCATTAATAACTCTGGGATGCTTCTACTTTTCATTCTGATTCTGAGATAGTTTTTTTTGTTACATATTCTGCTTCATGTTAGTGGTAAATTTTTGTCGATACTTGCATCATTTCATGGTGAAAAATTCCAAAATTTGATGAAAAAATTGAAAATTTCTCATTTTTCTAACTTTGAAGCTCTCTGCTTGTAAGGAAAACAGGCATTCTAAATAAATTATATATTTATTCACAAATACAATATGTCTACTTTATATTTTCATTATAAACTTGACAGGTTTCAAAGTTCTGCAGCAATTTTCCAATTTTTCACAAACTTTTCAAAATCTGAATTTTTCAGGGACCAGTTCAGTTTTGAAGTGGATTTGAAGGGCCTTCATATTAAATATTCCCCACAAATGACCCCATTATAAAAACTGCACCCCTCAAAGTATTCAAAATGACATTCAGTAAGTGTGTTAACTCTTTAGGTGTTTCACAGGAATAGCAGCAAAGTGAAGGAGGAAATTCAAAATCTCAATATTTTTACACTTGCATGTTCTTGTAGACCCAGTTTTTGAATTTTTACAAGGGGTAATAGGAGAAAGAGCCCCCCAAAATTTGTAGCCCAATTTCTCTCGAGTAAGAAAATACCTCAAATGTGTATGTCAAGTGTTCAGCGGGCGCAGTAGAGGGCTCAGAAGGGAAGGAACAACAATGGGATTTTGGAGAGTGAATTTTGCTGAAATGGTTTTTGGGGGGCATGTCGCATTTAGGAAGCCCCTTTGGTGCCAGAACAGCCGAAAACCCCCACATGGCATACCTTTTTGGAAACTAAACCCCACACGGCACTTAACAAGGGGTCCAGTGAGCCTTAACAACCCACAGGTGCTTGACGAGTCGGATGTGTAAATGAAAAATAAAAAAATTTCACTGAAGTGCAGTTTTTCCCCCAAAGTTTACCATTTTTGCAAAGGGTAATGGGAGAAAATGACCCCCAAAATATGTAACCCCATCTCTTCTGAGTATGGAAATACCCCATGTTAGGATGTAAAATTCTCTGGGGATGAACTACAATGCTCAGAAGAGAAGGAGTCACTTTTAGGAAAGTAAATTTTGCTGAAATAGTTTTTGGGGGGCATGTCACATTTAGGAAGCCCCTATGGTGCCAGAAGAGCAAAAAAAAAACACGTGGCACACTATTTTGGAAACTACACCCCTTAAGGATCGTAACAAGGGGTACAGTGAGCCTTAACACCCCACAGGTGTTTAACAACTTTTTGTTAAATTTGGATGTGTAAATGAAAAAAAAAATCACTAAAATGCAGTTTTTTCCCCAAATTTTACATTTTTACAAGGGGTAATAGGAGAAAATTACACCCAAAATTTGTAACCCCATTTCTTCTGAGTATGGAAATAACCCATGTGTTGACATCAAGTGCTCTGCTGGCGCACTACAATGCACAGAAGAAGAGGAGTAGAGATGAGCGAACTTTTCAAAAATTCGATTCGGCCGATTCGCCAAATTTTCCCGAAATGTTTGTTTTGATCCGAATTTATTTGCGGCTAATCGATATAAAAAAAAAGGCTATTTCTGGCCTACATACAGCCTCTATACACTTTGCTGTGTCCTAAAACGTATATGGAGTGTGCTGGGGTAGTGAAATAATAATGTTATTCAGAATAGCATGCAGATTACCGGCATCGCTCTTAGAATCACTGCCGCACAGCAGCACAATGACAGAGCCTGGTGGTGGCATCAGTGTCAGGAGACCATATAGTGACTGAATGACATAGCGTGGACATGTTGGCAGCAAGAGGAGACCATTTAGTGGCTGAATGGACAGCGTGGAGTTGGCTGATGCACTAGTACACTACTGTTACGCCGAGCGCTCCGGGTCCCCGTTCCTCCCCGGAGCGCTCGCCTCATCTTCGTTGTTGCAGCGCCCCGGTCAGATCCACTGACCGGGTGCGCTGCGGTCCCGCCTTCAGCCGGGGTGCGATTCGCGATGCGGGTAGCGCCCGCTCGCGATGCGCACCCCGGTCCCCGTACCTGACTCGCTCTCCCTCGGTCCTGTCCCGGCGCGCGCGGCCCCGCTCCCTAGGGCGCGCGCGCGCCGGGTCTCTGCGATTTAAAGGGCCAGTGCACCAATGATGGTGCCTGGCCCAATCTTCCCAATTAGCTTATTGTGTTCACCTGTGCACTTCCCTATATCTAGTCACTTCCCTTGCACTTCCTTGCCGGATCTTGTTGCACTTGTGCCTAGTGAAAGCGTTCCCTTGTCTGTTCCTAGTCCGTGTTCCTGACCTCCTGCCGTTGCCCCTGACTACGATCCTTGCCGCCTGCCCCCGACCTTCTGCTACGTCCGACCTTGCTTCTGCCTACTCCCTTGTACCGCGCCTATCTTCAGCATCTTCAGCAGCCAGAGAGGTGAGCCGTTGCTAGTGGATACGACCTGGTCACTACCGCCGCAGCAAGACCATCCCGCTTTGCGGCGGGCTCTGGTGAAAACCTGTAGTGGCTTAGAACCGGTCCACTAGCGCGGTCCTCGCCATCCCTCTCTGGCACAGAGGATCCACCACCTGCCAGCCGGCATCGTGACAACTACACACCAGGGCTTCACAATCCCCCCCAAAAAAACAACACAATATATGAAATTTTTGACAAAGATTTCTCATTGGTAGCACCCACTATCCAAAAATTTGAAATTAACACACCCAGGCCCCACCTCTGCGGCATCAGTAACCCATATATTGCCTGAAGGACACAGCCTGGAGTTGGCTGATGCACCAGTACACACCAGGGCTTCACAATCCCCCCTCCAAAATCCACACAATGAGAAATTTTTGTCAAAGATTTCTCATTGGTAGCACCCGCTATCCAAAAATTTTAAATTTCCAGAACCAGGCCACACCCCTGCGGCATCAGTAACCCATATATTGCCTGCATGACACAGCCTGGAGTTGGCTGATGCAAGAGTACACACCAGGGCTTCACAATCCCCCCCCCCCCAAAAAAAAAAACAACACAATATATGACATTTTTGACAAAGATTTCTCATAGGTAGCACCCGCTATCCAAAATTTAGAAATTTCCAGACCAAAACCCCACCTCTGCGGCATCAGGAACCCATATATTGCCTGAAGGACACAGCCTGGAGTTGGCTGATGCACCAGTACACACCTGGGCTTCACAATCCCCTCCAAAAAACAACAACATTTTAGAAATTTTTTAAAGAAATACCTTTGTGTAAGAACAAGCGCATATCCAACAGTTCACAAGACTCTATAATGCAGGATGGTGGACCACCCAAAGACATTCTCCTCAAAAATAATAAACCACACAATGTTTGAATTTTTTTTACAAAAACTAATTCAATATGTTTGTAAGCGCATCTGTCTCCAATAGATCAGATCACCAAAGGACTTTTTTCGCCCAAAATGATGAAGCAGAGTTAAAGGGGTACTCCGCCCCTGGCATCTTATCCCCTATCCAAAGGATAAGGGATAAGATGTTAGATCGCCGCGTTCCCGCTGCTGGGGAACCCGGGGATTGCTGCTGCAGCACCCTGCCATCATTACTGCACAGAGTGAGTTCGCTCTGTGCGTAATGACGGGCGATACAGGGGCCGGAGGAGCGTGACGTCATGGCTAAGCCCCGCATGACATCACGGCCTGTCCCCTTAATGCAAGTCTGCCAACCATGCTACCGCCTTGCTGACTCAAGGGCAACCTGCAACTCTCTTCTCCCGATGATGAACCCCCTTCTCCTGAGATCGAGCAATAACAGGTGTGTTGTGCCCTCAGATGTCCGGGGCCGCAGGCACCCTCCACCGAACGGAGTAGGGTATGTCCATCTTTTTTTGTAGCACCCGCAATCCAAAAATTTTAAATTCCCAGACCCAGGCCCCACCTCTGGGGCATCAGGAACCCATTTATTGCCTGATTGGCTGATGCATTGGCTGATGCACCAGTACACACAGGGCTTCACAATCCGCCCCAAAATCAACAAAATTGTATAAATTTTTTTTTTAATTTACAACTTTGTGTAAGCACAAGCGCATATCCAACATTTCAGAAGACTCTATAAGGCAGGACGGTGGACCACCCAAAGACTTTCTTCTCAAAAATAATGAACCACACAATTGTTGATTTTTTTTTTTTATTGAAATTCCTAGACCCAGGCCCCAACCTCAGCTGCATCAGTAACCCATAGATTGCCTGAAAGACACAGCCTGGTGTTCGCTGATGCACGAGTACACACTCGGGGTTCACAATCCACCCAAAAAAATTGTCTGACAAAATACCTTTTTGTTAAAACAAGCGCATATACAGCAGTTCAGAAGACTCTATAATGCAGGATGGTGGACCACCCAAAGACATTCTTCTATAATATAATAAACCTCACAATATGTTCAATTTTTTTTAAAATAATTGAAATTCCAAGACCAAGGCCCCACCTCTGCTGCATCAGTATCCCATATATTGCCTAACGGACACAGACTGGAGTTGACTGATGCACGAGTACACCCAAAAAAACGCAAAATTTTATCGAAATTGTCTGACAAAATACCTTTTTTTTAAAAATCAAGCGCATATACAGCAGCCCAGAAGACTCTATAATGAAGGATGGTGGACCACCCAAATACATTCTTCTCAAAAGTAATAAACCACACAATGTTTGAAATTTGGTTCAAAATATTATTACATGTGTGTAGGGATCTGTGATTGCAATTATTTAATCTTAAAACGAGGAATTACCAGTAAGTGAGGGTCATAAGCTGGTGTGTATTAAGTCCTTGCCCTTTGTACACACCGCCCGTCACTATAAGCGATTGTAGTGAGTTGGTTAGTGAGGTCCTCGGATCTAGTGTTGCTCGCGAATATTCTTTTTTTTTTTTTTTTTTTTTTTTTATTCACAGTACACATCACAGTGATCATCCCTCTCTGCTTCCAGCTTGTGTGGTGTAAAGAAGGCTCTAATACTACTGTGTGAGACTGGCGTACGAATTTTCGCATATGCTAATTTTCTCATATCCTAATTTTCACATATGCTAATTTTCACATACGCGAATTTTCGAATATGCAAATTTAGCGAATATATGATGAATATTCATCCATATATTCGCGAAATATCGCAAATTCAAATATAGCCTATGCCGCTCAACACTACACGGATCGGCCCAGGCGGGGTAGGAGAAGGCCCTGGCAGAGCGCCGAGAATTTAACGATCATTGTTGAAATTTGCATTAAGCATGTGTTTAGCTAATGCTAAAAATTTAAGGCCCAAGGCCAGAGGCACCAGGGAGGCAAGTAGTTCCTGAAAGACACAGAATGAGTCTGGAACATGCATTTGCAGTACCCAAGAGGTTTTCATAACCCCTTACATTTAAAGATCAATGTTTACATTTGCATTAAGCATGTATTTAGCTACTGCTAAACTTCCAAAAATTATAGGCCCAAGGCCTGAGGCACCAGGGAGGCAAGTAGTTTTTGAAAGACACAGAATGAATCTGGAGCAGTCATTTGCAGTACCCAAGAGGGTTTCATAACCCCTTACATTTGAAGATCAATGTTGACATTTGCATTAAGCATGTATTTAGCTACTGCTAAACTTCAAAAAATTATAGGCCGAAGGCCAGAAGCATCAGTTTTCCCATATTAGGAGCATAGTTGTCCCCCAGATTAGGCAGCATAGATGTCCCCCAGATTAGGAGCATACTTGTCCCCCAGAGTAGGCAGCATAGATGTTACCCAGATTAGGCAGCATAGATGTCCCCCAGATTAGGAGCATACTTGTCCCCCAGATTAGGCAGCATAGATGTCACCCAGATTAGGCAGCATAGATGTCCCCCAGATTAGGAGCTTAGTTGTCCCCCAGATTAGGCAGCATAGATGTCACCCAGATTAGGCAGCATAGCTGTCCCCCAGATTAGGAGCATACTTGTCCCCCAGATTAGGCAGCATAGATGTCCCCCAGATTAGGAGCATAGTTGTCCCCCAGATTAGGCAGCATAGCTGTCACCCAGATTAGGCAGCATAGTTGTCCCCCAGATTAGGAGCATAGTTGTCCCCCAGATTAGGCAGCATAGATGTCACCCAGATTAGGCAGCATAGTTGTCCCACAGATTAGGAGCATAGTTTTTCCCCAGATTAGGCAGCATAGTTGTCCCCCAATCAGCGCGGGCCGGTCAGAGCCAATCAAAGGGCCGTATGTGGCAAGCGGGCCGTACAATGCCCAGGTCTGCCCCAGAGGGTTTCATAACCAACCACAATAGAGAAAATTTTGTTGTAGGAGCATGGTCAATCTACTCAGACCCATCTGTCATTGGAGGCTGGAAATCCTGGCTGATCCATCCCTTATTCATCTTGACAAACGTCAGTCTCTCCACATTTTTAGTGGACAGACGAGTTCGCCTTGGGGTGACTATGGCCCCGGCCGCACTAAACACCTGCTCTGATGGCACACCACTGACCGGGCAGGACAGCTTTTCCAGGGCAAATTCCGCTAGTTGCGGCCATAAATCGAGTTTGGCTGCCCAGTAGTCCAGCGGATCTTCAACGGTTGTTGGCAGGGTCATGTCGAGGTAAGCCACCACCTGCTGGTTCAGGTCCTGCTCCATGTCCACCTGCTGCTGATGAGTAGCTTCACTATGCGGCTGAAGGAAGCTACTCATCAGTGACTGTAGACTCAGGCTGCTGCTGATTGAGCCAGTACTGCTCCTGCCACCCCTCCCCTCCCTAGCAACCGTGCCAGTGGAAGGTGAGCGCAGAGGGCCCCCCGTAGTCAGGCCAACCGACTACGTAGAAGCTCCTTGAAGTAGATCAGTTTGTCCTCCCTCTCAGTGGGTGTAAAAAAGGCCCCACTTCTGGGCCGGTAGCGAGGGTCTAATAAGGTGGGGATCCAGAAGTCATCGCGCTGACGAATTGTGACAATTTGGGGGTCACTACGCAAGCAACTCAGCATGTATCGTGCCATTTGTGACAGTGACTCGCTGGGACTACCTGCCTCCATCTCCACTGCATACTGCCACGGTGTGTCTGGGTCCTCTGTCTCGCCTCCCTCGTAATAACCCTCCAGCTCCTCTGGCTGCTCCTGCTCCTCCTCTCCTGTCCAATGACCAGAAACAGTGGCCATCTCATCCACCGTAAACAGTGCTCCGCTCTGCCCCACATCATCCTCCTCCAGTTCATCCCCCACAGGACTCATGTAGCCTTCTGATGTAGGCGCAACGTCTCTATTGCCGTTACCAGCCATGTTTTCAATCATTTTTTGGAGTAAATGTAGAAGTGTAATTACGTCATTCATGGCGTAATTCGAGCGACTAACAAAAATGTGGCTTCCTCAAAGGGCCTCAGCAAACGGCAGGTGTCACGTATGAGCTGCCACTCGTTCACATTGAAGTTACACAGGGGAGTACTCCTATCTGCTTGTATCATCAAAAAATCTGTGATGGCTTTTGTTTGTTCGTATAGTCTGTCCAACATATGGAGGGTCGAATTCCAAAGTGTGGCAATGTCACAAATGAGACTATGTTGTTGGATACCGTTCTGATGCTGCAGCTCAAGCGAAGTGTGCTTGGCGGTGTACGAGTGGTTGAAGTGCATGCACAGTTTCCTTGCCATTGTCAGGACGTCTTGCAAATGGGGTGAAGACTTGATGAACTTCTTGACAACCAGATTCAACACGTGTGCCATGCAGGGCGAATGGTTCACTCTTCCTTGTCGCAGCGCGGCCACAATTTTCTTCCCATTGTCGGTCACCATGGTTCCCATTTCCAGTTTTCGTGGAGTAAGCCATACTCGGATTTCTTCCCTAATGAACTTTAGCAGTTCCTCCCCTGTGTGCCAAGGCAAACCATGTGAAGGACGGCTTGACATCTCTGTGCCCTACACACGTGGTATGATGAAGGGCCACCAAGATTTGGACGTGCAGTGGAGGCCGAGGACACGGGGAGGAGGAGGTGCACACTGTAAAAGGACCAACTGCCTGGGAGCCAGAGCGTGGAGGAAGAAGCAGTGTGACCTGTCCAAGTTCCTGTTGTGGCTGTGCAGGAACAACATTTACCCAGTGGGCCGTGCACTTTTGAACACACCGACAGGCTCAAGGACTGGCCCACCTTCTCTTGTACAAACTTATGCAGGGCTGGTACTGCCTTCTTCACAAAGAAATGACGGCTTGGGACTCTCCATTGCGGCTCGACACAAGCCATCAATTCCCTGAAAGCTGCAGAGTCCACCAGTTGGAAAGGGAGGGACTGCAACACCAGCAACTTGGACAGGAGCACATTCAACTTCTGCGCCGTTGGATGATTGGGCGCATACTGTTGTCTCTTGGACATGGCTTCGCCGATCGATTGTTGGCGGAATGGCTGACTACGAGCGGAAGAAGCAGGAGCGCAAGAAGGAGGGTTTGACACAATGCTCCCTTCGGCTGAGGTGGTGGAGCCTTGGCGGGATGACGGAGGGAGCGGATGGCCACTGGGTGATGCGGCAGGCTGGACCACTGCCTCGGAGCCACGGTTATCCCAGGCCGCTTTATGGTGGCGAATCATGTGTTGATGCAGGGCCGTGGTGCCGAGATTGGTACCCTGGCCACGCTTCACTTTCTGCCCACAGATTTTGCATGTGACTAGGCTAAGGTCCTCCGGATTCTTTATGAAGAACAACCACACCGCAGAGTAGCTGATTTTCCCACCCGCAGTTCGCACTATTTCACTGCTATTGGTGCCGTCTCCAGGAACCCCTGGTCCACTACCTCCCTAAATGGTAGCTTGCCACGAAGCAGGTGGTCTCCCCCTGGCACGTTTAGCTCCTGAATTTCCACTACTGCCACCACCACGCTGATTGCCAACCGTGCTACCGCCTTGCTGCCTCATAGACAAAGAGCAAATCTCTTCTCCTGATGATGATGAAGCCCCGGCTTCTGCACCCGGCTCCCAATTGCGATCGGCTTCATCATCATCAAAAGATGTGTGCACGTCACTGATGTCCTCCTCGTGTTCCACAACAGTGTCTGCCTCAGGACCCTGAACAATTGAAACACCGCCTCCCACGTCACTCTCCTCATCACTACTTGCCCGCCTTGCGGAGCAAGGGACGCATGTCTCCTCACATTCTTGGCTGCCCATTAGATGCTGACTGTCCTCTATTACATCGTCCTCGCTAAATAGTGGAGCTGAACCCAAAGCATGAGATACTTCTTTGGGAGAGGGAACAGCATAGGACAAAGGCAATGGGATTAAAGGGACTGCTCCCGGGCCATGCCAACTGAGGGTTGTGTCTGAGGAACCCACAGACTCTTCACTGGGGTTGTCAGATGTCGCTTGTGATGATGGGGATGAGTGATTGACGAGGAGAGATGGGTCGACGACAAGACCGCTGGGTGTTAACGGGAGCTCAGGCCTATTGCTGCGACTCCTGCTGCCACTCGCCCCAAGTCTGCTGCCAACTCTGCCTGACATATGTAGGCCTCTGCCCCTTCTCTGTGCACGTCCTGGCACTTCCCTGCCTGACATACTTAGTGCGTTTATGAGGGTATAGAACAGCTGCAGACAATCACTTATGGCTGTCCTTTCAAAGTATATAGGCCCTAGACAGAATAACAGTTACTAAATAGTACACTCCTTTGTTGTATGTATGCCCTTTGCAATGATGAGCGCACTGTTAAACATATTTATACGCAGAAAAAAAAATTTGTTGTAAACACCAGCCAGTGTATACTAATGTGTGGAATAGCACTGAATTTAGCACGGAGACAGAAGTACAGGTACTGAATAGTACACTACTTGGTTGTATGTATGCCCTTTGCAATGATGAGCACACTGTTAAGTGTATTTGTACGCAGGAAAAACTTTTTTTTCTTTAATACATGTTATGTGTGGTATAACACTTAATTTAGCACAGAGACAGAAAAAAAGGTGGTATATGGTACACTATTTGCTTGTATTTAGGCCCTTTGCAATGATAAGGCCACTGTTAAGCGTATTTTTACTCAGGAAACCCTTTTTTTTCTTTAATACGCCGGCAGGTGTATAACGTGTGGTATAACACTTAATTTAGCATAGAGACAGAAAAAAAGGTAGTATATGGTACGCTATTTGCTTGTATTTAGGCCCTTTGCAATGATAAGGCCACTGTCAAGCGTATTTGTACTCAGGAAAAAAAAAAAAATTCTTTAATACACCGGCAGGTGTATAACGTGTGGCATAACACTGAATTTAGCACAGAGACAGTAAAAAAGGTAGTATATGGTACGCTATTTGCTTGAATTTAGGCCCTTTGCAATGATAAGGCCACTGTTAACTCCTTAAGGACACATGACGTACCGCTACGTCATGTGTCCCGGTCCTGCGATATAACGCGGGGTTACACGGTAACCCCGCATCATATTGCAGCGGTCCCGGCGTCATAGTGAAGCCGGGACCCGCCGCTAATAGCGTGCGGCACTGATTGCGGCTAAAAACGAAAGTGAAGGTGCCCGGCTAGCTCAGGGAGCTGTTCTGGATAGCCGCGGTATAATCGCAGCATCCCGAACAGCTGTACTACAGGAGGAAGGTCTCTTACCTTCCTTCCTACAGTCTGATCGCTGATTGAATGCTTCAAGCCTGAGATCCAGACTTGAGTAATCAATCACCGATTTCACTGATTGTTGCCTTGCAACGGCAAGGCAGCAGTCTGTGAATGAAATCAGCCATTGCAAGTAGATCTCTATGGCACCTATCAGCTTGCAAAAAAAAAGTGTAAAAAAAAAGTTAACCCTTTCAGGTATTCCCTTCTGAATTAAAAGTTTGAATCAACCGGCATTTCCCAGTAACAAAATAAAACAGTGTAAATAAAAATAAAAATACACATATGTGGTATCATCGCGTGCGGAAATCTCCGAACTATAAAAATATACCACTTTTTAAACCACACGTTCAATAGCGTATGCGCAAAAAAATTCCAAAGTCCAAAATATTGCATTTTTGATCACTTTTTATACCACAAAAAGAGTGAATAAAAAGTGATCAAAAAGTCTGATAAGAGCAAAAATGGTACCACTAAAAACTTCAGATCACAGCGCAAAAAATGAGCCCTCATAGCGCCCTGAACACAGAAAAATAAAAAAGTTGTAGGGATCAGAAAATTACAATTTTAAACGTATAAATTTTCCTGCAAGTATTCATGATTTTTTTCTGAAGTGACACAAAATCAAACTATATAGTAGGGTATCATTTTAACCGTATGGACCTACAGAATAAAGATAAGGTGTCATTTTTGCCGATAAATGTACTGCGTAAAAACAGAAGCCCCCAAAACTTACAAAATAGTGTTTTTTCATCAATTTTGTCGCACATAGTTTTTTTTGCCCGTTTCACCGTAGATTTTTGGGTAAAATGACTAATTTCATTACAAAGTTGAATTAGTGATGCAAAAAATAAGTCATCATATAGAATTATAGGTGAAAATTTTAAAGAGTTATGATTTTTTTAAATTAAAGAGGAAAAATTGAAAATGAAAAAACGGAAAAAGCCCCGGTCCTTAAGGGGTTAAGCGTATTTTTACGCAGGAAAACCTTTTTTTTCTTTAATGCACCGGCAGGTGTATAACGTGTGGTATAACACTGAATTTAGCACAGAGATCGAGTAACAGGTGAAAAATGGTAAAAAGGCACTAAAGTCCACACTAATATGACTTATTTCTGAACAGCAGCAGGACCCAACAGTGCAGCACCACAAAAAAAAAAAAATCCAGGGATTAAACCCTAAATTGCACTCTGTCACACAATTCTGAGCAGCAGAAGATTTGTGGAGAATAAAAACTCAATAGAGCTGAAAAATGAGGAGATAAGATGCTTCAGAATGTTCAGGCAGCTTGGAGATCTGTATGAGGCAGCTGACAGCTATCTGCCTCTCTCTGCTGCAATGCTCAATAACGTGAATAGGAGGCTTAGCAATCAATGATCCTTCTCAGTGTAACAGCAAAGCACTCTGCACTCCTGCCTTTCCCTAATGCTGATGTGACTAGCAGTTGCAGTGTAACGCTGTGGTATGAGCTATTCACACACACGCAGTCCCGTCCTCTCCATCTGAGTGCATAGATGAAATGAAGAGAGGCAAGATGGCCGCCGATTATATAGGGCCTGTGACATCACAGGGGTCAGTGAACACTGATAGGCTGCATCTCACATGTGGTTCAGGGTCAGACCGCCTACCTTCATTCCCGCCCTCCCATAATCCCCTGCCCCATGTACTCACATGTGGATCCACCACCTTAGCTCTCCAATAGCCTGGAACGCTGTAAAATGGAGTTTAATGAAGCGATTCGTGCGATGGAATCGCGGCGATATTCGTATTCGTTGCGAAACGAATTTTTCATGAAATTCGTAACAAATTCGGGTTTGTCAACTTCGATTCGCTCATCTCTAGTGTTAAGGCTAACTGGACCCCTTGTTACGTGCCTTGAGTGGTGTAGTTTCCAAAAAGGTATGCCATTTGGGGATTTTCTGCTGTTCTGGCACCATAGGGGCGACATGCCCCCCAAAAACCATTCCAGCAAAATTCACTCTCCAAAATTCCATTGTTGTTCCTTCCCTTCTGAGCCCTCTACTGCGCCCGCTGAACAGTTGACATACACATATGAGGTATTTCCTTACTTGAGAGAAATTGGGTTACAAATTTTGGGGGGCTTTTTTTCCTATTACCCCTTGTAAAAATTCAAAAACTGGGTCTACAAGAACATGCGAGCGTAAAAAATGGAGATTTTGAATTTCCTCCTTCACTTTGCTGCTATTCCTGTGAAACATCTAAAGAGTTAACACACTTACTGAATGTCATTTTGGATACGTTGAGGGGTGCAGTTTTTATAATGAGCTCATTTATGTGGTATTTCTAATATGAAGGCCCTTCAAATCCACTTCAAAACTGAACTGGTCCCTGAAAAATTCCGATTTTGAAAATTTTGTGAAAAATTGGAAAATTGCTGCTGAACTTTGAAGCCCTCTGGTGTCTTCTAAAAGTAAAAACATGTCATCTTTATGATGAAAATATAAAGTAGACATATTTTATTTGTGAATCAATATACCGTATTTATCGGCGTATAACACACACTTTTTAGGCTAAAATTTTTAGCCTAAAGTCTATGTGCGTGTTATACGCCGATACCGCCCCAGGAAAGGCAGGGGGAGAGAGGCCGTCGCTGCCCGCTTCTCTCCCCCTGCCTTCCCTGGGGTCTAGAGCCCTGCTGCCGGCCCTTCTTACCCACTGGCTATCGGCGCCGCTGCCCGTTCTGTCCCCCTGACTATCGGTACCCGCGCCGATAGCCAGGGGGAGAGAAAGGGCAGCGGCACCCATTGCCGGCGCCGCTGCCCCGTTGCCTCCCCCCATCCCCGGTGGAATAATTACCTGGGTCCGCGCTGCTGCAGGCCTCCGGCGTGCGTCCCCTTCGTCGTTGCTATGCGCTGCACGGCACGGCGCATGACGTCAGTGCGCCGCACCGTGCATAGCAACGACGCAGGGGACGCACGCCGGAGGCCTGCAGCAGCGCAGACCCGACCCAGGTAATTATGCCACCGGGGATGGGGGGAGGCGACGGGGCAGCGGCGCCGGCAATGGGTGCCGCTGCCCCTTCTCTCCCCCCTGGCTGTCGGCGCCGCTTCTTTCACCCTGGCTATCGGCGCCGGCAAAGGGGTGCCGGCACCGATAGTCAGGGGGACTGAACGTGCAGCGGCGTCGATAGCCAGGGGGAGAGAAGGGCCGGCAGCAGGGCTCTAGACCCCAGGAAAGGCAGGGGGAGAGAAGCGGGCAGCGACGGCCTCTCTCCCCCTGCCTTTCCTGGGGATGTATCGGGGTATACACGCGCACACACGCACCCTCATTTTACCATGGATATTTGGGTAAAAAACTTTTTTTACCCAAATATCCTTGGTAAAATGAGGGTGCGTGTTATAGGCCGGTGCGTGGTATACCCCGATAAAAACGGTATAATTTATTTGGAATGCCTGTTTGCGTTACAAGCAGAGAGCTTCAAAGTTGGAAAAATGCTAAATTTTAAATTTTTTCATCAAATTTTTAAATTTTTCACCAAGAAATGATGCAAGTATCGACAAAAATTTACCACTAACATGAAGTAGAATATGTCACGAAAAAACTATCTCGGAATCAGAATGAAAAGTAAAAGCATCCCAGAGTTATTAATGCTTAGGCTGGGTTCACACTGTGGAATTTCTGGGCAGAATTTCTGCCGGAGATCAAGATGGCAGCACTAGGACCCCGCAGACTGCATTGTCGTCCCCATAGATGTCAATGCATTTTTGAGCAGATCTCCCAAAAGATCCACCCAAAAATGCATTGCCATCTATGGTGACGGCAATGCAGTCTGTGCGGTCTTAGTGCCGCCGTCTAAATCTCCAGCAGAAATTCTTCCCAGAGATTCCATAGTGTGAACCTAGCCTTAAAGTTACGGTGGTCAGATGTGCAAAAAATGGCTGCGTCCTTAAGGTGAAAATGGGCTGGTTCCTTAAGGGGTTAAACCCCACTGGCACTTGACAGATCTTTGGAACAGTGGGCTGTACAAATGAAAAATTTTCATTTTTCATTTTCACAGACCACTGCTCAAAAAATCTATCAGACACATGTGAGGTTTATTTGCTCACTGCACCTCTTATTAGGGGTGTAGTTTCCAAAATGGGGTCAGATGTAGGGGGGGGGGTCACTGTTCCGGCACCATGGAGGCCTAAACGCACATGGCCTTCAATTTCAGCCAGATTCTCTCTCCAAAAGCCCAATGGCGCTTCTTCTCTTCTGAGCCCTGTAGTTCACCCGCAGAGCACTTTACATCCACATGTGGGGTATTTTCTGACTCAGAAAAAATGGGGTTACAAATTTTGTAGGGCTTTTTCTCCTATTACCCCTTGGGAAAATGATAAAATTGGGGTAACATCTGCATTTTAGTTAAAAAAAAATTTAATTTTTTTTATTTTCACCTCCAATTTGTCAAACACTTGTGGGATGTTAAGGCTCACTATACCCCTTGTTACTTTACGTGAGGGATGTAGTTTTCAAAATGGGGTCACATGTGGGTGTTTTTTTTTATGTTTATGTCAGAACTGCTGTGATTTTAGGCCTCAAATGTATATGGTACACTCTTCCTTCTGAGCCATGTTATGCGCCTGCAGAGCACTTTGCGTCAAAACATACATTTTTTTTTCCTTTTACCTCTTGTGAAAATTAAAAGTATGGGGCAACACCAGCATGTTAGTGTAAAAAATTTAATTTGTTTACACTAAAATGCTGGTGTAGACCCTAAATTTACCTTTTCTTAAGGGGTAAAAGAAGAGAAAAAAAATGTGTACCCCAGAACTGTTCCCTTGAAATATGAGAGGGCTCCAAAGTGAAAGAGCACCATGCGCATTTGAGGCCTAAATTAGGGATTTGCATCCACCACCAAATTACCCTACGGCAGTGCTTCCCAAATTGGGTGTCTCCAGCTGTTGCAAAACTCCCAGCATGCCAGGACAGTCAATGGCTATGCCAATGTCCTGGCCCCTGTATCACCCGTCATGACGCACAGAGCAAGTTTGCTGACAGCAGGGTGCCGCAACCAAGATCACGGGGGTCCTCTGGAGAGGGGATAAGATGTCTAGGTGCGTAGTACCCCTTTAAGAGGGAAAAACATGATATATATTTAAAACCAACCCAAATGTACCTTATTTTTATTTTCTACCTACATAAAGACCGGAAAAAAAAAATCACCTTGTTATCCGATAGTTGCCTGATGTTTATCTGAATATATAGACCATCAGTTACAGAAATGTGTGGTCTCTTTACCAGCATACCTCAGAGATAAAGGGCATTTATTAACCCTATTGAGAGATATCATACGGGAAGAGGACTATATGTGGGCAACACTAGATGTTGCTTCATTATATAGCAATATACCACATGACAGAGGAGTGGAAGCTGTGTGATCTGTTTTAGTGGAAGATCCCTTGATGCCCATACATCAGAGGAACTTCATTTTGGAGGCCATTAAAGGAGTAGTCCAGTGCTGAAAAGAATCCCCTATCCCAAGGATAGGGGATAAGTTTCAGATTGCGAGGGGTCCGACCGCTGGGGGCCCCCGCGATCTCCTGTACGGGGCCCTGGCTCTCTGGCCAGATAGCGCGTGTTGACCACCAGACGAAGCGGCAGCCGACACGCCCCTTCAAAAAAAGCGCTATGGCAGAGCCAGAGATTGCCAAAGGCAGAGCTGCATCAGTCCCCCCAAAAATCTGAGTTCCTGGATTTAAATATCTATATTCCGGATGGCTGTTTGCATACTGCCACCTATTTTGAGAAGGTGGATGCAAACAGCTACCTCGACTTTAACAGTTGCCATCGGAAACAATGGAAGAAGAACATTCCATTCGGTCAAATGAAAAGAATCTGATGAATTTGATTCTGGTTTTCTAACCCGACCCGAATCCGAATATAAGCCGAGGCCCCTAATTTCACCTCAAAAACCCAGGAAAAGTTATTGACTCGACTGTAAGCCTAGGGTGGGAAATACATCAACCCCCCATGTAATCATCCAGACCCCCGTCATCATCCCACCCCCTGCATCATCACCGCCTGTCAATCCCTTCATTAGTGGTCTTCAACCTGTGGACCTCCAGATGTTGCAAAACTACAACTCCCAGCATGCCCGGACAGCCATCGGCTGTCTGGGTATGCTGGTAGTTGTAGTTTTGAAACCTCTGGAGGTCCGCAGGTTGAAGACCACTGTGGCCTTCTTCATCATCCCCCTCCCCTTCATCATCATCCCCCCCCCCTCCATCATCACCGCCTGTCAATCCCTTCATCAGTGGTCTTCAACCGGTGGGCCTCCAGATGTTGCAAAACTACAACTCCAAGCATGCCCAGACAGCCATCGGCTGTCCGGGCATGCTGGGATTTGTAGTTTTGAAACCTCTGCAGGTCCGCAGGTAGAAGACCACTGCGGCCTTCGTCATCATCCAGCCCCCCCCCCCCACCTTTTTGTTTTGTACTCGCCTCCCCTCGGCAGGAAGTTAGGGTGAGCTGGTCCTAGTGACGTTGCCCTGACGACGATGCACAGGGACATTGTGCATGAACGTCCCTGTGCGTCGTCATCAAGGCAACGTCACTACTCCGGGACCGGACCCGAAGCGTGGAAAAGAGGGCCCCCTGGTGAAAATGGACAGCCCGCAACGACTAACCCTCCCCACCGGATGGTCCCTGCACCATAGAGGGCCCGAACCAGCTAACCCTTCCTTCCCACCGAGGGGAGGTGAGTACAAAACAAAAGGAGGGGGCTGGATGATGACGAAGGCCGCAGTGGTCTTCTACCTGCGGACCTCCAGAGGTTTCAAAACTACAACACCCAGCATGCCCGGGCATGCTGGGAGTTGTAGTTTTGCATAATCTGGAGGTCCGCAGGTTGAAGACCACTGAGAAGGGATTGACAGGCGGAGAGATCACTCGAGTATAAGCCGAGGGGGGCATTTTCAGCACGAAAAATGGTGCAGAAAAACTCGGCTTATACTCGAGTATATACGGTAGGTATTACACGTCACACACCAATATTTTTCTTTTATGTTTTTTATTTTTTTTGTATAGGTAATATTACCAGCTCATATTATTTTTTTTTATGGTTTTCCCGTGTCCTGTGCAGTATCTCTCCCAGAAGTCCACTTGATGGCCCACGTGGTGGTCTACACCCCGAAGTCATCAATTCTTACTCTAAGAGAGAGTTTGCAGCTGTTCCTGGAGACGGTTAACATTAACCTCTGCATGGTGGAATAATAGGTCACGATGTTTATCAGGATCAGTAGAAGCATCACCCACTCGATGATTATGGTGGTGATTTCACGGATCTCGTCCCAGTCTTCATCATCATAGAATAATTCCTGTAATGTTTTATATCCAAAGTAGAAAATTGCGCAGGTAAAAGCCAGGCCACAGCAGGTGCATCTACTATGGCGGATGACTTTGTTTGCTCCTGGTAATTTATACATCTGGATGGACTGCCCAAGGTAGTATAAGGCTTCACATGTAATGGAAATTACCATGCTGACAAAGTGTATCCTGGGATATTCTTCGGGGGACAATACATGCATGACAGCTGTACCAAAACAGGAGGCCCACACAATGGCGAGCAGGATCCTCTGGATCAGGACCTGATGACCCCTGAACTCTTCAGTATGCATAACCATATACTTATAAATAAGAAAGGTTAGTACCAAAGTGCCAATGGATGTCCCTATGAAACCAATTCTCAATAATATGTTTTCGGGAAAAAAATTTCCCACGTCACTGTGAAGGAAAAGAAACCAATGTTATTATGGATATTTCCTCACTCCCAACCCATGAAATAAGAATCTTGTGCTTGTTTATCTTACCTGATGTGCATCAGTGGCGAGGCGGCATGGCCGAGGACGACCGTCACGATGTAGCTGGTGGCAAGCCAGGCCGCACACCAAAACGCCAACAGAAGGGGGACGAACCCCAAACCTTTTAGCTCCATCTCAGTCAAGAAGAAGAAATAGAAGTTGCTAATCGCACTGTACCAATCTACAGAATGAAGGCTCGGGCGGCTGTCAGTGGAATGTCAGGACTCCAGCTGTCTATGACATCACATGTCTGATGTCACGATGACTGCTTGTTTCTTAGAGCTGCCATGATTTAGTATCTGCTATGGACATAACCTGATGTTTCTACTATGGACCTTACAGACCCCAGAACCCAAGTAATTAGTGCAGGGGCTCCATTTTGATCATCTCATATTTCACATTATTTGAGTTCCAGGGCTCGGATACATTTGCACCCTCTATAGCAGTGGTCTCTAAGCTGTGAACCCCCAACCGCTGCAAAACCACAACTCCCAGCATGCCCGGACAGCACCTTTGCATAAGGAAATAGTCTAATTAAACTTTTCTTATATATAGACTCCCCGACATCTCCAAGGATAAGCATCTAAGGGTCTCGTTCGATCTTAATGTTATACCTTTTTTCAATAAGATCGATGATTCCAAAATGTATGAATATAGGAATAATTCCATATAAGATACAAAAAGTTAGCATCCTCCATTTCTGGAAAAGTTTCTGAGTTGCCCAAAGCAACCAATCAGATTGCTTCCTTCATTTTTCAGAGGTCTTTTCAAAAATGAAAGAAGCAATCTGATTGGTTGCTATGGGCAACTGCATAACTCTTCCTCTACACTGGTTTTGATGAATCTGCCCCATAGAGAGAGAGTTATCAAAACCTGACCAGTGGAAAAGCTGCTGACATGCCCATAGCAACCAATCAGATTGCTTCTTTCATTTTTGAAAAGGCCTCTGAAAAATGAAGGAAGCAATCTGATTGGTTGCTATGGGTAACTCAGAAACTTTTCCAGAAAAGTAAAGTTTAACCACAACCAGGGGTGGATCCAGAGTCTAGTCTCGGGAGGGGAACTATTAGAGAATTTTGCATTGGCGGACAGAAAATAAGGTGTTTCTTAACCCCTTAAGGACGCAACCCTTTTTCACCTTAAGGACTGAGCCCTTTTTCGCAATTCTGACCACCATCACTTTACGAATTAATAACGCAAAAACACTTTTACCGAATATTCTGATTCTGAGATTGTTTTTTCGTGACATATTCTATTTTATTTTGGTGGTAAATTTTCGGCGTTACTTGCATCCTTTTTTGGTGAAAAATCACCAAATTTTACGAAAATTTAGAAAATTTAGCATTTTTCTAACTTTGAAGCTCTCTACTTGTAAGGAAAATTGATATTCACAATAAATTTTATTTTTCTTCACAAGTACAATATGTTCACTTTATGTTGGCATCATAAAATGGACATATTTTAGCTTTTTTTTTTTAAATTAGAGGGCTTCAAAGTAGAGAAGCAATTTTCAAAAATTTCATGAAAATTGCTAAATCTGAAGGGACAGATGTTACAGAACTACAACTATTTAAATAAAAACAAAAAAAAAAAACGTATAGGGTTCCCCGTATTTTCATTCTCAGCACAATACCAACCAAACAGCAACAGCCTGACGTTACCAGGGTGGGCGGGGACCATTGTTACTGGCCCTCCCCAGCCTAAATAACGCCAGCCTGTTACCGCCTAGGCCCAGGAGCACCATTTTTGACGCTCCGGGCCTGCTGGTACCGGCTCTTCCCGGCACCCCTGTGGCGGTGGGTACCGGGGTAATAATTGGGGGTTAGCGCTAGCTGTTTTTGGGGCTAGCGCTAAGCCCTGGCTTAGTAATGGATTCAGTCAATAAGACCAGCTTCCACTACTAACCCTGAAATTCATTAAAAAAAAACACAACACATTGGAAAAATTATTTTATTAAAAAAAAAAACACTACCCCACAGCCCTCGTTAACCGTTTTATTAAAAGGAAAAAAAATCCACCGTAATCCATCGAATCCGCAGTAATCCTCTGCATACACGGATCTGAAACGAGAAGAAAAAAAACACAAAAAAAATGGTTATGACATTTTTGCCGCTGTCCGCTGGGGAGAGCACCCATGATGCAATGTCTACCCAAACAGGGAGCCACCAATTGGTGCAAAACTACAACTCCTAGCATGCCCAGACAGCCTTTGGCTGTCTGGGCATGCTGGGAGTTGTAGTTTAGCAACAGCTGGAGTCTCCCTGTCTGGGTAGACACTGCCAGAAGGGTCTGTTCACATTATACAAAACGGACAATGTGAACAGAGCTTCAGATTAACTAGCCTTGTTCCCTTCTGTAGCCCCACCCCCTAATGACATCATCACTAGGGGGCGGAGCTACACGGACCTGCCCGGTACTCGAGAGAAGTAAGTGGACTTCGTCTTCTGTATACACTATATACAGCTATCTATAGATAGCTGTATATAGTGTATTTAGCCCAAAGGGTTAACCTACACTGTCCAGCAGTGTAAGTTCACTCTTCCCTTGCTGGGCTTGCGCATAGCGCACAGCTCAGCAAGGGGTTAAGTGAGCCAGCAATGTGTATACTGTATACACATTGCAGGCTCACTGTAAGTTCTTGCTGGGCAGTAGATATACCATGTATACCTATGGCTCAGCATCAGCTGTTCTCCTGGCTCTGTAGCCATGAGAACAGCTGATCCCGACATTCACATCAGGACATTTCAGAAGGTGTCAGGAGGTGTGACATCCGCTGGGATCTGTCCCTTACTGCAGGTACTAATAGTCCCAACATGGAGCACACTCTGCTCCATACTGGGAGCTGTAGTACCTGCATTAATAGACATATCGTAGCGAGACATATCACAGCTCTGCGGGAAATATGAATATGTGTATATGTACGTGAGTGCAGGGGACCATAGAAGAGCTGCCGCCCCATCTATACAAGAAGATCGCAAGGGACCCCAGCGATCTGTCAATTAGTACAGGTAACTACTACTCCCAACATGGAAGAGTGTGTTCCATGCTGGGATTAGTAGTACTACCTAAAAAATGTTTTTAAAAAAAAAGTAAAAAACACGCACACACTACATTTTCATTATTGTCGGCTACATTTTTAGTGCTTTACCCGCTCACATAAATTGATCCCTGTTTAAAAATTAATAAACATTTCATAATAAAAAAGATACATTTCGTTAGATACAATTTTTTCCATCACTACTGTATCTTTTTTGTTATGACTTTTTATGGTACCCTACGAAATTTTAATAAAAAAGGCATCTCCATAATTTTTTAGGATCGCTAAAGTCCAAAAAAAGAATAAAAAGATTTACCGAATGTACCCGAATACCGAATGTATCCGAAAAAAATCAACCCCAAACACCCGAATACCGAATGTATCCGAAAAAAAAATCAGCCCCGAACACCCGAATACTGAATGTATCCGAAGAATCAAAACCGAAAATATTGCCGAACCGAAAAGTTTTTTCCAAAACGAAAAAACGAAACAAAACAAAACAAAAAAATTTTGTAGTGCACAAGTCTAATGTGTGGCAGTGACTGGGACACAATGTCAATGACAGAATGGTAATATATTATTAATATTAATGCCAAGTAATATTCTTAACCCCTTAAGGACCCATGAAGTATGCATACGTCATGGTCTTTTCCTGGTCTCCACTGCTCACCCGGTGGAGATCGCAAGCGGATTCCTGCTGAAATCCTTCAGCAGGGATCCAGGGCAAACGCCGAGGGGGGCCATGTAGGCCCCCCATGTCGGTGATCGCCGCAAATCGCTAGGGAAATCGCCCCTGCGATCTGCGGCGATACCGGGCTGATCGGGTCTCTGGGACCCGACCGCCCGGTAATTTTGCATGATCCCAGCTGTCACAGAAGGCCAGGACCATGCTAAAGCATAGGAGCGAGGTGCCACCTCCTCCTATCCCCTGCGATTCTTCGGTTAGCTAACCAACCAATCGCACGGGGGGGGGGGGGGGGGGGGGGACGGTTACTTCCTCCCGCCCTGCTCGGCCCCTGGAAGTCCGGAGAGGACAGGAGGAAGACCGGAGGACGCGACGGGGGAGTGCTGGGGCCCGGCCCCGGTACTTACCTCGTCCCTGAAGACCCAGATCCCGGCGATGAAGACGGCGGCGGCGACAGGTGAGTGGATCTTCAGCCGCGGTCGGGTCCTTTACAGCAATGCACGTCGCCATAAAGCCCTGTATACTAAAACTCCCAGCATGCCCAGACAGTCCTTGGAGTTTTGCAACATCTGTAGGTCCGCAGTTTTGGGACCACTGTGCCCTTCCAGATGTTGCAAAACTACACATCCTCAGCATGCCCTTACTGTCCAGTCATGCTGGGAGTTGTAGTTCTGTAACATCTGGCCCTTCAGATGTTGCAGAATTACAACTCCCAGCATGCCTGGACAGTTTTGGCATACTGGGAGTTGTAATTTTGCAACATCTGGAAGGGCACAGATTGGGAACCACTGTATTAGTAGTCTGCAAACTGTAGTCCTCCCAGTGGCGGATCCAGGGGGGGGGGGCAACGGGGCAATTGCCCCCCCCCCCCCCCCCCGAGATTGCTGCCCCTATTATTGAGGAGCAGGAGCTGTCCCCAGCTCCACTGTCCCCTCACCTTTCACACGCTGCTCCAGCTCCTGCTGCCCCTTTAAGAGAGGGAGCTGATGGACGCTGCAAACTTACCGTATTTATCGGGGTATACCACGCACCGGCCTATAACACGCACCCTCATTTTACCAAGGAAATTTGGGTAAAAAAAGTTTTTTACCCAAATATCCATGGTAAAATGAGGGTGCGTGTGTGCGCGTGTATACCCCGATACATCCCCAGGAAAGGCAGGGGGAGAGGCCGTCGCTGCCCGTTTCTCTCCCCCTGCCTTTCCTGGGGTCTAGAGCGCTGCTGTCGGCCCTTCTCTCCCCCTGGCTATCGGCTCCGCTGCCCGTTCTGTCCCCCTGACTATCGGTGCCGGCGCCGATAGCCAGGGGGAGAGAAGCGGCGCCGACAGCCAGGGGGAGAGAAGGGGCAGCGGCACCCATTGCCGGCGCCGCTGCCCCGTTGCCTCCCCCCATCCCCGGTGGCATAATTACCTGAGTCGGGTCCGCGCTGCTGCAGGCCTCCGTCGTGCGTCCCCAGCGTCGTTGCTATGCGCTGAATGGCGCGGCGCATGACGTCAGTGCGCCGCGCCGTTCAGCGCATAGCAACGACGCTGGGGACGCACGACGGAGGCCTGCAGCAGCGGGACCCGACTCAGGTAATTATGCCACCGGGGATGGGGGGAGGCAACGGGGCAGCGGCGCCGGCAATGGGTGCCGCTGCCCCTTCTCTTCCCCTGGCTGTCGGCGCCGCTTCTCTCCCCCTGGCTATTGGCGCCAGCACCGATAGTCAGGGGGACAGAACTGGCAGCGGTGCCGATAACCAGGGGGTGAAAAGGGCCGACAGCAGTGCTCTAGACCCCAGGAAAGGCAGGGGGAGAGAAGCGGGCAGCGACGGCCTCTCTCCCCCTGCCTTTCCTGGGGGTGTATCGGCGTATAACACGCACACAGACTTTAGGCTAAAAATTTTAGCCTAAAAAGTGCGTGTTATACGCCGATAAATACGGTAGTCCCTGCTCGTCCGACCCCTCCCCCGGCTGCTCACCACAGAGCTGAAGAGAAGACACTGCCTGCCAGCTGTACAGCCTCTGCGGCCTGTATCCTCCATACCAGCGGAGCTCCGTCCAGTCTGACCTGCAGGGCGGCCATCAGAGGTGAGGAGGTCTGTAGGGAAGTCCCAGTGTCCGGGCATGTCAGTCACTACCTGTATACCAGTGACTGCTGTGCCCTCTCTGGCCTACTACATATAGTATATGCAGTATGGGCCAGTCATTGATATACAGGGATGTGTTTCTCAAACAGGGTGCCTCCAGCTGTTGCAAAACTACAACTACCAGCATGCCCAGACAGCCAACAAGAGTTGTAGTTTTGCAACAGCTGGAGGACCCTAGTTGGGAAACACTGTGGGGCTATATACATCAGCTGTGCTGTACCACTGCCCTGGCTGCTATAAATATATGCATGTATATAGTAGTCAAGGCTACAATTAATGTATATAGCCCCTCAGTGTTATGTCACTATATACCAATGTCTGTGCTGTGTTCTCTGCCCTGCCTGGCCCATATTACGTATATAATATATGTAGTATGGGCTAGTTCAGAGGACACACAGCATGTATATAGGGACATAATACTGCAGGACTATATACATCAGCTTATCTGTGCTGTACCCACTGCCTTGGCAGCTATATTTATGCACATAAACATATACATACATACATATATATATATATATATATATATATATATATATATATATATATAGTAGCCAGGGCAGTGGGTACAGCACAGCAGCTGTATATAGCCCCGCAGTGTTATGTCAGTATATGTCACTGTATGCCAATGTCTGTGCTGTGTTCTCTGCCCTGCCTGGCCCATATTACGTATATAGTATATGTAGTATGGGCCAGTTCAGAGGACACAAAGCACGTATATAGGGATATAATACTGCAGGACTATATACATCAGCTTATCTGTGCTGTACCCACTGCCTTGGCAGCTATATATAGCCCCGGCAGCTGTATATAGCCCTGCAGTGTTATGTCAGTATATGTCACTGTATGCCAATGTCTGCTGTGTTCTCTGCCCTGCCTGGCCCATATTACGTGTATAATATATGTAGTATGTGTTAGCCAGTTCAGCACAGACATTCGTATATAGGGACATAATACTGTTGGGCTATATACATCAGCTTATCTGTGCTGTACCCACTGCCCTGGCAGCTATATTTATGTACATAAACATATATATATATATATATATATATATATATATATATATAGTAGCCAGGGCAGTGGGTACAGCACAGCTGATGTATATAGCCCCGCAGTGTTATGTCAGTATATGTCACTGTATGCCAATGTCTGTGCTGTGTTCTCTGCCCTGCCTGGCCCATATTACGTATATAATATATGTAGTATGTGTTAGCCAGTTCAGCACAGACATTCGTATATAGGGACATAATACTGCAGGACTATATACATCAGCTTATCTGTGCTGTACCCACTGCCTTGGCAGCTATATTTATGCACATAAACATATACATACATACATATATATATATATATATATATATATATATATATATATATATAGTAGCCAGGGCAGTGGGTACAGCACAGCAGCTGTATATAGCCCCGCAGTGTTATGTCAGTATATGTCACTGTATGCCAATGTCTGTGCTGTGTTCTCTGCCCTGCCTGGCCCATATTACATATATAATATATGTATTATGTGTTAGCCAGTTCAGCACAGACATTCGTATATAGGGACATAATACTGCAGGACTATATACATCAGCTTATCTGTGCTGTACCCACTGCCTTGGCAGCTATATATAGCCCCGGCAGCTGTATATAGCCCTGCAGTGTTATGTCAGTATATGTCACTGTATGCCAATGTCTGCTGTGTTCTCTGCCCTGCCTGGCCCATTTTACGTGTATAATATATGTAGTATGTGTTAGCCAGTTCAGCACAGACATTCGTATATAGGGACATAATACTGTTGGGCTATATACATCAGCTTATCTGTGCTGTACCCACTGCCCTGGCAGCTATATTTATGTACATAAACATATATATATATATATATATATATATATATATATATATATATAGTAGCCAGGGCAGTGGGTACAGCACAGCTGATGTATATAGCCCCGCAGTGTTATGTCAGTATATGTCACTGTATGCCAATGTCTGTGCTGTGTTCTCTGCCCTGCCTGGCCCATATTACGTATATAATATATGTAGTATGTGTTAGCCAGTTCAGCACAGACATTCGTATATAGGGACATAATACTGTTGGGCTATATACATCAGCTTATCTGTGCTGTACCCACTGCCCTGGCAGCTATATTTATGCACATAAACATATATATATATATATATATATATATATATATATATATATATATATAGTAGCCAGGGCAGTGGGTACAGCACAGCTGATGTATATAGTCCCGCAGTATTATGTCCCTTTTTTCACTGCCCTATACCGGCCTATACATGGGGATCAAAAAAGTATAAAAAAAAAAAAAATATGCATTTCAAAAAAAGTAATAAATGTGATTTACCCCTTGCCTAATAAAAGTTTGAATCACCCTTTGTTCCCATTTTTTTAATGAAATAATGTAAGGAAAACCCTAATCATATGTGGTAGCGCCACATGCACAAATGTGTGAACTAATAAAATATAATAGTTAAGTTGCACACTGAAAGGTGAAAGCATGAAAAAATATCAAAGTCCAGAAGTGCGTATTTTTGGTCACTTCAATAACTAAAAAAAAAAATCTAAATAAAAATGGTTCTGACAAAAACAGATCACAGCACAAAAAATAAGCTCTCATATAGTCCTGTATGCGGAAAAAGAAAAGGGTTATAGGGGTGAGAAGAGGACACTTTAAAGCATACTCATTTAATGCCCCTGTCATGTGCCACTCACTTATAATGCCCCCCCTGTCTTGTGCCCCTTACTTAAAATGCCCCCTGAGGGTGCAGGACAGGGGGCATTATAACATTACAGGGGCATTATATGTGAGGGGAACATTACAGGTGCATTATATGTGAGGGGCACAGCACAGGGGGGCATTATATGCTAGGGAGACAGGACAGAGGGCATTATTATTATTATGAGGGAGAACAGGGTGGGTCATAGTTATATGTGGGGGCACAGGATGGGGCATTATTACTATATATGAGGGGCAGAGAGTATAAGGAATTTCTGGGATAGTACGGTTTTCATTAGCCACAATACATCACAGTATTGTATTCAGAGGGATATTTAGAGCATACAGTGTGTGGCAGTATTATATTCAGGGGGTACAGTGTGTGGCAGTATTATATTCAGGGGGTACAGTGTGTGGCAGTATTATATTCAGGGGGTACAGTGTGTGGCAGTATTATATTCAGTGGGTACAGTGTGTGGCAGTAATATATTCAGGGGTACAGTGTGTGGCAGTATTATATTCAGTGGGTACAATGTGTGGCAGTATTATTCAGTGGGTACAATTTGTGGCAGTTTTATATTCAGTGGGTACAGTGTGTCAGAATTATATTCAGAGGGTACAGTGTGTGGCAGTATTATATTCAGGGGTACAGTGTGTGGCAGTATTATATTCAGTAGGTACAATGCGTGGCAGTATTATTCAGTGGGTACAATTTGTGGCAGTATTATATTCAGTGGGTACAGTGTGCCAGAATTATATTCAGAGGGTGTGTGCCAGTATTATATTCAAAGGATACAGTGTTTGGAAGGTTTCTAATAATAATTGTTTTCATATAGAGGATCAGAATGCGCTGACATAGTGAGGAGCCATCTGGGCGTCAAGTTCTGCAGTGAGAACATTTAGCTGGACCAGGCGGTATGTACCATCTGAATTAGATGAGGAAAGACTATAGAGAAAACGTCACCTGTAGTCACTGATACCATTGTGTATTGTCCTGACTGTCCAATCACTGGTAAGTTTTGCAGTAATGATGGGGGAAGCAACAACTCCCAGCATCTCCTCACCACTACTTAGGTCATACTGGGAGTTGTAGTTTTAAATGGTAAAAACTTCTTTAGCCCTTTCCCATTCTGTGGTAATTGGTATATTTGATTATTATACTGGATACATTTAATAATATTGTAAGTTCCTTAAGCAACACCTTATTTTCTGTCCGCCAACGCAAAATACTCTAATAGTGCCCCTCCCGAGACTAGACTCTGGATCCGCCCCTGAGTCCTCCAGATGTTGCAAAACTACAACTCCAAGTATGCTGGGAGATGTAGTTCGGCAACATCTGGCTCTAAAGATGTCGCCGAACTACTACTTCCAGCATGCCTGAGAATGTTTGGAGTTGTGGTTTTGCAACAACTGGAGGCACACTGGTTGGGAAACATTGTCTGTTTCCTAACTCAGCGTTTCCCAACCCGTGTGCCTCCAGCTGTTGCAAAACTATAACTACCAGCATGCACTGATAGACTGTGCATGCTGGGAGATTCCCCCCCCCCCCCCCCCCCGTGAATGTACAGGGTACATTCACATGGGCAGGGGCTTACAGTGAGTATCCGGCTGCAAGTTTGCGATGCAGCAAATTGTGTGCGGCAGCTCAAACTCGCAGCGGGAGACTCGCTGTAATCCCCCGCCCATGTGACTGTACCCTAAAAACACTACACTACACTAACACAAAATAAAATAAAAAGTAAAAAACACTACATATACACATACCCCTACACAGCCCCCCTCCCCAATAAAAATGAAAAACGTCTGGTACGCCACTGTTTTCAAAATGGAGCCTCCAGCTGTTGCAAAACAACAACTCCCAGTATTGCCGGAAAGCCGTTGACTGTCCAAGCATGCTGGGAGTTTTGCAACAGCTGGAGGCACCCTGTTTGGGAATCACTGGCGTAGAATACCCCTATGTCCACCCCTATGCAAATCTCTAATTCAGGCCTCAAATGCACATGGCGCTCTCACTTTGGAGCCCTGTCGTATTTCAAGGCAACAGTTTAGGGCCTAACAAATTTTGGGGGGCTTTTTCTACTTTCACCCCTTATGAAAAGGTGAAGTTGGGGTCTACATCATGCTACAGCATGTTAGTGTAAAAAAATTAAAAAATTTACAATAACATGCTGGTGTTGCCCTATACTTTTCATTTTGACAAGAGGTAAAAGGGAAAAAAGCCCCCCAAAATTTGTAATGCAATTTCTCCCGACTACGGAGATACCCCATATGTGGGCACAAAGTGCTCTGGGGGCGCACAACAAGGCCCAGAAGGGAGAGTGCACCATGTACATTTGAGGTGATTTGCACAGGGGTGGCTGATTGTTACAGAGGTTTTGACAAACACAAAAAAAAAAAAACCACATGTGACCCCATTTCGGAAACTAGGGGTGCAGTGAGAATTGACACCCCACTGGTGTCTGACAGATCTTTGGAACAGTGGGCTGTGCACATTAAAAATTTTGTACAGCCCACTTTTCCAAAGATTTGACAGACACCAGTGGGGGGTAAATGCTCACTGTACCCCTTGTAATGTTCCTCAAGGGATCTAGTTTTCAAAATGGTATGCCATGTGGGTATTTTTTGCTGTCCTGGCAACATAGGGGCTTCCTAAATGTGACATGCCCCCCAAGCAAAATTTGCTCTCAAAAAGCCAAATATGACTCCTTCTCTTCTGAGCATTGTAGTTCGCCCTTAGTACGCTTAAGGTCAACTTATGGGGTACCTCCATACTCAGAAGAGATGGGGTTACAAATTTTGGGGGGTATTTTCTGCTATTTACTCTTGCAAAAATGTGAAATTTGGGACGGAAACACACATTTTAGTGAAATTTTCTTTTTCTTTTTTTACATGCAAAAGTCGTGAAACACCTGTGGGGTATTAAGGCTCACTTTATTCCTTGTTACGTTCCTCAAGGGGTCTAGTTTCCAAAATTTATTGCCATGTGTTTTTTTTTTCCTGTTCTGGCACCATAGGGGCTTCCTAAATGCAACATATCCCCCAAAAACCATTTCAGAAAAACGTACTCTCCAAAATCCCCTTTTCGCTCCTTCGCTTCTGAGCCCTCTACTGCGCCCGCCGAACACTTTACATAGACATATGAGGTATGTGCTTACTCGAGAGAAATTGGGCTACAAATATAAGTATACATTTTCTCCTTTTACCCCTTGTAAAAATAAAAAAATTGGGTCTACAAGAACATGCGAGTGTAAAAAATGAAGATTGTGAATTTTCTCCTTCACTTTGCTGCTATTCCTGTGAAACACCTAAAGGGTTAAAATGCTGACTGAATATCCTTTTGAATACTTTGAGGGGTGCAGTTATAATGGGATCATTTGTGGGGTATTTCTAAGATGAAGACCCTTCAAATCCACTTCAAACCTGAACTGGTCCCTGAAAAATTGTGATTTTGGAAATTTTGTGAAAAATTGGAAAATTGCGTCTGAACTTTGAAGCCTTCTGGTGTCTTCCAAAAGTAAAAACATGTAAATTTTATGATGCAAACATAAAGTGGACATATTGTATATGTGAATAAAAAAAATTATTTGGAATATCCATTTTCCTTACAAGCAGAGAGCTTCAAAGTTAGAAAAATGCAAAATTTTCAAATTTTTCATCAAATTTGGGGATTTTTCACCAAGAAAGGATGCAAGTTACCAAAAAATGTTACCACTATGTTAAAGTAGAATATGTCACGAAAAAAGTCTCGGAATCAGAATGATAACTAAAAGCATTCCAGAGTTATTAATGTTTAAAATGACAGTGGTCAGATGTGCAAAAAATGGCTGGGTCCTATGGTGTAAAATGGCTGGGTCCTTAAGGGGTTAATATTTGTCCAGCAAGAGACTATTGGAAAACCAGAGGGCTAAATGAGTAAAGAGAAACAACTAGTTGGAGAAAATACTGAGAATCTGAAGACTCCAATGACACGTCTAGCGCTGCCGCAGTCTGAGGAGCCTGTGAGGTAACGGGCGCGTAATGCTGAATAGTGGAGAGAGGGACAGAGAGAGAATCTCGCGGGAACCGCCCAGTTTAGAAGCAAATTCCCATAGCAAACCTCTTCTAAACTGGGCGGTTACCGAGACACGTGTCATCAGAGATTACTTAGACAGAAAATAACAACCTAAACTTCAGAAGCTCATAAGTACTGAAAGGATTAAGATTTTTTAATAGAAGTAATTTACAAATCTGTTTAACTTTCTGGAGCCAGTTGATATTTAAAAAAATAGTTTTTCCCTGGATAACCCCTTTAAGGGGTTAAGGAACGTCTATACCTCTTATAACCTATGCCGTTTGCTGATTGGTGGATACCTTGCTGATTACCTACCTGCTATCACCTGCGTTCACCTGTGTTTTTTCTCTTCTTATTTCTGTTAACTCTTTTGCTGCTGTTTTTTCACTAAAAGAAAGATTTGGCACTATAATACTCGCCTCTTGCTTGTAATAAAATCCTGTATTAGTAGGTCTCTCCCATTGACTATGAGTGAAGCAAACATAATTCTGCTGTTAAAAATGGGAAAGAACATTCTTTCAGCTGATTCATATAGACCCATCTCTCTATTAAATTCAGATGCCAAAACTATTGCCAAGTTTTTGGCAATGAGATTGGCAAAGGTTTGTAACAAAATTATTGCTACTGACCAAACCGGCATTGTACCGAGCCGAAATAGTCATGATAATTTGATTAAGCTGTCTGCTAATATTCATATGCCGGAGTAGGGGCTCCGATCCATCCTTTCGATAGATGCCATGAAGGCCTTCGACAGGGTAGATTGTAGCTACCTCAGGCCGGCGATGGAGAGGTTTGGGTTGGGTGGCAGATTTTTGGAATGGGTCAGGGTCCTGTATGTTTTAGATCTTAATAAAAATATCAGATTTAAAAAAAAAGAGAAGTTTTCCAGGTCCTTATACGGCAAGGACTGAAGGTCAAGCCATCCAAGTGTCACCTGTTAAAGCCACAAGTGCACTATCTAGGACATGTCGTAAGTGCCGATGGTGTCCAACCTGACCCCCAGAAAAGAAGTGCTGTGAGGAACTGGCCTACTGTCACGATTCGGCTTACAGGTAGTGGATCCTCTGTGTCAGCGAGGGATTGGCGTGGACCGTGCTGGTGGACCGGTTCTAAGAGGCTACTGGTGTTCACCAGAGCCCGCCGCAAAGCAGGATGGTCTTGCTGCGGCAGTAGCAACCAGGTCGTATCCACTAGCAACGGCTCAACCTCGCTGACTGCTGAGAAGGCGTGGGACAGAAGGACTAGGCAGAGGCAAGGTCAGACGTAGCAGAAGGTCGGGGCAGGCGGCAAGGTTCGTAGTCAAGATGGATAGCAGAAGTTCAGGAAACACAGGCTTGGACAACACTAAACGCTTTCACTGGCACAAGGCAACAAGATCCAGCAAGGGAGTGCAGGGGAAGTGATGAGATATAGCCAGGGAGCAGGTGGAAGCCAATTAAGCTAATTGGGCCAGGCACCAATCATTGGTGCACTGGCCCTTTAAGTCTCAGAGAGCTGGCGCGCGCGCCCTAGAGAGCGGAGCCGCGCGCGCCAGCACATGACAGCAGGGGGCCGGGACGGGTAAGTGACTTGGGATGCGATTCGCGAGCGGGCGCGTCCCGCTGTGCGAATCGCATCCCCGACGGCCATGTCAGTGCAGCGCTCCCGGTCAGCGGGACCGACCGGGGCGCTGCAGGGAGAGAGACGCCGTGAGCGCTCCGGGGAGGAGCAGGGACCCGGAGCGCTCGGCGTAACAGTACCCCCCCCCCCTTAGGTCTCCCCCTTTTTTTGTCCGACAACTGCTTTACCTGGGACGAGGACACCGGGAAAGAATGGAGGGTTTCCTCAATGGCAGGCAGTACAGCAGGAGTGGGAATGGGGAGGGAGGGCAGAGGGTGAAACTTGGCACGGGGCAGGGTGACACCAGGACGGGGGCCATGAGGAGGCACTGAGGCTTGCCTGACAGGACTGGGAGGGGGGGAGAGGCATTTCTTGTGGCAAGCAGAGTCCCAGTTCTTGATCTCCCCGGTGGTCCAGTCAAGGGTGGGAGAATGAAGCTGGAGCCATGGCAGACCGAGGAGGACCTCAGAGGTGCAGTTGGGAAGGACGAAAAATTCAATCCTTTCGTGGTGGGGTCCAATGCACATTAAGAGGGGTTTTGTGCGGTAACGCACGGTGCAATCCAATCTAACTCCGTTGACCGCGGAAATGTAGAGCGGCTTGACGAGACGGGTCACCGGGATGCAGAACTTATTCACCAAAGACTCCAAAATGAAATTCCCAGAGGCACCAGAGTCCTAGCAGGCCACGGCTGAGAGGGAGGAATTGGCTGAAGGAGAAATCCGCACGGGCACCGTGAGACGTGGAGAAGCAGACTTTGAACCAAGAGACGCCACACCCACGTGAGCTGGGTGCGTGCGTGCGTTTCCCAGACGTGGAGGACGAATAGGGCAATCCACCAAGAAATGCTCGGTACTGGCACAGTACAGACAAAGATTTTCTTCCCTACGGCGATTCCTCTCTTCCTGGGTCAGGCGAGACCGATCCACTTGCATGGCCTCCTCGGCGGGAGGCCCAGGCGTAGATTGCAAAGGATGCTGTGGGAGAGGTGCCCAGAGATCTAAGTCTTTTTCCTGGCGGAGCTCCTGATGTCTCTCAGAAAAACGCATGTCAATGCGGGTGGCCAAATGGATAAGTTCTTGCAGGTTGGCAGGAATCTCTCGTGCGGCCAGCACATCCTTGATGCTACTGGATAGGCCTTTTTTAAAGGTCGCGCAGAGAGCCTCGTTATTCCATGATAATTCGGAAGCAAGAGTACGAAATTGGATGGCGTACTCGCCCACTGAAGAATTACCCTGGACCAGGTTCAGCAGGGCAGTCTTGGCAGAAGAAGCTCGGGCTGGTTCCTCGAAGACACTACGGACTTCAGCGAAGAAGGACTGTGGCTGTAGCAGGATCATTGCGGTCCCAGAGCGGTGTGGCCCAAGACAAGGCCTTTCCTGAAAGAAGGCTCACTACGAACGCCACCTTAGACCGTTCTGTAGGAAACAAGTCCGACAACATCTCCATATGCAGGGAACATTGAGACAAAAATCCACGGCAGAGTCTAGAGTCCCCATCAAATTTGTCCGGCAGGGACAAGTGGAGGCTAGGAGCGGCCACTCGCTGCGGAGGAGGTGCAGGAGCTGGCGGAGGAGATGGTTGCTGCTGTAGCAGAGGCAGAAGTTGCTGTAACATGGCGGTCAACTGCGACAGCTGCTGTCCTTGTTGGGCAATCTGCTGCGATTGCTGAGTGACCACCGTGGGAAGGTCAGCGAGACTTGGCAGCGGCACCTCAGCGGCATCCATGGCCGGATCTACTGTCACGATTCGGCTTACAGGTAGTGGATCCTCTGTGTCAGCGAGGGATTGACGTGGACCGTGCTGGTGGACCGGTTCTAAGAGGCTACTGGTGTTCACCAGAGCCCGCCGCAAAGCGGGATGGTCTTGCTGCGGCAGTAGCAACCAGGTCGTATCCACTAGCAACGGCTCAACCTCGCTGACTGCTGAGAAGGCGTGGGACAGAAGGACTAGGCAGAGGCAAGGTCAGACGTAGCAGAAGGTCGGGGCAGGCGGCAAGGTTCGTAGTCAAGATGGATAGCAGAAGTTCAGGTAACACAGGCTTGGACAACACTAAACGCTTTCACTGGCACAAGGCAACAAGATCCGGCAAGGGAGTGCAGGGGAAGTGATGAGATATAGCCAGGGAGCAGGTGGAAGCCAATTAAGCTAATTGGGCCAGGCACCAATCATTGGTGCACTGGCCCTTTAAGTCTCAGAGAGCTGGCGCGCGCGCGCCCTAGAGAGCGGAGCCGCGCGCGCCAGCACATGACAGCAGGGGGCTGGGACGGGTAAGTGACTTGGGATGCGATTCGCGAGCGGGCGCGTCCCGCTGTGCGAATCGCATCCCCGACGGCCATGTCAGTGCAGCGCTCCCGGTCAGCGGGACCGACCGGGGCGCTGCAGGGAGAGAGACGCCGTGAGCGCTCCGGGGAGGAGCAGGGACCCGGAGCGCTCGGCGTAACACCTACACCCAAGACAGTACGAGACGTCATAAGTTTCCTGGGATTTGCCGGCTACTACCGACTTTTCATCCCTCACTTTGCACAAATTGCTGGCCCCTTGACTGCCTTACTAAAGGGGAAATGCCAAGGAAAATTATAATGGGAGGCTCCCGACACAATGGGCTGAAGACCAAGAAACTGCCTTCCGAGCTTTAAAGTACCTTCTTACAGAACCTCCTATCTTGGCCTATCCTGACTACGGTAAGCCGTTCCGCTTATATACTGAGGCCAGTTTCGAAGGACTGGGAGCCGTCTTATCTCACCTCCAACATGGTAAAGAGAGGGTAATAGCCTACGCCAGCCGTCATTTTTGAGGCGCGGAAAGGAACGATGACAACTATAGCTCTTTCAAGTTGGAGCTCTTGGCCCTGGTCTGGGCCATCACTGAAAAATTCAAGGATTATCTGGCGGCCACCCCTTCACGGTCTATACGGACAACAATCCCTTGGCCCACTTGAACGCTGCTAAGTTGGGGGCTATTGAACAGTGCTGGGTCTCCCGGTTGGCCAATTATAACTTCAGTATTAAGTACTGCAGTGGAAAATCCAATGTCAATGCGGATGCTCTCTCCCGGATGGCCCCAGGTGAAGAACCCCCTGCAGGGGACGAATGGGAAGATGTGGAAATGCCACCCTTCTACCAACGGTTCATGAGCCAGAATGCTCTAACGGCCCAAGAGGGTGACGAACCCGGACCTCTGGAAGTCCCTGAAGACCAATACACGTGGAAGACTCTGCAGGATGAAAGCTGGGTCATAGGGGACCTCTTGAATTACTGCCTCCACAAGAAGGTGCCCACTCGACTCCACAAGCAGCAAGGGGACTTTGAACTGAGACAGTTGTGGCGACAGCGAAATCGCCTATTCCTCCATGAGGGGCTGCAATACAGAAACTCATTGGACCCGGTGTCTGGAGAACGGGTGCATCAAATTGTAATCCCCAGAAGAGATGCAGCTATGGTCCTGAATGCATATCACGACCAGTTGGGGCATTTTGGAATCCATTAGACAGAGGCCACTATTCGCCGAAGATTTTATTGGATAGGAATGCGAGGAGACATCGAAATATGTTGTGCTGAATGCACCACGTGCAATCTCATCAGGAACCCCCAAAAAGATGCAAGAGCACCCTTGCACCCCATCCATACTGAGAGGCCTAATCAAATGGTTGCCCTTGACCATGTGAAGCTGACCCCCACTCGATCTGTCTATTGCTATGCCTTGACCATGGTGGAACATAACTCTAAGTGGGTGGTTCTTGTTCCCGTCAAGGATCTGACCGCCAAGACGGCAGCATAACTCTTCTACAGCCACTGGATCCAGCCATTGGGGTGTCCCGAAGCAGTCCTCACTGATCGAGGGACGGCCTTCGAAGCTCAGTTGTTCCAGGAACTCTGCCAGCTGCATGATTGTAAGAAGCTTGGAACGATAGCTTACCATCGTCAAGGAAATGGGCTCTGTGAAAGGATCAACCAGGTGTTTATCCATATGCTCCGAGCAGCTTCTGTCTCGAAACACTAAGAGTGGCCCCGACTACTGCCTGAGTTATTGGAAATCTACAACAACACTACTCATTGTTCTACAGGGTATACCCCCTGCTTTCTCATGATGGGAAGACATGGTCAATTGCCGAAGGACAGAACTTTTGGGCTACAGGCCCCTTTCAATAACTCCCCTCAAGTCTTGCAGGACTGGGTCTCTGAACATCGCAGGAGAATCAAAGAAGCCCGAGACATTGTGGAGAAAAAATGGGCGAAGCCCAGGGCCGACAGCAGAAAAAGTCAGCATGCCTTGGCTCAACCCCTGCAGCTGGGAGACAAACTTTGGCTCAGGAAATTCCCAAGAACTCATAAGCTGGATTCTCTATGGGAAACAGAACCCTATACTATTACTGCAATTCCTTATCCCGACACAGATGTGTATGACATACAGAAAAAAGAGTTTGAGCCACAGGTGGTCCACCAAAACCGAATAAAGGTGTGCTTGAAGGAAGACTTACCGGGACCCCCCTCCTCTTGCACTTCTCCCTACTCCTCCTCCAGCCAGGCCAGCCAGGGAATATGTACCAGGAGAAGGAATTCATCCCAGTATGGATGTTCCTTTATTCTCTTCTCACCAACCTGTCATGTATTGAGGTATGCCATGTTCAGCTGCAAGCCAGCCGCCCCTTGTTGCTCCACCTAGCCAGCCTCCACTGGTTGCTCCGCTCAGCCAGCTATCAATAGCTGCTCCATCCAGTCAGCCACCATTGGTTGCTTCCCCCAGCAACAGTCCTGCTCCTGTGGCTACTCCAAGTCTTGCTAAACCTTCTCTACCTGACTTCAGAGAATCTCCCAGTCCAACCGAAGATGTTGCTCCTGTGTCCAGCCTTCAAGCTGGTCCCTCGGGGACTGAAGTTTCTGCAGAATCTCTATGTGAAGAGACTCCTGCCAGCCCGGAGGTTATGTTGCGAGAGTCTCAAAGGACTACTCAGGGTGAACTACCCTTAAGGTATTAAGACTAACTTTTAAGCAGTACTTGCACACATAGTACCTCAAATAGCTCACTTAAATGTACTTATCTCAGTTTTCTTCAATACACAAAGTAAAATAAAATATGTCTCACACTCAAGGAACACTTTAGGAATTGTAACCTATTGAAATTCTATTCCTGCCACTGTTAGGTACACTAATCTCTCTTTTCTTTATTACGTGTATGAAATGCTATACCTGGCCAGTAGATGCTCTTGAGTGCTAAAATTAAACACATATTTCTAAAGGTAACCTAGGTAAGGGTATACTGTCGTGTTCTAGAGGTAAGAAGCGTGTAGCCAATAGACCCTGGCGGCTAAACTTATATTGGTAGATAGCCTCAGGCAAGCCAATATAACTTTTGTGTACTAACAGGTGACTCATCGTGGCAAAACAAAAGAAACTGTGGTGAGATTTCAAAAATGTCTAGACAGCTTGAGACTAAATGTATAGAGAGCTCTGTATAAAAATCCAGGGAGCTTGAGACTAAATGTTAGACAGCTTCATCCAATGTCTAGTGAGCTTTATCAACTTCTAGTTAGCCTCATAAATGTATAGAAAGAGCTATAAAGATGTCTAAGGAGCTAGAGACTAAATGTTAGATAGCTTCATAATTGTTTAGTAAGAATACTAGGCAAATTAAAAGAAAATGTTGTCAGGATGTATAGACTGTTTAATAATTCTGTCCTTGTCCTAGTCCCTCTGCCTTAGGTGACAGGCGTCGGGGTTGACTTGTTTTAAGTAAGGGGGTTTGTGGTGTCCTGGTGCGTATTTCATACTGTGCCTTGTTTGGGGGGGCCCCAAAGTCACAGTCCCTAGGACTGTCAGGGTCCGCTTCCCTAGTTATACCCTAGTCACCCCTTAGTAAGTTAACTCCATAAGGACACATGACGTACTGGAACGTCATGTGTCCGCTCCCGATCTATAATAGCGGGTCGGGCCGTGGCTACGGCATTGATCGCGGTGCCGCACGCTATTAACCCTTTAGACGCGGGGTTCAAAGTTGAACGCCGCGTCTAAAGTGAAAGTATGCCGGTTAGCTCAGTGGGCTGTTCAGGATAGCCGCGGAGAAATCGCGGCATCCCGAACAGCTTACAGGACAGCAGGAGGCTCCCTACCTGCCTCCTCGCTGTCCGATCGCCGAATGACTGCTCAGTGCCCGAGATCCAGGCATGAGCAGTCAAGCGGCAGAATCATCGATCACTGGTTTCCTATGAGAAACCAGTGATCAATGTAATAGATCAGTGTGTGCAGTGTTATAGGTCCCTATGGGAGCTATAACACTGCAAAAAAAAGTGAAAAAGTGAATAAAGATCATTTAACCCCTTCCCTATTAAAAGTTTGAATCACCCCCCTTTTCCCATAAATAAAAAACACAGTGTAAATAAAAATATACATATATGGTATCGCCGCGTGCGGAAATATCTGAATTATAAAAATATATCGTTAATTAAACCGCATGGTCAATGGTGTACGTGCAAAAAAATTCCAAAATCCAAAATAGTGAATTTTTGGTCAATAAGTCCTATCAATGCAAAAATGGTACCGCTAAAAACTTCAGATCACGGCGCAAAAATTGAGCCCTCATACTGCCCCATATGCGCAAAAATAAAAAAGTTATAGGGGTCAGAAGATGCCAATTTTAAACGCATTAATTTTCCTGCATGTACCATATTTATCGGCGTATAACATGCACTTTTAAAACTTAAATTTAAGGCAAAAAGTCTTCTTGCGTGTTATACGCCGATAAGTCTTCTGGTCCCTGATTTAAAGCGGCCGCACTGTCACTTGTTTTCTCCCGCACTATCCACAGGTACTGGTGTGGTGGATAGTGTGGGAGACGCTGATTAAAATGAGCCCTACCTTGTCCGGATCTGCCCTAATTTTTAATCAGCGTCTCCTGCACTATCCACCAGTTCCTGTGGATAGTGCAGGAGAAAACAAGTGAGTTTTACTTTTCATTTTCCCTCCCTCCCCCCTCCCTCATCATTCCCCCTTTCCCTGCTTTTTATAGTTTCGTTTATTTTCCTTACCTGTCTACGCTTCAGCAGGTCAGGTCAGGCGGAGGGTCTTGCGGGGTCAGTGAAGCAGATGAGTTACGTCCTCTGCCGGCTTCTCTGTGCGGCATCACTTTATTTCCTGTAGTAACCGCCGAAAAGTGACATCCGTGATGCCGTGCAGAGGAGCCGGGAGAGGACGTAACTCATCTGCTTGACTGACTCTGCAAGACAGCCGAAGCACAGACAAGTAAGGAAAGGGGAAGAGTGGTCTTCAACCTGCGGACCTCCAGATGTTGCAAAACTACAACTCCCAGCATGCCCGGACAGCAGTTGGCTGTCTGGGCATGCTGGGAGTTGTAGTTTTGCAACATCTGGAGGTCCGCAGGTTGAAGACCACTGAATGCCATAGGAGGAACATGATGGGGGGATAATGAGACAGGGAAATGATGAGGGGGGATGAGACAGGGGGAAATGATGCGAGGGAAGAATGATGGGGGGATGAGACAGGGGGAAATGATGGGGGGATGAGACAGGGGGAAATGATGAGGGAGGGTGATGGGGGAATGAGACAGGGGGAAATGATGAGGGGGGGGTGATGGGGGGATGAGACAGGGGGAAATGATGGGGGGGATGAGACAGGGGGAAATGATGGGGGGATGAGACAGGGGGAAATGATGGGGGGATGAGACAGGGGGGATGAGACAGGGGGAAATGATGAGAGGGGGGTGATGGGGGGATGAGACAGGGGGAAATGATGAGGGGGATAAGACAGGGGGAAATGATGAGGGGGGGGATGAGACAGGGTGGGGGATGATGAGGGGGGAATGATGAGATATGGGGAGATGATGAGACATGGGGGGTGGCGATGAGAGAGGTAAATGTGGCACAGGAACTGATAAAAGGGAAGGAATGATGTGGCACTGGAGGGGACGGGACAGCCGATGGCTGTCCGGGCATGCTGGGGGTTGTAGTTTTGCAACATCTAGTTTTGCAACATCTAGTTTTGCAACATCATCCAGGCCCCCCCCCCCCTCTTTTGTTTTGTACTCACCCCCCCACGGCGGGAAGTTAGGGTGAGCTGGTCCGGGCCATCTATGCTGCAGGGACCATCCGGTGGGGAGGGATACTCGTTCCAGGCTGTCCATTTTCACCGGAGGGCCCTCTTCATGCACAACGTCCCTGTGCGTCGTCGTCAAGGCATGACTAGGGGATATCCTAGCTGCTTACCTTTTGCCCCACCCTAACATCCCAATAACGACTGACACCGGTTAGTGGTACAAAAGGCCACAGCAGCCCATATTTATTAACATTGAACAATTTAAACATTGTCATAACATATTGTATGAACATCATACAAAAACCATAAAACATAACCACCCTACAGCGGCAGAGAGATCTGGAGGCAACGTCCCCTTTTAACCCCAAGTGAACCAATGTGCCAAGCCTCCTACATTTGCCCCTATCAGTAAGGCACCAGACCTAGGGACACCATTTCAGAGGCCCAATCCTCTCCCCGGGGCCCATGCCCACGGGGAATCCTTCACCAGGCTGAGTACCGTCCCCAGCCTCCTCCCCCAACACCTTCTCAAACCACCAAAATTGCCACTCCTGCCTCCAAATCCCTCTCCCGCTACCGCCACAACGGGGGCATGTGAAACCTCACAGACCCCCGTTTCGCCACAACTCAACCGCACGCTGGATCACCTCCCTGATCTCAAGAATCCATAAATCCATACCCAGAGCATTAAGGTTCACCCCATCCCGATCAATAAACTCAGGAACACCCCCTTCCAGCTCACAATGTCTCACCACCAATCCCCCATTTCTGGCCACAAACCTACCCACCGCCCTGTTAACCTTCACTCGGGCCCTATTCAACCCAGCCACCGATCTAACCTGACGCCACTTCAGTCTAGCCACCATGTCGGACCATACCAAAACAATCCCTGGAAACGTGGCCCACAGCCGCAACAAATCAACCTTGATGTCCCGCAAGAGATCCCTCGACCTCCTGACCCCCAGGTCATTTCCCCCCGCATGCACTACCAAGACATTAGGGGCCCTATCCATCCCCACATAAAACTGAATATGAGGCAGCAACCCGGGCCACTGCAGCCCCCCTATACCCAACCAGCGCACTAGCGCCGCCGTTCTTGAAAAACCCAGCTGACGACCATCCGGGCGCACCTCGGCCCGAACTCCCCCCCCTGACCACATAGGAATGGCCGACAATCCAGATGAGACATGGACCGGCACCTGCAAGAAACAAAAGAAAACAGGCAATACGGGCAACACCACACACCCCCCTTCACAACAACTGCGGCCGAACATAAACCCGGAACCGATCCGACTCCCACCTTCCAATACGCTTGATGACGTCAGCATGCAAACCCCACCTAGCCGCCTCAGTAGCAGCCCCAATCCGAAAAGAGTCCGCCCTCCCCAGCGCCGACAAACACAAACGAAAAACCTTGACAAACTGATACCGCGATAAAAAGGTCCCATCCCCATGAACCAACAAGGGCCCATCCGCCCCCGGGCGCACACCCCAGAAAACCCGAAAACACACTACCGGGCACATCGCAGATCCCCCCAAAGGTGCCAGCCGCACCACCACCCCCTTACCCAGCGTGTCCGTCTTAGAGCGACGAACCACACATTCCAAACCCCCCGGCCCCAAACTCACGTCTCCCACCAGAAGACCTCCAACCACCGCCCTACTCGGAGCCACCAGCTCCGAAATCCGAAATGCCCCAAAAAATGCCAACGAAAAAGCCAACCGAAATAAAACCGCCTCATAACCCGAAAAAAAGACGGACCCCAGTGCCTCCCCCAGCCGAGCCAGCAAGGAGAAAGACACCCGCCTCCGAGAATCCCTCGAGCCAGCCCCTTTCCGGAACCCCCGCACCGCCTGACGCACCAAGAACGACTTGGTGACATCCGGCAAACCCTTGGCCTTAAACCAAAAAGCCAGCGCCGACAGCCGTCGACCCATACTGGCAGGAGAAACCCCCTCACAAAAGGCCCGGCCGACGTAAAACAGCAGAGCCGCCTCCCAATCTCCCACCGATGTCAAACTCCCCAACCGCCCTGTCAAAGATTCCCACTCCAACCACCACCTGCTGTAGGCCATCCATGTAGCCCTACTCACAGACCGGCCAACCAAACCCAATGCCACTGTTACACCATCTTCCATAGCCAGTCTGGACACGGAATCCCCTGCTTCTCGGCTCCAGGCGCCAGCTCCCGAAAACGCTCCCACTGCAAACGAGAGAGAGCATCAGCGATAGAGTTCTCCACCCCCGGCACATGAGAAGCCACAAACTGCGAATTTAATTGCAAACCCCTCAAAAACCAACTGGCGCAACAGGCGCACCACCGGCGGCGAATTTCCCGTCTGAGCATTAACCGCCTGCACCACCCCCAAATTGTCGCAACAAAAAGAAACCCTCCTATTACTAAAACGCGGGCCCCAAATTTCTACCGCCACAATAATAGGAAACAACTCCAAAAACGCCAGATTGCGAACCAACCCCGCCTCTTGCCAAGCCGCCCGCCACTGCCCCACACACCACTGCCCCCCGATATATGCCCCAAAACCACAACCCCCTGCCGCATCAGTTAAAAGTTCCAAATCCTGACTAGAGATAGGACGATCCATAACCATGGACCTCCCGTTATACCGTTCCAAAAACCCCCGCCACACACCCAAGTCCTCCCGCAAGTCCGCCGACAAGCGCACAAAATGATGCGGCTTCCGGGCACCCCCCGTGGCAGCCGCCAGGCGCCTGCAAAAAACCCGCCCCATGGGCAGCGACTGGACCTCCCGCAACCGCAACTTAGATGCCCTGCATTCCCGTGCCACCGCCACCCGCAGCTCTTCCAATTTTTCCTCCGGCAACCGACACTCCATGGCCAAAGTATCAATGACAATACCCAAAAATTTAACCGACGTAGCCGGACCTTCCGTCTTGTCAGGTGCCAGGGGCACCCCGAACCACGCCGCCACCCTCTCCATAACTTGCAACAACACAGCGCACACCCTAGACCCTGCCGGACCCACAAACAAAAAATCGTCAAGATAATGCAAAACTGACGGAACTTGCGCTTCCCGGCGCACCACCCACTCCAAAAACGTGCTGAACTGCTCAAAATACGCACACGAGATAAAACAGCCCATCGGCAAACAAAGATCAACAAAATACTGCCCTTCACAACAACACCCCAACATAGAAAAACTATCCGGATGGACCGGCAACAAACGAAACGCCGCCTCCACATCCGTCTTAGCCAGGAGGGCCCCGCGCCCATACCGCCGCACCCAAACCAAAGCCGCATCAAAAGAGGTATAAGATACAGCACACAACGCCGGATCTATACCATCATTCACCGACCCTCCCGCAGGATGCGACAGGTGGTGAATGAGCCGAAACTTGTTCGGCTCCTTTTTGGGCACCAGACCCAACGGAGAAATCCTCAAGTCCTGTAACGGCGGGGACTCAAACGGCCCGGCCATTCTCCCCAATGCCACCTCCTTCAACAACTTCTCCCTCACCAAGCCCGGCTGAGCCACCGCCGACACCAGATTCCGCACCACACCCCGAAACGGTCCCACTACCACACTAGGGTACGAAACTCATCAGAAAAACCTGCTCGCAGCAGCTGAGCCGCCGCCCTATTTGGATAGAGGTCTAAAAAAGGCCCCATCCTTCCCACCCTCACCGGCGTCGCCCCCCTTCTGGTCAGTACCCCCTCCCCTACCCTTACCTTTCCGGAAACACCGGGACAACCCATGGGCGCCCCCACAACCAGAGCACTCATGCTTAAATCGGCATTCCCCCCCAAACTTGCAACTGCCGTCGTTGAACTGCCAACATACCCCTTTCCCGGAAGATGCCGGCCGCCCTGTACCAGAGCCCCCTCCCGAAAGGACTGCAGTCCCACTCCCGCTCCCCGCGGCGCCGCCATCAGCCGCATCCACAAGCCGATGTCTTTATGATCCCAGCGTAAGAATGGACGCACCGCCATCCGCTGTCGAAACTGTTCATCATAACGGAGCCACGCCGTGCCCCCCTATGTCCTATTCGCCTCCCCTATGGAATCCAAGTAACAAAAGAGTCCGGAACAATGTTCCGGATTCGTCTCCCCCACCACACTCGCCAAAATCGCAAAGGCTTGCAGCCAGTTAGAAAACGTCCGCGGTATCAGCCGATACCGCCGGCGTTCCTCTTCTTCCTCCTTCTTCTTCCCCTCATCCAGCTTCACCCAGTCCAAATTGAATTTTTCCAGCGGAAGAAGCGAAAAGATCTCCACATACTCCCTCCGCCAGATCTTTTCGCGCACCTCCGCTTTCAAATGCACCCCCAACGGGCCCTCAAAACAAACATAAACCTCCCCATGTGCGGAATCCGCCAAGCGGACATCCGCCACAGGCTCCGAACCACTGCCCGCTGCTGGCCCCACCTCAGCCGCCCGGGACCCCAACCCCGCAGACCCTGCCAAACTCCCCGCAACCTGCTGCTCACCCTGCGCGCCCGCCGTCAGCCCCCCCCAGAAGGCCCCGAGCCACTCCCCAACTCCGGCACCACCTCCGGCAGCACCGCCCCTGCACTAGCCACCACAGGCCCCCCACCAGACACCCCCCACACCGCCGCAGGGGACCCACTCCCCCCTAGCCCATTACTGCGCAAAATAGCCTGCATCCCCGCAAGAAAAGTATGCAACCCCGCCAACCCGCCTCCCACTTCCCCACCCACCAGAACCCCAGAAAAATTGTCACACTCACCGGACCCACCGGCCGCCACCGACCCAGCAGCCGTCGCACCCGCAGAAGGACGAGTCTGGACATTCCTCTCTTGACTCATCGCCGGAACAGCAGGGACCAGACGGAGCCCGCCCGCAGCAGCAGATCCAGCAGAAGAAGCAGCCAGCAATCCGGAAGGAGGAGCTGCAGCCGTCACCACTGTAGAGGCCCCAGCAGAAACAGACAGTCCCGCAGCAGAGCTCCCTGCCCCACCAGCAGCAGCCGCAGTCACATCTCCAGCTCCCGCATCCACCATACTCGCCGCAGCAGGAAGGGGCAGAGCACCCCTGACATCCAGCGCCACTGCATCGGACTCGCTGACGTCACTGGGGGCGGGGCTAGCATCTCCCCCCCCCGTACACAGCATCTTCCACACGACCGCCATCTTGATACCGCCGGCCTCCGGATCCCCGGGAGGCCCCGGCGTCATTCAGCCCCCTGGCCTGCCGCTCAGACAGGCCGGACGAGCGCCGCCTCCCAGCTGACTGCCGTGGAGCGGGAGCAGCCGACACACGAGCAGCAGGGATCCGCAGAGCCCGCCCCTCCCGGGAGCCCTCACTACTGGGGCGGGCCGCCGACATCAGCTCGGACCCACTGCAGCAGCATGCCGATCCCCACCATCCTCGGACCCACACCGCCCGCGGGAAGACCCCCCAGACCTACCCCCAACCCAAGCGCCGGAGCGCTGGGTAGAGGCAGCCACAGGGAGCGCAGAGGGACTCACCCGGCGGCATCTGGGACCAGGAGCAGCATCCGGACTCAGGCGAGCAGGAGGCCGGGAGCGCCGCCCGCTAACACGGGGACTCGGATCGGACCCAGCAGCAGCAGGACCGGCCAAACCAGAGACCTGGGACTCCAACCATCCCGGACCCCGTCGGAGTGCCTCGTCCCGCAGTCTCCACAGCAAGGCCTCAAGATCCGCCATCAGGTAATGGAGCTTCTTCTGCCAACTTCTCTGGCCTCGTGCCGACTGACCCCTGACCCAACCCCTTCCCTCTTAAATCCCCTCCTAACTCCTCCCCTTACATAACGTCCCTAAACATATGTCCAGCCCAGTCTCCCCCTGTCATGTGCCCCTCCGCTCTGATACTCTCCACTACAGGGCGTCCTACATCACTAGGACCAGCTCACCCTAACTTCCTGCCAAGGGGAGGTGAGTACAAAACAAAAAGGCCACAGTGGTCTTCAACCTGCGGACCTCCAGAGGTTTCAAAACTACAACTCCCAGCATGCCCGGACAGCCGATAGCTGTCTGGGCATGCTGGGAGTTGTGGTTCTGCAACATCTGGAGGTCCGCAGGTTGAAGACCACTGATGAAGGGAATGACAGGCGGTGATGATGAAAGGGAGGGGGATGATGATTAAGGGGGGGATGATGATGAAGGGGGGGGATGATGATGAAGGCCGCAGTGGTCTTCAACCTGCGGACCTCCAGAGGTTTCAAAACTACAACTCCCAGCATGCCCAGACAGCCGATGGCTGTCCGGGCATGCTGGGGGTTGCAGTTTTGCAACATCTAGAGGTCCGCAGGTTGAAAACCACTGATGAAAGGATTGACAGGCGGTGATGATGAAGGGGGGGGTGGATAATGACGGGGTCTGGATGATTACATGGGAGGATGATGTATTTCCCACCCTAGGCTTATAGTCGAGTAAATTTTTGTGAAAGTGAAAGTGAAAGTATGCTGTTCAGGATAGCCGCGGCAAAATTGCGGCATCCCGAACAGCTTACAGGACAGCAGGAGGCTCCCTACCTGCATCCTCGCTGTCCGATCGCCGAATGACTACTCAGTGCCCGAGATCCAGGCATGAGCAGTCAAGCGGCAGAATCATCGATCACTGGTTTCCTATGAGAAACCAGTGATCAATGTAATAGATCAGTGTGTGCAGTGTTATAGGTCCCTATGGGAGCTATAACACTGCAAAAAAAAAGTGGGAAAAAAAAGTGAATAAAGATCAGTTTGAAGAAAGTTTGAATCACCCCCCTTTTCCCATAAAAAAAACACAGTGTAAATAAAAATAAACATATATGGTATCGCCGCGTGCGGAAATATCTGAATTATAAAAATATATCGTTAATTAAACCGCATGGTCAATGGTGTACGTGCAAAAAAATTCCTAAATCCAAAATAGTGAATTTTTGGTCACTTTTTATATCATGAAAAAATGAATAAAAAGTGATCAATAAGTCCTATCAATGCAAAAATGGTACCGCTAAAAACTTCAGATCACGGCGCAAAAATTGAGCCCTCATACTGCCCCATATGCGCAAAAATAAAAAAGTTATAGGGGTCAGAAAATGACAATTTTAAACGCATTAATTTCCCTGCATGTACCATATTTATTGGCATATAACATGCACTTTTAAAACTTACATTTAAGGCAAAAAGTCTGCCTGCGTGTTATACGACGATAAGTCTTCTGGTCCCTGATTTAAAGCGGCCGCAGCAGCGTCTGCTTATTAAGTATTAACATCACGACCGTGGCCACTTTAAATCAGTGACCAGCGGTGTCTCCTCCCCGCACTGTCACTTGTTTTCTCCTGCACTATCCACAGGTACTGGTGTGGTGGATAGTGCGGGAGACGCTGATTAAAATGAGCCCTACCTTGTCTGGATCTGCGCTACCTTTTAATTAGCGTCTCCCGCACTATCCACCAGTTCCTGTGGATAGTGCAGGAGAAAACAAGTGAGTTTTACTTTTCATTTTCCCTCCCTCCCCCCTCCCTCATCATTCCCCCTTTCCCTGCTTTTTATAGTTTCGTTTATTTTCCTTACCTGTCTGCGCTTCGGCAGGTAAGGTCAGGCGGAGGGTCTTGCGGGGTCAGTGAAGCAGATGAGTTACGTCCTCTGCCGGCTTCTCTGTGCGGCATCACTTTATTTCCTGTTGTCGCCGCCGAAAAGTGACATCCGTGATGCCGTGCAGAGGAGTCGGGAGAGGACGTAACTCATCTGCTTGACTGACTCTGCAAGACAGCCGAAGCACAGACAAGTAAGGAAAGGTGAAGAGTGGTCTTCAACCTGCAGACCTCCAGATGTTGCAAAACTACAACTCCCAGCATGCCCGGACAGCAGTTGGCTGTCTGGGCATGCTGGGAGTTGTAGTTTTGCAACATCTGGAGGTCCGCAGGTTGAAGACCACTGAATGCCATAGGAGGAACATGATGGGGGGATAATGAGACGGGGAAATGATGAGGGGGGGGATGAGACAGGGGGAAATGATGAGAGGGAAGAATGATGGGGGGATGAGACAGGGGGAAATGATGGGGGGATGAGACAGGGGGATGAGACAGGGGGAAATGATGAGGGGGGGGATGATGGGGGGATGAGACAGGGGGAAATGATGAGGGGGGTGATGGGGGGATGAGACAGGGGGAAATGATGGGGGGGGATGAGACAGGGAAAAATTATGGGGGGGATGAGGGGGGATGAGACAGGGGGAAATGATGAGAGGGGGATGAGACAGGGAAAAATTATGGGGGGGATGAGGGGGGATGAGACAGGGGGAAATGATGAGAGGGGGATGATGGGGGGAAGAGACAGGGGGAAATGATGAGGGGGGGTGATGGGGGATGAGACAGGGGGAAATGATGACAGGGGATAAGACAGGGGGAAATGATGAGGGGAGGATGAGACAGGGGGAAATGATGAGACAGGGTGGGGGATGATGAGGGGGAATGATGAGACATGGGGAGATGATGAGACATGGGGGGTGGCGATGAGAGGGGTAAATGTGGCACAGGAACTGATAAAAGGGAAGGAATGATGTGGCACTGGAGGGGACGGGACCAAACTGAGGTGCAGAAGAAAACGAAGTTGGGGGGATGATGTGGCATTTAGTCCAAGTCATTTATTTGACTTTTTTTTTTTTTTTACTTAAATTTCCCTGTTAAAATGGGTGTGCGTGTTATACGCCGATAAATATGGTAGTTATGACTTTTTCCAGAAGTACGACAAAATTAAACCTATATAAGTAGGGTATCATTTTAATCGTATGGACCTACAGAATTAAGATAAGGTGTCATTTTTACCAAAAAATGTACTACGTAGAAACGGAAGCCACCAAAAGTTACAAAACAGCGGGGTTTTTTTCAATTTTGTCTCACAATGATTTTTTTTTCCATTTCAGCGTAGATTTTTGGGCACAATGACTGACGTAATTACAAAGTAGAATTGGTGGTGCAAAAAATAAGCCATCATATGGATTTTTTTAAAGGCAAGGAGGAAAAAACGAAAATGCAAAAATGGAAAAACCCTCGGTCCTTAAGGGGTTAATATTTATAACCATTATCATTGTATATATGTATATTGTATTATTCACTTGTTTGGCGTCGCAGGACCTTAGGTCATGTGACCCGTTACTTAGAACTCTATGGTATGTTGAAGGACCTTAGGTGGTTCTTGTGTCACATGTTCACCCACAATGCCTTGTAACGGTGAGTGACAGTTGTTATGGACCAATCCAAAACGGCCAGCCCCTGCCCATATAAGGGAGCTGTGGACATTATTCGCTCTCTTGGGTTGCTGTCACTGAACGAGGTAGGACCTCCGCAACTTTCAAGTACGTTTTCTAGGCCAAAGCCTTGCGGCCTCGGCCTATACCAAAGCGGTTATACTTCAATCATTCACCGCTACTCTCTGCAAGATCACTGGACCTAAATGCACCCCTAAATCCAGCGGATCTATGCTATGGAATCTTCTAATAGCTAAATTGAGCTTATCTGATCCCAACCAACTGTCAATTGCTGATCAACTAGAAGTAGAATCTGTTATCTGGACTGTTATTGCTATTGCCTGCTTCAGAAAATCTTCAGTAAAAGTTCCTGCAAGTTTTCCGTTAAACAGGGGTTGTGGACAATCCATTTATTACGCACTCACCTATCGCTCTTGGGAAGGGTGACGATAGGCCCTAGCAACTTTACAGTATTTAACCCTCACCCTGGCATCGCGAGTGACAAGGGTTAGCCGCGCCCTTTATTATCCCCAACAGCAACACCCCAACTACCCTACATCCCCACCAAGGCACCACAATTGCTTTTTACAAATAAGTAACACAGATCATAAATCAATAGAGTTCAGGAGAGAACATTCACATCCCCTTGTTGAATTAATGAGAGGGCCCCCTGTCCCTAAACCCATGACAAAAATGTATAAAATGTTGATGCTATCAAGGTTAGATGGGAAAGGGACTTGGGGGGGTTTATATTCAGATTCATGGGGCAGAGCCATTGTAAACATGAAATGTACATGATATAATAAGGCCCATGTAATGGTACAGTCTAAGATTTCGTATAGGATGTATTATACTCCATGGGGATTGAAGCGTATGGGCCTCAGACAGGATGCAAGCTGTCCAAAATGTCAGATGGAGGATGCTAACTTTTTGTATCTTATATGGAATTATTCCTATATTCATACATTTTGGAATCATCGATCTTATTGAAAAAAGGTATAACATTAACATTAAGATCGAACGAGACCCTTAGATGCTTATCCTTGGAGATGTCGGGGAGTCTATATATAAGAAAAGTTTAATTAGACTATTTCCTTATGCAAAGGTGCTGTCCAGGCATGCTGGGAGTTGTGGTTTTGCAGCGGTTGGGGGTTCACAGCTTGGAGACCACTGCTGTAGAGGGTGCAAATGTATCTGAGCCCTGGAACTCAAATAATGTGAAATATGAGATGATCAAAATGGAGCCCATGCACTAATTACTTGGGTTCTGGGGTCTGTAAGGTCCATAGTAGCAACATCAGGTTCTGTCCATAGCAGATACTAAATCATGGCAGCTCTAAGAAACAAGCAGTCATCGTGACATCAGACATGTGATGTCATAGACAGCTGGAGTCCTGACATTCCACTGACAGCCGCCCGAGCCTTCATTCTGTAGATTGGTACAGTGCGATTAGCAACTTTTTCTTCTTCTTGACTGAAATGGAGCTAAAAGGTTTGGGGTTCGTCCCCCTTCTGTTGGCGTTTTGGTGTGCGGCCTGGCTTGCCACCAGCTACATCGTGACGGTCGTCCTCGGCCATGCCGCCTCGCCACTGATGCACATCAGGTAAGATAAACAAGCACAAGATTCTTATTTCATGGGTTGGGAGTGAGGAAATATCCACAATAACATTGGTTTCTTTTCCTTCACAGTGACGTGGGAAATTTCTTTCCCGAAAACATATTATTGAGAATTGGATTCATAGGGACATCCATTGGCACTTTGGTACTAACCTTTCTTATTTATAAGTATATGGTTATGCATACTGAAGAGTTCAGGGGTCATCAGGTCCTGATCCAGAGGATCCTGCTCGCCATTGTGTGGGCCTCCTGTTTTGGTACAGCTGTCATGCATGTATTGTCCCCCGAAGAATATCCCAGAATACACTTTGTCAGCATGGTAATTTCCATTACATGTGAAGCCTTATACTACCTTGGGCAGTCCATCCAGATGTATAAATTACCAGGAGCAAACAAAGTCATCCGCCATAGTAGATGCACCTGCTGTGGCCTGGCTTTTACCTGCGCAATTTTCTTCTTTGGATATAAAACATTACAGGAATTATTCTATGATGATGAAGACTGGGACGAGATCCGTGAAATCACCACCATAATCATCGAGTGGGTGATGCTTCTACTGATCCTGATAAACATCGTGACCTATTATTCCACCATGCAGAGGTTAATGTTAACCGTTTCCAGGAACAGCTGCAAACTCTCTCTTAGAGTAAGAATTGATGACTTCGGGGTGTAGACCATCACGTGGGCCATCAAGTGGACTTCTGGGAGAGATACTGCACAGGACACGGGAAAACCATAAAAAAAAATAATATGAGCTGGTGATATTACCTATACAAAAAAAAAAATTAATTAAAAAAAAAATATTAGTGTGTGACGTGTAATACCTACCGTATATACTCGAGTATAAGCCGAGTTTTTCAGCACCATTTTTTGTGCTGAAAACGCCCCCCTCGGCTTATACTCGAGTGATCTCTCCGCCTGTCAATCCCTTTTCAGTGGTCTTCAACCTGCGGACCGCCAGATGTTGTAAAACTATAACTCCCAGCATGCCCAGACAGCCCATCGGCTGTCTGGGCATGCTCGGTGTTGTAGTTTTGAAACCTCTGGAGGTCCGCAGGTTGAAGAAGGCCGGGGGGGCCTTGATGATGACGAAGGCCGAAGTGTTCTTCAACCTGCGGACCTCCAGAGGTTTCAAAACTACAACACCGAGCATGCCCAGACAGCCGATGGGCTGTCTGGGCATGCTGGGAGTTATAGTTTTACAACATCTGGCGGTCCGCAGGTTGAAGACCACTGAAAAGGGATTGACTCTCTTTTGTTTTGTACAAAAGGTTGAAGACCACTGAAAAGGGATTGACCCTCTTTTGTTTGGTACTCACCCCCCCACGGCGGGAAGTTAGGGTGAGCTGGTCCGGGCCATCTATGCTGCAGGGACCATCCGGTGGGGAGGGATACTCGTTCCGGGCTGTCCATTTTCACCGGAGGGCCCTCTTCATGCACAACGTCCCTGTGCGTCGTCGTCAAGGCAACATCACTAGGACCAGCTCACCCTAACTTCCTGCCAAGGGGAGGTGAGTACAAAACAAAAAGGCCACAGTGGTCTTCAACCTGCGGACCTCCAGAGGTTTCAAAACTACAACTCCCAGCATGCCTGGACAGCCGATAGCTGTCTGGGCATGCTGGGAGTTGTGGTTCTGCAACATCTGGAGGTCCGCAGGTTGAAGACCACTGATGAAGGGATTGACAGGCGGTGATGATGAAAGGGAGGGGGATGATGATTAAGGGGGGGATGATGATGAAGGGGGGGGGGGATGATGATGAAGGCCGCAGTGGTCTTCAACCTACGGACCTCCAGAGGTTTCAAAACTACAACTCCCAGCATGCCCAGACAGCCGATGGCTGTCCAGGCATGCTGGGGGTTGTAGTTTTGCAACATCTAGAGGTCCGCAGGTTGAAAATCACTGATGAAAGGATTGACAGGCGGTGATGATGAAGGGGGGGGTGAATAATGACGGGGTCTGGATGATTACATGGGGGGATGTAGTATTTCCCACCCTAGGCTTATAGTCGAATCAATAACTTATTTTTATTTTTTATTTTTTATTTTTGGGGGGGGATGAAATTAGGGGCCTCGGCTTATATTCGGATCAGCTTATACTCGAGTATATACGGTAGTTAGAAAACCAGAATCAAATTCATCATTATAACCTCCCTCTGCATTACCCTGTTTATTATTTTTCAAGCAAGCACTTTGTTCTAATTCGTCCACTCTCTGGCGTGCTCCTTGTATAAGGGGTTTGGGATACCCTTTTTGTTTAAAACGATTCTCCAGGCTATCTACTTGTTGCTGGCATTTTTGTGTGGAAGAACAATTCCTCCGGATTCTTTTCATTTGACCGAATGGAATGTTCTTCTTCCATTGTTTCCGATGGCAACTGTTAAAGTCGAGGTAGTTCCTTAAAATAGGTGGCAGTATGCAAACAGCCATCCTGAATATAGATATTTAAATCCAGGAACTCAAATTTTTTGGGGGACTGATGCAGCTCTGCCTTTGGCAATCTCTGGCTCTGCCATAGCGCTTTTTTTGAAGGGGCGTGTCGGCTGCCGCTTCGTCTGGTGGTCAACACGCGCTATCTGGCCAGCGAGCCAGGGCCCCGTACAGGAGATCGGACCCCTCGCAATCTGAAACTTATCCCCTACCCTTAGGATAGGGGATGTTTTTCAGCACTGGACTACTTTTTTAATTGCCTCCAAAATGAAGTTCCTCTGATGTATTTTTTTTCCGGTCTCTATGTACCTTAGGTAGAAAATAAACATAAGGTACATTTAGGTTGGGGTTAAATATATATCATGTTTTTCCCTCTTAACTCCTTGGGGACAGAGCCCATTATAACCCTAAGGACGGGAGCATTTTTTGCAATTCTGATCACTGTCACTTTAAGCATTAATAACTCTGGTAAGTTTTTACTTTTCATTCTGATTCCGAGATAGTTTTTTCATGACATATTCTACTTTATGTTAGTGGTAAATTTTTGTCGATACTTGCATCATTTCTTGGTGAAAAATTCCAAAATTGTATGAAAAAATTGAAAATTTTGCATTTTTCTAACTTTGAAGCTCTCTGCTTGTAAGGAAATCAGACATTCCAAATAAATTTATATATTCATTTACAAATACAATATGTCTACTATATATTTGCATCATAAAGTTGACATGTTTTTACTTTTGGAAAACATCAGAGGGATTAAAAGTTCAGAAGCAATTTTCCAATTTTTCAAAAAAAAAATAAAATCGGAATTTTTCAGGGGCCAGATCAGTTTTGAAGTGGATTTCAAGGGCCTTCATATTAGAAATACCCCATAAATTACCCCATTATAAAAACTGCACCCCTCAAAGTATTCAAAATGACATTCAGTAAGTTTGTTAACCCTTTAGGTGTTTCTCAGGAATAGCAGCAAAGTGAAGGAGGAAATTCAAAATATTCATTTTTTACACTTGCATGTTCTTGTAGACCCAGTTTTTGACATTTTACAAGGGGTAATAGGAGAAAAAGCCCCCCAAAATTTGTAACCCAATTTCTCTCGAGTATGGAAATACTTCAAATGTGTATGTCAAGTGTTCAACAGGCGCAGTAGAGGGCTCAGAAGGGAAGGAGCGACAATGGGATTTTGGATAGTGAATTTTACTGAAATGGTTTTTGGGGGCATGTCACATTTAGGAAGCCCCTATGGTGCCAGAACAGCAAAAAAAAACACATGGCATACTATTTTGGAAACTACACCCCTCAAGGTACGTAACAAGGGGTCCAGTGAGCCTTAACACCCCACAGGTGTTTGACGACTTTTCGTTAAATTCGGATGTGTAAATGAAAAAAAAATGGTTTTGGGGGGAATATCACATTTAGGAAGCCCCTATGGTGCCAGAACAGCAAAAAAACAAACACATGGCATACAATTTTGGAAACTACACTCCTCAAGGCATGTAACAAGGGGTCCGGTGAGCCTTAACACCCCACGGGTGTTTGACGACTTATCGTTAAATTCGGATGTGTAAATGGAAAAAAAAAATTCACTAAAGTGCAGTTTTCCCCCCAAATTTACCATTTTTACAAAGGGTAATGGGAGAAAAATCCCCACAAAATTTGTAACGCAATTTCTCCCGAATACGGAGATACCCCATATGTGGCCCTAAACTGTTGCCTTGAAATACGACAGGGCTCTGAAGTGAGAGAGCGCCATGCGCATTTGAGGCCTGAATAAGGAATTTGCAATAGTGGTGGACCCAGTTACAAGGATGGGGCTTGTCTCCACCAAAACCCTACAGCAGTGTTTCCCAAACAGGGTGCCTCCAGCTGTTGCAAGACTCCCAGCCTGTCAGGACAGTCTTTGGCTGTCCGGCAACACTGGGAGTTGTGGTTTTGCAAAAGCTGGAGGCGCTGATTAGGAAACACGGGCAACGTGTAAGGGGGTGTATGTGTAGTGTTTTACTTTTTATTATTTGTTAATGTAGTGTTTTTAGGGTACATTCACACAGGCAGGGGTTCACAGTAAGTTTCCTTGAAGGAAACCCACTGTAAACCCGCCCGTGTGAGTGTACACTGTACATTCACATGGGGGGGGGGGGCGCCCCAAACCTTCAGCTGTGTCAAAATGACAACTCCCAGAATGCACTGACAGACCGTACATGCTGCGAGTTGTAGTTTTACAACAGCTGTAGGCACACTGGTGGGGAACCACTGAGTTGGAAAACAGACTCTAGCCCAGTGATTCCAACCTATGTGCCTCCAGATGTTGCAAGACTACAACTCCCAGCATGTACGGTCTGTCAGTGCACTCTGGGAGTTGTAGTTTTTCAACAGATGGAGGCACACGGGTTGGAATCACTGAGTTGGGAAACAGACTCTAGCTCAGTGTTTCCCATCCATTGTGCCTACAGCTGTTGCAAAACTACAATTCCCAGCACGGCCAGACAGTCAGGGATGCTGGGCGTGTAGTTCTGCAATATCTGGCCCTTAAGATGTTGCAGAACTACAACTCCCAGCATGCCTGGACAGTCTGGGCATGCTAGGAGTTGTAGTTATGCAACAACTGGGGAAGAACAGTTTGGAGACCGCTAAGTAGTGGCCTCCAAACTGTAGCCCTCCAGATGTTCCAAAACCACAACTCCAAGCATGCCCAGACTGTCCAGGCATGCTGGGAGTTGTAGTTCTGCAACATCTTAAGGGCCAGATATTGCAGAACTACACGCCCAGCATCCCTGACTGTCTGGGCATGCTGGGAGTTGTAGTTTTGCAACATCTGAAAGGCTACAGTTTGGAGACCACCATATAGTGGTCTCCAAACTGTGCCACTTCAGATGTTGCAAAACTACAACTCCCAGCCTTTGGCTGTCTGGGCATGCTGGGAGTTGTAGTTTTGCAGCTTTTAGAAGGCCACAGTGAAGATCATTTATCGCGATCTTCACTGCAGCCTTCTCAGCCGCACTTTCCGGCCGCCGCTCCTCCTGCTTGCGCCGCTGCTCCGTGGATGCCGCCGATGCCGCCTCCGAAGGTCCGGGTAAGCCGGGCCATGCTCCCCCTCTCCGCCCGTGTTCTCCCGCTCTGTACCGACTTCCGATCAGTGGCCAGAGCGGGGGAAATGAACTCTAAACCCCCCCCCCCCGCCCCCCTCCTGCCATTGGTGGTCAGCCTGACCGACCAATGGCAGGGGATTGGAGGGGGTGGCAACACTGCCACCTCGCTCCTATCCTTTAGGCTGGTCGGAGCTGGCTCTGACAACTCCGATCACTCTTATTTTCCGGGAGATCGAGTCACCAGTGACCCGATTTGCCCGGATCGCGGCAAATCGCAGGTCTGAATTGACCTGCAATTTGCTGCGATCGCCGATATGGGGGCGGATCTCAGGACCCCCCTATGCATTGCCACGGGATGCCTGCTGATAGATATCAGCAGTCATCCCGGTCCGATCACCGCCCGGCGAGCGGCAGTGATCAGAGATGCCGAGGGCGTATGGATACGCCCTTCATCCCCAAGGATGCACCTAGACATCTTATCCCCTCTCCAGAGGACCCCCGTGATCTTGGTTGCGGCACCCTGCTGTCAGCAAACTTGCTCTGTGCGTAATGACGGGTGATTCAGGGGCCAGAACATCGGCATAGCCATTGACTGTCCTGGCATGCTGGGAGTTTTGCAACAGCTGGAGACACCCAATTTGGGAAGCACTGCCGTAGGGTAATTTGGTGGTGGATGCAAATCCCTAATTTAGGCCTCAAATGCGCATGGTGCTCTTTCACTTTGGAGCCCTCTCATATTTCAAGTTTTGGGTTACAAATTTTTTTTTCTCTTCTTTTACCCCTTAAGAAAAGGTAAATTTGGGGTCTACACCAGCATGTTAGTGTAAACAAATTAAATTTTTTACACTAACATGCTGGTGTTGCCCCATACTTTTAATTTTCACAAGAGGTAAAAGGAAAAAAAAATGTATATTTTGACGCAAAGTGCTCTGCAGGCGCATAACATGGCTCAGAAGGAAGAGTGTACCATATACATTTGAGGCCTAAAGTCACAGCAGTTCTGACATAAACATAAAAAAAAACACCCACATGTGACCCCATTTTGAAAACTACATCCCTCACGTAAAGTAACAAGGGGTATAGTGAGCATTAATATCCCACAGATGTTTGACAAATTGGAGGTGAAAATTAAAAAAAATGTAACATTTTTTTTACTAAAATGCTGGTGTTACCCCAATATTATCATTTTCCCAAGGGGTAACAGGAGAAAAAGCCCTGCAAAATTTGTAACCCCATTTCTTCTGAGTCAGAAAATACCCCACATGTGGATGTAAAGTTCTCTGTGGGTGAACTACAGGGCTCAGAAGAGAAGGAGCGTCTTTGGGCTTTTGGAGAGAGAATCTGGCTGAAATTGAAGGCCATGTGTGTTTAGGCCTCCATGGTGCCGGAACAGTGACCCCCCCTCCCCTCCTACATCTGACCCCATTTTGGAAACTACACCCCTAATAAGAGGTGCAGTGAGCATTTACACCTCACATGTGTTTGATAGATTTTTTGAGCAGTGGTCTGTGAAAATGAAAAATGAAAATTTTTAATTTGTACAGCCCGCTGTTCCAAAGATCTGTCAAGTGCCAGTGAGGTTTAACCCCTTAAGGGACCAGCCCATTTTCACCTTAAGGACGCAGCCATTTTTTGCACATCTGACCACTGTAACTTTAAGGCCAGGTTCACACTATGGAATCTCTGGGCAGCATTTCTGCTGGAGATTTAGCCGGCAGCACTAAGACCGCACAGACTGCATTGCCGTCCCCATAGATGGCAATGCATTTTTGGGTGGATCTTTAGGGAGATCTGCTCAGAAATGCATTGGCATCTATGGGGACGACAATGCAGTCTGCGGGATCCTAGTGCTGCCATCTTGATCTCCGGCAGAAATTCTGCCCAGAAATTCCACAGTGTGAACCCAGCCTAAGCATTAATAACTCTGGGATGCTTTTACTTTTCATTCTGATTCCGAGATAGTTTTTTCGTGACATATTCTACTTCATGTTAGTGGTAAATTCTTGTCGATACTTGCATCATTTCTTGGTGAAAAAATCCAAAATTTTATGAAAATTTTTTAAATTTACCATTTTTCCACATTTGAAGCTCTCTGCTTGTAACAAAAACAGGCTTTCCAAATAAATTATATATTGATTCACAAATACAATATGTCTACTTTGTATTTTCATCATAAATTTGACATGTTTTTACTTTTAGAAGACATCAGAGGGCTTCAGAGTTCTGCAGCAATTTTCCAATTTTTCACAAAATTTTCAAAATCGGAATTTTTCAGGGACCAGTTCAGTTTTGAAGTGGGTTTGAAGGGCCTTCATATTAGAAATACCCCATAAATGAGCCCATTATTAAAACTGCACCCCTCAAAGTATCCAAAATGACATTCAGTAAGTGTGTTAACCCTTTAGGTGTTTCACAGGAATAGCAGCAAAGTGAAGGAGGAAATTCAAAATCTCAATTTTTTACACTCGCATGTTCTTATAAACCCAGTTTTTGAATTTTTACAAGGGGTAAAAGGAGAAAAAGCCTCACAAAATTTGTAACCCAATTTCTCTCGAGTAAGGAAATACCTCATATGTGTATGTAAAGTGTTCAGCAGGCACAGTAGAGGGCTCAGAAGGGAAGGAGCAACAATGGGAGAGTGCATTTTGCTGGGATGGTTTTTGGGGGGCATTTAATAAGCCCCTATGGTGCCAGAGCAGCAGAAAACTCCCAAATGGCATACTATTTTGGAAACTTCACCCCTCAAGGCACGTAACAAGGGGTCCAGTGAGCCTTAACAGCCCACAGGTGTTTGACGACTTTTCATTAAAGTCGGATGTGTAAATGAAAAATAAATTTTTTCACTAAAGTGCAATTTTTCCCCCCAAGTTTACCATTTTTACAAAGGGTAATGGGAGAAAATGACCCCCAAAATTTGTAACCCCATCTCTTCTGAGCATGGAATTACCCCATGTTAGGATGTAAAATGCTCTGCAGGTGAACTACAATGCTCAGAAGAGAAGAAGTTACATTTGGCTTTTGGAAGTTTTGCTGAAATGGTTTTTGGGGGGCATGTCGCATTTAGGAAGCCCCTACGGTGCCAGAAAAGCAAAAAAAAAAACAACAACAAAAAAAACAACTGCACCCCTTAAGGAACATATCAAGGGGTTTGACATAACATAACAAGGAACATAACTGTTACGCCGAGCGCTCCGGGTCCCTGCTCCTCCCCGGTGCGCTCGCGGCATTCCTCTCTCTGCAGCGCCCCGGTCAGACCCGCTGACCGGGAGCGCTGCACTGACATTGCCGGCGGGGATGCGATTCGCATAGCGGGACGCGCCCGCTCGCGAATCGCATCCCAAGTCACTCACCTGTCCCGGCCCCCGGCTGTCATGACCTGGCGTGTCCGATTTCGTACTCTCGCTTCCGAATTATCTTGCAATAACGAGGCTCTCTGCGCGACCTTTAAAAAAGGCCTATCCAGTAACATCAAGGATGTGCTGGCCGCACAAGAGATTCCTGCCAACCTGCAAGAACTTACCCATTTGGCCACCTGCATTGACATGCGTTTTTCTGAGAGACACCAGGAGCTCCGCCAGGAAAAAGACCTTGATCTCTGGGCACCTCTCTCACAGTATCCTCTGCAATCTACCCCTGTGCCTCCCGCCGAGGAGGCTATGCAAGTGGATCGGTCTCGTCTGACCCACGAAGAGAGGACTCGCCGTAGGGATAACAATTTATGTCTGTACTGCGCCAGTACCGAACACTTCTTGGTGGATTGCCCTATTCGCCCTCCACGTCTGGGAACCGCACGCACCCAGCTCACGTGGGTGTGGTGTCTCTTGGTACGAAATCTGCTTCTCCACGTCTCACTGTGCCCGTGCGGATTTCTCCTTCTGCCAACTCCTCCCTCTCAGCCGTGGCCTGCTTGGACTCTGGTGCTTTTGGAAATTTTATTCTGGACTCTTTGGTGAATAAGTTCTGCATCCCGGTGACCCGTCTCGTCAAGCCGCTCTACATTTCTTCCGTCAACGGAGTGAAGTTGGACTGTACTGTGCATTACCGCACAGAACCTCTCTTAATGTGCATTGGACCCCATCATGAAAAGATTGAATTGTTCGTCCTTCCCAACTGTACCTCTGAAGTCCTCCTCGGTCTGCTATGGCTCCAGCATCATTCTCCCACCCTTGACTGGACCACCGGGGAGATCAAGAATTGGGGTCCTGCTTGCCACAAGAGATGCCTCAAGTCTCCTCCCAGTCCCGTCAGGCAAGCCTCAGTGCCTCCTCCTACACCTGGTCTCCCCAAGGCCTATCAGGCTGGTGCCGTGTCTCTTCATAGCCCCCGTCCTGGTGACACACTGCCTGCCTTTGAGGAATCCCTACAATCGCTCCCAGTGTCCTCGTCCCATGTGAAGCAATTGCCGGACAAAAAAAGGGGGAGACCTAAGGGGGGGGGTACTGTTACGCCGAGCGCTCCGGGTCCCTGCTCCTCCCCGGAGTGCTCGCGGCATTCCTCTCTCTGCAGCGCCCCGGTCAGACCCGCTGACCGGGAGTGCTGCACTGACATTGCCGGCGGGGATGCGATTCGCATAGCGAATCGCATCCCAAGTCACTCACCTGTCCCGGCCCCCGGCTGTCATGACCTGGCGTGCGCGGCTCCGCTCCTTAGGGCACGCGCGCGCTAGCTCTCTGTGATTTAAAGGGCCAGTGCACCAATGATTGGTGCCTGGCCCAATTAGCCTAATTAGCTTCCACCTGCTCCCTGGCTATATTACCTCCCTTCCCCTGCACTTCCTTGCCGGATCTTGTTGCCTTGTGCCAGTGAAAGCGTTTAGTGTTGTCCAAAGCCTGTGTTTCCAGATCTTCTGCTATCCACATTGACTACGAACCTTGCCGCCTGCCCCGACCTTCTGCTACGTCTGACCTTGCCTCTGCCTAGTCCTTCTGTCCCACGCCTTCTCAGCAGTCAGCGAGGTTGAGTCGTTGCCGGTGAATACGACCTGGTTGCTACCGCCGCAGCAAGACCATCCCGCTTTGCGGCGGGCTCTGGTGAATACCAGTAGCATCTTAGAACCGGTCCACCGACACGGTCCACGCCAATCCCTCGCTGACACAGAGGATCCACATCCAGCTAGCCGAATCGTGACAATAACAAGGTGTTTGACAACTTTTTGTTAAAGTTGGATGTGTAAATGAAAAAAATAATTTCACGAAAATGCAGTTTTCCCCCCCAAATTTTACATTTTTACAAGAGGTAATAGGAGAAAATTACCCCCCAAAATGTGTAACCCCATTTCTTCTGAGTATGGAAATACCCCATGTGTGGACGTCAAGTGCTCTGCTGGCGCACTACAATGCTCAGAAGAGGAGGAGTGCCATTGAGCTTTTGGAAAGAGATATTGTTTGAAATGGAAGTCAGGGGCCATATGCATTTACAAAGCCCCCCCCCCCCCCCCCGTGGTGCCAGAACAGTAGACCCCCCCATGTGACCCGATTTTGGAAATTAAACCCCTCACAGAATTTAATAAGGGGTGCCGTGAGCATTTACACCCCACTGGTGTTTGACAGATCTTTGGAACAGTGGGCTGTGCAAATGAAAAATTACATTTTTCATTTTTATGGACCACTGTTCCAAAAATCTGTCAGACACCTGTGTGGCGGAATTGCTCACTGTACCCCTTGTTACATTACATGAGGGGTGTAGTTTCCAAAATTGGGTCACATGTGGGGGGGTCCATTGTTCTGGCACTAAGGGAGCTTTGTAAACACACGTGGCCTTCAATTCTGGAAAAATTTTCTCTTAAAAATCCCAATGACGCTCCTTCTCTTCTGAGCATTGTAGTGCACCCGCAGAGCACTTTACATCCACATATGGGATATTTATATACTCAGAAGAAATGGGGTTACAAATTTTGGGGGGGGGGGCATTTTTCCAATTTTACCTTGTGAAAATGAAAAATTTAGGATAACACCAGCATTTTAGTGAAAAAAAAATTTTTTTTTTCATTTTCCCATCCATCTTTAATCAAAATTCTTCAAACACCTGTGGGGTGTTAAGGCTCAATATACCCCTTGTTACGTTCCGTGAGGGGTGTAGTTTCAAAAATGAGGTCACATGTGTTTTTTGTTTTTTTTCCGTTTATGTCAGAACCTCTGTAAAATAAGCCACCCCTGTGCAAATCACCAATTTAGGCCTCAAATGTACATGGTGCGCTCTCACTCCTGAGCCTTGTTGTGCGCCCGTAGATAATTTTACGCCCATATATGGGGTATTTCCGCTACAAGTTTTGGTGGTCTTTTTTTGCTTTTAACGCTTGTGAAAATAAAAAGTATGTTAGTGTAAAAATTTTAATTTTTTTTACACTAACTGGCTCGTGTAGCCCCCAACTTTTCCTTTTCATAAGGGGTAAAAGGAGAAAAATCCCCACAAAATTTGTAGTGCAATTTCTCCCGAGTACGGAAATACCCGATATGTGGCCCTAAACTGTTTCCTTGAAATACATCAGGGCTCCGAAGTGAGAGAGCGCCATGCGCATTTGAGTACTAAATTAGGGATTGCATAGGGGTGGACATAGGGGTATTTTGCACCTGTGATTCCCAAACAGGGTGCCTCTAGCTGTTGCCAAACTTCCATCATGCCTGGACAGTCAGTGGCTGTCCGGAAATGATGGGAGTTGTTGTTTTGCAACAGCTGTAGGCTCCATTTTGGAAACACTGCCGTAAGATACATTTTTCATTTTTATTGGGGGGGACAGTGTAAGGGGGTGTATATGTGGTAGCAGAATTGGGATAAAGCGTTGTAGGGGTGTAGGGTAGTTAGAGTGTTGCTGTTCAGGATATTTAAGGGCGCTGTTAACCCTTGTCACTCGTGATGCCAGGGTGTGGGTTAAATGCTGTGTTTCTTGATAGGCCTATTGCCACCCTTCCCAAGAGCAATAGGTGATGCAGAAATAAAGTATTGTCCACAACCACTGTTAACTGAAAACTTGCAGGAACTTTTACTGAAGAATTTCTGTACATGCAGCAATAGTAACAGTCCAGATAACAGAGTCTCTATGCATATAGCTTGAGCAGCGATTGACAGTTGGTTGGGATCAGGTAAGCTCAATTTAGCTTCTTAGGGATTGTATAGCAGAGATCCGCTGGATTTAGGGGTGCGTTTAGGTCCAGTAATCTTGCGATGAGTAGCAGGGAATTGCTTAGTCTATCCGCTATGTTAGAGGCCTAGGCCGCAAGACTTTGGCCTAGTAAATCGTCTTGTAAGCTGCGGAGGTCCTACGTCTTCCAGCAACCCAAGAGAGGGATCATGATGGCGCAGGTCCCTTATATGGGCAGGGGCCGGACGTTTTGGATTGGTCCATAACAACTGTCACTCATCGTTACAGTGCATTGTGGGTGAACACGTCACGGAAACCTCCAAAGGTCCTGTAGCAAAACCATAGAGTTCTAACTTAATCACGTGACCCGCAGGTCCTGCTACGCTGAATAGGTAAGCAACTAAATATATACACATCTATATACTTATACTTATATGAACTTCTATATAGTCACTGACTAACTGAGGGGTGACAAGGGGAAAACCACAAAAGAGGGACCCCGACGTCCTAGGGTCTCTGACTATGGGGACCTCTATAAAGGTATCGTATACAATACGGTACCGGGACACCACATATATGTAGTGTTTTACCCCTTATTATGTGTTAGTGTAGTGTAGTGTTTTTAGGGTACATTCACACTGGCAGTTTACGGTGAGTTTCCTGCTAGGAGTTTGCGCTGCGGCGTACAATTTGCCGCAGCCCAAACTTGAAGCAGAAGACTCACTGTAAACCCGCCCGTGTGAATGTACCCTGTACATTCACATGAGGGAGGGGGGGCAAACCTCCGGCTGTTTCAAAACTACAACTCCCAGCATGCACTGACAGACCGTGCATGCTGGGAGTTGTACTTTTGCAACAGCTGGAGGCACACTGGTTGGAAAACCTTCAGTTAGGTTCTGTTACCAGTGTGCCTCCAGCTGTTGCAAAAGTACAACTCCCAGCATGTTCTGAATGCCAAAGGGCATGCTGGGAGATGTAGTTATGCAACATCAGGAGGTACACAACTACAATTCCCAGAATGCTGAGATAGCTGTTTGCTGTTTGGGCATGCTGAGATTTGTAGTTTTGCAAAATCTAGAGGGCCACAGTTTAGATATCACTGCAAAGTGATCTCCAAACTGCAGCTCTCCAGCTGTTGCAAAATTACAAATCCCAGCATGCCCACACAGCAAACAGCTGTCTGGGCATGCTGGGAGTTGTAGTTTTGCAACATCTGGAGGACTATAGTTTAGAGACCACTGTATAGTGGTGTCAGACTGTAGCCCTCCAGATGTTGCTAGGCAACTCACCGGCTTCCGTAGGATCAAGGAAGCCGCATCGCCGTCCTCTTCTTCCGTCGCTCCCCTCCGCCGATCCCTGCCTGCTGCCGCCCCTGATGGGTAAGTGGACTTCGGCGTCTGTCCTCTGTCTGTTTCCCCATTCTGCCCAGCCTATTGTGGGTGGGCAGAATGGGGAAACCAAAAGTTAATCCTTTCGCCCCCGATCTGCTATTGGTCATCGCTTCTTGACGTCCAATATCCAGGATAGGAGAGGTGGCACCCCTGCCACATCACTCCTATCCCTTCAGGGGGATCGTGGGTGTCTTGGACGACCGCGATCCCCCTTATATTCAGGGTCATCGGGTCACCATAGACCCGTATGACGCGGAATCGGCGCAAATCGTCGGTGTGAATTAACCGGCGATTTGCGAGGTATGATGACCCCCCTGGGCAGTTGCGCGGGGTGACTGCTGATCGATATCAGCAGTCGGGCGGGAACCAAAATTCCCACAGTACGCCCTGAGTCCTTCAGTACCAGGGAGCGAAGGCGTACCTGTACGCCCTGGGTCCCTATGTGGTTAATGACAATTAATAAACATATTTGGTATTGCCAAAATTGCTGCATTTTTGTCACATTTTATTCCAAAAAAATTTATGAAAAAAGGATTAAAAAGTAAAACCTAAGCAAAAGTTGTACCGATAAAAACTACAGATCACGGCGCCAAAAATTAGCCCTCATACCACCCCGTATACAGAAACATTTTTAAGTTATAGGTGTTCAAAGTAGGGCAATTTCAAATATGCAAATTTTTTAAAAATATATTTGTGATCGGTGGCTCAAATGCGTAGCGTACCTACCTAACAGCCTAACCACTGATATACAAACTAACAGGCAGTCTGAATTGTGCCATATACTGCCGCGTGTAGGTACACCTGAATAAAATAGAGGGCATACCTTAGATAGAAAAGACTCCTAAGAGATTAAATGAATTTTTTTTTAAAAGAGGGGGGGTTGGGTGGGACGTGAAGAACCCGCGGCGTACTGTGCTAGGGGCGCCGCGGGTTCTTATAGTGATTAACCCCGCCCCCTCTCACAAATACAGGCTAACTGCGTTAGCCTTCACACTTGTGATCGGTGGCTCAAATGCGTAGCGTACCTACCTAACAGCCTAACCACTGATATACAAACTAACAGGCAGTCCGAATTGTGCCATATACTGCCGCGTGTAGGTACACCTGAATAAAATAGAGGGCAAAACTTCAATATTTGAAACAAAAACACTTTATGAAATAAGACAACATTACAAAACCAGAAACTGGAAAGCATGGGACCTTCCAGACTTTGAATAGGGGATGGGCGCATGTATGAGCTAGATTTCAGTGACTCAAATTACGATTCACATGAGCTGGCATCCCCTGACGTGACGCTGATGAGATGGCACCGATGCGAAGGGGGTGTCCAGATATCACAGCCGAGTCACCTCCCAAAGCCTATCACTAAAATGCGTACTTTAACGAATTGCGGAGTGGTGAGAGCAAAACCTCAGAATAATAATAACGGCTGCGACCTACTGGCTCCCTGGCGTGTGAACAACAGGTCACGTAGCAGGCGAACCGGGCACTACCTATGAAATGAAATGTGGAAAAGCAGCAGATGGCAACGACTTGCCCGGGTAACGATGTTTTAGTAGCGCTCAACTCAAGCTAATAGTGATTGGAATTCCATATCAGTTGGCTCAGTCTCCAACAAATATCATTTTACGTTTTACTAGAGAACTCACCAGGTCTGAGGAAGCCATAGTAACCCAGAGATAAAGCTGCTTTCCAACACAGACTATCTTTGTAGCTGAACGGGGGTCCTGTCTAGAACATCTACTAACTGTCTGAACGAGTCGGCCGACAAAGGCTGACGGGAAGAAGGCTTGGATCCTTAGCGCACCTTTCAGCGCCGCTTTAACTGTATCGAATGAAACAAGGAGGCCAAGTCGGAATGTGCCAACGAGATGTGGAGCTGAACCACCGCTAGGTATGACTTAATCATGCTTGATGAAGAGAAGAGTGGCAAAAACCCAATAAAACCAAGTAGGAAAGTAAAGTGTGTGTGTAAGCTCCTCCGAGTACATGCTACAAACCAAACCCTGACCGTATGCATAATCCCAAGTGCATATGTACATAAAACATAACTACCTAGTCGTCAACCTAAAACCGTGTTAGGTTGTGACTGTAACCGACCTGTGGACTTGACAGGTGATGACACCACTCATGCGGCAAGCCTGATCATGACACTCAACCAATGTATAACCAAAATAATGATCAACCTGAAGCTAAGACAGCCCAAACTTCAACTGAAACCAAGCTATATGCATGACCCCGATGCTAAATGACCTTGTGAGAACACATAAGATTGTCGTCAACCCGAAGCCGTGTCGAGTAGTAACTGAACCGACCTGTAGACGTGACAGGTCTGAAAACTCAATTAACTATGAAACAAAGTATTACCACCAAGCCGAGACAGATCGTAACCATGATTGACGTATATACGTGGCCCCCGATGCTAAATGAACTTGTGAAAACACATAACATTGTCGTCAACCCGAAGCCGCGTCGAGTAGTAACTGAACCGACCTGTAGACGTGACAGGTCTGAAAACTCAATTAACTATGAAACAAAGTATCACCACCAAGCCGCGACAGATCGTTACCATGATTGACGTATATACGTGGCCCCCGATGCTAAATGAACTAGTGAAAACACATAACATTGTCGTCAACCCGAAGCCGCGTCGAGTAGTAACTGAATCGACCTGTAGACGTGACAGGTCTGAAAACTCAATTAACTATGAAACTAAAAGTATCACCGCCAAGCTATACCTGTAGCCTGAACCAACTGCTACCTAAACACAACGTATGTGATGACACTGTCGCCAACCCGAAGCCGTGACAGGTTGTATCCGGACCGATCTGTAGACGTGACTGGTCAATCCGCAATTGAAAACCTCAACCAAAGTAAAGTATGTGCTGAATGTATATGAACATGTACCGAGTATGAATACCATAAGCATATACCAAGCATAACTCCATGGCACATATGCTGCACATGACACTGAACGTGGGCCCGGCAAACCAACCAGACCATGTGTTGATCAATAATACCCAGACCATATGTCCAAACCAGACACCTTGACCGTATACACCGACCAAACTATATGAGAGCCTGTGCCGCACAAACTATAAGAAAGTGAGCTGGAATGAACTACACGAGCGAGTGTATGCACCAAACTATCAAAAATGTACATAACAATAACTACTAGCAGAAACATTGAACAACTTAACCGACTACCAGAGCAAGTCCACGGAACAGACTAAGTAAGTGAATGCACAAGACTTTATGAGCGAGTGCGCTTGGCAACTACATAAGCGTAAGCACTAAACAAACTATTTGCGGGTATGCACAGGACTAACTGAGTGAAGGTATGCCAGAACAAACTATGAGTGTGTCTGCATGGGCTAACTAAGTAAGCGTATGCCGAAATCACTATGCGCATATGCATAGAACTAAGTGAGCATGCCGAGAACGAACTGTGTGCGCGTATGTACAGCATGAGTCTATGACCGTAAAGAACAAGCTATACGGGCATTTGCACAAGCGAACTATGTGAACATGCAGGGAACAAACTATATGTTGGTATGTACGGAACACACTATGTGAGCACCTAACAATTATGTGAGCGTATGCACCGATCAAATTGTATGCGCGTGTGCAGAGAACGAACCATACGGACGTATGGCCGAACCACTGCACATGTTCACCGAATGACCTGTATGCATAAGCGAACTACATGCACAGAACGAACTGCTTAAGCGAACACCCAGAACAAGTTATTTGAGCGTATGCACAAAACTATATGGCCTCTAACAAACTGGGCAACTGTCCAAACCAACTGGATGAACATATGCACAGGACAGACTATATGAGTGTATGCACAGAAACCCTGAGCGTAAAAACCGAATGAACTAAATGTGTGTACACGAATGCCCAGAACAAACTATATACGTAAGCCCAGCCCCACTATACACAGATATGTACGGAACAACTATGTGCATATGTATAGAACTTTGCCATCTAACAGCTATGAGTGACTCAACCAACAAACGTGATGAACCTATACTCAGGCCAACTACATGCGCAAATGCACAACCAAACTGCATGTGCGTATGGCCAATGACAACCGATAACCAATACACGCATGCAGTAATTCTATGACCACATACCCATGCACAGAACAACACTACATGTGCTGTACGAGCACACGTGCGGCACAAACGCTACAAGCGCAAGAGCCGCACAAGCACCGCAAGCGCATGCACAAGACGTATGCCACGAGCACACGAACAGCATGGTTCTCATGAGCACATGTGCAATACAACCGTACGAGCCTGCACAGTATAATTCCTACGAGCGAGTGTGCAGCACAGATCCTACGAGCCCGTGTACAGTACAAATCCTACGAGTGCATGTACTGTATAAATCCTACGAGCGCATGTACTGTATAGATCCTACGTACAGCATAAATCCTACAAGCGTGTATAAATCCTACAAGCGAGTGCACAGTATGTATCGAGCGTACAGTATATATCCTACAAGGTCATGTACTGAACAAATCCTATGAGCGTGTGTACAATATAAATCCTACAAGCGTGTGTACAGTATAAATCCTGCAAGCATGTGTACAGTATAATTCCTACAAGCGTGTGTACAGTACAAATCCTATGAACGTGTACCGTACGAATCCTACGAGCGCGTGTGCAGAATAAATCCTACAAGCACGTGTGCAGGATGATCGTACAGTATAAATCCTACAAGCGTGTACAAGCGTGTGTACATTATGAACCCCACGAGCGCGTGCACAGAATATATCCTACAAGCGCACGTGCAGCACAAACCCCACACGCACGTACCAGCGTGCACAGTTTAAATCAGCAAACGCGTGCACAGTATGGATCCTACGAGTGTGTGCAAGTGTTTGTACAGTAGGAATCCTATGAGTGAGTGTAAAGCATGAATCCTTCAAGCGTGTACAGTATAAATCCGACAAACGAGTGTACAGTTTAAACGCTACCACCGTGTGTACAGCATAAATCCTACAAGCGTGTGTACGGCATAAATCCAACAAGCATGTGTACAGTATAAATCCAACAAGCGTGTGTGCAGTATAAACCCTACCAGCGTGCATACAGCATAATTCCTACAAGTGTGTACAGTATAAATCCAACAAGCGTGTGTACAGTATAACTCCAACAAGCATGTACAAGCGTGTGTACAGTATAAACCCTACAAGCGTGTGTACAGCATAAATCCTACAACCGTGCGTACAGCATAATTCCTACAAGTGTGTACAGTATAAATCCAACAAGCGTGTGTACAGTATAACTCCAACAAGCATGTACAAGCGTGTGTACAGTATAAACCCTACAAGCGTGTGTACAGCATAAATCCTACAACCGTGCGTACAGCATGAATCCTACAAGTGTGTATAGTATAAATCCAACAAGCGTGTGTACAGTATAAATCCAACAAGCATGTACAAGCGTGTGAACAGTATAAACCCTACAAGCGTGCGTACAGCATAAATCCTACAAGCGTATGTATAGTATAAATCCAACAAGCATGTGAAAGCGTGTGTACAGTATAAACCCTACAGGCGTGTGTACAGCATGAATCCTACAAGCATGTACAGGCGTGTATACAGCACAAACACTACAACCGTGTGTACAGCACAAACGCTACAACCGTGTGTACAGTATAAACCCAACAAGCATGTGTACAACATGAAACCAACAAGCGTGTGTGCGGTATAAACCCCACAAGCGTGTGTACCGTATGAATTCTACAAGCGTGTAAGGCATGAATCCCACAAGCACCTGTAAGGCCTAAATCCCACAAGCGTGTGTAAGGCACAAATGTTACGAACGAGTAAACAGAAAAATGCCATGAGCGTAATCAACGTGCGCGAGCGCATGAATCGTACAAATACCATGAGTGCATGTACAGAATTACCAGCGCCCATACTACATGCGCCTGAACTGCACCAATGCTACCAGTGCATGTGCCTTGACAAACACATGAAACACCCTCCTTGTGATCAGGAGGGCCGTGTCGTAAACCTTGAATAAACTAAAACGTGTACGTATATATACATATATAATCATATACATGGAGCAAATTAAGGGGGGCGTGTGCAAGGAACCAATTATATGATCATATGCGTAGAATAATTATAGGGGGGGGGGGGGGAATTTCCCTTTTTTTTTTTTTTCATATATTTTTTTTTTTTTTGAGCCTGCACAGATCAACTATATGACCGTGTATGAGGAATAAATTATAAGAGTGTGAACACCAACAACTACATGACTGTATGCGTAGAAAATGAATCGTGTGCTCGGCACAACTATCTGACCGTATGCGTGGAAGGAATGAGTGCATGGAATAACCTTATTTTTTTTTATTTTTATATCCCTTACTGTAATGCACCGAGCAGAGCAGTCGAGAGTGTGCTGGCATATAATAACCCCTTATAGTAAAATGCAGAGCTGAGCAGCCAGAGAACGTGTCGGCATATAATTAACCCCTTGTAGTAAAATGCACAGCTGAGCAGACAGAGAACGTGCCGGCATGTGACTAAACCCCCCCCCCCCCCTCCTTCCCCCGTTGTGAACGAACCCGGTAACCGACACACACAATATACACTAAATAACCATGACAGGTGGCGGGGGTATGATGATAGCCTATAAGCTCCCCGATATCACAAACAGGGGCCAGTACCCTGGCAGAAAACCCTAAGGTGACAGCACCGATCCGGCTGTAGAAATGCCGGTACCGTACTGCCACGCGGGTTTGTGGGGGAGCGAGGACTCGCACAGCCATCCCAACACAATAGCCGCAGCATGCCACCGTCACGGGTCCCACTGCCGGAGGGGCCGTGCCAAACCAGCCGGAGGAAGAGAACGGGCCGCGTGTCCCACTGTTAATGAAACCGGGGCCGGGGCCTGGCCGAGGGTACACCCCCGGACTCCGGCTTACCTCCGGAGAGGTGGTTGCGGAGAAACGCCGCCACCAAGGCCAGCCCCGGCCACTTACCCGTACCGCACCGCCGGAAACAGCTTCCGGTGAGCTGACTGGTGTGTCAGCTGACCTCTCATCACGTGAAGAACCCGCGGCGTACTGTGCTAGGGGCGCCGCGGGTTCTTATAGTGATTAACCCCGCCCCCTCTCACAAATACAGGCTAACTGCGTTAGCCTTCACACATATATATATATTTTTTAAGTGGTACAATTATAGAAAAGCATATATCATGGTTATCATTTTAATCGTATTAACCCACAGAATAAAGAAAACTTGTAATTTTTAGTAATGAGCAGCATAGGCCAAATTTGAATTTTCGATATTTCGTTTGCCAATATTTGGACGAATATACGTCATATATTCGCAAAATTTTCATATTTGTTGTTGTGTTTTTTGTGCATATATGAAAATGTATGTGCATATGCAAACATGTATGCGCATATGCGCAAACATTTAGCCCTCCTTTCTTTACTGGTATAGGGAACTCATGGGGTGGTGCATTAACTCTGTGATGTTTTTGCCCGTTGAAACCAAAGGCCCATTGTGGTCTATGAGGATCTCATGGTATGTAAAACTGTAAGATAAGCAGGAGGGTCTCTGCAGTACAGTGGATGGGAGACCCTGGCTTTCGTTCGAGTGGGACAGAGTGTTACAGTGTTGTGGTTAAACTTTACTCGTGATTGACAAATGTAGGTCAATTGGCTATTAAGTAAGCTGTGGGAACTAGGTCAATTGGCAATTAACTGAGTGTTTGAACCATGGGAACTAGGTTAATGGGGTACTAAATATGGGTATTGGGGTTAATTGAAACTGGATGTAATGTGGAAGGCTGCGTATGAATGGGAGGTTAAGAAACATAGGGGGAGATTTATCAAAACCTGTGTAAAGGAAAAGTTGCCCATAGCAACCAATCAGATCGCTTCTTTTATTTTTCACAAGGTCTCTGCAAAATGAAAGAAGCAATCTGATTGGTTGCTATAGGCAACTAGACAACTTTTCCTTTGCACAGGTTTTGATAAATCTCCCCCTATGTTCCTTAACCTATCATTACATCCAGTTTCAATTAACCCCAATACCCATATTTGGTACCCCATTAACCTAGTTCCCACAGTTCAAACACTCATTTAATTGCCAATTGACCTAGTTCCCACAGTCAAAGGCTTTCTTAATTACCAATTGACTAACATTTATCAATCACAAGTAAAGTTTAACCACAACACTATAACACTCCCTCCGAACCACCAGGGTCTCCCATCCACTGTACTGCCAAGACCCTCCTGCTTATCTTACAGTTTTACATACCGTGAGATCCCCATAGACCACAATGGGCCTATTGGTTTCAACAGCCAAAAAATCACAGAGTTAATGCACTAGCCCATGAGTTCTCTATACCATACACTTAACCTGGAGACTGACGTCACATTCAAAAGTTTAATGTAGTAATGTATTCATGGTTCTTTGTATATATCAAACACTGTATCCGCACAGTGTAACTTGGACCTGAGGAAGGAGGGAGCCCCTCCGAAACACGTTGTCCTTATGTAGTACCACTTTTATGTTATTAATAAAAAGTTTGATACAAGCTACTCCTGACTCCCGTGTCATCAGGACGCCAGTGTAGTGCTCACAGTGCTGAAGTCGGTTTTCGCTGGAAGAACAAGGGAACCCCTGCCAAGATTCCCGTCCTCCACATCTGTATCCTTGCAATATGATTAAAATGATACCCATAGATAGATACTTTTATATTTTTGCACCAAATCAAAAAAAAAATCAAAATTAGTCATCTAAAATTGCCCTATTTTCACCTCCTATAACTTTTTAATTTTTCCCTATATATGGTGGGATGAGGGCTCATTTTTTGCGCGTCATTTTAACTTTTTTATCGATACCACATTTGCATATTTAAAACTTTTAGATCACCTTTTATTAATTTTTTTTTGTGAATAAAATGGGACTTAAAAGAAGCATTTTTGGATTTTTTTATTTTTTACGTTTACGCCGTTCACTGTACGGGATCAATAAAGAGGTACTCCGGTGCTTAGACATCTTATCCCCTATCCAAAGGATAGGGGATAAGATGCCTGATCGCGGGAGTCCCGCCGCTGGGGACCCCTGTGATCTTGCACGCGGCACCCCGTTTATAATCAGTCCCCAGAGCATGTTCGCTCCAGGTCTGATTACCGGCGACCACAGGGCAGGCGGCGTGTGATGTCACGCCTCCACCCCCGTGTGACGTCACATTCCGCCCCTCAATGCAAGCCTATGGGAGGGGGCATGGCCGCTATCACGACCCTCCCATAGGCTTGCATTGAGGCACGGAGCATGACACGACACAGGGGCAGAGGCGTGACGTCACACGCCGGCCGCCCTGTGGTCGCCGGTAATCAGACCTGGAGCGAACATGCTCCGGGGACTGATTATAAACAGGGGATAGGGGATAAGATGTCTAAGCACTGGAGTACCCCTTTAACATTATATTTTCATAGTTCGGACATTTACGAACGCGTCAATACCAAATATGTTTATGAAAAAAATATTATTTTCAGTTGTTAAAATGGGAAAAAAGTGGGTAAAATGGGAAAAAACTGACAATTTACATTTTTATTGGGGGAGGGGATTTTACCCTTTTTATCAATAGCAATCATTTGATTGATAATACTGTTCAGTACTATGCATAGAGCAAAGCCCTGATCAGTATTATCAGTCATCTTCTGCTCTGGTCTGCTCGATCTCAGACCAGAGCAGGAGATGCCAGGAGACGGACGGAGGCAGATGATCGGATCACCGCGGCAGTTATGCGGGCAATCCGATCATCTAATTTAACATGCGCACTGCCGCAGATGCCGTTGATCTGTACTGATCACGGCATCTGAGGGGTTAATGGTGGACATCCGCGTGATCGCCATTGTCTGCCATTACCGATGGGTCCAGCCGTGTATGACGCGAGCTCCGCTCCGATACTCATGGTCATACACAGGAGTCCACGGACAGTATTCTAGCTCCTATTACAGTGGTCTTCAACCTGTGGACCTCCAGATGTTGCAAAACTACAACTCCCAGCATGCCCGGACAGCCTATCACATTATCCACCACAAGAAACTGCAGGGAGCTGCTGCTGGGAGGAATCTTATATAGCGAAGGGGTGGGATACTTCCCTATAATGGTTGCTATGGATGTTGCTAACCTCTGACAGCTGTATCTGCATAATTTTCATTGGCCTACAAGGTTCGCGAATATTCGCATACGCCAGTCTCACACCGTAGTATTGGGAGTCTTTGGACCAAACATAAGCTGGAAACAGAGAGGGATGATCAGTGATCACTGTGATGTGTTCTGTTTATAAAAAAAAAGCAAATATTCGTAATTGCGAATATATAGTGCTATATTCGCAATATTCGCAAATATGCGATATTCGCGATTAAAATTTGCATTGTGAATATTTGGGAGCAACACTGTAATCAAGGTCCTGGATTACCAAAATTGCAAAAAGGTATACAAAACCCTATAAGGCTAGGACTCCACTGAGATTTTTGCCCTGCGATTTTTGTGGCATAAAAACGCCAGAAAAACTGCTGCAGTTTTTCCCTGCGTTTTTGCATTTTTTTCTGGCGTTTTTACTTGCGTTTTTACCTTTGTGTGGAATTTGCCGTTTTTGGCCCCTTTTGACTTTTTTCACATTTGTTAGTTAATCAACATGAAATGATCTTAGTCTTCTTTTATGTCCCTCCCCCCTTCAAGAGCTATATTTTTGAACCACTTCTAACATTCCTGAAGGGACTGGAGGGCCTCCCATTATATGTAATGGGAGACTTTATCTGCCCCATGGATCTGGTCAGGGACAAGCGGAGCGGAGAGGCCTCTCAAAATTTACCACAAGGCAAACAATCTCAGCTTAGTCGTATTGTTACAGAATTAAACTGGATCAATATTTGGAGGGAACTCCATCCAGAGGACACGATGTACTCCTGTTATAGGGATTTTTATAGAGCTGCCTCGCGGATTGATTTGGCATTCTGTAACTTATTGGCATCAAACTTTATAAAAAAAAAAAAAATCTCGTACGGTAGTAGAACAGTATCTTACCATGTTCCATTGATGATTGACTTCCAAGTGGAGTAGAGGTCAGGGACTAGTAAAGCCTTTTGACTGAATCCCCATTGGCTCTCAATCATTGATGGTAAGGAGCAAATTTTAAAGGAACTTAGGATATTTTTTTTAAAACCACACTGACTCAGCATCACCCCAAATAATTTGCGACACGTGTAAAGCTGTACTAAGGGGCCTTCTTATCCGTGAAATTTCATATAAAAAATTTTTTTTAGGCAGGAGGAAGAAGGCTGAAGACAGAAGGCTAGGAAAGCAGAAGTGGAGCACATGTTGGACCCCGGGCCGGATAACTTTAATATAATGAAAGAATTTTAAGATAAATGTGGTGTCCCGGTACCGTGTTGCATCCAGTACCTAGTGCAGAGGTCCCCAAAGTCAGAGTAACTACGTTCAGGTAGGGTTCCTCAGGTGGAACAGCCCCTAGTCGCCTCTCCTTGAGTCTAACTTTGGTGTTAATAAATGTATATATTGATAATTATAGCTATATTTTATAGGAATGTATAGTACTTACCTTGTTCAGCGTTGCAGGACCTTTGGTCATGTGACCATGCTAGTAGCCTCTATGATATGTTGCAGGACCTTGAGATGTCCTTGGGTCACGTGTTGCCCACAAATCTCTGTAATGGTGATTGACATCCGTTTGGACCACTTAGCGTTAGTCCAGCCCCTGCCCATATAAAGGAGCTCCAATTATCGCTCTCTTGGGTTGCTGCTCTCGTGGATGCCGGACTAACAGGACGGTGTGCTACGCAACTTTTAAAGACACGCTAGGACTCAAAACCTACGGCCTCAGCAGAACCAAAAATTGTGAGTTTTAATCTAATTCCCGCTAATGCTAGCGTGACTACTGGACCGCAACTAATTCCCCTAACAGCGCAATAGACTAAAAGACTTCTAAAGCTAAAGTCCCAACCATTGTCAATCTCCAAAGGAAGCTGTTGTTATGATAAGAGACTGTTATGTTAATGAAGTGTACAGAAAATCTTCAGTAAAGTTAACACAGTTTACAGAAGCTTTCCAGTTGTGGACAATCTATTATTATTATCTATCTCAAACCTATTATCATCTACATCCCTAGCGTTCCTGGGAAGGGCGGCGGAAGGAAAAGCTTTATAGAGGAGCCCTCACCCTGGTGTCACAAAAAGCAAGGGTTAACAATAGTGTTGAGCGGCATAGGCCATATTCGAATTCGCGAATATTCGCGAATATATGGACGAATATTCGTCATATATTCGCGAATATTCGCATATTCGTTATATTCTCGTTTTATTTTCGCATATGCGAATATTCACGTATTCAAAAATTAACATATGTGAATACTGGCATATAAAAAATTTGCATATCCGAAAATTCGCATGTACGAAAATTCGCATATGCTAATGTTCGCATATGCGAATTTTCACACGCCAGTCTCACACAGTAGTATTACAGCCTTCTTTACACCACACAAGCTGGAAGCAGAGAGGGGTGATCACTGTGATGTGTACTGTGAAGAAAAAAAAACAAAAAAACGAATATTCGTAATTACGAATATATAGCGCTATATTCGCGAAATTCGCGAATTCGCGAATATGCGATATTCACGAATAATATTCGAATTGCGAATATTGGCGAGCAACACTAGTTAACAAGCACCCTTTGATACCCTACACTCCCCATACCCTACACCCCTTAGGCTATCACATAGCTTTTTGGCGTCTGACGAACAGGATACGGGTGTGTGCCTCCAGCTGTTGCCACCAAGTTAAGTGTACTCCCCCTGTATAATAGACTGTCCCCATGTGTTACGGAGCACCATATAATTGTGCGGAAGATTGCATATGGTGCCGCGTGAGGAGAGCAAACGCGAAAAGTAAGGGGGGAGACAAAAATTTTATTACTGCAGAAATGTGTAAGGTGAGATGCGAATGTATGCTGCGATCCTCAGGTCCGGTCAGCATTGCAAGAGTTAACTCGCTGCCTGAAAAGCACACAAAGAAGGCCCGCGCTGTGATCTTCCCCCACTTCCCGATGACGACTGGCAGAATACCCCTCCGGGGGACACGGTAGAAGGAAAAACAGGAAAAAGCCGGGTATAAAGCGCAAACCACTCCGGACGACTCTTCAAAGGTAATATAACTTTATTACAGCCACATACAACGCGTTTCGAGGCGCATGCCTCTTCTTCAGGTAACAGGCTTATCTGTATGTCAGTGCCTCTGTGTGCTTTTTATGACTAAAATTGGCGCCAAAAATCGGGGCTTTTTTGGCCCCGCCCTATGGGCGGACCCCAACTTGCAGGTAAAGGCCAGGTGTTTGGCCCACATTATTTAAAACACAATGAATAATACACTATAAAACACGTTAAAAAATAACAATAAAAAGGCTACTGGTTCGGTATGGATGTCATTCAAGACAATATACTTCATAGCGGACCATAGAGGAAAGTACGGCGCAGGCGCTCTGTGTTCCGGGCAAGCCGAACTTCTGCGCCGACTCGTTCTCACTATCCCGGCGGAGAGAATTTCGCACATGCGTATTCCCTGCAGTACTCGCGGCGCTGCTGCGCCGTCGTGTTACCTCCGCTCTAGTGAAGGAAAAGTGGACATCACGCACGCGCACTTCGTGCTATGCCGGGATGCCAATATTATGATAATCATGGAATTTAAAAATAATAATTAAAAAGCAGTATGCAGAACGCAAGTATTATGGAATTAAGGTGACATTTACATAGAGTTAAGTTGATATTCCATTCAGGTGAGTATCTCAATATCCAAATGATTCTGGATCTTAAGGTTTCTTATTGTGCATGTTGTCACTATTGAAATGGTGTGAGTGTGGTAACTCAGTATAGCACATATGCTGGTAAATGAGTATTTATGTGTACCGGCCAAGATTATATTTTTGCGACTGGTTGCGCTGCGAGAGAGAGAGGAAGTTGTTTGAGCTGGTAATGGTTGTTAAAACTAATTAATTGGCATATATTCATAAGACAATTAAATAATGTTAAAAATAAATCTATGGTATCAAGATCTAGTACTCCAATGGATAAAGCCTGGAAATTTAATTATGTATTACATACATTCGGTCCAGGTCATAGGATACAAATCCAGATTATTGGACCGGGGACTCCATCAGTCAAATCCCACACCACTGGATGGTGCTTTATCAGTAAATCAAATCCATGCATTCATTGAGACCCATAGGTGTTAAAGTATTCAATTTATAAATCCAAAAGCATTCTCTTCTCTGGAGTCTTTCAAATGGATTGTGGAGATTTGCTGGTATAGATTCTATTGCTGTTAATTTATATGCTCCAAAGTTGTTATCATGCACTTCATGTGCATGGCGTGAAATACTATGAAGTAGGTATCCTTTTTTTACATTAGATCTATGTTTATTAATCCTAGACCTCCGGGGGACACGGCAGGGACACCTGGAACTCCATCACCAGTGAGATTGTCCCCTCACCACCGCACCTGGGGTTCGTGGGCTGAGATCCCGACGGAGGAATAATCAGTAAGTACACCATCTGAGGCTGCCTTCTCTTCTTCCACCAGCCCTGAGCCAGAGATACCCTTATCTGCCCTGCAAAATGCACGACTGTGCTCCCCAAAATTGCCCCAATGGGTCTTTGGGGATGAACCTGACTTTGTCCAATATATGCATGATGTGCTTCAACCTCTGCCTGGGAAATCTCTACCACCGGTTCCTAAGGCACAACAAGAAAGGGCCCGCCAGGAGGCTGAAATAGCCGACCTCATGGAACAATTAAAGGCCTGACACAGAGAACTTTATGCCCCTAAGTATGTACATCTGCCTCTGGAGGAGAGGATCCGTTACAAGGAGAACACCAAGGAGATGGAGGCACTCTTTATTCACAGAGGGGATCATTCCCGAGAAGGGAGGAACCCTTGGAACATCGCAGAGCAACAGTGGCCAAGTTCCATAAGGTCAGAGGTTATGGTACCCTCATTGATTGCCACACCGGCTATACCATCCTCGTAAACCGGCAACCTGTACAGAGGTCATATCTACAAAAGTAGTTCCATTCCCTGGAGGTGGGTGAGATAGTGGAATACACCCCCGTCCGGGGCCTGCGAGGAGAGTGGGCGGCCGCAGTCACCAGGCCAGCAGCTCCAATCCAGTTGCCCTTTAAGTATTTTCCTTCGAATGATTGGGAAGCGGACCCCTTCCAGCTGAGGCCCAAGTGGCCTGCTCCTGATGCCTCCACCAACGAACTCAAGGAGGAGGAGCCTCTGCAACAGCAACCAAGTCCTACTATCCACAGCAAAGCACAGTGGCCTACTTCTCTCCAGGAGGTTTGGCCTCACCCGTGGGGTCCAACAGAAGTACATGGGCCTACTCCCGACAAGGAGCTTTGGTCTGCCCCCCAGGTACCAACAAATGTGGTGCGGCCCACGCCTGATGAGGAGGTGGGGCCAAATCAACCGGCACCAACTGTTAACCTCAATCCTTCAGTGTCACATTCTACCCTGATCAATGTGGTGTGTGAGAGTCACATTAACTGTTTGCCGGCTCATGATCCTGAGAGGGGTAGAGGCTCTAGGCGAGGAGCAGGACGACATCGCCGCAGCTGCATCTGAACTGTGACACTCATATCTCTTTAAAGTTTCCTTTGTTTTTGTCTTCACAGACTGTTTGCAACAAGTTCAAGAAACGTGCCTAGCAGGACTATGCTAAGACTGTTCAAGTTATAACGTAACCATCAAGCTTTTGTGCCTGGTCTTTAGACCAAGAGACTCATAGAGGTAGGTGATTCATAAGTGTGTGCCCGGCTAAACTGTGCTAGTCGTGATAGTTTGGACTCTTAGGGGGACATGTATCAATGTTGGTGTAGGTAGACGTCTTTTTTAGATCACTTTGGTTGGTCTAAATTTGGTGCAATTGTGCAAGGCACATGATAAATTTCGTGCAAAGTTCTAAATTTCACTTCCGGTTCCGGCGCAGGAGATGCAGGACGCGTAGAGAAGGAGCTCCCGTCCCGCGGCCCATACCTGCCTCTTACCCGCATGATCCGGCTGCATAGGGGACCTCACCACTCACCCCCCGGACTACCACACGCCCGGTGAATGGACCGATACCTTCAGAGGGGAGGAATGTCCGCTGGACAACCGCTGGAGCTGCCCGCATTACGCAGCAACAGCGCGCCCAAGATGGCCGCCGCAGCATCAACGCCGCCTCAGGAGCCACACGCGCTGCGCCCTCGAGTGCCGGAGAAGGCTATAGTACCCTCACCTCTGTCCCAAGCACAATTACCAGCTGACTTACCGGTGACCGCCACTCAGGGTGATGCAGCCGCAATGGAAATGGACACAGCTGACACTCACTTCAGGTTGTATCCTCGGGATCCTCTCCGGCCTCCTCAGGGCAGAAACAAACCGAGCAACAGGTCAGTGTTCGCAGTGATACCTACTCTGGCTCTATAAACATAGACTATCAGCGCCTGGCCCTAGAGATGTCCCAACAGATGGCACCCAGCATGAAAGCTATAGTGGAGGATGCCCTAAAAAATGCACTTCAGCACCTGCAACTAGAACTGTCTGATCATACCGCTCGACTGGGGGAAGTTGAACGGAGGGTCTCCTCACTAGAAGACAGTGACACTACAGTCTCCAACAGGATGCGCTCTGCTGAGCTGGAAATTACTCGACTATCTGATAAAGTTGAGGACCTAGAAAATAGGTCCCGCCGTAATAATTTACGCATTGTTGGGGTCAAAGAGTCAGTGTTACAGCAAGATCTCCAACGGTTCTGTGAGAGGGACCTGCCAAAAACTCTAGGCTTGCCTCACCCCTGTAGGGTGGAACGCGCCCACCGAATTGGACTGGCTCCTATATCATCTCAAAGGGACACTGACCCCCTAGCTCATCGCCCACGCCAAGTGATACTCCGTCTTCTGGACTTTAATGACAAAGTCGACCTGCTGCGGGCATATAGGCGTCTGTCACAACCGCTGGTAGTTCAAGGTATGCGCCTATTATTATTTGAAGACTTTTCAGTGGAAGTCGCTAAAAAACGAAGGGCGTTTAGCGCTATCTGCACGTCCCTCCACAGACGTAATCGCCGCTTCCAATTGCAATACCCGGCTGTCCTGAGAGTGTTTAATACCGATGGCTCCTCTTCAGTCTTTAATACCCCGGAGGCAGCCGAAGCCTCCCTGAACTTACCGGGTTCCCCCTCCAGGGGCCGTACCCCGCAACCAAGGAAATCGGGCAGCCGTTCTCGCTCACCCAGAGGAGACAGGACCCCCAAGGGACCAGCCAGGAACGACTCTTACTCACCTGACCCAACAGGACGAAGGAAACGTCCACGTTCACCCAGACGGCGCAGAGGAGACAGACAACCATCCCCAGACTGAGCTTGGAGGTGCTGGATATTTGAGTGACTCTGCGACGAGCATTGACATGCTTTCATTGACCAGGTTGCTCTAATGCATGTTATGTCTGATGTGGTCTCCAACTGTGGTTGTCTGGCGAATAGTAATTATTTCTCTGGATGATGATTTTCTACATCAACCCCCCCCCCCCTCTCCTCACCCTTCTCCCTCATTTTCCTACCAGTCACCCGTATGTATCTACCGTCTCCCTCCCTTCCTCCCCCCCCCAACCCACCTACCTCCCCCACCCCCCACCCTCGTGTTCAATCTATTCCTTTATCCTTTATTTCACCCCGCTCATTTACGTGTCTCACTGTAATATCTACTTGTACCGAGGGCAGTAGGTAGCTGCTTTACCTAGCAGCCAGATGGGGCCGTGGGAGGGGAGATGCTTGAATGGAAGTCGCTTCTCATTCTCTTACCGCTTATATATCATATAATGTTTGAACCTGCACCGCCTGAAAAAAGGGAGTCCATTACCCTATTGGAGTGTGCCCTACTTGCCCTGGTGGCACACTCAGGGTTTATTTTTTCCTCTATAGTACCTATGATTGTTATGTTATGCGTTATTTATACTGTTTTGTTACTGTTTTTTTCACATGTCTCTCGCCCATGGCATGCAAGATATGAAGTCCGGGAGGTCCGCTCCAATGCTGCTGCACCTGATATATGCGCCCATCACATACTCCAGTTATTCTACGCCTGCAATCCGATCGACTTATTTAAGGTACCATGATTACACTCATCTCATGGAACGTCAAGGGTCTTCGCTCCCCCCACAAACGAAGGCTCTTGCTACGTTATCTCAAAAAACATCGCCCTGACATAGTCATGTTACAAGAGACTCACTTGTCTCAGCAAGACTTTTTCAGGATGCAGCAGCAATGGGTCGGACAAGTTTATGGATCTCCTGCAATTGAAGGCAAGGCTGGGGTGCTCACTTTAATGCATAAATCTTTCACTCATACACTGCTCTCTCAGACTGCCGACGAGGAGGGTAGGCTCTCCCACCTACAGATTGACCATAATGGGGAGGTTTATAGTCTGTATAATGTTTATGCTCCTAATGGGGAAAATAAGACATTTTTTGAGGGTCTTCGAGATATGATGTTGACTGATGACACACCTCATAGGTTATTGGGGGGGGATTTGAACACGGTTCTAGATCCCCTGACAGATAGAAAGGGTCGCTCCCAGGTACAATCAACCCCTAGACAACGTGACTGTGTGCTACCCGACTTCCTGATAAGCCTAGCCCTGACTGACGCCTGGCGACTTTCCCACCCGGACGATAGGGAATTTACACACTACTCGTGCGTCCACCAGTCCTGGTCCCGAATAGATTATATCCTAATAGACCGACGACTGAGCGAACGCATTGATAAGGTGACCATTAGTGACTTAGTGATTTCTGACCATGCCCCGGTGATCCTTTCCCTACTTCCCACATATCCGAAGGGCACTGATATCCTCTGGCGCTTCCCAACATTTCTGTCTAAGGATGAATCCTTTATAGAACTTCTTCAGGCATGGTGGCTAGAGTTTGCAAACGATAACGGGTCCCACCGCTCTAACGCGGGGCTATATTGGGAAACTGGAAAATCAGTACTGAGGGGGAGATTGATAGCTCATTTCTCGACCCTTAAACGTACTGCTTCCACCAAATTCACCGAGGCTAGTGCTGATCTACGACGTGCCTATGCCGGATATCTACGTGCCCCTACGGATGCAAGCAGAGAGGATTGGCTCAAAGCCCGTACACAATTCGAATTATGGCTAGATAGGAAGGAACGATTTCATCGCTCCCATTTTGAAGCGGATTTATTCCGCCATGGTAACAAAGCAGGCCGCCTGATGGCCAGGCTAGCAAGGGGTCGCCTTGGACTGTCCCTTCCAACTAAATTGAAGGACGGAATGGGTATGCTTCAAAGTGACCCTCACCAAATTAACAAAATTTTCGCACAATTCTATAAGGACCTTTATGAGGACTCACCCTCTGACCCTTCCTCAGGTAGGACGTTCCTAGATTCTTTGGAGCTTCCGCGCTTGGTAGAGAGTCAGAGGGAACTCCTTAATGCACAGGTTACGGAGGAAGAAATTCAGTACACCATAAAATCCCTACAAAACGGTAAAGCCCCGGGACCTGACGGATATACAGGGGAGTTCTATAAAGCACTCCTGCCACAGGTCTCTCCGATCCTAAAAGATCTGTTTAATGAATTCATATCCTCGGGCCAGATTTCTAAAGAGGCATCGGTTGCCTATCTCAAAGTTCTGCCCAAACCAGGGAAAGACCTGTCTGACCCCGGATCATACAGGCCGATATCGTTAATAAACCAGGACATCAAGATCTTGTCCAAAATAATGGCGGACAGGCTATCTAGACTAATGCCAGAATTAGTGGGAACGCACCAAGTGGGGTTTATACGGAGGCGCTCGGCGACCATGAATATCCGAACGGTTTTAGCAGTTTTGGATCGTGTCCAACACCAGCCACAGGTGGGCGAACAACCAGCCTTGCTTTCCCTGGATGCTGAGAAGGCATTTGATAATGTGCGATGGAATTGGTTGTGGCTGGTGCTTGATAAGTTCGGTATTCACGGTCGATTCAGAGACTTTCTACATGGGGTATATAGTTCACCTGTCGCAAGAGTATACACACCGGGTATCCTCTCCCAACCCATCCGTCTCTATAGGGGGACACGCCAAGGATGCCCACTTTCCCCATTACTCTTTGACTTGGCCCTAGAACCCCTGGCCAAACATCTTCTCGATTCGGCTGTTTTCTCGGGCATACGGGTGGGGGCGTCCGCGATCAAACTTACCATGTTTGCGGATGACATCCTCTTGTTTCTCGACAAACCAGCTGTGTCTTTGCCTACGGTGCTGACCTCGCTGCGAATGTTCGGTGAATTTTCTGGTTACAAAATTAACGTAGATAAATCCGAATTGCTGCCGGTGGGAGCTTCTCCACCTCGCTGGTTGCCGGACGTAACGAACCTAGGGATACGTCTAGCCTCCAGTTCTATAACTTACCTAGGCATTAAAATAGGACGCACCCCTGACTCCTTGTACCGCCTTAATTACCCCCCCTTGATATTATACAAACAGAACTGAAAAAGTGGGCAGGAATACCTCTCACATTCATGGGCAGATGTCATTTGATAAAAATGGTTAGTTTTGCGCGCCTCTTGTACCCCTTGCAGACCCTCCCCTTATTATTACGACACATGGACATACGCTCCCTGCAATCAGCCTTTACCAAATTTATTTGGGGTGGGAAACGCCCACGCATAGCGCTTAAAAAATTGACCATACCAAAGAAAGAGGGAGGCCTTAATTTCCCAAATATTAGGGGTTACAATTTAGCATGTCTCTTCCGCTTTGTGGTGGACTGGCTCCACGGTACCTCTTTCCATGTCAACTTTGGCCTGGAAAGTGACTTAGCAGCCCCATGGAGTCTGGCGGCACTGCTACATACGCCGTTTTCCAGACTACCCCCGTTGATCAAGCACTCCTCCTTGCTCAGGGATATCATCGTGACATGGAAAGTGACCCGTAAGCTGTACCGTCTTCCCTATTTAGTATCGAAATACCTTCCTCTTGCTGGCCTGCCTGAACGTCCGGATGGCATCACGGCAAGGACTCTAACTGTGTGGTCAGATCATGGCATCCGTACAGCTAACGATCTGATGAACGTACAGGAGCATACCTGGCTCACACCTGAGCAACTAGCGGATAAATTTCACTTACCGACATCTCACATTTATCCTCTCAATCAAATCTACTCCTTCCTAAAACACCGATTGCGCGATCTGTCCAGAGAAGCGAACACGCATCCCATGGACGACCTCATAGGTTCGGGCCAACGCAGCCTGTCGATCTCGGACCTTTATCCAGCATTTAGACAAACCCTCCTGAAAACAGACCCTTCCTCTCTGTTTGCGTTCTGGGGAAAGTGGATCCTTGATGACACTATCTCAGATAGTATTCTGAAGGGATGGCAAAAACTACTCACATGTGTAATCAATGAGCGCTGGAGAGAGACTTATTTTAAATTGGCACACAGAGCTATCTATGGATTCAATATCCTCCCTTCCCCAGACTTCCCCGACAGAATAACGGCCTGCCCCAAGTGTGCATCACCGCTTACTGACCTTTGGCATGGTGTGTGGGCGTGTGGTTCTACTCAGGAATATTGGGCGATGATTCAGAGTTATCTTAGAGACACTTGGAACTTGACCTTACCCCTTCAACCTCAGGTTTTCCTCTTTCACCAACTGAGACCCCCTGAAATTTCCCAGACAGAGCACTCGAAGATACCCTCACTGATTCATGTCATCTTACTGGTAGCCTTACGCTGCCTTTTCACTGCATGGTTGTCTAACTCTATTCCCACATTATCAATGGTAATCCAGCAAATGAAACAGTTCTGTAATATAGATCGGCTTGACACGGAACGACACAAAAACACTAAGACTCAGAAATTTTTTGACAAATGGGAACATTTTATTATTAACCATTATACGACTCCTGAAATAGCAGACATAGTCCAACCCTTCAGCCTCACAGAGTGGTATTGTGTACAATCTATAGGGAATACCTTGGGTACCCTACGCCTGCCTCATTCATAAATGGGACCACAAATACTCCACGACTCGGCATGTCAAATCCCCTTGCTCCCCCCACCCCCCTCCCGGACTTCAATCTTGACTTAACAACGATTTAGTTTGTAACGGACGAGATATCTAATGTTACTCTGTCTAATCTGAGTTGATGACTTTACGATCCTGCAAGACATTGCAAGTTTTTATATTGTGGTTGTTTGTTGAAAATATCAATAAAATATGTTTTTAAAAAAAGTTCTAAATTTACACACAGTTCTATTTGTATACCTGATCTACACCTCACAGGAAAAGTGGGGGAGATTTATCAAGACCTGTGCAGAGGAAAAGTTGCCCAGTTGCCCATAGCAACCAATCAGATCGCTTCTTTCACTTTGCAGAGGCCTTGCTAAATATGAAGGAAGCGATCTGATTGGTTGCTATGGGCAAATGGGCAACTTTTCCTCTGGACAGGTTTTGATAAATCTCCCCCAGTGGACACAGGGATTTTGCTCTATTGCTTTGAGGCTCCAATTCCATTGATGTTTTTTGTCCAACAGCAAAAACGCCAGAAAAACTGTCCCAGCTTTTTCCTGCGTTTTGTCAGTTTTTCTTGCATTTTTTTCTATCGTTTTTGTTGGTGTTTCGAAACAAAAAAATTTACTAAATTTTTTCTTTTTTTTTCTTTAAAATTTAGATACGTGAATGCGGAGCACTATGTCAGATTTGGTGGATTGCGACGATGAACAGCGTTTTTGTTTTAGTTGTCAATGAAAGGGTTAACGAGGGCTGTGGGGGAGTGTTTTTTAAATAAAAACATTTTTTCAATGTGTTGTGTTCTTTATAATTGAATTTTCAGGCTTAGTACTGGAAGGCGTCTTGTAGACAGAATCTATTACTAGGCCAGGGCTTAGCGTTAGCCCCCAAAACAGCTAGCACTAGCCCCCAATTATTACCCCGTTACCCACCGCCACAGGGGTTCCGGGAAGAGCCGATACCAAAAGGCCTGGAGCGTCAAAAATGGCGCTCCTGGGCCTAGGCGGTAACAGGCTGGCGTTATTTAGGCTGGGCAGAGCCAGTAACAATGGTCCTCGCCCACCCTGGTAACGTCAGGCTGTTGCTGCTTGGTTGGTATCTGGCTGATACTGAAAAAATTAGGGAACCACATACGTTTTTGTTTTTTTTATATATATATATAAAAAAAAAAAAAAACTCATAGGGTTCCCCCTATTTTCAGTGTCAGCCAGATACCAACCAAACAGCAACAGCCTGACGTTACCAGGATGGGCGAGGATCATTGTTATTGGCCCTCCCCAGCCTAAATAACGCCAGCCTGTTACCGCCTAGGCCCAGAAGCGCCATTTTTGATGCTCCGGGCCTGTTGGTACACGCTCTTCCCGAAACCCCTGTGGCGGTGGGTACCGGGGTAATAATTGGAGGTTAGCGCTAGCTTATTTTGGGGCTAACGCTAAGCCCTGGCTTAGTAATGGATTCCGTCTATAAAACCGGCTTGCACTACTAACCCTGAAAATGTAATTATAAAAAAACACGGACACACTGAAAAAAATTTTATTTAAAAAAAAACACTCCCCCACAGCCCTTGTTAACCATTTTATTGAAATAAAAAAAAATTGCTGGTCATCGTCGCAGTCCACCGAATCTGACGTAGTCCTCCGCATTCACACATCTGAAATGAGAAAAAAAGAAAAGCAAGAAATATGGGTTAGTACATTTTATGTGCTCTCCCCTGGGAAGAGCGCACATAATGCAGTGTGTTCCTAAACAGGGAGCCTCCAATTGTTGCTAAACTAAAACTCCCATCATGGGGGGATGTAGTTAAGCAACAGCTGGAGGCACACTGGTTGCAAAACACTGAGAGTTTGTTACTTAACTCAGTGTTTCCCAACCCTTGCTCCTCCAGCTGTTTCAAAACTACAACTCCCAGCATGTACGGTTTGTCAGTGCATGCTGGGAGTAATAGTTTTACAACAGCTGGAGGCACACAGGTAGGGAAACACTGAGTAAGGAAACAGACAATGTTTCCCAACCAGTGTGCCTCCAGTTGTTGCAAAACTACAACTCCCAGCATGCCCAGGCAGCCGAAGGGCATGCTGAGAGTTGAAGTTTTGCAACAACTGGAGGAGAACAGTTTGGAGACCACTGTGTAGTGGTGTCCATACTGTAACCCTCCAGATGTTGAAAAACTACAACTCTCAGCATGCCCAGACTGCCAAGGCATCCTGGGAATTGTAGTTCGGCAACATCTGAAGGGCCAGTTGTTACAGGACTACAACTCCCAGCATGCCTGGACTGTCTGGGCATGCTGGGAGTTGTAGTTTTGCAACATCTGGAAGAGCACAGATTGGAGACCACTGCACAGTGGTCTCCAAACTGCGGCCCTCCAGATGTTGCAAAACTACAACTCCCAGCATGTTCAGACAGCCAAAGGCTGTCTGATCATGCTGGAAGTTGTAGTTTTGAAACTACCAGAAACAGCAGTGAAGAGCTTCCCTGCTGCCTCTGATGCAGATGCTGCCGCCGCCTCCTCCACTTACCCGCAGCCGCCAACCCGTGCTGCCCGCGGGCTCCTATATACAGTACTTATAATACATAATCCCCGCTGGGAGATGGGAGCTCTGATTGGTTAATAGCTTTTCACCAATCAGAGCTCCCCTCTCCCGGCGGCGGGGATTATAAATTATTACAGTGTATACAGGAGTCGGCGGCAGCACAGTGTAGCGCTTGTACCCGGCTTATTAAGTTAATAAATGCTGATCGCTGCGGGTCTCTAGAGAATGACCTTCTGCGATCTGCACCTTAGCCCCAGGACTACAACTCCCATCATGGACGGAGTCTGTCCATGATAGGAGTAGTAGTCCTAACAGTCCCAATAGAGTCCCGCAGCCAGGGAATGTGCAAGAGCCAGCCCTCAGCACTGCGGTACTACAACTACTACCATCATGGGACAGATTCTGTCCCATGATGTGAGTAGTTGTAATATTGCAGTGCTGAGGGCTGGCTCCTGCATCGTCCAGCGTCCGACACTTTTCCACGTGCCCTTCCTACCACTCGTAGATTCTTAGCTGATTTTTGCCAAAAAAAAGCGCAATTGGGCAAAAAAAATCTATGTTTTTTTGCGCAAATGATACATTCCAGTCCACAGGATTAAGTTGTCTACGGTACACCAAGCAAAAAAACCGCAGCTCAAATGCAAAAAAGCGCAATTGCACAAAATCTGTAGACATGAAAAGTAGTCTAAAGGCAATAATACATGTCCCCCTTAGTGCAGGTGGACTGCTGATCCTTGCACGCACGTTTACTTGTAAATTCCTCAATCGTAACGTGACATTCTTTGTGAAAGTTGCACTTATCAGGTGAATGCACCTGAACCCTGTTGGAGTGTTTAATAAATATTAATGCTAGAATAACTAAATGTAAATGGTTATTGTACACATGTACATAAAAAGGTATATAATAGGTGTTGTAGTAGTAGCTAGTAGGTGGCTTCCTTGGCTCCTCTGAGGAATAACAATTTTGTCAACCATCACTAACACCTTCTCAAAGGTCCACTCAAGGGAAACTGCCCTTAAGATATCAAGACTGACCTTCTACATAGTACTAACACATAGTACTTCACAAAACAATCACTTAAGTGTACTTACCTCACTTAAATTTAGCACACCAAACAAACAAAAACTTATCTCACACTAAACTAAATGCCTTGGGAATTGTAGCTAATGTCATTTTTCCAATTACTGCCACTGTCATGTACACTAATTCTATGTTCTTATGCGTGTGCGAGATGTTCTGCCTGGCCAGTAGATACTCTTGCGAGCTTAAAAATAATGCACATAATTAAAGGTAACCTGGATAAGGTTTATCTGTTATGTTCTAGGGATAGGAGCGTGTAGTCAATAGACCCTAGTAGCTAGCTTTATTGGTAGAAAGCCTCGGGCAAGCCAAACAGTTCCAGTGTACTAAACAGGTAGCTAATATGGCACAAATGTATAGTGAGATTTCAATTGTCTAGTAAACCTAAATAAATATGTATAGTGAGATTTCAATTGTATAGTGAGCTAGATAAAGAAAAAAATGCTAAGTATGATGTATCTCATGTGACTAATATCATCCTGTTACTAAATTCATGAACTAACCAACCCTGCTCGTGAGTTTACCCAAACCAATGTATGTACACCAAAAGTAAATGTTAAGTAGATTTATAGGTTGTACCCGACCTTCACTTCGTCCCTCTGTCTTAGGGGACTGCTGTAGAGGCCGACTTATCTTAAGTAAGGGGGTATGTGGTGTCCCGGTACCGTATTGCATCCAGTACCTAGTGCAGAGGTCCCCAAAGTAAGAGTAACTACGTTCAGTTAGGATTCCTCAGATGGGACCGCCCCTAGTCGCCTCTCCTTGAGTCTAACTTTGGTGTTAATAAATGTATATATTGATAATTATATCTATATTTTATAGGAATGTATAGTACTTACCTTGTTCAGCGTTGCAGGACCTTCGGTCATGTGACCATGCTAGTAGCCCCCATGGTATGTTGCAGGACCTTGGGATGTCCTTGGGTCGCATGTTGCCCACCAATCTCTGTAATGGTGATTGACATCCGTTTGGACCAATTAGCGTTAGTCCAGCCCCTGCCCATATAAGGGAGCTGCGTCCAATTATCGATCTATTGGGTTGCTGCTCTCGTGGATGCTGGACTAACAGGATGGTGTGCTACGCAACTTTCAAAGACACGCTAGGCCTCAAAACCTATGGCCTCAGCAGAACCAAAAATCGTGAGTTTTAATCTAATTCCTGCTAATGCTAGCGGGACTACAGGACCGCAACTAATTCCCCTAAATCCAGTGGAACAGCGCAATAGACTAAAAGACTTCTAAAGCTAAAGTCCCAACCATTGTCAATATTCAAAGGAAGATGTTGTATTGATGAGAGACTGTTATGTTAATGAAGTGTACAGAAAATCTTCAGTAAAGTTAAAGCAGTTTACAGAAGCATTCCGGTTGCGGACAATCCATTATTGTTATCTACCTCAAACCTATCATCGTCTACCTCCCTATCATTCCTGGAAAGGCCGGCAGTAGGAAAAGCTTTATAGAGGAGCCCTCACCCTGGTGTCACGAACAGCAAGGGTTAACAAGCACCCTTTGATACCCGCACACCTACATTCCCCATACCCTACACCCCTTAGGCTATCACATAGCCTTTCTAATTTTTTGACTAAAATGGCCCAACACAGGCTCTTCTTCTAGGGGCAGAAATAGTTCTATGAAGGGGGTCGCCCGGGTAAGCTCTTAGCGAAGGTTATCAAGACACAACAACATAAGACTCATATAGGGGCCCTTTGTACTGAGAGAGGAGAGGTCACTAATAAACAAGAGCAGATTGAACAAATAATCGAGAACTATTTAAGGATTTATACATCTCTGAGGTCCTGGGGAACAGGTCTCTTATAAATGATTTTCTCAGTTTTTTCTACAGGACCTGTCCCTCCCTAAGCTCAGTCATGCCCAAGCCGAGTTGTTAGATCCCCCATTTACCCTGGAGGAGGTGGGGCAGGCTATTACGGATCTTCCTCATGGCAAGACCCCGGGTTTAGACGCGTTAGTTGGAGATTGGAATGGGATGAGCGGGGAGCGCTTGGCCCCTTAACTCCTTCAATTGTTTAAATCGGTGGCTGAGGCTTCTATGAGGGAAGCACTGATAGTGGTACTCCCTAAGCCTGGGAAGGATCCGCTGCTACCCGATTCTTACAGGCCTATCTCTCTCTTGTATGTTGATATTAAGATCTTTGCAAAAGTTCTGGCTACTTGCCTGTATAGGGTTATTGGCTTTGTTGTTCATCCTGACCAAACCGGGTTTAGGCCAGGTAGGGCTACTGATGTTAACGTAAAGCTGCTGCAGTTGAATGTTGTGGCAGAGGGGGAAGGCTTCCCTTCAGGGGTAATGGTTAGTTTTGATGTCTATAAGGCTTTTGATTCAGTCCTGTGGCCGTATCTGTGGGAGGTCTTGGGAGTGTTTGGGTTTGGCCCTAGGTTTTGTGCCTGGGTCCGCTTGTTGTTTGATTGCCCAAGGGCCCGTATTCGTACCAATCTAGATGTTTCTGCCCCTTTTCTACTGGGTCGGGGGTGTAGACAGGGGGACCCCTTTCACCCTTCCTCTTATCACTGGCGATTGAGCCCTTAGCAGCGGCTATAGGTAGAGATCCCACTATCTGCGGCATCCCTAGGGGATCAATTGTGGAGAAGGTTTCTCTCTATGCAGATGACACACTAATGTATTTGGCGGATGTTGGGGGTTCCTTAGTCTCTCTGATTGACCTTCTGTGTAGGTTTAGCTCTATCTCGGGCCTACGGGTTAATTGGGGTAATTCTTCTCTCATGGCTTTCTAACCTGACATTTTACTTCCCTCTCCTCTTCCAGCGGGGGTGCAAGTGGTTTCCCAATTAAGATATCTGGGGGTTGAGATTACTGCATCTCTATCAGACTACATGTCCCTGAATTTAGAACCACTTTTGAAATCCACAGTAGATAGGTTACATGCCTGGTCTTCCCTACCTCTCCCCCTAGCTGAAAGGATTGCTATCTTTAAAATGATTTATCTGCCTAAATTCCTTTATCTATTCCATCTGGCTCCTGTGGTCCCCCCTAGGAAATACTTTAATACATTGTGTGGTGCTCTGGGATCCTTCTGTTGGCAGGGGAAGTCTCCCAGACTTGGTCGGGCTCTCCTCCAGGCGTCAAAAAGACATGGTGGCTTAGCTGCTCCAGATGTCTATAAATATTTTCTTGCCTCTCAGTTGGTCTATGCAGCATGGTGGATCGACCTGGATCTTTCAAATTCGGGGACGGCCTTGGCTGGAGCGCTTATGGGTTTCTATGAAGCTATAACTAACTCACTCTACAGGTATCGTTCTCGCTCCTCTTATCCTCTTCCCTTGCAAACTATAGCTAATGTGTGGTCTGTGGTGTTGAGCAGATTTCCGCAACCGTTGGTATCTCCTAGGGCACCCCTGTGGGGGAATCTACATTTACCTCGCCTACAAGGGTTACAGGAGGCCGGGTTCTAGGGTTCTCACGAGTCAAGTTTGTGATTCACTTGTTCCAGGAGGATCAGGTTTTCCTCTCCTCTGCGGAAATGAAAGAAAGATATGATATCCCTGGCAGTGCCTTTTATAGGTATCTCCAGCTTCGCCATGCGGTCCAAGCGCAGTTTGGCTCCCTGACATTTACTCCTGTGTTTTCTGAAGTGGAGATTCTCCTGGGCACTGCGGACCTCAGTAAACCTCTCACCCAGTCCTATGCTCTAACACTGATCATAAATGGGTGGCTGATATACCTGACCTGTCCGAGGGCCAATGGAAGGAGGTTGAGGGCTCCTATTATTCCTCTGTGGTGAGTGGTAGGGACCTGCTGATTCAGTCACGGTACGTTTTAAGGTTATATTATACGCTTGTTAAGCTGAAGCATATAGGGGTGTCTCCCTCGGATTTATGTTTCTGTTGTTCTGTGGAGGTAGGTACTTTTCTACATGCGGTCTGGGAGTGTCCTGTTATAGCCTCTTTTTGAAGGGATGTGATGGGGTTCTTGGCGGAGTCATTGGGATGTGTGGTAGTGTGCATGTATGCTTGTTTGTTATTGTGGGGCCTCCCTGGATGGTGCTGAGGATGCTTCCTTCCGTGATAGAATGCTACTATGTCATACTCCTCCTGTTGATGTGATGGCATCAACTTATGGACCTACAGGGGTACTGGTTGTGGGTTGCACTTTTCTGTGCTGTTTGTTTATTTTATGCAAAATTAATAAATAAATACTTTTAAAAAACAAAATGATTTTCTTTCAAAATGTGATGTACCACATTTAGATCCAGAAGAGATTGCAGCCATAAATAGCCCTATCACTATCCAGGAAGTTTATAAGGCCCTGGCTACTATGTCGAAGGACTCAGCCCCTGGGACAGATGGCCTTCCTTTTGGGGTATAAGTAGAATTCAGAGAGGTGCTCCTGCCATCTCTCTTAAAAAGTGTTCAGTGAATCCTGTGTTAATAGGTCTCTCTCATTGAATATGTGTGAAGCAAGTGTGGTGGTGGATTTCGAATAAAGCCTTGTGGGGGTGTAGGGTAGTTAGGGTGTTGCTGTTCAGGATAGTTAAGGGCGCTGTTAACCCTTGCCACTCATGACGCCAGGGTGAGGGTTAAATGCTGTAATCTTGACAGGTCTATTGCCACCCTTCCCAAGAGCAATAGGTGATGCAGAAATAAAGGATTGTTCACAACCACTGTTATCTGAAAATTTGCAGGAACTTTTACTGAAGAATTTCTGTACATGCAGCAATAGTAACAGTCCAGATAACAGAGTCTCTATAGATATAGCTGAGCAGCGATTGACAGTTGGTTGGGATCAGATAAGCTCAATTTAGCATCTTAGGGATTTTGTAACATAGATCCGCTGGATTTAAGGGTGCCTTTAAGGTCCAATGATCTTGCGGTGAGTAGCGGGGAATTGCTTAGTCTATCCACTATGTTAGAGGCCGAGACCGCAAGGCTTTGGCCTAGTAAATCGTCTTGTAAGCTGTGGAGGTCCTACATCTTCAAGAGTCAGAAACCCAAGAGAGGGATCAAGATGGCGCAGGTCCCTTATATGGGCAGGGGCTGGCCATTTTGGATTGGTCCATAACAACTGTCTCTCACCGTTACATTGCATCGTAGGTGAACACGTTATGGGAACCTCCAAAGGTCCTGTAGCAAAACCATAGAGTTCTAATCTAATCACGTGACCCGCAGCTCCTGCTATGCTTGAACAGGTAGGCAATTACATATATACATATATCTATACTTATACTTATGTGAACTTCTATATAGCCATTGACTAACTGAGGGGTGACAAGGGGATAACTACTGAAGAGGGACCCCGACGTCCTAGGGACTCTGACTATGTTGACCTCTACAAAGGTAACGTATGAAATATGGTACCAGGACACCACACAAGCATAATTCTTCTGTTAAAAATGGAAAGGACCCTCTTTCAGCTGATTCATATAGACCCATCTCTCTATTAAATTCAGATGCCAAAACTATTGTCAAGGTTTTGGCAATGAGATTGGCCAAGGGTTGTAACAAAATTATTGCTACTGACCAAACCGGCTTTGTACCGAGCCGAAATAGTCATGATAATTTGATTAAGCTGTTTGCTAATATTCATATGCCGGAGTAGGGGCTCCGATCCATCCTGTCGATAGATGCCATGAAGGCCTTCGACAAGGTAGATTGCAGCTACCTCAGGCAGCGATTGAGAGGTTTTGGTTGGGTGGCAGATTTTTGGAATGGGTCAGGGTCCTGTATGATCAACCCTAAGCTCAGGTTATAGTCAATGGAAATCATACAGAAACATTTAATTTGGAGAGAGGGACTAGACAGGGGTGCCCACTGACCCCCCTTCTATTTCTTTTATACATTGAACCCCTTGCAATAGCTATTAGGCAAACGGAGGAGATATGGTATTTACAGTAAGGATAGTAAACTCTTGCTCTACGCAGACGATCTGCTTCTTATGCTTCAAAATTCTGAAAAATCAATCCCGAAATGCTATGCAGACAATTGAATGTTTTGGGAATTTTTCTGGATTGAAGGTTAATTGGTCCAAGTCGAGCCTACTTCTGTTTGAAACAGTTAGTAATTGAGTTGGAGTCGGGCTGAAAGTCTTGGAGCCTGACAATACTATTGAGTATTTTGGGAAATCAGTTAGAATGATTCCAGGCCTTTTTCCTGAACAAAATGTATCCCCTTTATTAAATAAAATAAAAAATAAAATTGATACATGGATTAGACTTCCCATTGCAATGGCAGACAGGGCCTCTATCATCAAGATGATATTACTCCCTCAGATTCTTTATATGGTAAGGTATGTCTTTTTGCTGATGACACAAAGATATGTAACAGGGTTGATGTTCCTGGAGGGATCCGCCAAATGGAAAAGGATTTAGGCAAACTAGAAGAATGGTCAGAACTATGGAAACTGAAATGTAATGTGGATAAGTACAAGATAATGCACCTGGGGTGTAAAAACCCTCGGGCAGAATATAGATTATTTGACACAGTCCTGACCTCAGTATCTGAGGAAAGGGATTTAGGAGTAATTATTTCAAAAGACTTAAAGGCAGGAAGACAATGTAATAGAGCAGCAGGAAACGCTAGCAGAATGCTTGGATGTATAGGGAGAGGTATAAGCAGTAGAAAGAGAGAAGTGCTCATACCGCTGTACAGAACACTGAGACCTCACTTGGAGTATTGTGCACAGTACTGGAGGCCATATCTCCAGAAGGATATAGATACACTAGAGAGAGTTCAGAGAAGATACTAAACTAGTACATGGATTGCAGGATAAAACTTACCAGGAAAGGATAAAGGACCTTAACATGTATAGAAGAAAGAAGAGACCGAGGGGATATGATAGAGACTTTTATATACATAAAGGGAATCAATACGGTAAAGGAGGAGAGTAGATATAAAAGAAGAAAAACTACCACAAGAGGACATCGTTTTAAATTAGAGGGGCAAAGGTTTCTGCAGTAATATAAGGAAGTATTACTTTATTGAGAGAGTAGTGGATGCATGGAATAGCCTTCCTGCAGAAGTGGTCGCTGCAAATACAGTGAAGGAGTTTAAACATGCATGGGATAAGCATAAGGCTATCCTTCATATAAGATAGGTATAAGACTAACCTTCATATAAGATAGGGATAAGCCTAAGGCTATCCTTCATATAAGATAGAGATAGACATAAGGCTATCCTTCATATAAGATGGAGATAGGTATAAGGCTATCCTTCATATAAGATAGGGATAGGTATAAGGCTATCCTTCATATAAGATAGGGATAGGCATAAGGCTATCCTTCATATAAGATAGAAAGAGGTATAAGGCTATCCTTCATATAAGATAGAGATAGGCATAAGGGTATCCTTCATATAAGATAGAGATAGGTATAAGGCTATCCTTCATATAAGATAGAGATAGGTATGAGGCTATCCTTCATATAAGATAGAGATAGGTATAAGGCTATCCTTCATATATGATAGATATAGGTATAAGGCTATCCTTCATATAAGATAGAGAGAGGTATAAGGCTATCCTTCATATAAGATAGAGATAGGTATAAGGCTATCCTTCATATAAGATAGTGATAGGTATAAGGCTATCCTTCATATAAGATAGAGATAGGTATAAGGCTATCCTTCATATAAGATAGAGATAGGTATAAGGCTATCCTTCATATAAGATAGTGATAGGTATGAGGCTATCCTTCATATAAGATAGAGATAGGTATAAGGCTATCCTTCATATAAGATAGGGATAGGTATAAGGCTATCCTTCATATAAGATAGGGATAGGCATAAGGCTATCCTTCATATAAGAGATAGGCATAAGGCTATCCTTCATATAAGATAGGGATAGGTATAAGGCTATCCTTCATATAAGATAGAGATAGGTATAAGGCTATCCTTCATATAAGATAGGGATAGGTATAAGGCTATCCTTCATATAAGATAGGGCCAGGGACTATTGATAGGATTCAGATTATTAGGCAGATTGGATGGGCCAAATGGTTCTTATCTGCCGACACATTCTATGTTTCTAAACTAAATGAATCTCCTGCATGAAATATGTTTCCTTAAAGAGCACCTGTCATCAACTAAACTTTCCCTAATCCCCCTGCCCATCTGTCCCTAACTGTAACTAAGCCTATCCCTGTGTTTATTGCGGGTGTAAACCGCATGTAAATACGTTTATATATTCAGCTTCGGTAGCTCAGGAGCGCTCTTTCACAGAGGAGCGGAAGGAGGCGTGTCCCGGCAGGTGCGACGTCACCCTCAGCTCCTGCCCGAGCTCGCAGCACGTCTGCAGTGTATAATTAAGCCACGCCCCTTTAGGTTCGGAAATCTCACATGTAGGACGCAGCTCTACATTACACAGGCAGACACAGCAGGGGGAGAGCGAGGACGAACACAGCCCCTCCCCCCTGCTGTGTCTGCAGAGGACATCATCTAGCCCGGGAGGTTTATAGTGTGCGGGGGGAGGGGAGTGAAGACGTAGGTGCACAGCTCCTTCACATCCCCCTGCTCTGTCTTGGAGGAGATAAGTCTGCACTGTCAGAAAAAGTCACAGCAGGGGAAAGAGGACATGACAGCTCCCTAATGATTGCTATGTGTGATGGAGGATACATGACAGCTCCCTAATGACTGCTATGTGTGATGGAGGATACATGACAGCTCCCTAATGACTGCTATGTGTGATAGAGGACATACATGACAGCTCCCTAATGACTGCTATGTGTGATGGAGGATACATGACAGCTCCCTAATGACTGCTATGTGTGATGGAGGATATGCTGCACAGCTCCCTAATGAGTGCTATGTGTGATGGAGGATACATGACAGCTCCCTAATGACTGCTATGTGTGATGGAGGACATACATGACAGCTCCCTAATGACTGCTATGTGTGATGGAGGATACATGACAGCTCCCTAATGACTGCTATGTGTGATGGAGGATACATGACAGCTCCCTAATGACTGCTATGTGTGATGGAGGATACATGACAGCTCCCTAATGACTGCTATGTGTGATGGAGGATACATGACAGCTCCCTAATGACTGCTATGTGTGATAGAGGACATACATGACAGCTCCCTAATGACTGCTATGTGTGATGGAGGATACATGACAGCTCCCTAATGACTGCTAAGTGTGATGGAGGACATACATGACAGCTCCCTAATGACTGCTATGTGTGATGGAGGACATTCATGACAGCTCCCTAATGACTGCTATGTGTGATGGAGGATACATGACATCTCCCTAATGACTGCTATGTGTGATGGAGAACATACATGACAACTCCATAATGACTGCTATGTGTGATGGAGGATGCATGACAGCTCCCTAATGACTGCTATGTGTGATGAAGAATACATGACAGCTCCCTAATGACTGCTAAGTGTGATGGAGGATACATGACAGCTCCCTAATGACTGCTATGTGTGATGGAGGACATACATGACAGCTCCCTAATGACTGCTATGTGTGATGGAGGACATACATGACAACTCCATAATGACTGCTATGTGTGATGGAGGATGCATGACAGCTCCCTAATGACTGCTATGTGTGATGGAGGACATACATGACAGCTCCCTAATGACTGCTATGTGTGATGGAGGATACATGAGAGCTCCCTAATGACTGCTATGTGTAATGGAGGATGCATGACAGCTCCCTAATGACTGCTATGTGTGATGGAGGATACATGACAGCTCCCTAATGACTGCTATGTGTGATGGAGGATACATGACAGCTCCCTAATGACTGCTATGTGTGATGGAGGATACATGACAGCTCCCTAATGACTGCTATGTGTGATGGAGGATACATGACAGCTCCCTAATGACTGCTATGTGTGATGGAGGATACATGACAGCTCCCTAATGACTGCTATGTGTGATGGAGGATACATGACATCTCCCTAATGACTGCTATGTGTGATGGAGGACATACATGACAGCTCCCTAATGACTGCTATGTGTGATGGAGGATACATGACAGCTCCCTAATGACTGCTATGTGTGATGGAGGATACATGACATCTCCCTAATGACTGCTATGTGTGATGGAGGATACATGACAGCTCCCTAATGACTGCTATGTGTGATGGAGGATACATGACAGCTCCCTAATGACTGCTAAGTGTGATGGAGGACATACATGACAGCTCGCTAATGACTGCTATGTGTGATGGAGGATGCATGACAGCTCCCTAATGACTGCTATGTGTGATGGAGGACATACATGACAGCTCCCTAATGACTGCTATGTGTGATGGAGGATACATGACAGCTCCCTAATGACTGCTATGTGTGATGGAGGATGCATAACAGCTCCCTAATGACTGCTATGTGTGATGGAGGATACATGACAGCTCCCTAATGACTGCTATGTGTGATGGAGGATACATGACAGCTCCCTAATGACTGCTATGTGTGATGGAGGATACATGACAGCTCCCTAATGACTGCTATGTGTGATGGAGGATACATGACAGCTCCCTAATGACTGCTATGTGTGATGGAGGACATACTGCACAGCTCCCTAATGACTGCTATGTGTGATGGAGGACATACATGACAGCTCCCTAATGACTGCTATGTGTGATGGAGGATACATGACAGCTCCCTAATGACTGCTATGTGTGATGGAGGATACATGACAGCTCCCTTATGACTGCTATGTGTGATGGAGGACATACATGACAGCTCCCTAATGACTGCTATGTGTGATGGAGGATATACATGACAGCTCCCTAATGACTGCTATGTGTGATGGAGGATACATGACAGCTCCCTAATGACTGCTATGTGTGATGGAGGATACATGACAGCTCCCTAATGACTGCTATGTGTGATGGAGGATACATGACAGCTCCCTAATGACTGCTATGTGTGATGGAGGACATACTGCACAGCTCCCTAATGACTGCTATGTGTGATGGAGGACATACATGACAGCTCCCTAATGACTGCTATGTGTGATGGAGGATACATGACAGCTCCCTTATGACTGCTATGTGTGATGGAGGACATACATGACAGCTCCCTAATGACTGCTATGTGTGATGGAGGACATACATGACAGCTCCCTAATGACTGCTATGTGTGATGGAGTATACATGACAGCTCCCTAATGACTGCTATGTGTGATGTAGGACCTACTGCACAGCTCCCTAATGACTGCTATGTGTGATGGAGGATACATGACAGCTCCCTAATGACTGCTATGTGTGATGGAGGATACATGACAGCTCCCTAATGACTGCTATGTGTGATTGAGGACATACATGACAGCTCCCTAATGACTGCTATGTGTGATGGAGGACATACATGACAGCTCCCTAATGACTGCTATGTGTGATGGAGGATACATTACAGCTCCCTAATGACTGCTATGTGTGATGGAGAATACTGCACAGCTTCCTAATGACTGCTATGTGTGATGGAGGATATACTGCACAGCTCCCTAATGACTGCTATGTGTGATGGAGGACATACATGACAGCTCCCTAATGACTGCTATGTGTGATGGAGGATATACATGACAGCTCCCTAATGACTGCTATGTGTGATGGAGGACATACATGACAGCTCCCTAATGACTGCTATGTGTGATGGAGGATACATGACAGCTCCCTAATGACTGCTATGTGTGATGGAGGATACATGACAGCTCCCTAATGACTGCTATGTGTGATGGAGGATATACATGACAGCTTCCTAATGACTGCTATGTGTGATGGAGGATATACATGACAGCTCCCTAATGACTGCTATGTGTGATGGAGAACATACATGACAGCTCCCTAATGACTGCTATGTGTGATGGAGGATACATGACAGCTCCCTAATGACTGCTATGTGTGATGGAGGATACATGATAGCTCCCTAATGACTGCTATGTGTGATGGAGGATACATGACAGCTCGCTAATGACTGCTATGTGTGATGGAGGATACTGCACAGCTTCCTAATGACTGCTATGTGTGATGGAGGACATACATGACAGCTCCCTAATGACTGCTATGTGTGATGGAGGATACTACACAGCTTCCTAATGACTGCTATGTGTGATGGAGGACATACATGACAGCTCCCTAATGACTGCTATGTGTGATGGAGGACATACATGACACCTCCCTAATGACTGCTATGTGTGATGGAGGACATACATGACAGCTCCCTAATGACTGCTATGTGTGATGGAAGATACATGACAGCTCCCTAATGACTGCTATGTGTGATGGAGGATACATGACAGCTCCTTAATGACTGCTATGTGTGATGGAGGACATACATGACAGCTCCCTAATGACTGCTATGTGTGATGGAGGATACATGACAGCTCCCTAATGACTGCTATGTGTGATGGAGGATACATGACAGCTCCCTAATGACTGCTATGTGTGATGAAGAATACATGACAGCTCCCTAATGACTGCTCTGTGTGATGGAGGACATACATGACAGCTCCCTAATGACTGCTATGTGTGATGGAGGACATACATAACAGCTCCCTAATGACTGCTATGTGTGATGGAGGACATCCATGACAGCTCCCTAATGACAGCTATGTGTGAATGAGGATACATGACAGCTCTCTAATGACTGCTATGTGTGATGGAGGACATACATGACAGCTCCCTAATGACTGCTATGTGTGATGGAGGACATACATGACAGCTCCCTAATGACTGCTATGTGTGATGGAGGATACATGACAGCTCCCTAATGACTGCTATGTGTGATGGAGGATACATGACAGCTCCCTAATGACTGCTATGTGTGATGGAGGACATACATGACAGCTCCCTAATGACTGCTATGTGTGATGGAGGATACATGACAGCTCCCTAATGACTGCTATGTGTGATGGAGGATACATGACAGCTCCCTAATGACTGCTATGTGTGATGGAGGATACATGACAGCTCCCTAATGACTGCTATGTGTGATGGAGGATACATGACAGCTCCCTAATGACTGCTATGTGTGATGGAGGATACATGACAGCTCCCTAATGACTGCTAAGTGTGATGGAGGACATACATGACAGCTCCTTAATGACTGCTATGTGTGATGGAGGATACATGACAGCTCCCTAATGACTGCTATGTGTGATGGAGGATACATGACAGCTCCCTAATGACTGCTATGTGTGATGGAGGATACATGACAGCTCTCTAATGACTGCTATGTGTGATGGAGGACATACATGACAGCTCCCTAATGACTGCTATGTGTGATGGAGAACATACATGACAACTCCCTAATGACTGCTATGTGTGATGGAGGATACATGACAGCTCCTTAATGACTGCTATGTGTGATGGAGGATACATGACAGCTCCCTAATGACTGCTATGTGTGATGGAGGATACATGACAGCTCCCTAATGACTGCTATGTGTGATGGAGGATATACATGACAGCTTCCTAATGACTGCTATGTGTGATGGAGGATATACATGACAGCTCCCTAATGACTGCTATGTGTGATGGAGAACATACATGACAGCTCCCTAATGACTGCTATGTGTGATGGAGGATACATGACAGCTCCCTAATGACTGCTATGTGTGATGGAGGATACATGATAGCTCCCTAATGACTGCTATGTGTGATGGAGGATACATGACAGCTCGCTAATGACTGCTATGTGTGATGGAGGATACTGCACAGCTTCCTAATGACTGCTATGTGTGATGGAGGACATACATGACAGCTCCCTAATGACTGCTATGTGTGATGGAGGATACTACACAGCTTCCTAATGACTGCTATGTGTGATGGAGGACATACATGACAGCTCCCTAATGACTGCTATGTGTGATGGAGGACATACATGACACCTCCCTAATGACTGCTATGTGTGATGGAGGACATACATGACAGCTCCCTAATGACTGCTATGTGTGATGGAAGATACATGACAGCTCCCTAATGACTGCTATGTGTGATGGAGGATACATGACAGCTCCCTAATGACTGCTATGTGTGATGGAGGACATACATGACAGCTCCCTAATGACTGCTATGTGTGATGGAGGATACATGACAGCTCCCTAATGACTGCTATGTGTGATGGAGGATACATGACAGCTCCCTAATGACTGCTATGTGTGATGAAGAATACATGACAGCTCCCTAATGACTGCTCTGTGTGATGGAGGACATACATGACAGCTCCCTAATGACTGCTATGTGTGATGGAGGACATACATAACAGCTCCCTAATGACTGCTATGTGTGATGGAGGACATCCATGACAGCTCCCTAATGACAGCTATGTGTGAATGAGGATACATGACAGCTCTCTAATGACTGCTATGTGTGATGGAGGACATACATGACAGCTCCCTAATGACTGCTATGTGTGATGGAGGACATACATGACAGCTCCCTAATGACTGCTATGTGTGATGGAGGATACATGACAGCTCCCTAATGACTGCTATGTGTGATGGAGGATACATGACAGCTCCCTAATGACTGCTATGTGTGATGGAGGACATACATGACAGCTCCCTAATGACTGCTATGTGTGATGGAGGATACATGACAGCTCCCTAATGACTGCTATGTGTGATGGAGGATACATGACAGCTCCCTAATGACTGCTATGTGTGATGGAGGATACATGACAGCTCCCTAATGACTGCTATGTGTGATGGAGGATACATGACAGCTCCCTAATGACTGCTATGTGTGATGGAGGATACATGACAGCTCCCTAATGACTGCTAAGTGTGATGGAGGACATACATGACAGCTCCCTAATGACTGCTATGTGTGATGGAGGATACATGACAGCTCCCTAATGACTGCTATGTGTGATGGAGGATACATGACAGCTCCCTAATGACTGCTATGTGTGATGGAGGATACATGACAGCTCTCTAATGACTGCTATGTGTGATGGAGGACATACATGACAGCTCCCTAATGACTGCTATGTGTGATGGAGAACATACATGACAACTCCCTAATGACTGCTATGTGTGATGGAGGATACATGACAGCTCCCTAATGACTGCTATGTGTGATGGAGGATACATGATAGCTCCCTAATGACTGCTATGTGTGATGGAGGATACATGACAGCTCGCTAATGACTGCTATGTGTAATGGAGGATACTGCACAGCTTCCTAATGACTGCTATGTGTGATGGAGGACATACATGACAGCTCCCTAATGACTGCTATGTGTGATGGAGGATACTGCACAGCTTCCTAATGACTGCTATGTGTGATGGAGGACATACATGACAGCTCCCTAATGACTGCTATGTGTGATGGAGGACATACATGACACCTCCCTAATGACTGCTGTGTGTGATGGAGGACATACATGACAGCTCCCTAATGACTGCTATGTGTGATGGAAGATACATGACAGCTCCCTAATGACTGCTATGTGTGATGGAGGATACATGACAGCTCCCTAATGACTGCTATGTGTGATGGAGGACATACATGACAGCTCCCTAATGACTGCTATGTGTGATGGAGGATACATGACAGCTCCCTAATGACTGCTATGTGTGATGGAGGATACATGACAGCTCCCTAATGACTGCTATGTGTGATGGAGGATACATGACAGCTCCCTAATGACTGCTAAGTGTGATGGAGGACATACATGACAGCTCCCTAATGACTGCTATGTGTGATGGAGGATACATGACAGCTCCCTAATGACTGCTATGTGTGATGGAGGATACATGACAGCTCCCTAATGACTGCTATGTGTGATGGAGGATACATGACAGCTCTCTAATGACTGCTATGTGTGATGGAGGACATACATGACAGCTCCCTAATGACTGCTATGTGTGATGGAGGACATACATGACAGCTCCCTAATGACTGCTATGTGTGATGGCGGATACATGACAGCTCCCTAATGACTGCTATGTGTGATGGAGGATACATGACAGCTCCCTAATGACTGCTATGTGTGATGGAGGACATACATGACAGCTCCCTAATGACTGCTATGTGTGATGGAGGACATACATGACAGCTCCCTAATGACTGCTATGTGTGATGGAGGATACATGACAGCTCCCTAATGACTGCTATGTGTGATGGAGGACATACATGACAGCTCCCTAATGACTGCTATGTGTGATGGAGGACATACATGACAGCTCCCTAATGACTGCTATGTGTGATGAAGGATACATGACAGCTCCCTAATGAATGCTATGTGTGATGGAGGATATACATGAAAGCTCCCAAATGACTGCTATGTGTGATGGAGGATACTGCACAGCTCCCTAATGACTGCTATGTGTGATGGAGAATACTGCACAGCTCCCTAATGACTACTATGTGTGATGGAGGATACATGACAGCTCCCTAATGACTGCTATGTGTGATGGAGGATACATGACAGCTCCCTAATGACTGCTATGTGTGATGGAGGAGACTGCACAGCTCCCTAATGACTGCTATGTGTGATGGAGGACATACATGACAGCTTCCTAATGACTGCTATGTGTGATGGAGGACATACATAACAGCTCCCTAATGACTGCTATGTGTGATGGAGGATATACTGCATAGCTCCCTAATGACTGATATGTGTGATGGAGGATATGCTGCACAGCTCCCTAATGAGTGCTATGTGTGATGGAGGATACATGACAGCTCCCTAATGACTGCTATGTGTGATGGAGGACATACATGACAGCTCCCTAATGACTGCTATGTGTGATGGAGGATACATGACAGCTCCCTAATGACTGCTATGTGTGATGGAGGATACATGACAGCTCCCTAATGACTGCTATGTGTGATGGAGGATACATGACAGCTCCCTAATGACTGCTATGTGTGATGGAGGACATACATGACAGCTCCCTAATGACTGCTATGTGTGATGGAGGACATACATGACAGCTCCCTAATGACTGCTATGTGTGATGGAGGATATACTGCACAGCTCCCTAATGACTGCTATGTGTGATGGAGGATACATGACAGCTCCCTAATGACTGCTATGTGTGATGGAGGACATACATGACAGCTCCCTAATGACTGCTATGTGTGATGGAGGATACATGACAGCTCCCTAATGACTGCTATGTGTGATGGAGGATACATGACAGCTCCCTAATGACTGCTATGTGTGATGGAGGATACATGACAGCTCCCTAATGACTGCTATGTGTGATGGAGGATACATGACAGCTCCCTAATGACTGCTATGTGTGATGGAGGATACATGACAGCTCCCTAATGACTGCTAAGTGTGATGGAGGACATACATGACAGCTCCCTAATGACTGCTATGTGTGATGGAGGATACATGACAGCTCCCTAATGACTGCTATGTGTGATGGAGGATACATGACAGCTCCCTAATGACTGCTATGTGTGATGGAGGATACATGACAGCTCTCTAATGACTGCTATGTGTGATGGAGGACATACATGACAGCTCCCTAATGACTGCTATGTGTGATGGAGAACATACATGACAACTCCCTAATGACTGCTATGTGTGATGGAGGATACATGACAGCTCCCTAATGACTGCTATGTGTGATGGAGGATACATGATAGCTCCCTAATGACTGCTATGTGTGATGGAGGATACATGACAGCTCGCTAATGACTGCTATGTGTGATGGAGGATACTGCACAGCTTCCTAATGACTGCTATGTGTGATGGAGGACATACATGACAGCTCCCTAATGACTGCTATGTGTGATGGAGGATACTGCACAGCTTCCTAATGACTGCTATGTGTGATGGAGGACATACATGACAGCTCCCTAATGACTGCTATGTGTGATGGAGGACATACATGACACCTCCCTAATGACTGCTGTGTGTGATGGAGGACATACATGACAGCTCCCTAATGACTGCTATGTGTGATGGAAGATACATGACAGCTCCCTAATGACTGCTATGTGTGATGGAGGATACATGACAGCTCCCTAATGACTGCTATGTGTGATGGAGGACATACATGACAGCTCCCTAATGACTGCTATGTGTGATGGAGGATACATGACAGCTCCCTAATGACTGCTATGTGTGATGGAGGATACATGACAGCTCCCTAATGACTGCTATGTGTGATGAAGAATACATGACAGCTCCCTAATGACTGCTCTGTGTGATGGAGGACATACATGACAGCTCCCTAATGACTGCTATGTGTGATGGAGGACATACATAACAGCTCCCTAATGACTGCTATGTGTGATGGAGGACATCCATGACAGCTCCCTAATGACAGCTATGTGTGAATGAGGATACATGACAGCTCTCTAATGACTGCTATGTGTGATGGAGGACATACATGACAGCTCCCTAATGACTGCTATGTGTGATGGAGGACATACATGACAGCTCCCTAATGACTGCTATGTGTGATGGAGGATACATGACAGCTCCCTAATGACTGCTATGTGTGATGGAGGATACATGACAGCTCCCTAATGACTGCTATGTGTGATGGAGGACATACATGACAGCTCCCTAATGACTGCTATGTGTGATGGAGGATACATGACAGCTCCCTAATGACTGCTATGTGTGATGGAGGATACATGACAGCTCCCTAATGACTGCTATGTGTGATGGAGGATACATGACAGCTCCCTAATGACTGCTATGTGTGATGGAGGATACATGACAGCTCCCTAATGACTGCTATGTGTGATGGAGGATAAATGACAGCTCCCTAATGACTGCTAAGTGTGATGGAGGACATACATGACAGCTCCCTAATGACTGCTATGTGTGATGGAGGATACATGACAGCTCCCTAATGACTGCTATGTGTGATGGAGGATACATGACAGCTCCCTAATGACTGCTATGTGTGATGGAGGATACATGACAGCTCTCTAATGACTGCTATGTGTGATGGAGGACATACATGACAGCTCCCTAATGACTGCTATGTGTGATGGAGAACATACATGACAACTCCCTAATGACTGCTATGTGTGATGGAGGATACATGACAGCTCCCTAATGACTGCTATGTGTGATGGAGGATACATGATAGCTCCCTAATGACTGCTATGTGTGATGGAGGATACATGACAGCTCGCTAATGACTGCTATGTGTGATGGAGGATACTGCACAGCTTCCTAATGACTGCTATGTGTGATGGAGGACATACATGACAGCTCCCTAATGACTGCTATGTGTGATGGAGGATACTGCACAGCTTCCTAATGACTGCTATGTGTGATGGAGGACATACATGACAGCTCCCTAATGACTGCTATGTGTGATGGAGGACATACATGACACCTCCCTAATGACTGCTGTGTGTGATGGAGGACATACATGACAGCTCCCTAATGACTGCTATGTGTGATGGAAGATACATGACAGCTCCCTAATGACTGCTATGTGTGATGGAGGATACATGACAGCTCCCTAATGACTGCTATGTGTGATGGAGGACATACATGACAGCTCCCTAATGACTGCTATGTGTGATGGAGGATACATGACAGCTCCCTAATGACTGCTATGTGTGATGGAGGATACATGACAGCTCCCTAATGACTGCTATGTGTGATGGAGGATACATGACAGCTCCCTAATGACTGCTAAGTGTGATGGAGGACATACATGACAGCTCCCTAATGACTGCTATGTGTGATGGAGGATACATGACAGCTCCCTAATGACTGCTATGTGTGATGGAGGATACATGACAGCTCCCTAATGACTGCTATGTGTGATGGAGGATACATGACAGCTCTCTAATGACTGCTATGTGTGATGGAGGACATACATGACAGCTCCCTAATGACTGCTATGTGTGATGGAGGACATACATGACAGCTCCCTAATGACTGCTATGTGTGATGGCGGATACATGACAGCTCCCTAATGACTGCTATGTGTGATGGAGGATACATGACAGCTCCCTAATGACTGCTATGTGTGATGGAGGACATACATGACAGCTCCCTAATGACTGCTATGTGTGATGGAGGACATACATGACAGCTCCCTAATGACTGCTATGTGTGATGGAGGATACATGACAGCTCCCTAATGACTGCTATGTGTGATGGAGGACATACATGACAGCTCCCTAATGACTGCTATGTGTGATGGAGGACATACATGACAGCTCCCTAATGACTGCTATGTGTGATGAAGGATACATGACAGCTCCCTAATGAATGCTATGTGTGATGGAGGATATACATGAAAGCTCCCAAATGACTGCTATGTGTGATGGAGGATACTGCACAGCTCCCTAATGACTGCTATGTGTGATGGAGAATACTGCACAGCTCCCTAATGACTACTATGTGTGATGGAGGATACATGACAGCTCCCTAATGACTGCTATGTGTGATGGAGGATACATGACAGCTCCCTAATGACTGCTATGTGTGATGGAGGAGACTGCACAGCTCCCTAATGACTGCTATGTGTGATGGAGGACATACATGACAGCTTCCTAATGACTGCTATGTGTGATGGAGGACATACATAACAGCTCCCTAATGACTGCTATGTGTGATGGAGGATATACTGCATAGCTCCCTAATGACTGATATGTGTGATGGAGGATATGCTGCACAGCTCCCTAATGAGTGCTATGTGTGATGGAGGATACATGACAGCTCCCTAATGACTGCTATGTGTGATGGAGGACATACATGACAGCTCCCTAATGACTGCTATGTGTGATGGAGGATACATGACAGCTCCCTAATGACTGCTATGTGTGATGGAGGATACATGACAGCTCCCTAATGACTGCTATGTGTGATGGAGGATACATGACAGCTCCCTAATGACTGCTATGTGTGATGGAGGACATACATGACAGCTCCCTAATGACTGCTATGTGTGATGGAGGACATACATGACAGCTCCCTAATGACTGCTATGTGTGATGGAGGATATACTGCACAGCTCCCTAATGACTGCTATGTGTGATGGAGGATACATGACAGCTCCCTAATGACTGCTATGTGTGATGGAGGACATACATGACAGCTCCCTAATGACTGCTATGTGTGATGGAGGATACATGACAGCTCCCTAATGACTGCTATGTGTGATGGAGGATACATGACAGCTCCCTAATGACTGCTATGTGTGAAGGAGGACATACATGACAGCTCCCTAATGACTGCTATGTGTGATGGAGGATACATGACAGCTCCCTAATGACTGCTATGTGTGATGGAGGATACATGACAGCTCCCTAATGACTGCTATGTGTGATGAAGGATACATGACAGCTCCCTAAAGACTGCTATGTGTGATGGAGGATACATGATAGCTCCCTAATGACTGCTATGTGTGATGGAGGATACATGACAGCTCCCTAATGACTGCTATGTGTGATGGAGGATACATGACAGCTCCCTAATGACTGCTATGTGTGATGGAGGATACATGACAGCTCCCTAATGACTGCTATGTGTGATGGACGATACATGACAGCTCCCTAATGACTGCTATGTGTGATGGAGGATACATGACAGCTCCCTAATGACTGCTATGTGTGATGGAGGATACATGACAGCTCCCTAATGACTGCTATGTGTGATGGAGGATACTGCACAGCTCCCTAATGACTGCTATGTGTGATGGAGGACATACATGACAGCTCCCTAATGACTGCTATGTGTGATGGAGGACATACATGACAGCTCCCTAATGACTGCTATGTGTGATGGAGGATACATGACAGCTCCCTAATGACTGCTATGTGTGATGGAGGATATACTGCACAGCTCCCTAATGACTGCTATGTGTGATGGTGGATACATGACAGCTCCCTAATGACTGCTATGTGTGATGGAGGACATACATGACAGCTCCCTAATGACTGCTATGTGTGATGGAGGATACATGACAGCTCCCTAATGACTGCTATGTGTGATGTAGGATACATGACAGCTCCCTAATGACTGCTATGTGTGATGGAGGATACATGACAGCTCCCTAATGACTGCTATGTGTGATGGAGGATACATGACAGCTCCCTAATGACTGCTATGTGTGATGGAGGACATACATGATAGCTCCCTAATGACTGCTATGTGTGATGGAGGATACATGACAGCTCCATAATGACTGCTATGTGTGATGTAGGATACATGACAGCTCCATAATGACTGCTATGTGTGATGGAGGATACATGACAGCTCCCTAATGACTGCTATGTGTGATGGAGGACATACATGACAGCTCCCTAATGACTGCTATGTGTGATGGAGGATACATGACAGCTCCCTAATGACTGCTATGTGTGATGGAGGATACATGACAGCTCCCTAATGACTGCTATGTGTGATGGAGGACATACATGACAGCTCCCTAATGACTGCTATGTGTGATGGAGGACATATATGACAGCTCCCTAATGACTGCTATGTGTGATGGAGGACATACATGACAGCTCCCTAATGACTGCTATGTGTGATGGAGGACATACAAGACAGCTCCCTAATGACTGCTATGTGTGATGGAGGATACATGACAGCTCCCTAATGACTGCTATGTGTGATGGAGGACATACATGACAGCTCCCTATTGACTGCTATGTGTGATGGAGGATACATGACAGCTCCCTAATGACTGCTATGTGTGATGGAGGACATATATGACAGCTCCCTAATGACTGCTATGTGTGATGGAGGACATATATGACAGCTCCCTAATGACTGCTATGTGCGATGGAAAATACTGCACAGCTCCCTAATGATTGCTATGTGTGATGGAGGACATACATGACAGCTCCCTAATGACTGCTATGTGTAATGGAGGATACATGACAGCTCCCTAATGACTGCTTTGTGTGATGGAGGACATGTATGACAGCTCCCTAATGACTGCTATGTGTGATGGAGGACATACATGACAGCTCCCTAATGACTGCTATGTGTGATGGAGGACATATATGACAGCTCCCTAATGACTGCTATGTGTGATGGAGGACATACATGGCAGCTCCCTAATGACTGCTATGTGTGATGGAGGACATACATGACAGCTCCCTAATGACTGCTATGTGTGATGGAGGATACATGACAGCTCCCTTATGACTGCTATGTGTGATGGAGGATACATGACAGCTCCCTAATGACTGCTATGTGTGATGGAGGACATACATGACAGCTCCCTAATGACTGCTATGTGTGATGGAGGACATACATGACAGCTCCCTAATGACTGCTATGTGTGATAGAGGATACATGACTAGTGTTGAGCGGCATAGGCCATATTCGAATTCGCGAATATTCGCGAATATTCGCATACTCGTTATATTCTCATTTTATGTTCGCATATGCGAATATTCGCTCATGCGAAAATTAACATATGTGAAAATTAGCACATACAAAATTCGCATACGTGTAAATTCGCATATGCGAACATTAGCATGCACTAATATTCGCATATGCGAATTATTGCACGCCAGTCTCACACAGTAGTATTACAAGCCTTCTTTACACCACACAAGCTGGAAGCAGAGAGGGGTGATCACTGTGATGTGTACTGTGAAGGAAAAAAAAAAAAAACGAATATTCGTAATTACGAATATATAGCGCTATATTCGCGAAATTTGCGAATTCGCGAATATGCGATATTCGCGAATAATATTCGAATTGCGAATATTCGCGAGCAACACTATTCGTAATTACGAATATATAGCGCTATATTCGCGAAATTCGCGAATATGCGATATTCGCAAATAATATTCGAATTGCGAATATTCGCGAGCAACACTAATTAAAATCAATTGTTACGCCGAGCGCTCCGGGTCCCCGTTCCTCCCCGGAGCGCTCACAGCGTTCTCCTGTTCGCAGCGCCCCGGTCAGACCTGCTGACCAGGTGCGCTGCGATAATGTCCCCAGCCGGGATGCGATTCGCGATGCGGGACGCGCCCGCTTGCAATGCGCATTCCGACCCGCTTACCAGACTAGTTCCCCATCTGTGCTGTCCCGGCACGCGCGGCCCCGCTCCCTAGGGTGCGCCGGGTCTTTGCAATTTAAAGGGCCGGTGCGCCACTGATTGGCGCATGGGTTTTAATCAGTACCCTCACCTGTGCACTTCCCTATTAATACCTCACTTCCCCTGCACTTCCTTGCCGGATCTTGTTGCCATTGTGCCAGTGAAAGCGTTTCCTTGTGTGTTCCTAGCCTGTGTTCCAGACCTCCTGCCATTGCCCCTGACTACGATCCTTGCTGCCTGCCCTGACCTTCTGCTACATCCGACCCTGCTCTTGTCTACTCCCTTGTACCGCGCCTATCTCAGCAGTCAGAGAGGTTGAGCCGTTGCCGGTGGATACGACCTGGTTGCTACCGCCGCTGCAAGACCATCCCGCTTTGCGGCGGGCTCTGGTGAAAACCAGTAGCAACTTAGAACCGGTCCACCGACACGATCCACGCCAATCCCTCTCTGGCACAGAGGATCCACCTCCAGCCTGCTGAATCGTGACATCAATGGGAATCTGTTGCCACAGTGAATATTCCTGTGGAATGCCACATGGACATTCAGCTGTGTGAACATACCCTAAAGGGTCTGAATAATCTTCTCAATGCAATATTTCAGTTTTTCTTATCAACAAATTAGCAAAAATTACTAACATTCTGTCTCCACTTTGTTATAACTGGGTACTGAGGCTGCAGGCATCCTCCATTGTATGCATTTTAATGCTGGGGATCGCCCCTAGCAACGGACTACAAGGGCAGGATCTGCTCCCCCAGTATAAATGCACAACCGCATTTGGGGTTGAGCACTTCCAGCCATTTGAGACCACGTTTTTTGTTAACTGGGTACTGAGAGCAGAATGATGATGGAAAACTTGAAAGGTTTTGTTTTTAACCCTTTAATGACATAGGACCTAAATGTACGTCCTGGTGCCCTGGTACTTAACACACCAGGACGTACATTTACGTCCTGTACATGACCGTGTTAGCAATCAAGTGATTGCTATAAATAGTCCCCTATGGGAACTATTAAAGGGTAAAAAAAATTGAAAAAACTATAAAATATTATATATTTTATATAAAATTCAATAAATAAAAATTTAAACTGTCACTTTTTTCCATTTTACACCCAGAAAGTGTAAAATTTTTTTTATTAATAAACATATTGGGCATCGCCGCGTGCGTAAATGTCCGAACACTCAAAATATGTTATTGATCCTGTATGGTGAACAGCGTAAACATTTTTTTAAAAGTCAGATATTGCTTCTTTTTTGTCATATAATATTCCAATATTCTGATGGGTACGGAGATGAGCATTTAAAAATGAATGTACACTGTACAGACATAGCAGGGGAGAGCAGCATGCCGCCCGCTTCCCTGATTTATAACTGCTGATCGCATTGGGTGTCAGAAGTGGGACCCGGTGCAATCACTCCCTTATCCCCTGTACTACTACCCCCACCATTGAACATACTCTGTTACTTGATGGGGGTAGTAGTAGTACAAACACTAATCTAGCCTCCCAGCCACCTGCAGACTCCCACAGCCAGGGAACTACTACTCCCATCATGGAACAGACTCCTTTCCATGATGGTAGTAGTAGTAGTCCTGGCTGCGGGAGTCTGCAGGCGGCTGATACTAATGCATGAAAAACTGATGTGTGCGTGCGTGTTTGTGTGTGCTTGTGTGTGTGTCACATGTAACAGACACTCCTGATTGGCCAATACCCCACAAACATAAGCAAACACTGACAGGCAACATAGCAACCAAACACCTAGCCACGTGAGAGACAGAAAGCTAAACAGAAGGGCGGGAACTAGGTGTCACCAAAAAACAAAGGGGAAATACTGGGATGGGCGAACAGTAAGTCGGGCAGAACCCAAACGAAAGCAAAGTACACGAAAAAAACAGGGTATGTGGCCTGTTGGGATTTGTAGTTTGGAGCCCAGCAACAAAAAGGAAACAGCAAAAGCTAAAAAGCATCAACTTGCAGTCAAAAAAATACCAGAGAACCGAAAAATAGCAACCAAGACACAAAGGAAAGAAAGGACAAACAACAACAAGGGTAAGTTAAGATGACAAAAACACATTGACCACCCCTTTAAGAACACAGAGAGAAAAGTAAAAAAAAAATGTGATTCCAATAGTAATAAACTATGGGATTTTCAAGGACGTAACATTGCTTTTGTGAGGTGTCAATACAAACACTTCTGTCTTCAAACAGAGCTGTATGGCTAAAGAACAAATAAAAGAAGTAAAATGATGGTTGTTAAGGACACTTATAGTCATCTTTCAAGTCGGCTGATATTTTTGATATATTTTTCCATCATTGTGAATTCGTAGAGATCATTGCTATTCCGTTATGCTGCCGTGGCACATTAGTTTGATCCAGGAAAATAATGCAAAAAAAATTAAATTAAAGACTGGTATTAAAGGGGTTAACCAGGAAAAAACTTTTTTTATATATCAACTGGCTCCAGAAAGTTAAACAGATTTGTAAATTACTTCTATTAAAAAATCTTAATCCTTTCAGTACTTATGAGCTGCTGAAGTTGTGTTGTTCTTTTCTGTGTAATTGCTCTCTGATGACACCTGTCTCGGGAACTGTCCAGAGTAGAAGCAAATCCCCATAGCAAACCTCTTCTACTCTGTGCAGTTCCCGAGACACGCAGAGATGTTAGCAGAGAGCACTGTTGCCAGACAGAAAAGCACAACTCAACTTCAGCAGCTGATAATTATTGGAAGGATTAAGATTTTTTATCTTTCTGGAGCCAGTTGATATAAAAAAAAAAAAAGTTTTTTTCCTGGAATACCCCTTTAAACACATAGAAACAAAATCCATTGAGCAGTTAGCAAAGCAGCAAAGAATGGGTTAATACAAAGCCGGTCTGTTAATGAGTAACATGTAGCGAGTCTGGTTTCACAGAGCATTCTGTTTTGCCATGTTAAAGTCTCTTTATTATGCATTAGAAACTGTTGTTAATTGGTTTGCTGAAAGCAATAGGCAGTAGCCACACTGAGAAAAGACCTAGGTGCCCTATCCTCTTGTTTTCCCCTAGTTCTATAAAATGCTGTACAAACTTCAGTCTCTTACAGTATGTATTTGCAGAATCCCAGGTCTTTTTTATTCCCTTTCCCCCATCAAGGAGACTCATTGCGCATTGATCATCAGTGGTAGACCTATGCCTGGGTGCCAAGGCCTATACTGCATGTTCATGGCTCATACTGTCATTACCATTTCTTTCCTATTTTAAGCAACTTACAGAAAATGTCTGAAGAACTGTTCTCCTTAATGGGATGAATTATGTTGTGCAAAACTACACTACCATTTTAGTAACCTTACAGAAAAGTAGCTCAGATGCTGCATTTTCTAAGAATTTTGTGGTAGAGGCATACTTCATTTTGTCCTCTCCTGGCATAGCTGATACAATTATTGTAAGGGAAATTACATTATCATAAAAGGTTTATTTAAAGAAAAGGCACTTTACAGAAGGAGCTTAGCATGTACAATTGTTCTATTCACATAAAGTCTTGTTCGCCAAAATAGGAAGCCAAAGAATACATCAAAAATAAAAATACATTTCTGTATAAATTGATGCTTTCCACAGAACAGACTTATGTGAACTAAAAGCTCATAGATTAAAAGCAGTAAAATTCTCAGCATCAATTTTTTTTAGTTATTTTTTTTAGCTATTAACAATTAAGAAAGATTCAATGTTTTAGTATTTAAAGTGACACTGTCATTTGTATACACTTTTGACATGTTGTCCAGACAAGTCAAAAGCTTAGATTGCACCCGGTTTTAGTCCTGAGATGTGGTACAATCATTAGTTATAACCAGGTGAAGGGTGCAGCAGTGCTATTCATGCCGCAGCTGCCTGCCTAATCTGACTGATGTGCTCCATAGACTTTAATGGAGCATATCGGCCAACCGGGAGTAAGGTGTGCTGTTGGTTATAACTCACAATTGCATCGGGTATCAGGACTGAGACCAATGAAAAAATAAACTTTGGACATCAGGACAACATATTAAAGGTTTATACAAATGACCGTAACACTTTTAACTACCGTATGTGCAAGTTTAGTCTTTATGACAACGTTACACTGAAACGAAAACTCCTTAAGTTCATTTAGTTTAGTAATTTATCAAAATAAATCTTTGTGACAGATCCCTTAAATGAGGGCATCTCACAGCGGTGTTGTCCCCATCATTAACATAGCATACATTTTAAACTATTTACCAAACTTTAGGTCGAATATTTTCATATGTAAAAAAAAAAAAGGCTTTGGCAAAATAGTATGTGGGCACTGTGCAAGAGCTATGCTCTGTAAGAATTGTATGACGTTATAAAGCCTACTGATAAATCTTTACCTGCCCATATACTGTATAATGCTTCCCTTCTACCTTTCCACCGTTTACTTTCTTCAGATCATTTTTCAAATTTAACTTTTTTCAAATTTATGTTAGGACGTTGTGCTTAATCCTTTATGGACACAGCCCATTTTGGCCTGAAGGACACAAGAAATTAAAATGTTTGTGTTTTTGTTTTTTCCTCCTCGCCTTTTATTTTTCCATCCACAGACACATATGAGAGCTTGTTTGCGTGACCCATTGTTCTTAATAATTAGAACTTTCATTTTACCACAAAATGTACAGTGCAAGCAAAAAATTATTATTTGTGGTAAAACTGAATAGAAAACAGCAATTTTACAGATTTGGGGTTTTTGTTTTTATACAGTACACTTTACACTAAAACTGACGTTATTTATTGAGTGGGTCAAAACAATGAAAATGACATCCATGGTTACATGCTTCTATATTATTGTACTGCTTTTTGTGATGTGATCAATTATTGGACTGGGATGAAGGACTGCGTGGCACTGCGCCGGTCACCAACATGTTCTTTCTTTGCGCGGAACAATTTCAGCGGTGGAATTGCCGCTGGGGAATTCCGTAGTGTGAACATACCCTTATGAGGACATGATTTTTTATAGATCAAGTAGTATCATTTTCAGATAATTCATTGATAAATTAATTTAAATTTTGGTGATAGAGGATTTAGTGTACACTAAATAAATACCAAATAGGTATATGTTTCAGTACTTTTCAAAAACATGTAGAACTTTTTAAAAGCATGTTTTATGGAAAAATGTTGTTTCTGTATTGCTGCTTTCTGAGACACATAACCTTTTTTTTTTTCATTGACATTCCAGAATTTTTATGCAGATTTGTTTATTGGAAAATATGCAGAAGAAACTGTAAGGCTGGTACACATGGCAGAATTTCCTCACTGAAAATAATCTTCATCAGAAACTTTCATCATTGGGGCTTTGATTCCACAAGGATTTTCTATGAGGAAATTCTGCTTGAATCTGCCCGAGATTACTTGTATGCCATTGCTTTTGCATGGAGAAGTAGAGGAAATTTAGTGAGGCAGTTCTGCTGTGTGAACATAGCCTAAATGGATAAGAGTTTAAAAGTCATATCCACATGCAGCAGAACATTTCCACAGGAAAACTGGCCTGTGAGGCGGATTTTTTAAATTTCACAATGTCATTTCTGCTGCTATAAGGGCACAAATTCCCCTGTTGCTTTTTCTGCCAATGATCCCTTATTCTCTTACTAGAATCTGTTTACCCAGCCTTTAGCGAAGATGCATTATTCGACGCATGACCCCTGCAGCCATTTACAAGCAGAAGCAGTCACGTGTCGACATGCTATTGTTGGTGATCAAATTTACAGAGACCAATGTGACACAGAGAAAGCATTGTCACAGGATTGCCAGGAGAGGTGAGTATAGTGTTTTTTTTTTATTTTAGATGCTCGTCTGTATTCCATAGGGTAATCAATTGCAAAATTCATACTTTATGTTAAGGGGTCATAATGTGATCATCTATTTACAAAAACATAGGCTCTTCTTAGCTTTTCTGCCATATTTGAGATTATGTATTTCTCGGAATTGCTACTGGATTTAAATGTTCTCATTGTGTTGTCAAGTGTTTAAATACATATATTACAGCTCCCCCTCTTGCTTCAGGGGCTCTTTCCAAGACACATTTGCCATCAATTGAGGTGCCACATAATCATCCTTTGACTCATGTAGGATTTCGTTTCTACTGCTTTCCATCAATGGGATATGCTCTTCATTTAGCTGCCTTGTCCGATTCTTTACTTCAGTTGATTCATACTCAGTTAACCGTTGTTCCCTAATGGACAGTGCCTCATCCAGGTATTTTCTTAGAGACCTAATTTCTCTGTTATGTGTTTGCCTTCCTGAATTACCCCAATGTAAAGCCTCTTGTGTCTCATGTTGAAAATGGAATACTCTTGATGATGCTGCATTATGCAAGGACCTGGAAAAGACTAGGAATAGAGAAGATTGTTAACTGGGGCATGTGCAAATTATAAATAGTCACTCAAAATTATAAATGGTCCCAATTGTATGTTGGAATAAGTATTTTTACTTCTAAGTATAAGTATTTGTACATAAAGGGGTACTCCGCCCCTAGACATCTTATCCCCTATCCAAAGGATGGGGGATAAGATTTCTGATCTTGGCACCCCAGACATCCCAGATGTGGCACCCCAGACATCCGGTGCACGCAACAAACTTCACCCCGTGCTGGATGACTGGTGATGTGGAGCGGAGGCTCATGATGTCACGGTAACGCTCTGCTCGTGAAGTCATGGCCACGCATCCTCAATGCAAGTCTATGGGATGGGGCGTGATGGCTGTCACGCCCCCTCCCATAGGCTTGCATTGAGGGGGAGTGGCCGTGACGTCAGGAGCAGGCGTGGCCATTACGTCACAAGCCTCCGGCGCTGAACCGGACACTCTAAATGAACACTGGGTGCAGCAAGGAGATCACGGGGGGGGGCACAGCGGCGGGACCCCCACGATCAGACATCTTATCCCCTATCCTTTGGAGCCCTTTAAGTTAGGATCATCATTTCTAAATCAACCTCAAAAATCCTATAAATTTCATGTCAAATGTCAAACGTGGACTGCTCATGACTACATTTTGTCTATTGCCTGAAAGCATACCTTTATTGTGACTTAAAAGTGCAGTAGACCACATATAAATGTCCCAAAAACAACCTAAAACCTATAAAGGGCTTGTACCAAACATGTTTCACAGGACTAAACAGAAAAGTACCAACAATATATTACACAGGACATGTAAATAAATGAAATTTAATTTTTTATTCTCTACATGATCAACGTTATTAACACCAGTCTGCAAACACTCTAAAAGTAATGAACTTCTGAGATATTAGTAAAGTTGTAGTACTAAAAGAATAATAAAGCTATTTAGACAGAATGCTGATCTTAATAACAAAAGTAACATGTAATAACAGAGGAATGTCACAAGGTGATACATATAATAAAGTGCATATTTAACTTAAGTGAACAAGTCTAATACCTGGGGTACAGGCCTCCTGATCAGTAATGCTTATATTAATTTTCTGGAATATTGACCTTCGGGTTTTTTTTTTCATGTCTTTGCCAGAACATGTGTTAACTTCTTCGGGACGCCGGGCGTATGCATATGCCCTGCATCCCGAGTCCTTAAGGACATGGGGCGTATGCCTACGCCCCCGGGAATTCAGGTCCCTGCCGGTAGCGGGTTGGGGACCGGACCAGGATGCCTGCTGAAATCATTCAGCAGGCATCCCGGCACATTGCCGAGGGGGGTCCTGAGAGCCCCCCCATGTCGGTGATCGCAGAAAATCGCATGTCAATTCAGACATGCGATTTTCTGCTATTGTGGGCTGATCGGGTCTCTGGTGACCCGATCATCTGGAAAATAGGGATGATCGGAGCTGTCAGTGACAGCCCCAATCATTCTGAGGGATAGGAGTGAGGTCGCAGTGCTGCGATCTCCTCCTATCCCCTGCCATTGGTCAGAACTGATTCTGACCAATGGCAGCGTAGGACAGTGGGTTGCCATGGCAACCCCCCATCCTGCCCACCCCTGGATTTCGGGCAGAACGGGGGGGAGATGGATGCCGGTACCTGCAAAGAAGATCCGTGGGGACCGCCGATCGTCGCTGGAGACAGGCGCAGGTAGGGAAACGACGGTAGGGGGGGGAAGGAAGGAGGCAGTAAGCGATATTTATGTCCATTTTATGATGCCAACATAAAGTGAACATATTGTATTTGTGAATAAAAAAAATTTTTTTGGGAATATCCATTTTCCTTACAAGCAGAGAGCTTCAAAGTTAGAAAAATGCAACATTTTCTAAATTTTCATGAAATTTGGGGATTTTTCACCAAAAAAGGATGCAAGTAACAATGAAAATTTACCACCAAAATAAAGTAGAATATGTCATGAAAAAAACTATCTAAGAATCAGAATATTCAGTAATAGTGTTTTAGAGTTATTAATGCATAAAGGTGGTCAGAATTGCGAAAAAGGGCTCAGTCCTTAAGGTGAAAAAGGGCTGCATCCTTAAGGGGTTAATACTTGTAATTACTTTTTTTTTAAAGCAAGAAATCCAAGGAAAATTCAGCACTCCGAATAGGACTAAAAACATCTCCGCTTTATTAGAAACAAAAAAAAATTATTGGTATAGTGGACTACATCATATTAAATTAGAAAATAACAGTTTCGGAATTGACTCCTTTCTCAAGCAGTTGACCTTGAGAAAGGAGTCAAATCCGAAATGCGTTGTCTTCTGTTTTATTATGTTGTAGTTCACAATGACGGATTTATATTCATTTTTAATAAAGCTGGGAAGTTTTAAGTCCTATTCGGATTGCTACATTTTCCATGAATATTTTGCTTCTGCTACAGCCCGCTGTAACTTTTTCTGTGAGCACCTGGAGGATGGTATGCTGAGCTAAAGCATATGGAGGTACGAGCTGATTTATACATTCTCTGTCTTTTTTGTTTGTTTTATAACTAATAAGTGTGTTTACAGGCTGACTTTATAATACATGTTTATTAACTTTGATAATGTATAAACAATAAATTTGAACTTATTTAGAAATTGTTTTTCCTGTGTAATATATTGTATTAATAGTGTATATGAGTAGTAGGAAATAATCTACTAGTAACTAAATTTACTTTTTTGTAGGTCTATTAAAAGTTAACGGACACTCCTCCGGTAAGCTGTGGTACACACTGGACACCAACATGTACCTGAGGCATAGTTCCGAAACTTGAGGTAAATAGGGCTTAACTTTATTACTATTAAAAATATATATATATATATATATATATATATATATATATATTTTTTTTTTTTTTTTTTATACATAACAGGAATAACTATGGTGTAGGGTAATTAGAGGTTATGGTTATGAGTGGACTATAAAATATTGCCATATACATCACTTTATTATTGCCATATATATCATATCAGCCATCCTGTAAAAGTGCCATTGAGATAAAAAAAAAAAAAAGCAACAGGGATTTGAGTATTTTACCTCGGACTGGTTGAAAATCACTTTCCTCTTGGCCTTTGTTTTTTATCAGTTGACTCATGGATGGAAAAATTATAAGGGAAAAAGATAGTAGTAATACCTGAAGATAGAGACATTGTTACAATAAGGGGTTAACAACAAAGCTCTGAATAGGAAATTATTATTACTAAAATTGTTTAAAAATAAACACATAAACCCAGTAATCCAGTGATCTAGGTTTAATTGCATGAACTTTACTGTTCTGTTACTTAAAGCAAAGCAGCTGTCATTTCACAGCCACCCCAGGAACACCCTCTTTTCATTTTATATTGGCAGCAGTACCTACCATATAGATTGAAGAGTTTGCAATGATTGGCATTGGAACCTGCCCCATACCATAGTGGTGAGTCGTGCTGTTACAAGTCAATTACAGGGATCACTTTTGTGCATCATGTATAGTACTGTAGTTCTATCTTTACAAAGTTGTTAAAGGCTATGTTCCAACACAGCTGAAAAAATGGACCAAAAGCCTCATGCAAAAAAAAAAAAAACGGCTGAAAATGTGGCGCTAAATACTGTGTGGAACATAGCTTCACTCTTTCAGCAATAATAATCATTGAGTGTTCAAACATAATAATGTCACTAAATCAGGTTTAATTGTTATCTGCCTATAATATCTGTCATGCATAGTATTCATATACTTCTTGAATACACATTTCCTCACTGGATATGTTTTTTCGCTTACATGCTGTAATGAAGTTCTATATACTACTAAAACAGAAAATAAGAATAAATTTGAGGTGTTACTCACTGCTACACATGTTCCTGTCTGAGCTGTCTTTCCTGTGGTTTGAGAGACCAATGCTTGAAGTTTGCGCAGTTGTTCAAGGAGGGACCTATACAGACAGGCAAATGATATCACTGATTTTAATTTGCAAATTAATCTATATATCTTCATATACCAAGTGGCCACTATGCTGCCAGGTTATCTCGGCCTCACTGAGAAAGCTGCACAAAACGTTCCAAAGGAGAATAATCAGGCTCGTCTATGTTAAAAGTAAGGTGGCTGTAATTTAAATAAACTTACATTACACTAGAACAAGAAATGATAAAAGCACATGTAGTTTACCTTATGATTTCCTGAGCAATAAAACAACAAACGCCGGCATATTTACCTCACCTGCTCCCCTGGTGCTGCAGCTGTCATATCTTCCGATCCCTGCTCTTGTGGTGTTCTTCCTTCTTCCAGTGAAATCCTGCTTAGCCAATTCCAAAGCAAAGTGGGGCTATGAGACATCACCGGAAGAAGATAGAAGCTGTAATCAGGCTTAGTAGGGTTATAGTTCTGCCAAGCATCTGTAGGGCATGTTTAAACAAAAGTTAAGCAAACTGAAGACCATGAGTGGTGAGAGACATTTATCCAGGTTGGGTCAGGGGTGGGTGGTTGATACCTTTCCATGGAAGATTATAAGGAGATAGCTTCCAAAGCTTGATCCATGGATGAATGTGGAGACTCAGGCCAAAGAGATCAGACTGAGAGTTCCGAAGAATAGTAGCAGGTCTCAAGGAGCGATTCAGTTCTGCTATAGGGAGGAGAGTCTGATTTCACCCACAACCCTTTTTCACCCACATCCCTTTTTTAAGATTCTACCCTGCTCCTGGTTGGATAATTATGTCTTTTGTGTGGGCTTTAGCAACTGGTGAGCTCAACTAGAGGTGTTTTGGTGGTGTTTGAATAACTCTATACTGATAGACCCACATGTACCTGGGCTAATTGAGATATTCTGGCTGTTTTATAATATTTATAGAGGTTGTGCATACCCAAGCCTCCCTGGAGGTCCGTCCTTCTTGACATTGCTAAAAAAAAACATATACACCTTTTAGATCGCTAAAATCAGTGTCAACCATATGAACCCAAGATCAGTTGTATTGACAGGGGAAGAGGCAGGGCTGCCCTCTCTCCTCAATCTTGTTTGCTTTTGTCCATCAAGCCTTTGGCAGCCATGATTAATGGATCCCCTGATATTCAGGGTATTAAGATGAGCTTGGGGGAACAGAAGTTGGTCCTCTTTGCTGATAACCTCCTCCTGGCTATTTCATTCTGCCTTACCTCACGCCCTAACCAGCAGAGATTTCTAGTCTAAAACTGAATTCCACCAACTCTGAAGCTTTAATCCCTTTATGACGCAGGACGTAAATGTACGTCCTGGTGATGTGGTACTTAACGCACCAGGACGTACATTTACGTCCTGAGCATAACCGCGGGCATCGGAGCGATGCCGGCATCATGTGCGGCAGGTCTCGGCTGTGGATCACAGCCAGGGACCCGCCGGTAATGGCGGACACCCCGATCCCGCGGATGTCCGCCATTAACCCCTCAGATGCTGTGATCAATACAGATCACGCATCTGCAGCATCGCTATCACTTAACAGGATGATCGCATCGCCCGATGCGCTGCCACGGCGATCCGATCATCCTGCACGGCAGAAGGAGGTCCCCTCACCTGCCTCCGCTGTCTTCCGGGAGTCTTCTGCTCTGATCTGCCTTCCCGCAGACCAGAGCAGAAGATGACCAATAACCCTGATCAGTGCTATGTCCTATACATAGCACTGAACAGGATTAGCAATCGAATGGTTGCTATAAATAGTCCCCTTTGGGAACTATAAGAGTGGAAAAATAAAAGTAAAAAAATTAAAAAAATTAAGTAAAAAAAAATGTGAAAACCCCCTCCCCAATAAAAACGTAAATTGCCCCATTTTCCCTATTTTATCCCCAAAAATTGTAAAAAAAAAATTATTTATATACATATTTGGTATTGCCGCGTGCGTAAATATCCGTACTATTAAAATAAAATGTAAATTATCCCATACGGTGAACGGCGTGAATGTAAAAAAAAAAATCCAAAATAGCTGCTTTTTTTATAACCTTTTATTTCAAAAAAATTTATAAAAAATGTAATAAAAGTTTTGTATAAGAAAATATGGTATTAATACAATGTACAGATCACGGCGCAAAAAATTAGCCCTCATATCACCGCTTATTCGAAAAAATGAAAAAGTTATAGGTCTTCAAAATAGGGGGATTTTAAACGTACTAATTTGGTTAAAAAGTTTGCGATTTTTTTTTTAAGCGCAACAGTAATAGAAAAGTGTATAATCATGGGTATCATTTTAATCGTATTGACCCAGAGAATAAGAAACACATGTCATTTTTACCATAAATTGTACGGCGTGAAAACAAAACCTTCCAAAATTAGCAAAATTGCGGTTTTCTTTTTAATTTCCCCACACAAATAGTATTTTTTTGGTTGGGCCATACATTTTATGATAAAGTGAGTGATGGCATTACAACGGAAAACTGGTCACGCAAAAAACAAGCCCTCATACTAGTCTGTGGATGAAAATATAAAATAGTCAGTCCTTAAGGTCCAAATGAGTCCTTAAGGGGTTAAACATTAACTTGTGAGAATTTATGGTAATAAATTGAAATTTTTGTTGGAGAAGAGATAAACTCCCCTACCGGGTTATAGCACTGACTCCAACTGACTCATCACTTTATTCGGCTAACTACCCCCATTATATAAATTAGTTATAGATAACCTACGGGCTTGGTCTAGTCTCAAATAGAATTTCCTTCCGAATTTTCTAAATGCATTTTGTTTGCTACCAATTAGGGACCATTTGCAGTTTGTGTGGGGCACAAGAAGCCAATGAGTAGCCAGCAAAACTTTATACTCCCTTCACCTTCAGGGAGGTTTGGGTATGTGCAACCTCTATAAATATTATAAAACATCCACAATAGCTCAATTAGCTCGGGTACATGTGAGCTCAACTGTCTGTAAGTAAGTAGCTATTGAGGTCTTGTTGGTAGGGGCAGACTAGCAATCAAACCCCTTGTTTTTTTTCAGTAATCAGTTGCTTTAATTCTCCAGAAAGTAAGGGCTTTATTTTGATTATTATCCTCTGGTAAATTATACGTTTGCCTGGAAGTCTGCTCTGGGTAAGACATTCGAACCTAGAGAGTGGACCCAAAGGGCTCTTGCTACTTCTAAACTCTCTATTAATGTTTATTTACAAGAACTGGGCAGGACTTGCTTAGATGGGTTTTGGTTCCTATCAGAGTGGTGCCAATTTTTCCCTCCACCTTTCCTCTATGCTTCCAGATTCCAGAATAGGGGAACCATGCTTCACATATGGTGGGACTGCCCCCATGTGCAACACTTCTGGATTCAATTTGCATTTACCTCCTAATCTACTCAGTAACAGGTGTTACCCTCTAGAAGAGGCCGGAACAAGTGAAAGTCCTGATACTCAATACATCCAGGGGTATTAGAAAATGTATCGATTTTATCTTTCCGGCAGCCAAGATTGTTATTGCTTGGAGTTGGGACCAAGCCCATTATGACCTTTATGGACCAGAGCATTTTTTGCAAATCTAACCACTGTCACTTTAAGCATTAATAACTCTGGGATGCTTTTACTTATGAATTTGATTCAGAGATTGTTTTTTGTGACATATTCTACTTTATGTTATTGGTAAATTTTAGTTCGATACTTGCATAATTTCTTGGTGAAAAATTCAAAAATTTTATGAAAATGTAAAATTTTTAGCATTTTTCTAACTTTGAAACTCTCTGCTTGTAAGGAAAATGGACATGGCAAATAAATGATATATTGATTCACATACACAATATGTACACATTATATTTGTAACATAAAGTTGACATGTTTTTAATTTTTGAAGACATTAGAGGGCTTCAAAGTTTAGCATCAATTTTCCAAATTTCTAAATAAGAATTTTTCAGTGGCCAGTTTAGTTTTGAAGTGAATTTGAGGGTCTTTATGTTATAAATATCCCATAAGAGACCCCGTTATGAAAACTGCACCCCTCAAAGTTTTCAAAATGACATTTAGAAAGTTTAACCCTTTAGGTGTTTCACAGGAATAGCAGCAAAGTGGAGGAGAAAATTCTAAATCTTCATTTTTTACACTGGCATGTTCTTGTAGACCCCTTTTTTTCTCTCATTTTTACAAGGGGTAAAAGGAGAAAAAGACCACCAAAACTTGTAACCTAATTTTTCTCGAGAAAGGAAATACCCCATATGTGGATGTAAATTGCCCTACAACAGGGCTCAGATGAGAAGGCGTGCCAATGGGCTTTTGGATAGAGAATTTGGTTGAAATGGAAGTTGGGGGCAATGTGCATTAACAAAGCCCCCATTCTGCCAAAACAGTGGACCCCCCCACATGTGACCCCATTTCAGAAACTACACCCCTCACAGAATGTAATAAGGGGTACAGTGAGCATTTACAACCCACTGGCATTTGACAGATCTTTGGAACAGTGGGATGTGCAAATAAAAAATTACATTTTTCATTTTCACGGACCACTGTTCAAAATATTTGTCAAACACCTGTAACGTGTAAATTCTCACTGTACCCCTTGTTACATTCCGTGAGGGGTGTAGTTTCCAAAATGGGGACACATGTGGGGGGGGACTGTTCTGGCATCACGGGGGCTTTGTAAACACACATGGCTTTCAATTCAATCAAATTCTCTCTCCAAAAGCACAATGGCGCTCCTTCTCTTCTGAGCATTGTAGTGCACCCGCAGACCACTTTACATCCACATATGGGGCATTTCCTTACTCAGAAGAAATGGGGTGACACATTTTGGGGGGCTTTTTTTTCCTATTACCCCTTGTGAAAATGAAATATTTGGAGTAACATCAGCATTTTAGTGAAAAAAATTCAATTTTTCATTTTCACGTCCAACTTTAACGAAAATCCGTTAAACACCTGTGGGTTGTTAAGGCTCACTATACCCTTGTTACGTTCCGTGAGGGGTGTAGTTTCCAAAATGGGGTCACATTTGCATTTTTTTTTTTTTTTTTGCGTTTACGTCAGAACCGCTGTAACTATCAGCAACCCCTGTGCAAATCACCAATTTAGGCCTCAAATTTACATGGTGCACTCTTATTCCTGAGCCCTGTTTTGAGCCCGCAGAGCACTTTGCGATCACATAAGCGGTATTTCCGTACTACGGAGAAACTGTGCTAAAAATCTTGGGGGGCTTATTTTTCCTTTTTACCTCTTGTGAAAATGTATGGGGCAACACTAGCATGTTAGTGTAAAAAATAAACATTTTTGTACACTAACAAATTGGTATAGATCCCAACTTTACCTTTTCATAAGGGGTAAAAGGAGAAAAATCCCCCCCCACCCCCAAATTTGTAACACAATTTCTCCTGAGTGGCATGCTGGGAGTTGTAGTTGTTCAGCAGCTGGAGGCACGCAACTACAACTCCCAGCATGCCCAGACAGCTGTTTGCCTTCCAGATGTTGCTAGGCAACCACCTACCAAGAATCCTGCTTGGCGTCAACAGCAGGATCGCTGCCCACTGCACCTGCTTGACGATCACTGCCAATCGCTGCCCACCATTGGTAAGCTCACTGGGGGAACTGAACTTTAAACCCTCGCCCCCATTCTGCGATTGGTCGGTCACTTCTGACTAATTGCAGGGATAGGAGCGGTGGCATCGCTGCCACCTCACTCCTATCCCTTTAGGGTGATTAGTGCTGTCTCAGACAGCACAGATCACCCTCATTTTCTGGGTCACCAGAGAACCGTATGACCTGGAATCACCGTAAATCATCAGTCTGAATTGGGTCTCAGGACCCCCCCAGGGGTTAACCGGGCAGTGACCGGAAGGGGATGCCTGCTGAAATCATTCAGCAGGCATCCCGTTGCGGTCACCGCCCGGATACCGGCGGGGAACGGAAACGTCCAGGGCGTACAGGTACGCCCTGGGTCCTTAAGTCCCAGGGCGCCTGTGTCCTGGACGGGTTAATCTGTCCCTTTGAACTTGGTCAAACACAAACTGAATTGGATTATGGATTATAAATTGACTAGCCTTTTTACAGACTCACCAAAAGCCTTTGATGCAACTTGGTAGCCGTAGATATCATATTTCCCATCTTCCCTTGTGCCTGTGTTTATATCTTGTTTTGCCAGAAGACTCGGGTAATTAAATACCTTAATTACCTTCTTTATCATAGGATATTGGGCATTACCAAGGGGATTTCAGCTTCCCCTTTTTTGTTACTTCCAGCATAACAAGGTTTGAAATAGAATGGCCACCCCACCCGATATGGCTGTTGACAGACAATCATTTACAATGTATACAGGTTATCTGTATTTAATGCCTTTTTGTCTTGCAAACCTTTTGTTTACTTTGTAAAAACAAATCTAAATAAAACAATATAAAAATAAAGTGATTGTGCCACAAATAACATGTATTCTCTATTTACAGGAGAGAGTTTGACTACTGGGATCCACACTCCTCTACATCCATCAGTCCTATAGGCAGTAAAAAGGCGTGATGAGTATGCACTGCGTGCCCGTCAAGTTAGTTTTCTGTTTTTGATCACTGTTGTAATTATTATTACTGGAACAATCACATGACAGAAGGATTTAGAATTATACAAATTATACCAATGATTGGAAATCTTATAGTATTAGCAAAATTGTGTATACTGGGCAGGAAAAAATTATAGATGTTGAATTGCAAATGAAAATTTTAAGGTGCTTTATTTCTCAAACTAAATGGTCTCAGATATGGTTTCAGAATCATGGCTTATTGTAGTGTCAGTCACCTATTATGTAAGTTATCATGCAAAGCAGAAAATGTTGCACCCATTGTTAAATAAGTGCCTCTTTTGTTAAAATTAAGTGAATATCATTTTTTTTTGTAAAAGATATACTACTCACATGTTGTGTTTCTCCAACATTAGAACTTTGCGTTGCAGCTCCTGATTCTGAGCTGTACAAGCAGACATCCTAAGGTAGGAAGACAATAAATTATTTAGGCATTCACATAATGGCCCTGATTTACTATTGTACACCTAACTGCTTTTCTCGGGTTGTGCGCCAAAATCTGGCGCATTTCGCCACATATTGTCACAGAAAATCCTGTAAATAAATGGCGGAAAATTTCCACCAAGAAAAAGCAGGCTAGAAAATTTTCCCGTAAATCTGTAAATCCCCATAATAGTGTGGAATCCTGCAAGTCGGAAACATGATTTCACACTAGTAAAAACTCAACATGCTTAGTGAATGTGTTTACTATGTATTTAATATGTTACACAAGTTACAATGATGACAGCTACTATTGTACTTTGACAACTTTTAATTCATTAAGACCATCTTTACTACTGCAAACTACAGTGCCTTGCATGAGTATTCACCCCTTTGGACTTTTCTAAAAAAATTTATAGTAATACCTAGTTACATAGTAAGTACGATTGAAAAAAGTCACATGTCTATCAATTCAACCAAGGACCAAGGGAATCTGTCACCAGTGTCACCTGCACTAACCTTTCGGTACAAACAGGTAGTGCAGGAGGCACTGATGACCAGGGCCCCCGTCAGGGGGGTACAGCCAGTACACCAGTAAGGGGACCGGGCTCCCAGAGGGCCCGGGCCCCGCTGTACCCCCCTGCGGCAGCAGAAGCAGAGAAGCAGGAGACTGCTGTGTAAACAGCGTTCTCCAACTTCTGGACGTAATATACGAAAATTGCGTACATAATGTACGTACAAGCTATAGCATTTTCTGGCATTCTCCAGCATTACCTGCTATGTGAGGGGCATTATTACATAACTGGGGGCATTATTACATAACTGGGGGCATTACCTATGTGAGGGGCATTATTACATAACTGGGGGCATTACCTAACTGGGGGTATTATTAAATAGCTGAGGGCATTATTACCCACCATAGATATACTTAATGTGACCCCATGGTATAATTGGGGGCATTGTTACTCAACTGGGGGCATTATCTACCTGGGGGACACTACCTACCTGTTTATTCTACATGGGGGAACTATCTACTGGGGTCACTGTATACTGGGGGCATTACCTACCTGATTGGGGTGATGGGGGGCCCAGTCCTGAAGCTGTGTAAGAGGCCCCGAAATTTCTGATGGCAGCCCTGCTGATGACAACAGTACTTAACTTGTCCCCTTTCGTGCTGTCGTTCTCCAGCAATCCTTTTTGGTATCTTTAGCTCCGAGCCTGACTTGGAGCATGGGTGGAGCTTAGTGACATCACCGCTGCTGTTCTCTGCTGGATCCTGCTGCTAGCAAACAGCAGTAGAGACGTCACTAAGCTCCGCCCATGCTCCAAGTCAGGCCAGGAGCTGAAGATACTGAAGATTGCCAAAGAATGAAAGCAAAGAACGGGCAAGTTGTCATCAGTGTCACCTGCACTACCTGTTTTTACTGACAGGTTAGTGCAGGTGACACTGATGACGAATTTCCTTTAAAGGAGTACTGCAGCCGTAGAACACTTAGGGGATAAGTGTCTGATCGTGAAGGTCCGACCGCTGGAACCCAATGCAATCTCCTGTACGGGGCTCCTGCTCTGCCACAGCTCTCCCCATGCAGGAGGCATGTTGGTTGCAGCACACGCCCCCTCCATGTATCTCTATGGAAGAGGTGAAGATGCAGTGTTCATGCATCTCTGCCTCTCCCATAGAGCTGAATGGAGGGTGTGTGTCTGTTGACCTCTTAGTAAGGCCAATAACACAAATGTTAGCCGCGCAGAGTAGCAGCAGGTCCAGGGAGATTGCGCGGGGTCCCTGTGGATAGGGGATAAGTGTTCTATGGCTGCAGTACTCCATCATTTGGAAGTTGGGGGAAATATTACATGGATTTCAAAATTATTTACAAATAAAAATCTGAAAATGTATTGTGTATATGTATTCAACCCTATTTACTGTGGAACCCCTAACAAAGATCTGGTGCGACCAATTGCCTTCATAAGTCATATTTGCAACTCACATAATTGGTCAATAGGGTTGAACTGCATGCAATTTATTTCAGTTCAAATACATCTGAACAAAGAGCAGCATGAAGACCAAGGAGCTCACCAAACAGGTCAGGGATAATGTTGTGGAGAAGTACACAGCAGGGTTAGGTTGTAAAGCTTTAAAAAGCTCTGTGTCATACCTTTCCCCTTGCTCACATTGTGTGAGGTCCCGACAGTAGAAAGTGAGCATTCCCCAGGTGCGACGTTCCTGAAGCCTGCAAGAGCTGTGCCTCACCATGCCCCACACATACTTCCTGAGTTTGGTCTCCTGCCAGGCCAGGAGGGGACCAAACTAACACTTTGACTTGTGCAGGGAACAGGACAGAGTGGCCTAGTGGCCTTTTTGTTCACTCACATTAAAAATATATAAAGGTTGAGAATTTTAACAGGAAGTGAATAGCAAAGTGTCTTATAATTACATAAGGAACAATATATTAAAAGTTTAGTTTGGTGACAGGTTCTCTTTAAGAGAATAAGATAGCATATAATTTGCCCCATTAGCAGATGCTGCTTCCAGATCTGCACCTGGGTGCACTGAAAATAAGGAATCCTTGCCTAGAGCAATTGTGGTTTGTGATTAGGAAGAACTTATGATGCTGTTGGGAAAGGTTCTGTCATTGTGGAGGAATCATAGCAAGGCCATGGATTTTTGTTTGTGGTTGGCTGGTAGAAAATTTCTGTATATCCCATATCTATCTATCTATCTATCTATCGGAGCACCAGAAATACCCCAAAAATGTTTCCTTCCTGGAAAATGTTCTGAGGATGCCTATATGGCCACCTTGAGGTATGGGTGACTGAGTTTTAAACTTGGTTGTCCCTGTGGTGTAGCAAGCAAAGGCATCAAAAAAGTGTTTGGAACTGTAAGGATTACAGCAATTAAAGGGGTTATCCACCATAAGGTGATTTTAGTGTGTACCTGGCAGACAGTAATGGACATGCTTAGGAAGGATCTGCGCTTGTCTTGGGGCTAAATGGCTATTGTCACGATGCCGGCTGGCAGGTAGTGGACCCTCTGTGCCAGAGAGGGATTGGCGTGGACCGTGCTAGTGGACCGGTTCTAAGCCACTACTGGTTTTCACCAGAGCCCGCCGCAAAGCGGGATGGTCTTGCTGCGGCGGTAGTGACCAGGTCGTATCCACTAGCAACGGCTCACCTCTCTGGCTGCTGAAGATAGGCGCGGTACAAGGGAGTAGGCAGAAGCAAGGTCGGACGTAGCAGAAGGTCGGGGCAGGCAGCAAGGATCGTAGTCAGGGGCAACGGCAGAAGGTCTGGAAACACAGGCAAGGAACACACAAGGAACGCTTTCACTGGCACTAAGGCAACAAGATCCGGCAAGGGAGTGCAAGGGAAGTGAGGTAATATAGGGAAGTGCACAGGTGAAAACCCTAATTGGAACCACTGCGCCAATCAGCGGCGCAGTGGCCCTTTAAATCGCAGAGACCCGGCGCGCGCGCGCCCTAGGGAGCGGGGCCGCGCGCGCCGGGACAGAACAGACGGGGAGCGAGTCAGGTAGGGGAGCCGGGGTGCGCATCGCGAGCGGGCGCTACCCGCATCGCGAATCGCATCCCGGCTGGCAGCGGGATCGCAGCGCCCCGGGTCAGAGGACGTGACCGGAGCGCTGCAGCGGAGGGAGTGAAGCGAGCGCTCCGGGGAGGAGCGGGGACCCGGAGCGCTCGGCGTAACAGTACCCCCCCCCTTGGGTCTCCCCCTCTTCTTGGAGCCTGAGAACCTGAGGAGCAGACTTTTGTCAAGGATGTTGTCCTCAGGTTCCCAGGATCTCTCTTCAGGACCACAACCCTCCCAGTCTACTAAAAAAAAATTTTTTCCCTCTGACCTTTTTGGCAGCCAAAATTTCCTTGACCGAGAAGACGTCCGAGGAGCCGGAAACAGGAGTGGGAGGAACAGATTTGGGAGAAAAACGGTTGAGGATGAGTGGTTTGAGAAGAGAGACGTGAAAGGCATTAGGGATACGAAGAGAAGGAGGAAGAAGAAGTTTATAAGAGACAGGATTAATTTGACACAAAATTTTGAAAGGACCAAGATAGCGTGGTCCCAACTTGTAGCTAGGGACACGGAAGCGGACATATTTAGCGGAGAGCCATACCTTGTCTCCAGGGGAAAAAACGGGGGGAGCTCTTCTTTTCTTATCCGCGAACCTCTTCATGCGTGAAGAAGCCTGTAAGAGAGAATTTTGGGTCTCTCTCCATATAATGGAAAGGTCACGAGAAATTTCATCCACAGCGGGCAGACCAGAGGGCAAGGGGGTAGGGAGGGGGGGAAGAGGGTGACGGCCGTACACCACGAAAAATGGGGATTTGGAGGAAGATTCAGAGACCCTGAAGTTATACGAGAATTCGGCCCATGGAAGGAGATCTGCCCAGTCATCCTGGCGGGAGGAAACAAAATGTCGCAAATAATCACCCAGGATCTGGTTAATTCTTTCTACTTGTCCATTGGACTGGGGATGATATGCAGAGGAAAAATTTAATTTAATCTTGAGTTGTTTACAGAGAGCCCTCCAGAATTTAGACACGAATTGGACCCCTCTATCCGAGACAATCTGCGTAGGCAACCCGTGAAGACGAAAAATGTGTACAAAAAATTGTTTAGCCAACTGAGGCGCAGAAGGAAGACCAGGAAGAGGGATGAAATGTGCCATTTTGGAGAATCGATCAACGACCACCCAAATAACGGTGTTGCCACGGGAAGGGGGTAAATCAGTAATAAAATCCATACCAATCAGAGACCAAGGCTGTTCGGGGACAGGCAGAGGATGAAGAAAACCAGCGGGCTTCTGGCGAGGAGTCTTATCCCGGGCACAGATAGTGCAGGCTCGCACAAAGTCCCCAACATCCGTCTCCAGAGTCGGCCACCAATAGAAGCGGGAGATGAGTTGCACAGATTTCTTGATGCCCGCATGACCTGCGAGATGGGAGGAGTGACCCCATTTGAGGATTCCGAGGCGTTGGCGTGGAGAAACAAAGGTCTTTCCTGGAGGAGTCTGCCTGATGGAGGCAGGAGAAGTGGAGATCAGGCAGTCAGGTGGAATGATGTGTTGCGGAGGGAGATCAACTTCTGAGGCATCCGAGGAACGAGAGAGAGCATCGGCCCTAATGTTCTTATCGGCAGGACGAAAGTGAATCTCAAAATTAAATCGGGCAAAGAACAGAGACCACCGGGCCTGGCGAGGATTCAGCCGTTGGGCAGACTGGAGGTAGGAGAGGTTCTTGTGGTCGGTGTAGATAATAACAGGAAATCTTGATCCCTCCAGCAGATGCCTCCATTCCTCAAGTGCTAATTTAATGGCTAGAAGCTCTCGATCCCCGATGGAGTAGTTCCTCTCCGCTGGAGAGAAGGTCCTAGAGAAAAAACCACAAGTGACAGCATGCCCGGAAGAATTTTTTTGTAGAAGAACAGCTCCAGCTCCCACTGAGGAGGCATCAACCTCCAATAGGAAGGGTTTGGAAGGGTCAGGTCTGGAGAGCACGGGAGCCGAAGAAAAGGCAGACTTGAGTCGTTTAAAGGAGTCTTCTGCTTGAGGAGGCCAGGACTTGGGATCAGCATTTTTTTTGGTTAAAGCCACGATAGGAGCCACAATGGTAGAAAAATGTGGAATAAATTGCCTGTAATAATTGGCGAACCCCAAAAAGCGTTGGATAGCACGGAGTCCGGAGGGGCGTGGCCAATCTAAGACGGCAGAGAGTTTGTCTGGATCCATCTGTAGTCCCTGGCCAGAGACCAAATATCCTAGAAAAGGAAGAGATTGGCATTCAAACAGACATTTCTCAATTTTGGCATAGAGTTGGTTGTCACGAAGTCTCTGAAGAACCATACGGACATGCTGGCGGTGTTCTTCTAGATTGGCAGAAAAAATTAGGATATCGTCCAGATATACAACAACACAGGAGTATAACAGATCACGAAAAATTTCATTGACAAAGTCTTGGAAGACGGCAGGGGCATTGCACAGTCCAAAGGGCATGACCAGATACTCAAAGTGTCCATCTCTGGTGTTAAATGCCGTTTTCCACTCGTCCCCCTCTCTGATGCGGATGAGGTTATAGGCGCCTCTTAAGTCCAATTTAGTGAAGATGTGGGCACCTTGGAGGCGATCAAAGAGTTCAGAGATGAGGGGTAAGGGGTAGCGGTTCTTAACCGTGATTTTATTAAGACCGCGGTAGTCAATGCAAGGACGTAGGGAGCCATCTTTTTTGGACACAAAGAAAAATCCGGCTCCGGCAGGAGAGGAGGATTTACGGATAAAGCCCTTTTTTAGATTCTCCTGGACGTATTCGGACATGGCAAGAGTCTCTGGGGCAGAGAGAGGATAAATTCTGCCCCGGGGTGGAGTAGTACCCGGGAGGAGGTCGATAGGGCAATCATAAGGCCTGTGAGGAGGTAGAGTCTCAGCTTGTTTTTTGCAGAAAACATCCGCGAAGTCCATATAGGCCTTAGGGAGACCGGTTACTGGAGGAACCACAGAGTTACGGCAAGGGTTACTGGGAACCGGTTTTAGACAGTTCTTGGAACAAGAGGACCCCCAACTCTTGATCTCCCCAGTGGACCAATCCAGGGTTGGGGAATGAAGTTGAAGCCAGGGAAGTCCAAGGAGAATCTCCGAGGTGCAATTGGGGAGGACCAAAAGTTCAATCCTCTCATGATGAGATCCGATGCTCATAAGAAGGGGCTCCGTGCGGAAACGTATGGTACAGTCCAATCTTTCATTATTTACACAATTGATGTAGAGGGGTCTGGTGAGACTGGTCACCGGGATGTTGAACCTGTTGACGAGAGAGGCCAAAATAAAATTTCCTGCAGATCCAGAGTCCAAGAAGGCCACTGTAGAGAAGGAGAAGGCAGAGGCAGACATCCGCACAGGCACAGTAAGACGTGGAGAAGCAGAGTAGACATCAAGGACTGTCTCACCTTTGTGCGGAGTCAGCGTACATCTTTCCAGGCGGGGAGGACGGATAGGACAATCCCTCAGGAAGTGTTCGGTACTAGCACAGTACAGGCAGAGGTTCTCCATACGGCGTCGTGTCCTCTCTTGAGGTGTCAGGCGAGACCGGTCGACCTGCATAGCCTCCACGGCGGGAGGCACAGGAACAGATTGCAGGGGACCAGAGGAGAGAGGAGCCGAGGAGACGAAACGCCTCGTGCGAACAGAGTCCATATCTTGGCGGAGTTCCTGACGCCTTTCAGAAAAACGCATGTCAATGCGAGTGGCTAGGTGAATAAGTTCATGTAGATTAGCAGGAATTTCTCGTGCGGCCAGAACATCTTTAATGTTGCTGGATAGGCCTTTTTTGAAGGTCGCGCAGAGGGCCTCATTATTCCAGGACAATTCTGAAGCAAGTGTACGGAATTGTACGGCATACTCGCCAACGGAAGAATTACCCTGGACCAGGTTCAACAGGGCAGTCTCAGCAGAAGAGGCTCGGGCAGGTTCCTCAAAGACACTTCGGATTTCCGAGAAGAAGGAGTGTACAGAGGCAGTGACGGGGTCATTGCGGTCCCAGAGCGGTGTGGCCAATGACAGGGCTTTTCCGGACAGAAGACTGACTACGAAAGCCACCTTAGACCTTTCAGTGGGAAACAGGTCCGACATCATCTCCAGATGCAGGGAACATTGGGAAAGAAAGCCACGGCAAAACTTAGATTCCCCATCAAATTTATCCGGCAAGGATAAGCGTATCCCAGGAGCGGCCACTCGCTGCGGAGGAGGTGCAGGAGCTGGCGGAGGAGATGACTGCTGAAGCTGTGGTAGCAACTGTTGTAGCATAACGGTCAGTTGAGACAGCTGTTGGCCTTGTTGCGCTATCTGTTGTGACTGCTGGGCGACCACCGTGGTGAGGTCAGCGACAACTGGCAGAGGAACTTCAGCGGGATCCATGGCCGGATCTACTGTCACGATGCCGGCTGGCAGGTAGTGGACCCTCTGTGCCAGAGAGGGATTGGCGTGGACCGTGCTAGTGGACCGGTTCTAAGCCACTACTGGTTTTCACCAGAGCCCGCCGCAAAGCGGGATGGTCTTGCTGCGGCGGTAGTGACCAGGTCGTATCCACTAGCAACGGCTCACCTCTCTGGCTGCTGAAGATAGGCGCGGTACAAGGGAGTAGGCAGAAGCAAGGTCGGACGTAGCAGAAGGTCGGGGCAGGCAGCAAGGATCGTAGTCAGGGGCAACGGCAGAAGGTCTGGAAACACAGGCAAGGAACACACAAGGAACGCTTTCACTGGCACTAAGGCAACAAGATCCGGCAAGGGAGTGCAAGGGAAGTGAGGTAATATAGGGAAGTGCACAGGTGAAAACCCTAATTGGAACCACTGCGCCAATCAGCGGCGCAGTGGCCCTTTAAATCGCAGAGACCCGGCGCGCGCGCGCCCTAGGGAGCGGGGCCGCGCGCGCCGGGACAGAACAGACGGGGAGCGAGTCAGGTAGGGGAGCCGGGGTGCGCATCGCGAGCGGGCGCTACCCGCATCGCGAATCGCATCCCGGCTGGCAGCGGGATCGCAGCGCCCCGGGTCAGAGGACGTGACCGGAGCGCTGCAGCGGAGGGAGTGAAGCGAGCGCTCCGGGGAGGAGCGGGGACCCGGAGCGCTCGGCGTAACAGCTATGTTGTGAGATTACCATTACACTGTGGCTAGCTGTTTGTGAACTAGTATTTCCTGTTTGACTTTTCTTTTTTTGACTACACATCCCACAATTCCATCTTCCTCCCTCCCTCCCACACATCAGCCACCCCACCCATTGAAACATAAATGAGCTGCATCCATTCAAATCAGTGTGGTTTTCAATCAGGGTGCCTACAGCTGTTGCAGATTGAATTCTCTCCCACCAAGCGATCCCTCCACCCATTGAAGCAGACAGGCTCCCTGTCATCAGCTAACTAGTGAGTCAGGTCTCAGCCACATTGCAAGCTGGGAAAAATCTGAGACAACAGTCATTTTGTATGCTGTTAAAAATAAATATTGGAGTGAAAATCACAGAAGAATTGTGAGAAAACCGTAACACAGGTACAGACACTATATTATGAACTACACTAACTTTACAGCCCCTGTAGCATAGTCAAATAAAAAGAATTCCTGGAATACCCCTTTAATAAATTTTTATTTTTCCTTTTACTGCAGTAGGAAACATATTGGCTCAGATTAATCATGCTGTCTGAAAACTGATTTTTTTTTCCCTACAGCAACGGATCACAGCTCAGATTTCATATATTTCAGCTCAGGGCAGAAAATGCTGACAAGAACACACTATGGGGTAGATTTATCAAAATCTGTGCAGAACAAAAGTTGACCAGTTGTCTATAGCAACCAATCTGATTTTTTCTTCCATTTTTATAAAAGGCCTCTGAAAAGTAAAAGAAGCAATCTGGTTGCTATGGGCATCTGCGCTATTTTTCTTTTGGACAGGTTTTAATAAATCTTCCCCTATAACTGTAATGCATGAATAACCTCTAATGTTCTGTTACTTATTTTAAGCCTGTACCTGGTCTCGAGTCCTTCCATGTACTCTTTCTTCTTCTTTCGACTTTCTTGTGCTGACTGCTTATTGCGGATTTTACGCCTAATTTTCTTAAGGATACGTTCCTCAAACTGTTAAAGTGAATTATAAAACATTGTCAGCTTAAAAGATGTATGGGGTGAGATGTACAACAATCACAATAGAACCATACCTGCCATAGAGACACGGTACAATACTGCTATGGGGATTTTGGTAATTCATTACTACACTTCCCCTGTTTCCCCTTGCAATATGAAAAACACAAAAAAAGCGCTGGAGCGCACCTCGCGAAGACTGTCAGGAAATATAACATAAATGACGTAATGTCGATAGCCTCTTTCCGGATGATGTTATGCTCAGCGCACATCTATAAGCCCGTCCCACCAGATAATCAGAGTACAGGCCAGTAACTATGCAAACAGGGAGTGACAGACGGCAGATGGCAGTAAAACCAGGACTTCTCATAAGGCGCCTCTCCAAAAGATGTGCACAAAGACGTAAAGTAACTGGTTTATTGGGTAGAAGTTGCTACTGTCGTGGGACTCCCCATTCACCCCATCAGGCCCTTTTGTCCGTCTGTGAGCTTCAAATTCATACAAAGAAAAGACACACATCACACAGCTCGTTCTACTAAATTGTAGCAGCCCTACCCAGCACTTGACTGCGCTCACGCCTTTTATTTATGTCCACAGTAGAATTTCGACCAATGGGACGATGGTACAATGACATGATGTGCTTCCAATTACATTCAGCTACATAGGCAGTTTAGACAAAACCATCTAAAGAAAAACAATATGGGGGAGATTTATCGTTGCTTTTAGAGCATTTTTTTTTTTTGTCTATGTTTAGGCGCAGTTCAGGCGCAAGCAGCATATTTAGAGACTTTTATGCGTCTTTTGATATAGACAGTTTAACTTTTTTTGCCTACCCGTAGAACCTTTTCTTTTTGACCATGCAGTGGTCACGTATTTATCATTTGCGACTTTTGTCAAAAGTCGCTATTTTGTGCGCAAAGGTACTTTTTTAGGCGCAAAGCTACACCACCTACCAGTAGACGTGAGAACCACTTCTACCTTCCACAATTCAACCTTTAACCTCTTGTGGACGACAGCGTCCCACTCCCCTTCTATGACACGCACTCAGGAGCTGAGTGTGAGTCATAGCCGGGTAGTACTGGTGGCCACCAGGACCCATCTCTAATCACTGATCATGGTGATGCCCGGCTTTAACCCCTTAGATACCGCAACCAAATTTGATTGTAGCTTCTAAAATGCAAGTAAAAATGTCCTGGCAGCTGTGTGAAAGTAAGTAAAAACACCTAACCTGCCAAATTCAGGACCCGGGAAAGAGTCTACTTCCCTCCCTCACAAGTGTCTCGAAAAAGTGTATGTGGTAGAGCTTTTCCCACCCATAGCAGAGCTGCGCGAAATTCATCATCCTGCTGCACCTTCTTGATAAATAAGATGCACGCTAGTCAAACCCACCACTCAAATAAACGTGGGAAAACAGCTCTACTGTAGACATTCTTTGATAAATCTGGGCCCATGGAGTAGTTATAACATATAGTGAGATAATGTTTTAACCCTGAATACACAAATTACTATATCATTATGCACAAATAGCGTATTTAGCCCGGACAGGGCTCTTCGCCAGGCACACATGACAGGAGCGTAAAAACCATGCTCCTGTCACGAAGAGCCCTGACTAAGTCCGGGCTAGAAACGCTATTTGTGCGTAGCAACATTTTACCCAATAAACCAGTTACTATACGTCTTTGTGCACATCTTTTGGAAAAGCGCCTCATGGGAAATCTCGGTTTTACTGCCGTGTGCCGTCTGCTCACGCCCTGTTCTCTGTTTCCCTTGATATTGTCATAATGTCTACCTACAACTACCAACTGAGATTGACCAACACATGCAGATTTATACAGATGCAATTAAGTGCTACACACAAAGTCCTAAGACAAAAAAAAAAAAAAACTCCAGCTCACCGGTAATTATGCAGTTCTCACATGGAAGGTGCGTTCAGGCAGGGAGCACGAGAGCACAGAGCCAAGCCATATTCTTGGTGAACATAGTCCAGATCCAAGGAGAAGAGTCTGAATTGCCCTGGTGGACCTCGGCTATATGCTTGGACAAACCGGACATTGAGCGTGAGTGGAAAACCGCAATGTGTGCATTGACTAGAAAGCTGAAAAAACGCATATATGAAAATATGTATAATGCACACATTGCGGTTTTCAACTCACGCTCAATGTCCGGTTTGTCCAAGCATATAGCCGAGGTCCACCAGGGCAATTCAGACTCTATTGAAGTATGCAGCATTGAAAGGGTTTCCCCTCCTCAACGAGGTGGAGACTGGTCCCGCTTATTGCTTAAACGTGAGGCATATTGGATTCTCATGCTAGAAACTAGATTTCCAGCAGGGATGAATTATAGAAATGATCTGGCATATATCTATTGATACTCATGTTTCCGATCCTCTTTAAGGGTTAATATACAAGTTTGCATTATGGTTGTGCTATGTGGCTTATAGTGATTTAAGGTGAATTAAGCATCAGATGTGTAGGGTCATGTGGCCTTGGATCATGTGACCTTTGATAAGGTTGCCAGTGTATATAAGCAGTTCGAAGCATGTAGGTCATGCACTAGGATTAAGGGCTTTTGACAGCCCGAAACGCGTAGGTGGACGTGAGATTTTAACTCACCATGCACGTTTGATTTTGTTTTTGCACTTTTTTTTTACCTTTTTCTAATTTTATGGAAAGTCAATAAAGGAATTTTTTCACTTCCAAGTGGAGCTGGAGCTTCCCCTTCCTCCTCCCCCCTCCCCTTCCCTACCTTCTCCTTGGATCTGGATTAAGTGCTACAGTATCTGTACTTTATACAGTTTGTTCTGCATACCACGGACAGATACAAAATGAAAATAATTCATTAGGTGTCTAGGCGAGTTATCTCATGAACCCAGGTCACTCCAACAGAGATGCAAAATAATTAGGCTAGGCTCACACGTCGGAATTTCCATGTGAAATTCCTCTTGGAATGTCCACACAGAAATTCTGCTGCCGCAGAGTCCCACTGAATTCAACAGGATTCTGCTGCTATGTGCACATGGCGGAATTTCCGTGACGGAAACATTCAGATTTCCGTGTCCGCACAAAGAATGAACACGTTTATTTTTTGTGCTGAGTCATCATGGAATGCATAGACGTCTATGAGACGGCACATTTCTCTGCTTTCCTGGTGCTGGCACTCTCTGGAATGTCACGCTCTCTCCGGAACGCACGGACATTCCAGCGTGTGAATATAGCCTTAGAGAGGAAACTCTTACAAAACAAGAATACTGTGGAATACAATTGCATTCCAAAGGGCCATATTAAGCAAGCCAATAGAATGCACTTTGCCCCACAAAAATAAGTAATCTTCAATTAAGACAGATCTTGTTACGATTTCAGTGGACGACTTGTGGCTCATACCCAGGCTTCTGGACTTCATACACATCGGACTCGGGATATGGTATAGCCGTCACTTTGTCTGGTTCTGTCTCCCAGATGGAATCCAATTTGTTGGTTCTTGGGAACTTCCGTACCCAAACTTTGTTGCCCACCTGGAGTGGTTTGGCTGAGGCATGGCGGTTGTAATGATCTTGTTGCCTTTGTCAGGCCTCGCCCATTTTCTTACTGACAATCTCTTTGGCCTCTTGAATCCTCCTCTGATGGTCAGAGACCCACTCGAGGGACGTTTGTGGAGAATTGTTGATTGGAGCCTGTAACCCAAACGTCCGGTCTATAGGCAGTTGCCCGTGTCATCCCATCATCAAATAGAAGAGGGTGTACCCAGTGGAGCAGTGTACTGTATTGTTGTAAATCTCCAGTAATTCAGGCTATAGCTTGTGTCATTATTCTTGTCTTGGCACAGAGGCCAATGGCAGCATATCGATAAAGACTTGGTTGATGTGCTCACAAAGCCCATTCCCCTGAGGGTGATAGGCGGTGGTTTGGAGTTCGTGCAGTCGTGGAATTGACACAGTTCTTGGAAGAGTTGGGCCTCAAAGGCCGTTCCATGGTCAGTTAGGACAGACTCAGGACATCCTAGGGTTTGCACCCATTTAGAGTAGAACATCTAGGCTGTGAGATCTTTGACAGGTACCACAACGACCCACTTGGAGTCATGATCCACCATGGTGAGAGCATAGGTATACCCGGACAAAGTAGGAGACAACTTCACATGGTCTGGTGCAACCAACTGATTGGGTCTGTCCCTCTGGATGGAGTGGAGGGGTGCTCTGACGTCTTTACGCACATTCTTGGTGACATTACAAGCAGTACATTCACTGCACCATTAGTAAAGACCACGGAAATATACATGTCAGGAATCAAAACCCATAAAGAAAACTACACTCTGCTCTTAGTAAATCAAGGCCAATGTCTTTTTTCAACCTTATAAACTACACTGCTCAAAAAAATTAAGGGAACACTAAGATAACACATCCTAGATCTGAATGAATGAACTAATCGTATGAAATACTTTCATCTTTACATAGTTGAATGTGCTGACAACAAAACCCCACAAAAATTATCAATGAAAATCTAATTTATCAACCCATGGAGGTCTGGATATGGAGTCACACTCAAATCAAAGTGGAAAACCACACTACAGGCTGATCCAACTGTGATGTAATGTCCTTAAAACAAGTCAAAATGAGGCTCAGTAGTGTGTGTGGCCTCCACGTGCCCATATAAAATCCCTACAATGCCTGGTCATGCTCCTGATGAGGTGGCGGATGGTCTCCTGAGGGATGTCCTTCCAGACCTGGACTAAGGCATCCACCAACTCCTGGACAGACTATCGTGAAAGGTGGCAGAGAGACATGAGGTCCCAAATGTGCCCAATCGGATTCAGGTCTGGGGAACGGGCGGGCCAGTCCATAGCATCAATGCCATCCTCTTGCAGGAACTGCTGACACACTCCAGCCACATGAGGTCTAGCATTGTCTTGCATTAGGAGGAACCCAGGGCCAACAGCACCAGCATATGGTCTCACAGGGGTCTGAGGATCCCATCTCAGTACCTAATGGCAGTCAGGCTACCTCTTGCAAGCACATGGAGGGCTGTGTGGCCCCCCAAAGAAATGCCACACCACATCATTACTGACCCACTGCCAAGCCAGTCATGCTGGAGGATGTTGCAGGCAGCAGAATGTTCTCCAAGGCGTCTCCAGACTCTGTCACGTCTGTCACATGTGCTCAGTGTGAACCTGCTTTCATCTGTGAAGAGCACAGGGTGCCAGTGGCGAATTTGTCAATCTTGGTGTTCTCTGGCAAATGCCAAACGTCCTGCACGATGTTGGGCTGTAAGCACAACCCCCACCTGTGGATGTCGGGCCCTTCTCATACCACCCTCATGGAGTCTGTTTTTGACCTTTTGAGTGGACACACCCACATTTGTGGCCTGCTTGAGGTCATTTTGCAGGGCTCTGGCAGCGCTCCACATCCACGTCTCCTGATGTACTGGCCTGTCTCCTGGTAGCATCTCCATGCTCTGGACACTACACTGACAGACACAGCAAACCTTCTTGCCACAGCTCGCATTGATGTGCCATCCTGGATGTGCTGCACTACCTGAGCCACTTTTGTGGGTTGATGACTCGGTCTCATGCTACCACTAGAGTGAAAGCACCGCCAGCATTCAAAAGTGACCAAAACATCAACCAGGAAGCATAGGAACTGAAAAGTGGTCTGTAGTCACCCCCCTGCAGAACCACTCCTTTATTGGGGGTGTCTTGCTAATTGCCTATAATTTCCATCTGTTATCTGTTCCATTTGCACATCAGCATGGGATATTGATTGTCAATCAGTGTCGCTTCCTGAGATTTCACAGAAGTGTGATTGACTTGGAGTTACATTGTGTTGTTTAAGTGTTCCCTTTATTTTTTGAGCAGTGTATGAAACTATGATCCAGGGATTTATTCTGATTGCCATATTTGGATTTTGGAACTAATTTTTCCTCCTGATATGGGGCAATTGGTATCAGCCTTATAAGGGTTTTTTGCCTTCCTCTAGATCATGACTATTTCTTCCATAGGGGTGATTTAGGGTTCCTATTGTGATATTTACAAAAGTATCTAGAGACATATATATTGTCACGATTCGGCTTACAGGTTGTGGATCCACTGTGTCAGCGAGGGATTGGCGTGGACCGTGCCGGTGGACCGGTTCTAAGTGGCTACTGGTGTTCACCAGAGCCCGCCGCAAAGCGGGATGGTCTTGCTGCGGCGGTAGCAACCAGGTCGTATCCACTAGCAACGGCTCAACCTCGCTGACTGCTGAGAAGGCGTGGGACAGAAGGACTAGGCAGAGGCAAGGTCAGACGTAGCAGAAGGTCGGGGCAGGCGGCAAGGTTCGTAGTCAATATGGATAGCAGGAGATCAGGTAACACAAGCTTGGACAACACTAAACGCTTTCACTGGCACAAGGCAACAAGATCCGGCAAGGGAGTGCAGGGGAAGTGAGGTGATATAGCCAGGGAGCAGGTGGAAGCTAATTAAGCTAATTGGGCCAGGCACCAATCATTGGTGCACTGGCCCTTTAAGTCTCAGAGAGCTGGCGCGCGCGCGCCCTAGAGAGCGGAGCCGCGCGTGCCAGCACATGACAGCCGGGGACCGGGACGGGTAAGTGACTTGGGATGCGATTCGCGAGCGGGCGCGTCCCGCTATGCGAATCGCATCCCCGCCGGCAATGTCAGTGCAGCGCTCCCGATCAGCGGGTCTGACCGGGGCGCTGCAGGGAGAGAGACGCCGTGAGCGCTCCGGGGAGGAGCAGGGACCCGGAGCGCTCGGCGTAACAGTACCCCCCACCTTAGGTCTCCCCCTTTCTTTGTCCGGCAACTGCTTCACATGGGACGAGGACACCGGGAGTGATTGTAGGGTTTCCTCAAAGGCAGGCAGTACAGCAGGAGTGGGAATGGGGAGGGAGGGCAGAGGGTGAAGCTTGGCACGAAGCAGGGTGTCACCAGGACGGGGGCCATGAGGAGGCAAGGCACAGTCCTGATAAGCCTTGGGGGAACCAGGTGTAGGAGGAGGCACTGAGGCTTGCCTAACGGGACTGGGAGGGGGGGAGAGGCATTTCTTGTGGCAAGCAGAGTCCCAGTTCTTGATCTCCCCGGTGGTCCAGTCAAGGGTGGGAGAATGAAGCTGGAGCCATGGCAGACCGAGGAGGACCTCAGAGGTGCAGTTGGGAAGGACGAAAAATGCAATCATTTCGTGATGGGGTCCAATGCACATTAAGAGGGGTTTTGTGCGGTAACGCACGGTGCAATCCAATCTCACTCCGTTGACTGCGGAAATGTAGAGCGGCTTGACGAGACGGGTCACCGGGATGCAGAACTTATTCACCAAAGAATCCAGAATAAAATTCCCAGAGGCACCAGAGTCCAAGCAGGCCACGGCTGAGAGGGAGGAGTTGGCAGAAGGAGAAATCCGCACGGGCACCGTGAGACGTGGAGAAGCAGACTTCGAAGCAAGAGACGCCACACCCACGTGAGCTGGGTGCGTGCGTTTCCTAGACGTGGAGGACGAATAGGGCAATCCACTAAGAAATGTTCGGTACTGGCACAGTACAGACAAAGATTTTCTTCCCTACGGCGATTCCTCTCTTCCTGGGTCAGGCGAGACCGATCCACTTGCATGGCCTCCTCGGCGGGAGGCCCAGGCGTAGATTGCAAAGGATACTGTGGGAGAGGTGCCCAGAGATCTAGGTATTTTTCCTGGTGGAGCTCCTGATGTTTCTCAGAAAAACGCATGTCAATGCGGGTGGCCAAATGGATAAGTTCTTGCAGGTTGGCAGGAATCTCTCGTGCGGCCAGCACATCCTTGATTTTACTGGATAGGCCTTTTTTAAAGGTCGCACAGAGAGCCTCATTATTCCAAGATAATTCGGAAGCTAGAGTACGAAATTGGATGGCGTACTCGCCTACTGAAGAATTACCCTGGACCAGATTCAGCAGGGCAGTCTCGGCAGAAGAAGCTCGGGCTGGTTCCTCGAAGACACTACGGACTTCAGCGAAGAAGGACTGGACTGTGGCTGTGGCAGGATCATTGCGGTCCCAGAGCGGTGTGGCCCAAGACAAGGCCTTTCCAGAAAGAAGGCTCACTACGAATGCCACCTTAGACCGTTCTGTAGGAAATAGGTCTGACAACATCTCCATATGCAGGGAACATTGAGACAAAAATCCACGGCAGAGTCTAGAGTCCCCATCAAATTTGTCCGGCAGGGACAAGCGGAGGCTAGGAGCGGCCACTCGCTGCGGAGGAGGTGCAGGAGCTGGCGGAGGAGATGGTTGCTGCTGTAGCAGTGGCAGAAGTTGCTGTAACGTGGCGGTCAACTGCGACAGCTGCTGTCCTTGTTGGGCAATTTGCTGCGATTGCTGAGCGACCACCGTGGTAAGGTCAGCGAGACTTGGCAGCGGCACCTCAGCGGGATCCATGGCCGGATCTACTGTCACGATTCGGCTTACAGGTTGTGGATCCATTGTGTCAGCGAGGGATTGGCGTGGACCGTGCCGGTGGACCGGTTCTAAGTGGCTACTGGTGTTCACCAGAGCCCGCCGCAAAGCGGGATGGTCTTGCTGCGGCGGTAGCAACCAGGTCATATCCACTAGCAACGGCTCAACCTCGCTGACTGCTGAGAAGGCGTGGGACAGAAGGACTAGGCAGAGGCAAGGTCAGACGTAGCAGAAGGTCGGGGCAGGCGGCAAGGTTCGTAGTCAATATGGATAGCAGGAGATCAGGTAACACAAGCTTTGACAACACTAAACGCTTTCACTGGCACAAGGCAACAAGATCCGGCAAGGGAGTGCAGGGGAAGTGAGGTGATATAGCCAGGGAGCAGGTGGAAGCTAATTAAGCTAATTGGGCCAGGCACCAATCATTGGTGCACTGGCCCTTTAAGTCTCAGAGAGCTGGCGCGCGCGCGCCCTAGAGAGCGGAGCCGCGCGCGCCAGCACAAGACAGCCGGGGACCGGGACGGGTAAGTGACTTGGGATGCGATTCGCGAGCGGGCGCGTCCCGCTATGCGAATCGCATCCCCGCCGGCAATGTCAGTGCAGCGCTCCCGATCAGCGGGTCTGACCGGGGCGCTGCAGGGAGAGAGACGCCGTGAGCGCTCCGGGGAGGAGCAGGGACCCGGAGCGCTCGGCGTAACATATATATATATATATATATATATATATATATATATATATATATAGTTGGAAGCCTTTAACAATATAAAAGCAATCTTTATTTTTATGCTGTCTCAGACAATAAATCGTAAACAATTAATCGTAAACAATTAATCATAAACTAATCATAAACTAATGTACAAATAATGTAATCTATACTACAATTTAAATACTGTTTGATTAAGGACTGTACATTCCTCTGGGCTATTTTGGTAAATATTGGAGCAACATTAGCAATTTTCTCTCTAGATAGTAGAGGTTTTATTAGGGCGAGGGGGAGTACTTTTGGTTCTGGCACCGAGATGTGTGGCAGGAGTAAAAAAAAGAGCTCCATCCCGTTGAAAACTACCTACAAGCTTTAACCGGCTTCCATCCCACCCTGAGTGGTGTCTGAACTGTGTCACAACCTAGAGGAATTGTTTATGGAGCACTATTTACTCCGTAGCAAAAAGAAATGCCTCCTGACTAAATCACACTTGGAATTGCAATGAGTAATGACAAAATGGCTGCCGATCGTTTGGACAAGGTTAATGGAGGGGATATTTCCCCTAGGCTGTTGAAGTAACTGTAACTAATAGGCTACTTATCTCTTCACAGCAGCTGCAGTCTCAGGAAATGGCACATTTCACAAAGCTAGAAGAACTTGACAACGTGTGGGGTTGGTCGAGTATTAATAAGTGAGGGCCTGCTCCAACATTCTGGTCTTACAGAGAGAAAACAAAAGTCTCATATCGCGGATTGATGAATCGTTCCCCCAGGAACATGCTTTGCAGAGAAGCCATGGACGTGCTGGAGCCAGGTAAATGTTTTGTTTTATTAAACTATTGTTACCTAAGGGGGTTGTTACACATCACTTTCTAAGGGGGCTGATGGCTATTACTATCTAAGGATGCTACTTTTTACTACCTAAGGGGGCTGCTCGCTATTACTACCTAAAAGGGCTGCTGGCTTTGAGCTGTGTAAGGGGCCCAAAAATTTCTGATGGCAGCCCTGACATGGGCATCCTAAAATGTTTGAGGAGATGAGTCATGGCTGGAGAAGTCTTTATGATGCTTCAGTCCAGATGAAGAAGAGAAAGAAAAGTGAAGACATCACCTGTGAGTAATTAGATGTCATTGTAATACAACCAAAGAATAAGTTGGCCAGCACTATTGATTCCAAACTATTGTATAGACCTGGCTTACAGGTGCAGGCTGCTGGGCTAAATATACATTTGGTTGTATTACACATACGGGGGAGTGGCTACCTCCATGTTGGCTCTTGCACCCCACCCACCTCTATTAGGTGTATATAAGGTGCCTTGGATGTTTCAGACCTTGCAATGCCTGTTGAGCTGTTCACACAGAGGCATATTCATAGTGGAGGGTCCGTCCCAGAATGAGGTCACCTTACCGTGGTGGGACGGTCCACGCTATTTGGCCGCCAAATTTGCAAGCTAAGTACCTCATAATTTCATATTTTCATTTATTGCACTACAGCTGTATAGCTTTTCATGTTCTATCTATATACTCATGTTTTATCTATATACTCACGTTTTATCTATATCTTTGTGCTAGCAGTGTGCTGCTGTATTCTCCTGTTGCTGTATATTTAGCCCAGCAGCTTGCACCTGTAAGCCAGGTCTATACAATAGTTTGGAATCAATAGTGCTGGCCAACTTATTCTTTGGTTGTATTACACACACGGGGGAGTGGCTACCTCCATGTTGGCTCTTGCACCCCACCCACCTCTATTAGGTGTATATAAGGTGCCTTGGATGTTTCAGACCTTGCAATGCCTGTTGAGCTATTCACACAGAGGCATATTCATAGTGTAGGGTCCGTCCCAGAATGAGGTCACCTTACCGTGGTGGGACGGTCCACGCTATTTGGCGCCAAATTTGCAAGCTAAGTACCTCATAATTTCATAGTTTCATATTTTCATTTATTGCACTACAGCTGTATAGCTTTTCATGTTCTATCTATATTCATGTTTTATCTATATACTCATGTTTTATCTATATCTTTGTGCTAGCAGTGTGCTGCTGTATTCTCCTGTTGCTAGATGTAATTGTAATCACTTATATGGTCTGCAGAATCTGTGTACAGCTGGTATCTACCATTTTATAGTCGCTGTATGGGGAAGGGGTAGTTGGGGCATATTGGTCTGGATAGAGTAGATTTTATGTAACAACCATAATATTAGTAAAATAGTAATACCTTGGTGTGTCTACAACTTAACAGTATGATTAAAAGTTTTACCAAATACTGAACCCTGTGAAGGTCGATTGTCTAACTTAAAATGTTTGAAAAATGTCAAATGAGTACTGCAAGAAGCACTTTGACATATCTGCTCAATACCTCATTTGACCCAAGAGGTTGACATGGTCCTAGTAGAGTGGGGTCTGGTAAACTCTGGTCATTTCAGTTAAAGGGGTAATCTGGTGGAAAACAATTTTCTTTTTTAATCTACTGGTGCCAGAAAGTAAAACAGATTTGTAAATTACCGTACTTCTATTTAAAAATCTTAATCCTTCCAGTACTTATCAGCTGCTGTATACTACAACTTTTTAGGGTGTCCATGCTGTCTAGGCTTAGGGTCCTTATTGTAGGGTAATGCAGGGATAAGTGAGACTACTAGGTCCCTCTATATAGTTATATTCCTCCCTTCTCCCCCTCCCTTCGCCTACCTTGCTATTCCTGTTGATCATAGTTTTTCCTTACCCATCCCGGTGTCTGACTGTCTGTCATCTTATACCCCTTTTTTTTTTTTTTTTATTCTGGCTTTATACCATCTACACTGCCTCTTTAATAGGTATTTAGCATCTTTGAGTCGGTTCCTATCTGCCGGTCCTCATCTGGAACCATGTCTCTATTGTTTCAACTTTAATTATGCTTTAGTGGGACCCTTAGTGTAGCCCACCCCCTCTCACACAACCATACACAACAACAGTTTGGGATGTGGGAACATATTAGGTATGTGTATAACATCTGTTGTTTCTACTCTTTTATGTCCTTCTGTAGTAGTCAGTACTTATATTTACTATATATGCTAGAGTGTTGGGGCTGGAGGATGGGTTCTTTTTGTTAGACGTACGCCTAACTTTTTGTTTACCACCCTTTGTGTTCCGTTGCTAGCTTTCAACCAGTTTGAGTTTATCCTTTGAATATTCGGCCATAGCACCCGCTGCCCCACACGGTTAATTTGATCGGAGCTAAGCAGCTCCATCTCTGGGCAGGTGCCGGAACGCATTAAATGCCAGCGTGTGCACTGAGCGCGCATCCCTAGATACTGACCGAGAACTCTGCCACTGCAGAGTCTCTGTTCGTTATATCAGATATCGTATCTGAGTCTGTAAGTACATTGTAATTGTTTTGTTTATATCGTTTGTGGTGGCCAGTAGTGTATAGTTGTTACTTTAGCCTACCTCTATAGATGTGTTTATATTTGTAGTTAGCGTCTCCTTTCCATGTGTCCCATGGATGGCCTGGGAGTATGTACTGCATTTCTTTATCTGAGTATATAGACAGAGGAGGGCCATGATAGTTATACTATATATATATATATATATATATCTTCTTTGTCAGGTGGCTGCCCACTTGTGCCCTCTAATTTGGCAATACTGGGGATGGTATAGCTACCCACTAACCGGCTGCTTCTTATATTGGTCACATGCAGCACTGATTGGCGTGTTGTATGGCTAGGTTATCAGTAGATGCTGTGTTCTCATTACTGTATTGTATACATGTAATTGTGCACTTCTCCCTCTATGTCCCCTGATGGATATGCAGGTGAATGGAAAAAAAACGGGTAGATAGCGCAAACCACTTCCAATGTCAGATCAAGGTTCAATAGTTCTTTATTGTAGCCAGATACAACGCGTTTCGAGGTCCAAGCCTCTTCTTCAGGTAACAGGCTTACATACATACTCTCTCATAAACACACTCTAAATGAATTTTGGCACCAAAAAAACGGGACTACAAGCCACGCCCCATGGGCAGGGCTATCTTTGAAAACACTGCCCGGAAGTTTGGCTCATGACATATTTGCATATTTGCATAAAATCCCTTTAAAACACTTGTAATAGTAAAACAACAACAATAAAATAGTTACAATAAATGAATATATTGGTGTAAACCATCTTTCCAATACGGGATCGGCTTTATCTTATTGCCGCAAGGCTCCGGGACCTGACGTCCCATCGCGCATGCGTAGTTCCTATTGTTTCGGACCGGTCAGTGAGCCAAACTTCTGGGCAGTGTTTTCAAAGTTAGCCCCGCCCTTGGGGCGTGGCTTGTAGTCCCGTTTTTGCCGCCAAAATTCATTTAAATAGAGTGTGTTTATGAGAGAGTATGTATGTAAGCCTGTTACCTGAAGAAGAGGCTTGGACCTCTAAACGCGTTGTATTTGGCTACAATAAAGAACTATTGAACCTTGATCTGACGTTGGAAGTGGTTTGCGCTATCTACCCAGTTTTTTCCATTCACCTGCATATCCATTATCCCATCGGCTGGAGTCGAATCTATGCTGACACCAGAGGAGCAGCACCACCCATTACCTTATGCCAACATAGTAGTTGTGACTTTCTCACAACTCACCCAGGTGAACACTTGGACTTAAAATTGTCTGCCCACTGCTATGTACTAGAGATATTGTCCCATGGAAAGCTCTGCCTCTTTTATCTTATAGAAACATCTGTGTCCCCTGAGGAAGGGAATGTGCTACAGTATAAAGTGTCACATAGAAACTCATTGGGATGGGGAATATATAGTGCATATCATCTATTTCTATGGTAGAGCATTCTTGTGTATAATACTTTTATGGTAGAGCATTCTTGTGTATAATACTTTTATGGTAGAGCATTCTTGTGTATTTGACCTGTGTTCTGATATGTTATACAGGCTGTTGGTAGGTGACTACATGAACTTTTAGTATATAGACTTATTTTCAGATTTATTATTTGGGACTCACATTTTTGTGTATAGTGATGTATTTTAGGTGTAGCATTAATTGGACCCCTATGATCGCGCTGCAGGTGGTCCAATAAATGTAACTAAGCGCTGCAAATACATTAGATGGAGTATTCAGTATTGATCAAGGTGACTAAAGGGTTAATGGCAGGCATCAGTGTGGTTGCTGATGTCTTCCATTAGCTATGAGGTCTATGATGTGAGTGCAGCTCCTGCTCTTGCTTCATAGATTGTACTGGTCGCAGGGCATAAATGTACACCCTGGCACACAGCACCAGGCAGCCAGAGCGTACATTTATGCCCTATGTCCTCTAGGGGTTAAGAAAACTGTGCATGAACAAATTTGGTCGCCCAGTACAGGACATGTTACCCTGTACCCTTGCTGCCCTGTCAGGCAGCCTTCTTCAGTGTCCCCAGGGCCCCTTGCACCTGTTTCCCCCCCTGTACATATGTTCTGCAGTGTATTGTATTATAACATGTGTTGTATCTTTAAGAGTTATGTCATGTGACTGTTACCAAGAGGTACCAGCGACCAGGTGATCCCAAGAGTGACCTATGTGCTCCCTGCTAGTCTTCCCCATATAAGCCCTGGGTGGAGCTAGCCTCTCTTCTTCTTCTTTTCCTTACAAGTCTTTGCTGAGGTCCAGTGCAGTCATGCCTAGTGTGTGTGTCCAGTGTGTTGGAGGCCTCAAAGTCAAGTCCTGCAGCCACCATCAATTCAATTAAGCTAAAGCCACAGCTTTATGAGTCAAGTCAGTCCCTGTCATCTGTCAAGTCAACATGGTCTGCATTCAATTGTCCAGTCCTACCACAAGTTCCAGCAAGCCCTTAAGGTCTCTGCATCACTGATCACCTTCTTGGGCCCTGGCTGAACTGTATAAACTTTACCAACTGCTTACCCTCAGTAAAGCTACCGTTGTCCGTAACTTGGCGTCTGAGTTTTTATTGCCCCCGTGCCTAGCCCAGGATCCAGCTGTATACCTTCGGGGGGTTTTATTCTAAACCACGCCCTGGCATCACAAATGCAAGGGGTTAATGGCATCTGCCCCCAGGGTAACAACATCTGCCCTCATCACACCCCGCTACCACACCCACAAAACTAATATACTGAAGTTACATTGTATGGGTGCTTTCACACGTGTGTATTTTCTGCTGCAGATCTGCTTCAGCAGATTTAGCTGCCCATTGACTTCAATGAAAAAATATGCATGTGTGAACACACCCTAAAGAAGAGAATGATGTGAGAGACTAGTTTTTCAAACATAGCTTTTCCATTTGGCTTCTTTATTAACCTCTTCAGGACACAGGGCGTTTGGATACGCCATGCATTCTGAGTCCTTAAGGACACAGGGCGTATCCATACACCCGTGGGAAATCCGGTCCCCACTGCTAGTCAGTTGGGGACCAGAGCCGGATGCCTGCTGAAATCATTCAGCAGGCACCCCGACACATCGCCCAGGGGGGTCCTGAGACCCCCCCCCCCATGTCGGCGATCGGAGAAAATCGCATGTCAATTTAGACATGCGATTTTCTCCAATTCCGGGCTGATCGGGTCTCTGGTGACCCGATCACCCAGAAAATAGGGCTGATCGGAGTTGTCAGCAACAGCCCCGATCAGCCTAAGGGATAGGAGTGAGGTCGCAGAGCTGCGATCTCCTCCTATCCCCTGCCATTAGTCAGAACGGAGTTCTGACCAATGGCAGCGCAGGACAGGGGGTTGCCATGGCAACCCCCCGTTCTGCCCGCCCCTGGATGTCGAGGGGATCTGGGAAGAAGATGGAGGCCGTACCTGCAGGAAAAGATGCCTGGGGACCCGGGATCTTCGCTGGAGCCTGCTGGATACTTGCTCAGGTAGGGAATCGACGGTGTGGGGGGGGATTGAAAGTGAAAGTAAAATGATCTTTACTGTGGCAACCACTAGGAAGGCCAAACTGCAACATCTGGAGGGTCACAGTTTGGAGACCACTGTTACAGTGGTGCCCAAACGGTAGCCCTCCAGATGTTGCCAAACTACAACTCTCAGCATGCCTGGATTGCCCAGGCATGCTGGGAGTTGTAGTTCTGTAACATCTGTCCCTTCAGATTTAGCAATTTTCATGAAATTTTTGAAAATTGCTGCTCTACTTTGAAGCCTTCAGATTTTTTCAAAAAGCAAAAATATGTCCATTTTATGATGCCAACATAAAGTGGACATATTGTATTTGTGAAGAAAAGTAAAATTTATTGTGAATATCCATTTTCCTTACAAGTAGAGAGCTTCAAAGTTAGAAAAATGCTAAATTTTCAACATTTTCATGAAATTTGGGGATTTTTCACCAAAAAAGGATGCAAGTAATGCCAAAAATTTACCACCAAAATAAAGTAGAATATGTCACGAAAAAACACTCAGAATCAGAATATTCGGTAAAAGCGTTTTAGAGTTATTAATGCGTAAAGTGACGGTGGTCAGAAATACGAAAAAGGGCTCAGTCCTTAAGGTGAAAAAGGGCTGCGTCCTTAAGGGGTTAAATAAAGACACAGTGCAATACTTTGTGCTTTTCTTCCATGGTTAGGAGAGAAATTAAAGCATTGTACTGTATTCCTGCATGTTACCTTTGTTAGTGGTAGCTGGGTAGGCAGTGTCACTCCTTCCTTTGAAAGAAGTTTCTTTTCATCTTCAGTAAGAACTAATTCTCCACAAGTACCAGAATTCCGACTATTCGATGAAAGACAGGGCTGCTGTTTTTCAGAAAACATATTTATCGCAAAAAAAAGGATATGTACAGATCATTACAGATATATGTACAGATAATTAAGTAGCAAATAATATAACATTGTCATTAAGCATTAGTTGTATGCGCTTTTAAATAGATGTACTATATAGCTTACCAAGTCAAAGTTATTTGATAGCAAAAGATCTTTTACAGTCAGAGGATGTGATGTATCTCTTCCTTGAGAATGAGTCTTCATAATATCCTCAGTACAAAGCTGACTTGTCCACACGTCTGAAAAAGAACATTGGAAGATAACATCAGGGTTATGCCTCCATCCATCCATTCATCCAAAGTAAAAACTTATAAGTACTTTATTTCCCTCCTGCTAGATTCACTGGCTTTTATCAGATTGCAAAGTACCTATTTGCCACATACAATAGCATAGTTACACTACTTAATTATGCAACAATTTTACAATGCACTTTTAAATTCATCTGACTTTCTTTGTGCTGTACCTGTTTTCTGGAATAAGATACCCCAGACAAGCAAACTTATTACTAACATCCACAATTTTAAAGGGGTTATCCAGGAATCACAAGACAGACCTTTTTTCTTTCAAAGACCACACCCTGTCTGTCTCCACTTTGGGTGTGGTATTATAGCTTGGCTCCATTCATTTCAATGGAACTGAGCTGCAGAACCACACCCAACCTGGAGACCAGGAAGCAGTCTTTAAAAGAAATTACCACTGTTTTTCAATTCCTGGATAACACCCTTTAAGCATGCCCTTAAAACAAATTTCTTCATTGTCCTAACAGAAGCACAGAATGGATATTTTGGTCCCCTGACCCCACCCTAGGAATGCCCACCTAGAAAAAATAAAACAAAAGATTAGTGCACTGCTGTGCAGTGTACATAAGCCTAGACTACCGTCACTATAGTGACGGGAGTCCCTGCTCCAAGCAGGGCTAAACTGTGCTAGTGGCTATACTGCAAACCCACCCTTCCCTCCCCTTCTTGCTGGGCTGAGCACAATTATTACCCCAGTAACCACCAACAAAGGGGTACTGGGAAGAGCCAATACCAAGTGGCCTGGAGCGTCAAGTTTTATTTAGGCTGAGGTTGCTTGGTTGGTTGGTATCTGGCTGATAATGATAATAGGGGGAACCCCAAGAATTAAAAAAAATGTATAAAAAAAAATGGTGGAGTTTTCAAAAGGCATATTAAAAACACATAATGGGAACAGAGCCTGATTTCTGGTTCCTGTTCTGTCATCTTGTTTTGTATTCCTACCTCTAGGGACTGTAACACTAGGAGCAGGGCTACCAAACATGGACCAGGATGGGAAAGCGGACATCTGCCTAAACTGTATGCAGTAAACAGCCATCTGTATAGACAGCATTGTGTCAGCTTGCTGCGAATTTGGAAACCTGCAACTGAGCTAAAAGAAAAAAAAAAAAAAAACAGCAAACAATGGAGGGCTTTTTTTTTTTTTTTGCCAATGAAAACAAGTGAAAATTTAGCCTTAATAAACCAGGCAACAACACCACATTAGGGGAGATTTATCAAAACCTGTCAAGAGGAAAAGATGCTGAGTTGCCCATAGCAACCAATCAGATCACTTCTTTCTTTTTAACAAGGCCTCTGAAAAATGAAAGATTTGTTGCTCTGGGCAACTCAGCAACTTTTCCTCTGGACAGGTTTTGATAAATCTCCCCATTGTGTTTTTTTTCTAATCCTTTGTACCCTTCCAGGTTTGTTCACCTGTTCATTAAAAACCAAAGTGAACTGTATTGTCTGTGCAGTGTACTAGCAGATGTTGTGGTCAATACTATGCTCCTTGCATTCTTATAAAGCCAGAGCGGGGTCCTGTCAGGCAGTACTTTGGCCAGTGTAGGGTCCAGGCCGCATGAAGAAACAATGTATTACCCTGTTATGCATAAGTGGCCAATGTGGGGTCCTGGCATACATTAAGAAAAAGCGTCTTGCTCTTGTATTTTAAAGGGGTACTCCACTGGCCAGTGTTCGGAACTAAATGTTCCTAAAGCTGTTTTTGTGCTGTGGGGGTCGGCCACGCCCCACTTGAAGTCATGACCACACCCCTCTATGCAAGTCAATAGGAGGCCCCTGCCATTGACTTGCATATATGGGGCGTGGTCATGACTTTACAAGGGGTGTGGCCGACCCCCACAGCGCGAACAAAGTGTTCGGAACGTTTAGTTCCGAATGCTGGCCAGTGGAGTACACCTTTAAAGCTCCAACTTGCCAGTACATTGCTGGGTTTATGAGTTACAGAACAGATATACATGGCCGGCAGGTGTGAGCATGTGCAGGGCCTTATTAGGCTGAGTAATCTAAGCTGATGGGCTCTATTATGCCAGGAAGTCCTAATGTTTAGCTTGGGCTGAGTAAGGCTAAGTGTTTAGCCTTATTTCTAAGGTTTCTTTCAGATGTCTAATGCTTCTGCCTCTCGTAAGAGGAAATATAAGAGCAAACACAGATACTGCAGGAATTGTGATGAGCCACTGGCAGATAATCTGCCTGAGGATGTTTGTGATGCCTGTTCTGCTCCATTCAGATGCTCACCTTTAGTACAGCACAAGTCAGCCAAGCTGTATCAGTTGTCTACATAGGCATCCTGTAAACTATGCATCCAATATGTGCTGTATATGTAGTTCTGAAAAATCAACTGTCCTAGTAGATGAAGCCAGAAAATGTTTTGCTTGGTTTTGGGAGCATATGAAGGCATATGAGCATATGAGGTGAGGCCTTCAAATAAGCTAAACAGCCTAGGAAACTGATTTATTTTTCTCCTTCAGAGAAAAGTCCATCAAATTTAGACTCTGACTTTGAAATCTAACAGTGGACTTAGACCGGGTCTTAAAGTCCATAATGGAAAAAGCCAGACAAAGGCCAAGACCGAGGATCCAAGTTCAAAATGGCTTACAGGATTGATCCAGCTAAAATGGAACAATGGGAATTACCATTGAGAAAGTAGAACCTGTAGTAGCGAAATCTATTTCTCCATCCGACAACGAGGAGGACATCTCTCTGAAAAGGTCACATACTAACCTAGCAGCTTAAGATTATTCTGCATTATCATCTGTACCAGTGTTCAGGGCAGTGAGGCTGTGGCTAAGCCATCTGTGAGATGTCATGCAAGGCAGAATATATCATCAAGAATTAATTTAGCAAGTCTCTTTCCTAAAGTCAGGAGTTGACTTTCTTTGTGATATTTCTCTTGATGCTCTAAAAATTGCCTCTGAGAATATGGCACTAGCAAATTCCTCACACAGAGACATCAGGTTAAAATCATGGAGTGGGGATATAGCTCAAAGCACAAATTTTCGTGCTCCCCCTTTGAACCTAGAAATTGTTGTAAACTAAGAAGCAGAGGAGGTTTTTGCAGTTGCCAGTTCCAGGAGGGAACAGAAAGAAGGCTTCGTCCACAATATCAATGGGAGGGAAAGAAAAGGCAACCCGATAACACTATCCCTAAATCTGAGTCCTGAAACCGGATGACATCAGTCCCAGGGGGGGCAAGACTACAAAATGGGAGAAGCTGACAACAGATGCCTGGGTTCTGCGCATAATCAGAGAGGGTGAATCGTAGGAATTTCATCACCGACCCAGAGACAAATTTCTTTTAAACAAAGTACAAGATCAGGGGGTCTTGACTCTTTTGCCAAAATTCATTAGCAAGGGGGCACTAAAGCAAGTACTCCATTGCCAAAGCCAGATGAGGAGACTGAAGCACATACCCCAGTGCCAAAGCTAGACCAGAAGTAGCAACTAATTATAGACCTGAACCTAGACAAAATTAAAGATGGACACTATGAAATCGATTTTTGGCATAGTCTGGCCAGGAGAAGTCATGCTTTTTCTTGATCAGAGAGACACCTATTTACATATGTCAATACACAGAGACACCAGAAAATACTTCAGAGTCACAGAAAAAAGAGAACACAAGATTATTCAGGAATAGAGATAATGGATAAAGATAATAGGTTCCACAGACAGACTTCATTTATAGGGATTAACATCAATTTTAAATACTGCAAGGTATACTTAAAGGAGAACTCCAAAATAGAAAAATTGTCGTCCATACTGCCGGCAGTAAAAAAAAATAAAGAGGTAGGTACCTTCCTTCGCTCCCCCGGTGCCTCTGGTAACCCACTCCGGTCTCTGCCGTGATCCTCTTCCTGGTTGCCGGGGCCAATAACGTCACACTTCCCCTCAGCCGAAAAACGAAAATGCAAAAATAAATTGGCCTGCTCCTTTAAGGTCAAAATGGGCTTGGTCCTTAAGGGGTTAAGTGGGAGAACTTGCACTATTGGTGTCTGACTACTTTTTTTCCCCACTGTACATCCAATTTCCCAGTAGTACAGCCTCTATGGTAAGCACCTGCAAGAGACATCTAGTAACTTTGGATCAACTTGACATTTACACTACAAGTCCAAGAAGTGCCTTTGTGCAGTGCACTTGCGCAGCCAGAGACGCAGATCAAGTTTGACTGCCGCGTTTCCCTGCTGTGAGTCCACTCCAGGGGGGATCGGGATGCCGTCCCTGGGCCCAACTTAAAAGAGTCACTAGTCGGTAAGTGCGCTCTCGCAAGGGAGCAAGTCATACACTCATCGTTAGAAGAGGTAAGGTGCCTGCAATTGACTTTATTTATGAAAGGACTAGAATATTGAATATACACTGAAAATACTGTGTGTAATTTGCCTTGGAATAATGTGACCAAAGCCGTTAATACACTACACCTGTGGATTTGAGCACATTCATTTACATATAAATATTATTTTTGGTTCCCTATATCTGTTCTCTTCTGTCTTTTGAAACACAGAAAGCACTATTGTTTTATTTGTTATTATCTTAATAAATTCTAAACCATTTAAGTATACCTTGTAGTATTTTTAATTTATGGTAATCACTATAAATGAAGTCTGTTTGTGGAGCCTAGAGGAGCGAATTTCATCATAGCTATTCCTATTTCCCTATTATCCAAGTACTTATTGGTGGTACTAGGAGTTGGCACTTGGCATTTGTGTAACTGAGCCACTACCTCATATACTTTTTTCTACAAGATAATTCCCTTTAAATTCACAACATTGTCCTTCAGTCTTTTCACTGTGATGAGGATTTTTAGAAAGGTGCTGACTGTTAGCAGCTCGGAGATTACAGAGGCCTCCTTAACCATCTCAAATCAAGATTTCTTCTGTAACAGCAAACCGTTATTATGGTGAACCAAGAAAGAACAACTAGGAATTCCTTACTGAACATCAAGAGGCAGAAGAGGCAGAAAAAAGCACAGGACAATAAAATAATTTTATTGGTATAACGGGGACAACGCGTTTCGACATGAACTCATGCCTTCCTCATGTCCACTCACAATGCCCAAGGGAATGCTTGTTGTGGTACTGTAGCACTGGGTTGAGGTCCTAGTTGTGCAGTGCCTCCGCCAAACCAGCTTTTTTTCTGCCTCTTCTGCCTCTAATTATCATTGGTCCCCACTATTGAGGTCCGATACCAGTAGGAGCGCAGCAGCCAACCACCGCTATTGACCCAACTCGTGCTAACCGCTACACTAATCAACCTACGAGTATACAAGGTGGGTATCTCACTGTGGTGTGGTGAAGGGCACACAGCAGCAGATACCCCTCATCAGGGAGCACCCCCTGTGTTCTTTATCCTTCTCCAAGCATTACTGAACATCAAGTAATCATTACTATTGAAGCTTGGGTGCCATATAGGATAGAAATGGATCTCATGTCCATGGCAGAACCAGTGGTAAATAATCTCCTAGCAGAGGACTCAAGGGGTCCTTGAATTGTCAAGAGGATCTTCTAAGTCGACACATTCTTCTTCTAGGATAGTGCTTGAACCAGAAATATTTCAACATGCTGGTAAACAAATAGGGTATTCTACAAATAGACCTGATAGTGAGACAGAGACTAGCAAGCTGGAGAAGTTCGAGTCTCTGAGGAGATGGCATCCCCCTAAAATTCTAAATGCTTTTGTAGTCGAATGGAATCAGAAATTTGTTTACAACTTTCCTCTGTTTCCGTTAATTTCAGAAGTCCTATCCAAGATCCTAGTGGAGGCACTGACAGATATCCTAATAGCTCCATGCTGGCAGTGGAGGGCTTGGCCTACCATCGTATCATTACTTTTGAAGAGAATGTTCTGGAAGCACCCGTTAGAAACTGATCTTTTACTCCAGAAAGGATTCTTCCACTGTACAACAACCGGTTACATCTTATGGCCTAGTTTCTGTGGGGAACAGACTAAAAGCAGCTTGGGCTCACAGATAAGTACCGTAGGAACTACCTTGCTCTCTTCTGGAAGATCTTTAACAAACTTTGTCTACTCAGGATTGTGGAGAAGGTTTCCATCCTGGTTATAACATGTTGGTCTAGAAGTATCAGTGTCATCTATGCTGCAATTCTGACAGGGTTATCAAAAAGGCTTAAAGGGAAATACATTAAAGGTCCACATGACAGCGATCAATGCTATAACAAATGGACAGTTTTTAAAGAGTACCTGTCATCACAAAAACTTTTAATATGTTGTTAACGTTTTAGAAACAACTTTCTAATACCATGTCATTTAAAAAAATTATATTTATATATTTTGACTTGTAAAAACTGACCACTAGGGGGTCTCCCTCCATGTCCCGGCAGCAAGTCATGCATGAGTCCTAACTCTCATAGTGCAGCCTGGACACTGACGAGCACAGCGCAGCTCCCTGCCTGTCAATCAGCGAGCGAGCACCACAGCTATATTGAACACTGCCTGCAGTGCGCAAGTTTTAAAGGGGATTATGAAAGAAAGACTGGGCAAAAATGAAAAAAGAAAAACAAAGTGGGGGATAAAAAGACAACAAAGAATGGAAATAGTCGCCTAAACAACAAGAATAGAAATGAAACAAAACAAATAGGGTAAGTCAAAAACGGAAAAACATGTTGACCACCGGAGTACCCCTTTAAACATCTCTCTAAGAAATTGCTATTAGGAAAATTTGCAGGTTATGTCATCCAGAGAACCCTCCATAAAAATGTTGGCAAATGGAGTACATTTAAAGGCAGATTAGTTTTTCATACAGAAAATGTCATCATCTGCTAACATAAACGGAGAAACTTTTTATCCAGACTTCTTCCCTGACTCTAATTTAGAAGAATAAATAAAGTTTTATCCATTTTTATATGAAGAGATCTCTCTCTTGTTACCTCTCTCATATGGAAGAAATCAAGGTGAATGAAAGGTCTTAAAGTATCAAAGGATACACTCACCTGAAGAATAAGACCTACAATAATTGAGGCTTGTTCTTTGGAGAGACTTCCTAACCATTATGAGCACATTCTACTACGTCTACCTCCATATCCTCCATTATGGGGATAGAACCTTGATCCAGGGATGTATTCTGATCGCCATATTGGAGTTGGAAATAATTATTTTCCTCTGTTATGGGGCAATTGCCATCAGACTTATGTTTTTTTTTTTTTTGCCTTCCTCTGGATCACCACATAAGGGTTTTAGATTGAACTTAGGCATTATAGGCTTTACATCCAGACTGAAAACCCAGCACAGGGGTCTGCTGTGTTTTTTTAATCTTTGTTATCCCTTCTGTGTTTCCAGTAGGACAATGAGGAAAGCAGAGATTTTTACTAGCCATGCTCTTACTTTCTTCGAATCCAAAAGCAGCACACTAACCCACTCAATAAATTACCGTTTGCATTAGCTGGTCTAGTGAATATGTTTTTTTTTTTTTCCATGTCTGGTTCCTTATAGGGCTTTTGGCCCAATGCTTCAAAGAGAATAAGGTGTCAGGGGACCTGAATATACTTTTGGTGCTGTCTTCAGACTGTAGGAAAGTAAAATTATGGTTATTTTAAAGCTCTACTAATTTAGGAAGGCCTGTAATATTGCCTAATTGGTCTTCACTACTATCACCATTCTTCTATCCCCCAAACTTTCAGCAGTATCCCCCTATGAAGTTGTTTTTATATACAGCAAAATTAAACATACTCTAATGGAAACAGTTAAACGTAAACAAAAATGCATTGTAAACCAAAAAAGTTATCAATTTGGTATCATATTTAACTTGAAACCAGTCTCCCCTTATTTTGTATGCAATACCTGCATGTTCACCAAGATCAAAAGACCCATTAGGTTCCTGGAAATCACTCTCATGATGCATCATATGGCATGAGTCTGTATAGGAAAAGTGGGCAGGGCTATCCTGGAGGTCTGAGTGGTTGTCTTCAGAAAGACCACTATCACTGGCAGCAGGTGACCACACATTCGAATCTGAGGAGGAATCATTAGGTGCCAGCAGGAAAGACAAAAGTGCTTCTTCGTCCTTGGGAGGGTTCTGCATCAGAACAGAAAAATAATAACATACAAAACATAAAAACAAGATAACAATATGGATTCACCATGGATAAATAATTTGATATACTAACATTTGTTTCAGATGTCCAAAAGGGCTCAGCAGATGAACATTCATGACGAAGAATACCATCTTGGCAATCAAACAGTAAATCTAGAAGCTCCAAACTCTGCATACCAGCTTGATTAAATGCATTGGCACCCTATGTATATAATAGAGAAGTTATTGAGCAACTCAAAAAAAATAAAAAATATTTTACAACCTGTACTCATTTAATAATGTATTATTGTTTGTTGGATATTTTTTATACCAAAAGATGTGAATAAACACAAAAACAACAGCTCACCCCACATGCCAGATTGTGACTTGGATCAATACAAAAGGAAACAAGAAGATTTGATCCAGCGCAGCTTGCTTGTGTATACAATCTTTCTTTAGTACAGTAAATCCATTAAGTAGACACAGGTACAGGGAAAAAGTAATGTGTGCTGACTAATGCTGCCAAGAGTGGCTGAAATGGCTTACTTTTGTAAGGGTCATGGCAGGTGGTGGATCCTCTGGGCCTGTGTGGATGATGACGTGAGCCGTGCTAGGGAGCGGAGTCTAAGGTGTCACTGGTTTTCACCAGAGCCCACCGCAAAGCGGGACGATCTTGCTGCGGCAGGTGGCACACAGGTCGCTACCGCTGACACGACCCGTCCACACAGGTTGCTGGGATGAAGCATGGTACAGAAGGATACAGACAAGATGTGGTCAAGATAGCAGATGGACAGGGCAGGTGGCACAGTAGCGGGGTCAGGTCACGGAACAAAGGAACATGACAGGAGAGCGCTCACGGCCAGCGTGTCTGGCCGGAGCGCTGACATTACAACTTTTTCATTGTACAGAGGAAGGGGTCATTGATACATGCCAGTTAGTACCCTGAAACACATCTAGTCTGTATAGACAATAACCAAAACAGAGGGAATATAATGCTGTAAAACAGAAAAAAGGCAGAGCTTCCCATGGGATGGTATTGCTGGTGTAATCAGGTGCGTTCGCATTATATACAATCGGCAGAACTGCTCACCTGATTAGGTTGTGTACCAGCCACAACTGCTATATGTGCATAGATCCAAGAGAGTGGTGCTGCTTCCCCGATTTCATCGTGAAGGGATCTTCAGCCAATTTTGTAGTAGAGCGAGATGCAGGAAAAGGATAGGTAGCACAATCCACTCAGACATCAGTTGAAAGTAAAATTCTTCTTTATTGTAGCCAAATAACAATGCGTTTCGAGGCTAACACGTGCCTCTTCATCAGATGATGTAAGCCTGTTTTACCTGACGAAGAGACGTGTATTAGCCTCGAAACACGTTATTTGGCTTCAATAAAGAAGAATTTTACTTTCAACTGATGTCTGAGTGGATTGCGCTACCTATCTGGTCTTTTCCAGCATCTCGCTCTACTACAAAACAGAGGGAATTCAGACCTCAAGGAGTAAACTTATTAAAATATAATCTTCCAATTATGGAAATGCAGAGAAATAAGATGTAGATAGTTTAAATAGAATATGTGATTTATTAAATAAATATCAATAATATACACTTAGACTGGTATCTGTGCAGGACCCTTGCTACAGATCCAATAAAATCAGTTAAAATAACACTTAAAACATGGTATCAATTCCAGTATTTGTAATAGTCATTACAGCAATTACATTTTCACAGTATGCCACCTTTGTATTGTGTCTCAGTTATAGATCCTTATAGACACATATGATTATATCCAATGATGTAGTCTATGCAAAAAATTCCCAAAAAATAATCCTGTGTGCCAGTAATTAAACTAAGCAGAGTTGCAATGTGAGCGCTGGATGATGCAAAAGTTATAGTATAATTTCACAATGTCCCGTTATCGGGACGTGGCCTTTAGCGGAGGGTATGCGATACAGGTTGGCACGGGCTGTACTCGGCCTGTATGTACAGAGTACCTGTTTCCAGATGCAGATCGTCGCTAGAGGTGTCCTTACAGTGCGCTGGTTCCATGAACTGCAGGGGGATGCCGACTTCTAGCAGCAGGATAATTTTTTAGGATTTTTTTGCATAGACTACATCATTGGATCTAATCATATGTGTCTATAAGGATCTATAACTGAGACACAATACAAAGGTGGCATACTGTGAAAATGTAATTGCTGTAATGATTATTATAAATACTGGCATTGATACTATATTTTAAATGTTATTTTAACAAATTTTACTGGATCTGTAGCAAGGGTCCTGCACAGATACCAGTCTATGTGTATATTATTGATTTTTATTTAATAAATCACATATTTTATTTAAACCAGCTACATCTTATTTCTCTGCATTTCCATAATTGGAAGATTACATTTTAATATGTAATAAGTTTACACCTTGAGGTCTGAATTCCCTCTGTTTTGGTTATTATTATTTTTTTTGGCACTTTTGGGTATAGTGCAACTCAGTACCTCAGTCTAGACTCAACATATTTATATTAGTGTGCAGCCACCCAATTCATGTTTTAGTCTGAATAGACACCTAATACGTACTGCTACCATTGGATTGCTACGCTCCAAATGAAGTTCCAGTTTGCTCCACCACTCGGGCAGACTCAATCCAGGATTGTGATTTAGCGCTTACCAATGCTATTAGCGCTTACCAGCTGCACTCCTGTGACATCAGAAGCCACTCCTGTCCTTGCCAGCCACGATCCTGTAACATGAGTGATACAAGTCTCACCGCCAACTGCTCACCTCTCGCAGACTCTGCCAAGCCTGCACCAACTAGAGGTCTTTCAAGGTGAGAGGTACAGAGTACCAGCTACTTCTTCGCATGCAAGCATTTGTTCGGCTCCTGCCATCTATATAATTATTGTGCCAGCAATTAATGCCCCATCAAGGATGGTTGCCTTAATCAGAACTGGTTACAAAACATTTTTTTGGCATTTTGCACAGTAATAATACAGTTTTCATGAGTTTACACACTCATACCGGACTATCAGATGCCGGACAATCATATCTACATCTTAAACAGTTTTATTGTTTAAATCTGCCGGGATCTACAGTGTATGCCATTTACATGTTTATCATATAACAAATCATATAATTTTTATCTTACATTGTGTATATATATTGGCAACAGTTATATCTAAATGTGTATGGAGCTACTGTATATCATTCTCTTCTAACAGCAGTACAGCGTATATACTAGGTGTTTTATATGAATTTACATCTAACTATTTTCCTCACAAGGGCCCTGTGTTGAGATAGTATTATTCATATTTTAATATTACATTTAAATCATCTATATTTGAAGCACGGTCTCCTTATCATATATTCATTATTGGGTTCATCATGTACCAGATATTGTAGGTTTGGTTATGTCCTTGGGGTCTGGATCGTTTTATACAATTGTATATCCATTTACGCCATAGGGTATTGGCGAACATCCATAGTCACCTCAGAGTATAGCTGTGAGCTGCACTTTCTAGTTTCTATGTTACTGACTAAATTCTGTGTACTGAGACCAATAGACCTATAATACCAGTATACAAGGAGGTATATTATTACCATACATATTACCATCACACTGTTACTGACCAAATACTGTATACTGAGACCAATATTACCAGGATACAAGGAGGAATATTATCACCATACATATTACCATTACATTGTTAGTGACCAAATCCTGTATACTGAGACCAATATTGCCAATATATACCAGTATACAGGGAGGAATATTATCACCATGCATACTGTATTACCATCATCCCCAAATCCCCAAATCTAGAATGGCCTCCATGTTGGAAAATGCAGTCCAGTGTACATCTTGCACAATGTATGCAATCCTTGAACAGCAGTGTGAGGGTGCATATTGTTGTGCGAGATGTGTGCGAGTTGTTCATTTTGAAGCCCAGATTCTGGAACTAGAGGAGCAACTGGCAACACTGAGATGCATTGACAAGCTAAAGAGGGGTCTCCTGCTCACTGAGCAGGTACTCTCCGGGGTAAAGGAGGGGGAGGATAGTGGGATGTAGATGCAGGACAGTCAGGCAGTTAGCTGGGCTACAGTTAGAAAACAGGGTAGAGGGAAAAGTGTCAAGGAGGCTAGTCCTGAACTGGCACACCCCAACAAGTTTGCCCGATTGGCAGATGAGGGGGATGCCATTTCAGAGATAGCAGTACTGCAGCAGGACTCTGCCTCTGATCGCCAGGAGGGTGTCTGCTCTAGTAAGGAGAGAGGGAGAAGTGCAGGGAAGGCCAGACAGGTACTGGTAGTGGGGGACTCAATTATTAGGGGGACAGACAGGGCGATCTGTCACAAAGACCGTGATCGCCGTACAGTGTATTGTCTTCCTGGCACTCGACTTTGGCAAATCGCGGATCGGGTTGACAGGTTGTTGGGTAGGGCTGGAGAGGACCCAGCAGTAATGGTACATATTGGCACCAATGACAAAGTAAGAGGTAGGTGGAGTGTCCTTAAAAATTATTCCAGGGACTTAGGGTGCAAGCTTAAGCCAAGGACCTCCAAGGTAATATTTTCCGAAATATTACCTGTACCTCGAGCCACACCAGAGAGGCAGCGGGAGATTAGGGAGGTAAACAAGTGGCTCAGAAGCTGGTGTAGGAAGGAGGGGTTTGGGTTCATGGAGAACTGGGCGGACCTCGCAGTCAGATACCAGCTCTCCCGTAGGAACGGGCTGCACATCAATGGAGAGGGTGCAGCTGTGCTTGTTGAGAAGATGGCTAGAAGGGTGGAGGAGTGTTTAAACTAGGGACTGGGGGGGACCTAAAACATAGAGGGGGAAGATAGTGTAGATAGAGAGGGGGAACTTATTAATGTACCTGGGGGTGCAGCGGAGGGAGGGGTTAGAATAGTTAATAGGGATAGGTGTCATAGGGAAAAAAACATACACCATTGAATTGCATGTTGTCTAATGCCAGAAGTTTGACCAATAAAACTGACGAACTCGAGTTGAAAATGTCTGAGCAGGATTATGACATAGTGGGTATAACAGAGATTGATTGGACGATAGCTGTGACTGGGCTGTGAACATACAGGGTTATAGTCTATTCAGGAAGGATCGGACAAAATGCAAAGGGGGAGGGGTTTGTCTTTATGTAAAGTGCAGTCTGAAGGCCGCACTGTGGGAGGATATACGGGAGGGAAACGATAATGTGGAGTCACTATGGGTAGAAATATATGGAGATAAAAATAAAAAAAATTCTGATAGGGGTTTGCTATAAGCCACCAAACATAATGGAAGAGGCAGATGATCAATTACTGAGGCAAATAAACAAGGCAGCAAATCAAAATGATGTGATAATAATGTGGGACTTTAGCTATCCTGTTATAAACTGGGAGACTAAGTCCTGTGAATCTCATAAAGGAAACAGGTTTCTGACTATAGCTAAAGACAATTATCTGTCCCAAATGGTGCAGGGCCTGACCAGAGGGGGCGCCCTACTAGATTTAATATTAACCACAGACCTGACAGAGTAAGTAATGTGCAAGTAGAAGGACACCTAGGAAATAGTGATCATAATATAATACATTATAACTTGTTCTTCAATAAGGGAATCTCTCGAGGGGGTCACAAAAACAATGAACTTTAGGAAGGCAAAGTCCGATCAACTCGATCAAAAATATAAAATGGGATAATGTCCTCAAAAACAAGAATACTGACACTAAATGGGAGACTTTTAAAAATATCTTAAATTCTCACTGCAAGATGTATATACCTTATGGGAATAAAAGGGTCAGAAATAATAGAAAACCAATATGGATGAATAGGAATGTTAAGGGGGAAATAAATGCCAAAAATAAAGCATTTAAACTACTAAAACAGGACAGCAGTGAAGAGGCATTAAAAAGCTATAGAGAAAAATGTAAAATATGTAAAAAAAAGATAAAAGCCACAATAATAGAGACATTGCCAAAGAGAGTAAAACTAACCCCAAAATGTTCTTTAACTATATAAATAGCAAAAAGGTCAAAAATGAAAGTGTGGGCCCTTTAAAAAAATCATGAGGTGAAATTATAAATGGGGATAGGGAAAAAGAAAATATATTAAACACATGTTTCTCCACTGTATTCACTGAGGAAAATGAAATACAGCGAGATAAGGTAAACTCCCCAGTATAGTTCACCTGTCTAACCCAGAAAGAAGTACAGTGCCACCTACAAAAAATCAAAATAGACAAATCACCAGGTCCAGATGGCATTCACCCCCGTGTTCTAAAGGAATTAAGTAATGTAATAGACAGACCCCTATTTTCAATATTCAGGGACTCTATAGGGACAGGGACTGTTACCCAGGACTGGCGCATGGCAAATTTTCTGCCAATATTTAAAAAGGGGTCAAAAAGTTATCCCGGGAATTATAGACCTGTCAGTTTAACCTCTGTAGAATGTAAATTGTTTGAGGGTTTTCTAAGGGATGCTATTTTGGAGTATCTTGATAAAAATAAATGTGTGACTCCATATCAGCATGGCTTTATGAAGGATCGGTCCTGTCAAACTAACCTGATCAGCTTTTATGAGGAGGTGAGCTCCAGACTGGACCAGGGGCAATCGCTGGATGTCGTATATCTGGTTTTTCCAAAGCATTTGATACGGTTCCACATAAAAGGTTGGTGCATAAAATAAGAAGGAGTGGGCTGGGGGAGAATGTGTATAAGTGGGTAAGTAACTGGCTCAGTGATAGGAAACAGAGGGTGGTTATTAATGGTACTTATTCGTATTGGGCGACTGTTACTAGTGGGGTACCACAGGGGCATGTCTTGGGTCCTGTCCTATTTAATATATTAATTAATGACCTTGTAGAGGGGTTGAATAGTAAAAGTAGCAATCTTTGCAGATGATACTAAACTCTGTAAAGCGGTAAACACTATAGAGGACAGTGCACTGTTACAAATGGATCTGGATAGGTTGGAAGTTTGGGCAGGGAAGTGGCAGATGAGGTTCAACACTGATAAATGTAAAGTAATGCACATGGGGAAGAAAAATAAGGGCTGGGATTATGTATTAAATGGGAGAACACTTGGGACGACTGATGTGGAAAAGGACTTGGGAGTCTTAGTTAACGGTAAATTTAGCTTTAGTGACCAGTGTCGGGCAGCTGCTGCCAAGGCAAATAAAATCATGGGGTGCATCAATAGGGGCATAGATGCCCATGAAAAGGAAATAATTCTACCGCTGTACAAATCACTAGTCAGACCACACATAGAATACTGTGTACAGTACTGGGCACTAGTGTACAAGAAAGATATAGTAAAGCTGAAAAGGGTTCAAAGACGGGCAACCAGGGTAATACGGGGAATAAGAGGACTACAGTACCCAGAAAGATTATCAGCATTAGGATTATTTAGTTTAGAAAAAAGAAGGCTTAGGGGAGACCTAATAACTATGTATAAATATATCAGGGGACAGTACAGAGATCTCTCCCATGATCTATTTATACCCAGGACTGTATCTATAACAAGGGGGCATCCTCTAAGTCTAGAGGAAAGGAGGTTTCTACACCAGTACAGACAGGGGTTCTTTACTGTAAGAGCAGTGAGATTTTGGAATTCTCTGCCTGGAGGTGGTCATGGTGAACTCTGTAAAAGAGTTCAAAAAGAGGCTGGATTTATTTTTGGAGAATAATAACATCGCTGGTTATGTATACTAGATTTACAGGGACAGAACGTTGATCCAGGGATTTATTCTGACTGCCATATTGGGAGTCGTGAAGGAATTTTTTGCCTTCCTCTGAATCAACTCAGTGGGGACTCGTTAGGGATATAGGTTGAGCTTGATGGACTCTAGTCTTTTTTCAACCTTATGAACTATGAACTATGATCATACTGTAACTGACCAAATCCTGTATACTGAGAACAATATTACCAATATTACTCCTTGTATACTTGTGTTATTGGTAATATTGGTCTCAGTATACATATTAGCATCACATTGTTACTGACCAAATCCTATATAATGAGACCAATATTGCCAATATATACCAGTATACAGGGAGGAATATTATCACCATATATATTACCATCATACTGTTACTGACCAAATCCTGTATACTGAGACCAATATTACCAATAACACAAGTATACAAGGAGTAATATTATCAGTATGCATATTACCATAACATTGTAACTGACCAAATCCTGTAAACTGAGGCCAATATTACCAATAATACCAGTACACAAGGAGAAATATTATCCCCATACATATTACCATCATAGTGTTACTGACCTAATCCTTTATGATAAGACCAATATTACCAATTATACCAGTATACAAGGAATATTATCACCATACTTATTACCATCATACTGTTACTGACCAAATCCTATATACTGAGACCAATATTACCAATTATACCAGTATACAAGAAGGAAATATTCCCCCCATACAGTGACCATATGGTGGGAAATATAAGCTCTACACAGGCTGTGTATATTATATAAATGATTACATACATTTACATCAAAGCTGACCCTATAGTGTGCCTCCAGCTGTTTGTCCCCTGTGTCCTGCTTGCAGCAGCAATCCGCCGCTACCAGCAGCAACACAGCGATGTCTGAGTACACTGCGAATGTGCACTGCGACTCGTCTATCCCTGTGCGGCTGCTCGTAGCGGCGGATTGCTGCTGCAAGCAGGACACGGGGAAAAAAGCTGGAAGCACACTATAGGGTATGGTCATCGGCGGATCAGGAGCGTAAAATACGCATCTGATTCATTATTTGTGACCCTACCCTTAATGAAACAGTTGGATAAACCCTTAACATTACAATAGTTTATTTTTGGTTGTCAAAAGATTTTATTAAGTTTATTAAGCTTTGTTACTTTTGGTTCAATATAATATCATCCAGCTTAGAATAAAAGGTGCAAAATAGCACAAGGTACAAAAGGAAGAACAAGCTTCACATAAGTTTCAAATAACAATCAATAACATACAGGTGTTCGGATGAATAAACCGTTAAAAAGCCCAAATAAGGGCAAGACAGAAACAAAAAGTGGAGAAAGAAGAATAAAGAGAGAGCAGAGATTAACCTCTTCAGGACCAAGCCCATTTTGGCCTTAAGGACCGGAGCGTTTTTTGCACATCTGACCACTGTCACTTTAAACATTAAAGGAGTAGTCCAGTGGTGACTCAGTGGTTAACAACTTGTCCCCTATTCTAAGGATAGGGGAAAAGTTGCAGATCGCGGGGGGTCCGACCGCTGGGGCCCCCCGCGATCTCCTGTACGGAGCCCCGACAGCCCGCGGGAAGGGGGCGTGTTGACCTCCGCACGAAGCGGCGGCCGACACGCCCCCTCAATACAACTCTATGGCAGAGTCACCCGCTATCTGGCCGGAGAGCCTGGCCCCCGTACAGAGAGATCGCAGGGGGCCCCAGCGGTCGGACCCCCCACGATTTCAAACTTATCCCCTATCCTTAGGATAGGGGATACGTTTTTCACCCCTAGACTACCCCTTTAATAACTCTGGAATGCTTTTAGTTATCATTCTGATTCTGAGATTGTTTTTTCGTGACATATTCTACTTTAACACAGTGGTAAAATTTCGTGGTAACTTGCATCCTTTCTTGGTGAAAAATCCCCAAATTTCATGAAAAAATTTAAAATTTTGCATTTTTCAAACTTTGAAGCTCTCTGCTTGTAAGGAAAATGGATATTCCAATTTATTTTTTTATTATTCACATATACAATATGTCTACTTTATGTTTGCATCATAAAATGTATGAGTTTTTGCTTTTGGAAGACACCAGAGGGCTTCAAAGTTCAGCAGCAATTTTCCAATTTTTCACAAAATTTTCAAACTCGCTATTTTTCAGAGACCAGTTCAGGTTTGAAGTGGATTTGAAGGGTCTTCATATTAGAAATACCCCACAAATTACCCCATTATAAAAACTGCACCCCCCAAAGTATTCAAAATGACATTCAGTCAGTGTTTTAACCCTTTAAGTGTTTCACAGGAATAGCAGCAAAGTGAAGGAGAAAATTCAAAATCTTCATTTTTTACACTCGCATGTTCTTGTAGACCCAATTTTTGAATTTTTGCAAGGGGTAAAAGGAGAAAATTTTTACTAGTATTTGTAGCCCAATTTCTCTTGAGTAAGCACATACCTCAAATGTCTATGTTAATTGTTCGGCGGGCGCAGTAGAGGGCTCAGAAGCGAAGGAGCGACAAGGGGATTTTGGAGAGAACATTTTTCTGAAATGGTTTTTGGGGGGCATGTCACCTTTAGGAAGCCCCTAGGGTGTCAAAACAGCAAAAAAAAAAAAAAACATGGCATACCATTTTGGAAACTAGACCTCTTGGGGAACATAACAAGGGGTAAAGTGAACCTTAATACCCCACAGGGGTTTCATGACTTTTGCAAATGTAAAAAAAATTAAAAAAATTTACCTAAAATGCTTGTTTTCACAAAAATTTTACATTTTTGAAAAGGGTAATAGTAGAAAATACCCCCCAAAATTTGAAGCCCAATTTCTCCCGATTCAGAAAACACCCCATATGGGGGTAAAAAGTGCTCTGCTGGCGCACTACAGGTCTCAGAAGAGAAGGAGTCACATTTCGCTTTTTGGAAGCAAATTTTGCTCTGGGGGCATGCCGCATTTAGCGAGCCCCTATGGTGCCAGGACATCAAAAAAAAAACACATGGCATACCATTTTGGAAACTAGACCCCTTGGGGAACATAACAAGGGGTAAAGTGAACCTTAATACCCCACAGGGGTTTCATGACTTTTGCAAATGTAAAAAAAAAAAAAATTATCTCAAATGCTTGTTTTCCCAAAAATTTTACATTTTTGAAAAGGGTAATAGCAGAAAATACCCCCCAAAATTTGAAGCCCAATTTCTCCCGATTCAGAAAACACCCCATATGGGGGTAAAAAGTGCTCTGCTGGCGCACTACAGGTCTCAGAAGAGAAGGAGTCACATTTTGGCTTTTTGGAAGCAAATTTTGCTCTGGGGGCATGCCTCATTTAGGAAGCCCCTGTGGTGCCAGGACAGCAAAAAATAAACCACATGGCATTACATTTTGGAAACTAGACCCCTCGGGGAACGTAACAGTGTTACAGTGATTACTTACACCTTACAGGTTTTTTGAACAGTGGGCCATAAAAGTGAAAAATTTAATTTTTTTTGCACTATATTGATAGTTTTAACCCAAATGTTTCATTTTCACATTGGGTAATAGGGCAAAAGGCCCCCCAAAATTGTAGAATAACTTCGTCTGAGAAAAAAAATACCCCATATGTGGATGTAAATTGCTCTGTGGACACACTGCAATGCTCAGAATGGAAGGAGTGAAAATCTTGTTGAAATTGAAGTTGGGGGTCATGTGCATTTATAAAGCCCCCAACAGCAAAAAAAAAAACTAACATTTGTGACACCATTTTAGAAACTACACCCCTCAATGAATGTAACAAGGGGTACAATGGGAAATAATACCTCACAGGTTTTTTGAAAAGTGGGCCATAAATTGAAAAATTTGATTTTTTTACACTAAAATGCTGGGGTTACCCAATTTTTTACATTTTCACAAGGGGTAATATGAGGAATTGGGTTACAAATTTTGGAGGGTTTTTTCCCCTGACTATAAAAATACATCCACATATGGGGTAACGTGCTGGACGGGCGCACAACAAGGCTCAGAAGTCATAGAGGTCACTTTGTATTTGTGGCCTATGGCATATCAGTAGCTGACGGTTACATACATTCCGAAGAAAATACAAAAATGAAACACCCAAATGTGACACCATTACAGAAAGTACCCACTCTGAGGAATGGGTATAGGGGTAAAGAGGACATTTCTAACGCACAGGTGTTTCCTAAATTTATTTTCCAGGAATGGATGAAGGGTAGCTTTTGAAAATTGCAATTTTCAACCTATGCTCTGCTTCATTTTTCTGGGAACAACTAATATGTGACTCCGAGTTGTCGCCTGGAAATACGACAGAGCTCAGCGAGAACTCTTCGCATTTGAGGCGGATGTTTGTTATGGACCTAACAGTTGCATACATTCAGAGGAAAATACAAGAAAGGAACACTCATATGTGAGATTATTACAAACAGTACACCCCCTAGGGAAGGTGTATAGGGTGAAGTGGAGATTTGGAACAGATGGGTGTTCCCTTCATTTATTTTCCAGGAATGGATGAAGAGTACTATGGGGGGAAGAAAATTGCAATTTTAGTACTGATATGCCAATTATTTTCCCAGAATGATGACCCAGAGTACAGCCAAAAGTAAAAATGATGCCCGCCCCCAAACCCTATACTCTGAATCATCATTCTGGGAAGGGGATGTGTGGGGCCGTCCCTATTCTGTTACCTCAAATGCGCAACCCGCTCAGGTGGGGAGAGAGAGCGTTGCGCATTTGAGGCAACTGCAAACCTCCAATGCTGTTGACTCTGTGTCCCATGACCCATTTTTTAGGGGGAAGAAGAAAAAAAAAGATATTGGGGGTATTGAGAAAATTTTTTTTTTTTTTTTTTTTTTTTTGGGGGGGGGGGGGGGGGGGGGGGGGGTTGGGGGTTGGTATAAAATTTGGAAGACAATGTACCCTGGACTGGAACATTGGAGTCGAATTGTGGGGAATGAAAATTAGGGCAAAGGACGGAAAATGTAGTACTCCATGGAAGTGTGATACTCCCTGAAGCAGCCTATGCAGAGGCCCGGATGATCAGGGCAAGTGTCGCATTGAGTGGTGGTGTCCTTCCGAATCCCCCTCTTGCGACACACTCTGCATTTCTTCTGAGATCGTCCCTTCTTTCCAGTGTGGGGGATCACACCTGGAAAGTGTTGGCCGGGGACGATGCGGGGACCTGAAGTTCCATAGGTGCTCTGACCCACTCTTTGGCGGTCACCATAGATGAGGGCCTTTAGAACTTCCTCTTGGAACTCCAGGTATGTCCCTGTGTTGCCAGCGTTCTTGTACAGTACAAAAGAGTTGTACATGGCAACCTGTACCAAGTAGACCGCAACTTTTTTGTACCATATCTTTGTTTTCCGCATGGCATTATATGGCTTGAGGACTTGATCAGAAAGATCAACTCCCCCCATATACCGATTGTAGTCCAGAATACAATCGGGCTTGAGGACCGGTCCCACGGTACCTCGCACAGGGACAGGGGTGCTGCCATGCCCATGAATTGTGGTGAGCATAAGGACATCCCTCTTGTCCTTATACCGGACCAACAACAGGTTCTCATGGCAAAAGGCACGGACTCACCCCGGGGGATAGGAGTCTGCAGGGGATAGGAAGGAAGGCCTCTTTGATTCTTCCGGACTGTCCCACAAGCGACCGTGGATCTGTCGGCGAGGGATGTGAAGAGAGGGATACTAGTATAAAAGTTATCCACGTAAAGGTGGTAACCTTTATCTAGCAATGGGTGCAAAAGGCCCCAAACGATTTTCCCGCTAACACCCAGAGTGGGGGAACAATCTGGAGGTTCAATGCGGGAATCTCATCCCTCATACACCATAAACTTGCAAGTGTACCCGGAGGTACTCTCGCAAAGTTTATACATCTTCACGCCATACCGCACTCGCTTGGTCGGGATGTATTGCCGGAAGCTGAGTCTCCCCTTAAAGCTGATGAGCGACTCATCAATAGCGACCTCCCTTCCAGGGACATAGGCCTCCCAAAATCTGGCCTCGAAGTGATTGATGACCGGCCTGATTTTATACAGGCGGTCATACGCGGGATCAGTTCGGGGGGGACATGCCACATTATCAGCATAATGCAAACATCTCCGAATGGCCTCGAACCGGGAACGTGCCATGGCCATACTGTAGAGGGGTGTCTGGTAAAAGACGTCCCCACTCCAATATTGCCTGATACTGGGTTTTTTAAGTAGACCCATATGCAGCACGAGGCCCCAAAAGGTCCACATTTCGGCTGCATCGACTGGAGTCCAGTCGCCGGGTCTAGCTAAAAGTGAGCCCGGGTTAGCGGCGACGAACTGTTGGGCGTACAGATTCATCTCTGTAACCATTAGATTAACAAAGTCGTCACTGAAAAAATGACCGAAAAAGTCCTTTTCAGTGAACCCGGCGATGTTAATCTTGATTCCTGAGTCGCCAACAAACTCAGGAATCACGGGCTCGTGGTCCGAAGGCTCAGCCCAGTCAAGTTCTCTGGTACGAGGTACCAGTGACCTTGGCAGGGGGGCTTCACTAGTATGAGCGCCAGGGGGACTCATACTAGCATGGGGCACAGGGTCAAGGGCAGAGGAGGTTTGCGGCACCGCACGGCGGCGTCTCCGCCGCCTTGGTGGCTCATCATCAGAACTAGATGATGAGGAGGACGATGAAATAAGGAAGGTGGGGTCTTCATCGTCCTCTGAGCCGCTCTCGGTGTCGGAGGCAATTATGGCATATGCCTCCTCCGCCAAAAACGCTTTGCGGGCCATTTCCCTACTCTAATGGGGATACGGGTATGTGTGTGTGTGGGGGGGGGGGAAACTTTATTGGTGTGTGTGCTGCGTGTGGTGTGGTGCGATACTACCTCCCTAACCCGCCCTAACCCGACCTAACCTAACTAAACTAACCTAACTAAACTAACCCGCCCTAACAGAAAAAAAAATAAAAATGGGACTTTAAAAAAAAAAAAAAAAAAAGGGACTTCTAGCGCAAAAATACCCTGCGCCCAAAAAAAAGTGTTTATCTAATCAGTGGTGTGCGCACTGATTAGCGCTTGTGGCGGCAGGGGGCGCAGAAGTCAGAGGGGGGTCCGGCCACTCAGCCCAGAACAGTGGCTGGTGGCTTGTACACAGACCCCCACACAAAAACCCGAAAAATTAAATAAAAAAACGCTTAACCCCGAAAAAAATGCACCCGCCTGAACCAAAAAAAAAACGCTGATCAGTGATAAATCACCGACAGCGGTGGGACAGGCTGCACACACAGGTACGGTCCGTCCACACAGTACATGCCTGCTACTGGTGGCACGGACCGCCTATGGGTGCAAAAACAAAAAAATACGCGTTAAGCGAAAAAAGTGCCTTTACCACAAAAAAAAAAACGCTGATCAGTGATAAATCACTGACAGCGGTGAGGCACGCCGCACACACAGGTAAGGTCCGGCCACACAGTACATGCCTGCTACTGGTGGCACGGACCGCCTATGGGTGAAAAAAAAACGCTAGAAAACACGTAAAAAAGCGCCGGCACCACAAAAAAAAAACGCTGATCAGTACTACGGGACTGATCAGCGGCGGGTGGGCTTTAACAAACGGTGGCGGACCGCTCTTTTATAACTAAGAGGTTCCGCACACATGCCTAGGGAAAAAAAAAAAAAAAGATCTGCGCCCAAAAAAAAGGCTGGCGGCAGACCGCAGCGACCCAGCAGGGCCGGGGTCAAGCAGCTAAAGGTGCTACGGACCCACGGACACCCACTGAGGTACGCCGGGAAAAAAAATAATAAAACTTTTTTTTTTTTTAACCCTAACCTGTCCCTACCTAAATCTAAAGCTATCCCTGGGGATTTCTGTACCAAGGGGCCACAGAAAGGGGGCAAGGGGCACTTTTTTTTTACTGAGGGGATGGTGGGCAGCACGGGGCTCCGTCCTGCACACCAGATCTGAGTGGAATGGCGGGCAGAACGGAGCAACGTGCTCCTAGCCCCCACCATCCCCTCCCATTACACTGTGATTGGTGTGGCCACTTTATCTATAAGAATACTATAAAATAGTAATTGACCATTATAAAATTTAAATTTGCCCTAACTCCAAAGGTACAAAGGTGCATAAGCAGTTTTAGCTAAAAACAAAAACAAAAAAAGCCAAAAACAAAAAAAAGTTACAAATTTCTGTGCATATTTAGACATACCAGGAATATGTTCCATCAATATGTCATAAGTGGGGGACATAATCACATTGACATGTGTTTGAGAAAATAACATATGAAAGATTTGTCTCCAAAGCAAAGAACCTTGGGGCAGGTCCACCATATACAGTATTAAAATGAGAACCCACAGCACCAAAATAATGAAAACACAAAAGCAAATGGCCCAGGACCATTTTAGCAATACAGTCAAGGACTAAATACCAAGGCAAAAATACTTTGTAATTAGCTTTGACACTTTAGCAGTCTTTTCCACCATATCTTTTTCTGTGGGACCGTGGCAAAGTCTACTGTAAAGATGAGCCACTGGTACTAATCAAGCTGCATGATAATATTTAGTAATATGAGAAAGACACAACCCCCACCCCATCCACTTTACAAACATACAAAGTACTCCAGGATAAATTCAATTCCAATAACATTCCATGGGGACCATTATTAGTATAATATAAAGACTCAAATGTAGAAGACAATTTATCTTTGCATTTGAACATTTTGAGCAAGTTTTTTTTTTTTGTTAGGTTTTTTTTATGTAGAAAACTGTTTATTTATACCTTTCAAAATATTTTTACAGATAACTTTGTATCAAGCAGGGAGATATTAGTTCCTGGACTTTGCTCCTAAAGTGTATGCGTGTATCATGCAGATGATTAACACATGGTCCAAAGGTTAAATAAAATGAAAACATTAAAGGGGTATTCCAGGAAAAAAACATTTTTTTTTTTTATATCAACTGGCTCCAGAAAGTTAAACAGATTTGTAGATTACTTCTATTAAAAAATCTTAATCCTTCCAATAATTATCAGCTGCTGAAGTTGAGTTGTTCTTTTCTGTCTGTCAACTGTGCTCTCTGCTGACATCTCTGCTTGTCTTGGGAACTGCACAGAGAAGAAGAGGTTTGCTATGGGGATTTGCTTCTACTCTGGACAGTTCCCGAGACCCCAAGACAGGTGTCATCAGAGAGCACCTAGACAGAAAAGAATAAATCAACTTCAGCAGCTCATAAGTACTGAAAGGATTTAGATTTTTTTATAGAAGTAATTTACAAATCTTTTTTCCTGGATAACCCCTTTAATGTTTCTAGTTATGTCTACCTATGTTAGAGCAAATAACAGCACAGTTGAATGACAAACAATAGAGGAAAAAGTAAAAATGTGCTTTTCCATATAAACCTATGTAAACGATAGACACATAAATAGAAATATACATTATAATTCCTCGCCATTCTACCATGTAGGTAATTCACATTTATGTGACAGTAAATCTGGTCAGATGTAAAATCACTTCATTCTAAACATATTCAGCTTAAAGCGTACCTGTCATAATGTAAAAAAAAAAAAAAGTGATGTTATTTAGTACCTAATCCTGATCATGTACATCTCATTTGTATGTGTCTAGGACCTATATATACCTAACAAATAGCATTTATATGTTGCTCACTTGCTTTGCCTTCTTGCCTTGTGGAGGGGTCCATGTCCATCTCTCTCCCTCAAAGAGGAAGAATCATTTGCTCTGAGCCTGGGAGCAGTCTGCAAATCACTGCACAGTAGTTTCTATGCATACATTTTCTATCTGTTCCTAGTAAAGAGGGATTCTAGTCAACATTGCTTGTCACTATGTGTGCCATTCAGCTTTCACAGACTCCTGAATGTCTGATCAGCTTCTTTGTCATTCAGGAGACAAAGAAAGCTTTGGCTGTTCAAGGATGCTGGGAGTTGTAGTTTTGCATTGCAACAGCTGGAGCTGCAGTGTTCGTAAAACACTGTGTTAGAGCGGTGTTGTTTTTAGCTGTTGCAAAACTACAATTCCCAGCATGCCTACACATCCTTTGTTTGTAGCTTTGCAAGAGCTGGAGGCACACAGCCGGAGAATACACAGCTCTAAAACAGAGTTTTAGGGTATGTTCACACGGAGGAATTGGCGAGGAATTTTCGCATAAAAATTCCGTCACGGAATGTCCGTCTTCTTTCTGCACGGAATTCCGTGCAGAATTCCACGTGGAAATATAATTGTAATCTTTAGAAAATCCTCCAGTGGTTGACGGGATGCAAGGCACTGAACACAGTAGAAGGGAACTGACGTTTCACCCATAATGCAACGAGTTTCACAGTACAACTGCTTCATCAGGTGTGGAAATATAGGAGGAAACTATTCTTTTTTTATTAATTTTTTTTGCTGGACGACAACCACCAATCAGATTTTCCCTTTTTAATTTTTTTGTGCAGAATTTCCGCACAAATTCCACGCAAATTCTGGGCAGAACGGCGTCGGGCTGAAAACAACAATTTCATTGATTTCTATGGGACAAAGACACGGATTGCGCATGAAGAAATAACATTTTCATTCTTCATGCGGAACGGAATTCAGAGACGGAATTCTGCTTGCGGAAATTCCTCAGTGTGAACTGACGATCGAAAATACAGCTAAACTCTATTGGGTTTTTCTCTGCTGACTGAATTGGAGAAGAATAAGCGAGCGGAATTACTTGAGTAAATTCCTCTCCAATTCCTCAGTGTGAACATACCCTTACAAAGATTGCAGCCCCCAGCTGTTGCAAAACTACAACTCACATCATGGGAGTTGTAGTTTAGTAACAGCTGAAAGCTGTAGTGGTGCAATGGTGATCTCCTATACTGATACCAACACACTTTACGGCCAGTATCCAGTATGCTGCAAAATACAGAGTAGTCTGTCTGCATTAAGACCGATGACCCCTAGCGGCAGCTATTTTCTTTTTTTTTTCAGTCAAATTAAGATTTTTTTGTCATCTTATCATCTTATCAGTAGTACTACATAATATTTAAAAAAAATTAATAATGACAGTGCCTCTTTAAAGAGTACCTGTCACCAAAACAAACCTTTAATATAGCGTTCTTTAAGTAATTATAAGACACTTTAATATGTACTTGTTGTTAAAATTCTCAACCTTTATATGTTTTTAATCGCACTGAAAAAACGAGGCACAGCTCACACGAGGCACAGCTCACACAGGCTTCAGTGATGTTGCGCCTGCTGGGGAACACCCACTTTCTCCTGCTGGGAGCTCACACAATGTGAGCAAGGGGAAAGGTATAATACAGAGCTTTTTAAAGCTCAGAATTTTTTTTATTAAGGGCAGGACGGATGTTAGGATTAGTTAGGGAATATAATAAGGGGTGAAAAGGAAAAATGTTTCACTTGTATTTGAAACCCAATTTTTCTCGCGTAAGGACATACCTCATATGTCCATGTAAAGTGTTCTGCGGGCGCAGTAGAGGGCTCAGAAGGGAAGGAGCGACAAATGTTTTTTGGGGGGCATGTCACCTTTAGGAAGCCCCTATGGTGCCAGAACATCAAAAATAAAACCACATGGCATACCATTTTGGAAACTAGACCCCTCGGGGAACATACCAAGGGGTAAAGTGATCCTTAATACCCCACAGGTGATTCACGACTTTTGCATATATAAAAAAAAAAAATTTCCTAAAATGCTTGGTTTCCCAAACGTTTTACATTTTTAAAATGGGTAATAGCAGAAAATACCCCCCAAAATTTGAAGCCCAATTTCTCCCGATTCAGAAAACACCCCACATGGGGGTGAAAAGTGCTCTGCTGGTTCACTACAGGTCTAGGAAGAGAAGGAGTCACATATGGCTTTTTGAAAGCAAATTTGGCTCTGGAGGCATGCCGCATTTAGGAATCCCCTATGGTGCCAGAACAGCAAAAACCCTACATGGCATACTATTTTGGAAACTAAACCCCTCGGGAAATGTAACAAGGGGTAAAGTGAACCTTAATACCCCACAGGTGTTTCACGACTTTTGCATATGTAAAAAATTTATTTTTTTTCCTAAAATGCTTGGTTTCCCAAAAGTTTAACATTTTAAAAAAGGGTAATAGCAGAAAATTCCCCACAAAATTTGAAGCCCAATTTCTCCGATTCAGAAAACACCCCATATGGGGGTGAAAAGTGCTCTGCTGGCGCACTACAGGTCTCAGAAGAGAAGGAGTCACATTTGGCTTTTTGAAAGCAAATTTGGCTCTGGGGGCATGCCGCATTTAGGAAGCCCCTATGGTGCCAGAACAGCAAAAAAAAACTACATGGCATACTATTTTGGAAACTAGACCCCTAGGGGAATGTAACAAGGGGTAAAGGGAACCTTAATACCCCACAGGTGTTTCACGACTTTTGCATATGTAAAAAAAAAAAAAAAATTTCTTAAAATGCTTGGTTTCCCAAAAATTTTACATTTTTAAAAAGGATAAAAGCAGAAAATACTCCCCAAAATTTGTAACACAATTTCTCCCGAGAACGGCGATACCCCATATGTGACCCTTAACTGTTGCCTTGAAATACGACAGGGCTCCAAAGTGAGAGCGCCATGCGCATTTGAGGTCTGAATTAGGGATTTTCATAGGGGTGGACATAGGGGTATTCTACGCCAGTGATTCCCAAACAGGGTGCCTCCAGCTGTTGTAAAACTCCCAGCATGCCTGGACAGTCAGTGGCTGTCTGGTAATACTGGGAGTAGTTGTTTTGCAACAGCTGGAGGCTCCGTTTTGGAAACAGTGGCGTACCAGACATTTTTCATTTTTATTGGGGAGGGGGGCTGTGTAGGGGTATGTGTATATGTAGTGTTTTTTACTTTTTATTTTGTGTTAGTGTAGTGTAATGTAGTGTTTTTAGGGTACAGTTGCACGGGCAGGGGTTCACAGTAGTCTCTCGCTGGCAGTTTGAGCTGCGGCAGAAAATTTGCCGCAGCTCAAACTTGCAGTCGGATACTTCCTGTAAACCTCCGCCCATGTGAGTGTACCCTGTGCAAAACTACAGCTCCAAGCATGTACGGTCTATCAGTGCATGCTGGGAGTTGTAGTTTTGCAACAGCTGGAGGCACACTGGTTGTGAAACACCGAGTTTGGTAACAAACTCAGTGTTTTGCAACCAGTGTGCCTTCAGCTGTTGCAAAAGCTACAACCCCCAGCATGTACGGACAGTGGAAGGGCATGCTGGGACTTGTAGTCATGCAACAGCTGGAGGCATACTACTTTCGCTGGGATGCTGGGGATTGTAGTTATGCAACAGCTGGAGACACACTGGTTTGCTGTTTAACTCAGTGTTTCACAACCAGTGTGCCTCCAGCTGTTGCAAAACCACAACTCCCAGCATGTACGGTGCATGCTGGGAGTTGTAGTTTGCAACAGCTGGAGGCACACCGGTCGAGAAAAAACTGAGTTAGGTAAAAAAAACTCTGAGTTTCACAACCAGTGGGCCTTCAGCAGTTGCAGTTCATAAGTTCCAGCATGCCCATAAGGGAATGCTGTGAGTTGTGGTGGTCTGCCTCCTGCTCTTGCATAACTACAGCTCCCAGCATGCCCTTTTTGCATGCTGCGAGCTGTTGCTAAGCAACAGCAGGAGGCTCTCACTCACCTCCTATGGCTGCAAGCCGCCGCTTCAGGCCAGTCCCTCGCCGCCGCCGCTCCTGTGGCCCCGATCCCAACTGGGACGCCGGGGATCGGGGTCCCCAGCTGCCGGGGTCCACTTCCCGCACCCGCTCATGTCCTCCGGAAGAGGGGCGGAGCGGGTTGTGGGAGTGACACCCGCAGCAGGTGCCCTGATTGGTCGGCCGGTAAACCTGCTGGCTAGGGCTGTTCGGGGCCTGTAATTCCGGGTCACCGGGTCACTGGAGACCCGATTGACCCGGAATCCGCCGCAGATCGCTGGGCTGAATTGTCCAGCGATCTGCGGCCATCGCCGACATCATGACCCCCCCTGGGCGATATGCCGCGATGCCTGCTGAACGATTTCAGCAGGCATCTGGCTCCATTCCCCAACCGGCTAGTGGTGGGGACCGGATTTCCCACGGGCGTATGGATACGCCCTGCGTCCTTAGCTCAGGCTTGGAGAAACCAAGCCTGTAGCTCAGGCTTGGAGCAATCAAACGCCGATCGGACGCGACAGAGCAAGGTAAGGGGGCCTTCGCTCATGTCCTAGCTGATCGGGACATCACGATTTTATCGCGATAGTCCCGATCAGCCCGACTGAGCTGCCGGGAAGCTATTACTTTAGTTTTAGACACGGCAGTGTGGTACTGTGAATGGATAATCGGATCGCCCGCAGCGCTGCCGCGGGGATCCGATCATCCAGCATGGCGGCTGGAGGTCCCCTCACCTGTCTCCCGGGGTCTTCTGCTCTGGTCTGAGATCGAGCAGACCAGAGCAGAAGATCACCGATAATACTGATCAGTGCTGTGTCCTATACATAGCACTGAACAGTATTAGCAATCAACTGATTGCTATGAATGGTCCCCTATGGGGACATAAAAAGTGTAAAAGAAAAAAAAGAAAAAAAAAGTAAGAAAATGAAAAATACAAAAATAAAAAATTTGAAAAATCCCCTTCCCCAATAAAAAGTAAAACGTCCGTTTTTCCCATTTTACACATATTTGGTATCACTGCGTGTGTTAAAGTCTGAACTATTAAAATATATTGTTAATTATCCCGTACGGTGAACGGCGTAAATGTAAATGCTTTTTTGTCACATTTTATTCCAAAAAAAATTAATAAAAAATCTATAAAAAGTAAAACCTAAGCAAAAGTGGTACTGATAAAAACTACAGATCATGGCGAAAAAATGAACCCTCATATCGCCCCATATACGGAAAAATTAGAAAGTTATAGGTGGTAAAACTAATTTTGTTAAAATGGTTTGAGATAGTTTTTTAAGTGGTACAATTATAGAAAAGCATATAATATGGGTATCATTTTAATCGTATTGACCCACAGAATAAAGAAAACATGTCATTTTTACCGGAAAGTGTACAGCGTCAAAATTTGCTAATTTTCTCACATGAATAATATTTGTTTGGTTGCGCCGTACATTGTATGGTAAAATAAATGATGTAATTACAAAGTACAATTGGCAACGCAAAAAACAAGCCCTCATATGAGTCTGTGGATGGAAATATAAGAGAGTTATGATTTTTAGAAGGTGAGGAGGAAAAAACAAAAATGCAAAAATAAAATTGATCTGGTCCTTAAGGCCAAAATGGGCTTGGTCCTTAAGGGATTAAACCGCACGGTCAATGGTGTATGCGCAAAAAAATTCCAAAGTCCAAAAATGGTACCGATAAAAACTTCAGATCACGGCGCAAAAACTGAGCACTCAAACTGCCCTGCACGTGTAAAAGTAAAAAAGTTTTAGGGGCCAGAAGATGACAATTTTAAAGTATACATTTTTTGTGCATGTAGTTATGATTTTTTCCAGAAGTAAGACAAAATCAAACCTATATAAAATGGGTATCATTTTAATTGTATGGACCTACAGAATAAAGAGAGGGTGTTATTTTTACTGATAAATGTACTGCGTAGAAAAGGAAGCCCCCAAAAGCTACAAAATGGCGTTTTTTCTTCAATTTTGTCACAGAATGATTTTTTCTTCTGTTTCGCCGTAGATTTTTGGATGAAAAAATAATGACTGTAGAATTGGTGGTGCAAAAAATAAGCCATCATATGCATTTTTTGGAGTAAAATTTAATTTTAAAAGGTAAGGAGGAAAAAACTAAAGTGCAAAAAACGGAACTTTAAGGGATAAAGGACGCACTCCCACGATATAACGCCATATCGGGTCGGCCCTGGCACCTAGCAACGGCCAAGACCCGTGGCTAATACCGGACATCACCGATCTCGGTGATGTCTGGTATTAATCCCTTAGACGTGGTGATCAAAGTTCATCGCTACATCTAAAATGTATAAAGAAAATGCTTCTCAGTAGTTCAGTCGGGCTGATCGGGACCACTGTGGTGAAACTGCGGTGTCCCGATCAGCTGAGGACACACGAGCTGGGTCCCTACCTTCCTCCTCGGTGTCCGATCAGCGATTGATTGCTCCATGCCTGAGATCCAGTCTGGAGCAATCGAGCACTGAAAACACTGATAAATGCTTTGCTATGGCATAGCATTGATCAGTATATGCAATCAATGTATTGCATGTAATAGTCCCCTATGGGGGCTATAACAGTGTAAAAAAAAGTTAATAAATGTTATTTGACCCCTTCCCGAATAAAAGTTTGAATCACACCCTTTTCCCATAAAAGAAAAACTATGTAAATAAAAATAAATATAAACATATGTGGTATTTCCGTGTGTGTAAATGTCCGAACTATAAAAATATATAGTTAGTTAAACTGCACGGTCAATGGCGTACATGTAAAAAAAATTCCAAAATAGCGTATTTTTGGTAACTTTTAATACCAAAAGAAAATAAAAAAAAGGTGATCAAAAAGTCCCATCAAAACAAGAATGGTACTGATAAAAACTTTAGATCACAGCACAAAATATGAGCCCTAATATCTCTCCGTATGTAGAAAAATAAAAACGTTATAGAGGTCAGAAGAGGACATTTTTAAACGTATACATTTTCGTGTAGTTATGATTTTTACCAGAAGTAAAACAAAATCAAACCTATCTACCTATTAGTAGGGTATCATTTGAATCGTATGGACCTACAGAATAAAAATAAGGTGTCATTTTTACCGAAAAATGTACTGCATAGAAACAGAACCCCCAAAAGTTACAAAATGGGAGGGGGGTTGCAATCGTGTCCCACAAATGTTTAATTTTTTTTTTCAACGTAGATTTTTTTTACTAAAATAACTGATGTCATTACAAAGTACAATTGGTGGCACAAAAAACAAGCCATCATATGGGTCAGTAGGTGCAAAATTGAAAGAGGTATGATTTTTAAGAGGTAAGGAGGAGAAAACGAAAGTGGAAAAACGCTCAGTCCTGAAAGGGTTAAGACATGTGGTCTGCCTTACAGGCTGCAGTCCCATAATTTAGTCACAATAGGGGAGATTTATCAAAACCTGTCCAGAGGAAAAGTTGCCCATTTGCTCATAACAACCAATCAGCTTGCTTCTTTAATTTTTAACAAGTCCTCTGGACAGGTTTTGATGAACGTCAATGTGCTCTATGCTGATATACAGACTCACTATATGTTGTTAGTATGGGACATAAGACCTTTCTGATCATGTCCTTTAGTTACATTTTGCTTGAGCTGAAGTTACATGTAGTGTGGCCCTTTCCACATGCCATATTTTTAACAATTCCTTTCTCTTCTTGGGAATAACATGACAAGGATACCTCCTCTTATTTTCCATAGAAAATGAAAGCATTGGCCCTTTAAAAAGTAATAAGGGAGAAGTTATAGATGGGGATCAGGAAAAGTGAATATATTCAATACATATTTCTTCGCTGCATTCACAGAGGAAAATGAAAAGTCAGGTAAAATGCAGCAGGATGAGATAATCGCGCCAGTATATGTCACCTGTCTAACTCAGGAAGTACAGTGCTGCCTAAAAAAAATTGTAATAGACAAATCACGAAGGTCGAGATGGCATTCGCCTCATGTTATAAGGGAATTAGGTAATGTAATAGACAGACTTCTATATCTAATATTCAAGAACTCTATAGTGACAGGGTCTGTTACCCAGGACTGGCGCATGGCAAATGTGGTGCCAATATTTAAAAGGGGGTCAAAAAAGTGACCCCAGGAATTATAGACCTATTAGTTTAACCCCGATTGTATGTAAATTGTTTGAGGGTTTTCTAAGGGATGCTGTTTTGGTGTATCTTGATAAAATAAATGTATGACTCCATATCAGCATGGCTTTATGAGGGATCGGTCCTGTCAAACTAACCTAATCAGCTTTCTTGAGGAGGTGAGCTCCAGACTGGACCAGGGGCAATCTCTGGATGTCATACATCTGGATTTTTTTCCCCCAAAGCATTTCATACGGTGCCACATAAAAGGATGGTACATAAAATTAGAATGTTTGGACTTGGGGAAAATGTCAGTGGGTAAGTAACTGGCACAGAGACAGGAAACAGGGTGGTTATTAAAGGAAAAGTGTCAGCCAGTTCCCTCACACTATATACCAATTATATACCCAATATACTGGGTGATAGTGTGAGTGAACTGGAGTCCAAGGGGTCACTTACTTTACTGTGGGCCATGGTCGCTGAGTTCTCCCCTGATAAAGTTATTTTTGTCCTCTCTGTACTCGCGCTTTGAAGGCAGTCACCCGGCATCCATCTTTCTTTGGATCCCGGAGTAAGGGGCCAAAGCCTGCCCTCGTGGTTTGCATATTCATGTTCTTTACATGCCCCCGGAGTGCAGTGCTCTGTTTGCAGAGCGCAAGCGCTTGAAGATTTTATGTAGCTCTCACGTCCTGATGATGTGAGAGCTGTATATCCCTGGAGAGTGCTCTGCGCAGAGCTCTCGCTACTCCCGACTTCCGTAGCAAGGACCCGGCGCATGCGCATTTACTCTGCGCAGATCGCTCTCCGGCGACACAGAGCTCTCACGTCATCAGGACGTGAGAGCTATGTCAAATCTTCAAGCGTATGTGCTCTGCAGACAGAGCGCTGCCCTCCGGGGGCATGTAAAGAACATGAATACGCAAACCACTGGGGCAGGCTTAGGCCCCTTCCTCCGGGACCAAACGAAACATGGACGCCAGGGGACTGCATTGAAAGCACGAGTACAAAGAGGACAAAAATAACTTGATTGGGGGAGAACTCAGTGGCCAGGGAACAAAGTAAAGTAAGTGACCCTTCGTTGGACTCCAGTTCACCTACACTATCACCCAGTATATTGGGTTTAGTGTGGGTGAACTGGCTGACAGTTTTCCTTTAATGGAACTTATTCTGCTTGGGTCACTGTTACTAGTAGGGTACCACTGGGGTCAGTATGGGGTCCTATCCTTTTTAATATATTTATTAATGACCTTGTAGAGGGATTGTATAGTAAAGTATTAATCTTTGCAGATGAAACTAAACTCTGTACAGTGGTTAACACAAAAGATCCAACAGTGTTTCAATTGGATCTGGATAGGGAAAGGGCTGGGAAGGGCAGCTGAGGTTCAATGTAAAGTGATAAACGTAAGTTATGCACTTGGGGAGGAAAAATATAGGCTGGAATTATCTATTAAATAGTAAAACACTGGCAACTACTGACATAGAAAAAGACTTTGGAGTTTTAGTAAACAGTGAATTTACCTGTAGTGACCAGTGTCAGGCAGGTGCTGCCAAAGCAAATAAAATCATGGGGTGCATCAATAGGGGCATAGATGCACACGACAAGGAAATAATTCTACCGCTGTACAAATCACTAGTCAGACCACACATAGAATACTGTGTACAGTACTGGGCACCAGTGTACAAGAAAGATATAGTGGAGCTGGAGAGGGTTCAAAGATAGGCAACCAGAGTAATACGGGGAATGGGAGGACTACAGTACCCAGAAAGATTATCAGAATTAGGGTAAATTAGTTTAGAAAAAAAAACTGTTTAGGGGCAACCTAATAACTTTGTATACGTATATCAGGGGGCAGGAGGAAAGAAGGTTTCTACACCAGCACAGACGGAGCATCTATATTGTAAGAGCAGTAAGACTATGGAACGCTCTGCCAAAGGAAGTGGTCATGGTGAACACAATAAAAGCGTTCAAAAGAGGCCGGGACATGTTTCTGAAGAGTAATAACATTACAGAAGGCTATAGATACTTTGGAGAGAGTTCAGAGAAGAGCTACTAAACTAGTAAATGGGTTACAGGATAAAACTTCAGGAAAGGTTATAGGAAAACTGTCAGCTTTCTCCCCCCACAATAACCAGCAGTACTGGCTGGTAGTGCGGGGGACGCTGATCAGTTTAATGTTTACCGTTCCCGGATCCGCTGCGCCGTTCAGCCCTAATCTTCTATTTTCGTTATATGCTAATAAGGGGCTAACTGGCACTCTGCATTCAGTGCTGCTGGCCACAGCGCCGTCCAGCTCATCAATATTCCTCCCCTCCCTCTGCCTCTCCCTCCTCTCCCAGCTCTGTAATGAGAGAGAGGGGAGGAATATTGATGAGTTGGGCGGCGCTGCGGCCAGCGGGACTAACGTCGGAGTGCCAGATAGCCCGGCCGATGCAAGTTAGCACCTCATTAGCATATACCGAAAATAGAAGATAAGGGCTGAACGGCGCGGCGGATCCAGGCACAGTAAGCATTAAACCGATCAGCGTCCCCCGCACTACCAGCCAGTACTGCTGGTTAGTGCGGGGGGAGCAAGCTGACAGTTTTCCTTTAAAGGACCTTAACATGTATAGCTTGGAAGAAAGATAAAACGATGAGGACATGATTAAAACTTTTACAAAGATAAAGGGAATAAACACGGATATCTTAAAGAAGAAGAAAAACTACAACAAAAGGACATAGTTTTATATTAGAGGGGGTAATGTTTAAAAGTAATATCAGGAAGTATTACTTTACTGAGAGAGTAGTTGATGCATGGAATTGCCTTCCTTTAGAATCAGTAGCTGCAAGTTGTCTGAACGTACAGTAGATAAAAAGGTCACAGTAGAATAATAGATGCAAGGTTAATGTCCTAAGGTGATCTGAGCATTGTTGACATTTTTTTTTCCCCATTCCGGCATAACCCCTTTAACATGTGCTGCCTACTTTAGTGGGTCCTAACCAAGAGCAACAGTTATTAAAACAATGCAGGCACATGAGGAATTAGTAAGCTTATATCTCTTAAACAGGACATTTTAGTAATGCTTGTGCATTTGAAAGATGTTTCATTTCCTATAATGCATCAGTTTAGATGTATTTTTCTTAATGAGACAACCCCTTTAATCCCCCCACATTGATCTGTATGAGAAATCAAATGATTCCTCCTAAAAGTCCCCTAAGGGGACTAAAAGTGTGGGGGAAAAAAAGTTTAAAAACACACACATTTACCCCTTCCTTATTAAAAGTTTAAATCATCCCCCTATTCCCAAATTCCATATTAAAAATATATAAACATAATATAAATGAACTTATGTACTATCGCCGTGTGCGTAAATGTCCAAATTATAAAAATCCAAGCAATGAACAGAATCTCAGCTCGCCTTCAATGGCCCCAGGGTGCACGGACTGTGCAAGGCAACACCACTTCATGAAGGAAGGATAGACAAAGGTGTCCAGCGCAGGTATTCGTGCAAAACAAAGTTCTTTATTGATCATAAAAAGCCATAACAGGAATGAAAGTAACGCGTTTCAGGTGCGTTAGCACCCTTAGTCGTACATAGATAAAACAAGAAATGCAAGTATTCTTATAGGGGAAATCACGTGGCTCATAGGTGTAGACAACAGGTGCAGAAAATCAATTGGTTGTCTCACCGGAGTCCGCGTTTTAACCCGTCACAATCAATGTAGATATACACAATTTAAAATATAAGAATATACATAAAAGAGATGACCAAATTGCAATATGATGTCTATATATGAAACGGTGAATTAAATTGTACAAGTAGATAAACATCAAAAATCACCTTTAGCAATAGACAAAAAAATTACAAAAAAAACGCAAATGTCCCAGTATCTCAGTCTGGATATGTGCATATGAAGTATATATTGATTTAAAATACATATTTCCACAAAACATGATAATTTAGTGATGCATAATGTAATATATATATATATATATATATATATATATATATATATTACAGTTAACCCCTTAAGGACTCAGGTTTTTTCCGTTTTTGCACTTTCGTTTTTTTCTCCTTACCTTTTAAAAATCATAACCCTTTCAATTTTCCACCTAAAAATCCATATTATGGCTTATTTTTTGTGTCGCCAATTCTACTTTGCAATGACATTAGTCATTTTACCCAAAAATGCACGGCGAAACGGAAAAAAAATCATTGTGCGACAAAATCGAAAAAAAACGCAATTTTGTAAATTTTGGGGGCTTCCGTTTCTATGCAGTGCATATTTCGGTAAAATTTACACCTTATCATTATTCTATAGGTCCATACGGTTAAAATGATACCTCACTTATATAGGTTTGATTTTGTCGCACTTCTGGAAAAAATCATAACTACATGCAGGAAAATGTATACGTTTAAAAATGTCATCTTCTGACCCCTATAACTTTTTTATTTTTCCACGTACAGGGCAGTTTGTGGACTCATTTTTTGCGCTGTGATCTGAAGTTTTTATCGGTATGATTTTTGTTTTGATCGGACTTTTTGATCACTTTTTATTCATTTTTTAATGGTATGAAAAGTGACGAAAATCCGCTTTTTTGGACTTTGGAATTTTTTTGCGCGTACGCCATTGACCGTGCAGTTTAATTAATTATATATTTTTATAGTTCGGACATTTACGCACGCGGCGATACCACATATGTTTATTTTTTTTTTTTACACTGTTTTATTTTTTTTATGGGAAAAGGGGGGTGATTCAAACTTTTATTAGGGAAGGGGTTAAATGACTTTTATTAACTCTTTTTTTTTACATTTTTTTTGCACTGTTATAGGTCCCAAAGGGACCTATAACACTGCACACACTGATCTCTCATCCTGATCACAGGCGTGTATTAACACGCCTGTGATCAGTGTTATTGGCGCTTGACTGCTCCTGCCTGGCGCTTGACTGCTCCTGCCTGGATCTCAGGCACGGAGCAGTCATTCGTCGATCGGACACCGAGGAGGCAGGTAAGGGCCCTCCCGGTGTCCGGTCAGCTGTTTGGGACGCCGTGATTTCACCGCGGCGGTCCCGAACAGCCCGACTGAGCAGCCGGGTCACTTTCAGCTTTGACCGCCGCTTCTAAAGGGTTAATACCGCACATCGCCGCAATCGGCGATGTGTGGTATTAGCCGCGTGTCCAGGCCGATGATGAGCGCCGGGACCGACGCGATATGATGCGGGATCGCGGCGCGATCCCGCTTCATATGGCAGGAGCCGGCGCAGGACGTAAATATACGTCCTGCGTCGTTAAGGGGTTAAAATAGGTATATATATATATATATATATATATATATATATATATATATATGGCATATAGATCAGGAGCAATCTGCAAGTTGGGCCTATGGCTGCCGTAATATGGTTCCTGGTTTTATTTATCTGGCCAGGTAGGTTAGTGGATAGGACCCGCACCATTTGAGAAACCTTGGCGTGGTGTGCGGGCTCAAGTGTGTCCTTCATATAAGGATATACTGGCTAATGTCTCAATTTTACATCAGTTTTGAGGGTTAGCTAATGTCATTGTTTACATTAATCACAGTTGTGAAACCACATTGTGATCCATAGGTGCAGTTCCTCCACTCCAACGTAGGTGCACAACTGCACTTGGAGTTGAGCACCTTGTATCACCTTAGATCACATCAATGTAAATATATGGCATATAGATTAATTTGTGCGGATCCATATATTATTCCAAAAAGTGGACTAACATTAAAATTAACAAAGAAATATCTCATAGTAGAAAAATATTAATGAATGTAACCATATGGATCTGCATAGGAAAAAAAAGGTTGTAGAAAATGATATTCTACACTGCTGGCCGCTTAACTAGCTGACAAACCCTGTTGTGACCCCGCTACTCCATGGGACGGACCTCCCGACATTCCAAAGCATCTCCCACTCCCTCCCGGCTGAACACCGCAACTCCCGGAGGCATCCTGCGTTTTGTGTAGCTGCCTCCGGCCCAGGCACCTCCTTCCTCCTCCGCCATTACGGGCCGGCGTAAAGATTGCGCTCCCGTTCCTGCGGCCGTGCAGCGCAACTACAGGGGGTTTCTTCTGCCTCCCCTTTACCATCTGTGGGGACTCTGGGGACCCCCTTGCCTCGGGTGCTACCTGTCTCCGCTGCCTCTGGGGACCCAGACTGGTCATTCCAACGTGGTGTTGTGGCTCCCGAGGCCTCCATCTGCTGCTGCTCTCCAAGAAGAACCAGCGGTGAGTGACTGCTCAGACTCTCAGGATACCCCTGCTACCTCCCGCAGCCCTGCACTGCTTCTTACTCCTGTTGCTGCCTCCCATCCTCCTCTGCTCGGGGTCTGGGTGCCCTGTCTTGGTCCTCCCTGGTGAGGGGCCTGCCAGCTCCTCCGGAGAGCCCCCTGCTGAAGACACTGTGCTCTTCCAGATGTTGCAAAACTACAACTCCCAGCATGCCCGTCAGCAGTCTGGGCATGCTGGGAGCTGTAGTTTTGAACAACTGGAGGCACACTGGTTGGGAAACATTGTCTGTTTCCTAACTCAGTGTTTCCCAACCAGTGTGCCTCCAGCTGTTGCAAAACTATAACTCCCAGTATGCACTGACAGACCATGCATGCTGGGAGTTGTAGTTTTGCAACAGCTGGAGGAACACTGGTTTTGCAAACAGTGTGCCTCGAGCTGTTGCATAACCACAACCCTCAGCATGCACGGACAGCCAGGGTCGTTTGAAGAAATTGGGGGGCCCCAAGCAAAATGGACATGGAGGCCCCCCCCTTGATGTTCACGCACGTCATGCTCTAGGGCCGGTGTCAGGACGTAGTAACGCCGGCCCTTGAATGTTGGGAGCACAACGTGAGCGAACGTCTATACGAGGCCCCCACATTAGGTGCAGCACAGTTCCCCCACGTTAGGTGCGGCACAGTCCCCCCCCCCCCATGTTAGGTGCGGCACAGTTCCCCCCACATTAGGTGCGGCACAGTTCCCCCCCATGTTAGGTGCGGCACAGTTCCCCCCACGTTAGTTGTGGCACAGTTCCCCCCACGTTAGGTGCGGCAGAGTTCCCCCCACATTAGGTGCAGCAGAGTTCTCCCCACATTAGGTTAGCAGTGTTCCCCCACATTAGGAGCAGTATAGTTCAACCACATTAGGCAGTATAGTTCCCCCCATTAGGTGCAGTATAGTTCTCCACATTAGGTGCAGTATAGTTCCCCACATTAGGTGCAGTATAGTTCCCCACATTAGGTGCAGTATAGTTCCCTACATTAGGTGCAGTATAGTTCCCCCACATTAGGTGCAGTATAGTTCTCCCCACATAAGGTGCAGTACAGTTCCCCCACATTAGGTGCAGTATAGTTCTCCCCATATTAGGTCCAGTATAGTCCCCCACATTAGGTGCAGTATAGTTCTCCCCACATTAGGTGCAGTATAGTTCTCCCCACATTAGGTGCAGTATAGTTCTCCCCACATTAGGTGCAGGATAGTTCTCACCACATTAGGTGTAGTATAATTCTCCACATTAGGTGCAGTATAGTTCCCCACATTAGGTGCAGTATAGTTCTCCCCACATTAGATGCAGTATAGTTCTCCACATTAGGTGCAGTATAGTTCCCCACATTAGGTGCAGTATAGTTTTCCACATTAGGTTGGCAGTATAGTTTACCCCACATTAGGTGCAGTATAGTTCTCCACATTATGTTGGCAGTATAGTTTACCCCACATTAGGTGCAGTATAGTCCCCTCACATTAGGTGTAGTGTGTTCCCCCACAGACATACAGCCTCCAATCATACAGTGTATGGCTGGAGGCTGTATGCCTGTTTACTGCCCTACTTCAGTGCTCCGACCACTGCTCCTCTGGTCCGGCCACCATAGCAGTAGGTCCCGGGACTGGAGGAGCGGTGGTCGGAGCGCTGAAGCTGATGTGCCGCTGGTCACTTACCATGCTGGCCAGCGCATGTCCTGTTCGCTGCTCCGCTCCTCCGCGTTGCTTTCCAATGGGCGCACGCACAGGACCCGTTACCCCCCCCCCCCGGATCTGCCACTGCATGCATTATATACACACACAACACACTGTACACATTACATAATGTACATGCATGCTTCATACACACACAGATACTGTACACATTACATACTGTACATGCATGCTTCATACACACACAACACACTGTACACATTACACACTGTACATGCATCATACACACACACACTGTACACATTACATACTGTACATGCATCATACACACCCACACATACTGTACACATTACATACTCTACATGCATCACACACACACACACTGTACACATTACATACTGTACATGCATCATACACACACACACTGTACACATTACATACTGTACATGCATCATACACACACACACTGTACACATTACATACTGTACATGCATCATACACACACACATACTGTACACATTACATACTGTACATGCATCCTACACACACACACACTGTACACAACCAGGATGCCTACAGAGGTTGCAAAACTATAACTCCCAGCATGCCCAGACAGCCTTTGGCTGTCTGGGCATGCTGGAAGTTGTAGTTTTGCAACAACTGGAGGCACCCTGGTGGGAAACACTGGTATAGATAGACACATGCACTTTACATATAGTCATCCACAGTAGTAACACACACAGAGGCACAGTACATAGACATACACATATGTACACACACTTATATATATCCACACACACACACGCTTATACACAAATACATGCAGGGACACCTACTATAGTCAGGACCCATGTTGTACAGCCTCTGCGGTCTCATTTCCTCACAGCTCTCTCCTCCCCCCTCCCCCTCCTCCTGCTCAGACGGCTGAGAGAAGAGTCCGTGGCTGAGGGAAGATACCAAGTGCAGTGGGGGTGGGGGGGGGGGCGTGATTGTGGTGAGGTGAGAAGAACTCCAAAGCTGCAAATTAGTTTATAAAAAAAAAAAATATCAGACATTCGGGGGCCCTCTTGTTTGACTGGGTAACTGGGGCCCAGAGCACAAACTCCAAGAGCAGGATTGTTAATCGCTACAGGACGGGCAAGCACTGGCTGTGCTCGGGGCCCCAAGCAATTGCTTGGTTTGCCTGTCCTGTAGAGGAGGGTCTGCGGACAGGTAAAGGGCATGCTGGGAGCTGTAGTTTTTCAACCACTGGAGGTTTGCCCCCCCCCCCCTCATGTCAATGTGCATTCACATGGGCGGGGGTTCACAGTTAGTCTCTAGCTGCAAGTTAGAGATTCAGGAAATTTTCAGCTGCGGCTCAAACTCCCAGCGGAAAACTCGCTGTAATCCCCGGCAGTCTGAATGTACCCTAAAAACACTACACTACACAAAATAAAGGGTAAAACACTACATATACATAACACCCCCCCCCCCCCCCCCCCAATAAAAATGAGAAACCTCTGGTACGGCACGTTTCTAAAACACAGCCTCCAGCTGTTGCAAAACAACAACTTCCAGTATTGTCGGACAGCCATTGACTGTCCAGACATGCTGGGGTTTTTGCAACAGCTGGAGGCGCCCTGTTTGGGAAACACTGCCGTAGGGTAATTTTGGTATCCGAGGCAAGTCTAACACTTGCATCCGGGTCCGTCCCTATGCAAATATCTAATTCAGGCCTCAAATGCGCATGGCGCTCTCTCCCTTAGGAGCCCTGTTGTATTTCAAGGCAACAGTATAGGGCCACATATGGGGTATTTCCGTATTCGGGAAAAATGGCCCAACAAATTTTTGCGGGCTTTTTCTCCTTTTACTCCTTAAGAAAAGGTAAAGTTGGGGTCTACACCAGCCTGTTAGTATTAAAAAAAAAAAATGACACTTACATGCTGTTGTTGGCCCATAGTTTTCATTTTCACAAGAAGGAAAAGGAAAAAAAGACCCACAAAATTTGTAACGCAATTTCCCCATATGTGGGCGTAAAATGCTCTGCGGACGCACAACAAGGGTTAGTAGTGAGAGCGCACTATGTACATTTGAGGCCTAAATTGGTGATTTGCACAGGGGTGGCTGATTTTACAGCGGTTCTGACATAAATGTAACAAGGGGTATTGTGAGCTTTATCACCCCACTGGTGTTTCACGAATTTTCGGATTTGAAGGCCATGTGTGTTTACAGAGCCCCCATAGTGCCAGAACAGTGGAACAACATGTGACCCCATTTTGGAAACTACACCCCTCACAGAATTTAATAAGGGGTGGAGTGAGCATTTACACCCCACAGGTGTCTGACAGATTTTTCATTTGCACTGCCCATTGTTCCAAAGATCTGTCAAATGCCAGTGGAGTGTAAATGCTCACTGCACCCCTTATTACATGGGGGGTTTCTGCACCATGGGAGGTTTGTAAATGTACATGACTCCCGACTTCAATTCCAGCAAAATTCTATCTCCAAAAGTCCAATGGCGCTTCTTCTGTTTTGAGACCTGTACTGAGCCAGAAGAGCACTTAACATCCACATATGGAGTGTTTTCTTAACCGGGAGAAATTGGACTTCAAATTGTGGGGTCCATTTTCTCCTATTACACCAGGTGAAAATGAAAACATTTGGAGTAACAGCATCATTTTGGTGTTAAAAATAAAATTTTCCATTTTCACGTCCAACTTCAACGCAAAGTCGTCAAACACCTGTGAGGTGTTAAGGTTCACTATACCCCTTGTTACGTTCCTTGAGGGGTGTAGTTTCCAAAATAGTATGCCATGGGGGGGGATTCTTGCTGTTCTGGCACCCTGGGAACTTTCTAAATGCAAGATGCCCCCCAAAAACCATTTCAGCGAAATTAAATTTCAAAAAGCCAAATTTTGCTCCTACCCTTCTAAGCATTGTAGTGAGCCAGCAGAGCACTTAACGTCCACATATGAAGCATTTTCTTAATCAGGAGAATTTGGGCTTCAAATTTTGGGGTCCATTTTCTCCTATTATCCCTTGTGAAAAAGAAAAATTTGGGGTAACACCATGATTTTAGTGTTAAAAATCTAATTTTTCATTTTCACGTCCAACTTCAACGCAAAGTCGTCAAACACTTGTGGGGTGTTAAGGCTCAATATACCCCTTGTTACATTCCTTGAGGAGTGTAGTTTCCAAAATAGTATGTGTGTTTTTTTTTTTTTTGCTGTTCTGGCACCATGGGGGCTTCCTAAATGCATGGCCCCCAAAAACCATGACAGCAAAATTTGTTTTCAAAAATCCTACAGTTGCTCTTTCCCTCTTGAGCCATGTTGTGAGCCCACAGAGCACTTTATGTCAACATATGAGGTATTTACATACTGGAGAGAAATTGGGCTACAAATTTTGGGGGGCTTTTTCTCCTTTTACCACTTTTAAAAATGCAGATTTTGATTTTTCTCCTCCACTTTGCTGCAATTCTTGTGAAACACCTAAAGGGTTAACACACTTTTTTCATGTCATTTTGAAAACTTTGAGGGGTGCAGTTTCTATAATGGGGTCATTTATGGGGTATTTCTCACAGAAAGGCCCCTCAAATCCAGTTCAAACGTAGCTGGTCCCTGAAAAATTCAGATTTAGGAATTTTCATAAAAATTTTGAAAATTGCTGCAATACTTTGAAGCCCTCTAATGTCTTCAAAAAGTAAAAATAGGTCAATTTTATGATGCCAACATAAAGAAGACATATTGTATTTGTGAATCAATATAAAATGTATTTGGAATATCCATTTTCCTTACAAGCAGAGCGTTTCAATGTTAGAAAAATGCTAATTTTCATGAAATTTTTTGATTTTTCACCAAGAAAGGATGCAAGTAACGACAAAATTTTACCGCTATGTTAAAGTAGAATATGTCACAAAAAAACTATCTCGGAATCAGAATAATCGGTAAAACCATCCCAGAGTTATTAATGCATAAAGTGACAGTGGTCAGAATTGCAAAAAAGGGCTCAGTCCTTAAGGTGAAAAAGGACTCAGTCCTTAAGGGGTTAAATAACATATCTTCCTCTTATGCTAAAATAAGAGATGGCAGAGTAGGCAGCCAAAAGGAGCATAAATTATAGGTTAAAATAGCCCAATGTCCTGCTTTCGAATGCACTATATTTCTACAACTTTTTTCGTTCAACATGCCCATGTGGAGCTACATTCTTAAACCATTGCTTTGGTACACTGAGACCTTGGCTTGTTTCTGTCTCTGAATCTTATTTGTGTACTGTAACTGTAGATAAGAGTTCCAATACTTAATGCACCACTTTAAAGGGCTGTCTAGGTTGGAAGACTTGTTTATTTTAGAAGGGTCCCAAAACAGTAAGTTGATGTTGTGGGGACTCTCTATTGCAAAGAATCTTTGCAATAAACACTGAAGAAACAATTGAAAAAAGATGTGATAGGTGATTTTTAGTGAGGATAATACAGTGGAATTTGAAGTGGGTTTTACCCCCTATTATCTCTGACCCAAAGATTATGGCATATGAAAAATGTTGATTCACGAGACTTGCTTATTGTGAAATTATTCACTTTTACAAAAGCAATAGGAACAGAAAACACTATACAGTTTTACTCTGTATAGAGCACAATATCAGAGGAAGATCGTTGTATATTGACTAAACATCATATAAGTAATTTAAAAAAAACTTTCAAAGGCTGGTGTGTCCGGGTACTACAAGTCTTGTCTGTATCCTATGCACTGGATTATGGATATAGGAAATATGTAAAGGTGAAGTCGAACTCCTAGAGTACCAGTCCACCTTTATTTTATTTTTTATATTCATATAAGAAATGCATTTAAATTAATTATATAACCATACATCCCTTACAAAATTAGAAAAACAATTTGTAAGTTAAAACAAACAAACAAACCTTAAAACCTTAAAGTGCTGATCCATCTTTTATGAGAATTACTTTAAAGGCTCAAACAACAAAAAATTAGGAATATATCATACCTGTGTCTTTACCTCCATATCTCTCAGAGACTCATTCACTAGAAGTCTATTATTATCTTCTGACAATTTCTTGAATTTCTCAAAAGCGTATATAATTTTTCTATATCTGAACTGTTCAAGTGCCCACTCTGTGCCAAGGTTTTAGTCTACTCAAAAGCGACCTCCTTATTCTGTTGGTCACTTCACTCCCCTAAGTATATTTCACCAGGCTGGAACAGAATAACAGAGTGTTTGTGAAACATGGGATCAAAGTCCCCCTAGATGATATCACTTTGACCTTTAACATATATTACTGTACTAACTAAAGAATGCTATTACACAAGAATGGAAACCAGACTTTCGGTACGACGGGAACATTTATATAAACAAAACTTGGAATGAATGTCATTGGAGCGGTTTTTGCTTTTATATTAATAGTTCCATTCACTAAAAATGCAACCATTTTTGACAATGCAGATTTCCACAGATCCTTCTTCTGAATCTCTTGGAAATCATCTGATGGTGACAGGGAAAATGGTGGCTGGGAAATCTTGTGTGTATTGGTTTCAATTGGTTTAAGAACACAGTGAACAGAGGAAATTTTCATTTTTGTGTTTTTGTTTTTTCTTCCTCTCCTTCTAACGCCATAACGCTTTAATTTGTTTGTGCCACCAACTGTTTGTTGTAATGACGCCTTTCATTTTACCATAACATCTACGACAAAACCAAACAATTATTTAAGGGTTAATAAGAGTTTTTTGTTTTACGCAGTGCATTTTATGGTAAAACTGTTCTCTTTATTCTGTGGGTCAGTACTATTAAAATGATACCATGTTTACATGTTTTTATTTTACTGTTAAAAAAAACCTCAAACTTTTTAAACAAAATTAGTATGTTTAAAATTATCATCTTTTGACCCCCATAACTTTTTTAAATTTTTCTGTATATGAGAGCTCATTTTTTGCGCCGTGATCTGTAGTTTTTATTGGTACCACTTTTGGGTATAAGTGACATTTTGATCACTCTTTTATTTTTATTTTTTTGTCTGGGATGTGACAGGACCTCAAATTAGGAATTTTGGAATTTGGTGTTTTATTTTATAATTATGCCGTTTACCGTACGGGATCATTAACATTATATTTTAAAAGATCAGACAGTTCTGCATGTGGCAATACCAAATATGTTGATTGATTTTTATTTTTTACTTTTTTTTTTTATGGGAAAAGATGGGAATTAGATTTTTTATTGGCACTGCCAAATCTGCCAGAGCAAAAACCCTTCTTTATTATTCTCTTCTTTATTTATAACTCTTCACTATGGCAAATAGATGGGCGTCCTGAGCTGGGAACCGCCTTTGGTATCCATAGATCCCTGTACATTCACATGGGGAGGGGCAATCCTCCAGCTGTTGCAAAACTACAACTACCAGCATGCACAACAGACCGTGGATGCTGGGAGTTGTAGTTATGCAACAGCTGGAGGCATACTGGTTGGGGAACACTGAGTTACGTAACAAACTACTGCAGTGTTTCCACACCAGTGTACCTCCTGCTGTTGCATAACTACAACTCCCAGCATGCACGGTCTGTCAGTGCATGCTAGGAGTTGTAGTTTTACAACAGCTGGAGGCACAGTGGTTGTGAAATACTGAGTTAGGTAACAAACCCTAACCCAATGTTTTGCAACCAATGTGCCTTTAGCTGTTGCAAAACTAAAACTGACAGCTGAAGGGCCTGCTGGGAGTTGTAGTTATGCAACAGCTGGAGGCACACAACTCCCAGCAGGACCTTTGTCTGTCTGTCTGTGCATGCTGGGAATAGCAGTTATTCATAGAAAAAAACATGCCTCCAGCTGTTGCAAAACTACAACTCCCAGCAGGCCCTTCAGTTGTCAGTTTTATTTTTGCACGAAATTGCTGCTGAATGATTTCAGCAGGCATCCCGTTGCGTCCACCGCCCGGTTACTGTCGGTGAATGGAAATGTTCAGGGCGTACATATACGTCCTGGGTCCTTAAGTCCAGAACGCCAGGGCTTACCTGTATGCCCTGTGTCTGAGACAAGTACATTTGCGTAAGTGTAGTGTAGTGTTTTTAGAGTACATTCAAATGACTGGGGGTTCACAGTGAATTTCCCACTGTGAGTTTGTGCTGCGGTAGTGAAATTGCAGTAGCTGTTTTGCCCCTGGAGCTTTTTTTAATGTAACTTTATTCTTTCATGAGGTATTTACAAGTTTCTCTTTGTTTACAGCCATTGACATGTTGTCGAGGTTATCATGTGAGGAGCGGATAGAAATTGTGTTGATGTCTGGTGAATGCAGTAACCTCAATGCAAGATTTCAATGCAAGACACCCTACGAGACCACCTGAGACCACCCAAAAATTTTGAAAGTAGCTGTGGACAGCGTTTTTTCTACACCAGAAAAGACCCGGTGTAACATTGCGCCTATTTAACGTAGGAATGCGACAAAACATGCGACTTATACCGAGACCACCCAAAAATTTAGAAAGTAGCTCTGGACAGCGTTTTTTCTACACCAGAAAAGACCTGGTGTAACATTGTGCCTATTTATCGTAGCATGCGACAAAACATGCGACTTATACCGTTTGTCGCACATGATGAATTCGTGACCACTGCAAATAAAGGGCTATATTAACACGAAGTAAAGTCTGGACTGGAAAACTGCATAAATGGTTTGGCGCAAAGATCTGTCACACGCAGGCACATGAACAAAAAATGCAATAAGCATAGACTGAAAAGAGGGTAAACACCTTGATAAATTCCCCCCAATGTGCTTTAGTGTCAGGAGCTTGTCTAAGCAAAGCTTTCAACACATAATGAAAGAGAATTATTTTATAGAAGATTTATCAAGTGGACCTTGCTTTAAGCATAGGTTTAATCATCATGATCATAAAGTAATAACCATTGTTAATTATTGTTGCACAAGATTTTTTGTCTCAATAGTACTATAACATTTAACTTTCGTGGTTCTCTTATCTAGTTGTTGAGTCATGTCTTTCTTATGACATCATTCATGAATTTCATAGAACACCTTCTCACTGGAAAAGTAGATTTTAAAGGGGTTATCCAGGGGCAAAAAATTTTATATATCAACTGGCTCTAGAAAGTTAAACAGATTTGTAAATTACTTCTATTAAAAAAATCTTAATCCAGTGCTTATCAGCAGCTTCTTCCAGTGTTTATCAGCTGCTGAAGATGAGTTGTTCTTTTCTCTGATGACACCTGTCTCGGGAGCTGCCCAGAGTAGGAGCGAATCCCCATAGCAAACCTCTTATGCTCCGGACAGTTCCTGAGACAGACAGAGGTGTCAGCAGAGAGCACTGTTGCCAGACAAAAAAGAACTCAACTTCAGCAGCTGATAACTATTGGAAGGATTAATATTTTGTAATAGAAGTAAATGTACAAATCTGTTTAACTTTCTGGAGCCAGTTGATCTAAAAAAATTTTCCTGGAATACCGCTTTAAAGGTACTTCTACACTTGTAGTATTCACACTGTGCAATACGAATTGAGTCCTAATTTGTCGAGAACTGTTTTTTTACACTACAATATAGTGAAGAATGTAGCGCTACTTCTACTGATTTCTGCATAAGCGACTAAATTCTTAGGGTGGCAAGTACAGATGATATTATGAAAACTATCTATAAGATAGGATAAAGAAAGACAATCTTTGACTGTAACTTGGCTTTTTCAGAAATCTTTTGCCCTAATGGACAAATGAGCATTAGGGCGAAAAGTTTTTAAGAAGGACACAGTCTAAGACTCATGTTCACACAAAAAAAAATCTTACATTTCAAATTCAGCATTTTTTTTTTTTGCCGATTTTGATATTTTGATGTGGTATGTTTTTCATGTGGCTTTTCCTGCAGTTTTTAGAGCACCCCATACTTCTTGCAGATAGCAATGTACGCTGCATTATTTTTAATAAAATTGTTCATACATACAAATACCGTCGTATTCTTCTGTGTCATATTTGTACAGTGCTGTTATACTTTAGTTTTTCCCAAAGGGCAAGACTAAAGTATAAATGTAAATCCTGTTGAGTTAGCAATGTGAACCCAGTTCCATGAAATTAAGTACACCACATTTAAAGCAGTACTTTTACAGCTTAGTACAGTACGTGTATTTCACCACCCACTGGGTCAATGTTTTGCCGGGCTGTGGCAATGATGCACCAAGGCAATAAGATAAGATAATAAGGAGGTAGTAAAGAAACCTCAACAGTAGTGCAGGTCTGGAGCTGACACCAGGTGCTTGTCCATCTCTTCACTTCTTTTTCTGTGGACACATCCCCTCCATCCTTTCACATGTAAGAATGACCATGCTGTCTTATGTATGATCAACTTGGGTGACCACATAGCTGGTCAGTTGCAGTGCTGCATCAAGCAGCATATTTTCCAAGAGATGTCTCCCAAAACTGGGCAATACAGTCAGCAGCAATGACAAAAATATTTTGACCTCACTGAGCATTATAATACATGCTCTCTGCATGGCACAAATTTTCATCCCTTCACAGTCTGTTTGGGCCGTAAGGACACAGCCAATATTAATTTTTTTCCACCTTGTCTTTTAGGGGCTATAACTCTTTTATTTTTCTATCCAAAGAGCCATATGAGGGCTTGTTCTTTGCTAGACCAATTGTACTTTTCACAAAATGTACTGCAAAACCCCCCAAAAAATTTTTAGTTGGGGCACATTTGAAACAAATGCAATTTAGAAACTTGTGAAATTGGAAAAAAAATGTTTTTGCAAATTTTGGGAAATTTTGGTTTTACGCAGCATACTTCACAGTAAGACTGATGTATACTGAGTTGTATGAGGGTCATTTTTGTGCCGTAATCTGTAGTTTTAATTGGTACAATTGGTATTGGTAAACTTTTTTTTATATCTTTTTCCGATATATGATGTGACTAAAAATCTGCAGTTCTGCTGTTTTATTTTTTTTTACCAAAACAAACAAATCTATACCAAACCAATCGTATGATAATATGTGCTTGATATAACATCAATTTAACTAGAATTTGCACACAGAGCCAGATTAAATCAAAATAATCTTTATTAACATATACAATCAATTAAAGCCCCTAAAAAAATACAAGGACACCAGAATTCACACACTGGACAATATGCATGAAGAGGGGCACACAGACCATGAACCCTAGGCCATAAGGATGATGTGAAGTAAATGGGCACAAAATATAGATAGAGACGTAAGAAAGCAGACACATCTGTACTGCAAAGGTTATTTCAAAGTAACTAACACTGGTGCCAAACTACTACAAACTAAACCCAAGGTGACAAGAAACCCAATGCCATGTGTGGAGCCAGATCCATACCTACCTACCCTAACTTATGTTTTGCCCCTGGAGCTTTGTTATATAGTTTGTAAGGTTGAGAAGGCAAAAAAAAATACCTATAAGGGATGATGCCAATTAGCCCATAAAAGAGGAAAAATTCCTTCCCAAATCCAATATGGCGATCAGAATAAATCCCTGGATCAACATTCTAGCCACATATATCTAGTATCCATAACCTGTTCAGGAATTGTCCAGAGTAGAAGCAAATCCCCATAGTAAACCTCTCCTTCTCTGGAATGTTCCTGACACAAACAGAGGTGTCAGCAGAGAGCACTGTGGTCAAACTGGAAAGAACTTCATAACTTCCTCTGGAGCATACAGCAGCTGATAATTACTGGAAGGATTAAGATTTTTTTAATAGAAGTAAATTACATATTTGTTTAACATTCTGGCACCGGTAGACTTGAAAACATTTGTTTTCCACCGAACTACCCCTTTAATTATCTCCTCTGCACCCAAGGCCGGCTCTACCCATAGGCAGAGTAGGAAGCTGCCTAGAGCGTTTCCTTGATGAGGATACCGCCTGTGTCCAGTTTATTTTATTTTTTTAAAGCTGGTATCTGTCTGTCAGGAGTGCAGCACTGTCACATCACATACACAGTTATTATTACTGTGCATGCTATGAGACAGTGCTGTGATCCTGACAGCCAGCAGCCATATAGAGGAGCTCAGCCCTGCCGTTGCACACTCTTCCTTTGCATGACCATGATTATCTATGGCTTGAGTCCTGCAGGACCAACCCTAGAATTATGCTTACCCCTCCCTCCACCTCCTCCCCAAACTAGCCTACTAGGTGGTGAAGGTAAAGGACCTTTGATGATGTCACCATTCAGTGACCATTTACATATTAGGGGTGGAGCTCAATCATGCAGGATACAAGAGATGGTGGCTGAAGGACCTTTGGTGATGCTGTGGAGGAGACGGGGCTGAGATGCTGGAGGTCACGTTTCCTGCATAGTTACTACTGTTGTGTTGTGTGTGAAGATATCTGCACCTCAGTGTTACCCCAATAGTAAGGTAATTACATGAGGAAAAGGTTTGTTACAGTATGTCACCCCAGTAGTAAGGTGATTACATGAGGAGTGGGTTGGGTTTTTTACTGTGTCACCCCAGTAGAAATAAGATTACATGAGGAGGGGGTTTATTACAGTTTGTCTCCCCAGTAGTAAGGTGATTACACTAGGAGGTTTGTTACAGTGTGTTACCCCAGTAGTAAAGAAATTACATGAGGAGGAGGTTCATGAGGTGTGTTACTTCAGTAGTATGGAGATTATATAAGGAGGGGGTTTGTTACAGAGTGTAGTACTACAGCCAGTAGTAAGGGGTGGAGGGTGTCAAAGGGCAGAGCCAATAGGTGAGGTCAAGGAGGGCAGCAAAAATAGCTTTTGTCTAGAGTGACAAAAATCATTGCACCAGTGTCTGCACCCTCTCCAGTTCAGTCATGTCCTTCTTATGTACAAGGGCCCAAAATTTAACTCAATACTCCATGCACGGTCTGACAAATGATTTATACAGAAGCAAAACTATGTCCTTGTCCCGAGCCTCTATGCCTTTCTTGATACATCCTATGACTTTGTTAGCCTTGGCAGCAGCTGCTTGGCACTGATCACTAAAGTTGAGCTTACGGTCCACCAAAGCCCTCTTCATTAGAAGTTATACCTAATCTCTTTTTATTTAGCACATAATTGTACATTTAGTTTTTACGGCCCAAGTGCATAACTTTAATTTTATACACATTAAACTAAATTTTCCCAGCTTTCCCAGATCCCTCTGTAATATTGTTATCCTCCTCTGTGATCACCCTACCCAGTTAAGTGTCATCTGCAAATATTGAATTTCTATTCTGTACTCCATCTACAAGGTCATTATGAAAAGAAAAAAAAATGAGATGTGTCTTGTGTGACACCTTGGCAATGACACCTTTTTGTAGGACATCATTTGGGACTGAACCAGCTGGAATTAATTTGCACTGACAAGGGGCTGCATTGCTTTTTAAATACTGAAAGATTTCAGCTGTTGTCTTGGCTTTCCATGCCTTTTTGCACCTTCCTTTCTTTATGTGTACAATACTATTTTCATGTATAATTTTACATTATTACACATGCGAATTCCGTCCCTTCACTTACCCACGTCCACTCCTGCTGCTGCTTCATCTCAGCCTTGGCGAGCGCATCCCTTAGGGCGCGCGCCAGAGCTTTGAAATTTGCAGGACCAGTGCACCCATAATTAGTAAGTGCACACTACAACACTACATTATAAATCCCTGCACCTCCCACACATCCCTGCCAGATCTTCAGAGCTTCAGTGCGCAAAACGTTCCCATTGCCTGTTTTGCCTACCCGTGTTACCAAACTTCCTTGCTACATTTTTTGACTATGAACCTTTGCCCCCTGCCTTGACCTTCTGCTACGTTGACTACACCTCTGTCTCATCCTCCTGTACCTCGCCTTGTCCAGTACCTGTGTGGTCGAGCCATATCGGGGTTAGCGACCTGGGTGCCGCCTGCCGCACCAAATCCATCCTGCCTTGAGGCGGGCTTTGGTGAAGACCAGTGGCACCTTAGACTCCGTTCCTTGATACGATCCGAGTCATCAGCCAAACAGGTAGAGGATCCACTACCTGCTCCGTGACATCGGCATCCAGGTACGTGACACATATGTGGTATCGCCAGATGTGTAAATGTCTCAACTATTAAAATGTAAGGTTAGTTAAATTGCAAAGTAAAAAAAAAGTAAAAAAAAAAACTACCAAAGTCCAAAATAGTGCATTTTTGGTCACTTCATATATCATAAAAAATTTATATAAAGCGATCAAAAAGACCCATCAAAACAAAAATGGTACCGATAAAAACTACACACCACGGCGCAAAAAATGAGACCTCTTATAGCCCCATATGCGGAAAAATATGCAGAAGATGACCATTTTAAACATACTAATTTTGGTGTATGTAGTTAGGATTTTTTTTAAAGTACGGTAGTAAAATAAAATAAAACCTGGGTAAAAACTGGGTATCCTTGTAACTGTATGGACCTATAGAAAAAATATACAGTCATGGCCGTAAATGTTGGCAAATTGTACATTGATTCACATATAACATTTGTCTAATTTGTGTTTGCATCATAAAGTTGAGATGCTTTTACTATTTGAAGACATCAGTGGGCTTCAAAGTATAGCAGCAATTTTCTTATGCTTCAAGTAAATTTCTAAATCTGAATTTTTCAAGGATCAGTTCAGTTTTGAAGTGAATTTGAGGGTCTTTATGTTAGAAATACCCCATAATGGACTCAATCATGAAAACTGCACCCCTCAACGTATTCAAGATGACATTCAGAAAGTTTGTTCACCCTTTAGGTGTTTCACAGGAATAGCAGCAAAGTGGAAGAAAATTCTAAATCTTCATTTTTTACACTAACATGTTCTTGTAGACCCATATTTTTTTTTATTACAAGGGGTAAAAGGAGAAAAAGCCCCCCAAAATATGTAACCCAATTTCTTTCGAGCAAGGAAATACCTCATAAGTGGATGTCAAGTGCTTTGTGGGCGTAGTAGAGGGCTCAGAAGAGAAGGAGCAACAATGGGATTTTGGAGAGCGAATTTTGCTGAAATGGTTTTTGGGGGGCATGTTGCATTTAGGAAGCCCCTATGGTACCAGAACAGCGGAAAAAAAACCACATGGCATACTATTTGGGAAACTTCACCCCTCAAGGAACATAACAAGGGGTACAGTGAGCCTTAACACCCCACAGGTGTTTGATGACTTTGCATTGAATTTGGACGTGAAAATGAAATTTTTTTTATTTTTTTTTTACTAAAATGCTGATGTTACCCCAAATTTTTCATTTTCACAAGGGGTAATAGGTGAAAATGTCCCGCAAAATTTTAAACCCCATTTCTCTCAAGTAAGGAAATACCTCATATGTGGATGTAAAGTGATCTGTGGGTGCATTAGAGGGCTCAAAAGGGAGGGAGCGACATTAGGCTTTTGGAAAGCAAATTTTTCTGAAATGGTATTTGGGGGGCATGTCTCATTTAGGAAGCCCCCATGGTGCCAGAACCGTGAAAAACACCCCACATGGCACACTATTTGGGAAACTACACCCCTCAAGGAATGTAACAAGGGGTACAGTGAGCCTTAACACACCACAGGTGTTTGATGACTATGCGTTGAAGTTGGACGTGAAAATAAATTTTTTTATTTTTTTTACTAAAATGTCGATGTTACCCCAAATTTTTCATTTCCACAAGGGGTAATAGGTGAAAATGTCCCCCAAAATGTTATACCCCATTTCTCTTGAGTAAGTAAACATATCATATGTGGATGCAAAGTAATCTGTTGGTGCACTAGAGGGCTCAGAAAGCAAGTAGTGACATTGGGATTTTGAAGAGTGAATTTTGCTGAAATGGTGTTTGGTGGGCATGTCGCATTCAGGAAGCCCCTATGGTGCCAGAACAGCAGAAACGCCCCCCCCCCCCCCCCCCACATGGCATACCATTTTGGAAACTACACCCCTCAAGGCACGTAACAAGGGGTCCACGTAACAAGGGGTCCACGTAACAAGGGGTCCAGTGAGCCTTAACACACCACAGGTGTTTGACGACTTTTCGTTAAAATAGGATAATGTAAATTAAATGTTTTCACTGAAATGCAGTTTTTTCCCAAATTTACCATTTTTACAAAGGGTAATGGGAGAAAATGCCCCCCAAAATTTATAACCCCATCTCTTTTGAGTATGAAAATACCTCATGTTAAATCACAAAAAATGCTCAGCGGGCGAACTACAATGCTCAGAAGAGAAGGAGTCACATTTGGCTTTTGGAAAACAAATTTTGCTGAAATGGTTTTTGGGGGGCATGTCGCATTTAGGAAGCCCCTATGGTGCCAGAACAGCAAAAAAAATCCCACATGGCATACTATTTTGGAAACTACACCCCTCAAGGAACATAACAAGGGATACAGTGAGCCTTAACACCTCACCAGTGTTTGATGAATTTTTGTTAAAGTTGGATGTGTAAATGAAAAAAACGAATTTCTCACTAAAATGCTGGTTTTTCCCCAAATTTTTTATTTTTACAAGTGGTAATAGGCGAAAATGACCCCCAAAATTTGTAACCCCATTTCTTCTGAGTATGGTAATACCCCATGAGTGGAAGTCAAGTGCTCTGCTGGCGCACTACAATGCTCAGAAGAGGAGGACCGCCATTGAGCTTTTAGAGAGAGAATTTATTTGGATGGTAGTCAGGGGTCATGTGCGTTTACAAAGCCCCCCGTGGTTCCAGAACAGTGGGTCCTCCCCACATGTGACCCCAGTTTGGAAACTATACCCCTCACAAAATTTAATAAGGGGTGCAGTGAGTATTTACACCCCACTGGTGTACTGACAGATCTTTGGAACAGTGGACTGTGCAAATGAAAAATAAAATTTTTCATTTTCACGGACCACTGTTCCAAAAATCTGTTAGACCTCTGTGGGGCGTATATGCTCACTGTACCCCTTATTACATTACGTGAGGGGTGTAGTTTCCAAAATGGGGTCACATGTTGGGGGGTGTCTCAAAATGGGGTCATATGTTCTGGCATTATGTGGGCTTTGTAAACACACATGGCTTCCACTTCCGGACAAATTTTCTCTCCATAAGCCCAATGGCGCTCCTTCTCTTCTGAGCATTGTAGGTCGCCAGCAGAGCTTTTTACATCCACATATGGGGTATGTTCTTACTCAGAAGAAATGGGGTTACAACTTTTGGGGTCTCTTTTCCTATTTTCCCTTGTGAAAATGAAAAATTTAGGGTAACACTTTAATGAAAATTCAAACACTTGTGGGGTCTGAAGGCTCACTATACCCCTTGTTACATTCCATTGGGGGTGTAGTTTCCAAAATGGGGTCACACGTGGGTATTTATTTTTTTGCGTTTATGTCAGAATCGCTGTAAAATCAGCCACCCCTATGCAAATCACCAATTTAGGCCTCAAATGTACCTGGTGCGCTCTCACTCCTGAGCCGTGTTGTGCGCCTGCAGAGCATTTTATGCCCACATATGGGGTATTTCTGTACTCAGGAGAAATTGCGTTACAAATTTTGGGGGTCTTTTTTTTCCTTTTACCGCTTGTGAAAATAAAAAGTATGGGGCAACACCAGCATGTTAGTGTAAATTGTTTTATTTTTTTTCACTAACAGGCTGGTGTAGCCCCCAACTTTTCCTTTTCATAAGGGGTAAAAGGAGAAAAAGCCCCCTAAAATTTGTAGTGCAATTTCTCCCGAGTACGGAAATACCCCATATGGCCCTAAATTGTTTCCTTGAAATACGAGAGGGCTCTGAAGTGAGAGAAAGCCATGCACATTTGAGGACTAAATTAGGGATTGCTTAGGGGTGGACATAGGGGTATTCTACGCCAGTGATTCCCAAACAGGGTGCAGCTGACGGCTCCGTTTTGGAATCACTGCTGTAAGATACGTTTTTCATTTTTATTGGGGGGGGGGAACAGTGTAAGGGGGTGTATATGTAGTGTTTTACCCTTTATTATGTGTTAGTGTAGTGTAGTGTTTTTAACTACAATTCCCAGCATGTATTGATCGACAAAGGGCATGCTGGAAGATGTAGTTATGCAACAGCTGGAGGTACACAACTACAACTCTATTTCAAATCTACAACTCCGAGCATGTACTGACTGACCGTGCATGCTCAGAGTTGTACTTTTGCAACAGCTGGAGGCTCCGCTTTGGAAACATTGCCATAAGATACATTTTTATTGGGGGGGACAGTGTAAGGGGGGTGTATATGTAGTGTTTTACACTTTATTATGTGTTAGTGTAGTGTTTTTAGGGTACATTGGCATTGGCGGCGGTTTACAGTGAGTTTCCCGCTAGGAGTTTGCTCTGCGGCGATAAATTTGCCGCAGCTCAAACTTGAAGCAGGAAACTCACTGTAAACTTGCCCATGTGAATGTACCCTGCAAATTCACATGGGGAGGGGGGGGGGGCAAACCTCCAGCTGTTTCAAAACTACAACTCCCAGCATGTACTGACAGACCGTGTATGCTGGGAGTTGTACTTTTGCAACAGCTGGAGGCACACTGGTTGGAAAACCTTCAGTCAGGTTCTGTTACCTAACTCAGTATTTTCGAACCAGTGTGCCTCCAGCTATTGCAAAACTAGAATACCCAGCATGTACCGATTGCCGAAGGGCATGCTGGGAGATGTAGTTATGCAACAGCTGGAGGTACACAACTACAACTCCCAGCATGCCGAGACAGCTGTTTGCGGTTTGGGCATGCTGGAATTTGCAGATTTGCAACATCTGGAATGCCACAGTTTAAAGACCATTACACAGTGATCTCCAAACTGTGGCCCTCCAGATGTTGCAGAACTACAAATCCCAGCATGCCCAGACAGCAAACTGCTGTGTGGGCATGCTAGGAGTTGTAGTTTTGCAAGATCTAGAGGGCCATAGTTTAGAGATCACTGCACAGTGATCTCCAAACTGTGACCCTCCAGAAAACTACAAATCCCAGCATACCCAAACAGCAAACAGCTGTCTGGGCATGCTGGGAGTTGTAGTTTTGCAACATCTGGAGGGCTACAGTTTAGAGACCACTGTATAGTGGTCTCAAACTGTAGCCCTCCAGATGTTCCTAGGCAACTAACCGGCTTCTGTAGGATCCAGGGAGCCGCATCGCCGTCCTCTTCTGCCGCCGATCGTCACCTGCTGCCGCCGATGGGTAAGTGGACTTCGGCGCTGGTCCCCTTCAGTTTCCCCGTTCTTCCCCGCCTATTGTGGGTGGGCAGAAGGGGGAAACCAAAAGTTAAACCCCCCCCCCCCCGCCCCCGATCTGCTATTGGTCGTCGCTTCTAGACGACCAATAGCAGGGATAGGAGGGGTGGCACCCCTTCAAGGGGATCGTGGGTGTCTTGGACAACCCCGATCCCCCTTATATTGCGGGTCATCGGAGACCCGTATGACACAGAAAAGCCGCAAATCGGCACCCCGACATTTGCTGATATCGATCAGCAGGCACCGCGGTCCGGTCCCCGCCTGGCGCCCGGCGGGGACCAAAATTCCCATGGGCATACAGGTACGCCCTTGGTCCTTAAGTACCAGGGAGCAAGGGCGTACCCATAGGGGACTTTTATATACAATCATCAGATTGAATTTACTGTATAATGCTATGCCTATGGCATAGCAATACACAGTATGATCAGCGATCCACTGATATAGCCTGGCTAAACCAAGCTACGTCAGTGGATCGGCAATCAGAGTCAGGTAAGGAGACCCTCCTCTGCCAATTTAGGTCATGGAACCCCTGCAATCATATTGTAAGCTCCACCGAGCTACTGACAACTTTCATTTTCACTTTAGACCCTGTGATCGGCATTGATAATGGCATCTAAAGGGTTAAATGACCAGCAGCGGTGAGATCGCCGCTGCCAGTCATTATAACTGAGTGTCTGGCAACTGATAGTAGCAGACACTCACTGCTCTAAAGCGAAAGCAGCTTCTACGCACACTTCAAACCTGCTAAAGGATTCAGGGCGTACAGGTATGCCCTTTATCCTTAAGTACCAGGATACAAGGGTGTACCTGCGCCTGATGTCCTGAACGGGTTAGGCTTCTTTTACACTGCCGTTGTGACATGGCAGTGTGACGGCCGTCAGGGAGCCCCGGGGAGAATAGTAGGGGGAAAATACATCATGCAACATTTTTTCCTCCTGCTACTCCCGTCAGAAAACAGCAGCGCCTGACGGACCCCATAATCGTGAATGGGACCCGTTGAGCGCCGTCAAAAATAAGGTCCGTTAAAGGGGTTATCTAGGAAAAAAACTTTTTTTATATATCAACTGGCTCCAGAAAGTGAAAGATTTGTAAATTACTTCTATTAAAAAATCTTAATCCTTTCAGTACTTATGAGCTGCTGAAGTTGAGTTGTTCTTTTCTGTCTAAGTGCTCTCTGATGACACGTGTCTCGGGAACCGCCCAGTTTAGAAGCAAATCCCCATAGCAAACCTCTTATACTCTGTGCAGTTCCTGAGACAAGCAGAGATGTCAGCAGAGAGCACTGTTGCCAGACAGAAAACAACAACTCAACTTCAGCAGATGATAATTATTGAAAGGATTAAGATTTTTTAATAGAAGTAATTTACAAATCTGTTTAACTTTCTGGAGCCAGTTGATATATTTCTTGGAATACCCCTTTAAGGCACAAAAAACATAAGTGCCTGACGGACGTTTGTTGACGGGCACAACGGCAGTGTAAAAGGTATGTGACCGTATGCGCTCCCGTATGCCATTCACTTCAATGAGCCGACCGGAGTGAAACGTTCGGTCCGGTCGGCTCATTTTTGCGCCGTATGCGCTTTTACAACCGGACCTAAAACCGTGGTCAACCACGGTTTTAGGTCCGGTTGTAAAAGCGCATACGGCGCAAAAATGAGCCGACCGGACCGAACGTTTCACTCCGGTCGGCTCATTGAAGTGAATGGCATACGGGAGCGCATACGGTTACATACGGGAGCGCGAGGTTTTAGCTCCCTCCTGCCGTATGCGCTCCCGTATGGGACAAAACGTAGTGTGAACCCACCCTAATGTTGTGTGTTCGCCTGCATGTGTCACACCTGTGCTCTAGTCACTTGTAAGTAATAAAGTAATTATGGGTGAAACAACTCTCAGCATACCTTTAACACTGTTTAGATCAGTGTTTCCCAACCAGAATACCTCCGGCTGTTGTAAAAGTACAACTCCCAGCATGCCTGGACAGCCGAAGGATGGGAGTTGTAGTTTTGCAACAGCTGGATGCCCCCTAGTTGGGAAACACTGGTTTAGATCAGTCATTCTCAACCTGGGGTACAAGTACCCCCAGGGGTACTTAGCAGTTCTCCAGGGGGTACTTGAAAAAATCAGTAATGGTAGCCACAGCCACTGGTTACTGGTCTGGACCACTTTGAAAGAAATGGTAGCCCGACGTCGCTGCACCAAGGAGCGGAGCAGGAAGACAGCAAAGGGGAAGCGCGGGCACTAGGCTGCTGTGGGCAGTAGCTCCTCTGCCCCTGCAGACCGGTGACCTACTGCTATGAGCCATAACAATAGGTCCCCAGATCAGAGGAGCAGTGGAGCACCAAAGAGGGACAGTATGGTGGCGTACAACTATATATGGGGGCAGTTTGGGGGCCTACAGCTATATTTGGGGGCACAGAGGGGGCCCTAACAACTTTATGGGGATGCAAAGCGGGTACTATTACTGTGTGTGACAATAAACATGGGGAGTTTGTAAATAGGTGGGTACTGTACTGCAGAAAGGAGCCTAAAATGTTTGTTTGGCTGGTTCTGTGGAGAAGTCTTGTATGGGAGAAATCTTAATGGCGGTCTAGGCCAGATAGTGAAGAAAAGAAAAGCAAACAACTCCGGTTAGAGAAGACGTCACGTAAAGCATATGAATTATATTATAATCATAACAAAATGTCTCTAATATGGGGTACAATTATTGGGGAATGGGCTGTCAAGGGGTACTCAGGCAAAAAAGGTTGGGAACCACTGGTTTAGATCATACTGGGAGATTTATTTTCACATGGTAAAAAAAAACTGCATTATTCCCGTTACATGGCAGTTGGTATATTTGGTTATTTCAGTAGAAATTTTCTGTGACCCTCTCAACAAAGCAGACGCCTGTCAAGTAGAAAACCTGTCATTAAACATTTAAGTGAAACCCCTGTGGCCACAGCTCTGCAGTGTGAACTGTAGCATAGAGTTCAGGGAGTGAGTAAGGGTGCATGCACACCACGTTTTTGCAATACAGTTCCCATTTCCGTTTTTTGCTGAAAAACAGATTCCTCAAAATTGGATTAAACTGTATCAAAACGTGTGTACAAATTTTAACCCATATACGTTTGAAAACCGTATACAGTTTGAAAAATTATGTCTGCTTGCATCGGTTTTATAAGAAAAAAAGTATACGTTAACTGTTCACTCCATTTTGAATAAAGTTTCACTTGTTTGATTGAAATTCCAAGAAAAAAAACTGTGCAAAGTCAAAAAATGTTTGGTGAAAACCTGATGGAACCATATGCACATACAGTTCTTTACGATTCCCATTGACTTCCATGTTAAAAAAAACAAAACAATACGGTTTAATACAGTTTTTCACCAGGACCAAAAAACATGGTAGACTACTGTTTTGGGTATGGGTAAAAAACTGGACATGTGATGCAAAACGGACACACAACTGGATGATGTGTTTGACATATGGTTTACAATGTTAAAGGAGAACTCCGGAACATAAAAATTGTTCCACATACTGCTGGCAGTAATAAAAATAAAGATGTACATACCTTCCTCTGCTCCCCCGGGGCCTACGGTAACCGTCTCCGATCTCCGCCACGACCCACCTCCCAGTGGTCAGATGAGTCATACTGCGCTCAGCCAATCACCAGCCGCAGCGAAGTCAGACTCGGCCAGCGATAGGCTGAGCGGCAGTGTGAGAACGCTTCAGGACACAAAATTCTACACCGGCACCTGCGGCCGGGGCCGAAAACGTCACACTGCCGCTCAGCCTACCACCGGCCGAGTTGGGACTTCACTGCGGCTGGTGATTGGCTGAGCGCAGTATGACTCATCCGGCCCCCAGGAAGAGGATCGCGGCGGAGACCGGAGGCGGTTACCGGAGGCCCCAGTGGAGCGGAGGAAGGTATGGGGGACAATTTTTATGTTCTGGAGTTCTCCTTTAAGTTAATGCATACAGTTCTGTACGGTTTTTAACTAGAGCAAAAACGTGGTGTGCATGCACCCTAAGGGTATGTTCACACTACAGTGTGTGAACGGAATCTCAGATTCTCAGATTCAGCTTGGCAGCCGGCGGCGGCGGTAGGACCGTGCGGCACTGAGTCGTCACCATTGACGGCTATACAGTGCTCGCGGACTTCTGCGCAAAGAATGAACATGTTCATTCTCTGTGCGGAACTGTCCACTGCTGAAATTCCGCAATGTGAATGGGTCTCGCGGAGACCCATTCACACTAATGTTAAGTTCACACCGCGGATTTACGCTTGCTGGAATTCCGTAGTGTGAACATACCCTAAAACAGTCATTTGTGTATTGGCTACACTGAAGTGTGGAGTGACCTCACACCATCTTCATTACTGTAAACAGAGGGGTCATTAGATTATATATGACGTTGTTTATATTGCAGTCATTCTACCGTCTACGTCAGTGCTTCCCTAACAGGGTGCCTCCAGCTGTTTCAAAACTACAACTCCCAGCATGTACAGACAGCCTTAGACCAGTGCTTCCCAAGCAGGGTGCCTTCAGCTGTTGCAAAACTACAACTCCCAGCATGCCCGGACAGCCTTTGGCTGTCCGGGCATGCTGGGAGTTGTAGTTTTGCAACAGCTGGAGGCACCCTGGTTGGGAAGCACGGGTCTACGTAGTCAGATATTCGTACACTAGAGCTAGAAAATGCTATCCGTAGAACGAGTCCTTTGACGTTTCTGTGTAGGTCGTGGTCGCCATTACAATTGCCGGCGCTAGGACCGGGAAGCCGGAAGTAGTTCCCAGCAGCAGAAGTGCGTGCGCGCCCCCGAGTGTGATGGAAACACACATCTACACCGTCAGGTAACCAACTTTGGCCGTACACTGCTGTGCCCGGACCGAGCAGGCCTCTGAGCCACGGCTTGGAGTTGCGGCCTTATCTAGTCTGCGGATTATGGACGCGGCTTGACACGGAAGTAGAAGCACAGCCCGGGTGAGCGCTAGAGTTATCCCCGTCTTCTGCTGGGTGTTATGGAAGCTTACACATAGATTTCTCTAGAAGGAGCGCGTGAATCTGTGCAGTTACCTGTTCTGTCTGACAATATGTGGCTGAGAGGAATATGGACGCTATTACCTCGTGTAGTATAGGGAGAGGCGGTATGAGGCTGTGGCACCAGGCTCACCCTGGACATGACTCACTGTCACTTCCCATATGACCAATACAAGCTCTGTTTCCTGGTTGGTATCAAGGTGGTGACTTCTCCGTTCACATTGGGCGTCTTATTGCTGGACATTTGTATATTAATGTCCTCCTGTCAACCCCACAGCCTTTTACTAAAAGCTGGCAGGTGACCCTCCATGTTCCTCTCTAACCCCAATAGCGAGTCCTAAAAGGTCAGCCCTTCATCCAAATAATGCTCTGGTTTTCTGTTGGGCAGTGGGTACAACAGGTATTGGCAATGCTAGGAGTGAATGATTGTTCCAGTAGACATCAATTGTTGGGATTTAATCAGTAACGTAATGTGAAACAGGCCCTGGACTTGTAATGGCCCATAGGCTTTGTATTTTAAGACTAAAGGGTGTGAACATTGCCATTAGAGGGGGAGCAAAAACTACTATAAACATCCTATATTCTATGCCAGGTATAGTCTTTGGGTAGAGTCGCGTGTGCCATATTTTGCTGTTGCATATATTCCTACACATTGATGTCGATTGGTATGAAAATACGCAGCAAAATACGCTATATGTGACCCTACCCTTAAAGTGTCACCGTTTTTTAAATGACAATCTCACAACACTCTCTGTTCTGCTTCACTGGCTGACCCAATAGACGTAATATGTTAAGGTCCAGAGACGTGGGAGACAAAGAATGATCCAAACTTCTAACATGTCAAAAAAAAAAAAAAGAGATGGTTAAATTACAGATATACTGTATGTGATATTGTGAATTCAAACAATATCACATGGACAGGGGTGTCAGCAGAGAGCACTGTGGTCAGACAGAAAACAGCACAACTTCCTCTTTTAGTATACAGAAGCTGATAAGTACTGGAAGGATTTGTTTAAAGGGTTACTTCTCTACCAAGCGTCCAGAACATTGAGTCCCGAACGCGGTGTGCGGGCTTCCGTGTTCACGCCCACCCCCTCGTGATGTCATGCCCCGTCAGGTGAAGTCACGTCCCGCCCCCTCAATGCAAGTATATGGGAGGGGGCGTGATGGCCGTCACGCCCCCTTCCCATAGACTTTCATTAAGGGGGAAGGTCGTGATGTCACGAAGGGGCGGGCGAGAACACGGAAGCCCGCACTTAGCATTCGGAACTCAATGTTCCGGGTGCTGGGGAGCGGAATAACCGTTTAACTTTCTGGCATCAGTTGATATAAAAAAATAAAAATCTTTTTCTACCAGAGTACCTATTTAACTTGTTAGCAACAAAGGACATGTATACACGTCCTTGTGCCATTAGCTGTATGGCGCGGACTCCCGACTCAAGCCCGGGCCATACCAGCCACCCCCCAGCTGATTCTTGTAGCTGAGGGCCGGCGTTAATAGCCGACGTGGCGGTCATCGCGGGCAGCTATTAACCCTTTAGATCGCAGCTGTCAAAGCTGACAGTGGCGTCTGAAGGGACCTTTAACCCCTTAAGGACTCAGCGTTTTTGCATTTAAATTTTTTCCTCATCACCTTCTAAAAATCATAACACTTTCAATTGTGCACCTAAAAATCCATATGATGGCTTATTTTTTGCGCCACCAATTCTACTTTGCAGTGACATTAGTCATTTTAAAAAATCCATGGCGAAATGGAAAAAAAAAAATCATTGACACAAAATTGAAAAAAAAAAATTTCTTTTGTAAATTTGGGGGATTCCGTTTCTACCCAGTGCATTTTTTTTGGTCAAAATTACACCTTATCTTTATTCTGTAGGTCCATACGGTTAAAATGATACCCTACTTATATACCGTATATACTCGAGTATAAGCTGAGTTTTTCAGCACGATTTTTCGTGCTGAAAACACCCCCCTCGGCTTATACTCGAGTGAACTCTCCACCCGCAGTGGTCTTCAACCTGCGGACCTCCAGAGGTTTCAAAACTACAACTCCCAGCAAGCCCGGGCAGCCATCGGCATCATCCAGCCCCCTCTCACCCCCTTTAGTTCTGTACAGTACTCGCCTCCGCTCGGCGCTGGTCCGGTGCTGCAGGACTGTCCGGAGAGGAGGTCGTCCGGTGGGATAGTGGTTCCGGGCTGCTATCTTCACCGGGGAGGCCTCTTCTAAGCGCTTCGGGCCCGGCCCCAGAATAGCCACGTTGCCTTGACGACGACGCAGAGGTACGTTCATTACCAACGTACTTCTGCGTCATCGTCAAGGCAACGCCTCTATTCTGGGCCCGAAGCACGGAGAAGAGGCGCCCCCGGAGAATATAGCAGCCCGGAACCACTATCCCACCGGACGACCTCCTCACCGGACCAGCGCCGAGTGGAGGCGAGTACTGTACAGAACTAAAGGGGGTGAGAGGGGGCTGGATGATGTTGAAGGCCGCAGTGGTCTTCAACCTGCGGACCTCCAGAGGTTTCAAAACTACAACTCCCAGCAACCCCGACAGCCGATTGCTGCCCGGACTTGCTGGGAGTTGTAGTTTTGAAACCTCTGGAGGTCCGCAGGTTAAAGACCACTGAGGGCGGATGATGACAAGGGGATGATGAAGGGGGGGTGTGGGATGATGACAAGGGGATGATGAAAGGGGGGGTGTGGGATGATGACAAGGGGATGATGAAGGGGGGGGTGTGGGATGATGACAAGGGGATGATGACAAGGGGATGATGAAGGGGGGGGGGGGTGGGATGATGACAAGGGAATGATGAAGGGGGGGTGGGATGATGACAAGGGGATGATGAAGGGGGGGATGATGATGAAGGGGGGGGGGATGATGAAGGGGGGGGGGATGATGATGAAGGGGGGGGTGTGGGATGATAAGGGGATGATGAAGGGGGGGTGTGGGATGATGACAAGGGGATGATGACAAGGGGCTGATGAAGGGGGGGTGGGATGATGACAAGGGGATGATGAAGGGGGGGGTGGGATGATGACAAGGGGATGATGAAGGGGGGGGGGGGTGGGATGATGACAAGGGGATGATGACAGGTGATGATGATGATGATGATGAGGGTCTGGATGATGACAGGGGGGGGGATGATGTATTTCCCACCCTAGGCTTATACTCGAGTCAATAACTTTTCCTGGGATTTTGGGTTGAAATTAGGGGCCTCGGCTTATACTCGGGTCGGCTTATACTCGAGTATATACGGTAGGTTTGATTTTGTCACACTTCTGAAAAAAATCATAATTACATGCAGGAAAATGTATACGTTTAAAATTGTCATCTTCTGACCCCTGTAACTTTTTTATTTTTCTGCGTATGGGACGGTATGAGGGCTCATTATTTGCGCCCTTTTCTGTAGTTTTTATCGGTACCATTTTTGTGGTGTTCGGACTTTATGATCATTTATTAATTTTTTTTATGATATAAAAAATAACCAAAAATACGCTATTTTGGACTTTGGAATTTTTTGCGCATACGCCATTGACCGTGCGGTTTAATAAATATCATTTTATAGTTCGGACAATTACGCACGCGGCGATACCACATGTTAATTTTTATTTACACATTTTTATTTTTATTTTTTTTTAATGGGAAAAGGGGGGTGATTGAAACTTTTATTAGAGAAGGGGTTAAATTACCTTTGTTAACTTTTTTTTTTTTTTTTTCTATTGCAGTGCTATAGCTCCCATAGGGACCTATAATACTGCACACACTGATCTCCTATGCTGATCCCTGCAAAGCCATAGCTTTGCACGGATCAGTGAGATAGGGGCTTGATTGCTCAAGCCTGTAGCTCAGGCTTGGAGCAATCAATCGACGATTGGACTCCGCAGAGACAGGTAAGGAGACCTCCGCCTGCGTCCCAGCTGATCCGAACATCGCGATTTTATCGCGAAGTCCTAGTCAGCCCGACTGAGCAGCCGGGAAGTGTTTACTTTTGTTTTCAGACGCAACGGTCAATTTTGGTCGCCGCGTCTGAAGGGTTAACCGCGCGCGGCACAACGATCGGTGCCGCACGCTGTTAGCCCAGGGTCCCGCCTATCGTGACCCCGTCTTTCACACCGGGCTCAGGGCGTACAGGTACGCCCTGAGTCCTTAAGAGGTTAAAGGGGTACTACCGTGCTAACAACTTATCCCCTATCTAAAGGATAGGAGATAAGTTGCCTGATCGTGCGGGGTCCCGCCGCTGGGGACCCCCGCGATCTCTCACGCAGCAACCCGCTCTCATCAGGCCCCGGAGCGAACATCGCTCCCGGTCTGATGACTGCCGATCATGGGCCGGAGTATTGTGACGTCACGCTCCGCCCCCTCAATGTAAGTCTATGGCAGGGGGCGAGACAGCTGTCTCGCCCCCTGCCATAGACTTGCCTTGAGGGGTGGGACGTGACGTCACACGGGGGCGGAGCTGTGATGTCACGATCACCGGCCCAGTCATCAGACCCGTAGCGGATGTTCGCTCTGGGGCCTGATGAGAGTGGGGTGCTGCGTGCGAGATCGCGGCGGTCCCCAGTGGCGTGACCCTGCGCGATCAGGCAACTTATCCCCTATTCTTAAGATGGGGAATAAGTTGTCAGCACGGTAGTACCCCTTTAAACTCTACCTGGGGGTTCAGTGGGGTGGATCCACTGCTGGGATAGCCGGAGGGCTTACCCTTCCTCTCCGTGGCTGCTGTGCTCTGTAATTGATAAAGCCTGGCTAGACCAGGCGTTATCAATTGCGCGCAGAGCACACAAATCAATGGAGTTCTGTGGAATCACATTGATCTGTATGAGGAATCTAATGGTGATAAAAAAAGTTTAAAAAAAACACACACTAATCCCTTCCTTGTTAAGTTTAAATCATCTCCCTTTTTCCAAATTCCATATAAAAAAAAAAAAAAAAAAAATATATATATATATATATATATATATATATATATATATATATATATTTAAAATAAACATATGTAGTATCGCCGCGTGCGTAAATTGCCAAACTTTAATTAAAGTTAATTAATTTAATTAAACCGCACGTTCAATGGCATATTTTTGATCACTATGTATATCCTAAAAAAAATTATAAAAACCAAAATCAAAAAGTCCCATCAAATCAAAAAATGCTACCTATAAATACTTCAGATCATGGCGCAAAAAAATTAGCCCTCATATATCCCTGTATACGGGGGAGAAAAAAGTTATAGGAGTCAGAAAAGGAAATGTTTATACCTACTAATTTTTGTGCATAAAGTTATAATTGTTTAACAGAAGTAAAACAAAATCAAACCTAAACCTACAGAATTAGGATAAGGTGTAGAGATGAGCGAAGTTACAGTGATTCGATTTTTCATGAACCTCTCGGCTCGGCAAATGCTGACTTTATCCTGCATAAATGAGTTCAGCTTTCAGGTATTCCGGTGGGCTGGAAAAGGTGGATACAGTCCTAGAAGAGTCTCCAGCCCACCGGAGCACCTGAAAGCTGAACTCATTTATGCAGGATAAAGTCCGCAACTGCCGAGAAGTTCTAATAAGGTGTCATTTTCACAAAAAAGTGCTCTGCATAGAATTGGAAGCCCTCAAAAGTTACAAAATGCCATTTAGTTTTTTCAATTTAACCCCACAAATATTTTTTTTTCTGGTTTCGCTGTAGATTTTCTGGTTAAATTATTGATGTCATTACAAAGTAAAATTGGTGGCGCAAAAAACAAACCCTCATATAGGTCTGTAGGTGGAAAATTGAAAGTGTTATGATTTTTTTGAAGGTGAGGAGGAAAATGAGAGAACCTGTGGTCCTTAAGGGGTTGAAACAAAGGGCCACTTACAGACATTGGTCCAGTGGATGAAAAGTTCTGCCTCCTAGTAGCTGCATTGCTACAGCACTTCTGTGCGCAATGGAGGCGAGAGGCCTACTTGCCAAGCTGCCCTGCCTCCTCAATATGCAGCGCCATGCTCTCCCCTGACATGATTACGCACCAGCAGGTTTTTGCGTCTCTAGAACTTGAAAGTCAGGAAAATGGCATGTAAGGGTGGGCATAGCACTGTATATTGAAGAGGCAGAGAATCTTGGCAAGCTGGCTCCCCACCTCCATTGCACACAGAAGTACTGTAGTAGTGCAACTACCGGCAGGCAGAACTTTTAATCCGCTGGACCTATTTCTGACAGTTACCCTTAGTTTTTATGCTGTTCACCTGCTCTATAACCCAGTGTAGTGGGTTTAGTGTGATTGAACAGGCTGTAGGTTTCCCTTTTAGGAGCTTTTTTTTCCTTATGCGCTACTTGACATAATTTTATGCAGTTTCATGACTCTCGCATTCCCTGCACTGTGGTTGACTCAACTACAGCTGGAATGGGATTCTCCTCCACCATTCACACTAGGTAACCCTCCCAGAATGAGCATATTCTTTCTTTGGGCAAAATCCACTCTGGAGTGTGTTGCCACCTATAGAGATGGCGTGTTTCTGAGCAGTCCTAGCACTGACTTTTTCTGCTGGCACCCGCTATAGATGAAATCTCCGCCTGGAATATTTTCAATCAGAAATATTAATGTGTGAATGAGCTCTAATAGATTTGTTTGTAGCCGTTCCGCTATGGAAAAATCACTCCAGTTTTCCTCTTGCACAGAGAGCACTTGTGTTTTACCACAGATAGCTACATTTTCACAGTGTTACTGACATGTGGTCTTTACAGGTGAAACATGTTGGGCTAGGTTCACATCTGCATTGGGGCTTCTTATGAGGCCTCCAACACAGATTCCGTTCACGAGGAGTGAATGGAGCCAGACGGTCTGATGGGGATATATTAACACCTTACGGACCAAGGGTGTACCTGTATGCCCTCGTCCTGCTCCTCTTCTATGATGCGGGGCCACAAGCTTACACCGCGTCATAGCTGGGTGGTCCTGACTGCTACCAGCAGCCAGGACCCGTGGCTAATACCGGACAATAGCGATTGCAGTGATGTCCAGCATTAACCCCTTAGACGCTGTGATTAAAGTTGATTGCGGCAGTTAAAATGGGGGGGGGAGAAAGGTATCTCGGCAGCTTTGCAGAGCTGATCAAGAACACTACGGTGCCCTTACCTGCCTCCTCGCTGTCCGAACGTTGCTAGGTTGCTCTAGGCAGTCTAAGCAGTCTGGAGCAACCTAGCACCAATAACACTGATCAATGGTATGTGCACAAGAAATGGCACTCCCTTTTAGTAGGTGCCCAAGTAGGAATGACAATCCTATTAAATATAAGGAAAAACCTGGCACTCAAATATAAGATGCAAAAGGATTTAAATTTTCACAGTCCATACATAATTGATGTTTCGGTCCTACCAGGACCTTCCTCAGAATTTAACAGGATTGGTGCGGAGGAGAGTATAGAAGAAAACTGCTAAGTGCCGTGCAAGTGGTGCAATGAGTAGCGTGACTGAAGCCACAGAAGCGCCCCTGCAGCGCTATGTAAGTGACTTTGAAAACCCAGCTGGGAGCCCTGAATGGGCACTTGATACTGGCCACTCGGGGCTCCAGGCGGGGGGATTTAAAAAGTAAAGTAAAACACAGTATTTACATTGCAGGGGAGCGGAGCTTGCCGCCCGCTCCCCTGGTTAATAACTTCTGATTGCATACGGTCTCAGAAGTGAAACCCAATGCGGTTAATCCCTCAGCCCCTGTACTACAACCTCCAACATGGAACAGACTCTGTTCCATGATGGTTGTTAATGTTACAAGTACTAATGTAGCCTCCCCAAACTCCCGCGGCCGGGAACTACTGCTCCCATCATGGAAACAAGTGTAGTAGCGGGAGTCTGTAGGCGGCTGAATTTGCATACTAATGGATGAAAAACTGGAGAAAAATGTTGCCACATAATGTCTGGTGACAGGTTTCCTTTTAAGAGGATCTGTCATTTTAAGAGGCGGTGCACTGGGCTATCAGAGCCACTCAAAAATGATTCTGCTTTTTAACCCCTTAAGGACGCAGCCCTTTTTCGCAATTCTGACCACCGTCACTTTACGAATTAATAACGCGAAAACACTTTTACCGAATATTCTGATTCTGAGATTGTTTTTTCGTGACATATTCTACTTTATTTTGGTGGTAAATTTTCGGCGTTAATTGCATCCTTTTTTGGGGAAAAATCCCCAAATTTTATGAAAATTTAGCATTTTTCTAACTTTGAAGCTCTCTAATTGTAAGGAAAATGGATATTCCAAATAAATTTTATTTTTCTTTACAAACGCAATATGTCCACTTTATGTTGCCATCATAAAATGGACATACTTTTGCTTTTTGAAAAATTAGAGGGCTTCAAAGTAGAGCAGCAATTTCCAAAAATGTCATGAAAATTGCTAAATCTGAAGGGACAGATGTTACAGAACTACAACTCCCAGCATGCCTGGGCAGTCGAGGCATGCTGAGAGTTGTAGTTTGGCAACATCTGGAGGGCTACTGTTTGGGCACCACTGTAACAGTGGTCTCCAAACTGTGACCCTCCAGATGTTGCAAAACTACAACTCCCAGCATGCCCAGACAGCCTTTGGCAACCTAGTGGTTGCCACAGTAAAGATCGATTCACTTTCACTTTCAATTCCCCCCCCCCCCCCCCCCCCACTGTCGATTCCCTACCTGATCAGGATCCTGCAGGCTCCAGCGAAGATCCCAGGTCCCCAGGCATCTTCTCCTGCAGGTACGGCCTCCATCTTCTTTCCAGAGCCCCTTGACATCCAGGGGCGGGCAGAACGGGGGGTTGCCATGGCATGGGAGGGTCTCAGGACCCCCCTGGGCGATATGCCGGGATGCCTGCTGAATGATTTCAGCAGGCATCCGGCTCCGGTCCCCAACCGGCTAGCGGTGGGGACCGGAATTCCCACGGGCGTATGGATACGCCCTGCGTCCTTAAGGACTCGGAATGCAGGGCGTATCCATACGCCCTGCGTCCTTAAGAGGTTAAATGGAGCTAAGACATTACTGTATACAGGTAACTGAGTCTACTGTATTCATGACTAGAGCACACATTCTCATCAGTTACTGAAAGCTGCCGTATATTAAAAAATATATACCTGTGTAGCTTATCCTGCACATATCAATGCTGTCTACCACCCAGACTTCCATAAATCAAACTTTTTGACATGTAAAAAGTTTTTAAAATGATAGTATCTCTTCGAAGGTGTTAATTTTAGAAACAATGTAGCCAATAAACGCAACACAGAACAGCAGTTTGACTGTAATGGCTCTTGCACACAGTTACAAATCTGTGCTGTAAATAGGCCTATATATGGCTTAATGGAAAGAAAAATAATCACCTGGCCATTTTTGGCTCCTACATTAAAGAGTACCTGTCATCAACAAAAACTTTTAATATGTTGTTCATAATCATTAATTAAGACATATTGTAATATATCTTCATTAAAAAATATTAATATTTATACCAGTTTTTTCATTTTATACTTTTGGCCACTGGGGTCACTCTTCTATGCCTGGTCTGCAAACAGCATCCTATGCTTTTCATAGTAAGTGTACAGCTTTTAGGACTAATGCTGAAAGGGCTCTGGTCCTTCCACCGGAAGTTCAGTACTCTCAGCTCACTGTGAGCTACAAGCCTGTGAGCTACAAGCCTACACATGCCTCTCCTATAACAGCCAGTCACCTCCCCCTCCCCCCCTCCTCTTTGTTCTCCCTGCCCCTCACCACACGTTATCTTAGTGTGCACACCACACGTTATCTTAGTGTGCACACTATTATCTCACTGCACTCCCTGCTCAGTGTCTCTCCCCCCCCCCCCCCCCCCCCCCACATTCATCTTAATCACTGCCTCTGTAATTGCTCCCTCAGCCCCTGGTTCTCAGCATTGACTTTTTAGTGCAGAGAGACACAGGAGAGAGAGACAGGCTGCCGTCACTCCCCTGTACTTAGTCGGTATGCACACTACAACTCCCAGCATGCCCGGACAGCTGTTGGCTGTCTGGGCATGCTGGGAGTTGTAGTTTTGCAACAGCTGGAGGTGCCCTGGTTGGGAAACACTGCTGCAGAGGGAGAGCAGCATACAGGAAGACTGGCAGAAGCGGAGCCCCAGCCAGGCTTCATGTGACATCATGCCTGCCGGGACCCGCCTCCTTCCACCCCTCAGAAAGACAGTGCTTCTGAGCTAATGAAGAGGGATAAAAAAAGGTATTTCCACATCATTTTAAACATCAATAAACACAGGGATAGGCATAGTTGGAGAAAGGGACAGATGGGAAGGGGGATCAGGGAAAGTTTAGATGATGACAGGTACTCTTTTTAAACTTTTGGAGCTATTTGATTTCATACAGAGGCTTTTCTCAAGGATTGATATGTAATCTATTGAGGAAAGGAAAAGTGTAGCAATCAGATCGCTTCTTTAATTTTAAAAAAGGCCTCTAAAAAATAAGTCATCTGATTGGTTGTTATGGGCAATTGCTCTACTTTTCTTCTGCATGTGTTTAGACCAACTTTTCTCAAATCAACTGGTGCCAGGAAGTTAAACAGATTTGTAAATTACTTCTATATAAAAATTACAATCCTTCCAGTACTTATCTGCTGCTGTATGTTCCAGAGGAAGTTGAGTTGTTCTTTTCTCTGTGACCACAGTGCTCTCTGCTAATCCCTCTGTCCATGTCAGCAACTGTTCGGAGCAGGAGGGGTTTGCTATTGGGATTTGCTTCTGCTCAGGACAGTTCCTGTCATGAACAGAGGTGTCAGCAGAGAGCACTGTGGTCTGAAAAGATCAACTCAACTTGCTCTGTAGTATACAGCCAGGTGATAAATACTGGAAGTATTAAGATTTTTTTTAAAGAAGTAATTTACAAATCTGTTTAACTTTCTGGAAATGGTTTTCACAGGAGCACCCTTTTTAAGTGTATTTTCTCTCTGATTGTCACAAAGATTTCATTATACAGCATCTGTCAGGTCCTTGGGCTGTTTTAAATACTTAAAAGGATGGGTGTGCCTGTGTAGTGACTGCATGCTTAGAGATGTAACATTCCCAGAAATGTTTAAGCCATGATAAAAAAAAAAGTGGAGTAGTTTTACAAACTGAAAATAATTTCATTCCTGGATGATCTCACCATTCTACTGAGAGGAGGAAAATAAAACAAATGTACTGTTCAGACTGAGAAAATTGGTCCATATTTATCAATCAGCCTGAAACCCTAATTGTCTGGTTTTCCCCACAGAAACCAATCACAGCTCATCTTTCACTTTACCAGGGCTTGTTAAAGGACAACTGTAGTGGTATAGTTTTATATATGCCCGTACCTTACTTTGAGCCCCCATTTGTCCGGCACAGGCCTCACGGTCCTGCAGTGCTGACGTCATTCCTCTTCCTGGGGACGGGGACGCCGCAGAGCCGTTGGCGTATCACCGGCCGTAGCGATGTCCCGCCCCGGCTGGTTATAGGCTGAGCCGACTGTCATGTAAGAAGCCGGCCAGAGCTTCTATATAAAACTGTACCACTACAGTTGTCCTTTAAGATATGATTATAACTGTGTATATGTAGAAGTTAGTATAACTAATTGTTATGAGAAAACCAGACCATTTAGGCTGATTGATAAATCTTCCCCATTATCTGTAAAAGGAGACAACATTAATAGGACTTGGATGCATAGGTCATTTAAGGCCGACCTTAGTGGTCAGAAAGCCACCACCAGCCTACACTGAAACCTTTTTTCCCTGCAGCACCCCTAGAGACAGAAATGCATATTGCTTATTTTGTATTCCAGGATTTGCTTGTCTTCAGGTGAGACTGGAGAATCTGCAAATATTCTCAAATTTCTTTCATGAAGGTCTAAATGTTTATAGTTTTTTTTTTTTTTATGCCTTTGGAGAAATTTTTTCTTTCCAGATTTTTCAGTCCCCCCCCCCCCCCCCCCCTCCCTCCCTTCCCATCTCACTGCATGTTATGTACTGTAATATGTGACTGTCTTTTTGCTTTTTTAAAGCTGATTTAAATATTTGACACATAAATAAATGTCTTCTCATGGTTTGTGTTGGAGTTACTATGTGAAAATTGTGTCTTTGTGTTGGAGTTACTATGTGAAAATTGTGTCTTTGTAGGTGGTAACATGCCAGCTAAAAAGAAGCCGATTTTACCTGCACTGAACATAGCACCAACAATAGCGGAAGGGCCCTCTCTAACAAATGATGGATCATCTGAGTAAGTGTACAAAAAGGCATGCCATGTAACTGAAAATGACTGTAGCAAATAATCACATGTAGCCAGGAATTAAATTGTTCCAAGACTCCAGACATTCATTTTTTAGTAAATTATTTGCAGAAAAAGCGACATCTTATTTTGCTCCTGTAACAGTTTCTGGATTACAACCCCTTTTCTCACCCACCTGTACTATAAGAAAGTTGGGTCTGCAGCTATATTTTATAATAGTCGATAACCAAACATCGATTAGTATGAAATTAAACAAAACGTTGATAAGTAAAGTAACATTGGTCATTATTTGGTCCACATTTTGGTCATTATTTTAAGCTTGAGTGCAAAACACTGAAGAAGGTGCAAATGTTTTCACAATAGTTTTTCTCTGTGTCTGATTCACTTTTGGTTTAGACAAAAAATAATGATCAAAATGAGGAATAAATTCTGACCTAAATATTACTTGGCTATTATTTTTTTTTTTTTTACCAATAAATAGGAAAAAAATGGTAAAAAAAAGGGGGGGGGGAGGGGGACCCCCTGCTCTTTGCAAAAAAAACTACTGAAATTACAGACCAGAAAAGCTGGAACATTCTAAGGTTGCGGTCACATGTTGTATTGTGCTGAGGGGTTGGAAGCTCGGCTAATAATTTTCCTCTGGTTTCAATGTTTATACAGTGGAATTTTATGTCTTACTTGTACAGGTTCAGCACATTGAAATATGTGGTAGAATTCAAGAAATTCATGTGGCTTTTGATTGCTGTTCAGTTCCTGCTTGTGTTAATTCGCCTGAAGACTGTTTACATGGCGGAATTCAGCTTGGAAATTCTGCTGCAGCTGCATTTTTCAATCGGATTCTGCTGCACTGTGCACAGAATCCCACAGAATTTCTACGGTAGCTGTTTCTGCTGCGGAAATCCCAATTCTGACATCCACTGAAATATTGATAGCCCATTTCCCAGCAGTCCTATTGCTGCGGAATGTTGGCTTTTCGGGTGGACGTTCTGCTCTTTTTCAGCCATGGGAACATGTAGTGTAGCCTGCAGTGTGTTACCAGCAACTTTCTTTGTATGAAATCTGCACGCAAAGCTGCAGATTTTATGCTCTGTCCAATGAGTAAGAAGAATGTGAGTATTACACTTTGCTGATTATATGCTGCCAATTTTACATTCACATTTTCTTTCAGAAATCTGCAATGTATATATTATGTGTATACAAACATGCAGGAGTTTCTGACCTTCCTAAAAGACAGGTTTTACGATTTGGGTGACCAAATGAAATAACATTTGTACATGAAATTTATGTTAATAAAAAGGTAATCTACAAAAGGGGGGCGGGGGAGATGCAGCATTTAATGGGTCTCATGGTCATGAATACACACCTGACAGGGAGACTGATTTTGTTCTAGACTTTGGGTGGGATAAATATTGATGCTATAAAGGGGTGTGGATGAGGATGACAACGTCAGTTTACATTAAAATCTGTAACTTCAAATTTGCAGGATACCGTACGTGTGAATAAACTTAGGGTCTATTAACACGTACATTATTCTGTGCATATTTGATGAACAGGATTTGAAGCGGTGTTCAATTAGTTTACATTGCAATCTGCAGCTTCAAATCTGTGTAAAAAGTAGCCCAAACCTTAAAGTTAGTGTAATATTACATATACTTTTGGATCATATTACTCTAAGTCCGTGCTTCAAGTAAAGTTTTTTTGTTTAAAATGACATATATATTGCATAAATTCCCCACACAGGGCCCTTGTGGGAGGAATAGGTTTATATTGCATGTAACCTACAAAAAGATCAATAAAATCACAACCATAGAAAGTAGTGAATTATACTGTTTGTCTAGCCTTCTGATAATCCGGTAGTTGTTAATAGCGACAAATGGACTTCAAAGGTGCGGTGGGTCTTTTGCAACTCGGAACAGGCCCATCAGGTGAGTACAAAAAGTTTACCAAAATGCAACGCGTCTCGCCGCGCATGTGCAGTGAGACGCGTTGCATTTTGGTAAACCTTTTGTACTTACCTGATGTGCCTGTTCCGAGTCAGTGCCTCAAAAGACCCACCGCACCTTTTTGAAGTCCATTTGTCGCTATCTACTTGGTTGGGAGACTGCAGACTGGGCTCTAGCAATCCTTACACGCTGTCCATTGTTGTTTGTGAGCTCACACAACCACCTGGGGTAAGAGGCTTTGAAAGGAATACTTCTGTCAATACTTACCCAGTCGGTTTTACGCTATGGAGCGCTTTTATATTTTCGGTAGTTGTTAATGACATTCAGTCTATATATGTATTGGAATGAGATAATAGTTATGTAGAAATGCACTGCGAGATGGCACTCAGAACGGGTAACAAGGAGTACTTAACCTTAATAGTAATATTTAATCCACATAATCTATGATAATATATGGACATTTAACGATTATCTCCTTTCCAATACCTATATAGATGGAATGTCGCTTACAACTACCGGACTATAAGAAGGCTAGACAAACAGTATAATTCACTACTTCCTATGGTTGGCATTTTATTATATTTTGTTGATCTTTTTGTATGCAATATTAAAGGTGTTATCCAGGAAAAATGTTTTTATATATTGGCTCCAGAAAATTAACCCCTCAAGGACCGGGGGTTTTTCCGTTTTTGCATTTTCGTTTTTTGCTCCTTGCCTTTAAAAAATCATAACTTTAAATTTTGCACCTAAAAATCCATATAATGGCTTATTTTTTGCGCCACCAATTCTACTTTGTGATGATGTCAGTCATTGTGCCCAAAAATCTACGGTGAAACGGAAAAAAAATCATTGTGAGACAAAATTGAAGAAAAAACGCCGTTTTGTAACTTTTGGGGGCTTCCGTTTCTACGTAGTACATTTTTCGGTAAAAATGACACCTGATATTTATTCTGTAGGTCCATACGGTTAAAATGATACCCTACTTTATATAGGTTTGATTTTGTCAGACTTCTGGAAAAAATCATAACTACATGCAGGAAAATTAATACGTTTAAAATTGTCATTTCTGACCCCTATAACTTTTTTATTTTTCAGTGTATGGGGCGGTATGAGGGCTCATTTTTTGCGTCGTGATCTGAAGTTTTTAACAGTACCATTTTTGCATTGATAGGACTTATTATTCGTTTTTTATTCATTTTTTCATGATATAAAAAGTGACCAAAAATGCACTATTCTGGACTTGGGAATTTTTTTGTGCGAATTGACCGTGCGGTTTAATTAACAATATATTTTTATAATTTGGACATTTCCACACGCGGCGATACCATATATGTTTATTTTTATTTACACAGTTTTTTTTTTATTTTGTTTGTTTTATGGGAAAAGGGGGGTGATTCAAACTTTTAATAGGGAAGGGGTTAAATGATATTTATTAACTTTTTTTTTCCCTTTTTTTTTTTTTTTGCAGTTTTATAGCTCCCATAGGGACCTATAACACTGCACACACTGATCTTTCACATTGATCACTGGTTTCTCATAAGAAACCAGTGATCGATGATTCTGCCGCTTGACTACTCATGCCTGGATCTCAGGCACTGAGCAGTCATCCGGCGATCGGACAGCGAGGAGGCAGGTAGGGGCCCTCCTGCTGTCCTGTAAGCTGTTCGGGATGCCGCGGCTATTCCGAACAGCCCACTGAGCTAACCGGCATGGTTTCAGTTTCACTTTAGACGCGGCGTTCAACTTTGAATGCCTCGTCTAATGGGTTAATAGTGCGCGGCACAGCGATCAATGCTGTGCGCTATTAGCCACGGGTCCAGGCCGTTGTTAGAGGCCGGGCCCGACCTGCTATGACGCGGGGCCACGCCGTAGCCCCGCGTTATAGATCGGGAGCGGACACACGACGTTCCAGTACGTCATGTGTCCTTAAGGGGTTGAACAGATTTGAATCCTTTAATACTTATGAGCTTCTGAAGTTAAGGTTGTTCTTTTCTGTCTAAGTGCTTTCTGATGACGTGCCTTGGGAACCGCCCAGTTTAGAAGCAAATCCCCATAGCAAACCTCTTCTAAACTGGGTGGTTCCCGAAACACGTGTCATCAGAGAGGACTTAGACAGAAAAGAACAACTCGGCTTCAGAAGCTCATAAATACTGAAAGGATTAAGATTTTTTAATAGAAGTAATTTACAAATCTGTTTCTGGAGGCAGTTGTTATATAAAAAAAAAAAAAAATTTTCCCCTGGATAACTCCTTTAACCTATTCCTCCCGCAAGGGCCCTGTGTGGGGAATTTATGCAATATTGATGTCATTTTAACAAATAAAAAAAACTGTAAACTTGAAGCACGGTCTTAGAGTAATATGATCCAGAAGTAAATGTAATATTACACTATTCTTGAGGTTTGGGCTACTTTTTTACAGTTTTAGAGCAATAATTTCACCCCTTGGGTATAGGTGTTTGCCCGTTTTACCTCGTCTAGTGATTGTGAGCTGCACCAACTTTTTTTTATTCTTACAGCTTCAAATCTGTAGCTTCAAATCCCATTCATCAAATAAGAGCATGATACTGTACATGTGAATGCATCCTTAGGGTAGGGTCACGCAGCAGGAAATACGCTGCATCGTCTCTTATGGGCAGACATACAGGGCTACCTGTTTGGAGGTGGGGCCTATGTGCCAAAGTGACTGACACGTAGGCCTGGTCCAAACGCCACTGTGCACACAAAGCTGCTGCTTGTAGCCATGTGTGTCTACTCCATAGAATACTCAGACTAATTCCTGGCACTGCTGTTTATTTGATGCTGTACAAGTGAATAGACCCTAAATATATTTTTCACTTTTATGCATTTAAAGGCTTATCACTGTATAAATGTAAACTTATCTGTCTAATATGCTTTGTGTTTAATTTCCTCACCTTTTTAAGCTGGTTTCTTGCTGTCAAGGACTCAAAACCATTATTTGACTGTACAGGAGTAAAGTTTATTTTTTTTAGATGGAGGCCAGAGGGGGATGTACCAGCGTAATATACGCTGTAGATCTGTCCATGTGAATGAGCCCTAAAAGTAATATAAGGAAGTATTGCTTTACTAAGAGTAGTGGATGCATGAAATAGCCTTGCGGCAGAAGTGGTAGCTGCAAATACAGTGAAATAGTTTAAGTATGCATGGGATAGGCATAAGACATATCTCATATAAGATAGAGATAGGTATAAGGCTATCCTTCATATAAGGTAGGGACAAGGACTATGCATAAGTATTCAGATTATTGGGCAGACTAGATGGGCCAAATGGCTCTTATCTGCCAACATGTTCTGGGTTTTGTTTTTCTATCATATTTAAAGAATAACTAAATAGGTTAAATGCATGGGGTCCACCACAGAAGCAGCCTGATGTGGCCAGCCTAAATAATGCAAGCCTGCTAGCACTGGGGCAGAGAGCACAATTTCTTTAAAAAACATTTTTTACATTCCAGGTCTGACAGTATCCTGATCTTCCTGGTACCCCAAGTGGCGATGTGTATCGGGCTAATAAGAGGGCGAATGATTAGCAAGGGCCATTTAACGGGCTAATATTAAAGGGGTATTCCAGGCAAAACCTTCTTTTTATATATATCAACTGGCTCCGGAAAGTTAAACAGATTTGTAAATTACTTCTATTAAAAAATCTTAATCCTTCCAATAGTTATCAGCTTCTGAAGTTTTCTGTCTAACTGCTCAATGATGATGTCAAGTCCCTGAGCTGTGCATGATGGGAGAATATCCCCATAGGAACGGCACAGCTCCCGGGACGTGAGTCATCAGAGAGCAGTTAGACAGAAAACAACAACTCAACTTCAGAATCTAATAACTATTGGAAGGATTAAGATTTTTTTAATAGAAGTAATTTACAAATCTGTTTAACTTTCCGGAGCCAGTTGATTCGTAATGGGCTCATTCTATGGGATGGCTTCCATCAGTTAAATGCACAAATAGCAAAAAAAGAAATCATTGCAAAAAAGTATTCCTTAGGCTACTTAGGCTATGTTCACACAGCCGTTGTCCACTGTCTAGATTTTGTCCTTTATTGCCTCTAAAACGGACCATTTTGCAAAGGGATGCTATTTAGTGGCATCAGTTTTCCATTCGTTGGTTTCAGCCGTCTACAGACTCCCGCAGCGGGGACAAGCCGGGCAAGATCTGTAGGTAGCGCAGCAGGGGGCAATCTGCATAGCTAGCGCAATGGGGGCCCAGACATATAGCGCTGTATGTTTAGCCCCCTGCTGCGCTAGCTATATATATTGCCCCTCCCAGAGCTTACAGATGTCTCCGAAAACAGAACAGGATGCAAACGGGTGATAAAGGATAGTTAAAAAAAATAAAATCGACATCATTGGGATTATTTTACAGCTGTTGGCAACCCGTTTTAAAAATTATCTAACGGATTCCACAACGGGCATTCATTTACGGGGAATTTACATGTGAACAAGCCCTTTCAAAGGGTTGTCAGGTGGAAACCTTTTTCTAGTAATGCCCCCATCCTGCCTCATAAATGGGGGGGGGGGGGGGGGGAACGGACATTAGTTGTGACGGAAGAAATAACAGGACATGCACAAATTTTTCGCCCGTCACAAGAAACGGGTAAATTAACGGATGTTATTTTTAACATTGAAGTCTATGGCCGAGGGACGTTGGTAAATACACCCGTTAATGCCCATTATTATAACAGATGTTATTTTTACTTAGCATGCTCAGAAGAGGTGACATCAGCAGACTCCTGCAGTTCTTAGGGACTACTACTACTCCCATCATGGAACAGACTTGTTTCCATGATGGGAGTAGTAATTCCCCGACTTCGGGAGTCTGCCTGTAGCTGGGGAGGTTACATTAGTGTTTGTACTACTGCCCCCATCATGGAACAGACTCTGTTCCATGATGGGGGTTGTAGTACAGGGGCTGAGGGATTGAGCGCACCGGGTCTCACTTCTGACACCCGATGCGATCAGAAGTTATTAAGCAGGGGAGCGGGCGGCATGGTCCACAACCCTGCGATCATGATGTATTTTTTTTTTACTTTCATTTTTAAATCCCTTGCTGGGAGCCCTGAATGGCCGGCACTGAGGAGCTATTCAGGGATCCCAGCGGGGTTTTTAAAATGGACAATGTGAGGGGACATATGTATATTAAAAGTGTTGTGGGGGGGGGTAAAGATATATAGCGCTGCGGGGGGGCCTAGAGCGCTATATATCAAGCCCCCCAGCACATTTATAATATGCCTCCCGCCGGTGCATTAATAAAATGTTTATCCTCACAGCGCATTAATAAAAATGACCCCCGCCACGCATTTAGATGTATACATCTATGCCCCCCTGCCAGCGCATAATGTGACCCCGCCGGCGCATTTGTCTTAGATATACCATTCGCATATAGCGCTGCAATGGAAAATTATCAGAACGCATCCAGCAAGCCGCCGGGCAGATGATCCTGACAGATATACTATTCATTCACAGTGTCGGTGGCTGTGTGTGTGTGTGTGTGTGTGTATATGTATGATATATATATACACACACACACACATATAATTACACGTGTGTATAGAGATATAATCTCCAAAGGATAGGGGATAAGATGCCTGATCGCGGGGATCCCGCCGCTGGGGACCGTCGTGATCTTGCACGCCGCACCCCGTTTGTAATCAGTCCCCGCAGCGTGTTCGCTCTGGGTCTGATTACTGTCGATCACAGGGCCGGCGGCGTGTGACGTCAAGGCTCTGCCGCGTGTGATGTCAAGCTCCACCCCCCTCAATGCACGCCTATGAGAGGGGGCGTGACAGCTGTCTCGTCCCCTGCCATAGACTTACATTGAGGGGGCGGAGCGTGACGTCACACGCCGACGGCCCAGTGGTTGCCGGTAATCAGACCCGGAGCGAACGCACTTCGGGGACTGATTAGAAACGGGGTGCGGCGTGCAAGATCATGGGGGTCCTCAGTGGCGGGACGCCCACGATCAGGCATCTTATCCCCTATCCTTTCGATAGGGGATAAGATGTCTAAGCGCCGGAGTACCCCCATTTAAACTCTTTCTGGACCTGCTCAGACCAAGCTGCAATCTTGGTTGCACAGCTTTACCCCGCTTAGAGCAGGGACTCCCATCAGTAAAGTGACAGGAGTCTGGGCTCCTGTACAGTATACAGTGATATACTATGCACCGCTGTAAACCATATGGTTAGTGGAGGTAAGTAGTAATGCTATACATAACGATTTACCACTGTAAGCTGTGCGCTGGGCATGTTGCATCAGACCAATGGAGAGTTACTCTGAAAGCAAAAAAACTGCCAAAGGGTCCAAAACACAAATAAAGAAACTCCATTAAAAAAAGCCCAAACACTGGATGAAGCAGTAACAGTAAAGAATAGCATGCAAACCTAGCCTCAGAGTCAGTGTCCCGTTGGGTTGTGTCCCTCCTGTTGCCATCTATAAAAATTTTTTTTTTTTTTTTTTTTGCAAGATTGTTTTAAATAGTAAGGGTGTATTATAAATTGATGAAAAGATTTGGTTTGCACTTTCAAATTGTGACATTTTACTCTGTAGGGCAAATCTTGTAGATCTCCAAAAAAAATTAGAGGAGTTGGATTTAGATGATCAACAAAAAAAGCGTCTGGAAGCTTTTCTAACTCAAAAAGCAAAGGTTGGAGAACTAAAAGATGATGACTTTGAACGAATATGTGAGCTTGGGGCTGGAAATGGAGGAGTGGTGACAAAAGTTCGTCACAGGCCATCTGGGCTTATCATGGCACGCAAGGTAAAGATGCTTTCTCTATTTTCAATTCTCGGACCTTTTTCATGCTACTCCTAGAAACTTGTCGTAGATAGACCATAAATGGAGAATTTTAATCTGTACTTAGTGTTTTTCCACTTTAACCACTTCAAGACCAGGCCAGTGTTCGCCATTATTTTTTATTTTTTTTTTTTTTTTTTTACACAAACTTCTGCTAAAATACTCTTTTAATGTTTTGTTCACTTTCAGTTAAAGGGGGTATTCCAGGCCAAAACTTTTTTTTTTTTTTATTTATAGATATATAGATATATAGATATATAGATATATATAGATATATAGATATATAGATATATAGATATCTATCAACATATATCAACTGACTCCGGAAAGTATAACAGACTTGTAAATTACTTCTGTTAAGAAATCTTAATACTTCCAATAGTTATTAGCTTCTGAAGTTGAGTTGTTTTCTGTCTAACTGCTCTCTGATGACACATCCTGGGAGCAGTGCAGTTCCTATGGGGATATTCTCCCATCATGCACAGCTCCCGGGATGTGACATCATCATTGAGCAGTTAGACAGAAAACTTCAGAAGCTAATAACTATTGGAAGGATTAAGATTTTTTTAATAGAAGTAATTTACAAATCTGTTTTAACTTTTCGAGCCAGTTGAGATATATAGATAGATATATAGATATATATATATATATATATATATCTCTATCTGTCTAATATAAAAAGGTTTTGCCTGGAATACTCCGCCCCTAGACATCTTAGAATAGGGGATAAGAAGATGTTAGATCGCCGGGGTCCCGCTGCTGGGGACCCCGGGAATCGCTGCTGCATCACCCCGCCATCATTACTGCGCAGAGCGAGATCGCTCTGCACGTAATGACGGGCAATACAGGGGCCGGAGCATCGCTACGTCACGCCTCCGCCCCTCGTGACGTCACGGCCCACCTCAGTCAATACAAGTCTATGGGAGGGGTCGTGGCGGTCGTCACGCCCCCCTGCCATAGACTTGCATTAAGGGGACGGGCCGTGATGTCATGAGGGGCGGAGCCATGATGTCCCGCTGCTCCGGCCCCTGTATCGCCTGTCATTACGCACAGAGCGAACTCGCTCTGTGCAGTAATGATGGCGGTGTGCCGCAGCGGCGATCCCCGTGGTCCCCAGCAGCGGGACCGCGGCGATCTAACATCTTATCCCCTATCCTTTGGATAGGGGATAAGATGCCAGGGGCGGAGTACCCCTTTAAGGTCATTTCCATGCAGGGAAAATTTATATTGGGAAAAACCCAGGTGTCGCTGAATATCGGCCCTTCTTGCATTGGTGAATCACTGTGCCACTACAGACTGTAAGGGCACTTATATACATTTTTGCATAGTTAATTTCGGACCACTCAGGTGTATTTATTTTTTATTTATTTTTTTTGTCTATTACTGTCCACAAGTTACTCACACGGGATTTAAGTTTTGTCTGTGTTTTCCCACAACAAAGTTATGCACTGCAGCACATCCCTGTCTGTTAGGATTATACCTATATTAAACCTATGTTTCAGTTAAATTTTATATCTGCTTTTTTTTCGACAGCTAATTCACCTAGAAATCAAGCCTGCTATCCGAAATCAGATTATTAGAGAACTACAAGTTCTTCATGAGTGTAACTCTCCATATATTGTTGGGTTCTATGGTGCTTTTTACAGTGATGGAGAGATCAGTATATGCATGGAGCACATGGTAAGAGAGCTGTACAAAAAAAAATCTAATTGCATATGATCTTTTACCTTCTGCGTCTAGCTGGTACATTAAAAATGTTTTAGGGTATATTCACACGTACAGGATCCTGTACAGATTTGATGCGCAGGATTTGTAACTGCAGATTAGAAGCTGTGCTCAATTAGTTTACATCGAAATTTGCAGCAGAAAATCCTGTGCTTCAAATCGTGCACATCAAATCTGCGTACGTGTGAACGTAGCCTTAGGCTTTTTTGTCCTGATAATGTACTGGACTTATCTTCATACTACAATGCATTCAGGAAAGTCTTCAGACCCTCTTAATTTTTTTCATTTTGTTATGGTGCAGCCTTGTGCTGAGGAAAAAATAATAATAATAATAATTAAAAAAAAATTATACTATATGTATTTATAAATTTAAGTGGTTTCCCTATGAGTCTGTACTCAATACCCCATAATGAGAAATTGAAAACTGAATTTTAGAAGTCTTTGCGCTAACCTGTTGTTACAGAGTTAGAGGGTGGCTCACACTGATTAAAACAATACTTAGCAATCTTCTGTCCATTATTCTTTATTTCTATAATCCCCAATCGTCTATATATGGTAAAGGTGCTTTGGAGTAAATGGGTGGGGGGCATTGTCTGGTGTGCTGAAGATCGATGAACACTGGCTTCTTTGTCACGCTTACCCCCATTCAGCTGACTGGACATGTGAGAGGACACAGCCGGGAAAGATTTATCAAAAACTGTTCAGAGGAAAAGTTGACCAGCTGCCGATAGCAACCAATAAGAATGCTTCTTTTATTTTTGAAAAGGCTTCTAAAAAAATGAATGAAGCGCTCGGGTTGCAATGGACAACTGGTCCACTTTTCCTCTGAACAGGTTTTGATAAATCTCCCCCTAAATAAGGTGTTACAGCTGGCAATGTCTATTGGAGCAAACCACAGGGGGGAAAACTGAATGTAGGGCTATCAGACAGCATTGTGTGGATACACAGATCTGGAGAAAGATCTGAAAAATTTCTGCTGCACTGAAAGTTCCCAAGAGCACAGTGGCCTCACTAATTCGAAAATTGAAGATGTTTGCAACAACGAGGACTCTTCCTAGAGCTGGCTGCCTCACCAAAGTAATCAGAGGGGAAGGGCCTTGCAAAGAGAGAGATAACGAAGAACCTAATAATCACGCTGGCTGAGCTCCAATGATCCTGTGTGCAAATGAGAGAAACTTTCATAAGGTCAACCATCGCTGCAGCATTTGACCAACTTGGGATTTATGGCAGCATGACCAGAAAGCCAGGAGTGTGGTTCCTCAGTAAAAGAGACAGGAAATCTGCACATAGTCTTTAGCTGTGAGAAACAAGATTCCCTGGTCCGATGACCAAGATAGACCTTTTGACACCAATTGTAAGCATCATGTCTGAAGGAAACTGGGCACTTCTCATAACCTGCCCAAAACCATCTCTACAGTGAAGCATGGTGGTAGCATCATGTTGTGGGAGTGTTTTTTCAGTGGGACAGGGAGACTGGTTAGGGTTGAGAAAAAGCTAAATATAGCAAACTACAGAGAGATTCTTAATAAAAACCTGATTCAAAGTGCTGATGACCTCAGACTGGGTGAAAGATTCACCTTTCCTTATGACTTTGACCCTAAGCACACAGCCAAGACAACACGAGGGGCTTGGGAACAACTCTGTGAATGTCCTTGAGTGGCCGTGCCACGGCTATGATGCAAACCCAAGTGAACATCTCTGTAGAGGCCTGACAATGTCTTCCACTGACTGTCCCTATCCTATCTGACAAAGCCTAAGAATCTGCAAAAAAGAATGGTGGAAAATGCCCAAATCCAAGTGTGTAAACCTTGTGGCATCATTCCCAGGAAGACTTGAGGCTCTAATTGCGGCCAAGGGTGCGTCAACTCTATACTAAATGAAGGTCCCTAATACTCCTGTCAATGCAAAATTTAAGTTTTTTTAATTTTTTTTTTCTTAAATTTAAATAAATAAAAAAATGAAAGCATCTGTGGACTTTCCAAATGCATTGTATGTTGTAGACCTGTTTTTATTTCATATATATAAATTTTTTTTTTTTTTGTTACTTTAATTGTATGTATTTTATATTGTATATATTAAGTGTTTTTAACCCATTCAGAAAGCAGAGCGTATGGGTTCGCCCTTGCGTCTTGGTACTTAGGGACGCAGGGTGTACCTGTACGTCCTGCTCCCATTGCCGGAGTTTAAAGCTTGTTGACAAGCTGAGCGCTCTTCAAACCCGGTGGGTCCCGACTGCTTTCAGCAGCCAAGACCCAAGGTTAATGCCGGGCATCGCAGATTGGGCCGATGCCTGGGATTAACCCTATAGACACTGTGATCAAAGTTGACTGCAGGGTCTAAAATGAAAGTAAAAGGATCCCAGGCAGCTCAGCGGAGCTGATCGTGACCATCACAATGAAATCGCGATGTCCCAAGCAACTGAGAGGACTACAGGAAGGCCCTTACCTGCTGCCTTGCCGTCCGATCGGTGATCCTCTGCTGCCCCAGCCTCTGCAGGCTGGTGCAGCAGAGCATTGTTAACACTGCTCAATGCTGTGCCAAAGCTCAGCATTGAGCAGTGTATTCAATCGCAGGATTGCATGTTATAGCCCTCCTAAATGTGAATAAGCCCCTCCCCGAAAAAGTTTGAATCACCCCCGTTTTCCCATTTTTTTTTTATAAAATGTTTTTAATAAACCATAAACCTGTATCGCCACATGCGTAAATGTCCGATCTATTAAAATATGAGGTTAATTAACCCACACAGTCGATGGCGTACACGTAAAATAATATCAAAGTCCAAAAATTGCACATTCTCTCTTCATGTACCATTAAAAAATCAAAAAGAACAATCAAAACAAAAATGGAACCGATAAAAACTACAGACCACGGCGCACAAAAATTTGACCTCCTATAGCTCCGAATGCGGAAAAATTATAAATTTTATAGGGGTTAGAAGGTGACCATTTTAAACATACTGATTTTGGTGCATGTAGTTATAATTTCTCTATCGGCTCCATTGGGGGACACAAACCATGGGTGTATGCTGCTGTCTCTAGGAGGTGTGACACTATATGGTAATAAAAAAAGTCGGCTCTTCCCAGCAGGATATACCCGCCTTCAGGCCCTGAGCTAATCAGTTTGAGCTTAGTGTCTGAAGGAGGTGGACATGGCCTGGAATTCTCCAGACCAGGTCTTCTGATTTTTTGTTTTCCTAGTATAGGGACGTGTTAGTTTTTTTTATTCCTTTTTCTTTCCTGTTTTCAGGTGGGGACTTAGGGGCTCCGGTTCCCTGTTTCCCCATTGCGAGTAACTGGGCACAGACATTGCGTATATGTGCTGTTCACCCCCCCTCGCCAACGGTCAGTGCCTGGGTTGGTACCTCATGGGTCCGGGTCCCCCTATTTCCCTACCCGCCTCGCTCGCGCATAGCAGCCATGCGTGATGCAGGTAACTAAAGCTGACTGAAGACTTCACTGAAGACTCCTTTTAGGTAAGTTCTTCTGACTGAGGTAAGTACTTTCCCCCCTTTTCTCCTTAGGTACGGTCTTGCAACCTCTGGAGAACCCCTGTTTTTGGCCCACCTTTCAGGTTATGGGGCTGACTTATACAGGGGCTTGAATTATATTCTGGGGGAGCAGTGGCATATTAGGTGGCATGTCATCTATGTTTTATATTGGGCACTTCACTGTGTGTGTGTTTACTTGCGGATGTGTCCACAGCGCCTTATATGCGGCTGACAGCTGCGGCGCTGGTACGGGCCGGGCGCTCTCAGCGCCGACTTACTTTCACTTTCTCCGGCAGTCTCTGCCGGCTTATAGGCCACCCGCTCTATTTCCCCGAGCGCATATGCGGCTGACATGTGCGCTCGGGACAAGGAGCGGGCGCCATTACAGCTTCTTCTCGGCCAGTCTATAGCTCCGGCCACAGGGCTGTCGGAGGTCTTCAGAGGCGCGAAGTAGCCTCCAATCAGCGATGTGGGCGCGATATTCAATTAGAAGGGGCCAATTTGTTATCGCCTCTGCTTCAGGCATCTCTCTCCCTCTCGCCCGCCCGCCCTGAAGGGGTCTACTCTGAGAGGGCCTCGTCTGACTCTTCCTCCTCCAGAGGGCGTTCTCGCAGTCGCCACTCTGCTACGCCAGAGCCACGTACCCAGTCAGGGTCGCCCCCCCTCCAGGACTGCCTCTACTCCTTCACATTGTCCTGGTGAACTGGCGGACGAGGCTTTCGAGCCGCCATCTAACTCGGAGGACCGCTCGGATTCAGTTAAAACGGTGAACTCATTGGTGACAGCCATAAGAGACACCTTTCACTAAGAGGACCCAGGATCTTTGGATGTCACTCCAGGAGTATCCTTTCTTCGTTCTAAGCCAGCACCTCAAAGGTTCAGCTCTCATGCTGACTTTGACGACATTCTGGAATCTGCATGGAAACATCCAGACAAGAGGTTCCCGGGAATAAAGACGATTCAAGAACGTTATCCATTTGAGAAGGACTTTGTCACTAAGGTGGTTTCCCCTCCCTCATTGGATCCACCAATCTCCCGGATCTCTAAGCTGACTACACTGCCACTGGCAGATGCCGCTGCCTTCAAGGATTCCACGGATAAGAAGGTAGAATCCTTAACGAAGTTTGCCTCTGAAGCAGCTGGCTCTTCTCTTCTTCCCATCTTCGCCTCGACATGGGTGTCCAAGGCCCTGTCGGAGTGGTGCCAAAAGCTCCATCAGGATATCTTAGCGGGATCCCACCCAGAGCATCTATCTGCTCTGGCTCTCCAATGCTCTAAAGCTGGGGACTTCCTGTGCGCAGCTTCCATGCAGTCAGCCCGTGGTTCTGCCTTTGCTGTGGGTCAACTAGCGGCTCTCCGCCGCTCTGTGGCTTAAAGTTTGGAATGCGGATGCCGCTTCCAAAGGGTCTCTCACTGACCTTCCTTTTACGGGTGGCCATCTTTTTGGCAAGCGCCTTCATGAGATTATCTCTGAGGCGACGGGAGGTAAGAGTTCCTTGATGCCTCAAAATAAGGCTCGCCCTACTTCCCAAAGGAAGTCCTCTTCCTTTCGGACCTTTGGCTCCAGCAAAGGGTCCGGGCAGGCGCCTTCTCGGGACAAGAAGGCTCCCTCGTTCCGGGCGCGCCAGTCTTGGAAGTCTGACTCCAAATCAGGCAACCGCAAACCCACTTCTACATGAAGTGAGGCCCCCACCCGCGGTTTCTTCTCGGGTGGGAGGTCGTCTTTTTCATGACATCTGGACCTCACACATTCAGGACTCTTGCGTCAGGGACGTGGGGTCCAACGGTTACCGAATCAAATTAGCCTCCCTTCCGAGGGATCGCTTTTTTCAATCCCGGGCCCCCCGGTCTCCTTCTCTGGTGAAGCAATTTCGAGAGGCTCTCCAGTCCTCCAGGGGAACGGTTTTGGGGTTTCTATTCAAATCTTTTTGTGGTTCCCAAGAAGGACTGTTCTGTGCGACCAATCCTAGACCTCAAGCATCAAGCACAGTCGTCTTCTTATCCGCCACTTCCGAATGGAATCTCTCCGTTCGGTGGTGGCATCCCTGGAACAAGGAGTTTCTTTCATCGGTGGACATAAAGGGTGCCAATATTTCCAGGCCATCATCGGTACCTGCGCTCTAACCTTCTTGGGACTTCGCTTCGAGACGGCCTCTGCCCGAATTTGCCTCCCGCCGGACAAACGTCTGGCACTTCTGTCAGGGGTCCACTCCCTTCGGACCCAGGTCTCAGTCCCCATCCGCACTTGTATGGAAGTCCAGTATCTGATGGTGGCAACTATGGAGGCGGTACCCTTTGCCCAGTTTTATTACCGCCCCCTTCAACTGGCGATTCTCTATCGATGGGCCAGGTCTCCTCTGTCCCTCGATCGTCAGATTGTTCTCCCTCGTAAGGTCCGTCAGTCTCTGCTCTGGTGAATCCGCTCCCCCCTTCTTCTCCAAGGGCGGTCATTTCTTCCCCTTCACTGGCAGGTTGTTACAACGGATGCCAGCCTGTCTGGCTGGGACGGTGTGTTCGGGGATTGGACTGTTCAGGGACTCTGGGCTCCCCGAGAGGCCCTTCTTCCGATAAACATATTGGAATTACGGGCGATTCTTCTTTGTCGCCTTCATTGGGAGCCCCATCTTCAGTTCCGTCCTGTCCGCGTCCAGTCAGACAACGCCACAGCCGTGGCATACATAAATCGACAAGGCGGCACTCGCAGCTTGGTAGCCATGGCCGAGGTGACCAAGATTCTCATCTGGGCGGAAAGCAATGTTCCGGCCGTTTCAACGATTCACAATCCGGGAGTGCTCAACTGTGAAGCGGACTTCCTCAGTCGGTCCTCACCCGACCCCGGCGAGTGGTCTCTACATCCAGAGGTCTTCGCGCAACTCTGCGACCTCTGGGGCATTCCGGACGTGGACCTCTTCGTGTCCCAACACAATCGGAAGAACCTTCCTTTTGTGTCAAAGTCCCGGGACCCTCAGGCTCTGGCCGTGGACGCCCTAGTGGTTCCATGGGCGGGGTTTGCCCTACCCTATCTGTTCCCTTCCGCTCCTTCCCAGGGTTCTGCGGAAGCTCAAAATAGAGGACATCCCCGCCAATCTGGTAGCTCCAGATTGGCCCCGAAGGTCATGGTACGCTGACATAGTCAGGCTCCTGAACGACCCTCCACTGCGCCTTCCGCTCTGTCCGGACCTGCTCTCTCGGGGTCCTCTTTGCCACCCCAATTTACAGTCGCTGCATTTGACGACGTGGCGGTTGAGACCGTGGTTTTGATGGCCCGCGGGTTCTCTTCCCAAGTCATTCACACCATGCTAAGGGCTCGTAAGCCCTCCTCCGCAAGAATTTACCACCGTACTTGGTGGTCTTATTTTTCGTTGGTGTGAAGCTCAGGACTTATCCCCTGTAACCTTCTCGGTTCCCCCTCTTTTCTCCTTTTTTGCAGTCGGGTTTGGAACTGGGGTTGTCTCTTTCGGCCCTTGCTATTCTTTTCCAGCGGCCCCTGCCTTCTAATTCTCATGTCCGGACCTTCCTTCAAGGAGTGGCGCATGCTGTTCCTCCTTATCGGTCACCCTCTCCCCCTTGGGACTTGGATTTGGTTCTGAGTGCCCTCCAGGGTGCACCCTTTGAGCCCCTTAGAGAGGTGTCTCTCCGCCTCCTTTCTTGGAAGGTGGCGTTTCTTGTTGCTATCACCTCCATCCGGAGGGTGTCTGAATTGGCAGCTCTCTCCTGCCGTTCTCCTTTTCTGGTGATCCACCAGGACAAGGTTGTTTTCCGGCCAAATCCTTCCTTTTTGCCTAAGGTGGTTTCGGCCTTTCATCTCAATGAGGACATTGTCCTCCCGTCTTTTTGTCCTGCTCTTTCTCATCCTAAGGAGCGCTTACTACACAAGCTGGATGTAGGTCGGGCTGTTCGGTCTTATCGCTACATCACTTTTCGCTTCGTCAGTGTGATTCTTTTCGTCCTTACGGAAGGTCGTCACAAGGGACAACCTGCTTCCAAGGCCACCATTTCTCGGATTCGGTCCACCATTTCGGAAGCCTATTGCTGTAAGGGGAAGATTCCTCCTTTCAGGGTTGTGGCTCATTTCTACCCGTTCTGTTGGGGCATCCTGGGTTCTCCAGAAGAGAGCCTCGGCCTCGCAGATTTGCAAGGCGGCTACCTGGTCGTCTTTGCACACTTTCTCGAGGTTCTACCGATTTCATACTTTCGCATCGGCTGATGCTAGTCTGGGTCATAAAGTGTTGCAGGCGGCAGTGGATCGGCCGTCTGCCTGACTACTTATCTGCCCACCCAAGAGACAGCTTTGGTACGTCCCACGGTCTGTGTCCCCCAATGGAGCCGATAGAGAAAAGGAGATTTTTGTTTACTTACCGTAAAATCTCTTTCTCGGAGGATCCATTGGGGGACACAGCTCCTGCCCTTTTTGGGGTATCCTTTGGTTCTCTGTCTGAGAGTTTTTGCTGCAGATCTCAATGTATACATATAAAAAGTTTTTATATCGGACAGTGCCAATTTAATCTCGCGTTTTGGGTCTCTCGGGTATCTCTATTAACTAGCAGAAATCCTTTCTTATGCCATTTAGATCGACAGTTATCTAAAATTTGTGTAGATGATACTCTCCCGTGTGTCTCAGAGTATTTAGGAATAGAAGTTAGTCCACGTATTCAAGAGTATGCAGCCCCTAATCTAATTCCATTGCTCAATAAATGTAAAGCATTACTGTCGTTAGAAACAACATTTTTCCATTTAATACTTCCTTAAAAACGAAGCATTTTCCTAATACAATAAAAAATGTGATCGCTAAAGATGTGAAAAACAGGTTTAACGTACCCAGAAAATTCTGCCTTTTTTTGGTTCTTTTTGAAAAAGGACAGAAATCTCTGAGGGAGGGAGATGTGGTTCTCTCAATGCTGTTCCACAGAAGAGAAGCATTCACATGCACAGTTACAAGCAATACAAGGTGCTAAACTATTTATATGCAAAATGGCTTCTCTTGCACCATATAGGTTCCACGTGGCTGCTTTAGGGTTATAAAAAGCAAGCACTTTGGTTACAAAGCTGTGAAAATGTCTTAGTTTTTTGGTAGTTTTTTTTCCAGTCCTTTCACCATATAGTTTCACATGGCTGAATTAGTTATATAGACCATTTATTCAGCTAATATGCTTTGCAAAAGTAAGACCTTGTGCAGACCTCGTGGGAGGAGAGGAGCTCATCATATTCCAAGGGAAACGCCCCCAGCCTTTGAGAGGAATTCAGAAGACTGATCAGATATACATAGATCATAAGGTATTTTACATATTAACACATGCATATTATTATGCATACAGGTCTTAGGACACATTACTACACTGATTTTAAGCATTTTTTTTTTCTTACTAATGTCAGTAACGCTGTACTAACGTTTCAAACTTTTTTTTTACATTTTTTTTAAATCAACTGGTGCCAGAAAGTTTAACAGATTTGTAAATCACTTCTATTAAAAAATCTTAATCCTTCCAGTACTTTTTAGGGGCTGTATACTAAAGAGAAATCCAAAAATAAATGCATTTCCTGTGATGTCCTGACAACAGTGCTCTCTGCTGACCTCTACTGTCCAGAGAAGCATATGTGGTCAGGACATCACAGGAAATGCATTTCTTTTTTGGATTTCTCTTTAGTATACAGCCCCTAAAAAGTACTGGAAGGATTAAGATGTTTTTAATAGAAGTGATTTTACAAATCTGTTTAACTTTCTGGCACCAGTTGATTTAAAAAAAAAAAAAAAAAAAAAAAAAATTTCCACGGTAGTACCCCTTTAAGGGTAAAATTGCTGCATGGTGCAATTTATAGTTATCTTAGTGGGTAGAGTAAATCTTATTAAAATGGTTTATATGCCCCAATTGCTGTATATTCTTCACAATTTACCTATATGGATCCCGTTTAACTTGTTCTAGAGAATGAATGCCCAATTTCGAGAATTGATTTGAAATGGGCGGAAAACCTGAAATAAAAAATTTTCAGCATCTTCAACGGTCTGAAGACGCGGAAGGTCTAGCACTTCCAAATCCTTTGTAATACTTTTTATCCTTGCAATGTCAGCATTTAGCTGGCTGTGGCAGTGCTAATATATATTAGAGCTCTGTGGCTATTATGCAACATTATCTCTCTGATTCTGGGATATTGATTCTTCTGGAAAGAGGTAACTTAGTTTTACAAAATCAGAGTCTCCCAATATTTAAACTTATCCATAGGGTGTGGATTAAGGTAAAGCAATTTAAGCAAGTAGGAAGGATTACAGAGTTCATCCCTCTTTGGGATTTTCCTATTTTATTAGAATTTGGGAAATTAGACCCCTCTGAGGTTTGGAGGAAAGCTGGAGTATTGTTGGTAAGGGATTTGCTTCCTCGCTACTTTCATTATCTACAGTTAAGACACTCATTCTTTGCTCAACAGAAATTTTCTGTTACAGTGTACTAAGGATCCCACTCTGGATTTAATAGCTGGAAGTACTTGGTCAAGGGGCAACGATCAGTGGGAGCATTTAGGAAATGGAAGGAGGAATTGGAAATAGAGAGTGAGGATCAATGGGACTTTTTCCTAAAGGCTGTTCCTAATGAATCTTTGGGGAGGCTGGAGGTTTGTCACAATTATATATTTTATATAGGGTCTATCAGACTCCAGCTTTTCTCCGTAGAATAGGGTTTAAAAAGACTCCCTATGTCAAAGGTGTCTTCAAGGAGGGGCTGATTTCCTTCATAGGTTGTGGAGTTGCCCAAATATACATAATTAGTGGGAATCTATATTGAGTACTAGCTGAGTACCCGGTGTTGCCCGGTTTTCCTACCTAATTCTTATGGGGGAGGAAAAGCAACATAGGAGGAAGTACTTGTCCTCCATATCTCGTCCTCGTATCCCATCCTCAGGTGGGGCTGAGTTGAGATGAAGATTGTCGGGTGAAAATAGGAGGTTTGGTTTAGTTGAAGTGGGCATAACTTACAAGCCGAACCAATGCACATAAAGGGTAGAAAATAAAAGGTGGGTGTGGCTTTGTGAGATGGGGTGTGGCTGGACTAACACACTCACCAGGAGATCCAGCAGAGCTTGTGTAGTAAGGTACTGGAAGTCCTATATACATGAAAGGGACTTAAGACAAAAGCCCCATCCTTCATGTAAGGGGGTAGGTTAGGGTTAATTTAACTGATATATTTTTATTTAACATAAAAGTAACGTGTACTAAGTTTAATCAAAATATCTCCAGCCATTTGGAAGTTATGCTGGAACATACATTTTCCATAGACTTGCATGGGACTTTAAACAAAAACCCCAACCGTCGCAATTGGGGGTGGGTAAGGGTTAATTTATCTACATATAGATTATTATTCGGAGACTCCAAAGAATTTGTATTGTAGGGTATACCAATGACCTTCCTCTCTGAGAGAATGAGAAAATAGCGGTAGGGCGGCTTTTAAATATTGCCAGGAGAATTCGTGCTCAGTTCTGGATAGATGTTAAACCCCCAACAATGAGACACTGTGTTGACAAGGTGGAGGTTATATTGTTAGGGATGGATTAATGTGCGGCCTTAATCTGTGAGTGACTACCGCTGTACTAATTTCACACCAGGCCAGGTTGGTATGAGTTCTCTCCTCGGTACCCCAGGGAGTTCTGTTTATTACAGGAAGTAAATTTGGTTTTTACAAACGGAGAAAAAGGGGAGGGTGAAAGGTAAAATTATTCATCGTTCTGTATGCTGATTGGTCATTTGTGTGGTGTAGCATAAGTCATTATCTTGCAAGTCCTCTTAGCTTAAGATTTCTTCGTCTTTCCACAAAGTCCAATGTTTAGATGTCTTGTATCCATAGTCTCAATCTTAAGGCTCTATTCTTAGTTACAGGCAAAGCGAGAAGATGAAATGTTTTGCATTTAGCATTCTGATGTATCTGGGTTAAAGGGTAAGGGAACAGATATTTTTCCAGCAGCAATGGCATTTTAATATTAATATACATGGTGGGCCATTTACATGGATACACCTTAATAAAATGGGAATGGTTGGTGATATTATCTTCCTGTTTGTGGCACATTAGTATATGTGAGGGGGGAAACTTTTCAAGATGGGTGGTGACCATGGCGGCCATTTTGAATCCAACTTTTGTTTTTTCAACAGGAAGATGGTCATGTGACATCAAACTTATTGGGAATTTCACAAGAAAAACTATGATGTGCTTGGTTTTAACGTAACTTTATTCTTTCATGAGTTATTTACAAGTTTCTGACCACTTATAAAATGTGCTCAATGTGCTGCCCATTGTGTTGGATTGTCAATGCAACCCTCTTCTCCCACTCTTCACACACTGATATCAACACCGCAGGAGAAATGCTAGCACAGGCTTTCAGTATCCGTTGTTTCAGGTGCTGCACATCTCGTATCTTCACAGCATAGACAATTGCCTTCGGATGACCCCAAAGATAAAAGTGTAAGGGGGTCAGATCGGGAGACCTTGGGGGCCATTCAACTGGCCCACGATGACCAATCCACTTTCCAGGAAACTGTTCATCAAGGAAACACATCATCATGTAGCAATTTTGCATATCCAGTGGCCTTGAGGTTTCCATTGATGAAGAATGGCCCCACTATCTTTGTACCCCATATACCACACCATACCATAAATGTTTGTGTTCCAACAGTCTTGGAGGGATCTATCCAATGTGGGTTAGTGTCAGACCAATAGCGGTGGTTTTGTTTGTTAACTTCACCATTCACATAAAAGTTTGCCTCATCACTGAACAAAATCTTCTGCGTAAACTGAGGGTCCTGTTCCAATTTTTGTTTTGCCCATTCTGCAGCACCTGAAAATACGGATACTGGAAGCCTGTGCTAGCATTTCTCCTGCGGTGTATATAGTAGTATATAGCGGTGTATACGGATACTGGAAGCCTGTGCTAGCATTTTTTCTGCGGTGTTGCTATCAGTGTGTGAAGAGTGGGAGAAGAGGGTTGCATTGACAATCCAACACAATGGGCAGCACATTGAACACATTTTATAAGTGGTCAGAAACTTGTAAATACCATATTTTTCGCCGTATAAGACGCACTTTTTCTTCCCCATAACTGGAGGGGAAAAGGTTGGTGCGTCTTATACGGCGAATACACACCTATCGTGGCGGTCCCTGCGGCCATCAACAGTCGGGACCCGCGGCTAATACAGGACATCACCGATCCCGGTGATGCCCTGTATTAACCCTTCAGACGCGGCGATCAAAGCTGACTGCCGCATCTGAAGTGAAAATAACACTAACCCGGCTGTTCAGTCGGGCTTTTCGGGACCGCCGCGGTTAAATCGCGGCGTCCCGAACAGCTTAAAGGACATCGGGAAGGACCTTACCTGCTTCCTCGGTGTCTGCTCCGTGCCGGGATCCCCTGCAAGGCCGGCGCTCTCCTTCATCGTCACCATGTCGTCGCGCACACCATCCTGTCATCCAATAGGAGCGGCGTGTGTAGTGACGTCATGGCGGCAACGGAGAGCGAGGATACCGGGCAGCAGAGACGTTCTGGAGCGATGGGGACGCGGCAACAGCGATGGAGGGTGACTTACATTTTTTTTTTTTTTTTTGCAGCTGCAGCACGTTTTGGGTGGGTATGGGGTAAAAGAATAGAGAAATAAGAGCATATATTAAACTACACTCGGAGAATAATTCTCTGTGTAATTGTTCTATATAAGAAGATGTAATTGATCCTTTTTGTGCAGATTTTTGTTAATACTGTAGTAATAAAGAATAAATATAAAAAAAAAGTATTACAGCCTGTCATAGTCAGGTTGTAATAACAGAAATGTGAAATTAACACTACACTGTAGTACGTTAGTATTGCAGTGTACTTTACACTTGATTTAAAAAAATGTGATTTAAAAAAAAAATGCCCTATAATAAAACTTTAGTTCTCCTTCTTTCCCACTATGTAAATAAAATCTAACCTCCCCCCCACCAAAAAAAAAAACTTGCTTTCAGAAGATAATACAAACTTTTAACATACTGTTTATCCCGCATGTTTAAAGGGGTACTCCGCCGCGGTGCCAGCTCACAAACAGCCAGGTGGCGACCACGGAACCGGAGTATCGTGACGTCACGACTCCGTCGCCGTGTGATGTCAACAATTCCTCACAGCATGAAGTATAAAATGTTTTTAGAATATTGTGATGCAAAGATAAATTATGTATTGCTGTAATTGTACTGACCCACAGCATAAAGTTAACATATTCGCTTTACCGCTATGTGTATATCTTAAAAACAGAATTGGGGATAAGTTATTTTTATTTATTTATACATAAGTGGAAAAGTAGTTAAGAAACAATACATGTTCTTGGTATTTACTAATTTCCTTTACTGAAGCCTGCGTTTTGTTTGTGTTTTTCAAATCCTCATTCTGTATGTCTTCTGTAATAATTTGTGCTGGCAGGATGGAGGATCTCTGGACCAAGTTCTTAAGGAAGCCCGTCGTATACCAGAGGAAATTCTTGGGAAAGTCAGCATCGCAGTTCTAAGGGGTCTAGCCTACCTGAGGGAAAAACACCAGATCATGCACAGAGGTAATTTAGTGTTTAAAAGGAACCTGTGAAAAAATTTCCGAATGCCCTACCGCCCAGAGGACTACTTGCTTATAATTTCAATACAGTGTGGGAGAAATATATAAAATGTACAATGTTTGTTTTGTTCCCATTCCCTTATCTCCATACTTTACATTCGTAGAGCTCCCGTCACACATCTACTAATATGTTGCTTGATTGATATGCAACTTGTTGTGTAATGTACTGCTTAAAGGAGTACTCCACCACTAGACATCTCATCCCCTATCCAAAGGCATAAGATGTCTGTTTGTAGGGGGTCCCACTGCTGGGGGACACAGGTGGTCTTCCTGCTGCACCCGATGTTCGTTCAGAGCATCTGGTGCAGCACCCCACGTCACGGCCACGCCCCTCAACACACAAGTATATGGGAGGGGGTGTGGTGGTTGTCACGGCCCCTCCCATAGACTTGTATTGAGGGGGCGTGGCTGTGACATCACAAGCCTCCGCCCTGCATCGCCAGTCATCGGGCACAGAGCGAAGTTCGCTCCGTGCACTGGATGTCTGGGGTGCCCCAACAGTGGGACCCCGGCCATCAGACATCTTTATCCCCTATCCTTTGGGTAAGGGATGAGATGTCTAGGGGTGGAGTACCCCATTTAAGCATAGTTACACTTTCTCAGTTGCGAACTGATGTGCCTTTATACCATTTTTGTGGTATACCAGTGGTTACACCTGGTAACCAATGCTTACAGGTTCCCATAAAATGTTTGTTTTTCTGGTAAGTGTAGTGAAACTAAGAAACAGCTTAATTTTTATTTTAACCATTCTAAAGGGGGTACTCCTCCCCTAGACATCTTATCCTGTATCAAAAGGGTAGGGCATAAGTTGTCTGATCGCGGGTCTGGCCTCTGTGATCTCCAGGCCAGCACTACAGCGTTCTAAACACTGAAGCTTGTAGCTTCCACGTGCGTGATGCCACTCCACACCCCCTCTATTCATGTCTATGGGAGGGGGCTTGTCGGCTAGTACATAGACATGAATGGAGGAGGCGTGACTGCTGTGGTCGCCTTTCATCCAACACAAAGCAGAGTTTGTTCCATGCACTTGGATGACTGTGTTGCTGTGTCTTTGGATAGGGGATAAGATGTTTAGGGGTGGAGTACCTCTTTAAGGACACAGGGATTAAAAATTTTTGCACTTTAGTTTTTTTTTTTCTTTGTCTTCTACTAGCTACAGCTTTCAATTTTTCACTTACAGACCCATATAAGAGGTTGTTTTTTGTGGCAACAATTGTACTTTGTAATGCTAAAAAAGTAATGCTAAAAAAAAAAATTTGTGGGATGAAATTAAAGAAAAAATTTCTCTTTTTCTCTTCATTGGGGGACACCTAAATGGTGGGGTATATGCTCTTGGCACTAGTAGGCGTTGACACTAGAAAGAAATTTTTTTTTTTTGTTTTGGGGTTTTTTTTTGTTTTTTTTTTGCGCAACCAATTTTACTTTGTAATGACATCAATTCTTTCACCACAAAACTTATTGCAAAACCAAAAAACTAACTTTGGGGATTTCAATTCAACGCAGTGCACTTTTCGGTAAAAATGACATACCGTATATGCCGGCGTATAAGACGACCCCCAACTTTTACAGTTAAAATAGAGTTTGGGATATACTTGCCATATAAGACTGCCCCTCCTACCGCGATGTACGGTACCTTGTAGTTCCCCCCCCCACATTAGGTAGGCATCATGTTCCCCCATGTTAGATAGGCAGTATACTCCCCCCACAATAGTAGGCAACTCCCCCCACAATAGTAGGCAACTCCCCCACAATAGGGCGGGGGGGGTTACCCCACGTTAGGGCGGGGGGGTTACCCCACGTTAGGGCGGGGGGGGGGGGGGGGGGGGGTTACCCCACGTTAGGGCGGCGGCTCCCCCCAACAGACATACAGCTTCCAGCCATATACAGTGTATGGCTGCAGGCTGTATGTCTGTACTGGTCTGCCCCCACAGTGTTCCGATCACCGCTCCTCCGGCCCGGGTCACCATCTACTGCTATGTCCTATGTAGGTGCTGGGACCGGGGAGCGGTGACTGGATCACTTAAGATAGCACGGCCGGTCACTCACCAGGCCCCGGTCGGCGCGCGTCCTCCTGGTCCTGCGCTCCTCTGCCTCTATGGTTGTAGGCACGTGACGTCACTGATGTCTCCTGCGTACAACCATATAGACGGAGGACCGAAGGAGGATCGCAGGAGGACGCCGGGGAATGGTAAGTGACCAGCAGACATCCTTATGTCCCGAAAAGATTTTTCAGGACACAGGGATGTCCGGCATAGGAATACCTATGATTATCTGCCCGGGCCGGCTCCCGTGTGTGGCTGCAGGTGGGGGCCGGCCAGAGCAAGTAAAAACTAATGCTGTATACTAAAAACCAGGGGGCCTCCAGCTGTTGTGAAACTACAACTCCCGGCATGCCCAGACAGCCTTTGCCGTGCTGTGAGTTGTAGTTTCACAACAGCTGGAGGCACCCTGGTTTTTAGTATACAGTATTAGTTTTTACTTGCTCTGGCCGGCCCCCACCTACAACCACACACGGGAGCCGGCCTGGGCAGATAATCAGAAGTTTTCCTATCCCGGACCTCAATACCCGGAGTATAAGACGACCCCTGACTTTTCGGTTAAAAAGTCGTCTTATATGCTGGGATATACGGTAGTTATTCTGTAGGTCCATACAATTAAAATGATACCCAACTTCTATAGGTTTGACTTTGTTTTTTACTTCTTTAAAAAAATTATAACTTTTGTCAAAAACTAGCATTTTATAAAAATGTCCTACCGTCCCCTATAACTTTTTTATTTTTTAAATTTTTTTTATTTTTCCATATACGGGGATGTGTGAGGGCTATTTTCTGTGCCGTGATCTGTAGTTTTTATCGGTACCGTTTTTATCAGCACCGCTGAGCAACTGGGAAGTGTTTAACTTCTTAAACGCTGCAATCAACTTTGATTGTGGCGTCTAAAGGGTTAATGCCGGACATCACTGTGATCGGTGATGTCCAGCATTAGCCACGGGTCCAGTAAGTGAGGGTGGGCTATCGCTCCTCTGTTCTCTCATGTTTGATAGGACAGGAGAGGGCATAGAGGAGTGCTAGCTCACCCTCACTTACTAGACTTTGTCCATGCCTGTGCTTCAGCTTGGACAAAGCCATGAGTTAAGCCGTGATTTCAGTAAAAAGGAAATAACTTTCTTATGAAGTATATCAGAAAGGTTTAATGTTTTGCCAAAATGTACAAAATCTTTGTTCGACTTGAAACACACTTCGACATCTTAAAAGGGCACTGTTCGATTCACATATAAATTATAGCGGACAGATATTTATTTTCCGTCAAGTTAATATGTTAAGTATAATTTTCTTGTGTTTAGATGTGAAGCCCTCCAACATACTAGTGAATTCTCGAGGTGAGATCAAATTGTGTGACTTTGGTGTCAGTGGGCAACTCATTGACTCCATGGCAAACTCCTTTGTTGGGACCAGATCCTATATGTCTGTAAGTATGGGTTTCTTCGAAATTAAGAGCTTTTTATGCATATGCAGCCTACTTTCAGAGACATTATATAATGGAACCAGAATTTTAGAATATATATTTTTTATTTTTTTTTCGTCCCCCCCCCCCCCCCCTCTTTAGCCAGAACGCTTGCAGGGCACCCATTATTCTGTGCAGTCAGACATCTGGAGCATGGGTTTATCATTGGTAGAACTTTCAATAGGACGATACCCTATACCACCACCAGATGGTAAGGAGCTGGAAGCCATATTTGGGCGGCCTGTAATGGATGGAGCTGATGGAGAATCTCATAGCATTTCCCCTCGTCCACGACCTCCTGGAAGACCAATCAGTGGTAGGCTAATTTATACTAATATATAATTCTCAATTGTGTATAGAGACCTTCTCTCACATGGCCTTTTTTTTTTTTTTAACCTTTTTATAGGTCATTGTATGGACAGCCGACCAGCTATGGCTATATTTGAACTGTTGGATTATATTGTGAATGAGGCAAGTGTCCTTGGGGTATATACGAATAATAAATTAAATGCTCATTGGGCGGAATGTCCGAAAATCTACTTATAGATATTTAATTTTTTTACTAGCATTTCCTACTTTATTTTTGTTAACATTACTAACCAGACAAATTTGTCAAAATAGTCCCCATACTCACATATTTACTAATACTGAATGTCACCCTATTGGTCCAGCCAAGACGCTAGAGAGAGTGTGATGGTTCAAGGGTTTGAGCCACCAGACCTCTGGATATCCACTACTAGTCCCAGCAAGTCACCTAATTAACCCTTTTGATAAGAGTTTTACCAGAGCTTCCTTTAGAAAAGTGAAGACGGAAAAGAACAGAAAAAAGGTGGTTATATACAAGCGCTACTGCTGATAAGGAAAAGGAGAAAGGATTCAGGACGTCACTGTAGCACAAGACAGTTTAAGATTCAAAGCAATAAGAAAACGCGTTTCGGCACTAGCATGTGCCTTCCTCAGGTCCACAAAACAGTTACTAAAAGGATAACAAGTGGATATAAGATAAAAATCAATGTCATTTCACATAAAATCAATACACACAAACAAGGTATTGGTAATAAAAATATCTATAAATATGTGGGATAAGAACATCCAAAAGGATATAGGTTGTGGAAATATATACATATGTTGGATGGGGATTAGAAAATAAAATGAAATAAGAGACATTACTGAAGTCATAAAATGACGGGCACTTGTAGCAGTAACAGTATATACACAAGCACATATATGGATTATTGGTGTATATATTATAAGTAGGGATGTCCCGATACCATTTTTTTAAGACAGAGTACGAGTACCGATACTTTAATTCTAGTACTCGCCGATACCAAGTACGAGTACTTATATTTTAAAGGAAATCTGCCAGCAGGGTGGCCCGGTCTCTGGCGCTACGTACCGTATGATATGTGGGTCCTTGTTGTGTACAATGGAGGCGACTGCTGTAGTATGAGCCAAGATTTCTCTCTTCTCCATTGGACAGAACAGGGAATTTGCATTGGTAGCGAGACCGATGACCACATAGTAAGCAGCGGTAGAAACTGGGTCACCTGCACGATCTACCTATATATTCCAGTTAGTGCAGGTGACTCTGCTGTAAGATTGCCTTTAATAGTACTATCCCCTTACAGACATTAGCAGCAGCAGCCCCCCCCCCCCTATAGACTACAGGCCCCCCTGTAGACAGCAGCCCCCCTATAGACAGGGGCTTCCCGTTTAGACATTAGCAGCAGCAGGGACCCCCCTTAGACATTAGCAGCAGCAGGGACCCCCCTTAGACATTAGCAGCAGCAGGGACCCCCTTTAGACATTAGCAGCAGCAGCAGGGACCCCCTTTAGACATTAGCAGCAGCAGCAGGGACCCCCTTTAGACATTAGCAGCAGCAGCAGGGACCCCCTTTAGACATTAGCAGCAGCAGCAGGGGCCCCCTTTAGACATTAGGAGCAGCAGCAGCAGAGCCCCCCTTTAGCCAGCCATTTGCAGCAGCAGGGCCCCCCTTTAGCCAGCCATTAGCAGCAGCAGCAGCAGGGCCCCCCTTTAGCCAGCCATTAGCAGCAGCAGGGCCCCCCTTTAGCCAGCCATTAGCAGCAGCAGGGCCCCCCTTTAGCCAGCCATTAGCAGCAGCAGCAGGGCCCCCCTTTAGCCAGCCATTAGCAGCAGCAGCAGCAGGGCCCCCCTTTAGCCAGCCATTAGCAGCAGCAGGGCCCCCCTTTAGCCAGCCATTAGCAGCAGCAGGGCCCCCCTTTAGCCAGCCATTAGCAGCAGCAGGGCCCCCCTTTAGCCAGCCATTAGCAGCAGCAGGGCCCCCCTTTAGCCAGCCATTAGCAGCAGCAGGGCCCCCCTTTAGCCAGCCATTAGCAGCAGCAGGGCCCCCCTTTAGCCAGCCATTAGCAGCAGCAGGGCCCCCCTTTAGCCAGCCATTAGCAGCAGCAGGGCCCCCCTTTAGCCAGCCATTAGCAGCAGCAGGGCCCCCCTTTAGCCAGCCATTAGCAGCAGCAGGGCCCCCCTTTAGCCAGCCATTAGCAGCAGCAGGGCCCCCCTTTAGCCAGCCATTAGCAGCAGCAGGGCCCCCCTTTAGCCAGCCATTAGCAGCAGCAGGGCCCCCCTTTAGCCAGCCATTAGCAGCAGCAGCAGGGCCCCCCTTTAGCCAGCCATTAGCAGCAGCAGCAGGGCCCCCCTTTAGCCAGCCATTAGCAGCAGCGCCCCCCTTTAGCCAGCCATTAGCAGCAGCAGCAGCGCCCCCCTTTAGCCAGCCATTAGCAGCAGCAGCAGCGCCCCCCTTTAGCCAGCCATTAGCAGCAGCAGCAGGGCCCCCCTTTAGCCAGCCATTAGCAGCAGCAGCAGGGCCCCCCTTTAGCCAGCCATTAGCAGCAGCAGCAGGGCCCCCCTTTAGCCAGCCATTAGCAGCAGCAGCAGGGCCCCCCTTTAGCCAGCCATTAGCAGCAGCAGCAGGGCCCCCCTTTGGCCCCCCTTTAGCCAGCCATTAGCAGCAGCACACAGCTTCACTGCCCCTTTCTTCCGTCCTCCCGGTCCGCATCATGGCGTCCTATGCAGGAACATGTGACATACAAGTCACTCCGCTTCCTCTGTATCGTTGCGCTGGGCGCAGGGGAGGAGGCGGAGTGACGTTGTCACATGCTCCTCCATGGAAGACTATGAAGCGGACGGGAGGACCGGAGAACGGAGCAGCAGCAGATATCAGACATGGTATCGGGGACATTAAACGAGTCCCCGATACCATGTAAATGGCTAGTATCGGCACCGATACTAGTATCGGTATTGGGACATCCCTAGTTATAAGAGGTATCCGTAGGTGAATAGGGGGGAACCAGGTGTGTCGACCATAGTTCCTGAGGTAGATATGTGTATTGCTGGATGGTTAGAAAAAAAGTGTGGTTTTGGTTGCCCAGGCTATGTGTAGTTCTAATGAGTGTCCACATCAGGTAAAAAGACCTTCACATCAGAGGCTAACAGCGAGGAAAGGAAACAGTCCATTATGGACCCAAAGGGTGCAGTCAGGTGCCAGTTATAAAAAGTCATGCCTAATATACAGTGAACACAGTATACATAGTGTGCAGGAATACAAACATCAAGTCCTATTTGAGGTATTTTGTAAGCTTCACATGCAATGTCCAAAATATGTCCAGAAATGGATATAAATCAATAAAATGAGTCTCCAGTTTGGGGAGGATTGTCTAAACCATGTCCAAGAAATATTGTTCTAAAACACAAGGTCAGTCTTCCGGTTGGCGTATGGGAGACACTGATCAGTTGGAAGATACCCCAAAGTCCAAACACTGTCCAGAAACCCAGATGAGTCTCTGGCTAAAATAAGGGGGGTATTCATAGTTACAACGTGGCATTGGGAGGGGGGGAGAAGGTTTTGGTACTTACATGTCTGTTGTCCTGTAGCCTGTGTTGTGCTAAGGTGGCATGGCCGCGATGATTGCAGCGCCCGGTCTTATAAGCGGGAGGCGCATGTAGCACTCCATAATGGTCGAAGTGAGTGAGATGTAAGATAAAAGGGGGGGGGGGATACAAGCAGAAGAGGAACAGGGGGGATGGAAGGTCACCGGGAATGCAAGAGAGAGAATGGAACAAAAGGAGTGTGAGGGGAACAGAATGCACAGAAGCACAAAAAGGATGGAGAAAAACAGGAGAGCACATCCTTTTTGTGGTTCTGTGCATTCTTTTCCCCTCACATTCTTTTGTTCCTTTCTTTCTCTTGCATTCCCGGTGTCCTTCCATCCCCCCCTGTTCATCTTCTGCTTGTACCCCCCCCCTTTTCCCTCCTTATCTTCTCTTACATCTCACTTTGCCCACTATGGAGCGCTACACGCACCTCCCGCTTTTTTTGACCGCGCAGTCCGTCTGGCTGCCGCACGCCGAACCGGAAGTTGCGCGTCGCACACTTCCGGTAACTCCATTCAGCGCGCGCGCGATGGTAAGACAGGACGCCGCGGCCACGCCACCTTAGCACAACACAGGCTACAGGACAACAGACATGTAAGTACCACAACCTTGTCTCCTTCTCTGAAATGACATTGATTTGTATCTTGTATCCACTTGTTAAACTTTTAGTAACTGTTTTGTGGACCTGAGGAAGGCACATGCTAGTGCCGAAACGCGTTGTCCTATTGCTTTGAATGTTAAACTGTCCTGTGCTACAGTGGTGTCCTGAATACTTTATCCTTTTCCTTATCAGCAGTAGCGCTTGTATATAACCCCCTTTTTTCTGTTCTTTTCCGTCTTCACTATTTCCGTACCCGTTGTGGTCTCGGAGAGGGGTTTTCGAGCTGCACAACTTCCCCGACCGCCCCCTCTTCACCCTCTCTCAAGGTGATGTGCGGTTGTTGTTAACCTCAGCGTGACACCACATCCCTTTGGGTGCATTGGTCCTCCGCCGTCCTATATAGGAGAGAGCGCCCCCACCTTTTTGCATTTCCTTCTTACTTCTTCAGAAAAATGAGTTCCTATATTTAGAGATCAAAGACCAGAGCTGATTAAACATTTATTCTGTAAAAAGGTATCACAGTGCTACGTATAAAACAAACAAATTGCATACTGGTACAAAAATATATAAAAGAGTTCAGCAAGACAAGTTCAGAAAACAAAAAGAAAGGCATTACAGCATAATGGTATAGCAGTCCTTGTAAGTGAGAGTCCAGCTGTATCTTAGGATGTCTTGTCAGCTTTTGCCACAGGCTTCAACAAAGGTTCGTCCAGCATCTCAGTTTTATAGTGGCTTTTTAGGAGGGAAAACGGAAATTCATCTGACCTGACAAGGGGGGGGGAGAAACTGCCATCCCCCTTTCCTGCTCCCTTATCTTAGTGCCTTACTTTAAAGGAGAAATAACACAGGCAGACAGACCCCCCCCCCCCCCCCCCCCACCAATAGAACTGGTATACACAAAAACACAGTCTGAATGAACCCTCACCCATACCTTACATTATACACAAATACAATTATAATACGCATGTATGATTCCATAATCAGGCCTAGGCCCGACACTGAATATGTGCACATTAGGCCCAGCTTACTTTTTCAATATGATGTGCAGGCTTTCATTTTCTGCCCCATCAGGCCGATGTTAATCCCTTCAATAATAAATGTTCGAATTGACCTAATTTCATTTTTCAAATGTGAAAAAAAGTGTGATATTGCCACGTGCGTATATGTCCAAACAATTTAAATATGTTTTAAACTGCACAGTCAAAGATATTTTTGGTCACTGCATATACTAGGAAAAAAAATGAATAAAATGTGATCAAAAGGTGCCATTAAAACAAAAATAAAAGCTATAGATCACGGATCTAAACAGCATATTTTTTTCTTTTAATCCCTTCCTGCAAATGGTTGTATATGTATGTTCACTGCGGACTCCCGTTGGTATGATGCACGCTCAGCAGCTGAGCGTGCATCATAACCGGTGGGTCCCAGTTTCTATCAGCAACCAGGATCCCAAGCTAATTCTGTACAACGCTGATCGGGCTGATGTCCAGCATTAACCCTTTAGACACCACTATCAAAGTTGATTGTGGCGTCTAAAAGCTGTAAAGGCAGTTCCTGGCTAGCTGTTTACTGATCGGGACAGCCGCGGTGAAACTGTGAGAGAACGACGGAAGGTCTCTTACCTTCCTCCTCGCTGTCCGATCGCTGCTCTAGCCTTGCATTTAACTATGCCAGGGTGAAACAATGGAGCACCGATAATACTGATCAGTGCTCTCCTATGGAGAAGCATTGATCAGTGTATGCAATCTAAAGATTGCATGTTTATAGTCCCCTATGGACTAAATAAAAAAATTAAAACCTAAACGCGTGGTATCGCCGTGTTGGTAAATGTCCTAACTATTAAAATACAAGGTTAGCACAATGAAAGGCGCAAGCGTAAAAAAAAATCCAAAGCCCAGAAATGCATATTTCATATACTAGAAAAAAAATGTAATTAAACGCGATCAAAATGTGCATCAAAGTAAAAATTGTCCCAATAAAAACTACAGATCATAGCGCAAAAAAAATAAGCTCTCATACATCCCTATATGCGGATAAAAAAAAAAAAAAGTTATAGGGGTCAGAAGTAGACAATTTTTAAGCATACTAGTTTTCATACAAAAAGTTAGATTTAGTTTTATTTTACTACTATTAAAAAAAGTCTAATATATAGAATAAAGCTAATGTGTCATTTTAACCAAAAGTTTTTTTTTTTTTTTTAACGTTCAGGCTTAGTAGTTGAAGCAGTCTTGTGAACAGAATCCATTACCAAGCCAGGGCTTAGCATTAGCCCCAAAAACTGCTAGCACTAAGCCCTAAATATTACCCCAGTACCCACCGCCACAGAGGTACCAGGAAGAGTCGTTACCAACAGGTCTGGAGCTTCAAAAATGGTGCTCCTAGGTGATAACAGGCTGGCATTATTTAGGCTGGGGAGGGCCGGTAGCAATGGGCATCCCCCAGGCTGGTAATGTCAGGCTGTTGCTGCTTGGTTGGTATCTGGCTGAGAATAAAAACACAGGGAACCCTATGCATTTTTTTTTTTTTTTTTTTTTTTTTTATGAAAAAATCAATATTTCATTCTCAGCCAGATACCAAGCAGCAACAGCCTGACATTACCACGGTAGGCGAGGACCATGCAACGGCCCTACCCAGCCTAAATAACGCCAGCCTGTTACCACCTAGGCCCAGGTGTGCCATTTTTGAAACTCAATGCAAGCCTTCGGGAGGGGGCGTGACAGCTATCACGCCCCCTCCCGTAGGCTTGCATTGAGGGGCGGAGCGTGACATCACACGGGGGCGGGGGCCTGACGCCACTCGCCGCCCACCCTGTAGTCGCCGGTAATCAGTCCTGGAGCGAACACTCTCCGGGGACTGATTACAAACGGGGTGCCGCGTGCGTGATCCCGGGGGTCCCCAGCGGCAGGACTCCTGCGATCAGGCATCTTATCCCCTATCCTTTGGATAGGGGATAAGATGTCTAAGCACCGGAGAACCCCTTTAAAGCTCAGATTTTTTTTTTAAGAGCTGTGTATCATACCTTTCCCCTTGCTCACATTGTGTGAACTCCCGGCAGGAGAAAATGGGTGTTCCCCAGAAGGCGCGACATCACTGAAGCCTGTGAGAGCTGTTTCTCGTCATGCCCCACACGCCCTTCTTGAGTTTGGTCTCCTGCCAGGCCGGGATGAGACCAAACTAACTTTTACTTGCGACAGGGAACAGAACAGAGCCATCTAGTGGCCGTTTTTCAGTCACATTAAAAACATAAAGGTTGAGAATTTTAACAGCAAGTAAATGGCAAAGTGTCTTCTAATTACATAAGGAACAATATATTAGTTTGGTGACAGGTACTCTTTAACTCCTTAACGACAATGGACGTCATGGTGACGTGGTACTTAATGCACCATGACGTACATTTACGCGCCGCTATGATTGTGAGCACCGGAGCGGTGCTCACTTAATGCGTGGCAGGTCCCGTCTGCTTTCAGCGCCATTAACCCCTCAGATGCAGTGATCAATACAGATCACGGCCTCTGTGGCAGTGCGGTACTTTGAATGGATGATCGGATCGCCCGCAGCGCTGCCACGGGGATCCGATCATCCAGCATGGCGGCCGGAGGTCCCCTCACCTGGCTCCGGCTGTCTCCTGGGGTCTTCTGCTCTGGTCTCAGATAGAGCAGACCAAAGCAGAAGATCACCGATAATACTGATCAGTGCTATGTCCTATACATAGCACTGAACAGTATTAGCAATCAAATGATTGCTATGAATAGTCCCCTATGGGGATATAAAGTGTTTAAAAAAAATAAAAAAATAATATATATATATAATATTAAAAAAAAGTGAAAAATCCCCTCCCCCAATAAAAAAAAGTAAAACGTCAGTTTTTCCCATTTTACCCCCAAAAATTATTTAATACACATATGGTATCGCCGCATGCGTAAAAGTCTGAACAATTAAAATATATTGTTAATTATCCTGTATGGTGAATGGCGTTAAAATATTAAAAATGACCAAAATTGCTTCTTTTTTTCACATTTTATTCCCCAAAAAAATAATAAATTAATAAAAAGTAAAACCTAAGCAAAAGTGGCACTGATAAAAACTACAGATCATGGCGCAGAAAAATGAGCCCTCATATCGCCCCATATAGGGAAAAATTAGGAAGTTATAGGTGGTCAAAATAGGGCGATTTTAAAACATACGAATTTTGTTAAAATGGTTTGAGATTTTTTTTTAAGAGGTACAATTAGAAAAAAGCATATAACATGGGTATCATTTTAATCGTATTGACCCACAGAATAAAGAAAACATGTCATTTTTACCGGAAAGTCTACAGCGTGAAAACAAAACCTTCCAAAATTTGCTAAATTGCGGTTTTCATTTCAGTTTTCCCACACAAATAATATTTGTCTGGTTGCGTCATACAATTTATGGTAAAATAAGTGATGTAATTACAAAGTACAAAGTCTCAGCAGTCAGACCCCCCACGCTCAGACACTTATCTTAACTGCGGATATGGGTTAAGTTTATTTCACCGCAGTTGTCCTTATAAGCATGCATGGGATAGGCATAAGGCTTTCCTTCATGTAACATAGGGACAAGGACTATTGATAGTATTCAGAATATTGGTCTGACTACATGGGCCAAATGGTTCTTACCTGCTCAAAGATTTTTTGGTTCTATTTAACAAAATCACTATGCTTAAAATTCTCCTCTTCTGACCCCTATAGCTTTTTTATCTTTCCATGTATGGAACTGTATGAGGGCTAATTTTTTGCGCCGTCTGTCCTTTTATCTGAACCATTATTGTTTTAATGGGACTTTTTGATCACTTTATTTATTTTTATTTTTTTTTTTTAATATTTGAGACCAAAAATAAGTATTTTTGGTGTTTAGTAGTTAGTATTTTTTGTTTTTTAAGCTTAGACCAATGACCTAAAGGACCGTATACATTATATTTTAGTAGTTTTAATAAACCATAACCTGTACGCCCTAAATCCAGAAGAGGTGAAAGGTGGAAAAATTTGGCTCATTTTTTTAAGATCACAAGAACCTAGCACATATATTATATACATTTCTTTTAGCTTTATCACCTCTTTGGCGGGGTTCACATCATGGTTTTTGCAATACAGTCCCTTATATGTTTTTAATTTGAAAACCGTATGGAACCGTATTGAAAACCGTATACATTGACTCTCCATTGAAAACTGCATGCCAAAAGATGCATCCAGTTGTGTCCGTTTTGCATCCTGTACGGTTTTGTCAGCTTTTTTTCCCAAAACGGTAGCTTAGGCTGTATTCGTATATTGTATTTGCAATAAGGTTCCTGTATCAGGTTTTTTGTAAAAAAAAAAAGAAAAAAAAAAAAAAGCTCTAAATCGGACCAAACAGTGTACAACCGTATATAAAACAGATACAGTTTTATGTTTGTCCTTAAAGTTCTTCTTGTTCTATTTGTGGGAAGAACTTTCAGCATGCATGTGCAAACTGCAAAACCGTATTGTGCAAACCAGATGGAACCGTAAGCACATACGGTTCCCAGTGTTTTTATTTTGCGGTTGTCCCCAGCCTGCTTAAAAAAAAAATAATAATTTACTCCCACCTCCTCTTTTTCCATGTACACCTGGACAAGGCTAGGAAGTGAGAAATAGATTGGCATTTATTGCGTTCAATTTATTAGGTACTTTTTCAAAACCTAAATAGAATATTGTGACCTTGTTTTATTGGAGATAAGCAACATTTACAGTAAGAATTGCTGAATCTCAAGCAGTGGATTGCTTTTCTGGTACTTTGATTCCCTTAAAAACTCTAATGACTCCTTGTATTTTGCCTATAATTTCATGTGTTTTGTTTTTAGAATTGACCGATCTTACTTCAATTAAAATTTAAGTGTATGCTTAACACTTTGTCTATTTTTTTTTTCTTCTTGATATAGCCCCCTCCTAAGCTTCCATCCGGAGTGTTTACAGCAGATTTTCAAGACTTTGTACATAAGTGGTAAGAAATGTTCACACAATGTTTTTGAACACATATAAATTAGGTCAGTGTACATATTTTATTGGAAAATCTTGTCTCAACACAACGTTTAATCCATAGAAATCTCTTCATGACACATTACAGATGAAAACATACCTGTACTTTCAACAGTTTCCAAAACCTCCATGATCTTGTTACATAAGGATTACAATGCAGTTAAAGGATATCTGTAGTGCTCTGAACTTTATCCCCTATCCGAAGGATAGGGGATAACTTTAAGATTGCGGGAGGTCCGAGTGCTGGGGCCCCCCGCGATCTCCTGTACGGGGCCGCGGCAATGTACAGGAAAGGGGACGGAATGCCCCCTTTCCTGTACATTGCCGCGGCCCCGTACAGGAGATCGCGGGGGCCCCAGCGCTCTGACTCCCCTCGATCTAAAACTTATCCCCTATCCAAAGTTCAGAGCCCTACAGATGTTCCTTAAAGAAATAGCTATCCACCATGGAGAGGGGTCTCGGGGATTTATTAAGTCAGATAATGCTTATTGAAAGGTTTTTTTTCAAGATTTAAAACCAAAAAAACGAAGTATCCAACACAGCCTGAAGACATATAAATGACAGCATTTGCATATGCAGCATTGTTGTAACTCCTCCCACAAGCCACCTAATAGTTTTACACCTCACAGAAAGGCTTAAAGAGGTACTCCGGTGGGAAAATATAATGTTTTCTTAAGTGCTTCTGCTTTCAAATGAGCACAAGTTGTGTGAAAGTCAATTTAAGTGTCTTGTGATATTAATTAAAAGAAGGATGTAGTGGGATCAGTCACAGGAGGCATTCATGTGCAACCGGACAACAGATCTATGGTGGGATTGGATTAAAATCCCTGTGCATTGGGCAAAAATAAGTAAAGTCATACATTCTCTTTTAACTCTTCTTTCTCAGCCTTTTGGGTGATATCTCAGCAACTTACCAGAGCTATTTTTCTGTTAGTATAGCAGCATTAATACTTGTTTTTTTTTTTTTTTTTTTGCCGGATGAAGTGCAGTTTTTAATGGTGCCACTTGATGTATTATTTAATAGATTTGAAAACTCTTTAAAAATGAGAGTGGTTTATAAAAAAAAAAAAAAAAAAGAAATTCTGATGTTTTCGTTGCAACAGGGTCTATCATGCTGTATAAAGACATGTTAACTTTATTATTTTACTGGGGATCCTAAGTGACTTAAAGGGGTACTCCGCCGCACACGTCTTATCCCCTATCCAAAGAATAGGGGATAAGATGTTAGATTGCGGGGGTCCCCCACGATCTCTGGGCCGGCAGCTGCGGCGACCAAAATACGGAAGCTTGCAGCTTCCACGTTCGGGAAGTCACCCCACACCTCCTCCATTCATGTCTATGGGAGGGGGGCATGGCGGCTAGTACAGAGCTATCACGCCTCCTCCCTTAGACTTGAATGGATGGGGCATTGCTGCCTCCATCGCCAGTCATTAGTCATGCAGCGGAGTTCGCTCCATGACCCAAATTACACGGGTGCCGGCCAGGAGATTGCGGGGATCCCCAGCAGCGGGACCCCTGCGATCTAACATTTTATCCCTTATCCTTTGGATATGGGATAAGATGTGTGTGGCAGAGTACCCCTTTAAGAGTAATTCTGGTATGGTTTATATAGAATTTGTGCACAAATTGTCTTTAAACCTCATTCACTGTCTGGGATTAATAACATGACATTTTAACTGTTCTTCTGTAATTTAATTAATCAACCGGGTGTAAGTGTACTGAGATGACAGGGTGCCTTTTTTTAACTGCTTTGCACCTTGCAAGTATGTGACACAGGGACCGAATGGACAACAGAGTGCCCCACCCTGTCCAGCCACCGAGTTGTAATGGTTGCTATCGATTATGCCATCTAGTAGGGATCGACCAATATAATTTTTTTTAGAGCCAATAACGATAACATGTGAAATTTCAGGCCGATAACTTATACTGATATTCCTTGCATTTAAATTTTTGGGCATTTTAAAGCAGGGCCTCTGTGCACCGAGGACAAGCAGGGCTCTGTACGAGAGAGAGAGAGCAGGGCGGCGGGCGCACAGATCGGTGGCACAGTGAACTCCGACGTGACGCTGCAGCGCTTAGACGTGAGGTCACGTCACCCCCACGGTGACGTGACCTCACGTCTAAGAGCAGCAGCGCCACGCTTGAGTTCAAAGCGCCTCTCCCAAGCAGCCACTGTGGTTCTCTTACTGTGTGGGAGATGCAAAAAAGCAGCCAGCAGCACAGTTCTACGGGCTCGGGTGTCACGGGCAAGACGAATTATCGGCAAGGTTAGATGACGATACCGATAACTAACAAAATTGTGAATATCGGCCGATAATATCGGCCAATCCGATCGGTCGATCCCTACCATCTAGGGGATTAAACAACAAGTGAGAGTGTTCACATGGCAGAATGTCTGTACGGAATTCTGCATGAATATTCCTTACGGACATTCCGCAGCAGCAGAGACCCATATATTTTAATGGTATTCTGCTGCACTGTTCACACGGCAGAATTTTCGTGCCAGAAACACTTCAGATTCCGGCACCCGCATAAAGAATATACTTGACTTTTTTTTTTCTGTGGAGTACGCAAGGAAATGATTTGTTGTCTATAAGAAAACACATTTCCAAGCGGTTCTAGCTCCTGCTGGTTAGTCAGATGTACAGAACGTCCGCACCTGTTTTTCGTGCAGACATTTTGCACATTTTTCGTTTGTGTGAACCAGGCCTTATAGTTCTCTCCAGTCGCAGCTGCTGAAAGTTGTCACCTGTAATACCCAACTGGCAGCTGCCAACATCTGAGTATTGGTCTTTTAAAAGTACCTTCATCTTTGTTGCTGTGGTGTAAAATATGGGAGGATTAATGCCCTGTGGATGGGATGTACAATCTATGAAGGATGTAAAACCGTTATTTGAGTTATCACACACTGTGAACACGTTTAAACATTTTATTTCTTTTTTTTAAAATGGTATAGAAAGTACAGCTTTTTACACAAAAAACAGCCCTCATACTCTATGGTCAGACAAAACATTTAAATGCTGTGTCTAAGAATATAGCAACACAAAAAAGGGGGAAAAAAAAGTTTGAAATTATTTTCTTATGAAAAGGAATAAAAACATATAAGTGTATACATTGGGTATCACCATAATTGTACCAACCTATAGACTAAAGATAGCATGTCATTTATACTGCACAGTGAACATCATTTAAAAAAAAAAAAAAAATTCTCCTCTTGCCTCCACAAAATTTTTTTCAAAAGGTCATATGTCCCATAATAGTAATGACTCTGTTGCCATATTCTGACAGCCATAACTAACAATGTTCTGTTTTTGCTGTAAATCATTCTGTTGTGCAAAGGAAGAAAAACTTAAAGGCACCGACCCACAGAATAAAAAATGTGACATAATTTATACTGCAGTGTGTGTATATGTGTATAATATATAATTCATCTTTTCTCCACAAAATTGGAATCACAAGGATAAAGCATCCCATAGTTGTTGGCACGTAGTGAGACAGGTAGACTTTGAAAAATAGGACTCGGTCCTTAAAGAGGTAGTCTGGAGGGGAAAACCATTTAATGTTACCAGAAATGTATAAAGGTTTTTAATTACTTCTATTTAAAAAATCTTAATCCAGTAGTTATCGGCTACAGAATGTTCCAAGAAAATTGTGTTCCTATTTTTTTCCAGTCTGACCATAGCGCTCTCTTCAGTTACCTCTGTCTGACTGGAAAGAACCACACAAGCCTTCTTGTACTTATCAGCTGCTGAATGCTCCAGAGAAAAATGTGTAGTTCTTCCCAGTCTGACCCCAGGGCTCTCTGCTGACACCTCTGTCCATGTCAGGAACTGTCAAGAACAAAGGCAAATCCCCATAGCAAACCTCTCCTGCTCTAAACAGTTCCTGACACAAAGGTGTCAGCAGAGAGCTTTTTGACACCAGTAAATAAAAAAATAAAAATATATCTTCGAGTACCCCGTAAAGGTCAAATTAGGTTGTCATGAAGAGGTTAAAGGGCACTTGTTTCTTTCTTAAAGAAAAAAAAAATGTTTAAAGCTCACTGCAATTCTCCTTCACCACCATTTCAACAATGCCTTATTGTGTTCCCCATTACTTCATGGTGTCAGTACAAGGAAGAGCCCACTTAGCCAATCACTAGCTGAGGCAGGGATCTGGTGCATCCAGGCAATCCTTTTATGGCCAATTTCATATGTGGAATACAAATGGCTTTCATGCTGTTAGTTCTGGCGATCACGCCAATGATTTAACTAGGATTAAAAGAAATTTTAAGAATTTTGTGCAAAAATTTACCTAGTTACCTTTTACCTCCAAACACAGATAGGGAGAGGTGATAGTTAGTTTGGTTTTTAACAAATTTTTTTCTTTCCTTAGTCTGATAAAGAATCCAGCTGAACGGGCAGACCTGAAGATGCTGATGGTGAGATGATATATTTTGGTTACAAATATGTTTCTCATAATATAACCAACATAACATTTGGACAGTAATTATATGACTGGAGTGATACTAGTCTGTGGTATTTTACCCAATAACAATCCATGAAAGCTGGTGTACTTGAGGATGGTAGTGTGTGGGCTTCATTTGGTAGAGTGAGGCTATGTTCACACAGCAGAATGTCTGATTGGAATTCCACAGGAATATTCAGAGTTGAAATTATGCTGCAAAAGAGTCCCATTGATTTCAGTGGGATTGTGCTGCCCTGTGCACTTGACTGAATTTACATGGCAGAAATATCTTGTTTCCTGGCATGTGCAAAAACATTGACATGTTCAATGTTTCTGTGGTTTCCGCTCAGAAATGCATTGCCATCTATGGAGAACAGTACCTTTTTTTAGAATGATCCTAGTGCCACCGCATCAAGTAAATGTGTGGAATGTCTGCCTGTATTTTCCGGAAAACATTACGCGCCTTTTCGGCAGTGAACTTGGCCTAAAGGGTACAGGGGTCTGTCATCACATAAAGCAAATGTATATTTATTGCATGAGAAAAACAAACAAATCAAAAAGCTATTTCTGTGGTAGATTGGAGCACAGGGGCTCCCTATTATGGGTATTTTCTGAGACAGTAAGACTGGGCTATATGTATGTCAAATCATATACCTCAGAAAGGTGCAGACATGGTAACCAGGAGTAATAAAAAATACTCCTAAAAGGGTTCATGTTTGATCATACACTATTCAGGTCTATTTTATAAAAAATGCAATTTAACAGCAATTAGTGGGATATTTATAGATAAATAGTGCAAACTATGCTCTCTAAGATGTTCACAGCATGTATTGTTCTTTACATGTAGATGTGCTATTTAAATCATAGTTTCAGATCTTTCTTATAAAACGATTTTCATTCTTTGTTCTTCCCACAGACTCATACATTCATTAAGCGTGCTGAAATTCAAGAAGTTGATTTTGCTGGCTGGTTGTGCAAAACTCTGGGTCTACGTCAGCCAAGTACTCCAACTCGCACCACCATTTAATGTTTTTGTTTTGGTCTATTTTATTTTATTTTTTTTTGTTGTTTTTTGGTGGGGGAGAGGGATTTTTTGCCACCCCCTCTCCTTTTCCCAATTCTTAATTTGCCCTTTTCTTTAGGGAAATTTTAGGAGAAGGTCATTATGATGGGAAGTGTGGAGCATGGGACATCTTTTTGAACACATTGTTCTGCTTTTATCAACCCAGCTCTGTATGCTTGTGTATATTTTTTTCCCACATTAATCTGCCAGGCACTGCCGCTTTTGAACTCTGTGCTCCTGGGCACCTGTACATCAGCATGAGGAGTAGTGATCTGAGGAGGTCTGTTGCTCTGTCAGTGGTAATATCACATAAGTCTACAAGTTGGCATTAAGGTTGCTTACTGTATTTCTCAACCACAAAATGGCTAACATAGTGGACTGAATCCACAAAGTGGGTATATCTGGTTTCTTTAAAGGGGTACTCCCGTAGAAAACTTTATTTTTTTATTAACTGGTGCTAGAAAGTTAAACATATTTGTAAATTACTTCTATAAAAAAAAAAAAAATACTGAATACTACAGAGGAGATGCTTTTCTTTTTGGAACACGTAGCTCTCTGCTGACATCTGTCCATTTTAAGAACTGTCCAGAGTAGGAGAAAATCCCCACAGCAAACATATGATGCGCTGGACAGCGATGTCAACAGATGCACTGTGCTCGTGATGTCAGCAGAGAGCTCTGTGTTCCAAAAAGAAAACCATTTTCTCTGTAGTATTCAGACCCTAAAAAGTACTGTAAAGATTAAGATTTTTTTAATAGAAATAATTTTCAAATCTATTTTTAACTTTCTGGCACCAGTTGATTTAAAAAAAAAATAAAAAAATAAATGTTTTCCACTGGAGCACCCCTTTAAAGGGGTTCTCCACTGGCCAGCATTTGGAACATTTATTTCCGAAAGCTGTGTGCGCACTGCGGGGGTTGGCCTCACCCCCTCAATGCAAATCTATGGAAGGGGGTGTGGCGGCCGCCACACCTCCTTCCATAGATTTGCATTGAGGGTGCGTGATGTAACGTCACGAGGGGGCACGGCTGACCCCCACAGCGCGCACACATCGTTCAGAACTAAATGTTCCTAACGCTGGGCAGTGGAGTACCCCTTTTAATAATCAGAATTTTTCATCTGCAAAATGCATTATAGTGTCCATACTTATCCCCTTTAAATGCAAATACATAGCACCATGATACACTGATTGTCTAAATAACAAATAAATTTATTGATTATAATAATTGCCGTTTGTATTAATGGAAGTAGTAACTGTAAAATGGCATGTGACCTATTCTAGAAATCTGAATGATGTATTGCTATATTTGAGTGGAATCTTAACATTTACACCTATCATATCCAGTACTTTATAAAACATTGTAACAAACTGTGTTTATTACTTTGCAATTTTAATAAACAATTCAACATTGTTCCTACATATAACATGATCTTGAAAGATCATGTTATCTAATATCAGTGTATAAAAAAAATCTGTAATAGACAGCACTGTAACTTTGCTAAGAAGCATAAGGTTGATGATAAAAAATCTTTTCTATTCTAAAGATAGAGGATAAGTTGTCTGATCGCGGGGGGGAAGTAAAGACCACGGCCGTTTGAAACCGGAATACTCAACACAAATGTCCATCGGCTGGACCTCTCACGATCAGACATCTTATCCCCTATCCTTTAGGTAGGGGATTAAATGTCTAGGGGTGGAGTACCCCTTTAAGGAGAAACTAAAAGCAGCATCACCTGCACAACTGCTTATAGTGGGAAATAGTGCTGGTGACGCTGAGTTCAAGTCAGGTTATAGTTTTATGTTCAATTTGCTGTTGCCTAGTTATGGACAGAAATCTTATGTAAATCAGGTTTTTGGTGCACTCAGGGCATTTTCAGCCCCCTGGTCCACTGTTTTGCCTATCCGTTTGCACCAGCCCTCTGCTACACCCCTTTATAAGTATTCATATTCCCTTTCTTCAACACATAGTAGATAATTGCTATGACCTCATCACCATGTACTATGAGCGATCATACGCCACTTCTCCGAGGTCACCACATGTATAGACTGTGCTGGTAAAAAGAAAATATGAATATTATTCAAGGGGGGTGTTGCACAGGGCCAGTGAGGGCAGGCAGAACAGTGCTCCAAGAGTCTGATTTACACATTACTGTCTGTAAGCATAAGCAGGGCACCTACTCCTTCGATTTTGAGAGATTTAGTTTATACAAACAAACCACAAATTGCATGGCTGGAGTAGATGGCTAGGCCGTGTATTTTTCCTGTTCCAAACATGGCGAGTATTAGTCCACTTTCTTTTATTACACTTAGTTCATTATATATTTAGAAGGTGCTGCTTCTTCCTACAATGTATTTGAAGAGATAAACAATTATCATCCCTAACATTAAAAATCCCCTGGCTAATATTGTGTGGGGTGAAACATGGACTCCACATGACATATAAAGGTATCCTGGTGTATGTGGTACTAATCGGCAGATCCTTTTAAGGCCTGTATGTTGTGAGGTATGGTCTCCCATGATCCTATTTTTTTATTTATTTTTTTTTTTTTAGAATTGACCCTCGGACTGAAGAGAACATGTCACTTTTACTGTAAAGTGCACTGCATAAAATTTTCATTGAAAATTCTTTTCAATTTGCCACCGTAAATAACATTTACGTCACAGCCAAAAAAATTATTATGGTAAAATGAAAGGTGTCATTACAATGTACAATTGGTCATGCAAACAAGCTCTTATATGGCTCTTAGAATGCGAGAAGGAAAAAACAAAAACGCTAATTTCCTGCGTACCCCTTTAAGGGGCTAAACTGTTTTTTGTCCGTGCTGTCCGTAGGTATTTTCTTTTTGTCTCAGTAGTATCTGGAGCCAGTAGTGTGTTACAGAGTAGCTCTAAATCATGGAGTCATCTGTCTGCATTCCTTTTTCCCTGTGCTGCAGGCATTACTTCTGTCTGAAGATTGACAGCCTTCCATTACTTGATTTCAGATGAGCTTGTGCTGATATTACAGCAGGGAGGGGCTGCCAGTGGTCAGGCAGAAGGGGAGAAATTAATGCAGATGACTCCTTGACTAAGATGCCATGTAACACCCTAATGATTCCAGGTAATTCATTAACCTACAACATAGGCAGCCAACAATGTCTAACATATGAACTATGTTACTATAAAGGCGTGTCTAAGTAAGAAGGTTGAAAAAAGACCTCCAAGGTTAACCCATATTCCTATTGTGTCCTTACAAAAACTCCTTCCCAACTCCAATCAGGATAAATCCCTGGATCACTGTTCTGTTCCTATAAATCTAATATCCATAACCAGCAATGTTATCAATCACTCTCCTACTCTCCATAAATGCATCCAGGCCCCTTTTTGAGCTCTTTTAAGGAGTTCACTATGACCACTTCATCTGGGAGAATTCCATAGTCTCACTGCTCTTACAGTAAAGAACCCCCGTCTGTGCTGGTGTAGAAACCTTCTTTCCTCTAAACGTAGAGAATTCCCCCTTGTTATAGATACAGTCCTGGGTATAGATAGATCATGGGAGAGGTCCCCTATTATATGTCCTCTGATATACAGTATTAGGTTCCCCTAAGCATTCTTTTTATTTTTTTTCTCCTAAACAGCCTTTATTCTTATAATCTGCCACAGCTTAAACTCTAAACCTACCTTTATGGTATGTTCATGTGTGTTTATTTTTACTGCAGATTTTGCTGTACGTTGAAGTCAATGGGTAACAAAATATGCACATGTGAAAGGCTGTGTTCACACGTTGTGGTTTTGTTGCAGTACCATGGTATTTTTGCCACGTTGTTAGAGATTTGCACAATTGTAGCAAAAATGTGACCGGACAGGGACAGTATCACAGCATAAATGCAATGTGGGAACAAGGCCTAATACTGAAAAGGGCTGTGTGACAGAAAATGTGCTACTTCGTAACATATGGCCCATACAGTTAAGTAAAGGGGATTGGGGGAATGTCTCACTATTTCGAGAGTTGTAGGATAGCAGGGAGTCCTTGTGTGTGTTTGGGGGGGGGAGGGGGCAGCTCTTCTTGTCTGTCTGGATGCCCATGCATCTGCAGCAACAACATTTTTCAGTGGAGTACCCCTTTTTAATTCTTCTATTTTAAATTAACTGGTGCCAGAAAGTTAAACAGACTTGTAAATTACTTCTATTAAAAAAAATCTTAATCCTTCCAGTGCTTATCAGCTGCTGTTTGCTCCACAGGAAGTTCTTTTATTTTTGAATTTCTTTTCTTTCTAACCACAGTGCCCTTCTGACACCTCTGTCCATGTCATGAACTGTTCAGAGCAGGAGCAAATCCTCATTGCAAACATATCCTGCTCTGGACAGTTCTTGATATGGACAGAGGTGTCAGCAGAGAACACTGTTGTCAGACAGAAAAGAAATTCCTGTAGCGCATACAGCAGCTGATATGTACTGGAAGGATTCATATTTTTAAATAGAAGTAATTTACAAATCTGTTTAACTTTCTGGCACCAGTGGAGTTTTATTTATTTTATCATATATAGTTGGTGGGTTGACTCTACTGCAATGAACAAGGCATCAGCCTGAAAGAGATATGAAAAACTGACAAGCCCCCACCTATGTCCCAGCCTGCCTCATTGTCCCCCAGGATAGTGATGTAAGAGGGTTTAAAGTAAACTGCAGCTTCTTACTACTTTTGATCTTCAGGGCGGGTCATGGGAGGTGGTGCTTCCTCCCTCTTCAGTGAAGCTAGCTCTCTCTCTCAGTGCAGGATGACTGGTAGCAGCTCCTACTACTGCCTCCTGGAATCAGAGACCAAACCCCTCCCCCAGCCTGAACGTTAGTGGAGCTGTGTAGTAGTACAAAGGAGAGATGTTTGTCTTTCTCCCTAACAGTGTTTCGTACTAGCAACGGCTCACAGACTGCAAGCCTGAAGTGACAGCAACTCCATTCCAGGGATGTGAAATTCCTATTGTGCCTGGCAGGTGAATTTTTTGCCTACATTTAGCCCAGCTTTGGGCTAGTAGAGCCGGGCAGAGCTTAGGGTGTATGGAGCGGGCTCCATACCCGGTAACCACCAGCTGATTTCAGGCTCAATCAAATGAGCACAGATCATTGAAGTTCATTAAAACTGCATTGATCTGTATGAGGAATCTAATGATTCCTCCTAAAAGTCCCCAATACATTTAATAAAACATTTTTTTTAACAAAAGTTCAAAAAACACACAAACACCTTCCATATTAAAAATTCACATCACCTCCCCCCCACCCCCCTTCCCATTTTCCATACAAAAAAATGGAAACATAATAAAAATAAACATATTTGGTATTGCGCCTGCGTAATTGTCCCAACTATTTAAAATATAACATTATATATCCTGTACAGTCAAAGGCGTTAACATATAAAACGGAATTCTGTGGTTTGGTATTTTTTTTTACCTATCCAGAAAAAATTAAGTAAAAAGCGATCAAAAAGTCAGATCAATACCAAAATTGTACCACTAAAAACAGCAGATTATGGCGCAAAAAATGTGCCGTGCTGTTCCGTGCGATATTAACCCTTTAGACGCGGCATTCAAAGTTGATCGCCTTGTCTGAAGTGAAAGTAAACTAATGCCGGTTAGCTCGGGGCTGGTCGGGATCGCGGCATCCCAAACAGCTGTAGGACAGCAGGGGCGTCTACCTGCCTCCTGGTGTCCGATCGCCGAATGACTGCTCAGTGTCTGAGATCCAGGCATGAGCAGTCAAGCGGCAGAATTTTTATTCATGATAAAAAGTGACCAAAAATAGGCTATTTAGGACTTTGGAATTTTTTTGCGCGTACGCCATTGACCGTGCGGTTTAAGTAATTATATATTTTTATAATTTGGACATTTTTACATTGATCAATGGTTTCTCAAAGGAAACCATTGATCAATGTAAAAATGTCCAAATTATAAAAATATATAATTACTTAAACCGCACGGTCAATGGCGTACGCGCAAAAAAATTCCAAAGTCCTAAATAGCCTATTTTTGGTCACTTTTTATCATGAATAAAAAGCGATCAATAAGTCTGATCAATACAAAAATGGTACCACTATAAACTTCTGATCATGGTGCAAAAAAGAGCCCTCATACCGCCCCATACGCGGAAAAATAAAAGTTATAGGGGTCAGAAGTATGACAAAATCAAACCTTCATAAGTAGCGTATCATTTTAATCTAAGGACCTACAAAATAGAGAGGTGTCATTTTTACCGCAAAATTTATTGTGTAGAAAGGGAAGCCCCCAAAAGTTACAAAATGGCTTTTTTTCTTCAATGATTTATTTTTATTTTTTTCAGTTTGGCCGTAGATTTTTGGGTAAAATGACTGATGTCATTACAAAGTAGAATTAGTGTCGCAAAAAATAAGCCATCATATGGATTTTTAAGTGCAGATTTAAGATTTTTTTTAAAGGTAAGGAGGAAAAAACGAAAGTACAAAAACAGAAAAACCTGGAGTCCTTAAGGGGTTAAATTAGTAAAACATGACGGAAACTAAACAAATTTTAAAAGAAAGATGGGGCTCAAGGTCAAAGATATTTGGTTTAAAATAATTATTTATTCATATGCAATGATAATAAATTAAATAGGGAATGTACAGGGCCCTTGTACCCTCCCCCCCCCCCCCCCTAAATATTAAATTCAAAATAAATATAATAAAAAACAATAAATATAACACTAAAATATTCTGCAACTTGAGCCTGTAATATCAATATAGCAGTCTAATGATCAATATAATTATGTAGAGCAACAGTCTCAATGGGAATGTTCATTCCATCTTTCCTGCTCTCAATGATCTTCAATTTAAGGCAGATACAATGTAGCAGCAACAGCTACACAGTTAATTCATTCAACAATTGATGTAGTTATACAATGTATCCTTCCAGACAGTGATATCAATCCAACAGATGCAGAGTAGCAAACTCAATAGACAGTAACAAGTTCAATTGACAGTCAATCAAGATCACTCCTTGTGAATCTCTGTGCATATCACACATTAAAAAGTCATATTAAATTAGCCAGTTTGCAAATACGCTCCCAGGGTACCATGGATCGCCCTTTTATGTAGTCCTGTATGCCGGCTGTGTAGGATGTTTCCCCGGGTTTCTTGTCTGAAATCCTCTGTCAGGGATCGCGCTGCTGGAGCCTCGGCCAACTCCTAGGATTACAGCGCTTAGTGGTGGGCACAGTTTGTGGGACTGCAGCGCTGTCAAGCTGAGTCCCTTAACCTGACCAACTGGGAACGGTGGCGGTCAGCAAACTCAAAGTCCGTGTTTTAGATGGACCGGTCGGCTTTCTATTTTAAGATTGATGCAGCTGCTGTATGCGGTATGCAAAGTCCCAAATGTGTGGGTAACCCGGCGGCGTTCCTCGTGCACAGGTCACGCGCTCTGGAAATACCACACTAGAATAGATAGTTGTCTAGGCTCTGCCAGATTATCACTGTTAGTATTTAGCAAGTGCTGTATGTTACTAGGCTCAATATCGCATATTTAGAATCGCTGGACGTGTTTCAAAACCATCCTCTGTTTTTTCTTCAGCAGCGGGATATATGGACTTGGGGGTCTATAGTGGTGATTTATATATCTTAAATCACGCCCCTCCATAATGACCTAAACTATGACCTCACATCCTGGATGGAAAATTCATTAATTTACACTTTTTATATAACTTTAACACACCACCTGGCCACCTGACTACCAAAATAGAGAACCTATAACTCCTATCCTACATACTTATAAAATCATATAAGTTCATTCAGAGCTATTAATGAGATTTTACTATAATTTTTATAAATTTTTGATAAGAATTTATAAAAGGAGTATGTAAAAAATGATGATAGCTGGGGGCATAGGAGAGTGAATCTTAATCACATGTTGGGAATATTTGCAATATTAAAACATTAAATATTAATGTTAATATACAGGGTGAAAAATTTGTAGATATCAGTATATTATAAATATCATATAATACAACTGTAGTAAAAATAAAGTAATAAAATAGTATAATACAGTATAGTATAATTTATAATTTTTGATAAGTTCATTCAGAGCTATTAATATGTAAGATAGGAGTTATAGGTTCTCTATTTTGGTAGTCAGGTGGTGAACAACTTATCCCCTATCCTAAGGATAGGGGATAAGTTTGAGATCACGGGGGTCCGACTGCTGGGGCCCCCTGCGATCTCCTGTACGGGGCCGCGACAGCCCGCGCAAAGGGATTGTCGACCCCCGCACGAAGCGGCGGCCGACGCTCCCCCTCAATACAACTCTATGGCAGAGCCGAAGCGCTGCCTTCGGCAATCTCTGGCTCTGCCATAGAGATGTATTGAGGGGGCGTGTCGGCCGCCGCTTCGTGCGGAGGTCGACACCCGCTATCTGGCTGGAGAACCTGGCTCCGTACAGAGAGATCGCAGGGGGCCCCAGCGGTCGGACCCCCCGCGATCTCAAACTTGTCCCCTATCCTTAGGATAGGGGATAAGTTTTTCACCACTGGACTACCCCTTTAAGTTATATAAAAAGTGTAAATTAATGAATTTTCCATCCAGGATGTGAGGTCATAGTTTAGGTCATTATGGAGGGGCGTGATTTAAGATATATAAATCACCACTATAGACCCCCAAGTCCATATATCCCGCTGCTGAAGAAAAAACAGAGGATAGTTTTGAAACGTGTCCAGCGATTCTAAATATGCAATATTGAGCCTAGTAACATACAGCACTTGCTTAATACGAACAGTGATAATCTGGCAGAGCCTAGACAACTATCTATTCTAGTGTGGTATCTCCCGAGCGTGTGACCTGTGCACGAGGAACGCCGCCGGGTTACCCACACATTTGGGACTTTGCATACCGCATACAGCAGCTGCATCAATCTTAAAATAGAAAGTGGACCGGGCCATCTAAAACACGGACTTCAAGTTTGCCGACCGCCACCGTTCCCAGTTGGTCAGGTTATGGGACTCAGCTTGATGGCGCTGCAGAACCCACAAACTGTGCCCACCACTAAGCGCTGCGATCCTAGGAGTTGGCTGAGACTCCAGCAGCGCAATCCCGGACTGAGGATTTCAGACAAGAAACCCGGGGAAACATCCTACACAGCCGGCATACAGGACTACATAAAAGGGCGATCCGTGGTACCCTGGGAGCGGTGAGCATTTCATGGAGCATATTTGCAAACTGGCTAATTAATTTAATATGACTTTTTAATGTGTGATATGCACAGAGATTCACAAGGAGTGATCTTGATTGACTGTCGATTGAACTTGTTACTGTCTATTGAGTTTGCTACTCTGCATCTGTTGGATTGATATCACTGTCTGGAAGGATACATTGTATAACTACATCAATTGTTGAATGAATTAACTGTGTAGCTGTTGCTGCTACATTGTATCTGCCTTAAATTGAAGATCATTGAGAGCAGGAAAGATGGAATGAACATTTCCATTGAGACTGTTGCTCTACATAATTATATTGATTGATAGACTGCTATATTGATATTACAGGCTCAAGTTGCAGAATATTTTACAGTTGTTATATTTATTGTTTTTTATTATATATATTTTTTGTATTTATTATTTAGGGGGTACAAGGGCCCTGTACATTCCCTATTTAATTTATTATCATTGCATATGAATAAATATTAATTATTATTTTAAACCAAATATCTTTGACCTTGAGCCCCATTTTTCTTTTAACATATTTTCACTATTTTTACACCTTAGGTATAGGTGTTTGTTGGGTTGCTCAGATCTTCAGTGACGGTCAGACAGACAGGAGCCTCTCCATATTATCTATATTCCAGAAACTAAACAAACTTGGTATTGCTGTAATCACAGCGACCTTAAAGGGGTACTCTAGTGGAAAACTTTTTTTTTTTTTTTAATCAAATGGTGCAAGAAAGTTAAACAGATTTGTAAATTACTTCTATTAAAAAATCTTAATCCTTCCAGGACTTATTAGCTGCTGAATGCTACAGAGGAAATTTTTCTTTTTGGAACACAGAGCTCTCTGCTGACATCACGAGCACAGTGCTCTCTGCTGACATCTCTGTCCATTTTAACAACTGTCCAGAGTAGGAGAAAATCCCCATAGCAAACATATGCTGCTCTGGACAGTTCCTAAAATGGACAGAGATGTCAGCAGAGAGCACTGTGTTCCAAAAAGAAAAAAATGTCCTGTGTAGTAGTCAACAGCTAATAAGTACTGGAAAGATTAAGATTTTTTAATAGAAGTCATTTACAAATCTGTTTAACTTTCTGGTACCATTTGATTAAAAAAGTTTTTTCCACCGGAGTACCCCTTTAAGTATCAAAATGCCATGTAAGTCAGACCACTAGGTGAATGGCATAAAAAATAACCCCCCCCCCCCCCCCAAAAAAAAATTAGCAATTTCACCTCACAAACAATTTTCTCTTTGTTTTGGAGCATATGTTATACAAAACTAAAAGGTGTCCTTACAAAGTACAATCGGTCCCACAAAAAACTAGCCCTCATTTGGGCCTGTAGATGGAAAAATAGAAATGATGGCTATGAAAGGGCAAGGAGGAGAAAAACGAGAGTGCAAAATCTAAACTAATAAAGACCTTTTTTTTTTTTTTTTTTTTTTTTTAACAGATCATATTTTGGTTAAAATTATTTTGTGTACTAGGACAAGTGGATCGTCATGAGAGAAAAGTAGATTTTGCTCTGTTTTAGACCCTTGGACAAGTACGGTAGTTATTTATTACATTTCCACACGCCTGCATTCATTGTGGGAACCAGGACTGCATATTAAAAAAAATATTTGTTTGGCCACAATGGGGCATTAATAGAAAAGGGGAACAGGCTCGCTCTGTGCCTGATGACTGGTGACGCAGGGGCCGGAGGATCATGACGTCATAGCCCACGTCACAAGCCTCTGACCCCTGCATCACCAGTCATCAGCCACGGAGCGAACCTTGCTCCGTGCACCAGATGACAGGGAGTGCTGCAGGAGAGATTGTCATGGTTCCTAGCAGCGGGACCCCTGCGATCCTTTTGGATAGGGGATAAGATTTCTAGGGGTGGAAGGATAAAACATATCAGAAAATGTTAAATGACCTTTACATGTACAGTGGGGGGGGGGGGGGAGGGAAAGTATTGTCAACTACCTATTGTGCAAGTTCTCCCACTTAAAAAGATGAGGCATGTAATTTTCATCATAGGTATATCTCAACTATGAGAGACATAATGAGGGGGGGGGGGGGAAAACATAAAATCACATTATTTGATTTTCAAAGAATTTATTTGCAAATTATGGTGGAAAATAAGTATTTGGTTACCTACAAACAAACAAGATTACTCGTGCTCACAGACCTGTAACTTATTGTTTGAGTCTCTTTTGTCCTCTACTCATTTCCTGTTTTAATGACACCTTTTTGAACTTATCAGTAAAAAGACACCTGTCCACAACCTCAAACAGTCACTCTGCTATGGCCAAGACTAAAGAGCTGTCGAAGGACACCAGAAACAAAATTATAGATCTGCACTAGGCTGGGAAGACTGAATTTGCAATAGGCAAGCAGCTTGGTGTGAAGAAATCAACTGTGGGAGCAATTATTAGAAAATGGAAGACATACAAGACCACTGATAATCTCCGTCAATCTGGGACTCCATGCAAGATCTCACCCCGTGGTGTCAAAATGATCACAAGAACGGTGAGCAAAAATCTCAAAACCACAGGGGGGGGACCTAGTGAATGACCTGCACATAGCTGGGACCAAAGTAACAAAGGCTACCATCAGTAACACACTATGCTGCCAGGGACTCAAATCATGCAGTGCCAGACGTGTCCCCTTGCTTAACCCCTTAAGGACACAGGGTTTTTCCGTTATTTTCATTTTTTCCTCATCACCTTCTAAAAATCATAACGCTTTCAATTTAGCTCATAAAATTCCATATGATGGCTTATTTCACCACCAATTCTACTTTGCAGTGACATTTAGTCATTTCACCCAAAAATCCATGGCGAAACAGAAAAAAAAATTATTGTACGACAAATTTGAAGAAAAATTTTCTAAATTTTGGGGGCTTCCGTTTCCACGCAGTAAATTTTTCGGTAAAAAGAACACCTTATCTTTATCCTGTAGGTCCATACGGTTAAAATGATACCCTACTTATATAGGTTGGATATTGTCGTACTTCGGAAAAAAAATCATAACTACATTCAGGAAAATTTATATGTTAAAAATTCTTATCTAACCCCTATAACTATTTTTCTGCATACGGGCGGGTAAGAGGGCTCATTTTTTGCTCCGTGTTCTGAAGTTTTTATCGGTACCATTTTTGTATTGATTGGACTTTTTGATCACTTTATTCATTTTTTCATGATATAAAAAGTGACCAAAAATACACTATTTTGGACTTTGGAATTTTTTTTGCGCCCACGCCATTGACCGTGCGATTTAACTAACTATATATTTTTATAGTTCGGACATTTCCACACGCAGCGATACCACGTTTGTTTTTATTTACACAGTTTTTTTTTTTTTTTTAATGGGAAAAGGGAGGTGATTCAAACTTTTATTAGGGAAGGGGTTAAATGACCTTTTTGTTAACTTTTTTTCACTTTTTTTTTTTTTGCAGTCTTATAGCTCCCATAGGGACCTATAACACTGCACACACTGATCTCCTATGCTTATCACTGCAAAGCCATAGCTTTGCACTGATCAGTGAGATAGGGGCTTGATTGCTCCAAGCCTGAGCTACAGGCTTCAGCAATCAATTGACGATTGGATGCCGCGGGGTCAGGTAAGGAGACCTCTGCCTGCGTCCCAGCTGATAGGAACATCGCGATTTTATAGCGATGTCCCGATCAGCCCGACTGAGCTGCCGGGAAGCGTTTACTTTCGTTTTAGACGCGGCGGTCAACTTTGATCGCCGCGTCTGAAGAGTTAACAGCGCATGGCACAACGATCGATGCCGTGCGCTGTTAGCCCAGGGTCCCGGCTATGATTAGCAGCCAGGACAGAAACGGTGTGATGCGGGGTCACGGCAGGTACGCCCTACGTCCTTAAGGAGTTAAGCCAGTACATGTCCTGGCCCATCTGAAGTTTGCTAGAGCGCATTTGGATGATCCAGAAGAGGATTGGGAGAAAGTCATATGTTCAGATGAAACCAAAGTAGAACTTTTTGGTAAATAGTCAACTCGTCATGTTTAGAGCGAAAGAACCAGGACTGTTTGGGGCCGGGGCGCTCTCAGCGCCGGCTTACTTTTGTTTTCCCTCAGCGTCTTATCCGCGGCTGATAGCCGCGGCGCTGCTATGAGCCGGGCGCTTCAGCGCCGGCTTACTTTCACTTTTGCCTGCCGTCTCTGCCGGCGTTTAGGCCGCCCGCCCTATTCCCCCGAGCGCTATGCGGACTAGACATGGCGCTCGGGACAAGGAGTGGGCGCCATGACGGTTCTTTGGCCGTCTGTGGCTCCGCCCACCGGGCTGGAGCTCTCAGGGGCGCGAAGCAGCGTCCAATCAGCGCAGTGGGTGCGATTTTTCTATGTGAAGGGGCCTGTTACCGTGTGCCTTGCTTCTGGCACGCCCCTCCCTTCCTATTGGCTGGCCTGTTCAATATCTGACTGCAGGGAGCAGGTTTTCTGTGCAGCTAACAGGGGTCGCAGTCTAGGGGAGAAAGTTCATGGGACAGGTCTCCTCTCTAGGGCTATTCTCCCTCTACGCAGAAACCTGGAATTTCAGTGCCTTATTATATCTGTAGCACTGTGATACTAAAATGTCTGGCTCTGCCTAGACCTCTTGCCCTGTCTGCTCCCCCAGACCCCCGGGTGGGTCCCGGTGGGTTCAGCCGCTCCTCCAGCCCGGGTTTCTTCCCTGACCTGGTATATGGCTGACTTGACCCAATTCTCCCGTTCGGTGGCTGAGGCCTCACGGGAAGTGGTGTCCGCCTTTAAGGGGTCTTCTCTTGCAGGACCCCTGGGAGGGCCGCTTCTCGTCTCCTGGTACTTCACGCTCTCACAAGCGTGCTAGGGGTGCCTCGTCTCCATTGAGTCTTAAGATAGACGAGAGCGTTCCCCTCGAGGGCCTCCCCCCCCCCTCTCTGTCATCTGGGCACAAACATCACTCCTCCAGGGGATGTTCTCGGGTTGCCGCTCTGCCATGCCAGAGCCGCGTACCCCGTCTGGGTCACCCACTTCCAGGGCTACCTCTGCTCATTCATTCCCCTGGTGGACGAGGCTTCCGAGCCAGCATCTGACTCGGAGGACCGCTCGGACTCATTGCAATGGTGAACTCATTGGTGACAGCCGTAAGAGACACCTTTCACTTGGGGGACCCAGGATCTTCGGATGTCATCCAGAAGTATCCTTTCATCGTGCTAAGCCAGCACCTCAATAGTTCAACTCTCACGCTGACTTTAATGAGATTTTGGTATCCGCAGGGAGACATCCAGACGAGGTTCCCGGGAATCAAGACAATTCCAGAAGGCGACTACGTTATTCTTTTGACAAGGATTTGTCACTTTGGTGGATCCACAGAGGGAGGTAGAATCTTAGCAAAGCTCGCTTCGGAAGCAACTGGCTCTTCTCTTCTTCCCATCTTTGCCTCGACACGGGTGTCCACGGCCCTGTCGGAGTGGTGCCAAAATCCCCATCAGGATATCTTAGCGGGATCCCCCCCCCCCCCCCCCCCCAGAGGATCTTCCTGATCTGGCTCTCCAAGCGCTAAAGTTGGGGATTTTCTGTGCGCATTTTCCATGCAGTCAGCCCGTTGTTCTGCCTTTGCTGTGGGTCACCTAGCGGCTCTCCGCCGATCTCTGTGGCTTAAGGCTTGGTGTGCGGATGCCGCTTCCGGAAGGCCTCTCAATTCCCTTTACGGGTAGCCGTCATTTTTGACAAATGCCTTGATGAGATTATCTCCGAGGCATCGGGAGGTAAGAGTTCCTTGTTACCTCAATATAATGCTCGCCCTCCTTCCCAAAGGAAGTGTTTTTCCTTTGGTTCTTTCGGACCTCTGGCCCCAGTAAAGGGTCCGGACAGGCGCCCTCACGGGACAAGAAGGCACCCTCGTTCCGGGCATGCCCGTCTTGGAAGTCGAACTCCAGTCCAGCCGTTTTGTGCCCAAATGGGACAACCGCAAACCCACTTCTGCATGCAGTAAGGCCCCCACCCGCTGTTTCTTTTCGGGTGAGAGGTCGTCTCTTGTTTTTCCGAGTCATCTGGATCCCATATGTTCAGGACTCTTGGGTCAGGGACGTGGTGTCCAACGGTTACCGGATCGAATTTGCCTCCCTTCCGGGGGAACACTTTTTTCGTTTCCGGGCCCCACGGTCTCCTCCTCTGGTGAAGCAATTTAGAGCGGCTCTCCAATCCCTGCTTCTCCAGGGGGTTTTCGGCCCCGTTCCTCCAGGGGAACGTTTTTCGGGGTTCCTTTCAAATCTTTTTGTGGTCCCCAAAGGGTCAGTTCTGTGCGCCGATTCTGGATCTCAACCGTCTCTTTCCCCTCCGCCACTGCAGAATGGAATCTCTCTGTTCGGTAGTGGTGTCCCTGGAACAAGGAGAGTTCCTTCCATCAGTGGACGTCAAGGATGCCTACCTCTGTGTCATTATTTCCGGGCCCTCATCGGTACCTCCGCTTGCGGTTCCAGAAGGGTACTTTCAATTTATAGCCCTCCCCCTTGGTCTAGCCTCAGCACCGTGGGTCTTTACAAGATCCTGGCACCAGTGATGGGCCTGTTACGTCAAGGGGAATCTCGGTGACACCTACCTGACGACCTTCTCATCAGGCTCCAACCGGAGCCCAGACTCTGGAGAATCTGGACGTCACTCTCCACACTCTGACTCGCTATGGGTGAATGATCAACTGGGACAAGTCAGTCCTCCGTCCTACCCAGTCTCTAACCTTTCCGGAACTTAAATTCTTCACGGCCTCTGCCCGAATTGGTCTTACGGGACAGACGTCTGGCGCTCCGGTCAGGGGTCCGCTCCCTTCGGTCCCAGGTATCAGTCTCCATCAGTACTTGTATGGAGGTCCTGGGTCGGATGGTGGCAACTATGGAGGCCATACCCTTTTGCCCAGTTTCATTATCGCCCCCTTCATCTGACGATTCTCTCTCGCTGGGACAGGTCTCCTCTATCAATCGATCGTCAGATTGTTCTCCTCACAGGGTCCGTCAGTCTTTGCTCTGGGGGCTCTGCTCCCCCCCTTCTCTGGCAGGTGGTTACAACGGATGCCAGCCTGTCGGGCTGGGGCGGCGTGTTCCGGGATTGGATGGTTCAGGGACTCTGGTCTCCCCTGGAGACCCTTCTTCCGATAAACATATTGGAATTGCGGGCGATTCTTCTTTTCTTATTCATTGGGAGTTCCGTCTTCAGTCCCGTCCTGTCCGTGCTCTGTCAGGTAACGCCACATCCGTGGCGTACATAAATCGACAGGACGGCTCTCGCAGCTCGGCAGCCATGGCAGAGGTGACCAAGATTCTCACTTGGACGGGGAACAAGGTTCCGGCCATCACCACGATTCACATTCCGGGAGTGCTCCACTGGGAAGCGGACTTCCTCAGTCGGTCTCCACAAGACCCCGGCGAGTGGTCCCTTCATCCGGAGGTCTTCGTGCAGCTCTGCGACCTCTGGGGCATTCCGGACGTGGACCTCTTCGCGTTCCGGCTCAATCGCTTGATCCCTCCGTTGATGTCCAAGTCCCGGAACCCTCAGGATCTGCCGTGGACGCCCTAGTGGTTTCTTTGGCGGGATTTGCCCTACCCTATTTGTTCCCTCCTCTTCCGCTCCGTCCCAGGGTGCTGAAGAAGATCAAAGCAGAGGACGTCCCCGCCATTCTGGTAGCTCCAGATTGGCCCCGAAGGTCGTGGTACGCCGACATAGTCAGGCTCCTGGACGACACTCCCCTGCGCCTTACGCTCCGCCCGGACCTACTCGCTCAGGGTCCTCTTTGCCACCCCATTTAACAGTCACTACATTCGACAGCGTGGCGGTTGAGACCGCGGTTCTGAGGGCCGCAGGTTCTCTTCCCAGTCATTCACACCTTGCTCAAGGCTCGTAAGCCCTCCTCCGCAAGAATTTACCACCGTTTCTTGGCAGTCTTATCTTTGTTGGTGTGCGGCTCAGGGCTTCTCTCCGGTAACCTTCTCGGTTTCCCGTCTTCTCTCCTTTTTGCAGTCGGGGTTGGAACTGGGGTTATCTCTCAGTTCCCTTAAAGGTCAGGTTTCGGCCCTTGCTATTCTTTTCCAGCGGCCTCTGGCTTCTAATTCTCATGTCTGGACCTTCCTTCCAGGAGTAGCGCACGCTGTTCCTCATCGGTTCTCCTCTCCCCCTTGGGACTTGAAATTGGTTCTGAGTGCCCTCCTTGTAGCCCCTTAGAGAGGTGTCTCTCCGCCTCCTTTCTTGGAAAGTGGCGTTTCTTGTGGCTATCACCTCCATCCGGAGGGTGTCTGAACTGGCAGCTCTTTCCTGCCGTTCTCCGTTTCTGGTGATCAATCAGGACAAGATCGTTTTCCGGGCAGGTCCTTCCTTTTTGCCCAAGGTGGTCTCGGCCTTTCATCTCAATGAGGACATTTTCCTCTGGCCTTTTGTCCTGCTCCCTCTCATCCTATGGAGCACTTACTACACAAGCTGGATGTAGTCCGGGCTGTTTGGGCTTATCCTTCCATCTCTCTTCATTTCGTCAGTGTGATTCCTTTTTTGTCCTTATGGAAGGTCATCGCAAGGGACAACCTGCTTCCAAGGCCACCATTTCTAGGTGGATTCGGTCCGCCATTTCGGAAGCCTATCGCTGCAAGGGGAGGATTCTTCCTTTCAAGGTTGTGGCTCATTCCACTCGTTCTGTCAGGGAATCCTGGGCTCTCCAGAATAGAGCCTCGGCCTCGCAGATTTGCAGGCGGCTACCTGGTCGTCTTTGCACACTTTCTCGAGGTTTTACAGAGTTCATACTTTCGCATCGGCTGATGCTAGTCTGGGGCGTAAAGTGTTGCAGGCGGCAGTGGATCGGCCGTCTGCCTGATCACTTATCTGCCCACCCAAGGGACGGCTTTGGTACGTCCCACGGTCTGTGTCCCCCAATGGAGCCGATAGAGAAAAGGAGATTTTTTTAACACTTACCGTAAAATCTCTTTCTCGAAGGATCCATTGGGGGACACAGCTCCGCCCTTTTTGGGATTTTTCCTTTGGTTCTCTGTCCGAGGTTGTGTTCAGTTATGTTTTTTCTTCTGCTTCTCGGACAGTTTTGGGTCTTCTTGACCTGATGGTTTCCTCCTATTGCTCTAGAACTTAAACTGATTACCTCAGAGCCTGGAGGTGGGTATATCCTGCTGGGAGGAGCCGACTTTTTTTTATTACCATAGTGTCACACCTCCTAGAGTCAGCAAGATACACCCACGGTCTGTGTCCCCCAATGGATCGAGCACAAAGCACACAGATCAAAGCCTGGTCCTGCCAGGCTTCATCATTCTCAGCGCAGGAGCGCGCGCGCGCCCCCCCCCCCCCGCAAGAGTACATACTTTTAAACCTTTGCCCTCTAATTTTAAAATTAATATTAGGAATTATTTATTTACTGAGAGAGTAGTGGATTCATGAAATGGCCTTTCTGCAGAAGTGGTAGTTGCAAATACAGTAAAGAAGTTTAAATGGGCACTGTCGGATACAAAAACTTTTGATATGTTTGTAAAGCATGCAAAACCAATAGGTTTTACAATTGCTTTCATTAGAAAATTTTCAGTATTTCAAACTTAAAAAGCCAATCACACAAGTGCCCCCCCTGCCTGCTTGGACACATACTAGTTCTGCTGTGTCTATGCATCATCACCTATGTCTGACTGACTGGTATGGGTCCCTAGTAGGGAACGATCATGCCTTTGGACACCTCGCACCAGCAGAGAGGTACTGGAGTGCCAGCTGCTGACACAGCAGCTGGGGATGAGAGAGAGACGAGACAAAGTTATGGCACAGAGATGTCAGGAGTAAACCCTGCCCACACAGGGATATACCCATGGAGACCTAGCGCTGGATGTGAGGACCTGGAGCACTAGACGCCTAGCCTGTGGAGAATGGAACATATAGTATGAAATGCCAAGAACACCCCAGGATATGTGGCTGGCAGAAATGACAGATGAGGAGCCTCAAAGGCAACATAAGTGTCCGTCAGGAACACCAAGAGCTTGCACAAGGGTAGGAGAGAACAGATATCTTGGATATATCCCAGATAGTTCCCAAGGGACCATGCATCCCTGGTATTTTAACTTGATACGGCAGTGCGACATGCTCCATGAGTGAGCAACTATGCAGAAACAGGGACGCCAGAGGGATACATTAAGGAGCTCATGCATAGCGTACATCAGGACACCATCTAGGGTGACAAACAGTTAAAGCAGCCCCGATGCAGACTCTAGGAATTTAGGACTGCAGATATTAAACTGGGAAGAACAGATATTGTCAGTAGGCCAAGGCTTCAATTGAACTAGGGTGCAATACAAAAATTTGGCCACAAGAGAGCGCCAAACTACCAAACGGTCTCCAAGGCTGCGTTTTAAAATGTAAAGTTTGTATAGTAAGTAATTCTACAAGAGGACAGAATAAAACAACTCACACATGGCCAACTAAGGCTGCAGGAGTGCAAGATTGCCATTTGGGAGTGCTACATTTTTATTTATTTTATATACCCATAAATATATATATATGCATCCCCATACACACACACGCATATAGATAGATATAGATATGGAGCATTGACCACTCCCCCAACTCTAAAAAAAGCGACCAGCCGGGGTGGGGAATAGGACCCCACTTTACTAATATAAAAGGGTGAAAAAAACAAAAATGCAAAAAATAAAATTGGCTGCGTCCTTAAGGTGAAAATGGGCTTAGTCCTTAAGGGGTTAAGTGGACAGAATAAAAGTAAAATTTTAGGCACATATCCCCACACTTTTTTTGCATTTTCTATTTGTGATTAATCTATAAGTGTGCCACATTGAGATTTAGTGCAGAATTTACATTATCCTCTCATGTCATCTCAGATAAGGCATTTAGTATGTTCTTTTCTTCACCCCCCCCCCCTTACATTAAGTTTATGTAGTTTAAATATATATAGTACAAAATACTCTTTGTAGACCTCTCACTATTACCAAGATGACCCCTACTTCAGATACTATGATTAGTACAAGATACAGAAGTGCTTCACCTTGTTGGGTCCTGCACTATTTGGAAAGGTTAATCGTCCTTTATCATTACCAAAAACCCATTTCCAAAGCTGAACCTGCAGGTCTCAGCTTCCCAGTCTTTAACAGGAAGTTAAAGGGGTACTCCGGTGGAAAAATGATTTAATCAACTGGTGCCAGAAAGTAAACACATTTGTAAATTACTTCTATTAAAAAAAATCTTAATCCTTTCAGTACTTATTAGCTGCTGAATCCTACAGAGGAAATTCTTTTCTTTTTGGAACACAGTGCTCTCTGCTGAATCACGAGCACAGTGCTCTCTGCTGACATCTCTGTCCATTTAAGAACTATCCAGAAAAGAAGAAAATCCCCATAGCAAACCTCTCCTGCTCTGGACAGTTCCTAAAATGGCCAGAAGTCAGCAGAGAGCACTGTGTTCCAAAAAAAATTAAAAATTTCCTATGTAGTATTCAGCAGGTAATAAGTACCCAAAAGATTAAGATTTTTTAATAGAAGTAACTTACAAATCTGTTTACTTTCTGGCACCAGTTGATTAACCCTTTAACGACGATGGAAGTAAATGTACGTCATGGTGCCGTGTTACCTAACGCACCACGACGTACATTTACGCTCCGCCATGACTGCGAGCACTGTTCCGGCTATCAGCAGCCACGGACCTGATGGCGATTGCGCGGATGTCCGCCATTAACCCCTCAGATGCTGTGATCAATACAGATCACGGCATCTCCGTCAGTGCGGTACTTTAAATGGATGATTAATTAAAAACTCTTTTTTTAATTAAAAGTAAAAAGTGGTACTGAAAAACTACAGATCATGTTGCAAAAAATTAGCCCTAATAAAGCCCCATATACGGAAAAATGTGAAGGTTACAGGTGGTCAAAATAGGGCTATTTGTTAAAATGGTTTTAGATTTTTTTTAAGCGGTACAATTATAGAAAAGCATATAACATGGGTATCATTTTAATCGTATTGACCCACAGAATAAAGAAAACATGTCATTTTCACCGTAAAGTTTACAGCGTGAAAACAAAACCTTCCAAAATTTGCTAAATTGCGGTTTTCTTTTCAATTTTCCCACATAAATAATATTTGTTTGGTTGCGCCGTACATTTTATGCAAAAATAAGTGATGTAATTACAAAGTACGATTGGTGACACAAAAAAGAAGCCCTCATATGGGTCTGTGGATGGAAATATAAAAGTTATGATTTTTAGAAGAAGGCGGAGGAAAAATAGAAATGCAAAAATAAAATTGGTCTGGTCCTTAATGGGTTAAAAAAAAGTTTTCCACCGGAGTACCCCTTTAACCTGTTGGGGACAGAGGGCGCAGCTCGCCGGGGGGTGATCGGACCAGGATGATCTATCAGCAGGAGGAGGCTGCAGTGAAGATCATATGTGGTATTTCTGAACTCAGGAGAAATTGCGTTACAAATTTTGGGTGTATTTTTCTCCTTTCACCCCAAAAAATTTTAATTTTTTGACACTAACTCTGCAGACAAACTACATGGCTCAGGAGTGAGAGCGATATGTACATTTGAGGGCTAAATTGATGATTTGGACAAGGGGTGGCTGATCGTTACAGTGGTTCTGACATGAATGGAAAAAAATAAAAATACACCCACATGTGACCCCATATTGGAAACGACCCCCCCCCCCCCCCTCATGGAACGTAACAAGGGGTATAGTGAGCCTTAACACCCCACAGGTCTTTGAGAAATTTTTCTTAAACTTGTACATGAAATTGCAATCAGTAGGTCCGGATCCGTATGCTGTGGCACAGGTGAAGTGGGTTGAGGATATTCCTACTCTGTCTGAGGATATGTGGAGGGAGGTTGTCAAAACTTATTACCCTACGGTAGTTAGCGCCCAGGATATGCTCAACCAGGTTTATCCTTAGTTACTATACCCCTGTTAGACTGCATCGGATGGGGGGTCTCTGGGTCAGAGGTCTGTTTTAGGTGTGGGGGAGAGAGAGAGAGGGACCTTTCTACATGCGGTTTGGACTTGCTCTTGTGTTATGCCTTTCTGGAGGGAGGTTATGACATTGTCAGATCACTTAGAATTCCCCTTTGTTTTTACGCCAGAGGTGTGTCTGCTGGGGGTTATCAATTGGTTGGAGAAGGGCTCTTTTAGATGTATATTAGTCCGCTTCCTCTTGTTTTGTGCTCGCAAAGTTGTAATGATGGCCTGGAAGGATGTGTCCTCACCCCCTTGGGCTCGATGGATAGCTCTAATAAATATGTCCCCTTATACCACGCTCTTTATGTCAGTAGGAAATGTCCCAAAAAAATTGACAAAGTTTGGGTGCCATGGATGTTAGATGTCTCTACGGATCCTCCGACTCAGGGTGCCTCTGACTTAATATGGCTATATGGGCGCTGAGGAGCTCATAAGGTATGGCTAGTTAAGTGTGTGTGAATGGAATTGTCTGTGGTGTTTTCCTTGTGTGATGTTATCTTGTGTGGGATTCCCCTCTTTGCTTGGGTGGGGAGGGGGAGTGTTTATGGGAACTGTGTTATTCAGTTAATTGAAAATCAATAAAAATGTTTTTAAAAAGTTGCACATGAAAACTAAAAAGGTTTTCCCTGAAATGCTGGTGTTTCCCCAAATTTTTCACTTTCACAAGGGGTAATAGGAAAAAAAAAAAGTCCCCCAGAATTTGTAACACCATTTTTTCTGAGTAAGGGAATACCCCATACGTGGATGTTAAGTGCTTTGCAGGCGAACTACAATGCCCCGAAGAGGAGTGCCATTGGGCTTTTTGAGAGAAAATTAGGCTGGAATTGAAGACTGTGTGTTTACAAAACCCCCATGGTGCCAGAACAGTTGTTCCCCGCCCCCCCCCCCCCATATTTTGGAAACTACACCCCTCACGGAATGTTATAAGAGGTACAGTGAGCATTTACGCCCCACAGATGTCTGACAGATTTTTTGAACAGTCTGTAAAAATGCAATTTTATTTAATCTGCACAGCTCACTGTTCTAAAGATCTGTCAAATGCCAGTGGGGTGTAAATGCTCACTGCACCCCTTATTACATTCTGTGAGGGGTGTAGTTTCCAAAGTGGGGTCACATGTGGGGGGGGGGGGAAATACACTGTTCTAGCACCATGGGGGCTTTGTAAACACATGGCCCCTGACTTCTACCCCAACCAAAATCTTTCCAAAAGCCCAATGGCGCTCCTCTTCGGAGCATTGTAGTTTGCCCGCAGAGCACTTTACATCTACATATGGGGTATTTCCATACTCAGGAGAAAAAGCCAAATTTTTTTTACCTCATTTCTATTGCCCATTTGGGGTAACGCCAGCATTTTATTGAAAAATTTTAAGTCACAATTTTATGTAAGTTTGTCAATCACCTGTGTAGTGTTAAGGCTCACTGGGCCCCCTTGTTCCTTGAGGGGTGTAGTTTCCAAAATTGTATGCCATGTAGTTTTTTTTTTTTTTTTTTACTGTTCTGGCATCATGGGGCTTCCAGAATGGGACATGCCCCCCAAAAACCATTTCAGAAAAATTTGCTCTCCAAAGAAGTGTCTTAAAACTAGACTGCTGTATACACGGTTTGAAAACTGATTGCTGATTGCATACGGTTTAATAATGTTTTTTTTTTTAAACTGATACTGTTTTAGATTTGTCCTTAAATAAGGAACTTTCAGTGTGTGCTGCGCCTGTGCAACCTGCTAAACTGTATGGTCATATGGTTCCCACTGATGACCATTTTATAAAATTTATACGTTGTAAATTTATACATTGTATCTAGTTTTCATCTGACAAAACTGTAGTAGACTATGGTTGCATACAGGGGAAAATATATATGAAAAGTGTTTATGCAAAATGTACAGAAACAGATGCTATGCTTGGCACAGTTTAATGACCTGTCTATACATAGTTTGTAATACGGTTCCATATGGTTTTTCACTGACACTTGATATAGGAACCATATTGCAAAAACCATGTATGCAGCCTTAGTCTGTTCAGTTTACTTGTATGATTGTACAATTAAAGCATCCAGTCAGCTTTCCTCTAGCCATGTCTTATACCATGTCATTGTCTTCCAACATTTTGTTGATCCCTCAATCCTATAAATGAGGATTCTGGTATTTGTATAGATTCACCTGTTTTAAATACTTGTCAGTTATGACATTTATCCCAAGCTCTGAATGACACTCCCTTGTATAATGCAGCTTTCCTCCCTAGTTTAAACACTCCATGCTTCTGGACAGCTTTACATCCTTCCCATTTTCCCTACTTTAGAGCCTGTATTTAACAGAGAAGTCTGTACATTTGAACCCAACTCCTACACCAGTTTAACCACTTGTTTGCCTCTCAACAGTAATCCCCACTTGCTGATGTGGCACATTGAATATTTTAGAGACCATTCCTTTTAGCTTACTGCCCAAGTCCCAGAAGTCTTTTCTGGAAAGACACTACACCTTTGTTATTTGTGCTAATGTGCTGGCTCTTCAGCCAGTTGTCAGCTATGTGATGTGTCAAACATGAGTGCCAGCAAAACACTGACCCCGGTCTTAGTGGGAAAATTAGGAGGCCCCAGAGCAATTTGTTACCATCAACTGTCTGAGGAAGTGTCTTACTGCAGCAGTGCCAAGCATTTAAACATGTTGCGTTTGCCAAATCAGGGCTAGTCTTGACACTTCGACCCTGCTGTCAAATCTGCCTCTCATTCACCAACATCCCACCCAGAGATTTAATTTGAGGGGGAAGGATAAATGATGATCTTCTGCTAACAATGTCTCAAGTAGCTTTTTTTACATCTAGAACCTTAGCTTAGAAAAGAAAAAAAATTACAAGTTTACATCAATATGCTCCCTCAAACAGCTGTTCAAAGACTGCATACATGGCACCAGATGGACAGCACTGCCAAATACTTTACACTTCTGGGGATACCACTGAAATTAAGCCAGTTACCTAAACCTCCCCCAAGCTCACACACTAGTTTGTCTTATCCACTATGAAAATGCAGTAGCTGCCATTTTCTGCCACTCCTGAAGGAGTTCGAGGCCCAGGGCTCTTTCACATCTTTATGTCAGGCCAATTTGGCCTAAACTGCATCCATTTTGTTAAAGTTGCATACATGGGGGCGTGGCCTGGATGAGGAGTTGAGCGGTCGCACTCTAGTGCTCCCGCTAGCCCGGCTCTTATTACCCTGGTGTGGTTGTCAGTTTAGATCTCTCAATATATCTCCTTTGACTTAGTTTTGTGGTCCTCTGGGAAGTATTGGACGGTTGGGCCCTCGGTTCTGTGCTTGCTGTATGCTATCCGAACTAATCTAGGAGGTGTCCGACCCCTTCCCTCTGGGATGGAGAACTAGGCAAGGGTGTCTGCTCTCTTCTTTTGCACTGGCGATGGAGCCCCTGGCTGCAGCTATCCGGGGTGACTGATATTTGTGGTATCCCCAGTGGGTCCATAGTTGAGGTGTCCCTCCATGCTGATAACACTGGTATATCTGGCAGATGCTGATATTTTGCTGGTGTCCCTTATGGACCTCCTTGGTAGATTTGGGGCCATCTCGAGTGACAGTTAATTGGGCTAAATCTTCCCTTATGGCTCTCCCCTGGGGTCCCTCTCCCAGTTGGGGTGCAGGATGTTTGTGCTGGGGTGTCTGAATGTCTTTACCCTCCCTTGTTCTTCTTAGTACCTTGTGTACCTGAGTGTTCTTTCCGCAACACTTGTTGATATGGACCCTGGGACCTCATGGGAGAGATTCTTTATGTGTGATTGTTTCTAGAGATTAGCGAATTTACAGTAAATACGATTCGTCACAAACTTCTCGGCTTGGCAGTTGATTACTTATCCTGCATAAAGCTTTCAGGTGCTCCTATGGGCTGGAAAAGGTGGCTACAGTCCTAGGAGATTCTTTCCTAGGACTATGTCCACCTTTTCCAGCCCACCGGAGCACCTGAAAGCTGAATTTATGCAGGATAAGTCATCAACTGCCGAGCAGTTTGTGACGAATCGAATTTACTGTAAGTTCGCTCATCTCTAATTGTTTCGCCGTTGCTTACATTTTTTTATTACAAACATTTTAATACTAAAAAAGTTGCATACATGACAAGACAACTGGCTCAAATACAAGTTTTATTAATGGCACCAATACAATGCTGATTCATGCTGTGAAGGAACAGGATTCTGAATGCTTAAGCAGTCCCTATACTCCCACTTGGTTACAGACTAAATGCTTAAGTGTTACACTTTGATAAGTGCTATAGCACCAAGATGGGCCATAGATAGTCTGACATTAACGTGAGGAGCAAATGTTTTATGATGCAAAAATTTTTTAAGGTGTCACAAGTAGTTATCAAGTCCATCAGATGATTAAGTATGCACATACAAAGCTCACAGCTTGTCCAGGAAGTTGTCCAAGGCTGGAACACCCTCTTTCAGACCCTTTCTCTTACGGGTTTCTACCACAACCTGGCTAGGTCTTGTTGTGTTATCAAAAGGATCACCAGGGAGAATCTGCCAATGGTCAAACACACACTGAGGAAAAGCTTGACCACCGGTGTTGGATCGTAGATCAGCAGTGAAGCCTATTGAGGTAAAAAAGTAGTTAGACAGGTTCTTTGAACAATTCTGTGGCAATTAAGGAACTAGAGTTCGTGATCACAGTTTAGTCTTCTAGGAATGTGCTAACTACTGTAGTTTTACATGTAGATTGTTTGCGAACTACAAACTAATTGTGAAGAACTACTAGAATGGAACCAGCTGAGCAGCATATGGACCCTATACACAGTTTGTGTTTCAGATAGTGCTTCAAGTGTGCCCAACATCCAAGTTCAAGGGGAGAACTCACCAAATGATTCATTGACAGGTAAATAAGCTTTAACAATAAACATTGGTGTGCCAGCAACTTGAGATTCTTCAAACACGTGTCCACGCTTCCTGTTCAATACCCCATAGATTCCTCCAACCACTTGTTCAGGGCACTATTAAAAACATTAACAGCTTTTAGTATGAAAAATGCAGACAACTGAGTCTAAAATGTAGACAAGACTTCACCAACCTGGATCTCTACAAGATAAATTGGTTCCATCAGACGGGGTTGTGCTGTTAATACACAAGCATAGAGACAGCGACGGGCAGTGGGGATTATCTGTCCACCTCCTCTGTGAATGGCATCAGCATGAAGGGTCACATCATGCACATCAAAACGAACAGCCCTCATGTTTTCTTCACAAAGAGCACCCTGGTAATTAGTTTAAAAAGAAATACTTAAGTTGTTTATAAAGTCAAAATAAAAGTTTACCGAATGCAACAGTATTTGACATACCAAAGTCACTGACTCAAAAGACCACCACCAACTAGATGTTCACTATACATTTAATTCTTGGATCAAGTCTTTACGTTAAACCTACCTCCTTTGTAGCCCACTGGAATCCTGCCACTACACTGTCCTTTATTTCATTCAAGTACTGGACTCCTTTTGTGACATCAGTGAGTATATTTGGCCCAGTGCCATCAGGACCAAAGCACCAGATCTTCCTTGCTTCAGTAACATCCCATTCATATTTCTCTGCCAGATAACGTGCCCTAGTCTTAAGCTCTTGACGTGCAGCCACATCTCCCTTGTCAATATCCTCAGCAAGGCCATCAGGGAAAGGACGGGCCTTCATGTATAGACGGTTGTGCTTGTTAGGAGACTTTGACAAGCAGAGTTGGTTTGATTCCTCACTTACTGTCTCACGGTAAGAAACAACTGGATCAGATTTCTAGAGGAAGTGGAAAGCGGCAATGTAACTCCATTAACATGGCAAATAAAATAAAAGAAACAGATCAACTCCACCAACATAAACTTACAGAGGTAGTGTGGACAGTATTGAGTATGGAAAATTCCATACCCCAGTTCAGCTGACATTACACCATGTAAACGTAGCTTTACTGTCACTCATACTAACCACCTGAATGTAAAGGTTAGTGGTGTTGATGCATCTGCCAGTTATCATTTGAAGTTGCGCTATTAAGAACCAGCAACATCTTCTGTTACCTTGATTGGAATGCAAGCATGATCCTCTTCAAGATCTTTCAGACAGATTTCCAAGTGCAGCTCACCAGCTCCAGCAATGATGTGTTCTCCAGACTCTTCAATGATGCACTTTAATCAAAGGAAAGTGTTAAGTTTCATTTAAATATTAAAGCCCTCAAAAGCACAAAACTTAAAAGGTTTAACTCCAACAATAAAAACTTTCCAATTAGTCAGACCTTATGGAAAGTTTAGAAAAACTGAATGCCTCACTTGTTGGCCAGATTTCCCATTATAATAGTGTCTCCTGCAGCCTACTAGAAAAGCAGTTCTAACTTAATGATACGCAATAGATTGATCCTAATGACTGCTTGTAATAATCCCCTATAGTGACAGTATAAAGAAAGTGTTCAAAAATGTAAACCGGAACATTTATTATTGTATAATTGTTACAAGATTGTTTTTATCACTTTCTGCATTTAGTATGTTACCTTTTAATTTTTGACAAACTACAGTATGCACTTCTGTCTACGTTTTAGTTTACAATACTAAGGATACTTTAAATGTAGTTCAACCTATAAAAACTGGATATTGTAGCTAAACAAACTTCCAGCTTAAAATTCTTACTGTAAAGTGCACAGTAAAACCCAAGAAGCTTTAAGATTGGGTTTAAAAGTTCAGTTTCTTGAAATTTACTTCTATTTAAAAATCTTAAAGAGTTTAAGTATCACCTAAAAGGGATACATTTTAGATGGCAGGGGGTCTGAGCTGGGGCCCCCTGCTATATCCTAAATGAAGCCCTGGTTCTCCAGCACAGGAGTGAGTCACAACCCCTACCCAAAGCAGAGGCCCTTCCATAAAGCTCTATGGGAGAGCTGTTCGGCAATCTTTAACTCTCCCATAGAGCTTTAAAGGAGAGCCATGGAGAGGAAAAAAAAAGTGAACACAAACCTAGACTGACTTAGGTTAGACAGACTGACTGACTTAAGGTTAGAGTCTAACCAGGGTAAAGGACACCTATGATCAAATGGAGTCCAGATGCTTGCCCCTCCAATGATATCAGGAAAAGCATTAATGGAGATTGTTTTAACAGGAGTCTTAAGTGATTTCCCTCATCTTACAGAGGTGGGGGTGTAAAGGACTGCTAAATCAAAAAGCCTTTGTTGGATTATAGTGCTAACCCTAACTTTTCAATTCATGAACATTTGTGAGGTCTAAGTTTAATTTTATATTACATTACAGGAAAATAACTTCCTGAACTAAATCTTACCTGCACCATAGGGTCAGATTTTGCCAGACGCTTCAAGCCTTCTACAAGTTTTGGTAGGTCAGCAGGGTTTTTAGCTTCCACAGCAACACGGACAACAGGGCTCACACTGAACTTCATAACACGCATGTTGTGTGCATGTTCAAAGGTGCTGATTGTTCCAGTCTTTATCAAATACTGGTCCACTCCAACCAGACCAACAATATTGCCACAGGGTACATCTTCAATGGGCTCTACATAACGTCCCATCATCAGAATAGTTCTAGCAGGGAAAAAAAAATGTTAAACATTCCTGGCCTGCATGTGTGTTAGACTTTAGTGTTACACTTAATAACTAGATAAATACCAGCAATATGAAACATTTATTGATGACTAAATTCTCAGTCAGCTGGCAATGTTAATACACAATTTCCACTTACCTCTGAATTGGCTTCAGATAAAGATCTTCTTTCTTTCCAGGTGTAAAGTTTGGTCCCATAATTCTAACTTTGAGGCCAGTAGACACAACACCAGAGAACACACGTCCAAAAGCATAGAATCTGCCCTTATCGGTTGTGGGCACCATCTTGGATATGTACATCATCAATGGTCCTTTAGGATCACAGTTCTTAACAGCTGGTTGGAAGAAGTTCTACATTAGCTATCAGTGTATGTTCACAATTTCTGCATGCAGAGTGGTGCTCAGAATTTCTGCTGTATGAACCTAAACATTGGCCCTGGTATTCACACTGCAATCAGCCGCCTTTGTTTAGAGGTAAAGGGACTTTTCACTGGTAAATATCTGTGAAAATAAGCTAATTGTGCATCATTTCTGCCCCATGTACCATGAATAAAAATGTGGGCCCAAACGAAATGAGCAAATTTTCCTCACCAATTCTGTAGTGTGAAGATAGTACATTACTTATGACCTATTCCTTAACTAAGTAAATCAGTACTCATGCTGCTATACAAGACATGGCTATAGAAAACTGGTTTGCAATTTTTAAAGGGGACTGGCTTATTCACCTATTAATGACCACCATTTATTAGCCAAATTAGGGCAGTCAAGGGGGATCCAACCTTTTTAGACTGCTTTTATCTAAATTAATCATGAGAATTTGCAGGATGGCCATGTGTGACATTTAGAATAGTGATCGACCGATCGGTACGGCCGATAATCACGATGTTTGGCATTATTGGTATCGGCAATTCCCTTGCTGATAATGCTCCGCCCCCCACGACCCACTGCACCCCCCCACTGTAGTGCTGGGCGGTATACTGGTATGGATTTTTGCCCATACCGCTATACTGGTCGGGCCACTCCCCCACCAAGTCAATAAAAAAAAAAAATTTAACTTACCCGAAATGGGGGTGGTCTGGGCCATCCATCGTTCCTGTAGTGTCCAGGGGCGTTGCGGGTGAACCAGTCCGGGCTGTCCTTCTCCGGCGGTCATCTCGACTCCGGGCAGGCTCCGGCCTAGTAGCTGCATAGACTCCGCTACGCCGTGATGTCAGCAGCGTCTATGCAGCGTCCGAGGCCAGAGCGGAGAAGAACGACAGCCCGGACCGGTTCACCCTCCACCCGGAATGCCACCGGACACTACAGGAAGGATGGATGGATGGCCCGCACCACCCTGACAGGTAGGGGGAGAGAAGCGGGTGGTGGCGGCAGCCTATGGCACCGCAAAAGCCACTGCAGTGCATTGATTTAAAGCGCCCGCTTTAAGTTTATGTGCAGCGGTGTCGCGGGGGGATAAATAGCCCATAACCTATACCGGAATATCGGTATAAGCTATCGGCCCTGACCTCCACCGATTATTGATATTGGCCCTAAAAACAATATCAGTCGATCCCTAATTTAGAACATTTTAATATGTTTACCATGAAGTGATCTTCCAGCACTTTGTGCAGTGCAACTTTGTAGTGTTGCATGGGCCAGATTTACAAGTTATCACAGAGCAAGTCAACCCTGCCCTATAGAACTGGAAGTTTTTTTGATCAACTGGTGCCAGAAAGTTAGATTAAGATCTTTAAATAGAAGTAACTGAATATCTCAGTACTTAGCTGCTGTATGATCCACAGGAAGTTTTTTTTATTGCTTTTGTCTGACCAGTGCTCTGCTGACACATTTGCCTGACAAAGGAAATTCAAAAAGATAAAAGTATCTTGTGGAGGAGCAGCTGATAAGTACTGGAAGGATTATGATTTTTAATTATATGTAACATACAAATATGTTTAACTTTCTAGCAGTTGATAAAATAAAAATTGTTTTCCACCGGAGTACCCCTTAAAAGTCCTTGCAACATTTGAAAAATGGAGACGTGGCGGCCATGCAACAAGTTAAAGGAAAACTGTCAGATATTTTCTCCTACACTATCCAGTTACTGTTGGATAGTGCGGGAGACGCCGATTCCAGCGAGCCCTACCTTGCCTGGATCCGCCTGGCTGCCCACAATAGTTTTAATCTATGTGTATATCTTGCTGTAACTGGCACGGGCAGGGCTTCTGCAGCTAACTGGCACTGACAGCAACACTGCTCATGAATATTCATCCCCTTCCAGTTTGGAGCGGCAAAGAGGGAATATTCATAAGTGGCACCGACATCAGCAAGATACACATAGAATAAGACTACTATTGCTGGTGAACAGCCGGGCGGATCGAGGGAAGGACAGGCTCGTTTTGATCAGCTTCTCCCACACCAACCAGTACCTGTGGATAGTGTGGGAGAAAATATCTGACAGTTTTCCTTTAAGTAGAGCAGTTCTGTGACGATTTGTCAGTGACCCCATTTCACAAGTTTGGCACACGTAAACAACTTTCACTGTCATTTGGGCTCTAAGGGGGGGGGGGGGGGGGGATTTATCAACATGTCCAGTGTAGAAGTTGCCCATAGCAACCAGCTTGCTTTCATTCTGGTAAAAAAAATGGAAGAAATCTGGTTTGCATGGGCAACTCAAATTTTCCTTTGGACAGGTTCATAGATCTCCCCCTAAAACTGGAAAATGTACCACTTTTAAATGCCCCCACTGTCCTTTGCTCAACAGGAAATCCTTCCCATTCAGTATTTTAACACTGAATGCCTCATACCCACCACAGACATGCTAGGAAACTAAACAAAGAACAGCCTTAAATGACAACTGCAGCGTTCTAACACTTATCCCCTAGCCACAGGATAGGGGATAAGTGTTTGATCGCGGGGAGCCAATAGCTGGGACCCCTGCCATCTCCTAAACTGGGCCCTGGCATAGCGTTGAACTAGAGATGTTAACTGCATGCCCCCTCCCCATATAGTTCTATGGGCAATGCAAACACTGCCTCCCCTATTGAACTACATGGAGGAGTGTTAACCAGAGTCATGCTGTGGCCAGCATGCCTCCTGCATGGGAGAGGGGCGGCCCTGTGCAGGAGATTGCAGCGGGTCCCAGTGTTCAGACCCCTACAATCACACACCCCCCCTATCCTGCAGATAGGGGATAAGTTATTAGAAGCAAATTGCCTTTAAGGGGGTACCCCCAGGGAAGTCTACACAAAAACTTCAGAACCACTACCCTACCTGGATCTGTTCAGTGGCACGCCCTCTTCTCCAGCTGCTTTATGTTCTTTGCCATTATCTCCCAGCAATCATTGCAGCCCTCACCATTATTGCTTTGAGCAGCACAGAGGTTGTCTGATTGGCTGAGGCTGCACACACCTCCCAGTTCTCAACACTAAAGAAAGCATGACTCATCTGTCCAGGACAGAAACCACATGGTCTGTCTGAAAGCAGCCCCACCTTTCTAAGCAATTTGGTCTGAGTGGATGCCTGGATGATGGTCTTCCCCCACTTCATGCATGTGACAACTTCTCTATAATAGCTAGTTATATTTAGACATCAGTTGAGGGGGGGGGGGGAAAAGGATGGGCTATGGGTTTAGTTGCCCTTAAAGACCCAGAGCAGAGGTTCTTGCCAAGTCCTGGTGTGAGATTAGCCGATTAGTAAGCTAACAATTTATGTTGCAGTATAACTTTGGTTGAAAATCATCAAACATACCCATGGCAGCTTCATCATCTGGGGGTCCCTCATATAAAAGTTCACAACGGTATTTCTGAGCAGTCACAGGTGAAGGCAGATGGATGGCAATCATTTGAAGAAGTGCTTCACCAGCTGGAAGCCATCGTCTCATAACAGCCTATATTTACAAGATGGGTTACTTTAAGCTTTTGCAGCAACACTGAACAATGCATTTTACACATTTAAAAAGTTGTTACCTTAAGCAAAGGTTTGCCTTCCTTGTCCTTGTCCTCACTGTCAAGCTTAATGTCCAATTTCTCTATCAACTTTGCAGTCTCTTCTTTTTTGAAGTTCATAATGGCATCAAACACCTAAAAACAGTATCAGGAACTTGTTACTTGTCAGTCACATTAAAATTTTAAAGTAGATTTTTTACTATATATTTCAGACTTAATATATCTTCAGCTGATATCAGTTCAAAGTGAAGAAATATTTAATCATCATACACAATAGTTAAAGCATACCTGTCATTCTACAAAAAAATACTCAGTACCTAATCCTTACCATGCAGAATTGAAAGGGTTGTGATTTTTTTTAAAGGAGAGTAAAAAAAAAGTGCAAAAACTGGAAAACCCTCTGTCCAAGGGGGTAATATTTGAAAAGTTTTGTAACCTATTACAAAAGTTTTTTTTATTTCAGTAACAGTTTTTGCTGCTGACAGTGCCCATTTAAAATGTACCTGTAAAAAAAGTTTAATTTAGATACCATTATATGTATATTTGTAATATACATTTGTTAAAAAAAATGGAATATTTTTGGATATACCTGCAGCTATTGCATACGTCTTTGTGAGGGTCAAAATAAAGGCAGTGAGGACAGGACAAGCAGGGCTCTGGGCAGGCTCCTGGCTTGTCAGAACCCTGCTTGTCCACCTTCACTTCCTGTATTTGGTCTCCTCAGAGAGGCAGGCAATAGCTGCAGGGACAAACATTTTTGACCAATGTATATTATAAATATACATATGGTATTATCTACATTATATAAAATGTCTTTGTTAAATGTAAACTTTAAAGCTACCCAAGCCTGTTTTCACATGTTAAAGTTGAACCACCTATTTATACCCAGGGCTTCATATTTAACCCCTTAATGACCAAGGATTTATACCCCGGTACATGTCACCCCATGTCATATTGGGTGGGTCCGGCATGTATCTGAAGCCGGGACCCGGGGCTAATAGCGCTATTAACCCTTTAGATGCGGCGTTCAGAGTTGAACGCTGTGTCTAATGAAAGTAAAACCTTCCCGGCTGCTCAGTGGGGCTTTTTGGGCCCACCACAGTGAAAATGCGGTGTCCCGATCTGGGACAGGGCAGAGGTCCTCTTACCTTCCTCCGGTGTGTCCCTTCAGTGATGGATTGCTCCAAGCCAGAGATGCAGGCTTGAGCAATTGACCGATAACACTGATCAATGCTGTGCTGGCAATAAGTGTATGCACTGTTATAGCCCCCTATGGGAGCTATAACACTGCAAACAAAAGTGTAAAAAAATAGAAAAGTTACTAAATGTGATTGAACTTTTTTTTAAGGAAAGGGTTAAAACAAACCACCCCCTTTTGCCATAAAAAGTTAAAGATAAACATGTGGTACCGCGATGCGCGTAAATGTCAGACCTATAATACATTAAACCGCACAAACGGCGTATGTGCAAAAAAATTCCAAAGTACAAAATACATTTTTGGTCGCTTTTGATACCATGAAAAAAAAAAGCGATCAAAGAGTCAGATCAATACTGCTAAAAACTTCAGATCATGGCGCAAAAAATTAGCCCTCATACTGCCCCCATGTGCAGAAAGAAAAATAAGTTAGGTCAGAAGATGACAATTTTAAATTTATAGCTTTCTTTGCATGTAGTTTTTTGCAGAAGTATGACACAATCAAACTGAGTATCATATGGACCTACAGAATAAAGATCAGGTGTCATTTTCACTGAAATATGTACTGCATAGAAACAGAAGACCCCAAAAGTTACAAAATGGCTTTTATCTTCAATTGTCACAATGGCTTCTTAGGTTAACCCCTTAAGGACCGGAGGTTTTTCCGTTTTTGCATTTTCGTTTTTTGCTCCTTGCCTTTAAAAAAATCATAACTCTTTCAAATTTACACCTAAAAATCCATATGGCTTATTTTTTGCGCCACCAATTCTACTTTGTAATGACGTCATTCATTTTGCCCAAAAATCTACGGTGAAGCGGGAAAAAAAATCATTGTGCGACAAAATTGAAAAAAAAACGCTGTTTTGTAACTTTTGGGGGCTTCTGTTTCTACGTAGTACATTTTTCGGTAAAAATGACACCTGATATGTTTTCTGTAGGTCCATACGATTAAAATGATACCCTTCTTATATAGGTTTGATTTTGTCGGACTTCTGGAAAAAATCATAACTACATGCAGGAAAATTAATACGTTTAAAATTGTCATCTTCTGACCCCTATAACTTTTTTATTTTTCTGTGTATGGGGCGGTATGAGGACTAATTTTTTGCGCCGTGATCTGAAGTTTTTAACGGTACCATTTTTGCATTGATTAGACTTATTGATCACTTTTTATTGATTTTTAAATGATATAAAAAGTGACCAAAAATGCACTATTTTGGACTTTGGAATTTTTTTGCGCGCACGCCATTGACCGAGCGGTTTAATTAATGATATATTTTTATAATTCGGACATTTCCGCACGCGGTGATATCACATATGTTTATTTTTATTTACACTGTTTTTTTTTTTATTGGAAAAGGGGGGTGATTCAAACTTAATAGGGGAGGAGTTAAATGATCTTTATTCACTTTTTTTTGCAGTGTTATAGGTCCCATAGGGACCTATAACACTGCACACACTGATCTTCTATGTTGATCACTGGTTTCTCATAAGAAACCAGTGATCAACGATTCTGCCGCATGACTGCTCATGCCTGGATCTCAGGCACTGAGCAGTCATTCGGCGATCGGACAGCGAGGAGGCAGGAAGGGGCCCTCCCGCTGTCCTGTCAGCTGTTCGGGATGCCGCGATTAGCCGCGGCTATCCCGAACAGGCCGACTGAGCTAGCCGGGAACTTTCACTTTCACTTTTAGCTGCGCGGCTCAGCTTTGAGCGTGCGGCTAAAGGGTTAATAGCGCGCGGCGCCGCGATCGGCGCTGCGCGCTATTAGAGGCGGGTCCCGGCTTCACTATGACGCCGGGCCCGCCATGATATGACGCGGGGTTACTGTGTAACCCCGCGTTATATCAGAAGAGCAGGACCAAGGACGTACTGGTATGTCCTTGGTCCTTAAGGGGTTAAAGTAATGAAGCAGGGGACTTGGAAAAAACAGGGCTATGAAGGGTCCAGGCATAGATTCTTTCTACAGCATCAGAATATCCCTTTAAATATACAGTTTGATGTTCTTAGCAAAGGCTAGCTGCATAAGGTATCAAAAATAACTCCAGTGAGAAAATCCTCACCTTGAAAATTGGGTCCAGGATCAACTGACAGAAGGTTCTTGGCAGCTTTTTGCCATCAGCATTGTTGGCAGATTTGCTGAATTTGCCATTTGCTGGGTCAAAATACCTGTAAGAGAAATTAAAACTGAAAAAAAGTTCTCCACCTTCTACAAAAATAATTTAAAATTTTTACAGATCTTACCTGTCACCCCACAACTTTTTCATCATGTCTTCCACTTTTTTAGCCCGATCTGCTGGTGACAATTGACCTTCTCCCTTTGCAGAAAACTTTGCTACATACAACTCAGCGAACTGTTTCAGGGTGAAAGCCCAGCCATGCAATCCAGAGCCAAAGCCAACAGTACCTAGAACTGGGTCAATCTATAGGAGATGGATAAAAGGTTAGATAGCCTATCAAAATGAAGTTAATATTCTAGTGTTGAAGGGCTTACAGAACTTGCCCAAAACATGATTCAGCATCTCTGCCCTCTGACCCTGGAAAGTTTGTTAGCACTAGATTTAGTAAATTAAAACCATTTATATTTTAGCTTATGTGTTACACCCTTTAGCTGCCACATTTTAAGTGGGTACTATCCATACACATTTAATGTGTGTAAAATGTTAGTTTAAAGGGGACCTCCAGCCCTAGACAACTTATCACCAGCTAGCTGGGGACCCTGGCAATCTCTCCAGCAGCACCCTGTCAGCCTCATGGAGCTAAGTTTGCTCTGTGTCTGATGACTCCCAATAGAGGGGAAAGGTGGGGTGGCTGTCACACCTCTCATAGGCTTGCATTGAGGGGTGGAGTGTGATGTCACAATACTCTGGCCCCTGTATCATGAGTCAGACACTTAGTGATCTTTGCTCCATGAGAATGGTGACAGTGGGTGCTGCAGGAGAGATTGCATGGGGTTCTTAGCGGCAGGACCCCACGATCAGACATCTTATCCACTATACTTTGGATAGGGGATAAGATGTCTAGGGCCGGAGAACCCCTTTAAGTTCAGGGCCTAGACCACCACTGATCAGACAAGTTGGGATACGTTATATTTCCCAGCTCTGATCTTCGTTTAAATGACACACTATAGAAGTCTCTGGGAAAGTAGGACAACACACCAGGAGAAATTGAGTAAATACTGCTAATGCATGCTTATCCTTACTAAGTGGGTCTCAGCAATGAGACCCTGACAATCATTTGACATGTTATAAAATATTTAAAGTGACAAGTACATTTTAAATGGAAATTACAGTACACACTAGACTATCCATTTATAACATGTATGAACAGGAGGTTTTACTGTCACTTAAAGAATTGTAAAATCACTTACCATTATGTTTCCCATTGGGCCAGTTTCACCCTCACCATAGGTGGAAATGATTACGTTCACATTTTCTACTATACGTTGGAAAGTCTGGTAGAGTTCCTCTGGTTCTAGCTGCAGTTCTAAGAGAGCACGGTCCATCTTGTTCATCATCAAGACAGGGCGGATACGCTCAGCAATAGCCTGACGGAGCACAGTCTCAGTTTGTACACACACCCCTGATATGGAGGGGGGAAAGAAAAATTGTAAGAAATAATTTTATCTAGAACATCCTTTCAAGCTGATTTAAGAATAAATTTAAAAAGACTCACCAGATACACAGTCCACAACAACTAAAGCGCCATCAGTGACACGTAGTGCAGCAGTGACCTCAGAGGAAAAGTCGACATGGCCAGGTGAGTCAATCAAGTTGATAAGAAAGCCAGAACCATCTTTGCTTTGCTTGATGAAAGCCAAGTCATTTTCAGAAAGCTCGTAGAAGAGGGAGATGGCACTAGAGAACATAAAGAGGAATTACTGACAAGTTTGTAACATTTTTGAACACTCACTTTTAAATTGCCTTTACTTACGTAGATTTGATGGTAATGCACCGCTCCTGCTCATCCTTACGAGTGTCAGTGAAACGCGTCTCACCAGCACGAGCAGAGGCAATAATGCCAGCTTTACACACCAGCGAGTCTGTCAGAGTGGACTTTCCATGATCCACATGGGCTATGACAGACATGTTGCGGATATTTGCCTTTTTGTCCATGATGGCACGAATCTGGTCAACCGTGAAATTCACCTAATTGAAGGACAAGTTAGAAGTTAAAAACTAAACTTGGAATCTAGATGAAGCACCAGCTATTTTTGGGGGGGGATGTCAATAATTAGAAACATGGATCTGCAATATAAGATACTAGTAAAAGAGTGGCACTGCCACAAACATTCTATTAGACCGGCAACATTAAGCTTGGATTAGACTTAAATTGTCTAACCTTTTCATTAGTTTAAAATGCCACAATGGTTTTGTTTAGAGTAGGGCTGAGACTATTATTTTCATAATTAATAAAAATAACCATAGTTTAGAAGATAGTTTGAGTTAGATGAGAGAAGTTAAGGATATCAGACTAAAGGACTTGTGTTTTAGCTAAGGGATGCTGGGTTTTTGGGGTTGGCAAGATGCTGAGCAGAGTAGCTTTTTATTTAAATACATAATTCTTTAAAGTATAAATTTCTTTTAAGTGCTATTCTCTGGAACTATTGAGTCTGGCCTTTAGCACAGAGCCTGACAACCAGGGATTCGCAATAGCTGCAGGAAGCAGATCAGGTGTGCTGGGCCCCCCACGGATTACAGTTACATATCTACATAGTGATAACCATCAAGTATTTAAGCTTTAGAAGCTTGCTGACCAACTAATAGACCAGCCGATCAATCAATTATGATACAGTTGGCAACTATTGCCAGAGGAGGTGTCATGGTGAACTCTAAAAGAATTCAAAAAAGGGGCTGGATGTATTTTTGTAGAACAACATCATCGCTGGTTATGGATACTAGATTTATAGGGACAGAACGTTGATCCAGGGATTTATTCTGATGTTCAATTTCGAGTCAGGAAGGAATTTTTACTTCTAGTATGAGGTTTTTTTTGCCTTCCCCTGGATCATAAGGGATATAGGTTGACCTTTTGGACTCTTCATAATATATAGTTGATTAGTTGTTTCAGCCCTAGGTTAATAGAATAGTCACATGAAAACGTATCCTTATTCCACCGTGATCTCCTGTACTGGGCCCTGGATCTCCCCTAAGGCTGCGTGCTTCCTCCGTCTCTCCATGGGAAAGACGAAGATAAACAATGCTAGTAACTCAATTGCTGTGGGTCTTGGGAGTGCGTTCAACAAGTCATATGTTTTTAATAATTTAATGCTTCAACTAGTAGATAAGTGCACAAGTGGACAGTGAAATTATACAATATACCCAATACCAAAGCTCAACAGGAATTCTAATCAAAAGATCTACCCCCAGCAGATAAAGCTATTACTATGGGCCATAAAATAAGCTTGTATCTTACCTTTGTGACTAAATGTTAACTAGGCTAGGCTTACATCTGCCTCAGAAGATGTTTGGTGCCTCCATTACAAGTGATAAACTAAACAATTCTATGGAGCCACACAGTACCTATTGCAAGCAATAGGTCTCAGCTTTTGGGCTGTTGGTCTTTGTGCTGACTTAGCAGGGCCAAAAAAACTGCATGCAACAGGTTTTTGGCCTGTTTTACTGAAAGTTCAACACAAACGCTCCAAATACTAAACTAAATCCAGGTAAATTGGGTCATAAGTGAATGGCATTTTTACTTCATGAATCAATGTACAGTATTTGATAAGCTGATGTAAACTAAATTCTTAGCCAATTCCCTGGTGACTTTAAGGGACCAAAATCTGCTTTAAAAAAAATAAAAAATAAAAGCAGAGCAACCCATGTTGAACACCAAGACATCACAAGAATTTTTTTACATTTTCTCTGCGTTAACAAAGTTATTTAAGAAGGTCCATATGCAATAGAGTCCAAGGATTGAAGGTATGGATGCCATAACTACATACTCAGGTGAGTAGAGAAGAGTTACAGCTTAAGTGTCTATTCACACGTACAGTATTCTGAACAGATTTGAAGCTGTGTTCAGTTAGTTTACATGGAAATCTGCAGCAGAAAATCCTGCACAGAACACAGTGTGAATAGAACCTAAAGGGGCATTTTACCATCTATGCCAAGACAAATGATATGTAATCATACTAATAGTGGCAAGTGCATCATTGTCTACAACCCTTATATGTAATATGAACAGAGACCCTATTGTTTCCACAACCAGGGTGCCTCCAGCTGTTGCAAAACAACAACTCCCAGAATGCCCGGACAGCCTTCGGCTGTCCGGGCATTCTGAGAGTTGTTGTTTTGCAACAGCTGGAGGCACCCTGGTTGAAGAACACTGCCATAGGAACTACTCAGATCCTTAACAAAAAGCCATTAGTCTCAAACCAGTCTAAACCAGTGTTTCCCCAACCAGACTGGCTCCAGCTGTTTCAAGGCTTCAACTCCCAGCAAGTTTAAACAGAACCGGACATGGAGTTTGGCAACAGCTGGAGGCTCTTGAAGACAATTGGATATGAAGTAGATAGTGAGCGCCCTGCTTGGCCCTAATTCCGAACGCTAACAGCTGTCTGGTCAACGACAGCCGAAAACCGCTGCGTCATCATCGCCTCAGTGCACAGCAGCGGTTACATAACCAGGCGGACGGGCGTTCGCAGGTGGGGGCAGAACAGCAAGAATCACCGGCAAATAGCTACCGGGCCTACAGCCTGTGCCGCTAAGCGACAGTCCCAATGCGTAAGATGAGGCAACAGCTTTTACTACAAGGCAGCGCTTAAAACCCCTCACAAGGTGAGGCCTAAGAATGGCTACAGAGGGCGAGGTTATTGTCTAACCCAGACTGCCTGACAATAGCGGCCAAATGCCACAAATCCTCATCTACCACACCGAGGGACAACCCAGGTGCCACCGCAGCGTCTTAACCGGGGCCTGCCGCTTACCATTTTGGCGGATGACGGTGGATTCTCTTCACGGGAAAAAAGCCTCGGCGGACTGTCTGCCTCACAGCAGACAAACAGGCGGAAGAGAACGCTGACGTCAACAGCACGCTTTTTATAGGGCGAGCGCCGGTTCTCCCACGTGACTCCAAGTGCGTCTGTGGGTGGAGGAGGTCTCTGATAGGCGGCTTTCTTCCTGCCAGAAAGCCGGTGACGTAAGGGAGTAGGGCGCCATGTTCTTGTCTATAACACGTGTCGTTTTGTTGGAGTTTTGAGTAAAAATGTCCTTATGTCCTCGTTAACTGGTACTGTTGTGTTCACCTGTGCTTTACTTCACCGAACACAGAATGGGTTTCAGTTTTGTGTTTTTTCGTTTTTTTTTTTATATCTATGCAGTAAAACTACTTTGAGACTATCACCCCGAATTGCAGTAAAAAGTGGTCTTATGTGGGAGTGGTATTCTAAACAAAAAAAGAGCTCTGGGGGACATTTATTAAAACATGTGCAGAGAAGGAGTGGTGCAGTTGCCCATAGCAACCAATCAACCCAAGTGAAAAATGAAATACGCAATCTGGTTGCTATGGGTAATTCAGCAACTTTTCCTATGCACAGGTTTTGATAAATTTCCCCCTCTACGTTTAACCCCTACGTTTGACCTTAACCCCTTCCTCCTCAGCTTCTAAAAATCATAACAATTAAAAATTTTCACCTACAGACCCATATGAGGGCTTGTTTTTTTTTTTTTGCGCCATCAATTTTACTTTGTCATGACATCAATCATTTCACCACAAAACCAGAAAAAAATAGTTGTGGGGCAAAATTTAAAATATGAAAATGCCCTTTTGTAACTTTTGAGGGCTTGCGATTCTACGCAGTGCACTTTTCTGTAAAAATGACACCTTATTGTTATTCTGTAGGTCTATACGGTTACAAGGATACCTAATTTGTGTAGGTTTTATTTTATTTTACTACCTAAAACAAATTATAACTACATCCACCAAAATTATGTTTAAAATTGTCATGTTCTGACCCCTATAACTTTTTATTTATCTGTATACAGGGATGTATGAGGGCTCATTTTTTTGCGTGATGACCTGAAGTTTTTATTGGTACCATGATTCTTTTCATGGGACTTTTTGATCGCTTTTTATACATTTTGTTTAGTATAAACAAAGTGACCAAAAATATTCACATTTGTACTTTGGTATTTTTTTACGTAAACGCCAATGACCGTGCGGTTTAATTAACATTATATTTTTATAGTTCAGACATTTCCGCATGCGGCGATACCACATATGTTTATTTTCATTATGTTTACATATTTTCTATATTGAATTTGGGAAAAGGGGGGTGATTCAAACTTTTAATATGGAAAGGGTTAATGGGTGTTTTTAAAACTTTTATACAACTTTGTTTTTTTATATACTTAACCCCTTCAGAGCCCATTTTGGCCTTAAGGACCGGAGCGTTTTTTGCACATCTTACCACTGTCACTTTAAACATTAATAACTCTGGAATGCTTTTAGTTATCATTCTGATTCCGAGATAGTTTTTTCGTGACATATTCTACTTTAACATAGTGGTAAATTTTGGTCGATACTTGCATCCTTTCTTGGTGAAAAATCCGTAAATTTGATGAAAAATTCGAAAATTTTGCATTTTTCTAACTTTGAAGCTCTCTGCTTGTAAGGAAAATGGATATTACGAATACATTTTTTTTTTGGTTCACATATACAATATGTCTACTTTATGTTTGCATCATAAAATTTATGAGTTTTTACTTTTGGAAAACACCAGAGGGCTTCAAAGTTCAGCAGCAATTTTCCGATTTTTCACAAAATTTTCAAACTCAGTATTTTTCAGGGACCAGTTCAGGTTTGAAGTGGATTTGAAGGGTCTTCATATTAGAAATACCCCATAAATGACCCCATTATAAAAACTACACCCCCCAAAGTATTCAAAATGACATTCAGTCAGCGTTTTAACCCTTTAGGTGTTTCACACGAATAGCAGCAAAGTGAAGGAGAAAATTCACAATCTTCATTTTTTACACTTACATGTTCTTGTAGACCCAATTTTTGAATTTTTACAAGGGGTAAAAGAACAAAATTTTTAATTGTATTTGTAGCCCAATTTCTCTCGAGTAAGCACATACCTCATATGTCCATGTAAAGTGCTCGGCGGGCGCAGTAGAGGGCTCAGAAGGGAAGGGATTTTGGAGAGTAGGTTTTTCTGAAATGGTTTTTGGGGGGCATGTTACCTTTAGGAAGCCCTTATGGTGCCAGAACAGCAAAAAAAAAAAACCCACATGGCATACCATTTTGGAAACTAGACCCCTCGGGGAATGTAACATGGGATAAAGTGAACCTTAATACCCCACAGGTGTTTCACGACTTTTGCAAATGTAAAAAAAAAAAAAAAATTTATACCTAAAATGCTTGTTTTCCCCCAATTTTTTTTTTTTTTTAAAAAGGGTAATAGCAGAAAATACCCCTAAAAATTTGAAGCCCAATTTCTCCCGATTCAGAAAACACCCCATATGGGGGTGAAAAGTGCTCTGCTGGCGCACTACAGGTCTCAGAAGAGAAGGAGTCACATTTGGCTTTTTGAAAGCAAATTTTGCTCTGGGGGCATGCCGCATTTAGGAAGCCCCTATGGTGCCACGACAGCAAAAAAAAAAACACATGGCATACCATTTTGGAAACTAGACCCCTCGGGGAACGTAACAAGGGGTTAAGTGAACCTTTATACCCCACAGGTGTTTCACGACTTTTGCATATGTAAAAAAAAATTATTTTTTTTACCTAAAATGCTTGTTTTCGCAAAAATTTTACATTTTTAAAAAGGGTTAAAGCAGAAAATACCCCCCAAAATTTGTAACACAATTTCTCCCGAGTACGGCGATACCCCATATGTGACCCTAAACTGTTGCCTTGAAATACGACAGGGCTCCAAAGTGAGAGCGCCATGCGCATTTGAGGCCTAAATTAGGGATTGCATAGGGGTGGACATAGGGGTATTCTACGCCAGTGATTCCCAAACAGGTTGCCTCCAGCTGTTGCAAAACTCCCAGCATGCCTGGACAGTCAACGGCTGTCCGACAATACTGGGAGTTGTTTTGCAACAGCTGGAGGGTCCGTTCTGGAAACAGTGGCGTACCAGACGTTTTTCATTTTTATTGGGGAGGGGAGGGGGGCTGTATAGGGGTATGTGTATACGTAGTGTTTTTTACTTTTTATTTTATTTTGTGTTAGTGTAGTGTAGTGTTTTTAGGGTACAGTCGCACGGGCGGGGGTTCACAGTAGTTTCTCGCTGGCAATTTGAGCTGCAGCAGAAAGTTTGCGGCAGCTCAAATTTGCAGCCAGATACTTACTGTAATCCTCCGCCCATGTGAGTGTACCCTGTACATTCACATTGGGGTGGGGGGAGAAACATCCAGCTGTTGCATAACTACAACTCCCAGCATGCCGGTTGGCTGTCGGTGACTGCTGAGAGTTGCAGTTTTGCAACAACTGTAGGCACACTGGTTATGTATCACTGAGTTTGTGACCTAACTCAGTGTTTAACAACCAGTGTGCCTCCAGCTGTTGCAAAACTACAACTCCCAGCATGTACGGTGCATGGTGTACGGTGACTGCTGAGAGTTGTAGTTTGCAACAGCTGGAGGCACACCGGTCGTGAAACACTGAGTTAGGTAAAAAAAAACTCTGAGTTTCACAACCAGTGTGCCTTCAGCTGTTGCAAAACTACAACTCTCAGCAGTCACCGACAGCCAAGCTGGCAGGCATGCTGGGAGTTGTAGTTATGCAACCAGCAGATGCACCACTACAACTCCCAGCATGCACTTTAGCTGTTTGTGCAAGCTGGGAGTTGTAGTTATACAACAGCTGAAGGTACACTTTTCCATAGAAAGAATGTGCCTCCAGCTGTTGCAAAACCATAAGTCCCAGCATGCCCATAAGGGAATGCTGGGAGTTGTGGTGGTCTGCCTCCTGCTGTTGCATAACTACAGCTCCCAGCATGCCCTTTTTGCATGCTGGGAGCTGTTGCTAAGCAACAGCAGGAGGCTGTCACTCACCTCCAACGATCCAGACGCTGCAGGTCAGTCCCGCCGCCGCTGCTCCTGGGGCCCCGATCCCAACATTAACGCCAGGGATCGGGGTCCCCAGCACCCGGGGTGCACGTCCTGCACCCGCTCACGTCCTCCAGAAGAGGGGCGGAGCGGGTGCAGGAGTGACACCCGCAGCAGGTGCCCTGATTGGTCGGCCGGTAATCCGGCCGACGAATCAGGGCGATCGTGAGGTGGCACCAGTGCCACCTCACCCCTGCAGGCTCTGGCCAGTAATTCCGGCTCTACTGGCTCTGGCCAGTAATTCCGGGTCATCGGGTCACTGGAGACCCGATTGACCCGGAATCGCCGCAGATCGCTGGACTGAATTGTCCAGCGATCTGCGGCGATCGCCGACATGGGGGGGCATAATGACCCCCCTGGGCGATATGCCCCGATGCCTGCTGAACGATTTCAGCAGGCATCCGGCTCCGGTCCCCAACCGGCTAGCGGTGGGGGCCGGAATTCCCACGGGCGTATGGATACGCCCTCGGACTCGGGATGCAGGGCGTATCCATACGCCCTATGTCCTGAAGAGGTTAATTAGTCCCCTTAGCGGACTTTTAGGAGGAATCAGTAGATTCCTCATCCAGATCAAGAGAATTCCATAGAACTCCATTGATCTGTGTGCTCTGCTCTCAATTGATAAAGCCTGGTTCAGCCAGGCTCTATCAATCTCAGAGCCAGAGCAGATGGGGGCTTCCGGCTACCTCCACAGTGAACCGCTCCCCGCACTTAAACCTCCTTTTAGACGCCGCTGTCAGCTTTGACAGCAGCGATCTAAAGGATTATTATATGGCCGTGGCGATCAGATCGGCGAGCAACTATTAACGGCGGCCTCCAGCTACTGGAATCAGATGGGAGTCAGCCGGCTCGTCCTTAGATGTCATCCGGTTAAGGACACAACCTTTTTTTTCTGCAAATCTGACCTTTGTTACTTTAAGCATTAATAACTCTGGGATGCTTTTACTTATCATTCTGATTCAGAGATTGTTTTTTTCGTCATACCAGTGGGATGTAAGTGCTCACTTCACCTCTTATATTCCGTGAGGGGTGTAGTTTCCAAAATGGGGTCCCATGTCGATTTTTTTCTGTAGTTTTTTATTTTTGGCGTTTTTGTCAGAACCACTGCAACTATCAATCACCCCTGTGCAAGGCACCCTGTTTGGGAATCACTGGCGTAGAATACCCCTATGTCCACCCCTATGCAAGTCCCTAATTTAGGCTTCAAATGGGCATGGCGCTCTCACTTTGGAGCCCTGTCGTATTTTAAGGCAACAGTTTAGGGTCACATATGGGGTATCGCCGTACTCGGGAGAAATTGTGTTACAAATTTTGGGGGGTGTTTTCTGCTATTACCCTTTTTAAAAATGTAAAACATTTTTATTTACATATGCAAAAGTCGTGAAACACCTGTGGGGTATTAAGGTTAACTTTACCCCTTGTTACGTTCCCCGAGGGGTCTAGTTTCCAAAATGGTATGCCATGTGTTTTTTTTTTGCTGTTCTGGCACCATAGGGGCTTCCTAAAGGTGACATGCCCCCCAAAAACCATTTGTTGCTCCTTCCTTTCTGAGCCCTCTACTGCGCCCGCCGAACAATTAACATAGACATATGAGGTATGTGCTTACTCGAGAGAAATTGGGTTTCAAATACCAGTAAAAATTTTCTCCTTTTTACCCCTTGTAAAAATTCAAAAATTGGGTCTACAAGAACATGCAAATGTAAAAAAATGAAGATTTTGAATTTTCTCCTTTACTTTGCTGCTATTCTGTGAAACACCTAAAGGGTTAAAATACTTACTGAATGTCATTTTGAATACTTTGGGGGGGGGTGCAGTTTTTATAATGGGGTCATTTATGGGGTATTTCTAATATGAAGACCCTTCAAATCCACTTCAAAACTGAACTGGTCACTGAAAAATAGTGAGTTTGAAAATTTTGTTAAAAATTTGAAAATTGCTGCTGAACTTTGAAGCCCTCTGGTGTCTTCCAAAAGTAAAAACTCATAAATTTTATGATGCAAACATAAAGTAGACATATTGTATTTGTGAATAAAAATAACATTTATTTGGAATATCCATTTTTCTTACAAGCAGAGAGCTTCAACGTTAGAAAAATGCAAAATGTAAATTTTTTTCATCAAATTTTGGAATTTTTCACCAAGAAAGGATGCAATTTACCACAAAAAATTACCACTATGTTAAAGTAGAATATGTCACGAAAAAAAAATCTCGGAATCAGAATGATATGTAAAAGCATCCCAGAGTTATTAATGTTTAAAGTGACAGTGGTCAGATGTTCAAAAAACGCTCTGGTCCTAAGGTGTAAAATGGCTGGGTCCTTAAGGGGTTAATGTACATGGTGCGCTCTCACTCCTGAGCCATGTTGTGCGCCCGCAGAGCATTTAATGGTAATTCTGTTTTCGGGAGAAATTGTGTTACACATTTTGGGGGTCTTTTTCTCATGTTAGCACTTGTGAAAAGAAAAAATATGGGGCAACACCAGCATGTTAGTGTAAAAAATTTAATTTTTTACACTAACATGCTGGTGTAACTCCCAATTTTTCCTTTTATAAGGTGTAAAAGAAGAAAAAGACCCCCAAAATTTTTAACACACAATTTTTCCCGAGTAAGGAAATACCCCATATGTGGCCCTAAACTGTTGCCTTGAAATACGACAGGGCTTCAGAGTGAGAGAGCACATGCGCATTTGAGGCCTGGATTAGGGATTTGCATAGGGGCGGACCCAGATGCAAGCATGGTGTTTACCTCCTCCACCAAAATTACCCTACAGCAGTGTTTCCCAAACAGAGTGCCTCTAGCTGTTGCAAAACTGCCAGTCCAGGGGTGTGGAAATAAAAAAAAAAAACTACTTGTCCAAGGGACTAAAGCGGAACACAATCTACTTGTCCCTCAAGAAAATCCACTTGTCCTGGTAGATAAAAAAATTTCAACCAAAATAGTACGATCCACCCCACTAGACCACCAGGGATGGATATAAGATCCCTTTAGACACTGCTGTCAACTTTAACAGCGGTGATCTAATGGTTTAATAGCGGCCACAGCGATCACAGCATGCCAGGCTATTAGCAGCGGGAGAGCTGTAGCTCGCGCCTTTTACACCCGAGGCAAGCCCAGAAAATTTCGCCCCCCCCCCCCCCCCCCCATCTGACCCCTATGACTCCAATTTTTCCATATACAGGGATGTATGAGGGTAATCTTATGTGCCGTGATCTGTAGTTTTTATCGGAACCATTTATTATCAGAACTTTTATCAGGAAAGGGGCTTATTCACATATATACGCACTTTTTAAAATATTTTAATCACTATTTTTCAGTCTTCATAGGGACTTATATATGGAGTCTTTTGATTGGAAACCACTGAACAACGCTGTTACTGGGGGGTGTTCTGCTTCTCCAGTTTGTGTGGTGCATTTTATTTACTCTAATTTATTTGTCAGAAAATGCTGGAAGTTGCATTTAGTTACTAGATAACTACAACACCCAGCATGCCCTGATACAGCCTATGGTTGTGTGGGTGTTGCAGCATGTTGCACTGTATAGTAGTACAGTTAAGTTTATTGTGTAACATGCTGGGAGTTGTAGTTTTGGGTTGTGTCAGCTGCAGAGCCATAGGCTGTGTCAAGGAATACAGGGAATTGCAGTTAGTAACTACAACACCCAGCATGCCCTGATGCAGCCTATGGCTCTGCAGCTGACCTGAACCAAAACTACAACTCCCAGCATGTTGCACTTTATAGTTCTACAGTTTAGGTTATGGTGCAACATGCTGGAAGTTGTAGTTTTGGTTCCGGTGTGTTTGCGTGCATCCGTGGGGCTCTTGGTCGTCGGGCGAGTATGAAGGGGGTGGGATTCTGGGGGTGCAATTTAGTGCGGGTAGCCAGAAACCACTAAAAATAAATAAAAAAATTAGCACAACTGGCAGCAGCACTTGTCAGTCCGCCCCTGTACAAAACATACATGCATACACACATCATACATACACATATACCGGTCACTGCCCCCTATATTATACATTACATACATACATCATGCATACAGACACGTCATACATACATACACCCGCCGCTGCCCCCAATCATACATTACATACACACACATCACACACAGACAGACATCATACACACATCACACACAGAGAGACATCCTACAGAAGAGGGAGGGGGGGGGTAACTTTGCCTATACCAATGGGGAATTGCCTATACCAATGGGGAATACCAATTTTATTCAGTACAGTATGGGGGTATTATCCAGTTATTGTGTGGTGGTATATATTTACTCCTTGTATACCAGTATTATTGGTCATGGAAATTTACCTACGTTTAAGTGTTTCTTACATATATAAATTTTAGTTTATTGTGTGTGGGATTTAGGTGGAATAGGGACGTGGCAGAAGATTGACGAGCTGCAGAGACTAGCAGGGGCCCTTGCCTTTTTTTGGTCCGGGAGCCCCGAGTGTTGTCAGTCCGCCCCTGGCAGATATTAGTTGGCACCTTGTACGAAAAGACGTTATGTCTCATTAACTCTTATGTTCTTACTGATTCCCCTCTTCTCTTTTTTCAGGCCCTGTGTGACACTGTTGCGCCCCTGACTTATGACTATCTGATTTGGGCTGGAGATGTCAACTTGGTATACAATGGTAAGCTAGACCGTTCTAACACTGCCCCGTTGCGCAGGTCAGGGGCGCAGCAGCAACTTTTAGCTTCTCTTTTCACTGAGCACTCTTTGGTTGATGTGTGGCGAGAGCATAATGGAAATGCCCGTGGTTATTCATACAACTCTCCTGCCCAGGGTCACTTCACCAGAATAGACTGGATTCTTAAGAATACCCATATTCTGCCCTTATTATTATATGCTCGTCATATTCCATCTGCTTGGTTCGATCATGACTTGGTTGTAGTAGCCTTTAATTTCATGTCTGCTCTTGCATATCCATTCTGGTCGCTTCTGACAATGCCTAGAGTGAAACAAGAAAAAGAAGGAGCGCTCCATGGTGTAATATCGCCAAATCAATGTAAGACACTAGGTGGAAAATAGTGCTTACCAAAACAAGTTATGCATGGGCCAGCACAACTTGGGTGAGAGTATGTGACAGTGGTCCACTGCTGCCATTCCACCAGTGTAGCAATGCAAAGCAAAAACCTCCAAGGAACGTGGAGTTCAGGCCCTGAAGGACCAGGCAGGGTAGAAGCAGTAAAACATTTATTCCCAGTGACCAACGCGTTTTGCGCATGTGCGCTTCATCAGGCAAGTGAAAACAAGGACTTAAGGAGGATCTCGGTTCTTACTTTACGGCAAATGTCACCCCTGACTCTGATCCTAAATGGATCTGGTTAGCAAATAAATCTTTTATCAGAGGTCGAATAATCTTCTTAGCAAGTGGGATCAAGCATGATCGGACCAAGACTCAACAGGCACTAGAGGCTAGGCTTCAACGGTTGACATATGCACACCAACAGGACCCCTCCGCTTATCTTTTTAGGGAACTGCAGGGCACCAGGATCCAGTTTGATGCACTTCAATCTACTGTAGTTGAGAAAGCTTTGTAGTGGACTAAAGCAACTTACTATAAGTTCGCTATCAAACCTGATCGCCTTTTGACGTCTATGTTACGGAAAACGACATCATTCAATAGAGTGCATAGCCTCCAGCTGCATCCTGGGGTCCGCTCCTCTCATCCTAATCGAATATACTCTGCTTTCCATGCCTTTTATACGGATCTACAGTATATACTGACCCTTCTCGCCCTCCTTCTTTTCCGACTAATCTTTCTAGCTTTCTATCATCTATCAACTTTCCCCCTGATACTGGAGAGGTACTGAATGCCCCCTTCACCCGAGGAGATAACATCAGCTATTTCTAGACTTAAATTGAGCTCACGGCCACCTACTATAAAAAATGTATCTATTTACTTGTTCCTTACCTCGTTACTCTTTTCAATTCCCTTGTGTCCCCCACCCCCCTTCCTCAGTTTTTGGATGCACTGATAACAGTTTTACCTAAACCCAATAAAGATCACCTGCACACAGCTAACTATCGTCCCATAACACTTCAAAATATAGATTCCAAGTTGTTAACCTCTATTTTGGCCACTCGCTTAAACAGATACTTGCCAGCTTTGATAGACTTGGATCAGGTCGGTTTTGTACCAGGCCACAAGCTCCTGATAATATTAGAAAGGTTCTTAACCTGATCCACTGGTCGAATTCTAATGCTGTCCCTTTAACGGTACTGTCATTAGATATAGAGAAAGCATTTGACAGTGTATCCTGGCAGTATCTGTTTGCGGTGCTCACAAAATTAGTTTTTTTGGGGGCTTTTGTACAAATCCTGAAACATATTTACTCTTCCCCCGACAGCCTTTTTAAAATTGCCATCTACATGTCCTCAACCTCTGGAGATTTGGCGGGGCACTCACCAGGGGTGTCCCCTAATGCCGGCATTGTTTGCTCTGGTGATGGAGCCCCTAGCAGCATTGATAAGAACACATCCAGATATTAAGGGGGTATCGATAGCCTCTATGGAATATAAGGTAAGTTTTTTGGCAGATGACCTTCTCTTGACATTGACTGAACCTCTGGTGTCCCTTCCGAATCTTTTTTGCGGTCCTAACAGATTTTACTACTAGTTAGGCTTTAAAAATTAATGTAACTAAATCAGAAATTCTACATTGTAACTCACCAACATCACTACAACACCTTATCTCCGTCAATTTTGGTTTCAGAGATTACACCTTTGGGCTCCCTTATCTGGGCATTAGACTTACCCCCTCTTTCCACTCCCTATATCAAAGTAACTATACTCCCATTTTCAACTCCATAAGAATGGACTTAGCGAAATGGAATTTTCCTTACCTATCCTGGTTGGGTAGGGTCAATGAGGGACATTTATCAATGTTTGCTTATGTATTCTTTTTTTTAGTAATTTTTTCCTTCCTTTTTTTTTTTACTTATTTGTGAAAACAACTGGTTTCAGCCTGTTGATAATTTTCTTTCACGTAAGCAATTTTTCCTTTTTTACTTTGGTAGTAGCTTTTTCTGCTCCATGTTTGAGCTGGAGTAAATTTAGTAAATTTTTAACCCTGTTGCGACTTTTTTTTGCGTAGTTGCGACTGTCGCAGTTAATAAATACCCGACTACCCGTAGTCCATTTTAAAATTATTACTACGTAGTAAATTTTTGGAAAACTTGCATTTCTCGCTTTCCAGTCAAAATGTCGCACGAAAAATCGCGTAGCCGCAGTTGCGACAATTTTGCGACTATTATAGTAAAGAAAACCTGACTAAACCCGTTGATAAATGTCCATAAATGTGATTTAAATGGTTATTTTACCCTGCCTCCTATACATCTTCCGTACCCTCCCAATCCCTATAGTTAAGTCAGATCTTTTATCCTTGCAAAAAGACGTCCTGGCCTATATTTGGGCCCATAAGAAACCTTGCATAGCCAAATCAGTGATGTATTTTAATAGGAAACTGGGGGGATTATCAGTTCCAAACTTTTTTAAATATTATGCATCCCGTATAGCCCAACTGGCCCTTATTAACGTCCCCTCGGGGGTCCCTAAATGGGTGTTCTTAGAGAACTCCTTATTAACTCCACACTCCTATGTAGCATTTATGTGGTCTTCCTGCCCGATATCCACACTGTTACCCTCTTCGGCCCTTGTGACCTTGTATTCGTTATCTCTCTGACGTCAGGTTTTCCCTTCTGTCTCCTGTTTCACCTCTGCTGCTTATCCTGTCTAACCCTCTATTTTCCCCTGGCCTCATGGTCTCACCAAATTATATGATTTCTTGATAGGAGGATGATTACCTACACTTACCTTATTTAGGTTGTCCCGTTCTATTCCTAGCTCTGAGCTATTTAGGGCACGTCAGATTTTTTCTTTTCTTCAGTCCCATGAAGCGAGGTTACAAGATTTTAAACCCACTTTTTTTAAGCGTGTTCTATCTACACTCCCCATCTCCCGGGCCTCTTGTCTAGGCTATATTCTCATATTAACGCTCTGCTTTCTAATCTGAAACTGAAGTATATGTGCAATTGGGAAGGTGATCAACATACTTTTATGTCACTTTCTCAGTGGCATGATAGCTGCACAGTTCTAGCTCTCAAAGTACTTCATAGAACTTATTTGATCCCTGTTAGACTGCATGCCATCTATATTACGGTTTCAACATTATGTTTTTGTGGCTGTGGCATGTTGGGGACGATGTACCACGTATGGTGGTCATGTCCGGTTGTTTCAACCTTAGCCCAAATTTTAGACCTACTTAATTCCACCTTACCCACACATGTCCCGAGGACACCTGCCTACTGTCTTCTCGGCTGTAAACCCATTAGAATGAGGTATAAAATTTTACGCCTGTCTCAATTCATACTTCTGGCAGCCAGGATTCATATTGCTTCTCAATGGAAACAGACAGTTTTACGTTTCAGAGATGTGTTATCTACAGAAGAGTTAATCTTATTATGCTTTATTAAAAACTCACGGCTATTAGGGAGGATGCGGTGGACCCCTTTAACGATGTATGGGAACCGTGGCTGATGTCTCCTCACTACCCAGATATGACTCATTGTCTGTCCCTATATTAAGGGGTGGGTTTCTCTCATTTTCTTTACTTACTGTTGGGGTCAACAGGAATGTATCATATCTAATTATGCTCTATTGTGTTTTTCGACAATAATTTGTCAGTCTCTCAGGAACTTTATCATATCGCTGTCCTTCATATGTGTACCTGTATTTTGTTGATGTTCTTTTGGTCCTAGGGCCATTATTGTTTACTTTGGAAGCTGTAATTGTCTATTGTTTCTCTGCCTTAATAAAAGCTTCATGGTGTGACCGTTAAAATATACAAACCCTAAACAAAAATGGTGTAGGGGTGTAGATTAATTAAAAAAAGAACTCTTACCTTCCTCGCTCCTGCGTGGCTTCCAGTATAATGGAGCTCAGCAGCCTGCTGTCCGGCACTTTCATGTTGAATGATGTGATATCACACACCCGCTCATCTAAATAGCGACCACATCAATGTTAGGCCTCAGCCAATGATTGGCTGAGTTGGCATGGGACATCACATCCCCAAACTACTCCTTTTAAATGGATATTCTTCTCTGCCTCTGAGGCCAGGTTCACATGGCAGAATGTCCGCACGGAAACTCTCCATACAGACATTTTGCAAACTGCGGCACTAAGACCGCTTGGAAATGCGCCTTCTCAGTAGACAGTAATGCTTCTCAGTGCGGACTCTGCAGAAATATTTAATATTTTTAATGTTTTGCAGATGCCAGAATCAGGATTTCAGTGCCAGAAATTCTGCCTTCTGCACAATGCAACAGAATCCCATTGAAATCAATGGGACACTACTGCTTCAGAACTTCTGCCGTGTGAACATAGCCTTACATTAAATTCAGACTCTTCGCATTGGGGTCCCCCTGTTGTAAATCTTTTATTGCTTCAACTTCTTGTTTCATTAGGTTTTGTTTACTCTTATATTGATTTACTTTCCTAATCTCATTCTTCACCACATGTTTAAAGGAGTTCATTTTAACACCTACTTCATTTCTGGGGAAGAAGGTTGATCTCTTTTATAGTGCTTATAGGTTTCTAATGTACTTTTCAATTCCAATATAAATTTCAAATTTATCCAAATGTTGTCTGGGGTGAAATCTGAAGCCCTTATTAAAAAGAGATTTTGCTCGTTAGTTACAGGGGTTAGCCACTTTCGGCTTTTATATTCACTTTCTTTTTTTTCATATTCCAAACTTTATTGAAAAAAATTGAAATAAGGGATACAAAAAAGCAAATAACTGAGGGTACGGATCGAGGGATATAAACTTAAGGACCGGGGTTTTTCCGTTTTTGCATTTTCGTTTTTTGCTCCTTGCCTTTAAAAAATCATAACTCTTTCAATTTTGCACCTAAAAATCCATATGACGGCTTATTTTTTGCGCCACCAATTCTACTTTGTAATGACGTCAGTCATTTTGCCCAAAAATCTACGGTGAAACGGAAAAAAAAATCATTGTGCAACAAAATTGAAAAAAACCCGCTGTTTTGTAAATTTTGGGGGCTTTCGTTTTTACGTAGTAAATAAAGTAATTCGGACATTTCCGCACGCGGTGATACCATATATGTTTATTTTTATTTACACTGTGTTTTTTTTTTATTGGAAAAGGGGGGTGATTCAAACTTTTAATAGGGGAGGAGTTAAATGATCTTTATTCACTTTTTTTTTTCACTTTTTTTTTTGCAGTGTTATAGGTCCCATAGGGACCTATAACACTGCACACACTGATCTTCATCATTGATCACTGGTTTCTCATAAGAAACCAGTGATCAACGATTCTGCCGCATGCCTGGATCTCAGGCACTGAGCAGTCATTCGGCGATCGGACAGTGAGGAGGCAGGAAGGGCCCCTCCCGCTGTCCTGTCAGCTGTTCAGGATGCCGCGATTTGCCGCGGCTATCCCGAACAGCCCGACTGAGCTAGCCGGCAACTTTCACTTTTAGCCGCGCGGCTCAGCTCTGAGCGCGCGGCTAAAGGGTTAATAGCGCGCGTCGCCGCGATCGGCGCTGCGCGCTATTAGAGGGGGGTCCCGGCTTCACTATGACGCCGGGCCCGCCGTGATATGACGCGGGGTTAAACACAACAATCAATATCATAATGGAGGCAGTATGAGCGCAATAGAGTATCATGAAACATCATGTAACATAGAGCATACAAATAGAAACAATGGGGGACATGTATCATTATGTGTCTATTGTACACACAGTTCTACCCCTTTACACTGCTGTCTAATTTACACTCTTGCTCAAGATTTACTAAGGTTGTGCACGTCCTTTGATACATTTTGTGCAAATATAGAAATGCCCCCCCTCGCTCTACCGTGCACTCCTTCTCTACCTCACACGGTACACTGCTCACTGCTCATAGCTAGAAGTGCTGGAGCAGCAGTGTGCGCCGAAGAAAACTCTGCATAATAGTAAAATCATAAATCTGTATAAAGTACACAGAGGGGGAGATTCTCAAAGGATTTTGCGCCAAAAAATAAAATAAAAAATCAATGTTTGCGTGAAAAGTATCACCACATGTTTAAAGAGCTTTGTGCCGCGGTTTACACTGTTCACGTCAGTTTTGTAAAAGTGGGCGTGTCCACGTATATTTTCTGCTTTACATGATATTTATACGTGTGGTGAGAGTCCAGTTTACATAAAACATTTCACACCAGCTTTTTGATAGTGTAGAAATCTCAGAAATGGTTGTAGTTTTATCGTTTTTTTTGTTTTTGCGCGCGGAATTTGGGGAGAAAGAAGTGAAGGGTTTTCAGCCATTTCCACAAATTGCGCGCGAAAACGATGTTGGGCGGAATTTTTTTTTACCATTGACTTCTATTGATTTCTGATATGGGATTCCGCTTGAAGAATGAACATGCTCATTCTTCAAGCGGAACGGAATTCAGCGTCGGAATTCCACTAGCAGAATTTCCGCAGTGTGAACAAGACAGCGGAAAAAAACATTAAAGTCAATGGGCAGAGGAGATGTGAATTAGTTTGGAGCGGAGAATTCAAGAGGAATTACTCAAGTAAATTCCTCTTGAATTACTCTGTGTGAACGCACTCTCCCCCAGAATGTCTGGGTTTAAAAAAATATGTAATTTTGCTGAACAATCTGTCCCCTTACCTCTATATCTGTGTTTACCAACCAGAATGCCTCCAAGTGTTGCAAAACTTGGCATGCTGGGAGTTGTAGTTTTGCAAAAGCAGAAATTAGTGTGCGACATGGGTATACAGCAGAGCTGAATGTGTGATTATATGTAAACATGACCACGCACATACTCAACTCTGCTACATACACCTTATCACACTCAGCTCTGCTACATACACACATTCACACACTCAACTCTGCTACATAAACACACACACTCACCTCTGCTACATACACACATAACATACTCAACTCTGCTACATACACACATAACATACTGAGCTTTGCTACATACACACATAACATACTCAGCTCTGCTACATACACACATAACATACTCAGCGCTGCTACATACACACATAACACACTCACCTCTGCTACATACACACATAACAAACTCACCTCTGCTACATACACACATAACACACTCAGCTCTGCTACATACACACATAACACACTCAGCACTCCTACATACACACATAACATACTCACCTCTGCTACATACACACATAACATACTCACCTCTGCTACATACACACATAACATACTCACCTCTACTACATACACACATAACACACTCGCCTCTGCTACATACACACATAACATACTCACCTCTGCTACATACACACATAGCATACTCACCTCTACTGCATACACACATAACACACTCGCCTCTGCTACATACACACATAACATACTGAGCTTTGCTACATACACACATAACATACTCACCTCTGCTACATACACACATAACACACTCACCTCTGCTACATACACACATAACACACTCAGCTCTGCTACATACACACATAACACACTCAGCTCTGCTACATACACACATAACATACTCAGCACTGCTACATACACACATAACATACTCACCTCTGCTACATACACACATAACACACTCAGCTCTGCTACATACACACATAACATACTCACCTCTGCTACATACACACATAACACACTCACCTTTGCTACATACACACATAACATACTCACCTCTGCTACATACACACATAACACACTCACCTCTGCTACATACACACATAACATACTCACCACTGCTACATACACACATAACATACTCAGCGCTGCTACATACACACATAACATACTCACCTCTACTACATACACACATAACACACTCACCACTGCTACATACACACATAACATACTCACCTCTGCTACATACACACATAACATACTCACCACTGCTACATACACACATAACATACTCACCTCTGCTACATACACACATAACATACTCACCTCTGCTACATACACACATAACACACTCACCTCTGCTACATACACACATAACATACTCACCACTGCTACATACACACATAACATACTCACCTCTGCTACATACACACATAACATACTCACCACTGCTACATACACACTATCACACATATGCATAGACCTAACAGCTGTACCTCCTTCTCCCTCCCTGCACATTACAGTGGTATATTCTTAGCTGTGGTCACCATGGTTACATTACACAGCTGCAATCTCCTGCACTCATCAAGAACAGCGGGAAGTTTGAATTTGACACAGTGTGAAGTCTGAACTGTGTCGGGAAGTATTTCACCCGCACTATAACCCGGTGTATTATCAGGTGTATCCGGTTAGACTGCGGGTGAATGGGTGATCACAAGTGTCCATAATTATTACATTGTTATTAAAAGGTACATGGAAAGATTTTAAGTATCACAGATTTTAAGTATCACAGCCTAAATGATAGAAGAGGAAAGAGAACAAGATTAACGAAAATCAATAAAAGAAGCAAGGGGAGAAAGGAAGCAAAAAGCTACAATCTGGGGGGGGAGGATGGGAGGTATGTAGAAAGGGGAAAGAGAGGAGAAGGGGGGGGGCACCAACGCAGTCCTAAGGAGGAGGAGCAGGAGACGCTTGAGCACTGCAAGAAGTTGCAGCAGGGTTGCCCCACCATAATCACGATACACTGGTGAAGAGAGAAACTCCATCCAAGGGCGCCAATGAGCAAAGAAGCATCCGTTTTAGACTGAAAGTCTGCCATACATTCCAACATGCTTTGAATATAAAGAATTTCTCTAAACCAGTCCGCTATTGACTGGGGAGGAGGGAGACTTCTACTTAGCCGCTACTAAGAGTAAACAGACCAGACCCATTTTAAGGTAACATAGAGAGGAACAGTGCAGCAAGTGTGTTGGATAGGCCAACCCCAGCAACCCGTTGAACAACATCAAGGACCTTGGTCCAGAAGTCTGCCAAGAGGGGGCAATCTAATCAGACGTGGGTCAACGTACCACAGAGCGTGCAGCATCTCCAACACCGGTCCAAAACTGTGGGAGGGAAAATGTGCAAGAGAGATGAGACCCTTTACCAATGAGAAATTAGTTTAAAGTTAGTTACTGTAGCTTAACGGACACTGAAGACACAACAGTAGGGCCTTGTCCCAATCTGCCGCTGTGAAGGTGCAATTAAAGGAGTAGTTTACTGAAAAGTATCTTCAGTCCAGTATCTTTGTGCCTGGGCTGCACAACTGTAGCAGCACTACGGGGTAACAGAGGGAGGTGAGTTAAAGTTTGCAAGTTGTGAGTACTGGAACCGCACCATGGGGTCTGGTTCTGCAGTATATCTTCCAGGGTGGACAGCAAAGACTGAAGCACCTGAAAGAATATGAAAGAGCCGCCCAGGGGACAGAAAAGGAATGAAGAGTATTGCAGACCAAGACAGAAGTTCGGGTTATCCCTCAAGGGGGTCAGAGGACCATTAGGTTGGAACAGATGAGAATTAGCAAGGTAGCTGGAGGAGGCTCTCAGAACCATCTGTGCCACCATGGGCATGGTCACCAGGGAGGACCTCATCCAGAAGGAGGGACGGATCCAAGGAAGGCAATAAGCAAATATGGGGATTGTGTCGATTCCACCTGCACCCAAAGTTTAGTGCCGGCCGAATGGAACCTGTCCGATATCCTTGCAGCAACCTCTGCTTGATAGTAAGTGAGTGAGTTAGGGAGCCTCAAACCCCCACCAATTTTGGGCCTAGTTAGCGTGGATCGGGCAATCCTAGAAGGGGATTTCTTCCAGACATATTTGGTGAACAGTCTATTAAGTGATTTAAAAAAGGTAAGGGGGACAAAAATCGAGAGGGTCGGGAATAAGTAGAGGAGGCGAGGCAGTAGGTTCATCTTAAGCATCCAGGAGAAATCCTTACGATCCCACCTGTTATGATCCCACCTGTCTTAAATCTAGCCAGGAGCGAGGTCAAATTGAGGTCACAAATGTGTAACAGGTTGGAAAGTACCTGTACACCTAGATATTTCATAGAAAAGGACTGCCATGCAAAAGGAAATGGGCAGCGAAGAGCCTGCACTAAAGTTAGTGCAAGGGATATGTTTAGCGCTGAATATATTTTGAAATTACTATGATGGCAAAATTCCTCGATCTCCAAGAGCAGTGCCGGAAGAGATATCTCAGACTAAGAGACATACAACAGTAAATCATCGGCAAATGCTTTTAGGTGAAGGTCTCCCAACTGCACACCCATCGCATTATTGGACCTGATCGCCTGCATCAGATGTTCCATGACAAGGGCAAAAAATAAAGAGGACAGGGGGAAGCGCTGTCATGTGCCATTGTGAATAAACAAGGGCTCCGATAACAGGGCGCCATTTAACCGTAGTCGGGCTGTCGGACAGTTGTACGGAGCGAAGATACTTTGCTACATAGTACTGCCCAACCCAATCCAGGTCAGCACCACCACCATGAATTCCTAGTCCACCTGGTAAAAATCCTTCTCTGTATCTAAAGATAGACACATACAAGGCTTATCGTGGCGCTAGGCTTGAAGGATCAGAGAGAAAGTCTTAAAGGAGTACTCTGGAGCAAAATATTTATTGCACATTGTAAAGCTCGCCCAAAGTTATATAATATCCTAAATTACCTCCGTTGCGCTAACTGCACGCATATACGACTTTTCGGAAAACCGGAAGTGCAGCCAGTATCTCACAATTATGAATTTCGTTCCCCAGTATTCGGCCTGCCGCGGCCATCTTCGTAACGAAACGTCATCACTGTAAAGGTCCTTCCCCGCTCCCATGTTTTACATATTCATATATTCCTCGTTTGCACAGCCGTCATTGGCTGGACTGCGCAAACAACTCTGAATGCCTCCCGCCTATCACATGAAGCTGAGCGCGCCGACGCACTCAGCATTTCCCCGGGACCGAACATGTGACCACTCCTGGCCAATTATATCCTGGTTAGTTACGCTGCCGTAACTAACAGGGATATTCTTCAAACAAGTTACACATGATTTCAATGTGTAACGTTTCAAAGGGGCGGGTTTAATATAATGACTAGGGAGGGGAAAGGATGAGGTAGAGGAGGGGGTGAGAAGGACTGAAGCACGGAGGGACTGGAAGCTGGAGCAAGGCAGCATGGGGGATGACGATTTTTACGTCATCCTCCACACCACCATAACCCGGAAGAACTGGGAAATTTGCGGTGCTGCCACGGGAAAACGGCCAGACCGACTTCTGAAAGGAGAACATTGATAGAAAGGTACAGCCGCGGGGAACATTTTGGGCTAAAAGAATTGTGCACCATAGTACTCCTTTAAGCGTGTTGTCACCTGCTCCTCTGGCTGGGACAAATCCCACCTGATCCGGGTGGACTAGGTGGCCAAGGAGGGGAGCCAAACTCTGAGCAATCAGCTGTGCAAACAATTTGGCGTTGGTGTTAATAAGCGAGATGTTCTGACACAGGTTTGGATCCTTGCCTTCCTTTGGGATGACAGTGATAAATGCAGGGGGACAGGTCCGGGTATACTTCGCCATATGCCCATCAGGGCCAAGGGATTTACCAGATGGCAAGGCAGATATAACCATGGAAAGCTCCCCTTGGATGAATGGGACGTCCTGGTCCAAGAGCGACTGGGGCGAAAGCGAGGGGAGGACTGTAAGCTGCAAGAAATCTCGGAGATAAGGAGACAAATAGGGGGTTTCACTGTAGTGGAAAAAAGGTTATAAAGAGAGGAGTAGTATTCCCAAAAACTGGCAAGGATATGGGAAGTAAGGTTAACCAGCTGCTCCGAGGAGGATTTGACATAAGGGATGAAAAGAGCTGCCTGCTTGGGCCAACAGCCTACCTGCTTTATTCCTCCACTCGTAGTGCAGGCTTGAGCAGATCTGCCTGTACCTAGTGTATTTCTTGTCCAGCAATATCTGGAACGCCTTCTGGACGTGAAAAAGGTCAAAGAGAACATCCTCAGAGAGCTTTAATTTATGTAGTGACTCAAGAGTGTGTCAAGAATGGGTAAGAAGCTTGAGCAAGGCTCTCGTGACCTCCAGTTTACGCTGGGCACTGTGACTAATAAGGATTCCACGTAGAACGCAATTAAGAGCTTCCCAACGGGTCTGAGAAGAGGTAGAGTTTTTGACGTGTGTCTGAGTGAAGGTAGCTATGGCTTCCCTCAGGTCAGAAAGACACAACACATCTGAGTGCAAGGACTCGTTGAGTCTCCACATACATAGTTCATAAGGTTGAAAAAAGACCAGAGTGCATCAAGCTCAACCTATAACCCTAATGAGTCCCTACTGAGTTGATTCAGAGGAAGGCAAAAAACCCTCCTACTCAAGGTAAAAATCAGAATAGATCCCTGGATTAACCTTCTGTCCCTTTAGATCTAGAACCCATAACCTGTAATGTTATTATTATCCAAAAATGCATCCAGACCCCTTTTAACCCCTTAAGGAGGCAGCCCATTTGGGGCTTAAGGACGCAGACAATTTAATTTTAACGTTTTTGTTTTATCCTCCTCGCCTTCAAAAAATCATGACTCTTTTATATTTTCATCCACAGACTAGTATGAGGGCTTGTTTTTTGCGCGACCAGTTGTCCGTTGTAATGCCATCACTCACTTTACCATAAAATGTATGGCGCAACCAAAAAAAAACTATTTGTGTGGTGAAATTAAAAAGAAAACTTTTGGAAGGTTTGGAAGGTTTTTTCACGCCGTACAATTTATGGTAAAAGTGACATGTGTTCTTTTTTCTTTGGGTCAATACGATTAAAATGATACCCATGATAACATACTTTTCTATTACTGTTGCGCAAACTTTTTAACCAAATTAGTACGTTTAAAATCCCCCTATTTTGAAGACCTATAACTTTTTCATTTTTCCGTATAAGCGGCGGTATGAGGGCTCATTTTTTGCGCCATGATCTTTACTTTTATTGATACTATATTTGCTTATATACAACTTTTAATACATTTTTATACATTTTTTGGGGAATAAAATGTTATATAAAAGCATCTATTTTGGACTTTTTTTATTTTTTCGTTCACGCCGTTCACCAAACGGTATCATTAACATTTTATTTTAATAGTTCAGATATTTACGCATGCAACGATACCAAATATGTATATAAAATATTTTTTAACACTTTTTGGGGGTGAAATAGGGAAAATGGGACAATTTACGTTTTTATTGGGGGAGGGGGTTTTTCACATTTTTTTTTTTACTTTTTTTTACTCTTTTTATTTTTACACTTTAATAGTCCCCATAGGGGACTATTTATAGCAATCACTCGATTGCTAATACTGTTCAGTGCTATGTATAGGACACAGTGATCAGCATTATCGGTCATCTTCTGCTCTGGTCTGCGGGAAGGCATATCAGAGCAGAAGACGCCGGGAAGGCAGCGGAGCCAGGAGAGGGGACCTCCGTCTGCCGTTCTGGATGATCGGATCATTGCGGCAGCGCTGCGGGCGATCCGATCATCCATTTTAGTGACCGCGATGCTGCAGATGCCGTGATCTGTATTGATCACGGCATCTGAGGGGTTAATGGCGGACATCTGCGGGATCGCGGGTGTTCCCCATTATGGGCGGGTCTCTGGCTGCGATCAGCAGCCGGGACCTGCCGTGCATGATCCGGGCATCGTTCCAATGCTCGCGGTTATGCTTAGGACGTAAATGTAAGTCCTGGTGCGTTAAGTACTACCTCACCAGGATGTACATTTACGTCCTTCGTCGTTAAAGGGTTAAATTCTTTTACCGAGTTAACCATGACCACCTCCTCAAGCAGAGAATTCCACTGACTCACTGCTCCTACAGTAACGAACCCCCGTCTGTGCTGGTGTAGAACCCTTCTTTCCTCTAAACGTAGAGGATGCCCCCTTGTTATACAGTTGATACAGTCCTGGGTATAAACAGATCATGGGAGAGATCTCTGTAAGGTCTCCTGATATATTTATACATAGTTATTAGGTCTCCCCTAAGCCTTCTTTTTTCTAAACTAAATAACCCTAATTCTGATAATCTTTCTGGGTACTGTAGTTCTCCCATTCCCTGTATTACTCTAATTGCCTTGCATACTGGTGTCCAGTACAGTACACATTATTCTGTCTGGTCTGACTAGTGATTTGTACTCCAATTTTAAGGCAAGACAAGACGCTCATATTATGCTTATTAACTTCTTTTACTGACTCAGCAGCAACTAGATACTGTATGCATTAAAGTGATTTTTTTTTTTTACATATGTAATGCATATAAACATAGAATCTAGGGTGCAACCTAGTGTGTTGTATGACACAACCAAGCAGTCCACAGCGCAGGTTATAAAGGTAATAGGTATCCAGGTAACTTCCTCTTCTTTGCTGCTCAGCAGTTGTGTTCAGATAAGTGTTATTTTGCTCCTTAAAAAATTTATTCTATAAAAATTATAATATTAAATTTGTATCCAACTCTTATTAAATATCTTCCTTAATATTAATATCAATATATATATTTTTTATATATATTTTATACATATAATTGGTTTATTTATCTATTTTCCATTTTTCTTTTCCCCTGAATTTAATCTATATTTCCCCTTTTTCGTTCTGTTTATTATTGCCATACTTATTTCCTTTTTCTATATTATAATTTTCCTTTCTATACATTATCATTTGTTTTTGTATAAATTCCGGCTCATTCCCGGCATTTACTCCACTTCATTTGTATCTTATTATACTTACCGGACTTTCTCTGCATCTTCCGATATCCCCGACATCTTCTACCTTCTATTCCGACTCATCTCAAGCATTCATCTTCTTTCCCCGTCTTCTCCTTTTTCCTGCTGCGTCACAGCCGCCATCTTCGGTCTCGAGAGCTCGTCCGTTAGCTCACGCGAGAACCCTGGCAGAGAGGTGATCTCCTGTCATGTTATGGCGGGCTCTCTGTCACTCACCTCAGAGCGTCAGAGCTGTTACGCCGAGCACTCCGGGTCCCCGCTCCTCCCCGGAGCGCTCGCAGCGTTTACCTGCTCACAGCGCCCCGGTCAGACCCGCTGACCGGGAGCACTGCGATAGTGTCACTAGCAGGGATGCGATCCGTGATGCGGGACGCGCCCGCTCGCGGTTCGCGTCCCAGCCTGCTTACCAGACCCGTCCTCCATCTGTCCAGTCCCGGTGCGCGCGGCCCCGCTCCCTAGGGCGCGCGCGTGCCGGCTCTCTGCGATTTAAAGGGCCAGTGCACCGCTGATTGGCGCCTGGCCCAAATTAGTGTTTTCACCTGTGCACTGGTCTATATTACCTCACTTCCCCTTCCCTGTATTGCCGGATCTTGTTGCCATTGTGCCAGTGAAAGCGTTCTTTGTATGTCCCAAGCCAGTGTTCCAGACCTCCTGCCGTTGCCCCTGACTACGATCCTTGCTGCCTGCCCTGACCTTCTGCTACGTCCGACCTTGCTCTTGCCTAATCCCTTGCACCGCGCCTATCTCAGCAGTCAGTTGGGGTTGAGTCGCTATCGGGTGGAACGACCTGGGGGTTACCTGCCGCAGCAAGTCCATCCCGCTTTGCGGCAGGCTATGGTGAATACCAGTAACCCCTTAGACTCCGTTCCCCTGGTACGGCCCACGTCATCACCCCACTGACACAGAGGATCCACCACCAGTATCCTCTCAGTAACCGGATCCTGACAAGAGCCAGCCGCACCGCACTGTTACAGTCTCCATAGGAAAGGAAGTTTCTGAATTAATTTTGCTGCCACCTTGTGGCTTTAGTTTATATTACAGCATTGTAAATGTTTTTTATGTATTTCTTTCATATTTAATATTTATACAATATTAATTATTTATTCAATTAATTTATTAATTTACACTAATTATTTATTTAATTGTTATTAATTAATTGCTTTATATATATATATATATATATATATATATATATATATATAATTTCCTTAATTCAATTTCACAGTATATTTGTTATATATATTCCCATATATATTCCCATATATTGTCATTATGTCTGAGGAGAATAGAGGGATGAAGGATCTTTCACAGGATCACATCCAAGCCATGGTAGACAAATCAGTATCTAAATCCGTCCAATCTGCAATTTCTATTCTACAAGAGTCAATTACTAAATCCATTAACATGGCGTTACTACGCACCAATCCTCAGAATACTGGAGATTTACCTGCATTTACCGCATCTGACCAATATTGGTCTCCTAAAGAATCTGTTTCGGAACTGGTCAAGGGGCTGAAAGGTCCTGTCAAATCTAAACACAAAAAACGCCATACATCTGATGGCCCTTACTCCTCTAAAGTTAATAAACATTCCTCAGGATCCCGCCTTATTTCCACCAAATCTCAAAAAATTTATCCTAATTCTACCAGTGGCCCTAATCCGCCACACAGTTTACCCTCAGCCCGCGAGGAAGTCCAGACCACTAGGGCTAAGAAATCCGATTTTAGATCCAAACCTGACTCCTACAGAGACACTTCCTCCGATGAATCCATGGATTCAGATATTGAGGATGTGGAAGACATTTTTTATGTATCTGAGGAAAGTGGCACTGACCATGAGGACCCTGTGATACAGGACGACACCACTATGGGTGATTCTAATGATCCCTTCTTCGACCCCTCCCTAATTTATCACCCCCGCTCTGGAGAGTGGCTCCCTGATCCTAAAGTGGCAGAGTATTTGACCATCTGGGTCAATAAATCTTTAGATAAGGCTTCACAAAGCAAATTAAAATCAGAATGCCCTCGTCCCTCACTCCCCCATAATTCCTCAGCCACACCAGAATTAGATCCCCTCCTCACGAAATTTCTTTTTAAAACGGGTAAGAACCCCAAAAAGGAAGTAGATAGAAGCTTCAAAGCTTACCAGGACAAGCTTATGGATTTAATAGGACCCCATACTAAAATCCTAGATTTGGCCGAAATAGCTTGTAATACCAATAAACCAGTAGACACTGAAACCATTAAGGGTTGGGCTCAGAGAGCCAGTTGCCTATTTTGGTTGGCAATGCCAACTCGGCACTCTCTACTGAGAGAAAAAGATCTATATTAATGAAGATAGATCCTCAGTTGACCAACCTGGCCTCTACAGAACCTCCAAACCCTACCAAGGGCTTACTATTTGGGGGCCTATTTTCTTCTTTGAATAAGGCACAAATTTCTATGAAAAAAGTGTTTTCCCAAATATTTTTGGGAAGGCCGGAAGAGGACGGGGCCGCTCTTATGGCCGAATTTCCCAATATAGACCTCAATATAGAGGCACCTATTCTCAACCCTTACTTGCAGGACCCTCCTCTGTTCCCACACCTTTCTTCCCTTGGCCTTGGCATGCTCGAGGACAGAGAGGATTCCCTCGCTCCAGACCACCTACAGGTAAGCCTACCCCTGTATTCTTCCCCTCATATCCCATTGGGAGGAAGACTCCTACATTTTTCAAAAAATTGGAGTATGATTACATCCGACTCATGGATTTTAAACACTGTCATGGGTTATCAAATAGAGTTTGTTGTTCCTCCCGTCCAATTTTCTCTCCCACATCCTATTCAGTTTTCCCTGTCAGACAAGAACCTCATAGACTCAGAAGTAAAATTACTTTTTTTCAAAGAAAGCAATTATCCCTGTTCCCAAACATTCTACGGGTTTCCTGAGCAATCTCTTCTTAGTCAAAAAGAAAGATGGAGGTCACAGACCGGTCATCAATCTGAAAATTCTCAACAACTTAGTAGTATATCGTCATTTCAAAATGGAGGGTATTAACCTTCTAAGAGACATCTTATTAAAAGACGATTGGCTCATAAAAATAGACTTGAAGGTTGCTTATCTCACAGTCCCAGTTCGGCCTCTCATCAGCACCTTGGTGCTTCACAAAACTTCTCAAACCAGTAGTCGCTTCCCTCAGAAGTCACGGGGTTCGCCTTATAATATATCTCAACAACATTCTTCTCATGGCACATTCAAAAGATCTTCTATTACTCCACATGGAATGGACTTTATCCCTCCTAACCCAACTAGGTTTTCTCATCAACTTCAAGAAATCGGTTCATCTTCCATCACAAGAAATAGAATTCCTGGATTTCATGATCAATACCCTATCGACCACTCTGAGCCTTCCTTCCAGGAAATTGAAAACTATTCGGAAGGAGATTTGTCAAGTTCTTCGCAAAGATCTGAAATCTCTGAGAACAATAGCTCGTATAGTAGGTCTTCTTGCAGCCTCCATTCAAGCCATTTTTCCTGCTCCTCTCCACTACAGGGCTCTCCAACGACTGAAAATTTGCCATCTAAGAGAAGGCTTGGGCTATTCAGACGAAATTCTCCTCTCTTCTAAAGCCAGAGAGGAACTTCTTTGGTGGCTCTCCCACATAGAGTCCTGGAACGGTAAAGCGATATTTCGTCCAAATCCGGATATCATTATAGAATCCGACGAGAGTCTTTCAGGCTGGGGCGCTCATTGTGGTCCCCTTTCTACACATAAATTGCCTAGAACTCTTAGCAGGATTTTTTGCCTTAAAGAGTTTTGCAAAGAATTCTTCCCACTGTTGTATCCTCCTTCGCATGGACAACAGTTCTGCTGTCCAATACATCAATCACTTGGGAGGTATGAATTCCAAAATTCTTGCTGATTTTGTCAAGGATTTCTGGCACTTTTGTCTGGACAAGAATATTGTTCTGAAAGTGGAATATCTTCCAGGAATTTCTAACTCCATAGCAGACTGGTATTCCCGCTATCTGGAGACTGGTATTCCCGCGATTGGAGACTTCATCCTACAGTTTTTCAGATGATCAATATTTTATGCGGTCCTCTCCATTTGGACCTTTTTGCATCACGCCTCAATACCCAACTTCCTCGGTTTTTCAGTTGGCGTCCAGATCCAGAAGCTCTGGGTGTAGACGCCTTCCTTCAATCTTGGCCACAGAAGATACTTTACGCTTTTCCCCCATTCAACCTCATTCCTCGAGTTCTTTTCCAAACAACAATTCAGAAAATCACTTTAGTTCTAATTACCCCTCTTTGGCCAACCCAATCCTGGTTTCCTCAAATACTGAGTCTTCTCATCAATTTTCCCCGAATTCTTCCATCGTTCCCTCATCTTCTTCTAGACCCCAAAGGGAATTGCCATCCTTTAATTCTATCTAACCAATTGCCTCTAGTCACTTGGTTGATTTCGGGTCAACAAGACCTGACCTTCAATATTCTTAATCAACTAAAGATATCCTGTCAGATGCCTTGGTCCCGGGTACCAAAGCAGCTTTCAGATCAGCCTGGGGACTTTGGATTCGTTGGTGCCATCAATGGGATTTGGATTCCATACGTGCATCTATCCCTCACATCTTGAACTTCCTTTCTGCATCATATGATGATGGTAAAGCCTATAGAAGGTCAGGATAGGAGGTCGAGATAGGAGGACGGGAAAGGAGGACGGGATAGGAGGTCGAGATATGAGAACGGGATATGAGGTCGGGATATGAGGACGGGATAGGAGGTCAAGATAGGAGGTCGGGATAGGAGGTCGAGATAGGAGGTCGAGATAGGAGGTCGGGATAAGGAAGGGCAAAGCCCGACCAATAGAAGGAAACAGTTTGGCTGTGGCGGAACGTGCAGAGGTCCACTCCTGGAGCGCCCTAGAGGTTGCAGGTCACTGCAACCCCCTCCGGATTATGGGACCACTTGCCTTGGACTGCTGAGGACCGTCTGAGAAAGACCAAATCCCAGAAACGTCCGGAATGAAGATCGCTGAGATGCCGGAACCTGAGATCCGCCCCGAAGGGTATTTCCCAAGAAGCAGGCCAAGAAAGAATTGCCCTAGGCCCAAACATGTTGAAGGGGAAAAAGGGGCTTCTCGGAGGACCAAGGCCCCGTGAACGATCTAGCGGTCGAGAGACAATGGAGACCTGTCCCACCAGAAGAGAATCACCAGTTGAAGGGGTCGGTGATGAAACTGGGCAAATGGCATGGCCTTCATGGCCGCCACTAACCGATCCAGGACATCCATGCAAAAGCGAATGGAAACTGGAGCAGGATGACGAAGACATCGGTCTCTTGGTAAGAGAGTCAGCCGACTGGTCGGCGGAAACGAATGCGGGTAGAGGCCGCGTCAAACTAGAGCCCCAGGAGAGCAGTTGGACTTGTCCCGATTGAAACACCCAACCGAAGAGAGACAAAGGTCTGGAGGTTGAGATTAAGACTCTCAAGGATCTCTGATCAGGAGGCCATCCAAGTAAGGAATCACGGAAACAACTGCTGTCCGTAAAGGGGGCTATCACAGGCGCGGACTTTGTGAAAAGTCCGCGGAGAAGTGGACAGACCGAAATGGAGAGCCACAAAGGAAATGACTGTCCGCTGCAAAGCAGAGATACCGCTGATGACCGGGAAACAATGAGATGTGGAGCAGGCATCCTTGATGTCCACCGAGGAAGAAAACTCCCCGTGAACCATGGACACCAGTACCGAATGGAGAAACACCACTCGGGATGGAAGGCAGAAGATGCTGGCTGAGATACTCTAGAACCAAGAGTGGGCGAACAGAAACGCCTTTCTTGGGAACCACAAAGAGGTTGGAATAAACCTTGAAAACGTTCCCCTGAAGGAACCGGGACAATTATTCCCTGGATAAAAAAGGAGCTGGGGCGTGCCCCGAACTGCTTCCGCTAGAAATGGGAACCGGAGGGTCCAGGAAAGAAAAAGGCAATCCCAAGGAAGGGAAGCAAATTCGATCCTGTATCTGTTGACTTCCACATCCCTGACCTAGGAGTCCTGAGTGTGTGTAGTCCAGGCGTCTGAAAGCACCTGGCTGGACCCTTGTTGGCACCCCTTGATGGTACCAAAGGTCCGCAGAACCAGAAGGAGGACTTACGACGGAAAGCGGTTCTGTGAGCCTTATCAGAGGTAATAAAGAACTCTACTCTGCCCTTCGCCTCATTTCCTGAAGGCGGCGTCCGCATTCCAGGCAATAAGCCATAGGGAGGGACGGTGGCTACCAGGTAGCTTGTGGCAAAGGCAGCACAGTGGCTGTGCAAGAACACAGAAAATCTCCAGCTGCGGAGCATCGGAGAGTTAGATTAAACAAATCCTCTAGAGGGATCTTGAAGACTATCCTGGCGGAGTTGGGAGACCATACTGAAAGGGCCTTTGACACCCAGGCTGAAGCAAGAGCAGGAAGAACCTGCTGTCACAAAGTCAAGGTTTGCCAAAGTCACCACCTTCATGTCCGCTGGATCCTTAAAGGCAGCCGCATCAGCCAACCGTCGGGTAGGCACCTTAAAGAGGTCCACAGTTGGAGAGGAGGTCCCCGAGCAATGAGGTCCATGGTGAAGGAATACCGTGCCTGAACCTTCTTGTCAGGGTGCCTCCAGGCGGACACCAGCAGGACGTAAAATTCAGGTTGAGAGCAGAAAGTCTTGGTGCCGGTCGGGCACGAAGCAAGGAGACTTCTGGAGCCACGTCCGAAGTTCCCGGGTCCTTTAGATGGAAGGTGTGTCTTATGTCCGAAACCAATGTGTACACCACATCAGGCATCCGTGTGTTCCTTTGAGTCGGAGACCGAATCAGAAACCTCACCCACAAATCCTCCAGTTGAATGGGAACGAAGTGAGGAAGCCCTGGAAGAGGTCGGGCACGATGAGAGGAAACTTCTAGACCACGTCCGAAGTTCCTGGGTCCTTCAGTTGGAAGGTGTCTTTTATGGCCGAAACCAATGAGTACACCACATCAGGATTATCCGTGCTGTCCTCTGTGAAAGGAAACTTCTGGAGCCACGTCCGAAGTTCCTGGGTCCACTAGATGGAAGGTGTCTCTTATGGCCGAAACAAATGAGTGCACCATGTCAGATGTATCCAATCGGAAACCCCATGCACAATTTCTCCAGGTAAATGGGAAGAAGGTGAACCAGATGAAACACCTTTATGACCTTTGCGAGAGCGGTTAGTATAGGGGGAGAGCGGGTCCCTCTGGAGGGCCGGCGTAGGGCGGACCTCTCCAAGGCTGTAACCACAGAACGGGAGACCTGAGCCAAGTCGATTTAGAGAGAGTGGTAGAAATAGCAGGGGAAGCAGTGGTGCAGGCGGAACAAATGGGTTTAGCAGAACCAAGTATGATAGAGTTGCTAACCCCTGCAAGAACAATAGGTGACCAGGCCGGACACCTCCATTCTTATATATTTATATATTTAAATTTTTTTTTTTTTTAAGAAACTGCTCCCCCAGTGTAAGTGTCCCCAATAAGGTAGCAGCTGAGGGGAGAGAGCAAGGGAGAATTTTAACCCCAATAGGGACCTTCTATTTCACATTGCTATATTTTGAACCAGGGTCTTCAGCATCTCAGTTGGTTCTCCTGGCTCTTTATTCCCTGAGCCACCTCCAACTGTCATAGCCAATGAGAAGAGCGAGAGACCGGCCTAGCCAAGGGGCGCCACTCATTGGTCCTCAGAAACCCTCTGCACGCAATTAGCGCTGATTGGCAGAGAAAGGGACTGGCCGCATACAGAGAAAGATTCCCGCGGTTGTGAGTGGGTAGGGCTAAGCCCGACAAGGGCCCGCGGCCAGAGAAGTAAAATGGCCGGGCTCTAATGGTGTCCTCGCTCCCAAAAATAAAAAGCACCTCCGTCAGCACGCCGCTGCCGACAGGAGAGCAGGGCTGTATTCAGGCGCAGTGAGCGATACAGCCTGAGATAGGGGCCGCGCTCACTGAAAGCGCCGGAGGAGTCGGCAGTGCTCCGCTGCCGAAATGAAAGTAACTGCTGCCGACAGGAGAGCACAGGAGAGCAGGGCTGTGTTCCGGCGCAGTGAGCGATGTGGCCGGAGATAGGGGAACTCCAGACCGTGTCTACCTCCTTAGACACTAAGCAAAAACTGATAACCTCAGGTGCCTGTGGGCGGGTATACCCTGCTGGGAGGAGCTGACTTTTCCTGTTTCCATAGTGTCGAACCTCCTAGAGACAGCAGCATATACCCATAGTCTGTGTCCCCCAATGGAGCCGATAGAGAAATTGCTGCTTTTTTATAACATTTTATTTTTAAAAAATTGATAAAAAATGTATTAAAAGTTTTATATAAGCAAATATGGTATCAATAAAAAGTACAGATCACGGCGCAAAAAATGAGCCCTCATATTGCTGCTTATACGGAAAAATGAAAAAGTTATAGGTCTTCAAAATAGGGGGATTTTAAACATACTAATCTGGTTTAAAAAGTTTGCAATTTTTTTTAAGCACAACAGTAATAGAAAAGTATGTTATCATGGGTATCATTTTAATCGTATTGACCCAAAGAATAAAGAACACATGTCATTTTTACCGTAAATTGTACGGCGTGAAAACGAAACCTTCAAAAATTTGCTAAATTGTGGTTTTCTTTTTCATTTCCCCACACAAATAGTATTTTTTTTTGGTTGCACCATACATTTTATGGTAACGTGAGTGATGGTATTACAACAGACAACTGGTTGCGCAAAAAACAAGCCCTCATACTAGTCTGTGGATAAAAATATAAAAGAGTTATGATTTTTGGAAGGCGAGGAGGAAAAAACAAAAACGTAAAAATAAAATTGTCTGAGTCCTTAACCTGTTCAGGACCCATGTCGTACCAGTACGTCATGGGACCCTGGTAGTTAAGGACCCATGACGTACATGTACGTGGGACCGGACCGGGGTGACTGCTGATATCTATCAGCAGGCACCCCGCGCAAATACCCAGGGGGGTCATCAGACCCCCCCATGTCGGCGATCGCAGCAAATCGCCGGTGAATTCACACCGGCGATTTGCGCAATATAAGGGGGATCGGGGTTATCCAAGACACCCACAATCCCCCTGAAGGGATAGGAGTGAGGTGGCAGGGGTGCCACCCCTCCTATCCCTGCAATTGGTCGTCTAGACGCAACCACCAATAGCAGATATGGGGTGGGGGGGTTAACTTTCGGTTTCCCCGTTCTTCCCACCAACAATAGGCGGGGCAGAACGGGGAAACCGAAGGGGACCGGCGCCGACGTCCACTTACCCATCTGCGGCGGTGGAGGCGACGATTGGTGTCGGAGATCGGCTGCAGCAGAGGACGGCGATGCGGCTCCCTGGATCCTACGGAAGCCGGTGAGTTGCCTAGCAACATCTGGAGGGCTACAATTTGAGATCACTGTACATTGGTCTCTAAAATGTAGCCCTCCAAATGTTACAAAACTACAACTCCCAGCATGCCCAGACAGCTCTTTGGGCATGCTGGAATTTGAAGTTTTGCAACAGCTGGAGGGCTACAGTTTGAGACCACTATACAGTGGTCTCTAAACTGTAGTCCTCCAGATCTTGCAAAACTACAACTCCTAGCATGCCCACACTCCTAGCGGTAAACTCACCGTAACCCACCAGTGCAAATGTACCCTAAAAACACTACACTATCACATAATAAAGGGTAAAACCATACATATACACCCCTTACACTATCTCCCCAATAAAAATGAAAAACGTACGGCAGTGTTTCCAAAACGGAGCCTCCAGCTGTTGCAAAACAACAACTCCCAGCATTTTCGGACAGCCACTGACTGTCCAGGCATGCTGGGAGTTTAGCAACAGCTGGAGGCCCCCTGTTTGAGAATCACTGGCATAGAATACCCCTATGTCCACCCCTTTGCAATCCCTAATTCAGCCCTCAAATGCGCATGGCGCTCTCACTTCAGAGCCCTGTCGTATTTCAAGGAAACAGTTAAGGGCTACATATGGGGTATTTCCGTACTCGGGAGAAATTGCACTACAAATTTTGGGGGGCTTTTTCTCCCTCTACCCCTTATGAAAAGGAAAAGTTGGGGGCTACACCAGCCTGTTAGTGTAAAAAAATAAAAAAAATTACACTAACATGCTGGTGTTGCCCCATACTTTTTATTTTCACAAGCGGTAAAAGGAAAAAGGACCACCAAAATTTGTAACGCAATTTTCTCCTGAGTACGTAAATACCCAATATGTGGGCGTAAAATGCTCTGCGGACGCACAAGGCTCAGGAGTGAGAGCACACTATGTACATTTGAGGCCTAAATTGGTGATTTGCACAGGGGTGGCTTATTTTACAGCAATTCTGACATAAACGTAAAAAAATTAATAAATAAATACCCACATGTGACCCCTCACGGAACGTAATAAGGGGTATAGTGAGCCTTAACACCCCACAGGTGTTTGACGAATTTTCATTAAAGTTGGATGGGAAAATGAAAAAAAAAATAAAATAAAATTCACTAAAATGCTGGTGTTACTCAAAAATTTTCATTTTCGCAAGGGAAAGTAGGAAAAAGCCCCCCCCCCCCCAAATTTGTAACCCCATTTCTTCTGAGTAAGAACATACCCCATGTGTGGATGTAAAGTGCTCTGCGGGTGTACTACAATGCTCAGAAGAGAAGGAGCGCCAGTGGGATTTTGAAGAGAAAATGTGTTTGGAATTGAAGGCCATATGTGTTTACAAAGCCTCCATTGTGCCAGAACAATGGACCCCCCCCCCCCCCCACATGTGACCCCATTTTGGAAACTACACCCCTCATGTAGTAATATACTGTGAAAAAGACACAAAACTAGAATTGGATTACCAAAAATATAATACATTTTATTGAAAAATACATAATAAACACTGAATAATAATATTAAAAAGGCACCCAACAAAAAATGTGGGGATAAGAGGTGCAGCGTTATTATGCAATCATATATATGGCCAATTCATGTAAAGTGCTTGTGCTGCTGAAATGTGCTATGATAGTGAACTGCCTCATGGGCCCAGCCTCATCTAAGATTACCAGAGCATCCACTCTATTGCTAACCTACAGCTCACTAAGTAATAGTAACAACATCCGGCCACATAAATATCAAATAAAAAGTATCTTACCCATATTGGACTGCAACGCTTATGCCACCACAACCTCTACAGCTGTTCCATCTCTTTCCTCAGGGGGCTCGCTTACTGTCCATCATTCTCCTTCTTATATACTGTATACCACTAACTCACACTTCCGGGACGCCATTCTAACTTCCGCCCACCACTCAGGGAGTCATGTGATGCGGCGCACATCTCGCGAGATGCGGGAGAATCGCACTGCGGTCCAAGAGCGTCTCCATGAAACCGTGCATGCGCCGGAAAAATGTTTGCCAGGTCAAGCGAGTTCCCTGAGGAAGGAGACGAAACAGCTGTAGGGGTTGTGGTGGCATAAGCGGTGCAGTCCAATATGGGTAAGATACTTTTTATTTGATATTTATGTGGCAGGATGTTGTTACTATTAATTAATGAGCTGTAGGTTAGCAATAGAGTGGATGCTCTGGTAATCTTAGCTGAGGCTGGGCCCATGAGGCAGTTCATTATCATAGCACCTTTCAGCAGCACAAGCACTTTACATGAATTGGCCATATATATGATTGCATAATAACGCTGCACCTCTTATCCCCACATTTTTTGTTGAGTGCCTTTTTAATATTATTATTCAGTGTTTATTATGCTAGTTTTGTGTCTTTTTCGCAGTATATTATTTGTAGCCACTAGAGGATTCTTGTATAATGGCAGGATAGGGGACTAGCTGTTAGCTATGATATTGTACAGTCCTGTGGGACCTTTGTGTCTAACCCCTCATGTAATGTAATAAGGGGTACAGTGAGCATTTACGCCCCACAGGTGTCTGACAGATTTTTGGAACAGTGGTCCGTTCAAATGAAAAATGTAATTTTTCATTTGCACATTCCACTGTTCCAAAGATCTGTCAAACGCCAGTGGGGTGTAAATGCTTATTAAAGGGGTATTCCAGGCAAAACCTTTTTTTTTATATATATATCAACTGGCTCCGGAAAGTTAAACAGATTTGTAAATTACTTCTATTTAAAAATCTTAATCCATCCAATAGTTATTAGCTACTGAAGTTTTCTGTCTAACTGCTCAATGATGATGTCACGTCCCGGGAGCTGTGCATGATGGGAGAATATCCCCATAGGAACTGCACAGCTCCCTGGACGTGAGTCATCAGACAGAAAACAACAACTCAACTTCAGAAGCTAATAACTATTGGAAGGATTAAGATTTTTTAATAGAAGTAATTTACAAATCTTTCCAACCACATGGGTTAAATTTAAAATCGGACGTCATTCTACATTATTAATAAACTTTAGGCTACCACTGGTGCTTAAGTTATATTACCTTTTGTAATTTTATTAACAACTACCAGTGGTTTGGCAACCTTTTTCCTCTAGATATACAGTTTGTGTCTTTTTAAAACATGCAGGTCTCATACACATTATTTGTACTTATGTTGTAACAATGGTTATATTTGGGTAATGATTTATGACTTTGCACCTGTAATGCCTAGCAGACGGGAGCCTCTATTTTTGGAGCATATAGGGTTAATCCCTGGTTCGTAACTTTTACTCACCTGTTCCATCAGGAGGCTGGGATATATTCCCTCTCCCCTCTGCTTTCCACCATGCATCTGATGAAAGGTCACATGACCTGAAACGCGTCATGCTTGGCGCTGATTCCTGGGATTTTAATCGTTTGTCTTATTGAAGTCTCTCCATGTCGATGATTTTAACGTGGATCTAATAAAGGTGAAGTCTATTAATCGCTGGCATCTACCTGCTTTCTTCATATCCTTGGAGGACTATTTTGCCGTGTGGTGGCCGGGTGAGCTGACTATCTTCCATTTTGCTGTTTTGCCCTGAGGGTTCCTCACACTTGTCGTGCTCCCGGTTCACATGTCCTCTCCTACGGAGACCGGTGCCCCGGTCCCGGTTATGGAAGAGGGGTTACTTCTCCTTAAAGACGTTGATAATCGCATTGAATGCTGCAATGCAGCATTGGAAATATTTGACATGGATCGAGCCTCACATGACATACAGTTGAAAATGCACCTTTATTCCTTGGAAAAGCTACTGGTCAAGGAGACCAAACTGTGGTGGGAGGTTACTTCTATGGAGACGTATTTATCCAAGGGCCTCATTCCACGAGGCTTACGTCTAAAGAAAATCCCCACTATTGACATAAAGGAGGAACACCAAACTATGTGGAATGACGCCCTGAGTGAATGCTCTGCTAAATTGATTAACGTCCTGGTTTTGTCCCAAAAGGAATCACTTGTGCAAGTGAAATCTGACATAAAAAAACACAGGATTTTCTTTCTCCGCATGCTGGTACCACCTTGCTGTGTGAACATGACTCTAAATTAAAACAAAATATAGCGAATCTTGAACAAATTATTAAGGAAACTAAAAAAAGTAAATTTCAAAGGGATCTGCATGATCACCAGTCGAACAAAGTTTATGTCTGGGGAGCTTGGGATAAGTTCCTTCCATCTCGTTCCATTTTGAAAAGAGGAGATAAACCTGGTTATTATCCCAAGAGATATCATTCTAGAAACCAACGGGTCACTTTTAGCTCAGCAGAATCGGAGGCCTCTGATACACAGTCCGATGCTTCAGATTTTATGGTTTCGGTCCTATTTCTAATTCAAGTGGCTCCACCAATGATTCCAATAGGTCAAAAAACACAGGTGGAGGGAGGGCCGCAAACACAAATCCAAGAAGGTCAACCAGAGAGTTCAAGAAGCGTCACAAGTAAGCCAGAATCTGGATGTTATTGTTTTGTCTCCATAACTCTTACTTCCTCGCATCTTTCTGTTTTGGCTAAAGGACTGGGTTTTTCACCATCTACCCACTTTAACGTATTTAACGCCATCCTGGACATCAATAAATTTGTCAGAACTTTGACTTTAAAGAAACATTTTGATATAGTGGACTCTGTTGAACCTAATGTAGCTTCATTGTCTAGTGAGGCTTCCACGGCATCACATGTGTCTCCTAACAATAATTTTTCTTCTTTTCATGATCAGAATGTTTTCTGTGATTTATTGTCTTTGGATTTTGAGACACGGCGACATGTGACCACAGTGTCCACTTCACCGTCCTTCAAAATTTAAAATCCCGAATTTTACCCTGTTAGCTCTAGGAGACCTTACATGGACACCTTTCAAGATATGGTCATGAAGGAGTTAGTAGAACTCAAACGTAACGGTACAGGACCCAGACCTAACAATTTATCAAAATCTGAAAGAATTTCTCTAAAGGATTTGAGAGATAAAAATTGGGTTATTCGATCAGCAGTCAAGTGGGGGGGCTGTTATATGTATGGATGTAGATCTTTACTGCATGCTTAATAAGCGTATTTTAAGTGATGAGGTCACATATACACCAATTACATACAATCCCACTACTTTGTTTTCTTCTAAACTAGAATCGTTACTCAGATATGGTTTATCTTTAGGGGTACTATCACAAAAGAATTTGATTACATATGGGTTTCTAATCCCATTACACCAATATTCCATTCTTTACCGAAGATTCACAAGGGCCAATTCCCGTCTCCTATGCGACCCATAGTGGCGGGAATTGGTTCCCTTAATGAACCCCTTTGCGAATGGGTTGATTCACTTCTTCAACCCCTTGTCTCTACTTGTCCCAGCCACATTAAAGCCACATAATCGTTTGTGTTATTGAAGTCTCTCCATGTCGATGATTTTAACGTGGATCTAATAAAGGTGAAGTTTCTTAATCGCTGGCATCTACCTGCTTTCTTCATATCCTTGGAGGACTATTTTGCCGTGCGGTGCCCGGGTGAGCTGACTATCTTCCATTTTGCTAATTTACAAATCTGTTTAACTTTCCGGAGCCAGTTGATATATAAAAAAAAAGTTTTGGCCTGGAATACCCCTTTAAGGCTCACTGGACCCCTTGTTATGTGCCTTAACCCCTTAAGGACCAGGCCATTTTACACCTTAACCCCTTAAGGACAATGGACGTACTCCTACGCCCCCATTTCCGAGTCCTTAACCCCATTTTGGCCTTAAGGACTCAGACAATTAAATTTTTACGTTTTAATTTTTTCATCCTCGCTTTCTAAAAATCATAACTCTTTTATATTTTCATCCACAGACTAGTATGAGGGCTTGTTTTTTGCGCGACCAGTTGTCCTTTGTAATGACATCACTCATTATATCATAAAATGTATGGCGCAACCAAAAAACACTATTTTTGTGGGGAAATTAGAACGAAAAACGCAATTTTGCTAATTTTGGAAGGTTTTGTTTTCACGCCGTACAATTTATGGTAAAAATGACATGTGTTCTTTATTCTGAGGGTCAATACGATTAAAATGATACCCATTATTATATACTTTTATATTATTGTTGCGCTTAAAAAAAATCACAAACTTTTTAACCAAATTAGTACGTTTATAATCCCTTTATTTTGATGACCTATAACTTTTTTATTTTTCCGTATAAGCGGCGGTATGGGGGCTCATTTTTTGCGCCATGATCTGTACTTTTTTTTGATACCACATTTGCATATAAAAAACTTTTAATACATTTTTTATAATTTTTTTTTAATAAAATGTATTAAAAAAGTAGGAATTTTGGACTTTTAAATTTTTTTTTTGTTCACGCCGTTCACCGTACGGGATCATTAACATTTTATTTTAATAGTTCGGACATTTACGCACGCGGCGATACCAAATATGTCTATAAAAAATGTTTTTTACGCTTTTTGGGGGTAAAATAGGAAAAAACGGACGTTTTACTTTTTTATTGGGGGAGGGGATTTTTCACTTTTTTTTTACTTTTACTTTTACATTTTTTTAAAATTTTTTTTACACTTGAATAGTCCCCATAGGGGACTATTCATAGCAATACCATGATTGCTAATACTGATCTGTTCTATGTATAGGACATAGAACAGATCAGTATTATCGGTCATCTCCTGCTCTGGTCTGCTCGATCTCAGACCAGAGCAGGAGACGCCGGGAGCCGCACGGAGGAAGGAGAGGGGACCTCCGTGCGGCGTTATGAATGATCGGATCCCCGCAGCAGCGCTGCGGGCGATCCGATCATTCATTTAAATCGCGAACTCCCGCAGATGCCGGGATCTGTATTGATCCCGGCACCTGAGGGGTTAATGGCGGACGCCCGCGAGATCGTGGGCGTCGGCCATTGCCGGCGGGTCCCTGGCTGCGATCAGCAGCCGGGATCAGCCGCGCATGACACGGGCATCGCTCCGATGCCCGCGGTTATGCTTAGGACGTAAATGTACGTCCTGGTGCGTTAAGTACCACCTCACCAGGACGTACATTTACGTCCTGCGTCCTTAAGGGGTTAAAGGAGTAGTCCAGTGGTGATTCAGTGGTGAGCAACTTATCCCCTATCCTAAGGATAGGGGATAAGTTGCAGATCGCGGGGGGTCCGACCGCTGGGGCCCCCTGCGATCTCCTGTACGGAGCCCCGACAGCCCGCGGGAAGGGGGCGTGTCGACCTCCGCACGAGGCGGCAGCCGACACGCCCCCTCAATACAACTTTATGGCAGAGCCGAAGCGCTGCCTTTGGCAATCTCCGGCTCTGCCATAGAGATGTATTGAGGGGGCGTGTCGGCCGCCGCCTCGTGCGGGGGTCGACACCCGCTATCTCGGCAGAGAGCCGGGGCCCCGTACAGAGAGATCGCAGGGGGCCCCAGCGGTCGGACCCCCCGCGATCTCAAACTTATCCCCTATCCTTAGGATAGGGGATAAGTTTTTCACCACTGGACTACTCCTTTAAGGACCGAGGACATAGGAGTACGTCTTGTCCATTCCCGGCCCCCCACCGCTAGCCGGAGGGGAGCCGGTGCCCGATGCCTGCTGAAATCGTTCAGCAGGCATCGCGGCATATCGCCCAGGGGGGTCATTATGCCCCCCCATGTCGGCGATGGCCGCAGATCGCTGGACAATTCAGTCCAGCGATCTGCGGCGATTCCGGGTCAATCGGGTCTCCAGTGACCTGGTGACCCGGAATTACTGGCTGATCTCTGACGGCCCCGAACAGCCATAACCAGCAGGGGTGAGGTGGCACTGGTGCCACCTCACGATCGCCCTGATTCAGGGCGCCTGCTGCGGGTGTCACTCCCGCAACCCGATCCGCCCCTCTTCCTGAGGATGTGAGCGGGTGCGGGACGTGCACCCCGGGTGCTGGGGACCCCGATCCCCGGTGTTAATGTTGGGATCGGGGCCCCAGGAGCGGCGACAGCGGCGGCGAGGGACTGTCCTGATGCGGCGTGGAGCAGAAGCAGGAGGTGAGTGACAGCCTCCTGCTGTTGCTTAGCAACAGCTCCCAGCATGCAAAAAGGGCATGCTGGGAGCTGTAGTTATGCAACAGCAGGAGGCAGACCACCACAACTTCCCTTATGGGCATGCTGGGACTTATAGTTTTGCAAAAGCTGGAGGCTGGAGGCTAAAGTGCATGCTGGGAGTTGTAGTGGTGCATCTGCTGGTTGCATAACTACAACTCCCAGCATGCCTGTTGGCAACAGCTGAAGGCACACTGAGTTAAGTAGCAAACCAGTGTGTCTCCAGCTGTTGCATAACTACAATCCCCAGCATCCCCAGCCAAAGTAGTATGCCTCCAGCTGTTGCATAACTACAAGACCCAGCATGCCTGTTACGCCGAGCGCTCCGGGTCCCTGCTCCTCCCCGGAGCGCTCGCGGCGTTCCCCTCTCTGCAGCGCCCCGGTCAGACCCGCTGACCGGGAGCGCTGCACTGACACTGCCGACGGGGATGCGATTCGCATAGCGGGACGCGCCCGCTCGCGGATCGCATGCCAATCCACTTACTTGTCCTGGTCCCTGGCTGTCACGTCCCGGCGCGCGCTGCTCCGCTCCCTAGGGCGTGCGCGTGCAAGTTCTCTAAGATTTAAAGGGCCAGTGCACCAATGATTGGTGCCTGGCCCATTCAGTCTAATTAGCTTCCACCTGCTCCTTGCTCTATATTACCTCACTTCCCCTTCCCTGTATTGCCGGATCTTGTTGCCCTTGTGCCTAGAGAAAGCGTTTCCTGTGATTGCAATACCAGTGTTTCCAGACCTTCTGCTATTACCATTGACTACGAACCTTGCCGCCTGCCCTGACCTTCTGCTACGTCTGACCTCGCCTCTGTCTAGTCCTTCTGTCCCACGTCTTCTCAGCAGTCAGCGAGGTTGAGCCGTTACCGGTGGATACGACCTGGTTGCTACCGCCGCAGCAAGACCATCCCGCTTTGCGGCGGGCTCTGGTGAATACCAGTAGCAGCTTAGACCCGGTCCACTGGTACGGTCCACGCCAATCCCTCGCTGACACAAAGGATCCACATCCAGCCTGCCGAATCCTAACAGTAGAACCGGCCATGGATCCCGCTGAGGTGCCGCTGCCAAGTCTCACTGACCTATCCACGGTGGTCGCCCAGCAATCCCAACAGATCGCCCAACAAGGTCAGCAGCTGTCGCAGTTGACCGCCATGCTACAGCAACTTCTGCCACAGCTACAGCAGTAACCATCTTCTCCGCCAGCTCCTTCACCTCCTCCGCAGCGAGTGATGGGGACTCTAAACTCTGCCGTGGTTTCCTGTCTCAATGTTCCCTACATTTGGAGATGTTGTTGGACCAATTTCCCACAGAACGGTCAAAGGTGGCTTTCGTGGTTAGTCTCCTGTCTGGGAAGGCCTTGTCATGGGCCACACCGCTCTGGGACCGCAACGATCCTGTCACTGCCACTGTTCAGTCCTTCTTCGCTGAGGTTCATAGTGTCTTCGAGGAACCAGCCCAAGCCTCTTCTGCCGAAACTGCCTTGTTGAACATTCTCCAAGGAGATTCTTCTGTGGGCGAATATGCCATCCAATTTCGCACCCTCACCTCTGAATTATCTTGGAACAATGAGGCCTTCTGCGCGACCTTCAAAAAAGGCCTATCCAGTAACATCAAGGATGTGCTGGCCGCACGAGAAATTCCTGCCAACCTGCATGAACTTATCCATTTGGCCACCCGCATTGACATGCGTTTTTCTGAAAGACACCAGGAGCTCCGCCAGGAAAAGGACCTTGATCTCTGGGCACCTCTCTCCCAGTATCCTTTGCAATCTACCCCTGTGCCTCCCGCCGAGGAGGCTATGCAAGTGGATCTTTCGCCTGACCCATGAAGAGAGGACTCGCCACAGAGATAAAAATTTATGTCTGTACTGCGCTAGTACCGAACATTTCCTAGTGGATTGCCCTATTCGTCCTCCACGTCTGGGAAACGCACACACGCACGCACCCAGCTCACGTGGGAGTGGCGTCTCTTGGTGTGAAGTCTGCTTCTCCACGTCTCACTGTGCCCGTGCGGATTTCCCCTTCTGCCAATTCCTCCTTCTCAGCTGTGGCCTTCTTGGACTCTGGTTCTGCAGGAAATTTTATTTTGGCCTCTTTTGTTAATAGGTTCAACATCCCTGTGACCCATCTCGTCAAGCCGCTCTACATTTCTTCTGACAACGGAGTAAAATTGGACTGCACTGTGCGTTACCGCACAGAACCCTTGCTTATGAGCATTGGACTGCATCACGAAAAAATACAATTTTTTGTTCTGCCCAACTGCACCTCTGAAGTCCTTCTCGGTCTGCCATGGCTCCAACATCATTCTCCTACCCTTGACTGGACCACCGGGGAGATCAAGAATTGGGGTTCATCTTGCCACAAACGATGCCTCACATCTGCTCCCACTTGTCTAACTCCTGAGATGCCACCCATACCGGCTCCTCCCAAGGCTTACCAGGATATTTTCGGCAAAAAGCAAGTTGGGATTTTGCCTCCTCATAGCCCCCTTCCTGGTAACACTCTGCCCCGTGGCAAGCTTCACCCTCTGCCCCCCTCCCCATTCCCACTTCTTCTGGATTGCCTGCCATTGATGAATTTACCCAGGACTTCTCTGTCTTCCGGAAGGAAACTCAAGAATCGCTCCAAATGGCCTCGTCCCATGTGAAGGGACAAGCAGACAAAAAGAGGGGGAGACCTAAGGGGGGGGTACTGTTACGTCGAGCGCTCCGGGTCCCTGCTCCTCCCCAGAGCGCTCGCGGCGTTCCCCTCTCTGCAGCGCCCCGGTCAGACCCGCTGACCGGGAGCGCTGCACTGATATTGCCGACGGGGATGCGATTCGCATAGCGAGACGCGCCCGCTCGCGGATCGCATCCCAATCCACTTACTTGTCCCGGTCCCCGGCTGTCACGTCCTGGCGTGCGCGGCTCCGCTCTCTAGGGTGCGCGCTCGCCAGTTCTCTAAGATTTAAAGGGCCAGTGCACAATGATTGGTGCCTGGCCCAATCAGTCAAATTAGCTTCCACCTGCTCCTTGCTCTATATTACCTCACTTCCCCTTCCCTGTATTGCCGGATCTTGTTGCCCTTGTGCCTAGAGAAAGCGTTTCCTGTGATTGCCATACCAGTGTTTCCAGACCTTCTGCTATTACCATTGACTACGAACCTTGCCGCCTGCCCTGACCTTCTGCTACGTCTGACCTCGCCTCAGTCTAGTCCTTCTGTCCCACGTCTTCTCAGCAGTCAGCAAGGTTGAGCCATTACCGGTGGATACGACCTGGTTGCTACCGCCGCAGCAAGACCATTCCGCTTTGCGGCGGGCTCTGGTGAATACCAGTAGCAGCTTAGACCCGGTCCACCGGTACGGTCCACGCCAATCCCTCGCTGACGCAGAGGATCCACATCCAGCCTGCCGAATCCTAACAATGCCCTTCCGCTGTTCGTACATGCTGGGAGTTGTAGTTTTGCAACAGCTGGATGTTCCCCCCCAATGTGAATGTACAGGGTACACTCACATGGGCGGAGGTTTACAATAAGTATCCAGCTGCAAGTTTTAGCTGCGGCAAATTTTCTGCCGCAGCTCAAACTGCCAGCGAGAAACTACTGTGAACCCCCGCCCGTGTGACTGTACCCTAAAAACACTACACTACCAAAAAATAAAATAAAAAGTATAAAACACTACATATACACATACCCCTACACAGCCCCCCTCCCCAATAAAAATGAAAAACATCTCGTACGCCACTGTTTCCAAAACGGAGCCTCCAGCTGTTGCAAAACAACTCCCAGTATTGCCGGACAGACGTTGACTGTCCAGGCATGCTGGGAGTTTTGCAACAGCTGGAGGCACCCTGTTTGGAATCACTGGCGTAGAATACCCCTATGTCCACCCCTATGCAAGTCCCTAATTTAGGCCTCAAATGCGCATGGTGCTCTCACTTTGGAGTCCTGTCGCCTTTCAAGGCAACAGTTTAGGGCCACATATGGGGTATCACCGTACTCGGGAGAAATTGTGTTACAAATTTTGGGGGGTATTTTCTGCTATTACCCTTTTTAAAAATGTAAAATTTTTGGGAAACCAAGAATTTTAGGTAAAAAAAATAGTTTTTTTTACATATGCAAAAGTCGTGAAACACATGTAGGGTATTAAGGTTCACATTACCCCTTGTTACGTTCCCCGAGGGGTCTTGTTTCCAAAATGGTATGCTATGTGTTTTTTTTTTTTTGCTGTTCTGGCACCATAGGGGCTTCCTAAATGCTGCATGCCCCCAGAGAAAAATTTGCTTTCAAAAAGCCAAATGTGACTCCTTCTCTTCTGAGACCTGTAGTGCACCAGCAGAGCAATTTTCACCCCCATATGGGGTGTTTTCTGTATCGGGAGAAATTGGGCTTCAAATTTTGGGGGGTATTTTCTGCTATTATCCTTTTTAAAAATGTTAAATTTTTGGGAAACCAAGCATTTTGGGTAAAAAATATATATATTTTTTACATATGCAAAAGTTTCCAAAATGGTATGCCATGTGTTTTTTTTTTTGCTGTACTGGCACCATAGGGACTTCCTAAAGGTGGCATTCCCCCCCAAAACCATTTGTCGCTCCTTCCCTTCTGAGCCCTCTACTGCGCCTGCCAAACAATTAACATAGACATATGAGGTATGTGCTTACTCGAGAGAAATTGGGTTTCAAATACAAGTAAAAATTTTCTCCTTTTTACCCCTTGCAAAAATTCAAAAATTGGGTCTACAAGAACATGCGAGTGTAAAAAATGAAGATTTTGAATTTTCTCCTTCACTTTGCTGCTATTCCTGTGAAACACCTAAAGGGTTAATACACTTACTGAATGTCATTTTCAATATTTTGGGGGTGTAGTTTTTATAATGGGGTCTTTTATGGGGTATTTCTAATATGAAGACCCTTCAAATCCACTTCAAACCTGAACTGGTCCATGAAAAATAGCGAGTTTGAAAATTTTGTGAAAAATTTCAAAATTGCTGCTGAACTTTGAAGCCCTCTGGTGTCTTCCAAAAGTAAAAACTCATAAATTTTATGATGCAAACATAAAGTAGACATATTGTATATGTGAACCAAAAAAAAAATTATTTTGAATATCCATTTTCCTTACAAGCAGAGAGCTTCAACGTTAGAAAAATGCAAAATTTTCATTTTTTTCATCAAATTTGGGGATTTTTCACCAAGAAAGGATGCAAGTTACCATAAAATTTTACCACTAAGTTAAAGTAGAATATGTCACGAAAAAACACTCTCGGAATCAAAATGATAACTAAAAGCATTCCAGAGTTATTAATGTTTAAAGTGACAGTGGTCAGAATTGCAAAAAACGCTCTGGTCCTTAAGGTGTAAAATGGCCTGGTCCTTAAGGGGTTAAGGACCAGAGCGTTTTTTGCAAATCTGACCACAATTTTGAAATGTTTCACAAAATGTTTTTGTGGACCAGTTTGGGTTTGAAGTGGATTTGAAGGGTCTTCATATTAGAAATACCCCTTAAAAGACCATATTATAAAAACTGCACCCCCCAAAGTATTCAAAATGACATTCAGTAAGTGCATTAACCCTTTAGGTGTTTTACAGGAATAGTAGCAAAGTGAAGGAGAAAATTCAAAATCTTCATTTTTTACACTCGCATGTTCTTGTAGACCCAATTTTTGAATTTTTGCAAGGGGTAAAAAGGAGAACATTTTTACTTGTATTTGAAACCCAATTTCTCTCGAGTAAGCACATACCTCATATGTCCATGTAAAGTGTTCGGCGAGTGCAGTAGAGGGCTCAGAAGGGAAGGAGCAACAAATGGTTTTTGGGGGGCATGTCACCTTTAGGAAGCCCCTATGGTGCCAGGACAGCAAAAAAAAAAAAAAACACATGGCATACCATTTAGGAAACTAGACCCCTTGGGAATGTAACAAGGGCTAAAGTGAACCTAAATACACCACAGGTGATTCACAACTTTTGCATATGTAAAAAAAAAAAAATTTTACCTAAAATTCTTGGTTTCCCAAAAATTTTACATTTTTAAAAAGGGTAATAGCAGAAAATACCCCCCAAAATTTGTCACACAATTTCTCCCGAGTACGGAGATACCCCATATGTGACCCTAAACTGTTGCCTTGAAATATGACAGGGCTCCAACGTGAGAGCGCCATGCGCATTTGAGGCCTAAATTAGGGACTTGCATAGGGGTGGACATAGGGGTATTCTACGCCAGTGATTCCCAAACAGGGTGCCTCCAGCTGTTGTAAAACTACCAGCATGCCTAGACAGTCAGTGGCTATCTTGAAATACTGGGAGTAGTTGTTTTGCAACAGCTGGAGGCTCCGTTTTGAAAACAGTGGCGTACCAGATGTTTTTCATTTTTATTGGGGAGGGGGGCTGTGTAGGGGTATGTGTATATGTAGTGTTTTTTACTTTTTATTTTATTTTTTGGTAGTGTAGTGTAGTGTTTTTAGGGTACAGTCGCACGGGCGGGAATTCACAGTAGTTTCTCGCTGGCAGTTTGAGCTGCGGCAGAAAATTTGCCGCAGCTCAAACTTGCAGCCGGATACTTACTGTAAACCTCCGCCCATGTGAGTGTACCCTGTACGTTCACATTGGGGAGGGGGGAACATCCAGCTGTTGCAAAACTACAACTCCCAGCATGTACGGTCTATCAGTGCATGCTGGGAGTTGTAGTTTGCAACAGCTGGAGGCTCCGTTTTAGAAACAGTGGCGTACCAGACGTTTTTCATTTTTATTGGGGAGGGGAGGGGGGCTGTGTAGGGGTTAGGGATCGACCGATATCGTTTTTTTAGGGCCGATACCGATAATCGGTGCAGGTTAGGGCCGATAGCCGATAACTTATACCGATATTCCGGTATAAGTTATGGGCTATTTAACCCCCTGCGACACCGCTGCAGATCATTGATTTAAAGCGGGCGCTTTAAATCAATGATCTGAAGTGGCTTTTGCGGGGCCATAGGCCGCCGCCGCCACCACCCGCTTCTCTCCCCTACCTGTCAGGGTGGTCCGGGCCATCCATCGTTCATGTAGTGTCCGGGGGCGTTTCGGGTGGTCCGGTCCGGGCTGTCCTTCTCCCACGGTCTTCTTCTCCACTCCGGGCAGGCTCCGGCCTAGTACGCTGCATAGACGCCGCTGCGCAGTGACGCCCGTGCGCAGCGACGCACCTGACGTCACGGCGTAGCGGCGTCTGTGCAGCGTACTAGGCCGGAGCCTGCCCGGAGTGGAGAAGAAGACCGTGGGAGAAGAAGGACAGCCTGGACCGGTTCACTCTTTACCCGGAACGCCCCCGGACACTACAGGAACGATGGATGGATGGCCCGGACCACCCCCATTACGGGTAAGTTTAATTTTTTTATTGACTCGGAGGGTGGGGAGGGGCCCGACCGGTATAGCGGTATGGGCAAAAATCCATACCGGTATACTGCCTAGCATCACCGTGGGTGGTGCGACACGGTGCGGTGGGTCGGGGGTGCGGTGCGGCGGGTCGAGGGGGTGGCGGTCGCGGTGCGGGCTGTGCGGGGGGCGGGGCATTATCGGCTTATCGGCAAGATAATTGCCGATACCGATAATGCCCAAAATCGTGATTATCGGCCGATAATATCGGCCATACCGATAATTGGTCGATCCCTAGTAGGGGTATGTGTATATGTAGTGTTTTTTTACTTTTTATTTTATTTTGTGTTAGTGTAGTGTAGTGTTTTTAGGGTACAGTCACACGGGCGGGGGTTCACAGTAGTTTCTCGCTGGCAGTTTGAGCTGCGGCAGAAAATTTGCCGCAGCTCAAACTTGCAGCCGGATACTTAGTGTAAACCTCTGCCCATGTGAGTGTACCCTGTACGTTCACATTGGGGGGGGGGGGGGGTGGGAACATCCAGCTGTTGCAAAACTACAACTCCCAGCATGTACGGTCTATCAGTGCATGCTGGGAGTTGTAGTTTTGCAACAGCTGGAGGCACACTGGTTGTGAAACACCAAGTTTGGTAACAAACTCAGTGTTTTGCAACCAGTGTGCCTTCAGCTGTTGCAAAAGCTACAACCCCCAGCATGTACGGATAGCGGAAGGGCATGCTGGGTCTTGTAGTTATGCAACAGCTGGAGGCATACTACTTTGGCTGGGGATGCTGGGGATTGTAGTTATGCAACAGCTGGAGACACACTGGTTTGCTACTTAACTCCGTGTGCCTTCAGCTGTTGCAAAACTACAACTCTCAGCAGTCACCGACAGCCAAGGGGCATGCTGGGAGTTGTAGTTATGCAACCAGCAGATGCACCACTACAACTCCCAGCATGCACTTTAGCTGTTTGTGCAAGCTGGGAGTTGTAGTTATACAACAGCTGAAGGTACACTTTTCCATAGAAAAAATGTGCCTCCAGCTGTTGCAAAACTATAAGTCCCAGCATGCCCATAAGGGCACCCCATCCTCAGTCTCCTCATCACCCCATACACCGCATGCACTCCATCCTCAGTCTCCTCATCACCCCATGCACTCCATCCTCAGTCTCCTCATCACCCCATGCACTCCATCCTCAGTCTCCTCATCACCCCATGCACTCCATCCTCAGTCTCCTCATCACCCCCATACACCCCACGCACCCCATTCTCAGTCTTCTCATCACCCCATGCACTCCATCCTCAGTCTCCTCATCACCCCATGCACTCCATCCTCAGTCTCCTCATCACCCCATACACATCATGCACTCCATCCTGAGTCTCCTCATCACCCCATACACCCCATCCTCAGTCTCCTCATCACCCCATACACCCCATGCACTCCATCCTCAGTCTCCTCATCACCCCATGCACTCCATCCTCAGTCTCCTCATCACCCCATGCACTCCATCCTCAGTCTACTCATCACCCCATGCACTCCATCCTCAGTCTCCTCATCACCCCATACACCCCATGCACTCCATCCTCAGTCTCCTCATCACCCCCATGCACTCCATCCTCAGTCTCTTCATCACCCCATACCCCCACGCACTCCATCCTCAGTCTCCTCATCACCCCATGCACTCCATCCTCAGTCTCCTCATCACCCCATACACCCCATGCACTCCATCCTCAGTCTCCTCATCACCCCATGCACTCCATCCTCAGTTTCCTCATCACCCCATGCACTCCATCCTCAGTCTCCTCATCACCCCATACACCCCATGCACTCCATCCTCAGTCTCCTCATCACCCCATGCACTCCATCCTCAGTCTCATCATCACCCCATACCCCCACTGCACTCCATCCTCAGTCTCCTCATCACCCCATGCACTCCATCCTCAGTCTCCTCATCACCCCATACACCCCATGCACTCCATCCTCAGTCTCCTCATCACCCCATGCACTCCATCCTCAGTCTCCTCATCACCCCATACACCCCATGCACTCCATCCTCAGTCTCCTCATCACCCCATCCTCAGTCTCCTCATCACCCCATACACCCCATGCACTCCATCCTCAGGCTCCTCATCAGCCCATGCA